>NC_136068.1:1751712180-1753074180 GCF_964261635.1 Lissotriton helveticus | reverse complement strand
GTATTTATTGAAGACTGCATAGGAAATCACAGCAGGTATATAATATATCGACATTTGTATGTACAAATAAAGCAAGCATTGTGGATTCTGCTGCTGCACCTTGAGGTTATTGTCAGTACACAGATGAAGCAAATTTGCCAATCTCAGCATTTTTGTACAGAGTTAGGAATATTCTGACAAAGAAACATATCATATGGAGTCAATACACAAAGTGATGGTCAAATCTTACATCCATACATATATATAGACACAGGTGAGTGTTTAACACATCGTCTGCCCGGATTGGGCTGGAACAGGGCACATCATTTATAGGTGGTACAGTTGCATAGATAATAATACAGGATAATCCCAATACCTCACCCCACAACTACGCCACCAGGCCATCAGACCCAGATGGGGGGGACTCCGCTCTGTTCCGTGACCATTGCAAGAACGGCTCCCAGATGTCCCGTGGCCGTGAAGCAGTCGGCATCAGATTCCAATATGCTCCCAGCTGTGTGTGGCTTTATGTCACATCCGACAGCCAGTCTGCAAACTTAGGCCGCGTTCTGAGTCCCCATTTCATAGCCACTTGATGTTTAGCATATAGTAACAGCAAAGCATGCAATTTCCGACTTTTGGGTTCCGTATTTGCCACCCATCCTAGGATACCGAGGAGCGGGGAAGGACAATCTGCTCTATTCAGGATTTGATTTGTTCCTTTGTCTTTTAGAAATAAAACTAACTTATGAAATGCTCAGCCTTCCAAATAAACTAAAAATGGTCTTTGCTAACTGTAGTTATTCATTGAGGATTCATAGGAGACAAAAGGTGTAAAACCAGGTGCCGGATCTACAAGAAACGTCTGCCGACCCCCCGGACCCTGCCCCCAGTTCAGCGACTCCATCGCCGACTTCATCAGCACGCACGCCCTGACCTCCACTGACTACATCCTCCCCGGAGACCTGAACTTTCACCTTGAGAACAACAACAACAACAACTCCACAACCCTGATCGATAACCTGGCCAACCTTGGACTGAGACAACTCGTCACAGCGCCCGCCCACTCCGCCGGCCACACGCTCTACCCCGTCTTCTACTCAAGCCTGCACGTCTCCATCAGCCACATCACGAACTCCTCAAAACCGACCACCGCTGCATCAACTTCACCTTCCAGAAACCCACCACACACAACCGCACCCAACAGATCCCCGCCGCTGCTGGAGCAAAATCAACAAAGACCAACTACATGCAAACCTCTCTCTCAGCCCACCCACCAACCCTCCATCACCGACGTCGCTGCCCACAACCTCAGACACTGGAACGAGGACTGCGCCAGCACCCTCCCCCGCTGAAGAAAACCCCCACAGAGACACCAGCAAGAGGGCCAGCTGGTTCACCTCAGAACTCCTAGATTTCAAGCAAGCCTGCTGGAAACTAGAGAATAAATGGCACAGTGAACAAACTCCGGACAGCCATGCAGCACACAAGGACGCCGTCCGCAACCACCACCACCTCATCAGGGCTGCCAAGAAGTCCTCCTTCAAAGACCGCCTCGACAACAACGCACACAACAGCAGGGAGCTCTTTAACATCGTGAAGGAACTCTCAAAACCCCAGCTCCAACACCAACAACATCCTACCATCACAAGCCCTGTGCGACTCCCTCGCCACCTTCTTCCACCACAAGATAGCAGACATCCACCACAGCTTCAACACCCAGACAGCCCCAACAGACAGCAACACAACAGACCCTCCGCACACCATGGACCACATCCCCTTGCTAGCCTGGACCAGCGTGAGCGTCGATGACACCATCAAGACCATGAGCACAATCCACTCCGGCTCTCCGTCAGACCCATTCCCGCACCACGTCTTCAACAAAGCAAGCAGCTCCGTCTCACCCCACCTACGCAACATCATCACTCTCTCACTTGAGACTGCGACCTTCCGAGAGAGCTGGAACCATGGCAAGATCAACGTCCTACTCAAAAATCCCAAGGCAGACCCAAGAGACCTCAAGAACTTCCGACTTATCTCTCTTCTCCCCTTCCTGGCCAAGGTCATCGAGAAAATCGTTAACAGACAGCTAACCCTATACCTCGAAGAGAACAGAATCCTGGACCCTTCCCTGTCAGGGTTCCGCAGCAACCACAGCACCGAGACCGCCCTCATCCCCGCCACCGACGACATCAGGACCCTGCTAGACAATGGGGAGACTGCACTCATCTTCCTAGACCTCTCCGCCGCCTTCGACACCGTCTGATAACGCACACTGCGTGCACGCCTCCAAGCTGCTGGGATCCGAGACAAGGCTCTGGAATCGACCAACTCCTTCCTCTCTGACAGAACCCAGAGCGTCCGCCTCCCTCAGCCCGACACTATTCAACATTTACATGGCCCGCTTGCACACGTCGCCCAACAGCATGACCTCAACATAATCTCCTACGCCGATGACAGTCAACTGATCCTCTCCCTCACCAAGGACCCCATCACTGCAAAGCCAACCTCCATGAAGGAATGAAGGCCGTCGCTAACTGGATGAAGATCAGTCATCTGAAGCTGAACTTGGACAAGACGAAGGTCCTCATCCTCGGCTCCAACCCGTCAGCCTGGGATGACTCCTGGTGGCCAACGGCACTGGGGGCAGCCCCGACTGCCACCGACCTTGCATGCTACCTGGGAACCATCATTGACTCAACGCTCTCAATTACCAAGCAAGTCAACGCTGCCTCCTCCTCCTGCTTCAACACCCTCCACATGCTCCGCAAGATCTACAGATGGATCCCGACAGATACAAGAAAGACAGTCACCCAGGCCCTCGTCAGCAGCAGACTCGACTACGGAAACGTCCTCTACGCGGGAGGCCCGACCAAGCTCATCAATCAACTACAACGCATCAACAAAGCCTCGGCACGACTGACCCTCAATGAACCACGACAGGGCCACATCACCCCCCACCTGAGAAACCTGCACTGGCTCCCCGTCAACAAGAGGATATCCTTCAAGCTCCTCATCCACGCACACAAGGTACTCCACAAGACCGGCCCAGCCTACCTCAACAGACAGCTCTCCTTCTTCACCCCCAACCTCCAGCTACTCTCTGCCGACCTCTCACTCGCCACTGTCCCGCGCATCCAAAGAACAACCACCGGCGGGAGATCCTTCTCCCACCTCGCCGCCAAAAAATGGAACATCCTCCCACTAAGCCTACGACAGACCCAAGGCCTGCTGACCTTCAGGAGGACACTAAAGACCTGGCTGTTCGATCAGTAGTGGCCCCCACCTCCCCCCCCAGCGCCTTGAGACCCTCGCAGGTATGTAGTGCGCTTAACAAATGACTGATTGATTGATTGATTGAAGAAACAACCTGCTGCCACACGCTGGTGCAGGCAACATTGCACCATGGTTCAAGGATGCCTGTGCCATGGAGAGATTGTTTTTGTGCATGAAGGAGACCTTCCTGCACAGAAACAATCAATTAAGGTGATTTCCTCCAATGTGTGCTGTAAAATGCAGCACACTTTGAAAGAGGAAAAAAAGGAGGATAAATTAAAACATTTCTCCCCGTTGCACCTCTTACGCCACCCCTAGGGTGGCGTAAGAGGTGCAACGCATGTTGACGCTGACACATTTCCAGATTTACGATTTCTCGTAAATCTGGAAATGCATCAGTGGACACGGGTGTTACGTGGGAACACCCATGTCAGGCCCCTAACACGCAAAGTTTTGCATGAACAGGTGCAATATTTACAAGCACAAGTTAAGTCACGCAGGGTGACTTTACCTCTGCTTGTAAATATCACTCAGCAGGCTGCGCCGCCGGTGCGTCACGCAACGTGATGCACTGGCGGCACAATGGGCTTGTAATTCTGCCCCCTAACCTCTATTTCTTTAACTGCCTCAATTTCAAGAGTGTTGCTGCCTTAAGTATTTCAATGCTCCTTTAATGTCGCTATGAGCTAAGCAATATGAGCAGAAACCAGACAGACATATGACTCAGGGATTTGTTGAGTTCTTCACATCTGGAATCCTGCAAGGGGCTCAGCATTTCTACACTGCAGTCGAGTACTTGAGCGTCAACTGCCCTGAAACACATTGAAAACACAGGAGAGGATACAGTTGTCTATTATACCACAATTCTGTAAATGACCACATCCAGGACTCAATTAATCAAACTCCGAATTATCCATTTGAAAAGGGTATTAAAAGCTTGAGAATGGTAGAATAATTACTGATGTTCTCATGGTGTTTATAGCAGGAATATAATTAAAGGAAACATATTTTTTCATGAAGAGTTGTAGTAAAAGTAGAAATATATTTTTAATTTTACCTATTCCCTCAACGTATGCTTAGGGAACAGTGCTATTCGGTCGTGCAGCAAGCATATCAGCATGAGTGCACGCAAATACCATCTCTTAACAGTTGCCCATATATTGGATACAATACACATGATGGAATTTCAGTCCGTCATTTGAGAATCAGGCCTTAAAAATGCTTGGGCGGTTTTACTACTATTTCATTCAGTGCAGTAAAGCAATTTGCTGTGTTGTGCTGGGTGAATGGATGAGAGCAGAAATCCACCATAAATGATATGGTGCACTTCTGCTCTCGTGTAGCAATGCGCACTGTGTACTACCTAGCACCAATGCAGGCATCCTTTGTACCACACTGCAAGTGTGCCAACATTACAGGCAGGATTGTTTTTAGCAGGAATGGAAAACATTACTTAGAGGCATATTCCTCTTTCTATGCATGCTGCAGAGTGCAGCATAAGTGGAAAAAGGAAGCAATAAGGCGAAATGAAGCTATATCTCCTTGTTACAGTTCTGTCGAGTAAGCGCACCATTTCAATGCAAACACAGGTCTTTGTAAATCCTGATTCACAAAGGTAAGTTTCCCTGTGTGCCAAAATACTCGGATGGATGCATAAGAAAGCCTGTGCATCACTTATGTATCGCGCATCCGAAGGCAAGTAGGTCAGATGGCCTGCCATACTTAAAATGACACCCTTTATTTTACTTTACATAAAAAAAATCAGAAATTCACTGAAAAAAGGTTGAAGTCACGTTATGGTTAGATTAGTATGTCAGTTAAAACATAACTTTTCAAATTCTAAAAAACACTGAAATTCCCCAGGTTTAGTTAAATGAAGTAACTATAACTCACATGCACTGCTTCTGAAGTTACATATTGCATCTATATATATAAAAACGAAAGTATGTCTGTCTGTTTGTCTTTTATGCATTACTACACCATTCATCCGATCGGCATGAAACTTTGGGAAGTTGTTGAGTACACTCCCGCGAAGGTTTCTGGCAAAAAAAAAAAGAAAATTGTTAAAAGTTGTTGAGTACACTCCTGTGAAGGTGTCTGGCACAAAAAAAAAAGATTTTTTTTTTAAAATATCGGCCACCCAAGACACTCATAATCTTTCCAATACTGAACGTTTACAGTTTTCGGTGCGACTCGCTTTTGCAATGACCATCAACAAAGCGTAAGGACAATCGCTGCAAGTGTGTGGACTAGATTTGGAGAATCCGTGCTTCTCACATGGACAACTGTATGTGGCCAACTCACGCGTTGGAAAACCTTCTGATTTATTCGTGTACGTGCCAGACGGAAAAACAAAAAATACTGTGTATCCACAAGCACTCGAATAAATAAACAGAATTAAAACAACACTTTAAAAAGTTTTCCATATTAAAATGAATAAGTTTCAATAAAAATGACACAATGTAAATTGAATGTTATCATGACAAGTTTCCTTAAATTTCATTTCTTCTGAGATCGCAGCAACGCGCGACGGGTACTCATAAAATGCTCTTTCTCTCTACTGAGAAAACCACTGATGATATCTGAAATGACATCATTGCAGACAACACTGTGCATGCTGATACCTATAGTGAAGACCTTAGCACACCTGTTCACCAAACCATCCACTTCCCAACACTCTTCATCTTTTTCAATGTCAATAACAACCTGGAATTCCGATTTAGTTTTTGTTATATTATACTAAAAGTTATAAAGACATCTCCCTCCTCCCAATGGCCACAGAACCTGGCAAGACTAATCCAGGGCATAACAGGCGTAGTGCCTCTATGCCTATTTTCATGGGGAAATACGCTAGGCTCCCTCCCCTCTCCCAAATGCTTTAAAAATTAAAAAATAATCCACTTCCCTGTGTGCCTGCTGCCTGCCCTGCCTGACCACTCTCCTTCCTGCTCTTGGCTTCCTTCTGCAGAATCATGAATATAGGCATTGCAACACTAGGAAAAACCACCATTGAAAATACTTCAGATGCTTCTGCTCGAAGCGTTTACATTGCCCTAGATGGTTGTTGAAAAGTGGATTTTTAGTAGTGGTAAATATGCATCTACCACTGGTAATAATACCACTAACACAATATGAGGCTCAGAATAGGTCTTAGAAAATTATTCTCATGCTCACCCCTTGGTAGCTTGGCTGCGAGCAGGCAGGCTTAACTTCAAAGACAGGTATGTAAAGCATTCAAAACACCAATTCTCAGAATAAAAGTCCAATAAAAGTTAAAAACAATTTATAAAAATAGCAAATATTTGTATCTTTAAAATTACACCAATTTAAAAAAAAAAAAAAAAAGTAGGGAAACGAACATATGATTTTTAAAGGTTTAGCACTATATAGCAGACAGAAGCCTATGGCGCCTATTGGGCCATCTGCTCGCGCTAGACCGGGAGAAAGGTAATGTTTCATGCCGGCTGCGATAGAGCAATGCACCGCTACCCATCACGGTAGATCTTGGTCAAAGTTTTTACCTTCTGATTTAGAAACGTTTCTGGAGCTTTTGTGCCCGGCATCCCTCGAAGCTCTCAGCCAGTCCGGATTTGGTGAGGGTTCACTGGCTTGCCTTGCAACGAGCTCCTGGTTAAAATTATAGAAGTCAGACATATGGAGCTTTCCAGGGGAAGGTACTAGAGATCCAGTCCGGCTCATGGTTGAAGGTAGCTGGCTTGACTCTTACGGTTAATTCCGGTCACATTTTCTACGTTTGGACTTAGAAACTTTTATGGAGCTTCTTCTCCCGGGGTCCCTCAATGCTCTGCACCAGGCTGGATTCTGTGAGGGTTCAGCTGCTTGGGTTTTGGCCAACTCCTGGTCAAAATCTGGAATGATGGACTTCCTGAACTTTTCACTGTGAAGAACCTGAAGGCCGTCCGGTTCTCGGTTAAGGGTTGCCGGCTTGGCTGGCCAAATGGGGCGGTCCATTAATGGAGCTTTTTCTAAAGTTGCTACAAACTTCGTCAAACTTCTTCCTGAAGTTCTCTTGAGGGTCCCAAAGTGTCCAAAACGTACTCCAAGGGTCTGGAAGCCCCAAGATGGTCCTTGAAAATTAGGTCCTTCAATTCCCACAATCCACTCAGACAAAGCCCTTACAAATCCACTGGTTTGGCTGAGGATACTTGGTGGTGATGGTCCATGTGAGCTCTGTTAACCTGTATGTCAGGTACATGCGCTGGTCTCAGACTCCGCTATGTTTTTTTTGTCCTGACCGGTTAGGATCCCTGGCTTCCGATGTGTATTTCCCCACCCCATAATGCTACTTCTTCATTCGCCTGCAGGAGTAGTGTTTCTGCGCAGCCTAATTGTCCTTGGTTTTAGGAGTGCTTTTTTATTGTAGGTAGCCATGCGTGTTGTTTTCCACATTGCTCTTTTCCTGTGGCAAGCATCATGTTCCAGCATTTGGATGGGCGGGGTTTCTCTTGTGTTTGCAAACACCTGTCCCTTTGCCTATAAATAGACAAGCCTTGCACATGCTGGTGCTTGGCTTAGTCTCAGCATTTCAAGAGGTTCCTGTTCCACCAGCTGTCATATTTCATTGAGCTTTTACTATTGACATATTAAACTTAACTCTTTAGTATTTATATAATGTATGAGGATTTTGGCAAGTCTGATACAAAGTGTTATTAATATTATTGTCTCTTATTTTCTGAGTGAACGGATGAATGGTGCCATAGTGTTTTGAGTTCCTTTTTATTTTGTTTAGCCTTAATTTACATTTCTCTTCAAAACTGTATTGTTCCTGAACATTAGATTGTGGAAACAGAAAACATCCATTATGTTTCATCAATAAATCAGTATAATTTGAGTTAGCACAAACTGTTCTTTCTTAAGTGCTCATAGTGAACTCCTCAACGCAAATCCCGTGGACAGAGATATTAAGGGCTTGTAGTTATCCCTTCAATAGGTGATTACATTTTATTTATCTTTATATAGTCTATGTTCTATGTCACTTTGTGCATATTTTTGAGTGCGGAGAAGTGCCTCAGTACTCATCCCCATTCTTTCATGGCCGGAGCATCGATCAATAAACAAGGTATATTTCTCGGAGACCCAAGAAATGGTACCCGGCTCGACCAGGTTGAGTGAAGAAGCAGTGTTTTTCTCTTCTCTTATTTTTTGTCCACTTCCCCTTCCCTTTGGGAAGCTCTGCCAGTGGATTCTGTTTTATCACAGCACTGAGAGGTGTTCAAGAGGTATTGGGAGCATACATCGTTGATTGCCCATGCAGACATCCTGAGATTTAAGGTGAGTGGTCACGCCACGTCCTTACATCAAGCCACACCACAAAAAACAGGGCAGCCTGAGAGATGGATGAACAAGGGGGTTCATTAGATGCCTTAGCTCAGGCATTACTAGAAGAGGCTGAGGTGTCCCTAGTAGACATAACCAGGCCCTCCTAACCTGTCTACTACAGGAGGTCTCCTCTATTAGATTAGAGAATAAGGATTTGTGACGTGAATTACAAGGATAACAACTCATGGGAGGGAAGAAAACCTAGGGACATGTCACCCTTCATATAGCCCCCTCGGTTTGACTTTCCCTCCACAACATCCACAACCAATGACACTACTAACTTGGCCACCCAGCCCTTGCATCTAAGCATTATGACTCCTTCTCCAGTCTCCCTGGCCCCTCCAGAATGATTCAATGGCGATACAACCAAGTTCAGAGCATTCATGACTCAGTGTCATTAGCAATTTCTGTGTCGTCCCACAGCATTTCCTGGTGATGCTGCTTAAGGTTATGTTATGTTATGTTAATTTTATTTATATCGCGCGTTAATGCCCAGGGCCATCTAACCGTTAATTGTTTCAGATTGCAAGTGTGCTCATGACTGCTGGCCAAGTTACCATAAGTTTAACAGCCAGGTCTTTACAGCTTTCCTAAAAGATAAAAGGTCGGGTTAATATTTTATGACATATTTTAGTCGCTTCCATCACGATGCTCTTTCCACTCCATCTACTTTTCTTAAAACTGGGCTGTATCAATACATTTGCCGAACGAAGTTTCCTAGCTGGAACATACTGCCTAAAACTGTGATTCAGAAAGGCTGGGCCGAGGTTGTGAATTGCCTTATAGGTACCACTTGTACCACATACCACTTGTAGAACAAGAAGACCCTCTGCTTTACAATTTCACTAAATTTAAGGACGCAATGCATAAACTCCTTGACAAACATTTATTTGTTCAAGCTAGTGACAACAAATCTGAAACAGGGAAACAAAGATTTGTTTACCTATATCACCTCATTCAATAGGCTTGAAGGACAGGGCCCTCTAGGGCCTCGAAGATTCTTATGACCTGCTATGCCTTCCCAACATGAAGGGTCAGTTAGACAGTGGCGGATGAAAACTTACATTTTTTCAGGTATATATAGCAGAGGAGCCCAGTCAGGCCTTCACCCTAAGATGTCTGACGAGGGGACTGACTCACCAGGGAACGCTAATACATAATAAACCCTTCTGGAGACTTTCGGCTACGCCTCTGATGGAAAGTTACTTGCTTGAATCGGGCATGAACAAGGAGGTACACAGAGATGAGCTAGCACCTGCCAGAGGGGTGCACTATCAGTATTTTAAGGCCACTGTGCAGAGTCTCAGCATCTCCTAATGTGGGAGCAGAGCTACATGTAGAGATTGGAATGTGACAACAGAACAACAGTTCACTACCAAGTCGGGTTACAGTCTTGGACAAGAGAAAAAACTAAGGAAGTACAGTCTTCTGCTGAGGAAAGTGAGTTAGGGAAGTAAGGCCGAATATGAGCCCAGCCTAAGCAGTCTTCTAGTGATTATAAAATACAAAATGGAGTCACACGAGCTAACTAAAACCTGCATGCCGTAACAATAACTCAGTGGGTTGCTTAACATGCATACAAATGGCATCTGCTTTAGCCACACATTGCTAACCATATATAGCATAACAGGTGCATTGTGGGAAAGGGAATTTCGAACCAAACAGGCTCATAGTAGAAACTGCTAGGCCAGAGGAGAAAAGGACATCTCTTTTCTACTGATGTCTTTGAGATGACTTAAAGGACGTCCGAATCAAAAAGTTAAGCCCCCCTACCGAGTGTTCTGAATTTATAGACTTGGCAGTGCGGCTAGTCAATCATTTAGGAGCGCGCAAAAGTGAGAAAGGCTGTAGTGAGCAACGTGTTTTACTTGTCATAGTCGTCAAGAAAGAGACAGGTTCTTCTTCTTCTGACGCAGTAGAACTTATGCAAATTGGTAGTGTAAGGGGCCGCCTATCGAAGGACGAAAAAGATCATCGACATAGGTTAAATCTTTGTCTATATTGTGGCAAGTCCGGGCATTTTGCTCGTGAGTGTTATAATACAAACCTAATTCCTCCAAAAAGGAGATTGTTGCAGCACTGATAGGAAAATATACAATTGTGGAGTAGGTGGAAAACTAGACAGCTCGATAAAGCCCAAGACCACCTTATTGAGCTCTGTGGTGTCCTGGTCTCGGCCTGAGTAATTGAGACACAAGACACTATGGTTACTGTTAGTGGCGGTAAACTAACTTGCCACGCCCAGCTCCCTGGGCCTTTTATTGCCTTCTGTCAGCGTGTCCACGCTTACGCTTGGACTCATCCAATCG
The DNA here is from genome assembly GCF_964261635.1 of Lissotriton helveticus. Taxonomy (NCBI): domain Eukaryota; kingdom Metazoa; phylum Chordata; class Amphibia; order Caudata; family Salamandridae; genus Lissotriton; species Lissotriton helveticus. Next base: position 1,753,063,276 of record NC_136068.1, on the reverse strand, counting down.
CCCCTGCGTTCAAGGGGTGGAACCTGTATTCACAGTGGGAGGGGGCGTGTGCTCCAGTGGTACACTCCACTGGTAGCAACACTACATTCCTCCTTTACCTAGGGATAAAACAACAACAGGGAAACATAGTAATACACAAAAAGTCACTCAGGTCAGCGAGGGCGCTGGGACAGCAGCTCAGCTGTATTTCGACCACAGTCGCTGGACAAGTCTCTGATGCAGCCTCTGAGTTCACTGACAAAACATCATAACATCATATGTAAAACGGAACAGTCTTACTTCATTCTCGGCGAGGTCACCCAACTGGATCAGTTCACCACCAGCACTGGGCCACAAAGTCCCGGTATCTCTGGGAAGGCTTGGGGCAAGGGCGCAGGCGCAGGCTGTACTTAGCTTGGCTGCGGTTTTCTGCCGTGGCTGGGAGTGTTCTTTCCGCCTCGCTGGTCCCAGCGGCGCCGGGAACTTCAGGTGGACTTGCTGTCTCAGTATCACTCACTGTGAGATCACTTGCTGGGGGGTCGTGGTGCCTGTTGTAGTCGGTCCTGATGATCCACACGGTGGGCAAACGTGCCAGTCATTCTGTTCCGTGTCCTGCCTTCTCACTGGCACTTGCTTGAAAAAGGAAACGTTTCTTGTGACAACTTTTCCGTTCCTGACAGCTGTAATCATTGTTCTGTTTACCTCGGTGACCTTCCAGGGATCCAGCTCGAATGGTAGGCGGAATTTCCAGCTTGAATGGGGCTGTCTGCGGCTCTCCGTCTTCGGGACGCTTCCTGATTGTTCTTGGTGCGCTGTTCCATAGATCTGTTGTTGGGGATTGGGGCTAGCTCCCACGTGGGGTGGTGTGGGATGGTGTCTGCAACCGCCCGGTTGAAGGAGAGTCTGTTCGGGGCAACCCCTGTAGTGCAGTGTGGGGTCTGGCCGTACTCACGGAGGAATTGGTATATGGCTAGCTCTGTACAGTGACCATCCGCCACAGCAATTTGGATTGTCTTGTTCAGAGTTCTCATTATTCTTTCTACCTCTCCGTTGGCTTGAGGCCATCTGGGTGTTATCCGCTTGTGTTTGATGCCATGGCTCTGCAGGTATTCCGTAAACTCGCTGCCGTTGAACGGGGGTCCGTTGTCTGTGCGGACCTCTTTCACAATCCTGTGTGTGGCGAGGATATTTTCGAACTTTGGGATCACCTCCACTGCTGCAGTTGACATCACAAACTCTACCTCGGGGTAGCGGGAGAAATCGTCCACCACAACAAGCATGTATTTGCCCCCCGGGAGGCTACCGAAGTCTGCACTCACTCGTGTCCACGGGGTTGTTGGCCTGTCTTCGGTGATTATTGGTGCCGGAGGGTTTGGAAGGCTCGTTGCAAGGCACACCGGGCAGCTCTGGACTACTTCCTCGACAGTCCTGTCGAGGCCAGGGAACCACAATTTGCTTCTGAGTCTGTTTTTGGATTTGACGATCCCTTGGTGGGATCCGTGAGCTAGCCGGGCAGCGTGCCGGGTGAGGCTGTTGGGTAATACCAGGCGCGGGCCTCTCAGGAGGCATCCTTCGGCTGAGACAGACAGTTCATGTTTGACCTGGTACAGGGCTTTCAGGATGGCTTGGGCGTCCAGAGTGCGAAACGATGCGGGGCATTTCAAGGCCTTCCAGTCGCCGGACTCAATCGCATGGATCGCGATCTGGAGGCAATCATCGTCTTTCGTGGCACTCGCAACTTCTTCTAGGGACATTGGGCGCGGCCTTGACCGTTCGACGATGAGCCGGACGTACTCTTCCGTGGCCGCCGCTTCCGCAGCTTCCGCTTCGGTGACTGGGCGGGCGTGTCTTGATAGGTAGTCCGCAGGGTTCCGCGTGCCTGGTTGGTATTCTACGGTGAAGTGGAACTCCTGCAGTTGCAGCACCCATTTTTCGATCCTCGGTGGTGGGCGAGAGGATGAACCTTGGAAAAGCGGTATGAGGGGCTTGTGATCGGTGACCACTGAGAAAGGGTGTCCATAGAGGTAGATATGGAAGTGGCGGCACCCCATAGGATGGCAATCGCTTCACGTTCAATTTGCGAATACCGTTGTTCGGTTGGTGTCAGCGTGCGGCTGGCGTACGCTACGGGGGCCCACTCACCACACGCTTGCCGCTGCGATAGGACTGCTCCTAGGCCAGTGGGGCAGTCATCCACTAGCAGTTGTGATTCATGTTGTGGGTTGAAGTAGGCTAGGGTCGTATCAGCCGATAGGGCTGCTTTGGTCTTCATGAACGACTCTTGCTGCTCCGGGCCCCACACCCATGTGGCATTGGACTTCGTGAGTTCGCGGAGGGGTCCTGTCAGGTCCGACAGGTCTTTTATGAAACGTCCACAGTATGTTACCATACCTAAGAAGCTGCGGACGGCTGTCACCGATGTGGGGGGTGGAGCATCGTGGATGTCCTTGACCTTGTCCGGGTCGGGGCCCACTCCATGGTCGGAGAACCTATATCCAAAGAAATGATGTTTCTGCGAAGGAACTCACATTTGTCCTTGTGGAGTGTTAGCCCTCTCTCTTTCAGCCTGTTGAACACTGCTTGAAGGCGTGCTATGTGATCTTCCAGTGTTGGGGCATGAACCAGGATGTCGTCTCTCACATTGAGCACACCGTCGAGGCCTTGGAGGACATTGTGAATGATGTTCTGAAACACCTCTGCCGCACTCGAGATGCCGAAATTAAGTCTTGTGTACCTCCACAGGCCTGCGTGGGTGGAGAAAGTTGTTATCGGGCGGGAGTCTGGGTGGAGGGGGATCTGGTGGTACCCCGATCGCAGGTCCATTTTGGAAAACCACTTTGACCCCGCCAGCTCTCCGATGATGTCGTCAATGGTCGGTGTCAGATGACGTTCCCTCTTAATCGCCAGGTTGGGGATGTGCATGTCCACACATATCCTTACAGCTTCGGGTTGCTTTGGCTTTTTGGCCACAATGATGGGGGATACCCACGGCGTGGGGCCAGTCACCCGTTCGATGATGCCAGCGTGTTCAAGCATCCTTAGCTCAGCTTCGACTTTTGGCCGGAGGTGAAAGGCGATCCGTCTGTGTCTGAGGGCTACAGGGGCCACCGACTGGTCAATGTGGAGGCGGACGGGGGGCCCACGTAGGCATCCTATGCCTTCGAACAGCGAGGAGTGTTCTGTGACCAGATGGTCCAGACCCTGGGCTTGTACCGTCAGGGCAAAGTGTATGAGTCCGAGTTCCCGTGCTGTTTTGCAACCAAGGAGGAAGCCAGATCCCTCCTGGGACACGTAGACTTTTGTAGGCAGCTGCGTTGAGTCGTGGGCAACTGTCGTCTGGAACACTCCGCACAGGCGCAATGGCCGTCTGGTTCCGTAGGCAAACACTTGTACCCTCGTGGGGTGAAGCGTGGGGGCGTCTTCGAGGCATTGATACACGCTGGCAGCCGGTGGAAGACGTGGCTGCTAGGGCGTTGAGCATGCGCACCACGTGGACAGTCTTCGCGTCCTCCTCCTCGTCGTCCATGTCGCTGCTGTTCGACGTGTCCGGTACGGGCGCCACCTGCCGCTCAGCTTCTTCCGCTGTGACGATAAGCAGACGCTTGCAAAGTGATTTGCCTTACCGCACGCGCTGCAGATTTTTCCTTGGGCCGGGCAGGCGCCTTTGTGGGGGGTAGCACCTCCGCACCACATGCAGGCTTGGTCTTGAGCGGATTGGCTTGGTTTCGGTCGCCCTTTCCTGGGGTGTTTCGCCCGGCCGTCTGTGGGGAGCGACCTGACGGCACACACGGGCTCCGTCTTGACGGTCATCGTTGGAGACGGCTCCATGTGGGCGGCACGCGCCTTGGATAGCTCTTTGGACCGCCCCAGAGCTAGGATGTCGCACATGGGCATCGCGTCTGTCTCAAGTACCCTCTCTCTCAGCTTCAGGGAGGCACAACCTTGAATAAATTGGGCGCGAATCTCATCCGCCGCATCTGGGAGAGTGCACGTGCTGGCTAATTTTCGGAGCCAAGCATAGAAAACATCCACTGACTCATCCGGGAGCTGGCGAGCTTGGCGCAGAAGAAAACGTTTGTAGTCAGCACTAGTGAAGGGCTCAAAGTACCTCGTGATGGCGTCTCGCAGGGTCGCATTTGTGTGGGGCGGGGCACCCTCAGTGACGTCCTTGGAGATGTCGTGGATGGCTTCACCTCCGAGGTGCAAAAGCATCGCGCGTTGACGCCCCACCGCAATGTTGGCTGCGACAAAGTAGTTCTCCAGCCGCTCAACCCACTTCTTCCACTTGGCAGCTTGAGAAGGGGGGCTTCCGGCTACTGCGAAAGGCTCCAGATGTGGCACGGTGGCCATGGTGGCAGAGGTACTGTCCAATAGGTGACAGAAGGAGCTGCACGGGGCACCAGGGGTGGCTGAAAACACGAGGGATTGGACACCAGCAGGCAGGAGCGGTCACAGGCGGTGATCCGCGAGATGCGTGAGTCTTGGCGGGGTCCGCGCTCATGCGAGAAGCGTGAGGAATGACGAGCGGGAGCGTTGCGCACCAGGAGTGTGAAACGCGAACACACTGCGCATGCGCGGATGAGCCGATCGGCCGACTGGGTCCGGGGCCGGGTAGAGCGGTGCAGCCAGGGCTAGAGGTAGCGCGGGGCAGTGGGGGCACACTGAGGTACCTGAAAGGCGGCGACCAAGAGGACAGCGGCTCCGGAAGCAGGCGTAGGCCCAGACTGGCAGCGGACAGTGGAGCGCTGGGTCTCCGGTGAAGCGCTACGTGTAGCAGTGCACGCGAGGTGCAGCGAGGTACGCTCTGGTCGCTGTGGTGCCGGCAGGGCACGCTGAAGTGGTGAGGGGTGGATCGTTGACCACCTCGTCGCCAGTGTGGTGTCCTGGTCTCGGCCTGAGTAATTGAGACACAAGACACTATGGTTACTGTTAGTGGCGGTAATCTAACTTGCCACGCCCAGCTCCCTGGGCCTTCTGTCAGCGTGTCCACGCTTACGCTTGGACTTATCCAAACGCCCCTGCGTTCAAGGGGTGGACCCTGTATTCACAGTGGGAGGGGGCGTGTGCTCCAGTGGTACACTCCACTGGTAGCAACACTACAAGCTCTACCATGCAGAAGGTTTCACATCATCTAGCAAACACTGTGACTCCTGCTCTCCGTAATCTCACACTTATTGTGACAGTTGTGCTTTCCCCACAGACATGAAAAGTCTTGCCCATATTACTTGATTCTGAGGCCACTGGTAACTTGGATTGGCCTCAACAGTGGGTATTCCATTAGTACACAAAGCCCAGCCAGAACCTGTGCAGGCAGTTGACGGATTAGAATTATCCTCTGGATTTATTGTGCATCAAGCCGCACATTTACAAATGATTTGCGCTAATATGCACACAAAAGAAATCTGCTTCAATCCTATTGATACCATGTTTTTGGTGCCATTTTAGCAATACTGTTGCTGCAGCTACACAATCCGAACATAGACTACGTTGCTTCGACAGTGACCTTTGGGTCCAAGTACTGTTTGCAAGCTTGTTTCAAAGAAAAACTACCAATAGTGCTTCCACTGCATTGTGCTTCAACTCATCCTACAATTTGTGTCAGCTCAACAGACTTACCAGCGCCGTATTGCGATTTCCATGATGTTTTCAGTGAACAGCAGGCCACTAGATAGCCTCTCCACAGAATATTTGACTTTCAGATGGACCTGGTCCCAGGAGCTTCATTGTCCTGTAGTAAAGTATATGACTTATCTGAGCCAGAGACAGTCAATCTCTGGGGAATATTTGGATGACTTGCTAGCGAAGGGGTTTATTAGACACCCCACCTCTCCCATGTCATCATCTCTCTTCTTCAACCCCAATTAAAATGTCTATATCAAACTCGACCTGCGAGGTGCCTATCACCTGGTTCGAGTAATGGAAGGGGATGAATGGAAGACAGTATACCAGACTAAATATGGTCTCTTCGAATACACTGTGATGCCGTTTGGTCTGTGTTATACCCCAGCAGCCTTCCAATTTTTTTATAAACGAAGTGCTGAAGGACTTCCTTGACATATGTGTCATCGTGTATATAGATGACATTCTCATTTATATTTCTTCATCTGAAGAACACATTGGCCATGTCCAGGCAGTCATCCAGCAACTCCGAGAAAACCATTTTTATACCAAATTTGAAAAATGCATTATCCATGCTAGAAGTAATGACTTTTTGAGATATGTCATTTCCCCCGATGGCATAGCTATGGATACTTCCAAGATAAAGGCCATTCTTGATTTAGAGGCACCCTGCTCAGTGAAGGAGATACAGCAGTTTCTTTGATTGGCAAATTCCTACCAGTGTTTCATTCCTCAATTTTTGACCACTGTGTCACCAATCACGCGTTTGCTAAAAACGGGAATGCCCTTTCTATGGGATGTAAAGGCTGAAGAGGCATTACAGCAGTTGAAAAATACCTTCACAGAAAACCCACTCCTTAGACACCCAGATCCTTCTCGGCCATTTTTTGTTGAGGCTGATGCCTCCCAGATAGCTGTAGGGGGTGTAATGTCTCAGAAAGACCCAGAAACTGGATGCTTCCATCCTGTTGCATATTTCTAAAAAAAAAACTGCCTCCGGACGAACAAAACTATACAGTGGCTGAGAAAGATCACCTTGCCATAAGGCTTACTCAGTACTCATCCCTATTGTTTCTTTGCCAAAGCATTGCACAATAAACGCTGTAGATTTCTCAGAGACCCAAGACGTGGTACCCAGCGGCTGGACCATGTTGAGTGAAGAAGCAGTGTTTATCTCTTCGCTTATTTTTCGTCTACTTCCCCTTCCCTTCGGCAAGCCCTGGCAGTGGATTTTATCACAGCACTGAGAGGTGTTCCAAGACATATTGGGAGCATACATCATTCATTGCCCTTGCAGACATACTGAGATTTCAGGTGAGTGGTCACGCCACTTCCTTACACTGTAGCTGGCAGGGAGTGCACTCTATAGTTCTTTTTAAGCAGGTTTGAGCAGCAGGGTGTAGTTCCAGATTGTGCAACAGGCGCAGTCAATCAGAGTGCAGGGCCTGCTTAATGCAAATCAAACTTACAGCATAGACCTTCATCTTCTATAGTTTCAAGCAGCAGATCTGAGAGCCACTGCTCCTCTCAGATACTTAGTCAGTGTTCTCTGGGGTCTCACATGAGAGCAATCCTGTCCAATGTGGTGTAGGACAACAACCCTGAGCATGACCGTTTGCTCCGAAGTGTGGCACATTAGTCTCCCAGAAAGTACTTTTTCTACAAAATTCAATATGGCTGAGTCCCAGCAGAGAGGCTCAAGCTAACTAACCAAACCTCCAGGATGGCTCATCTCCATATTCTTCCTCCCCCTGATATCTGCACATTCCCTCCTTAAGCCTGCCATCTGGCTGGGTTCAAAGAGTAGAAGTGTTAATGAAACTGGTTTCTCCCGACTGTCTCCGTCTTCTATTGAAGATTATTGTTTATGACCCCCTCCTCCTGGCATTCCTATGTAGCAGAACCCTGCCCTCCCAGAATGGCTCCTTCAACCCTGGGGCTACTTATCATCACGTCATAAAAGTAGCCTGGATAATCCACTTAACTCTGACCAATCAGAACTGTGCACTGGAAAGCTGAATTTGGCATACAGACAAGAACATTTTATAACTTCTTGTCTGTACATATTGTTGGATTTATCAATACCATTCTAGTAAGTCCTTGAATGTTATTTTCATGATTCTCCTGACGGGAATTATTAGTTAATAACCTCTTGCCATGTTACCCTTTGTGGCTGGGGATCTGCAATAAGAAAAATTAACTGGGCACATTTTCTAACACCAGGGCTTACAAAACATCTTATATAAGGACCCTGTCTCTATCTACAGAGCCCCATACCCCTGCAACACCTAGGGGAAACTTTTAGGGGTTCTGAATATGTAAACATATTGCAGATCCGCACTGCACAGTGCTCCTAGCACAAACGTCACTTTTGGGAAGCATTTTACTACAATGTGGGCAGTGAAATGTGCAATTTCACAAAACTGAAGGCATTTAAAACCAATTTTACAAGGACCCTCCTTATACACTTCTGATCCCCATCACTGGGAAACCTAGGGGAGACCTTGGGGGTACCTAATTTGCCACAACAATGTAGTTTAATAATTTGTAAGTTCCCCAAACCCCAAAGTCGAGTTTCGGCACAATTTGCATTTTAAAATTAGTCCTGCACGACAGGGCTGTGTTTAAACTGACCTGAGGCCTCAGCAGAGCACACACTCAAGTGCAGAAATTGCTGCTGGTCTTCAAACTGCCATGCCCTATTATATACTAGGGGCCTTAAGGTAGTTTTGATCCCCCTGCCCTGTTTTGCACTAAGGCCTTATAGGGGAAGTCATGCTGATCATAGGTGTATCCTAACTCATAGTGTTCCCCAGTGTATTTAGGTGTTTTCACTGTATTCTGAGTGTGTCTTCAGCACAGCACTGGCCCTGGGCCTGGTTAAGCAGAGCCCTGGGACAGTCAGAGTCAGTTACCACCAGTACCAGTCAGCTACAAATGGGGGTGCCTAGTGCACAAGAATGACTGCAACAATGGTACACAAATTGCAAACTCTTGGCCCAGTGCATACCGGCCAGGTCTCACTACGACTCAGCTACATTGCATCAGGTAACTTAACCAACCTCAAAGAAGCTAAAACACTAAGGTAGAGCCTTATAAATTCATCAAAAAAGATATGGAATTCTCTGCATCGAACCATAATGGCAGAAGCTAACTTTACAATATAGAAATCTATTAAGAATTGAGTTATTCGTGTTAGCCTTTGATAGACATGCATCTATCCACACAATTATGTGTTTATGTATGTATACTACACGCCATTGTTGTCTGTGTGTAGGAGCAAATTTGTGTGCATTGTGTGCACATTGATGCCTGTTTCTATATTGAACTGATCTTGCTGGATGCATGCATACTGGTCTGTTGATCCCTCTGCTTGTGTATATGTTTGTGTTCATGTGCCTTTACATATTACATGACTTTATGCGAATGCTCTTTAAAAAAGCTAAAAGTAATGGTTTTCTCAGTGAGTTTTTCTCCTTGTAACCTGTGCAGGTGGGGCCTCACCAGCTGTGTGCCCTTATAATACAGATACCGCACACACACTGATGCAGTGCACCACACCTTGTGCTGCTGTACAGGCAAAGATCACTTGCGGTCTTACACGCCTTTAATAATAGCCCCTGGCCGTGCCCAGCCAGAGGTTGTTGTACATCGACATCCAGGGCACAAAGATACCCATAAGAGTCAGAGTGACTCACTACATCCCTTACCCACTTGGCTCTGAATCCTACTCCTGGAAGTGTCTCACAAAGCCCGTGAATTTCTAGGTTGTCTTAAGGTGTAGCTTAAGATTATATCCATGATGACATGAGTGGTCTGTCCCCTCATTCCTATGATTGTCTCCTTGAGTCTACAGACAACTTCTCTCTCCAGTCAAAGGCTTCATTAGAGTTTACTTGCCCTAGGGTTGACTTTGGGGTAACTCTGCCACAGGTGGGTCATTGACGCCTGTTGTATCATCTTCCTCCAGTGTCTACTGACCAGATATGCCCACTTTCCTGAACCACAAAATATTTCGACTCACAGTTTCCTCCCCTTTTTGGGCCATTATCATGGTACCATCAACACTTATCACTGTCCACACTCCTGGTTCAAAATATGTCCTGGACTTCCACCCAGGTCTTTGATGATTACCCATTCACCTTGTTCGACCTGTCGCAGAGTTGCTCACCTCTTGATGATTGCCCTCCTATTGTTCTGCGAATGTCATGCCTGGGAACCCTCCAGATCATTCTCTCGTAAAGTCCATTCCATATGAGCCAGGGTCCCTGCCCTCCTCGGCCCTTTCTGCATTGGAGAACTTAGGGAACATTGAGTTGTGCAATGTAGCGTCCCTCAGTACTCACGCAGGAACCTATGTAGGCTGATGATTCTGAGGGTCTTGTTCAGGGTCCGCATGAATTGTTCAACCTCCCCTTTTGCTTGCGGCCAGTGAGGTGTGCTGCAGCGATGCCTGATCCCCATGCACGCAAGAAGATATTTAAACTCTAACCTCTGCAACTGAGGCCCATAATCTTTTTCAATTTTCTTAGGCAAGCTGAACACAGCAAAAATCTTCTCCAGCACAAGCAAAAAATTTGCAAATGCCATCGATTCAACCAGTTTGACCACTGGGTACTTTGAATTAATGTCCATGATGAGAACCATAGTGACCCGTCCATCTGGGAAACTCCCAAAATCCATGCTCATTTTGGACCATGGGCAGATACATGACTCCTCTCTGATGACCGGTGCCAGAGTTTCAGGACTGCTGGTGATTTGACATGTGGGGAGTTGCTGTACCAGGTCATCCTCAAGACCGGGAATGACACTTTTTGTCTTGCATTGACAACTTCATCTTCTCTGTCCCCTGATGCCCTCCATGGGCCAACACAGCTACCTGTTGTGAATGTATGATGTTACAACACGTTGTGTTACCATGCGGTAGGTAACAATGTGGTTATTACAATGACCTCGTTGTTACCACGTGTGACATTACATCTCAAGTCTATTCAATGACTTGCGCTAGATGTCGCGATGAACTTAGGAATAGTATACATTACTATTCCTACTCCAGTTAGCGCAACAGCAGGGAAGGTGTTGCATTTAAAATCCAACACATTCCCTGGTGTTGCAAGCCACCTAACGCAAGTTGTTGAAATGACTTGGGATGTAATGCCATGTGTGGTAACAACGCAGTTGTTGTAATGACCACATTGTTATCAACCGTGTGGTATTGCTAGCGTTGTAAATGCTGTCTCCCACCTGTTGCTGCAGTCTTTTGGGGATGTTCAGCCTGTGGCCCTACTGTATGAGTCCTTCTTGGGTGGTGCTGAGCTTGTGAATACAATCCACATTTAGACCCTGGCAATCTCCTGAGGCACAGCCGGGAGCCACATGTAAAAATGGTATCCCTTGTGTTTTAAAAGTGTTATATTTGCTATTTTTAAATCGACCTTGCTCCTACCTTGTCTCACTATCACTGCTGCTGGCACACCATTTTAGCGCAAAAACGAGCGCTTGGAAGGGCGAAATCGCCGAGCTTCCTAGCGCCATTCCCCACGCCTTGTCCGGGCCACGCCCATCCGGAGGCCACGCCCCCCCGCCGAAGTCAATAAAGGAGCGCTGAACTACAAGCGCGCTGATTAGACCCTGGCAATCTCCTGAGGCACAGCCGGGAGCCACATGTAAAAATTGTATCTCTTGTGTTTTAAAAGTGTTATATTTGCTATTTTTAAATCGACCTTGCTCCTACCTTGTCTCACTATCACTGCTGCTGGCACACCATTTTAGCGCAAAAACGAGCGCTTGGAAGGGCGAAATCGCCGAGCTTCCTAGCGCCATTCCCCACGCCTTGTCCGGGCCACGCCCATCCGGAGGCCACGCCCCCCCGCCGAAGTCAATAAAGGAGCGCTGAACTACAAGCGCGCTGATTAGACCCTGGCAATCTCCTGAGGCAGAGCCGGGAGCCACATGTAAAAATTGTATCTCTTGTGTTTTAAAAGTGTTATATTTGCTATTTTTAAATCGACCTTGCTCCTACCTTGTCTCACTATCACTGCTGCTGGCACACCATTTTAGCGCAAAAACGAGCGCTTGGAAGGGCGAAATCGCCGAGCTTCCTAGCGCCATTCCCCACGCCTTGTCCGGGCCACGCCCATCCGGAGGCCACGCCCCCCCGCCGAAGTCAATAAAGGAGCGCTGAACTACAAGCGCGCTGATTAGACCCTGGCAATCTCCTGAGGCACAGCCGGGAGCCACATGTAAAAATTGTATCTCTTGTGTTTTAAAAGTGTTATATTTGCTATTTTTAAATCGACCTTGCTCCTACCTTGTCTCACTATCACTGCTGCTGGCACACCATTTTAGCACAAAAACGAGAGCTTGAAAGGGCGAAATCGCTGAGCTTCCTAGCGCCATTCCCCACGCCTTGTCCGGGCCACGCCCATCCAGAGGCCACACCGCCCCTCTTGCCCCCCCATTATAAAAATGTGCATGAACAGGAAGCGCAGCGGACGAGCGCAGCGGGCGCGACGATTGCGCGCCGAAGGCGCGCATAAGGCAAGCTCGTCTGCGCTTGTCCGCGATCAGGACGCGACCGGGGCCGGTCCCCCTGTCTGACCTATCTGCCACAACACCGCAGCATACACACGGAATGACCTGCTGGTTTTAAGACCTCTCCCTTGCGCGACCCACCCTTGCTCTCCCTTGGATAGCCAAGCTCGTAATTATGTTTGCACAGTGTGTCACTTCTCCTTCTCACCCTCAATTCCCTCAACTCGCCGATCTTGTCTTCCCACTCCGACCTCTATCCCGGTTGTTTACCCCTCCTTAACTCTCAGATCGGCGCTTATCAATTGCAGGTCGTTGCCCAAACATACCTTTGATATCTGGCAGTCCCTCCGAGATAACAACTGGGATTTGCTCTTCCTAACGGAAACGTGGCTGAATGACACCACAAACCCTGCCATTTCCCTCGCTTTACCAGATGGCTATAGTATCAGCTGCACCAACAGACCCTTCGGAAAAACAGGAGGGGGTGTTGCTTTAATTTATAAATCTACCATGGCAGTTACCTTCCCCCCATTCGACCGAATCGACTGTATAGAGGGCCTGCCTTTTTGCATCCAAACTTCTCCAACCTCCTCCTGCTCAGGAATACTCATTTACCGTCCCCCCCATTCCAATTTGTCACATTTATCGGCCTTGATGGACTATATTATTCAGTTCAGCACTCGGTACGCCAATTTTACCGCGTTAGGAGATTTTAATCTCCATATTGATAATGAATCCTGCCTGCATAGCAGTCATTTCATTTCTACGCTTGCGGCCTGTAATCTAGTCCAACTCATAACCTTACCTACGCACAATGCGGGTCACATTCTTGACCTAATCTGTTCTAATCTCCCCTCCATCCGAACGGCACCCCCCGTGCCGGTAACTTGGTCGGACCACTTCTTCATCTCATTCTTCTTCATTTCCCTTGTTTAACCCGACCTATCATCAACCCTAAATCCTCAGGCAGAAACTGGAGCCGCATCACTCTGGATGCGCTCCAAAAACACCTCAATAATACTCAACCACGTTCGTCGTCCGACCCTGATCTAGCCATTAACTATCTGGACACCTGGATTGGTCAGGCCTTAGAAGCCCTGGCCCCCATTAAATCCATTAAAACTTACAGGGCGGTACCATCAGCCCCCTGGTATTCCGACGAACTTCGGCAGAAAAAGACCTCCTGCAAATCTCTTGAGCGCCTCTGGAGACAGAACTATTCCCCAGACCGCAAAATCTCCTATAAAGTTGCCCTTAAAGAATATCGGAGAATGATCGAGAGGCACAAACGGGACTTTCTGGCCTCCAGAATTAAACTTGCTAGCAACGGCGCCAGGGAGATTTTTAACATTGTGAGATCTTTTACTGATCCCACTTCACTCCTCCGATCCCAACCTGCCTCACAAGCGTTATGTAACAAACTCTCCCAATTTTTTTAGGACAAAATTGAGACCATTTACTCATCCTTTCCCCCCTCTGATCGTGAGGGAGGCACCGAGCAACTCATTCCCCCTGTACCGCCTCCATTTTCCATGTGCGAATTTGCCGCAATATCGGAAGCCGATTCCTTGACAGAGCTGTCTAAATGTAAATCAGTCTCCCCCAACGACCCCTGGCCTGCCAAGGAATACAAAAAACTAGCTCCCCTACTTAACCCACATCTCAATCTTATTTGGAATGTCTCCCTCAAAGCAGGATGTTTCCCTTCTAAATGGAAACATGCCTCCTTGGTCCCCATTTTGAAGAAACCCAGCCTCGACCCCGATCTTCCCAGTAACTATAGGCCCATTTCCCTTTTGCCTGCCCCGGCCAAGGTCTTGGAAAAGTTGGTCCACTCTCAACTGGCGACCTTCATTGAGCCCAATGGGCTTCTCCATGACTCCCAGCTCAGCTTTAGGTCGGGCCACAGCACGGAGTCGGCCCTTATTGAAATGGCCGACTCTATGAGGTGGACGTTTGACCGAGGGTCGAGGGCGGTGTTAGTGCTGCTGGATCTTTCAGCAGCATTTGACACCGTCTCCCATAAAATCCTGCTGAGAAGGTTGGAGGACCTGGGACTGGGGGGCACTGCTCTGAAGTGGTTGTCTTCCTATCTGTCTGACCGTACACAGCAAGTTTTCACCCCTCCCTTTACTTCCACTGCCAGACCGCTCAGATGGGGAGTCCCACAGGGTTCTTCCCTCAGCCCGCTTTTGTTTAACGTTTATTTTACCCCCTTGGCTAAACTGATCGCTCAGACTGGAATTAAGTCCATATCCTATGCTGATGACATTCAGCTACTTTTCACGTTTGACACCCCTTCTGCCTCTGCCTTCGAGCCATTGAAATCCTGCCTTAGAGACATTTCCAACTGGATGGACGCTAATTCCCTCCGTCTCAACGCAGGCAAAACGGAGATCTTGTTCTTCAAATCTCCTTCTCCCCTTGACTCCAGTCTGTGGTGGCCCTTAGACCTGTGTCAAGCCCCCACTCCTAAATACTCTGTGAGAAATCTAGGAGTACGCTGGGATAACAATCTCAGCTTTAACACCCAGGTACAGACCGTAGCTGCCTCTTGCTTTGCTAAAATTAGAATAATCAAACGGCTTATTAACTATCTGCCGGAGGACTGCAGTAAGACTGTGATACAGGCACTAATCATCTCCCATCTTGATTATGCCAATGCCCTTTACCTTGGTATCACAGACGGCCTGTGTCACAAACTACAGACGGTCCAAAATGCCGCTGCTCGGCTGGTGGAGAGAATCCCCGCCAGACACCACATCTCTCCACATTTTCGTAAACTTCACTGGCTACCCATTGCGAAAAGATGTGTCTTCAAGGCAATGACGCTGGCCTTCCATGCATCTAAAGGCACTGGGTCAGCCCATCTGAAGACTACCCTACGCCCTTACATTAAATCCAGGCTACTACGCTCCAATGCCCTTTCACTGCTGGAAACTCCCCGCTTTAAACGTTCCCGTGCAGGTGGCAAAACCTTTGCGGTTTGCGCCTCTCAGCACTGGAACCAACTTCCCCTAGCTCTTCGCTCTTCCCAAACAGAACCCACATTTCGTAAATCCCTGAAAATCCTTCTCTTCTCTTCTTAGTTTGGTTCCCTTACTGATTCCTCCTGATGTCAGAGTCTTTTGTTAGTGCCGGGATGCCCCGTTGGGGTCGCTGTGCGCTTTATAAAATACACAAATAAATAAATAAATTTGGGCGAGTCTCTCCTTGTCCAGACCATCCAGCTGTCGGCATTATTTAAGAAGTCATGCCATGATACTTGCTGTGGTGCTTTCAGTTGCTGATTAGCACTGTGTTACCAGCAGCCGCCACATCAATCTTGCATATGCTCAATACTCTCAGGCCCTTTGGGACATCACTCAGATGTACTTCTCTGTTGGCTCTGCCTCTTTGTCTATCTCTCCATTGTCATGGGGAGGATGCTGTGAGAGCAAGTCTCCCGGGTTTTTGGACCCTTGCTGGTAGATCCCCTCAAACTCGTAATGCTATAGACGATTCATTAGCCCATTGTTCAATGCAAGCCTGGTGGATGGGGCATCATGCCCCGGAACCTTGATACCAGTGGCTGTGATTACCGTGAATGAACTTCCACAGATATAGAACTGAAAATGTCTGTATGCCTATTTGATAACAAGAGCTTCCCTTTCAGTCTAGGCATACCTTGCTTCTGTCGGTGTGACTGCTTTGCTTGCAAATGCTAAAGGGGCCCATCTCCTTGGTTCCATCTCCTGAGTGAGCACCGGCCCAAGGCCTACTGGGATCGCATTGACCAACACCCCAGTTCTTTTCTTTGGGTGAAAGTACGCCATTGCTGTTTTTCCTAGGATTGCTGGACTTACTCTATGGAAGGTATCTTCCTCCCTTGGGCCCCATAGCCAGCAAGTGTGCACATTTCTTAGTGCGCTCATTGGTTCTGCAATAGTGCATGGGTAGTGAGAGAGGGATTTCTGGAGTGCATGGGTACTAAGTGGGTAATTAGAGGAGTGAATCAGTAGTGTGTGGGTGGTTAGAGGTCTGCATGGGAAGCGCTTAGGGGATTGTAGCACTGCATGTGTCAGTGCCTGGGCCACTCCATGGGTACTGACCGGAAGATTAGAGTACTGCAAGGAGAGTGCATGGTGGATTTATAAGTGCTTGGGTTTTGGTGGAGTGATTGGATAAGTACATGGTGCTGGCTGGGTGATTGGACGAGTGCATGGGTACTGACAGGGTGATGGCTGGACTGCATGGGTAATCCTCAGGGTATTGTAGCAGTGCATGAGTTAGTGCATGGGTGCATGGGCACTGACTGGATGATTAGAGTACTGCAAGGAGAGTGCATGGTTTTGGCAGAGTGATTGGATAAGTACACATATGTCACATCAGTTCCGCCCCCTCCCTTCACTACTGTGCAAACGCGCCCGTGGCAGGTTTTAAGTTGGGGGATTAATTTCCGTTGAATCCTGAGGGTCTCTGGGGGCCAACTAGCCCACCAGGTACCTCCAGTAAGCGCCACAGAGTTGCTTTGCAGAGAGGTGGTCCAAGGCCATGCCCATTTTTACAATTTACATAATTAACAATTAGTTAATAATTTATCAATAGTTAATATATTATTATTTCATTCACTTCCCATTCTATACCCCTAAATTACAACCTGCACCTAATATATAACGTAATAAAATATTATTTACACAATTTACACACTTAATATTCAAATAAATAATTAAGATTAATAAAAAAAAAACTACAAATCATTTATACTTAATTAACTTCCCACCTTGTACCCCTACAAACCTCACCACCGTCTACGATAATATACACCACTGTTTTACAGGTACATTAAAACTATAAATAACGAACTATATTCAAAAACATTAACAACAATTACTTAAACAATATAGAACATATACATTGAAAATGTAATTTATACACATAAAGAAACTTTAAAAATTATATTTCTTACCTTGAAAAATTTATATTTTTGTCAATTATATTTTTGCACATGATTTTCCTGTGTCAGGATATTAAAAATTCAATATTTCTGCAACTCAATATTTTAAACCCGAAATATTTTCAGAATACAGAGGTAAACTTGTCATCCCGAAATGTGCTTTTTCTTTCCTTTCCAAATAAACCTCTAAATAAGTTCCTGAAGTTTGTCAAGCATCCCCAAGGTGCAATAGTAATATCTGCATTAAGTATAACACTTGGGTAGTAGTTTCATTTTAAATACTGCTATGCGACCTAGAAAGGACAATCTTCCCATCTGTCATCTTTGCAGTTCCTCATGGCCATGTTTGGAAGGTCATTATAATTCTGTTTACATACAATACAATGGTATCAGCACTGTCTTCACTACTTGGGGGTCAGGGTCTGTCAAATGAGTGATAGAACATGTAATTGTAAGTCAGGATCCCCCCTGATTCCTTGCCCTAAGACTATTCTTAAATTGTAATCCCTACTCTGAACAGATTTCTAAATAAATCCCTAGACCTGTTCCTGGTTCAGCCCAGCTGGACACAAGCTTTGCTCCTTCCCCTATTTAAGAACCCATCAACATTACATACAGTTCTCATCAACTTTATAACAATGTTGTTGCTGCTGACTGTTGCCAAGCTACTTGAGAAAAATGCTAACATTGTTTCTGTAGGGCCTTTCAAACTTGGCACCAAACAATTCTTATGAACATGATTCTTGATCACAACCCAATTACCAGGATTGAGGTTGTGCCACTGTTCTTGGTGTGGAACGTTTGTGGCAGCGGCAACCTTATAAGAAACAGAACGTACCACATCAGTCTATCCTTTGCAGTAGTTGAGTATCATATCATCTGTAATGTTCATTAACCTCATTGCCCATCCCATCAGTATTTCATTGAGTAAAAGACCGGTCTCATTAATTTGCTCAATTATGCCATAAGGTTCAGGTCAGTAGCTGAAATATATAAGTTGCCCAAATTCTAATGCTGTGTAAATCATCTTCAGGACCTTAATTGGGTCCCCCTATCGCATTCCAAAGAAACTGGCATGCCATACCTGGGTTTCAATTATCGTAATACCAGTTTTGCTGTCATTTCTTCGGGCTGGGTAGGTTTCTACACAACTCGAGACTAGGACATATCTCAGCCCATAACAACAGGCATTTCAATAAGGTCCATCTGCATTCTGTTGAAAGGACACCCTGATCTCGTTATGTGACTCAGTGTGATGTGTGTTCTTTTCCTTACCTTCATTTGGTGACATGTCAACACATCTGTGACACACTTCTTCCATTAGCATCCTGATCCAAAACCTGGGAGTAAACCAGTTCTGACAAAAAAGTCTAGTCATGGCATCCCTACCTATGTGTGTGTATCCTTGTAAATATCAAGTCATTGTGAACAACAAACAACAAACTATCAGGCAACACTGTCCTTCCATCAGCGGATATCCATATGTCATTGGCTTTTTTCCACAGCCCCTTTAATCCAACTCTGTTGCTCTTCTTCTGAAACATTTTCTTGTACCCTTTTCAACTCATTACAAGTGTCTGTCACTTTCATTAGAACAGAGAATGAAGTGTCTCTCAAATTCACATGTGAAAGCTCAATTAAATGTGCAAGCCAACAAAGCAAAATACAGTGTTACTGATTCAACATGCTTTTTCCAATGGCTATGTAGACATTCCCAGTCTGATGAGCTGCACATTTAACAACCACAATTTCAAATGGCAAGTGAAGAGCATCCAGCAAATATTTCATCTGCATCCCATTTCTAATTGAGGTTCCTGGGGAGGTCAAGAAACCTCTCTATAACCAAGATTGCCCAAAATCATGGACAACGCCAAAGCCATACTGACTATCTGTAAATATAGTCTCTCTCATTCGAGCAGTTAAGCTGCATGCTCTGGAAAGGGGGATACATTCTGCAACTTGTAACCCTTTGATGAAATGAAGCTTTTACATCAGCATTTATAGAATATATAGCATAAGCTGCTCTCTGGGTACAGTCATTGTTTCTCAATCATGAGCCGTCTACAAAAATTACAGGATCAGGCCAAATCAGGGTTTCATGTTTGATATTGGGTCTAGGCTTTGTCAATAAATTTGTGACATCAAGGTAATCAGGTTCAATTGCATTACAAAGATCATCATTTACAGGAAGCAATGTTGCAGGATTTAAAATCTCCCATCTTTCAATTACAACATTTTCTGAAGATAACATTCTCCGCTCATATTTTGTCAAATAATTATGTTTCTTATGCTGTGTTGTCTTTCTTGTCAATATATTTCCACAGAATGAGGGACCATTAGAGTTACTCAATGTCCCATCACTAACTCTCACTCCTTTCCAGGCTAGTGCTCACTGCCGCTACGTCTTTAAGACAGCTGGGCAGACCTGTGGCGATCGGGTCCAGGGTGGTTGAAAAATAAGTCACAGATTTCTGAGCATCACCATGCATCTGTGTTAGCACATAGAGAGGGCAGCCCCCCCTCTCACTGCAAAATAGAGGACATTAATTACTGTAATCTGGCTTTCCTTGTGCCGGCACATGACAAAGATTCTGTTTAGACTCTAGGAAGGCTTTCAAACATTTTTTGCCCAATGGAAGTGGATAAGACACATCCCTGTGTGATAGCATGAGTAAAGTCTTAGCCAATAGGGAAATGTTTGGGATCCATCACCTACTGTATCCAACCATTCCCAGAAACATTCTGGATTCATCTAAAGAATTGCTTCCACTCTCTCTGGTGGTAGCTTCTTGCTTCTTTTTCAATTATGAGTCCCAGATATTGAACTTGTTTCTGACAGTACTGCAGTTTACATGGTGAGGCACGGCAAAGTAACAAAGAAATGGTATCTTGTTTACAAGCTTCTCGTCTCTCTGATGCCACAAGCAGGTCATCAATACTCTGCAGAGGTACTGATCTATAGGATATTTTTAATGAATCCAGATTCTTTTAAAATATCTGGTTCAAAATGAATGGACTCTTTGCATACCCTTGTTTAACTCTGTACCATACCAAAACTCTGTGCTAAAACACAAATTAAAAAAGAAACTAGCTATATTCATGCGATGGCACTGCAAAAAAAGCTTGGCATAGATCGATGACATTAAACCATTCTGCAGTACATGGAATTTGAAACAATATTTCGGCTGGATTCGGTACCATGGGACATAATGGCAAATTCTGTGTCATGTCTTCTATTTCAGTTATAATTCCTGGAATTGTTCCTGGGACAGATGGTACAATGGGGTTCTTGAAAACAGCACATTTGCCTTTATGGTAATCTGAACTGGTTCTACTTCTTTAATCAACCCAATGTCTTTACCAGTGAAATGCCACACTTCTGTGTTCATAGTACCTCTCAAGTCAGCAGGTAATTGTTCAGTTGTCATTAATGGGAACAAATCTACAGTTGTCTTTTGTTGAATCATTTTGAATCCTACATCTTCATCATGTATTTGTATGGTTGTATGCGACCGCTGATACTTACCACGGGAGCAATGTGAGTTTGGATATTACGCTACCGGGGCTAACATAACGCTCCCTAAATGTTGCTGGCATTACACGGCATCCAGACAGCAGTGCCTTAGACGTTGACCCTGACCTTATCTCACCTTCCTCTTATGGTACCTACCACTTGAGTGCCAGCACACTCGAGAAGACCGGTGACGCCCATCTTTGGTCTTAGTAGGGTGAGATTGTCAAGTAACAGTTTACCACTTTTAATTGTTGTCACCATTTTACAGTAAGCCTTAGTTAGTCATACATATTGCCATTGCTTAGTTTTTTATTTAATTACTTTTTACTTGTTTACATTCACCTTTCACCCTTAAATTCGACTGAACAGAGCGGGTGTTTCAAAGCTCCCTGTTCGTTGATTGATACACTGTAACCAAGCCGTGGTAGCCTAAACTGACCGCAGAGTACACTGAGGGGTAGCCTTTCCACCCTTTATGTCGCCCTCTCTTAGGTCCCACTTAGACAGAGCAGGACCATCCGGCCTGTGTTCCTACTTCAAGAGGAAGGTAGTATTCGCCCCTTCCTCCCTGTGTAGCACTATTTCATTGTAGGTCCTGACGAATTGCTCCCAAAGCATGAAACATGTCGACCTTTAGGTAAAACACACACTGCTGGATCTTTGCACCAGCGTGTATTTTCGCCTCACTGTGAACCACACCAATAAAGATTCACTAACCTTTTTTAATCTTCACCTTTTTCACACACGTCTACACTTCCCCTGAAGCCCTCACACCCACATGCACCAACTGGCAGGAACAAAAGATCTCCGACGAAGAGCCCCTTTATGGGTGCCAGTCAGACATTACAGCGCCAGTCTGACAAGGAGCAAAATCCATATGATTAAGCATGACACCTAGCTTGCTGGGTGTGTGAGGGTTTCAGTTCCGAAAGGGGGATTCCCCCCCTTGCTGCTTTCTCTGCTTTGTAACTCCGTACAGTACTCCCTTCTGGGGAACAGTGTATTTCTTTTTGTTGCTATAGTTCATGGGCGTATGCACTGGACCCCGTTAAAAATTGCCCTTCAAGTTCCCTCCATTGTTGACACACTTTACCAGTGAAATGCCACACTTCTGTGTTCATAGTACCTCTCAAGTCAGCAGGTAGTTGTTCAGTTGTCATTAATGGGAACAAATCTACTGTTGTCTTTTGTTGAATCATTTTGAATCCTACATCTTCATCATGTATTTGTAATTTCACACCATCCAGCGTGCAGTAGATCCCCCTAATATGTTTACGGATTTGTGTCACAAACTTCAAATTGATGATTTTCCTCAAAGGAGCCAACTTTTAAAGGGACCTTCTCTGAAACTGGATTGTTAATTTGTTTATTTGAAACTCCTACAACTTGAATCTTCTTTCCTGAGAGGGGTAGGTCTAGGACTTCCACAGTTCTAACAGTGGATCTGGTAGCACCAGTATCTATCAGAAATGATACAGGTGGCCAATTACTTCACCATCTCAAATGGATCACTGTGGTCGACCTCTAAGACTGCACCAAGCACGCAATCTTCATCCCCTCTCAGGCCCCATTATTCATAAGTGTCTGAGACTGAGCCATCACTTTCGAAAACAGGAAATTGTTGAAAAGTATTTTGACCTGCATTAGGGAACTATTGGAACTTTTTTTGATTCATATTCTGTGAAAAATTTGTATTTGCTTTTGGAATCTGGTTTGCATTCAATTTCAGGTTTCCTATATTTTGTGGGATCATTTGAGTCTGTGGAACCTGCATCATTGGGACTTGTTTTTGCATTGTCACCTGCATCTGCTGTACCGGCATATTTTGCATCGAAGCTCCTCTCTGAATAAGCACATTTCTGTTTGCAATATCAGGATTAAATCTACACTTCCTCTTCCAATGCCTGCCCTTGTGTCAGACGTGACAAGGAGTCATGTTTGCTTACTGCTGAAACGTACATACCTGAACCTGGATCAATAGGTATATCTCTACCTCTGCCCTGTGATATACCAATACTTCCCGAATTTTCCTTGAAACTAGTCTGTGAAACAACAATACCTTGAATACCTCCTTGATTTCCTGCAAAAGAAGAATTTTTGAAACCCTCCTGAACCAACTTTGTTTGTGACAATGTACATTTCTCTTTAATCTTTGTCTGCTTCATTTCTAATTCATCACTCAAATATTTTGCATATCACAGGAGTCAAGTGACTTATTCTGCCAACATATTACACTTTGCATTATATGGGAACTGATCTCTGGTCTTAATCCTAACACAAACTAAGATACAGAAATCCCCATGTCCTTTTGTTAGGGATATTATCTTCCTCTGTGCTGCTGAAATGCCTGCATCAAACATTCATAATACACATGAAATGATTCTTTTGCTTCTTGTCTGTTTCCGTAAATGTTCAACAAATCCAAGTTCTTTGCAGGCACTATGACTTTCAGAAAGGTAATCAATGCTTCATATTTCTCCATAAATACCGGAGATGGTGTATTAGAGCGTGCATCTCTCGTGGCTCATCACATGGCCATTGTAGAGTAGTCTTGCGCTCAGCTTACAAATCACTTGACACCACAATATCAAAAAATATATCCAAATAAGTCCACAACAACTTTGGAATTTTCGCAAATCAATCAACCTATGTATACCACTGAACATATTTGTTTTGGGAAATTGTTAATAAATGCTGAAAGATCACCTCTGCTCCAAGTCACATGAACATACACTCCTTCAGCTATTTCTCCAAGTGGAGAAACTGAAGCGCCTTCCTCATCTGGATCATTATTTTCCTTTCCAATTTCTGTCTGTTTCTTTTTCTATCCATGTTTCTTTGCCCATTTGATTTCACATTTTTCAAATCACTCCATTAATTAATACACGTTATTAATTCACTAATGTGTAATCGTGTTCCTTTAGGACGCATGTTTCAATTGCTGCATCATCTAATTGTACCCTTCAACTCTTCTGGTAAGGAGACCTTTTTGGAATATCGACATCATATTTCTGAGCCAATTTAGTCATTTTCTCATGTGTAACTGCTGCCGTTCTTGTAATTTCTTTTTATTGGTAGATCAATTTCTTCAAATTTTCTTGATACATACTCCAAAGCTATAAATCCAAGCATCCCTTAATAATTTCCTCTAGTTCAACTTTTAATTTTGGAATATATAATGAACTCTCCTTCTCAGGTTCTGGGCTTGTCATCTGCCCTGAGCCTTCTGTCTTTTTAATAACTACAGCTTCCTCAAACTATGGTTGGAAAATTCCATCTTCAAACAAGTTTCCTCCCGGGTCATTGCTGTCATAAAGACAATTTTTCCTGCATCTCTTAGTGGTTGAGCTGTCTGAGGTGGTCGCCACACAACAATCTATGAATTTTGAGAAGTCGTAACCAATCCTGTCGTAGGTAAACCTCTTACATCTCCTTGTGTCTGTGAAGTCAAATTAACATTTACTGGGGCAATTGTTACTGATTTAGGCACTGTCTGTACAGTTGGCAATTGCAGTGCTTGCACTTGTACATGCATACCACGTGGATTTACCACAGGTAGAGGCACAACCCCTCTCTGAGCAATTTGTGGTGGGCAATGTGCGGTATTTGAAGTACTCCCTCAACTTGTACCACTTTAGTTTCCATAGTCGCTATTGTACTGCTTGACGTGGCATTCCTTCCAGGGCTCTCAGGTGTATTTGCAGAAGGTGGGAGTAGTGCAGCTAACATCTCTTCTAATATATCATCTCCTGAATCACTATCTGTCTCATTTTTGTCCTCTTTTCCATCCTTGTGTTTCTCTTTAGTATTTTTCTTCTTCCCTTTCTCTGGCATTCCGGTAGAAATTGCTGGATATAACCTAATACTGTTGACTATGGCTTTCTCCTGTCTAAACTGTTCCTCATCCCATCGAGCATCTGGGTAATTACATATTGCTCTCTTTGTCCATTTCTGGTATTTTTTCTCTCTCTGTGACTCTTGCAGCCTTTTCCTACATGCTTAAAGCTTCAAATTGTGTGCGTCTAGGTGGTGTTTTCTTCTCACATATTTATTCTCCTAGTTTGTTAATAATACTTATTTCACCTCAATGAATCCTCTTTCTCAGTGATCTTGCACCATTGATGAAGCCATAAACAGGTATCTAATCCCCCTTCAGGTAAGCTAAAATTTGCAGGCATACCCTCAGAAGGTGCCTCTTCACTTTTCTGTGTCCGAACTGTAGCATCTCATCTCACAAAACTCCGAAAATCCTAGAAAACATTTAGGGGCCTATTACGATGGAGGATTTTCCACATCCTCCGGGCCGGCGGAAGCCACCGCCGGCCCGGAGGATGCGGAAAATCCTCTGCGGACCCACCAAAGACCCACCGCCACATTAGGATGGCTGGTGGGTCCTGTTTTCCATCCGCCGCTTTTCCGCCGCGGTTGGCTTACAACATTGGATCCTTCAATGCGATCTTGCCCCCATTCTCAAGGGCAGTACATACCCACAACTGCTTGCCCCCTGCCACTGCCCCGGAAAACATAATGCACCGAATGACCCTATTAGAGAGTCAGCTAGAAATAATATGCAGAGCCTTGACGAAATCTTAATCAACCTAGACAAGGCTCGAATGCCCCAGCAATCCCATACCAGCCCCCCCTCACCGACCAACTGCAACCTCCCAAAACCACACTCCGAGCCCTCCTTCACCGTAATAAACTGGCCCCAGAGGCCTACGAAAACCAACGTTAGGACACCGCCACAGACCCGCACTAGAAGCAAATCCCCTGTGTACAGGCTTCAGAGTCCCCCTAGTAAGGATGGGGTAACCCAGACTCAAAGACCATCTAGGACCATAGCAGCAATGTCTGCGGAAGAAGCAGCGGACTTAGCCGCTACTTATGACTCTCCCCCCACAGCCTCCCCTAAATCCAATATCCAAGTGATCACGGGCTTCAGAAGAGATTACCCCCCTTAAAAACCTCAAGACCCCCTCCCTCCCTCTCCTCCATACCCAGGGCCCCATCAGGAAAGTATACTAGTAAAAAGAAACTATCCACTAACTGCCTGCTCATTAACTGTAGATCTGCTCCCAAACATGCAACGGCATTAGCGGAAGCCATCCTCTCGCATCATCTAGACATTGCTTTCATCACGGAGACATGGCTAAATGAGATTTCTCCCCCCTGTCTTGATATGCTCGTACCCCCAGGTTTCAACATCATCAACAAAGATCGAAAAGATCAACGTGGTGGAGGTGTGCCATCATCCACAAGGACGACTTTGACATCACTGTTACAGACTCCTGCCAGTACAGCTCCTTAGAATGTCTTTCTGTCACCATTAAGACTAAGGACAACAGCCCTTTAACCTGTCACCTTCTCTATCACCCTTCAGGCAACACCTCCACTTTTGGTGAACACTTATCCGATCTGATTGCCCATTGCACACTAAGTGACACCAACTCCCTAATCCTAGGTGATCTCAACCTGCACTGGAATGAAACCAACAACTTACTAATTGAATCTCTCAATAACCTCCTCTGTGACAACAACCTTTACCAACACTGTTCGGAAGGAACTCACAACAAAGGTTCAACCTTAGACGCCATCATCGCTCACCGTGACACAATCACGATCGAAAACATTCTTTCAGTTGACTGGTCTGATCACCACATGATCTTATTCCACATCAACCATAAAATCTCAACCCTTCCTCCTGTTCACGACACCCCCACATGGTCCAGAAATTTCTCCCAGATTCCAATAGATGCCATGGAAGAAAGGCTACATTTGCTCCTCCCTAGTGACAATGAGCTCTCCACTACTGATCTCACCTCGCTCTATAACTGGAACATGATAACCTTACTTGATCAACTTGCTCCATTGAAACTAAAAAAAAATCGTCTTATGCCATCTAGATCTTGGTTTGACTTGGTCATCAATGATGAAAGAAGACAACTAAGAGCCACAGAAAGACGATGGAGGACTTTGCCCACTACCGTTCATCGTGACCAACTTAGAGCTTTCCGGAAGAAATACAACAGTCTTATCAAAAACAAAAAATCCGTGTACTTTCTTTCCGCACTGGACAGCACCAAGAACAGACCTAAGGAGCTCTTTAATATCATCAGACGCCAAACCTCCAAACCCGATACGTCCCTAGGGCCTGCATCCAAAGAACGGTGCGATAACTACGCCAACTTCTTCAATGAGAAGATCTCCAAGATCGAGCAATCTCTCTATACCAATTGTGCCCCCTTTTCTGGTAGCAGCCCGGGTGAGGTGCTGGGTAGCGCAAACCTCTCTCACTAATAAAACCCTGATCACTCTTCCAGCCCATCCCTGAAGAAGAGATAACTAAACTTATCTTCACCTCCAAACCGTCATCCCATGCCCTAGACCCTTTACCTGCTCAACTCACCAAAAAGCTGAAACTCCACCTAGCCCCACTCTGGTGTAGGATCATTAATAGCTCCCTGAAAACCGGAGTCGTCCCCGACTGTATGAAAGTGGGTCAAGTAACCCCACTGCTGAAAAAACCAGGCCTTGACATCAACGACCTGAACAACTTCAGACCTGTCTCCAACCTTCCCCTTCTCTCCAAAATCCTAGAAAAATGTGTACTCCAACAACTAACCCATCACCTGGCCAATACCAACCTTCTCGACTCCCATCAGTCGGAATTCAGGAAAGGTTGCAGCACTGAAACCGCGATCCTCAACATAATCGATGATATCCACAAATCATTGGACTCTGATCAATGTTGCCTCCTCATTCTCCTAGACCTATCGGCAGCATTCGACACAGTTAACCACAAACTTCTCCTACAGGCGCTCGAAGACAGGGCCGGTCTGGACGATGTGGTCCTCAAATGGTTCGCTTCTTTCCCCCACAACCGCTTACAGAGAATCAAAATCAAAACTTTTGAGTCCGACCTCCAGCCTGTCAATAGGGGAGTACCCCAAGGATCGGTGCTTTCCCCTCAACTCTTCAATATTTACATGGAACCCCTCACCTCCCTACTCAGGAAAGCCAACATCCCTTTTCACCTGTATGCTGACGATACCCAAATTTATCTGGAAATCTCCTCGGCCAAAGACATCCAAAGACTCAATGAAACACTAAGAGAAGTGCAACTTTGGCTGTCTAGTAACCACTTAAAACTGAATCTGGGCAAAACTGAACTACTCCTCATTTCAAACAAAGATGAGAACCCACAAATGGGAGAGTGGTTAAAATCAATCGATGCGCTCAATGGGAACCTCACCCTGGCTGATTCTGTCAAATCTTTAGGCATCACCCTAGACTCAAAACTTGACATGACCAAATACATTAAGATCTCAGCGAAGAGTGCCTTCCTTAACCTTAAGCTTTTGAACAAAATCAAACCTTTTATCCCGCCCAAAGACCTTAAACAAGCCACCCAGGCTTTGGTGCTGTCTAGACTGGACTATGGGAACGCAGTCCTCTCTGGAATAGCGAAAACACATCTTGCCCCGCTGAAAACAACTCTCAACGCGGCTGCCAGAATGGTCACGGGAATAAAGAAATTTGATCACATCTCCCCTGCACTCAAGGACCTCAAGTGGCTACCAATAGAATGGCGAGCGAACTTTAGAACAGCCTTCCTCACCCACAAAGCCCTTGACACAGGCAAACCGGAATATCTGGCGGCTAAACTCAATAAAGCCGGCCAGAACAGAACTCTCAGAAGCTCTAATACTCTACTCCTCATCCCGCTAAAATCACGAAAACTAAAAACTGCGGCCAGGTCCTTCGCTGGTAACGCACCCAAAATCTGGAACTCTATTCCCCCTCACATCAGAACTATTCCTTCTTTCGCTAAATTCAAAAATCAGCTCAAAACCCTCTTCCTCGATCGAGCCCTAGCGAACAGATAGAATCAGCTGGTGCCCGGAGATTGACTCCTCACCTCTTCTGGATGTGGTGTTTTCATGTCCTCGCATCAGAACTCTGTATCATTGTCTTGTCGTCTGTCCTGCGCTATTGTATTATGTTCTGCTCTCATTTCTTGTGCTCTGTAACTGATGTGAAGCGCTCCGATACCCCCCGGTCTAGCTAGCGCTATATAAAACTTCTTAAATAAAAAAATAAAAAAATAGACCTCCAGGCCCCCACTCGCGATTTATACCCAGCCTCATTGAATACCAGGTTCAACCAGCCATCTGGTATGAAAGGTTATTGTTGCTGCTCGATATTAACCTGCATTTTGATGATGCGTCTAATTCACGGGCACAAGAGTTGCGCCAAGAATTGGAAATATTGCAGTTATTTTTAAAATCTGAACTTCCCACTCATAAATTGGGTCATTTACTTGACCCTATTTTTGCCAATTGGGATGCGCTGGAAATGGAACCTCCACTCCCAGTGCTCTGGTCAGATCACTTTCTGATCACGTTTAGGGTAAAACTGCCCCTGTTTAAGACACAGGAGACAGCTAAGCATGGTATAATAAGAAAGAAGTGAGCTGGCTTTTCACAGGAGGTTTTTAACCTGACGTTTTTAAGGGATGGTCCTCCCTCTGGACAGGATGTGTATGAGGTGTGTAAAGCACTCGAGAGACGTATAATTGTTGCTCTGGACTGCACCGCACCTTGGTCAAGTGAAATGTCCATGAATAGATGTAAATCAACTCCTTGGTTCAGTGAAGACACACAAACCGCTAAATCCATTTGAAAACAATTAGAAATGCGCTGGAGGAAAGATTTCTCAGCCCTTTTGAAAGTAGAGTATAAAATTAGCCTCAAGCACTATTATTCGCTAATTAAGAGGGCAAAGTCAGCTTATTTTAATGTAAGGATCCAAACGGCAGAGAACTCTACAAAAGAGCTGTTTAAGATCTTTAAAGAAGTGTCCTCCTTGACATCCACTTCAGCGCCCACTGTGGGCTCTGAGGAGTCCTGTAATCGAGTCGCTGAACATTTTGCAGATAAGGTGAAGAGAATGTATTCTTCTTTTCCTGATGCGGCTCGTAAGGGTAAAAGAGCTGAAAAGGAATCTGTGGATGTGTCTGAAAGGCAGTGTCTTTATGAATTCACTGTGCCCCCTCAGGACATTTTTAGAAAGACCGCGATTAGCATCAAATCGTGCTCACCCAGGGACTTTTATACTCCCAGGGTGCTTAGAGGGAGTATTGACGCACTTGAGCCTTTTATGAGACACCTTTTAGAACTGTCTTTTATCTCAGGAGTGGTTACGGAAATGTGGAAGGAGGCGGTGGTACTTCCTTTACAGAAGAAGCCCATATTAGCGCTGACCAACTTTACAGCTTGCGCCCCATTTCCCTGCTCCTGTTTTTTGCAAAGGTTGCGGAAAAGACTGTGAATACGCAGCTCACTGCACATATCTGTTCCAACAACCTACTACACCCTTCCCAGTCTGGATTCCGGGCTTTTCACTCCACGGAATCTGCCCTGCTGTACTCTACCGAGACCATCCGGAAGTATGTGGACAAAGGACAAACAGCGGCCTTAATTCTTTTAGATTTAAGTGCCGCGTTTGACACTGTTGCCCATCATACTTTGCTCCATGATCTAGAGAGTGGGGGTGTAGCTGGTGGAGCACTAAAGTGGATGGAGTACTTTTTATCTGAGCGTAGCTTTTCAGTCAGGCAAGGCAGCTATTACTCTAAAAACATCAAGCTGACCCACGGGGTGCCTCAGGGCTCTATATTGAGCCCAACACTATTCAATCTCTATGCCGCCCCCCTGGCTAAAATATCGCATACATTTGGGATTAATGCCCTGTCCTATGCTGATGATACCCAGCTGGTGGTCTCTCTAACTCAAGCCCAGGTCGGAGCTGCCTCCAACTTTGTATCCTGCCTGCAAGAACTGGCTGAATGGATGGCAAATAACTGCCTAAGGTTGAATGGCAGCAAGACCGATGTGTTGGTGATAGGGAAGGCTCCATCAGTATGGACCTCTGCATGGTGGCCCCACTCATTGGGTCCGACTCCCACACCTTTTGAACAAGCTAAAACCTTTGGGATTTGGGTGGACAAAAAGCTGTCTTTTGACTACCATACTAGGCGAGTGGCAGGTGCCTGTTTTGGCATTTTAAGGAGCCTGCGGAAAACTCGATACCGTCCCTACTGTATTTACAAAAATTCTTGTTCATGCATTGGTAAACTCTCGCCTAGAATATGGCAATCTTCTGTATCTGGGTGCAACTGCCAGATGCTTGCAGTGTTTGCAGTGCATCCAGAATGCAGCAGCGAGATTAGTTCTCATGCTACCGAAGCGGGCCTCAGCTACTGGTGCGCTGGCCTTGTTACATTAGCTTCCTATTAGGGAGAGAGTAAAATACAAGGCTCTGTGTGTGAGCCATCGGATTCTACAAAGAAAGGGACCCACATACCTGCACGATTTTCTAACTCCTTTTGTACTGACTAGACTGTTAATATCTAGCGGGATAGGTAAGGTGTTTGTTCCCAGTTTGTTCCCAGAATCAAGAGAGCCAGGATGTGTGGGCGCTCGTTTTGCTACCTTGCTGCCCGACAACGGAGCTTGCTCCCTCAGGCACTCTGGCTGGAGGGCTCTGAGTCGGTCTTCCGGAAAGGTCTGAAGACGCATTTATTTCCTGCTTTTTAAATTGTTTTTTGGTTGAGCTGTTGCTTTGTTCTGTGATCGCAGCGCAGGGACACTCTGGCCTCAGTGTAACCAGGCGCTATACAAATGTAACTATTATTATTTAATATTATTATGGTTGCTTTTTCTAAAGCAAAACAATATCAATTCACCAATCCGAAATATTACACCTTCCGACTTTTAATATACACACAGAAATTGTAATTCGCAAGTGAAATCTCAACCAGCGTAAAATTACCCTCATCAATGCAGCTTCCCCTCTTTGAGCAATTAGATTCTGGTAACCTCAATCAATATTAGACAACATATTATTTGTATGTTAATATATGTAGGTGATTGACCCTCACACTCTACACCACAAAATCTCTGCACACAAGAAATACCATTCGACCGGACTTATTCAAGTGTCTTCTACATTTGTCTCAATCTTTCACTATCCTAGGATCTTAGACTACTTCCAGTCCTAACTCTTTAAACTATTCACAAACAAACAATAAACAAATACATTAATCAAACCCATTACTCTCAAATTGTTAATACAATGATAACACAATTCCAATAGATGTTGCATCACCCTATTCATTTTCACATATCAAATCAGCAGCTGCCTTCAAAATTCACACCTTTTTTGAGATCGTCAAGCTCTGGGCATTGTAATCCAGGATTTAGGTATTGTACTCTAACTTAGTTAATTATTTACAGCTCCTTGCTCAAACCATTAATCAATTACTCTGCTACCAGGAAACGGATCATGCAGACTGGGCCCTGAAATGTATTCCTTCAATAAACTAGTTAAAATACTGTCACAATTTTACTAACACGGTCAGAGTTAAACCCTGTTTTCCACGTTAAATAATTTTTCTTTCTTGTAATGTATCTTGAAATGTTGTACTAGGAATCATGGAACAAATCAGACATCTCAAACGGAAATTTCATTTAAGTTCAGTCAATGATGAGAGTAGGGATAATCTTTCCTATACCTTTATTCCTATTATTAGTTTAGTAAAATTATTTTCTTTATTTCAATTAGTTCATAAATCAAATATGTTTACAGAAATCTCAGCAATAACATGGTTACAACCAAGCAGCAAATATATTTTGAAATAAGAGCATTCCATAAAGGAACGCATTCCCTAGTCGTAGGATCAGGGTCAGAATTTAGATTTCAATAACCTATGAAGAGTTTGAATTCAAAGAAAATAGTGAGATCAGAGGAGTATAAAGCCTCAAAGCAAAATTAGACTAGCTGAACCTCCCATGAAGAGTAGCTCATAAGACGCAGCTAAGTCTCAATAAATCCAAGTACATCAGCAAACAGCACCACTAGCAATTTGTCATTTATCAAAAAGGAAAGGTAAGGCAGAGAGGAAAAACAGTGAGCAGCAGTAGACAGAACCATCAAGGGTCTGGTTCTGGGGGCAATCCTCTTCTCTTGGGAGCACGCACTAATATAAAAGTCAAGAAAACATGTCTAAAACATTGAATCAGGCTTTTTCGTTCATGGACCAATACGATGGCAGCATTCTCCATTAAGCATTACCCCCTTCTATGTTTCCATGAAAATACATGCAGATTGTACTATTTATCACTAGGTTAGCTACAGACAGTCTTATGCAGTTAGATTCTGGAAACAGTAGACTTGGTTCCCATAAGCCTTGGTTCCCATAAGTCTTTAAACACATATGGACCTTCTAGATCTCAATTAGTTTCACTGCAAGACACGTACAATGGACTACAAACCGCAAGGCAAAATCACTGTTAGGTAATATATTCCTTTTAATATGACTCAAGCATTACGGTTTAAAATACACGTCGTTCTATCCAAACGTTATATGAAACATAAGAAAAACGCAAAGTTCATGACAATCAAGAACAAAATGTTGCTTGTAAAGTAATACATTCTAAGTGCGTCAAAATAAGGTCAGGCTTCTAAATCATTTTATACACATTTCAGCAATATTAAGTTTGCTTCTTGTCGAAGAAATTTGCTTCATACCTTTTCTATGGCCTACACTGGTAACTATGGCTGCAAATCAGCACATTTCAAACACATGAATTTCCACCATTATGTGTTTGCATTTATCATTCCACATTAAACTACTAGATTAATTATTTTATGTTAATTAAATTGCTTTCTCACCAATAAACAGTAAGAGACCATTTAGTTGCAGAAAGACAGAAAAAGACAGCAAGAAACAAAGACATAGTTAGGATTTCTGGCATTCACTAATCGCCTGACTACTCGCATATTTCACTTTCATGCAAAGTCCTGCTTCTATTTGTCACTACTGTCCTTAAA
The DNA here is from genome assembly GCF_964261635.1 of Lissotriton helveticus. NCBI lineage: Eukaryota > Metazoa > Chordata > Amphibia > Caudata > Salamandridae > Lissotriton > Lissotriton helveticus. The sequence continues at coordinate 1,753,029,800 of NC_136068.1, read as the reverse complement.
GTATGAGTTGGAGTCGTGCCTGAAAATAGGTACCCATGCAATCCCTTTAAAATGCACAAATACATATGTCATCACATCGGGACATATCTTGTAAGTAATACATGTGCACTGCTTCAAAAGTTGGAGACAGACCAGGCAGGATAGAGGGAATCTCATACTGTGATTAGAATGAGTAGGGCTCCATCAAGACAAGGCTCACAGCACTGAGTCACAGCATTGCTACTGTCTTTACAGGATGAGGATTTAGTAAGGAGTGGCTGTAGTCCACACGCAGGGACACAAATATACATCAGCAGATGTAGTCAATGAGCGTCCAGGAGTGATTGTGCCAAACTGTGTCCACAGAGTCGGAAGGGAGACACATAAACCAAAGGCAGACCTATGTGGTCTATTACTGCAAGGGATTGTGCAGTAACAAACTTGTTATACTCACTAACCGTAAGGATCAGAAAAAAAAGAAACAGGATGCCATTGGTGCCAAATAACCTTTGCAAACAAGGAAATATCATAAAAAACATTCCCCAGAATTAACACAAAAAAAACTAAGAAAGGAAAGTTAGGGAGATGTCTGGCAGCATTTTGTGTCCACTGCAAAGTCTCCATCAGGGGAATAGTTAGAATGGGTCTTTTTGTCCAAAATGGGGTACATGTATACATCATAGCAAGGAAAGTTCACACAAACATGGTGTTCAGTGCTGGTGCCTATCAGACATTGCTTGTCCTCATTCCATAAGGACTGTTATGTGGAAAAGAGTCAGGCTGGTCATATGTTGATTCTTTTGCTGGGGTCAGCTGGAGAATTGACAAGTAGAGTCTTGGCAGTGAGTGGTAATGAGGTATATGGATTGGCATGTGTTTGCATTCATATTCTTAGAAGTAGCCAATGAGCAGAAGAGAGGATATATTCACCCATGGGCTGTGGCGTCTGGTCAGAATATCTGTGACAAATAATATACATAACACTTCCATAAAACAGGCCCAGGCCTGCAGGAAATGTGTCTTATTGCCAAATTAACAATAGGTAGGTTAACGAACGAGCACTGGGTGAGCGACAAGTGGCTTAGAAAATGTGCTTTTTCATTTTATGACATTAATAATCGGACAAAGGGCATCATAATATTTAGAAATGCTCTTTAAATTATGTATTTGAATGCCCGAAGGCATCATTTGTTGAAGCAAAATAATCATGTTTACTATATACATCTTAAAGAAATTCAAATACGTACAATGTGTATACAATCATTGTGAAACCAACAGTTGTACATTATTGTGCATTTATTCCTTGAAAAAAACATCGTTCTTCTAATGCTCCTAATGGATCTTGACTCAAATTCTCCATTTAAAGTAGGGTGTCTTCTTTAGGACATTTGCTGATGTCCGCCACCCTTGCCGTTCCTCCCATATTCAACCTCCCACCACAAACTAAGTGTATTAAGAGTCCAAGTGTGTGTGGTGTGACTGATTAATAAAATATAAGCAGATAGTAGACTCTCTATATGCAGTGGTAAATGCTGCTATGCATATGGGTAGAAGGCTGTAGCAGATGCACTGTAGGTGCAAAACCTGTAGATAATATCAGGTTAAATTTGCAGCAGTCAGTTCTGACAACATAATGTTCAAAATTGCAGACCCTTGTCTATTGTTGTATACCAGTGATATGATAATGAAAGAAATATAAATGCAGTATAAAGAAGTTATTCAAAGTTTTTCGAAGAACACTGATAGTAAAAATTGGTGATTCAAATAATCAAATTGTCAATGCAAACCTCCATGGGCCTGATGCATGAATGAACAAAGCGGGATCAAATTCTGTACTGATTTTTTGTGACCTGATTCTAAAATTTCCATGCAAGCAATTCACTTACTAATAGGTCCCATGGCAAAATATCCAATGGCAGAATTTTGTTTTTGGTCTGTTCGCCCTAAGTTGGCAGGGTATGACCAGACATGTGTCCCTTGAACACTTTTCCGCTGGATTCAAACTAGCCTGGCTGATGATGGGTGTTACCCCGAAACCGGTCCCAGGATGATTATTTCCGGTCCAGGGAAGACCTGGCCTGGCAGTTCAGGCTGGACTGTTCCCATAAGGAAAAGGGTCAAAGCTGATTTACCTATGGCTGGGTCTGAACTGGGGTGGCGAAGTGAGCTAAAGAACAATGATGGATTCAACCCAGATCTGTGACTAGGGGTTAGTGTCCGAAAGGTTTTAGTACTCCGTCCATCATCTCCTTGTGTTTGCTTTGCTTGCCCTAAGTTGTCAGGTTATGCCCCCGACGTGGGTCCCTTGCACACTTTGCTACTGGATTTAATTTAGCCTGGCTGATGAGAGGTGTTACTCCAAAACCGTTCCCTGGAATGCTTGTTTCCGGTCCAGGGAAAACCTGGCTTTGCAGTTCAGGCTGGACTGTTTCTCATAAGGATAAGGGTCAAGGCTAATTTGCATATGGCTGAGTTAGAACTGGGGTGGAACAATGATGGATTCAACCCAGATCTGTGACTGGGGGTGAGTGCGCTTGCGAAACAACTCTGTGCAATGGCCAGCCACACGTTCACACTTTAAACCTCTGTAAACCAGCTGTCTTAGGACAGCTGGGTTAAAGAAAGCAAACGCCTCCAGTGGTCGTGTGAGCGCTCGGATGCTTTGAGATTAGCACCAGGATTGGTTAAAAGAGTTAGCTGGGGCCCTGGTGTTATAAGGGAAGAATATTGGAGTGAGGAGGACGCAGCAGCAAGCATGGTAATTACATTCTTATTTTATTTCCTTGAATTTTTTTGATGTTATGAAACTAATTTGCATGCCCCTCCACTCATTGAAGTTGACAGGCTCCGCAATTGTAGTGACAAACGATTGATGTATTTATCTTGGAAGTATAAAGAGAAAGAGGACTCCAGTCTGTAGGTCTCTCTGCTGGTATACTGTTGCAGGTGTGTAATCGTACAAGTATTCAGTTTCTGTCTCTCATTAGTTCACAGTAAATGTCTTGCTGCCTCCCTTGAAGTTCCTGAAAGAAAGAAGAGAGAATCAATACCATTCTAATAATCCATCAGAAACGGCAAATTTCTGCTTTAGAAGTATACATTATTTGGAGAAAGAATGATAGTGTTTTTCTTCCCTGTATGAGGAACATTTTGACCTATTTCTATTTTCATTTTGACCCTGTGGTTTTTATCATGTGCACTGATCGTCTTCAGGTTCAATGCGGGTTTCCACCTTGCTCAGCTTGGTCTTCAGCAGGTCGCATCACTTTATCCTCTGCAACCTCCTCAGCCAATTAGCTGGAACTGGGTGGGCTACCAATGGGTCATCGGGCGCTTATGAATTCATGCCTATTATTTACGCTTGGTTGAGCTCCTCTTCGAGTGAATCTATATATACACCTGATAACTTATGTTCTCCCAAGGGAACCTTGGCACTGAACAGCAGATGTTTATTGTTACCCAACTCAATGGTACACATTTTATTGACTTCAGAAGGTTGAAAGGTTTAGTGGACCCACTAGAATATGAACCTGTGATCATAAGGTCCAACACAGGCCCCTACACTGGATGCATTAGTCCACAAAGCCAATGCAGGAAACAAATAGACAGGTAAGGAAAAATAATTACTTATTATTAGCAATCTATGTGCAATATTCAGTTTTTTCACAATTAACAGTATTTATAATTACGAGAATCCGCAGTAAACGTTCAATAGTCATTTTCCCAATAGAATATAATACATATTCATACATTCCCATCACTTATTTAGTTTTTCCTTCGCCTTTATATGTGCCAGCGGCCCTCAGAACGTGAGTCCAGCCTATGATCACATTATGCATGTGAAGAAGAGTCCACTCTTTCCTTAGAATGTTCAACATGCCAAAGGTCCTCCTCCCCTAAAACCTTATCACAGCTTTCAAAATAAGCCTGTGCACTATTGATTGCTCCCCTTTGTGCTGTAGCAGGTGGGAGCCGCATACATTATTTAGGCGAGCACAGTCAAGCTTCAGTGGTTTAGTGCACAAACTCTATTCCGGGTCATGATATCACCACCATTTTTATGAGGGGGTTACAGTGCACTTTCCTATTTGCAATGTAGTGCAGTAATGGAAAAATAGATGAATGAGTTCAACAATGGCCAAGGCACGTGTGATAAAGTAGCACTCACTACGTTGTACAGTGGTCTAGCCTCCTCTTATGTAGCCGATGCTCAATCTCTCATGCAATAACTGATTCAATAATCTATCTAAAAACCCAATAACTCATCCACTTATCCATCCATGTTCCAAGTTTCTGTCAGTAACATATATGGTTACTTACCAACTTAGTGCATCAGCATAACATGCAGTGAATTTGAGCACAATCCCTACTTTCTTTCTACCCTCCACAGACATGCTTTTATTAGTCCATCATTAATGTGAACCTCTCCTTTCATTCTATATTGTATATTGTCTAATTTCATTACAAGTTAGAAGAACCACAGTTCTCCCTCCTCATTGGACCCACATTAAGTGAAACCTCAGACCCATGCTGTAAGCTGAGGAACCGACAGACCCATATTTGCCCAACCTGCCTCCTTGATGCACTGCAGAGCGAGGAGAGCAAAGAGTTCCTCTATGGATGCCATGCTCTGGTGTACCATTCCCCCTACACTCTTCAGACCCACATCACTCAATTTACTGCCATTTGCTAAATTGATATTAGTTATATTAATTATTCCTTTTTGTAAAGTGCAAACATTTCATCCCCTTAAGGGTTTCAAGGCATAGGGGGCTGTTAAGAAGATTAAGTGAGCTATTGCCCAGAATCAAGTGATACTGAGCTGCAGCCAGCGATAGAACTGTGAACCCCACGCTCCAGACTCAGCCACTCTGGCCGCTGCGTCACATCTCTTGCACATTGGTACTAAATGTTGAGTGTCGGCGGCTTGTGTCAGGCCTAAATGGTGGGCAAGCAATCAGCACATTGGTCCTTAATGTTGAATGTCAGCGGCTGGTGGCAGGCCTAAGTGGTGGGCAAGCAATCAGTCATATTGACCCACTGACAGGCACTGAGACAATGTGAATGCCTTTAAGTTCAACACCAAAGTTCTCAATCATGGCTCATTATAAAACGGGTTTATAATGGACCATGAGTAAGAGCAATGGAATTGAGGCTGAAGGCAGTGCAAGTTACTCACAGTGCCTGTCAGTGGTCATACTATTACATATGTAAATATTAATTAAATATGACTAGGCTTTCCTGTTTTCAGTTTCTATTTTTGGTAAGTTCTGGTGGGGTTTTTTCAGTGTTTTCAGGTGATTTCAATACCTTAAAAAACAGTTGTTATCAGTGGTTACACATTTTCGTGCCACTTTCTTTCAGTGGGATTTTATCAGTTATTATAGGATTAAACCTAAAACCTCATAGCCTAAATATGACGTACATACTCTCACCTTCTCCTGTCCTCTACTCCTGTGTGTTCCTCAGTCATGTGGTGAGCCCGTGGTTTCAGCGCCAACACCCTCAACCTCTCCATACTTCTCTCATGCCTCAAGCAGCATGAGAGAAGCACCAGGATTGGTTGGAGCGTGCTGGGCCAATGCTACCTTAGGCACTGGGGGCCTGTGCCTGCTCCACTCAGCTGTCTTAAGTCAGCTCAGTTTAGAAAGGTTTAAATTGAGAATGTCTAGCTGGCTGTCACAAAACAGCCAGCCAAAGTGACAGGCGCACTTTGATCTTAAGTGCACATCACTTCTCCCTACGGCTGCCACTCAGCAGCAATGGCCCTACCTTGACACTTGAATCGGGAGTAGTGAAAGGCGAAATGGTACTAAATCAAATGTATTACCATTATACTTTTCGGCTTTGCAGTATTTTGTTTGGTGGTTGCGATGCTCCTCCACCCTAATGGAGAAGTCATCACTGAAAATGTCAGTAGACAATAACAGATTTTATGGCCAGGAAATGAGAACAGCGTGTGGAAAATAATCTGGTATTCTCAGGGCAACATATTACTCCCTATTACTGGTGAAATAACTTCTGTTTCTCTTTATTTGAAGCAGCAATACGTACCAGAAATTGATATTCTGCCTCCCATCCTCAGATATCTCTGCACAAAATAGCAGGCAATTTGTAATGAGGTTTGACATCTTAGGAAAGAAAAACCTCTACAGGAATAAATGTGGTGCCTTAAGTTACTTAGAAAGCTCTGTGTAGCACTACCCAAACCTTAGGAGGTACAATAAGCTTTTAAAGCATAGATTAAAGTTTATGGCTGATCTAAAATAACAGCTTTTTCATTATATTGGGACTGTGAGGGAACTGTACAATTTTAGCCAGAACAAGGGTGTCTGCTCTTGCTCAATGCTTGTTTTCTGGTCTCACTGCCTGTGCCAGACACATCACACACACCAGCTCCTTGGTGGACCAGTGTGTATGTGAACCATGCTGGTGTCCAGAAGCACACATGTTTACCCTTCTCGTTCTTTCAAACTGTACCAACGAGAAAGCTAAATGCATGTAAATAGAAACAAATATGTCCAGACAAACAGTTACAATTCTCAATGGGCCCGATTCACAGAACTAACTTAAGACAAAATCCTAAACTTACTACCATTTTGGTATTCACAGAAGGCACTTACTCATTTTGGTATTCACAGAAGGCACTTACTCATTTTAGTATTCACAGAAGTTAGGAGTCCTAACTTTAAGACTCCTAAATACCTTCTGTGAATACCGAAAGTCTTAAAGTTAGGATTTTTCTCAGTTTAGGAGTAGTAAAGTTAGGACTCCTAACTTTAGGACTCCTAAATGCCTTCTGTGAATACCAAAATGAGTAAGTGCCTTCTGTTTATACCAAAATTGTAGTAAGTTTAGGATTTTGTCTTAAGTTAGTTCTGTGACTCGGGCCCTAGGTCTCTTTTGTGTGCTGATCAAAAATGCGAATGACACAACTATGTTTGAGGGGGATACTCCAGACAAAGAACTTCAAATTGCACTTCCTTTGCCTTAGGAAAGCACTCCTTAATTACTTTGCTGCCAATGTGATTTAAGTTTTTCGTTTTTGTGAGAAAATGACCATTTTTGAGTAGCCATGCCCATTTTGTTGCCGAATAGTATTGCTGATGTTTAGAATCTGCACCTTGGGGGCAATGGTATTATGTGCCCAGTGTTAGTGTTGTGACTCCCTAAAACATGGAAAAAGTGATCGAATTTCTGATTGGTGATTTCAATTCTCCTATATAGTCACAGTGTATGATGTAGAAACTGAAGCAATGGCTTGTAAAGTGAAATGTCACTTGTGGACTTAAGGGCTCACTCTGCCATCAACTAGGGTGACAAGGAGAACGTGGCTTAATGCTTACCTTGTAGCCTGACAGCCGCAGTTCAAACCTGTAGTGCAACCAGTGAAAATAACCCCATTTGACAGGTAAATGTAAGTTAGCTGCATGGTATTTAAAAGTGGGACATGTAGAGTATAAATGTTACTATGTTCCTAGAGTGACAAGGCCATGAAAGCTATTGTCTCAGGTGTAACTGCCCTATATAGAAAAGAGTACAGATTAAAATACTAATACTGTATCTCGGGAAAGGAGCCATCTAGACATAGTATTTTTAAGGGTGATAAAAAATCAGTTCAATGGTGAAGTCCAATTGAATTGAGAAGTTGGATCATATAATAATTTTCAAGGAAATATACCTTTTAATAATGTACCTCAGTTCCTGCCTGAAGTTCCTGGAGGCTAATATATAATAACACTCTGGCAACTCCCAGCCTGCAATTGGCCTAAATGATGTGTGAATGAAGTGTGAAATTCATCACAGGAGCTATACAATAGGTCAATGTGATTGACAGAGATAGACCTGACTGTGCAGGGTAACTCCATTGAACTCAGAAGAATGGTGGGGGCTTACCATCCAGCTGACACCACAATTTCAAAACCTGACTGACAGGTCTGTTTGAGCAACATGAAACACCAGAAAGGGAGCAACCAGGAATCCAGGACAATTCTTGTGTACCCGCTGTCTAGTGCTGATTGGGCCTGATTTTGTTTTAGTAGACCTCTGTCTCCTTGTTTGTTGTAGATACAGAGCCTGCTTCAAACTGGATGATAGTTGTTGGTGAACACTAGTGATTTCCATAGTTTACTCCCAATCGCTACTCCAGTCTTCAGAGGCCTCATTGAGTGTTGCTCACAGAAACATTTCTTCCATTGAATAGGAAGTGCCCAGGAACTACCCAGCAGTTGATGCCAGGCATAAATGTTCCACCGTAAGGACTACCACAGAGCACTTTCTGGACCTGTGGAAGTACAGAAGAGTACTCGACCTACTACCCATCATGTTAGACCTACTCCCCATGTACCCAGGAGAAAGAAAAAGACTATAAGGGTGAGCCAGCTTTACTCGTGTGTGGCAAAGGGGCACAATAAACTTCCCCCTAGAAATTCACAGCTGACGAGTGTCAACTGGAACTTGGACTGATTGTGGCTGGTGGAGTCTGCCTGGCATTTTGCCTGTTTCATTTGTATCTAGTATTATCAATTGCTGTGGGATTGTACCATGCTGTATTTTAGAATGTGAAATTGCTTGGTACAACTATATACTTTACACGTATTTTCCAAGTTAAGTGTCTACCCTCTGCCACAGCTACCAGGAACCTAACATGTTAGTGACTTTACTACTTGTGATGGATGTTGGAAGCCAGCTCTCTATATAGTGCACTAAAATTAAGTACACTGAGCAGAAAGTCACCAGTAGGCATGCAGAGGTAAAATTAGATCCTTTGAATGCCCTTTTTGTGGTAGTATGGGCAAGCAGTCAGACTTAACTGAGGGTATTGGTAAGCATTTGTTGTCACACACAGAGGCAATAAATTAGACACACACTCAAGAATAAATCTGAGACCGATTTGTAAAAATAAAGATGATTTTTATGCAAGTTTAGAGACCAGGAGCACAGTTCTCAGCTAAGTCCTTTTTGAGTTACAATTTTTACAGAGTTTGGAAAAGATATCACATTTGTGCGCAATCACGCACCATAGGAAGAAACAGGGAGAACTACAAAACTGCATAAAAAATCAGAAAATGCCATCACAAAGTTCATCTTCACGTTTTAGGTCAATGTAGGGACCAGGTCCATAGTTACAGCAGTAAAGGTTCGGGAGCATACCGGAAAGGGTGGGAGATGAGTGCTGAGGGTCTTGGAAACTGATGAGCAAAGACAAAGGAGACCACTTGAAAATACACTGCACAGGTGGACTTACAGGCAAGTATGTGGGTCTCTTTGGAGGGAGGAGGTCGTAAGGAACTGGGGACCATGTGAGCAGAGCTGATTGGTTGGTGCTGGGGCTGGTGGGGCTGGATGCAGAGCAATCAGGTCAGCTCAGCGTCATGCGTCTTTAGGCTCCTTGCAGTCAGGAACAGGTAACTCAGAGAGGCGTTCTCAGGAAAGCTGTGCCACACAGGAAGTGGGTCTCAAGTGTCTCGAGGTCCCTTGATGGGCGCTTGCTTCTGGTGCTTTGGGAGTCTGGAATTGACTAGTCTTCACCTGTACCATTCATAATGGCCTTAGCCACCTTGGCCATGAAAATGAACTATTTCAGATATGAGGATAAAATCTTTCTCCAGATATCTGGTACAAGCATGGGCAGCGTTTTTGCGCCGAGCCTGGCGAACCTTTATGTACATCGGTTCGAGCAACAACATGTGCTGACTCCCACTAACCCGTTTCACACCTCGGTCAGGTGGTGGAAGCGATATATCGATGATGTGATAGTGGTGTGGAGAGGTACCATCGACTCAGCAAAAGACTTCCATCAGTGGCTGAACAGCAGAAACCATTATCTGAAGTTCACGATGGAGGCACATAAAGAAAGGATTGCTTTCTTGGACTTGTCTATCTATGCCACACCTGCAGGCCTGCAGAGTGAGTTGTACAGGAAACCCATGGCACGTAATTCTCTTCTCTTATATGAGAGCTATCATCCTAAGTCCCTTCGCCAAAACTTACCCTATGGCCAGTTCCTACGAGTCCGTAGGAATTGTTCGAGCAAGGAGGACTTTAACGTACATGCCAGAAACCTGAGTACACAACTGAAGGAGAGACATTACCCGAGTTCATTGATCAAGAGGTCAAGGAAAAGAGCAATTAACAACAATAGAGAAGCTTTACTTGAACCTCCTACTCCCAAACCACCGTTAGAAAGACTCACCTTTGTGAGTACTTTCAACACTAGGAGTAACAGTATTCAGAAAATAGTCAGAAGACATTAGCGCCTTCTGAATCACAGCAAAGAAAAGATAGCGCAACCTCTATTTGCGTTGAAACGGGCTAACAGTATACGGGACCTGCTGGTACATACACGCCCAAAAGAAATAACGAGAAAAGTTGGTGAAACCCTATGGAATCTACCTCCAGCGACAGGGCATCACCCGTGTGGCATCTGTTCTGTTTGCCCCCAGACAAAACACACAAGTACGATAGACATTGGTACTAACAGACCTTGGGTGCAATACAATTTCAGCAATTGCAACAGTAACAACCTCATCTATCTGCTGACTTGCACCTGTTTGATTCAATATGTGGCCATGACAACCCGCAAAGTTCGTACAAGAATGCTTGAGCATAAGAGCTCTTTTCTCTGTAAGAAGTCCCATACGAGACTTACAAGGCATTTCTTGGAAAAACAACATCGCGAAACTGATTTCCAATGGACTGTCTTGGAAAAACCTTTTATACCTGGACATATAAGGGATGTGTCTGGTTACCTCTTCGCCAAGGAACAAAAATGGATTTACAAGCTCCAGACTAATACCTTTGGGCTGAACGATGACATCCCTTGGACCTTACTTTAGGGATATATACTATGACATTGCTAAACTTATCTGAGGTATTCGCCCCTCTTGAGATATATAGAGTAGCTCACTGACAGATGCTATGCATCAAAGTAGGGAGTCGTTAACTTCATTGCACTATTACTACACATTAGTCTCTGGTTCAGTTTTATTATACCAACGAATAATGAGGAGTGTGTGTATTTAGAAGCGCTATACTGTGAGCATTTTGAATTGAATTTGAATTTACAGAAATTTGTAAAGCGCACATTTACCATGCAGTTTCTTGGCGCTAGGAGGAGGCTGTGAGCTGGGTGGACATGGCACAGGAGTTAGGATGGGAAGGCTTGGTGAAAAAGATGGGTCTTGAGAGCCTTGCGGAACTCAATGTACGAGGGGGCGGATCTAACAGAAATGGGGAGTGCATTCCAGAGGGTGGGGGCAAGTACTGAGAATTTCAGGCCTCCCGACCTGCTTTTCTTAAAACGGGGTACAGAAAGGCGAGACTTGGTGGAAGAACGGAGTTCTCTGCCAGGGTGGTAGGCAGTGATGGCAGAGGAAATAAATGCGGGGGCAGACCCTTCTAATGCCTGAAAGGTTGTGCAGCCCAGCTTAAAGAGAGCCCGTTCTTTAATGGGTAGCCAGTGGAGTTATTTGAGGGTAGGAGTGATATGGGATGATTTAGGTAACCTAAAGATCAGGCGGGCTGCCTGATTTTGCACCAGTTGTAGGCGATGAAGGGCACTGGCGGGGACACCGTTATAAACAATGTTCCCATAGTCCAGGCGCGATAGAACCATCGCCATCAAAATCAATTTTAGTGCAGGGGGAGAAAAGAAACGAGAAATTTTGCGAATAGTGCGGAGGGTAAAGAAACAGGAAGAAACTACAGAACTAATCTGAACGTGAAGTGTAAGGTGTTGATCTAGAGTGATCCCAAGTGTTTTGGTAGAAAGAGATGGTGTGGGTGGGGAACCAAGGGAGGGCGGCCAAAAGGTGGGGGACCAGGGACTGCGACTGCCCCCGGTAAGAACCAATTCGGTCTTATCCGGGTTTAGTTTTAAGTGGTTGGAATTCATCCAGTCCCTGATGTACAACATTACAGATTGAAGATTGTGGGCGGAGGTAGGGGAGTGAGAGAGATTGAAGATGAGCTGGAGGTCATCCGCGTAGTTATACACCATGACCTCCATCTCTTGAAGGGCAGAAATAAGAGGGAAAATGTACAGGTTAAACAATAAAGGGGAGAGAGAGGAGCCCTGGGGAACACCGCACTGAACCTTGCGAGGAGGGGCGGTGAAGTCGGCCAGGCGAACTGCTTGAGTACGCTCGCTCAGGAAGGAGCTGAGCCAAACAAGCATCAGGCCCTCTATGCCCGCCGCCCTGACACGGGAAAGAAGGATGGTATGATCTACCGTGTCAAAAGCGGCGGACAGATCTAAAAGAATGAGGGTCTGAGAGGTATTGGAGTCCAGCCCCTCTCGCAATTCGTCTATGACCGAGACAACAACCTTCTCAGTGGAATGTCGGGGCCGGAAGCCTGCCTGACATGGAGCGAGGAAGCTGCTGTCTTCGATAAAGGAGCTGATCATCTTGGTAACATAAGCCTCAAGGACCTTGCCCAGGAAGGGGAGCAGGGAAATAGGACGGTAATTTACAAAGGAAGAGGGGTCTAATCCAGGCTTTTTTTAAATGGGAATGATAGTGGCTGCTTTATAGGTGGCGGGGACGATGTCACGCCGAAGTGAGTCATTAAGAAGGGAAAAGGAAGGCATGTAGCAATCTGAAAAGGCCCTGCGTAGCACGTGAGCTGGGCAGGGGTCAACAGGGGAACCTGATTTAACCCGAGCTAACAGAGGAAGATAAGTGTCTTTGGTCAATAAGGGTATGTGAGTCAAGTTGGACTTGTTGGGTGGCGGCGAGAAGTTGCAGAACGTAGGGAAGGGAGAGGGTATGTTGGCCTTGATAAGTGTCACTTTCTCAATGAAGAAGTCGTTGAGTGAGTCGCAGAAAGATTGGGACTGGGGGGTCTTAGAAGATGTCCTGTCAGAAGACGCCAGCTCATGAACTGTGGCAAAGATCTCTCTTGGTTGATTCTCCGCTGCTAGAATCCTGCCCGATAAGTATTCAGTCTTGGCAGCAAGGATGGCTCTTTTATAATCGTTAAGGGTGGCAGTGTAACGAGTTTTGAGGGTGGGGCAATAGGCAAGCCTCCAGGCATGTTCTGCTCGGCGTGCTTCGAGTTTTTTAACTTTAAGGTTAGGGATAAACCACTTATTGGCTAAGTGGGACCCTCTGATAGTAACGAGCTTCATGGGGGCAACTTGGTCACAAGCCTTCGAGAGCCAGCCGTTTAAGATGGTTGTTTGAGATAACAGGGTGGATCCTTTCAGGTCGGGGCAGGAAACAGACAGAGAGGTGCACAAAGAGGGAATGTCTGCACTACTCCAGTTCCTAGCCCAGGTGTTCTTAATGTGAAAGGCGTTTCCGACAGGACATAGATTTAAAGAAAAATAAATCAAAAAATGGTCAGACTACATGCAGGGCACTGCAATAGGGATAGTGACAGGGATGTTTAGAGTCCAAATTTGGTCTAGAGTATGACCACGGGAATGGGTAGGGGTATGAACTTGAGAGACAAAATTGAGACTAAGGAGGAGCTGAGTGAAATCTCTAGACATAGCGTCTTCCGCCGGATCATTGGGCCAAAAGTTGAAATCCCCAAGAACCAATACCGAGGTATTGTTAACAACTAGAGTGGCGAGTAGTTCTTGAATGGCTGGAATAAAGTGTGAATTGGGTAGTGGTGGGCGGTAGAGTAACACGCACGTAATGGGGATTCGAAAGGAAGTGGAGCGAACGACTAGATAGTCGACCGCTGGTATGGTAGGAAAGGAGAGTACCTGAAAGTGGAGGTTATTCTGGGCGATTTTCTTGTACCACTAACGTGGGCTTGGCTCGCCCTTACAGTCAACAGTCAGGTTATTTTGCCACTTATTTACAACAGGAATTATGCTTTTATAACATCAATTAAGAGTACAGTAGCTAGATCTGTTCCCTTGTAAAACCCTTAATTGCATACTATTTGCTCTGTTTTAAGACTAAAAATGGACATTAGGGCATGTACTTGATAGTTGTTTCTGTGATTATCGACACGAACAAACTACAATGTTGGCCGGTATGACGTAATTGTGTAGTTCGTGGAGCAATCACGCGATAGCGCGAGTAGAATTGAGAAAGCGCTCGCGACTCCATAATGGTGCGCCCTATGTTAGTGCTACTTCACACGCAATCAAGTAGATTGTGTAGATGCCTGTTTCCTTTTCCTTTTGCACAAGATCGGGGTCACAACTAGGGAAGGCGCCTGTTGATATCTCGTATCTGGCAATCATTACATATAGAGAAACTACTAAAATGGTGTTTTTGATGTCATCCTGTTGTTTCAAGTGGCAGCTCTCGCGGGATTTCGAGCGTAAAAGAGTGCACTCTATATTTTACAACAAATAGAGCAGATAAGCAGATGTTTGAGGTTATTAGGCATCAATGTATTGAAGAAAAGTAACAATGAACCAAAATTACTTTATGGTCTGTCGCGATTTGAACAACTTTGGGTGGAGGGATATCATACAAACTACCTTCCATGATACTATATAAGAACAGATCATCAGCCGCTCGATACCTCCCCCAAGACTCAGATGAGTGCTTGAGGTACCGACGGATAGGTGAGTCCCCTGATACTTAAACAGACTAATGGTTTGATAGAGCTAAGCAGAGTCAATACAGAGGTAATGAATGAGATGGTTGGATTCTGCTGTTCATTACTAGTCCTATGTAGAACATTCATTCTATCCATGTGTGCATGTGCTGAGTGATATCGCTGGGTCACTTTGAGATTAGGCCCATGCAGTTTGAGTGCTGGGTTTTCCACATATGTTGGTTTTTAGATATAACTTGATGGGATACACAGGAAGATTCTGTTTGGGGCACTTTTAATGGTTGTATATTTACGCCTTATATTTGATTTGATTTGAAAATAATTTGTAGAGCGCGGCTAACACCATTAGGTTTCTTGGCGCTGAATATAGTGTTTGTTTTCTGTATTACTTCTTATATCTATGTAGTGCGGGGCCTCGTAATACCTGAGCAAGGTCCACGTGAGGTGAGGTCTATTCCCCTACCATGAAGAGTGAGCATCAATACTTTATCTTTTTATTCCAAAGTGATTTGAGTGTAAACACAGTGTATAGGTAGATAACACAATAATGTTCGGAATGATAATGTTACATGTTGTATATATTTTTCATCTCCAGAAATCGTATTTCCCATGGAGGTGTAATGTCTCCAGGTTGTTACAGGTCGTACCGTATTCAACTTTTTTCTAAGTCTATTCACTAGGTGAAGGTGGTGTTTGCTTTGTTTTTCACTACTATTTAAGTGCAACTAATAAAAGAACAAAGGCCCTTACGAATGCCATGGGATTTTTTACCCGGTAGGCAGAAACATGTTGGCCCGTTACTAGACAGATATTTGTTGACTGTCTCTTTTGCACTGTTCTTGATTTTTAACTAGGAGGTGGGGTTCGTCCGCAGAATAAAGTCTTCTATAGGAGAACACTCCATCCTATTTTAATGTCACTTTATAATTTGTGTTGCACTTTCTCTCACTTGACCATCATAGATCATCCATTACTGACGTTTCATTTGTAGTGGTGGTCCAAATCCTTTACCAGCAACAAATGGTGTGGCGCTTGTTGTCCCAATGATCAGGGGATCAGCCGGATTTACACCTGGGTTTGGCCAGATGATAGGACTGATTATTGAGTCAATTTGATGGTAGCCCATTGCTACAGTGTTTGGATTTGTTAACCACCTGTGATTCTCCCGAATGGTGTTGGGTCTTTCTATACACAGTGTTCACTCTTCATTATAACACGCTGTCTCCATGCGATTTATACGGTCCGTGATTTTGATAACTCGGTTTGACAGTGAAGCCATATAATAGATTTGGCAGACCCTCTGTTTGCTTGTGTTATATATATCGAAGTAGCTGGGGATAATAATCAGGTACAGGTCTTTAAACTATATATCCCTTGGACCCTCTTTAAATTGTTTTGTTGTTTGATATGTGTATAAGTGTAACCAAAAAGTTGTAATAGGTTGAAATAAATACAACCATCAAACCTGTAATCTAGTTTCTCTGTGAATTACATTGTGATGATGACACCTAAAAGAAGAAAAAGGTGACAACAAAGGAAAGGTCAATTTGTATGTGCCAGGAGCCATACGAATATGCGGACCTAAGCGACAACTCGTTACTGTAACCTAAATAGTGTACTCTTAACAATGTATGCTATATCGTGCCTACCCATAATGCATGAGAAAAAAGCCTCACCTCTCCTGGCTGCAGCTCAAGAAATGATGCCCCGCTCTGAAGGAACAAGAAAAAAAAAAAGCTTGGCGATAGTAGAGCATCGGCATAATGTGACAACTATAATACCAATGCTGCCCGCTAGGTTTAAAAGTCAATCTAGATGGCAGTGCTAAACAGGACTGTACAATATACTAAGGTGAAAAAATATGTTTGGGAGATATTAGGCTTAAAATCAAGACATGAGAATAAAAGGACTAAGGGCCATATGTATCAAAAAAGAGTTTTGAGATTCTCAAATTGCGATTTTTAGCGAATCACAATTAGAGAATCGCAAAATGCAATGTATGTAGGATTCTCTAAAAATTTTGCGAATCCTACATATTCCTTATTTGTGAACCGCAAATTGAGATTCATAATTAAGGAATACTTTTACATTCATTCCTATGGGCTAGGGGGTCCATAGGAATGAATAGGAAGACATTCACAATTGCAATTACCAATTTGAGAATTGTAAATTGAGAATGCAATTTCAAGGGTGCAAGGGTGCCAAAAGGACACGCTGTTGCACCCCTGAAATTGCATGTGTGTACATTTTGCTCACATATATGCCCTAAGGGCATGTATGTGCGACATATGGCCCTTTTAAAAAAATCAGAAAATTGCTTTTTTAAAGAAAATTGCATTACCACCAACTTAAAGTTGGTGGTAATTTGCAGTTGCTTAAGGCCAAATAGCACATTTCTGGTGCTTCCAGAATTGCATTTAAAGAATCGCAATTTGCAATTCCTTAATTGCTTTCACAAATAGAGAATCGCACATTTTGCAATTCTATATTTTGTGAAGGCCATTTGGGATAATACATCCCAAAAGGCTTTTTCCAATTCGCAAATGGGCCGATTCTGAGAATCTGCCCATTTGCAAACGGGAAAAAGGCTTGATACATATGGCCCACAGCCACTAGAAATGTGGCATGTATTCATGTGTGTACATGACATTTTTACAAGTTAGCACAGATAACCAATTTGCTGTTCGACACCCCATATGTGTTTATTGCCTTAAGTGAGACTCCTATGGCTGGCATAAATGAAAGCAAGAAGGAAGTCAGACCCCCAACGATTCAATGGTTCTCCCCATTTATGCACCGCAAATGAAGATGCATTAAGTAGAGCCCGTTATGCCTATTAAAGGGACCCAATAAAAAACAAAACAGGGCAGTGCTTTTCACAATGGAAATGTGGGTGGAGCCCCGGTTGTGCTAAGGTTCAACCCCCGATTGCGCTAGAGGGAAACTCAATGCAGATAAAGCCCAACTAATGTGCAGGCGGCAAGGGTACTTACCTATCCGTCGGTACCTCATGCTTCAACTGAGCTGCTTACAGAGATAAATGTACTGCCGCTATATTTATGACTTTAAGCCGCACCTATGTTGCTCGTTAACTGGCGTGGAGCTCATACTGATGACATCTGCATGAAAGGACTACAGGAAATCTGATAGTACCACAGGAATTGTAGTTGTATTACAATCATGCGTGGAGCAGTCGATGTCAGTACGGCAAGCTCATTTTAGATCTTGCTAGTGACGTAAACATGTAAGGACTACACAGAAACCTCTGGCATCTTGGGAGTGGTAGTTTTATTTACTACCCGAAGCATGCACTCATAATGCTGAACAAACATCAGGACGGCAAACCTTGTATTAGATCTGATCTCGAGCCTCGAGTGAATACTCCGAAGTCTGCAAAGGACTACTGTCCATGCCACACCACAAATCATTTTTGGGGAAAGTAAATAAATCTGAATGATCGGTTTACACAGTGAAAACTAATACCAAGATCAATGGCTATTTAAATTTGGTAGACTGTAAAGATACATATATCAGTGCCCTACCTAACATAGTAGCGTGCCAACACTGCAATTTACTATCTAGACTTGTATGTTTATCCAGGGAAAGCTAATGCCAAGTTCTATGGCTATTAGTATTTATTAAACTGTAAAGATAAATGTATCGGTGCCACATCTAACAAGGTAGCGTTACAACACTGCAATTTACTATATAGATGCATATCTTTATGCTGGTGATATACAATGCCCTGCTAATTAGTTTTAGTATGTGAACAATAGGTAACCCCAAAAGGATATCTAGTGTGTGGTATTTTTGTCAGACAGGGGTGTATATCATGAAATGTGTCAGTCCTTTCTATTGGATAGGTATGTTACTTGCCAACGAGGTCAAGGGAATCTCATCTTTGAGACCCATTTGATCGTTCCGGAGTTTGAACACCCACCTTTGATCTTTTAAAAATAGATATTTGGAATAATCTGTGATATGCGCTGGGATGAATGGTTGTTCCAGCTCGGTGCAAATTATCTGCATTATGTTTAAGATCAAAGAAGTGCTTAGTAAGCCTTGTGGCTTGTTTCTTTCATCTTATCCTGCTCTTTTTCTCAAGGATTCTGAGTTTCACTTTACGTGTGGCCATGCCCACATACCAGAACTTACAGGGACATGTGATCAGATAAATGAAGTTGTCACTATTACAGTTAGTGTGTTTACACTGCACAGATCCGATATCTATTGTGACAGTGTGTTCAGTTTGTGGACATGCAGCGCAAGACCCACATGGAAAATGCACTTGACTGCTGGCCCTTGACTGCGAGGCTCCCGGTCACGCCTCGCACTCAAGGGACAGGTCTGTGAGGACTCTGTAGGCCCCAGCGCAGGTCCGTCCAGTGTCCTCCTAGTCCAGCAGTCCGCACACGCACCAGGCCACGGGCGCTGTTGCAAGGCAGAGCAGCGATGTCGTCGGACTTGGAGACGTAGTGCCTCGTCAACAGGGAATGCAGGGAAAGGCTGCACACCCCACAGTCCCCGGGAACCTGATGTTGAAGGAGGCCGGTCAAGCACAGCAGCAGGCAGGCAATGTAGCAGGCAGTTTGCACACGCCCATGCAGCCCTCACTCAATGGCTCCCCCACGGTCCCTGATATCTGCCAGCCGGGTGTGCAATCTTCGACTCTGTCCTGCGCTCGTGGCGTCCAGCGCCTCCATAGGCATTGTCCCGGGCTCTGGAGTGATGCTTAAGCCGTCTTTTTGAAAGATAGGGTCCGCAGAGAAATACGCTGCATTCAGTGTCTATGCCAGCTCCAATGCCAATATTTTCATTGAAGGTGATGGTGCTGGTGTAGTGCATGCAAAGTCTGTGTGTTGTGGCAGTGATTACAGGGTGGAACTGCAGGATATTAGAAGGATGGTCACTCCAGTCGGCAGAGCTGCACTAAAGCACGGCCATCTTGCCTAGCGCCCTTTAGTGTCCCCCATATTGGTCTCTATTTAATTCATCTTCATTTGTGTTGCATAAATGGGGAGAATCATTGAATTGTCGGTGTTTGACTTCCTTCTTGATTTCCTTTATGCAAGCCATAGGAATCTCACTTAAGGGAATAAACACATACGGGGTGTCAAACAGCAAATTGGATACCTGTGGTTATCTGTACTAACATGTAAAAATGTCATGTTTGTATACACACCACATCCCTAGTGGCTTAGTCCTTTTGTTCTCACGTCTTTATTTTAAGCCTAATATCTCACAAATACATTCTTTCGCCTTAGTATATTGTACAGTCCTGTTTAGCACTGCACTACCATCTAGAATGACTTTTAAACCTAGCAGGCAGCATAGGTATTATAGCTGTCACATTATGCCTGATGCTCTATTATCGCTGAGCTTTCTTTTTTCTTGTTCCTTCTCGTGCATTAGAGATAAGCACGATGTAGCATACATTGTTAAGAGTACACTATTTAGGTAACAGTAATGAGTGGTTGCTTAGATCCTCGTATTCATATGGTACCTGCCACATACAAATTGACCTTTCCTTTGTTGTCACCTTTTTCTTCTTTTGAGTGTCATCATCACACTGTAATTCACAGAGAACCTAGATTACAGGTTTGATGGTTGTATTTATTCCAACCTGTTAACTTTTTGGTTTCACATATACAAATGCAGTAGTATCATTACATCTAGGTCCTGAGGAAGGCCACAATTACACATAATCAGAATGGCCAAACATGTAGACCTTGTTGCTGGACTCATGCAGTCATTATGTCAAAACTGCATTTGCACTGTTTTTAATTTGGGGATCAACAGGTAATAAATAAATAAAAATCTTTTGATAACCAATTTTAATATGCACACACAGGTCACACTTACGCACCGCGCCCCTCACTCTTACAAATGTAAGTTCTTCACTTCGGATGGAACTTAGTAAATCCTACTAACATCTTATCCATTTCAAAACATCTCTGAGCTCCTCTCTCTCAGTAAGGGGGTTGTAGTCCTTAGCTGCACTAGGTTTGCAACAAAGAGGAGATCCCAGATGATGAAGCATGTCACTACGGTGAGTGATGGGATTCTGAATTTTTTAAAGGATTGCCACGATCACATGTAAAGGTCTCTCTTTGTGCCACTTGCCTTTAGAGCTTGGTGAGGCTGGCAGACCCATGGATATCTTGTTGTATTCTTAGTTATATTTGGGGAATATATCCATGCATTGGTCTTAAAACGATCCCTTAGACCCCCTATCTACTTTATTGTTTCTTTTATGGTTGGTATCGCACACAGGCTGTGTGCCATGCCAACTCTTCAGATTTTCCTGCAACAAGTCACACCGCCACACAGTTCAGAGTGCATAGCCTCAGTGAAAGGGCCCGGAGGTGGTACAACCAGTGCTGCTGACCAAGCAGACCCTCTTCAGTACCCATGCCCTAATTACCACTTACTAGGGTAATAATAAGGTAATAAGGTACATTTTATTGGTTGCATAGCTACTTAAAACCATTGCAATACAAAGCTTTTAAAATGAGTAGTCTAAAAAGATGTAAAATATTTAAATTGCCTTTCTATACAAAGGAAGAAGCAATATAGCAAATTTTCCCTCCTAAAATAGTCATAAAATCACTTGATTTAGTTAGCAATAAATAACATAGATCCATAAAAAAAACGAACTAAACGCAGTTAAAAACTGGTTTTAGTCAGATTCTTGCCCTCAACCTTCGGGTTGAGTAAAAATACTGTTCTACTGAACATCTGGGAATACCGAATTTTACTTAAAATACGGATAACAGCATGTCAAAATGTTTTCTTTTCTAATGCTATACTGAGCTTCACAAGTGAAAAAGAAATGTATTAAGGCAATTTAGAATCAGCTTTTGTCATTTTCATTTCCACTGCCATCATGTACCTCACAAATCTACATTTCAGCTGGGGATCATGGGGGGCCAAGCAGGCAAGAACTGCCTGTCTCCGTGAGTGGATTCCTCATACGTTAAAATAGGTTTTAGCAGGCGCTTACATTCTTCAAGCAGATTGTCGCAAGAGCACGGCAAGTGCGGCATGTCCTCAGGCGCCGAGCCACA
Source organism: Lissotriton helveticus (assembly GCF_964261635.1). Lineage (NCBI taxonomy): Eukaryota > Metazoa > Chordata > Amphibia > Caudata > Salamandridae > Lissotriton > Lissotriton helveticus. The sequence goes on along the minus strand of NC_136068.1, from coordinate 1,753,008,222 downwards.
TAGGCGACAGAGGGTGCCCGCCTGTTCTTTTAACCAGTGTGGGAAATGGCGAATGCAAGGCAACAGACCCAACCTGAACTTTAAGAACTTCATTTTTATTGATTTTGAATAACCTAGACCAAGATAGTTCTGCGGTGACCAGGTGGTGTATGAGTTCTAGATCATCCAGCAATGAGACCTCTTTGTGAATGCTGCCTTATCTTCAATCCATGAAAGATACTTTATTGTTTTCTTGACCAAACTTTTCAATGTTATATGACTGGTTGGAGAATCCCAAAGCTGTTGTAAGCCAAGATTCAACAGGCTCCTTTTGAGGTACTTTGCGGCTGGTGAGGCGGGATGTAGTTCTAGCTCTTCCCTTAGATAGTTATTCAAGGTTCCTTTTTTGCTTTTTCGCGTTTTGTCCCATACTACTATATACGTGCCCTGTCTTGCCAGGGACTGTTTCTGGATTCCGAATTCAATCCTGATTTGGGCCGGTAAAGTTTGTTTGGGCAGACCAAATATTATCTTATACGCAGCTATTACTGTTTTGTCCAGAGTCTTAGCATCCCTGCCTCTCAGTACTTCGCTTCCGTAGGTTATTGACGGCAAAAGTTTTACTCTTATTACTTGGGTCAGAGGCAGAAGAGATGGGGCCGTAAGCTTACTATTTAGTGCTTTCAGAGCGATTGCCAAAGCAACGCCATTGCCCCTGATGCTAGTTTTCTGTACAGTAAACAGGCCACTGTTGTCAATTTTGACACCTAGATACTTATATACTTGTGTATTCTCAATGCGAGTTTTCTCCCAGAACCAACTGTGTGACTTAGGGGCTCATTATGATGGAGGATTTTCCGCATCCTCCGGGCCGGCGGAAGCCACCGCCGGCCCAGAGGATGCGGAAAAACCTCTCCGGACTCACCAAAGACCCACCGCCACATTAGGATGGCTCGTGTGTCCTGGTTTCCGTCCGCCGCTTTTCCACCGCGGTTGGCTTACAACCGCGGCGGAAAATCTGTAACATGGCTGGCGGTGTCTATCAGACACCGCCAGCCATATTAGGATAGCGTAAAATGTATGCTTTTCCGCGGCGGCTTTTCCGCCGTGGAAAAGCATACAGACCTTCACTTCGGGGGCCCGTTGCGGGCCCCCTGTGTGAAGGGGGGTTGGAGGGTGCACATGGGGGGTACCTATGGTACCCCCTGCATCTGCGTGAACAAAGCAGCAGGCACCGCGCGGTGCCTGCCGCTGTGTGTACGCAAATGCAGTGCATGCATTTTTAACATTGCGGCGGGTGCAGCTTGAAGCTGCACCCGCCTCAATGTTAAAGATAGAGGATGTGACCGCCACCCTGGCGGTCACATCCTAATTGCACTGGAGGGACCGCCGCAGCCCCTGCGGACGGTCCCTCCTCCTCTAGGGTGGCCGACGGACGCAAGTCCGTCCGCCATCCTAATGAGCCCCTTAGTACGTTTATTGCTAATAGTCATCATCTTTGTTTTTTCTAAATTAATTGTCAAATCATTTAAGTCCGAATATCCCTGTGCTACTTCTACGAGTTGTTGAAGTCCAACTTTTGTATGGCTGATTAACACTATCTTACTACCACTTACTAGGGACTTACAGGGGTAGCTGAAGTTGTGCCATTCATGGAACAGTGCTTTGGGAAAGAGATCCGGCACTGGGGACTAAGTTAGCAGGGACCCAGTGCACTTACAGTTCAAAATCACATCAGTTATCAGGGAAAATATGTGGGCTTACCATGCAAAAAGGCACTTTCCTACAGTGGGCTAGCAGCAAACCCCAGTAATAATTCACAATCTCTTACCTTTACATTATTGTTACTGTTTCTAAGCATGCATGCTTTGAGCCCTTTCCTCACAATGTTTTTGTCTTCATCAGCCTTCCATAAGTCCTGATTTGATGCCTATAACTTCCACCTGTAGCTCGTCCCTCCTTCTTCATCTCAAATTATTATTATATTTTTGTTTTATATTTGCGCTAATACTTTGGAATGCTGATTCATTTTCCGTCCTAGTTGGTGCTTCCAGATAAATGCAGCTATTTAAGAATAGATTACAATGATTTGTTAATAAACAAAGTTGCTTTATGTTTAATAATGTAAGGCTGCTACAAGAAACATTATTGGTGCAGGTTATAGCAGATGAACTACAAGTATGTAGAACATGAGTGAAACCTTGATTTTACAATCCTTGATCCTTCTTTCTTCATACTAGGCATGATTACCATGACACACCACAACAGCAGGACTCACCTGATATGTAGAATGTACTGTGGTGTCAATCGATGTCTCATTCATGGATCTGTTAATTGTAATAAAAACAAAAATGTGGTTAATGTCTCATTGGTTCAGTGTTGATTATCATACAAAAGGCACACCGCCTCATTTAATGTAGATGGAAGGGCGACCGAACCACTTGTGTAGTCCAGACATTCAAATACTTTAGAGAGAAGTGGTGTATGTCTTGTTATATGCAGTCCAACTGAATATCACATACAACCTCAAATCCCAAAAATGCACAACGACTGAAGTAGCTTTCAAGTTAATTAAAACTGAAGCTCAAGGAGCTCAAGGAGAAACTATGGGCCCGATGTAGGTAATTGTGAAATACCAAATTCTTAATACCGAATTTTACCGATCCGGTATTAAGAAATCGGTATTTCAGATGTAGGTAAGAATTCAGTAAAAAATACAGAATCCTCAAAATTCTTTATTACCGAATCGGTAATTGAGATTCGGTAATAAGGAATACCTACCCATTCATTCCTATGGGCTTGGAGGCCCATAGGAATGAATGTGAAGACATTCGGTATTACCAATTTGGTATTACTTAATCAGTAATACCGGGAGGTATTTCAAGGGTGCCAGGGTGTCCAAAGGGCACACTGTTGCGCCCCTAATATGTGCATGGGTGCACATGTGGCATAGATGTGTGCCACATGTCACTTCTAAAAAAGCAAGAAAGTGCTTTTTTAAAGGAATTCCGTAATTACCACCAACTTGAGGTTGGTGGTAATTACCGATTCCTGAAGGCCCAAAAGCACTCTTTTATGTGCTTTCTACATTGCATTTAAAGAATCGGTATTACCGATTCCTTAAATGCAGGGCCAATAAGGAATCGGTATTAAGGAATCGGTATTTACCGATTCCTTATTGCCGATTTCTTCCCTACATCAGGAATGACTAAATACCGGTCAGAAATGGTGAAATTTACCGAATTGTACCGAATTGTACCGACCGGTATTTGGCCACCTACATCGGGCCCTATGAACCTTCACACACATTAGAGATGTTGAATAATGTATGATTGCGGTTTGGTGGGTTTTATTACCTCATGTTTTGATATATCCCTGATGGGGCATTTTTACATTATATATGGGGTAAAGTACCCTCTGCTGTAGATTATAAGTAAATTGTAAGTCACCATGGATTTCTGAGGCCATATTGAGGAAAGAGGCCGAGGGCGGACTTAATGGAACTGTAAGCTGACTTGTAATATCCTTTAATCTATTTATCATACATAGTGGCACATCACTCATCCCATAAACCTCTTAAGTGATACGTATCTTGCTCTTTCATAAAAATTAACTAGTATAAATGCAAATATGAAGACAACATTGTGATAGAAATTTAAAATCATTAAGTAATTTGTTTTAAAAAGATACCACAGTTTAATGTAAATTATGTTGAAAAATATTGTATTGAAATGAGTGAAATGATTATTTTTGTGCTATAATCACCTACAGCATGCAGAATATTACATTTACCTAACATATCTAAGTTTCTGCTGGTCACTGTTTCAATTGTGAAAAACAGATCAGAAGACTACAAAGCCAGTTTTCATTTTCATTGTTTAACATACTGCTGTAATTAAGCTCTTGACCACAAGCTCTGGCTGGAGCAATTATGAAGTCAGTGCTCAACTGTAACAAACTATTACAATATTCCAGTAATGTCAATTTATAATTTAATTATGGGTGACTAGAGAAGTCAGAACATGACCATAGTAGAGAGATTTGAGACAGGCTTATATGCAAGGATTGAAGGCTCCTGTGAATTCTTGTGCAGAATAAAGGGTGTGTGAATTAGCAGCCACATGCATTAAACTAAAAACCGGTCGCAAACGGGCAGATTATCAGAATCTGCCCCTTTGCGACCGTTTTTTTTGCCTTTGGGATGCTTCATCCCAAATGCAAAAATTGCAATTTAAGGAATCTCTAAATTGAGATTCCTTAAATTGCGATTGCATTTAAGGAATCCCAAATTGAGATTCCTTAAATGCAATGCATCAAAGTCAAAAACTTAGCGGTTTTGCTAATTGGAGTAGCAAATTACCATGAAGTTGAACTTCATGGTAATTTGTAAAAACTTAGAAAAATGCACTTTTGTGCATTTTTCAAAGTTTCTTGTTGCGCACACACATGTTCTAAGGGCATGTGTGTGCGCAACATATGTGCACCGATCAATTTCAGGGGTCCACCAGGGTGTCCTTTTGACACCCTGGCACCCTTGAAATTGCATTCTCAATTTGCGATTCTCTAATTGAGAATCGCAAATTGAGAATTTCTTCCCATTTATTCCTATGGGCCTCTAGGCCAATAGGAATGAATGGGGAGGTATTCCTTAATTGCGATTCCCAATTTGCAAGTCACAATTAAGGAATGTTAAGAAATCGCTATTTTTAAGCGATTTCTACATGCATAGGCTTTTGCGATTCCTTAATTGCGATTCCTTAGAAATCGCAATTAAGGAATCGCAAAAGCCAACATTGATGCATGTGCCTGATAGTTTGCTGTAACACAAAGTACTTCTGCTGTCAATAAGGATAGGTGATTGCCAACTCTACTGCCCTTGTTATGGTAAGGAAAGGAGGGGTGCACACCTCTGCTTGTATCCCTCACACGCAATGCTGGGATCTGCTTTGGTTTGCTGGGTCCAGTGATGAGATGAGGTATAATTGTGGGGAGTGAGAAGAAGGGGGAAATTTGGCAACAGACCATCATTATTGTTGAACGGCGCTGACGGCAAAGTTAGTTACCATTACGCAATAGCACTTGCAGTTTGAATATATTTTGCGGCAGATTTACAAGCCCCTTGCGCCTCTTTTACGCCGCCGATGCGTCATGCGTGTTGTGACGCAGTGGCTGCGCAAAAGATGTCCCATGGTGTGGGTATTTACAACGTGACGCATCTGGGAGATGCGTCACGTTGTAAAGCCCTGCGCCATAAGGAGGAGTTGCGGCGCAGGAACGCCTCCTAAAAGTGGGTAAGTGAAATCTACAAGATTTCACTGAGTCAGTTTTAGGCCCATGCTGCGTCAAAACCCTGCGCCTGCTTGAAGCAGGCGTAAGGCTTGACGCAGCATTGGAAGAATAGGCCCCCCAGAGCATTGCTGTAGCTGCGTCGCGCTTGCTATGCAACTCCAGCAATTCGCCGCCTTTACGGCACAGATGCGTGACGCATCTGTGCCGTTTTTGCCCCATGATGCGTCGCATTGTAAATGCGGCGCATCATGGGTGGTGGAGCTGTGGCACACAATTACTGACGCATCCCTGATTATTTGCAGGGATGCACCAGTAATTGTAAATCTGCCCAATTTTGTTTAAGTGGTGTGTGAAGTTTGCGGTATTTACCGGTGGCCTAATTATATGAAAAATGCCTCTCATGCAAAAACATAGTGAACTCGCATTTCTTGTTAAAAAATACGTGAACGTGACCTGCAAGTGACACAACCGTATCCATTTTGAAAAGAATGAGCCCCAAACCTGTGCCCTGCCACTAGTTTCTCGTGTTTATCCCCAATGCTATTCAAACCCATCCACCGCAGTTTTACTCAACTTTTACATTTGTATTCATTTTCAAGTCCTTTTTTCTCCTTACTGCAACCCTGTGTTTTTCTTTTTGATTTATTCACCACTTGTCTGTAATTTTTTATTGCCCCACAACTATGTAGTCTGGAACCATGCCAGCTAGGCAAGAGTGGCCTACCCCAGTAATATTTTTTATTAGGAAGAGGTGGCAACTCAAGTTTTTTCTACACTGCCCGTTAGTGGCAGCAGCACGCCCAGCCAGGGGCAATTCTTTGTGGAGAGGAAGCAGCGCTGGGGGCAAGTGTGAAGCAGCATGTGCCACCTCACCAGCATGGCAGGGACCCAGTGGCAGGTCATGCACCTCTGGGCAGATGTCATTGACCAGGAGCAGGAGGTAGTAGAGTTGACAAGAAAGTGATGTTTATTACTTTGCTGGAGGTGCAGCAGGTTTAATTGTCAATTAATATTTCACCACTCCTTTGCAACAAAAGAGGTGGACACGGGCACTCTAACGTGAAGGGAATTTTTTATTTATGTGAAAGGCATCAATGCATTATGGCTTGGAGGCCTGAAATGAACCCTATTGACTGGTAAACAAAGTTAATTTCAGATTTGTATAGTATGGCTGCCAGCCACGTAAATAAATGCACCGTTCTCATCTGTATTTTAATGAAAGAGTGTTGAAAATATATATACATAAATATATACTTAGTTATATGCTTAATATATACACACATACATTTGCTTGTATATGACAATATTTAAACATTTGAGATGTATATATCTACTGTGCTAAACCTTACACAATGTCTGAATTATGCCAGACTAAGGAAAAGGAACATAATTCATCTCAAGTATGAAAAAACCCAAACCTCAACTCGTGCGCAACCCCCTGCTGTGTTTAGCTGGGTTTGTGCCCATCCCCTTTGGGTGCCCAACTTGTCAGCCCCTGTACCGCTGTACTCCTACAGTAATACCCCACAGACTTCCCCTCCTTGGTACGGTGGGAACTTGTATGAAGCTTGCACAGTCCCACTGTAGCCACAACACAACATTATTTTTTGCTGTGCACGGGGGGAGGGGGTTCTCCCCTTACCCCGCTCACAAGTGTCAGGCAGTCAGTGTGTCCCTGCTCTCGCCCCCTTATACGTTTTTGTTTACAAATTCAGTACATGGGGCCCAAGTCCATGTGTGCATTAATGGCAGACCCAGCATTTTCGACAATCAATCTGATTACCCTGTGCCATGGAACTGGTACTGGTCTCACAGTACCAAACAAGCAGATGGGAGAAAATGTTCTCTTGCCGAATCGGGGACCTCATTTTTCAAATTTATGGTACTGTGTGACTCCTACAGGACTCACTCGGGACCACCCTTCTAGATATCACTACAATTTTAACCATTTTATGACCACCCTGAGCAACTCCACAAATTCGTATTGATTTGAAACGGCTGAACAGATGTACACCAAATAATGAAAAGCACACTTTCTGAGTTAAGGTCCAATGTTTTGCTGAATTTGTGTCAATGCCGTTCAGCTCAGCCATTTTATCCCTATAGCTTTCTAAAATGTGTTACGGGAATTAACATGGGAAAGCAATGTTTTGCCGCTACCCCTTTTTGTCACATACTTTATTCTGCCAATAGTGAAAATATATGTAGCTACAAGAAACTATTTTTCGAGCAAATGTTAAACAAGGGAATAGGATTGGCTACATAAACAGTAAGGGCCTCATTCATGAAAAGTGATGCATCGCTGCATGAAAACAGCAAAGCGGCACTATTCATTGCGCCCTGCTTGCGAAATGTTGGATGCGTCATATTTACAGTATGACGCATCATGTTGCAAGGAGTTACACATACGTCAGTATTTCAGATGTATCTGTAGACAAAAGTGACGCAACTTCATCAATGAGTCATTTCACATGGGCAAGTCCCATTTCAAAGGTGCGTGTATCACTCTTACGGCTGCTGTGAAGCAGGCATTAGATAGTGACGCATTTGCGTCCTAGAAGTGACGCAGTGAAATCTCATAGATTTCACTGCATGACTTCTACGAGGCTTACTTGCGTCAACACGCCCACCCTGCATACATTATACCTGTTGCAGGTATAATGTGACGCAGGGGTTTACAAAGTTACGCATTTACCTAGATTCTTCACTTTGTAAATATGACTCAACATGGTGCATTTTTTACCCTGCTGGTGCGTCACAAAAAGTGACACACCGGCAGCGCAAAAGTGACGCAAGGGGTCATAAATAAGCCCCTAAGTGTTTTACCTGGTAATTATGGAACATGCTATTCATTTCTCTATTTAGCACCGCCGAAGAAGAGAACTGGCAAGCCCAAGGCCACAGCTTCCAACGATACTGGAGACATTCCCTCAGGTGCTAGTAAATCATGTTTTCATCTGTTTAATCTTACTAGAGCAGCATGCAGCATGTGTTTGGCTGCAGAGCCTGGCACTCAAACTCCCCCCTGCGCATAGCCTTCGGCCAGGCCTGTGGGTACCACAACAACAGCTGCGTGTGGCATTTGAATGAGAGCTACTTGGGGTTGGCAACTTAGGGTTGGCCGCCCCTAGCTTTGCTCTTTTTGACACCATCTTTATTTAAAATTTTAACGAACTTGCAAGAACACTTGCTGTAAGTGTTGCTGATCGAAATCATCAAATTGACATTGTAAATATCCAGTGGCCCAATGTATACATAGACAGGCTGCAAATGGTGGTGTCAAACTTTGGACTTTTACGACCTGAATGTGTTTTTACTATGCAATTAGGTGACTTACTAATAGGTCTTTTTACTAAATCTCCAGTAGCAGGAGGCTAGAGAACAACCTGACAAATAACAATAAATAGACATTTCTCTCTGCGTGGTCTTCTGAAATTGGCTAGAGAAACAGGGACAGTGGACTGCAAGGAACAGCAGAAGACCATCCTTGCATTTTTCATGCCAAATCGGAAACTTTTTTCCAACCACTTGTGCCCCATAAAAGAATGGATGCTATTTTAATAAACAGTTTCCCATTTGAAAAAACATTAGAGAAAGCAAGCAGGACCTGGAAGCTGCTGACACAACCCTCAAAGAATAAAGGGGCATATTAGCAAGAACCTTGTTAAAATTTTCGCTGTTTTAGCAGCAGGAAACTGCCGCTAAAACGGCGATAATGCGGTACAAAAGGGGGTGGTGATGGACGGAGCATCTGAATCAATCAAACACTCACACCCAGTCAAAATATCTGGGTTTAATCCATCACCGTTCTTTAGCCCACTCTGCCACCCCAGTTCAGACATGGCTATATGCAAATCAGTCTGACCCTGTGCCTCATGGGAACAGTCCAGCCCGAACTGCCAAGCCATGCCTTCCCTGGACCGGAAACAAGCTTCCGAGGACCGGTTTCTGGCATTCCAGCCGTCTTCAGCCCAGCTTCCTTGAATCCAGTGGCAAAGTGAGCAAGGGACTCACATCTGAGCATACCCTGCCACACTTATGGCGGCCAATGGCATGGCTTGGCAGTTTGGGCTGGACTGTTCCCATGAGGCACAGGGTCAGACTGATTTGCATATAGCCATGTCTGAACTGGGGTGGATTAAACCCAGATCTTTTGACTGGGTGTGAGTGTTTGATTGATTCAGATGCTCCGTCCATCACCACCCCCTTTTGTACCACAAAATGGCAATAATGGGCTTGCTAATATGTGTTAGAGAATTCCAATAGAAGCCCAGGTTAGATGTCCTGCACATCTAACCTGAGTTTCTTTTGGAATTCTATAACGCATATTAGCAAGCCCATTGTCGCCATTTTAGCAGCAGTTTCCTGCCATGAAAACGGTGATAATTTTAACGAGGTTCTTGCTAATATGCCCCAAAGTGTCTCACGGGGGAACATATTCCCCTTTGAGAATCAGTTACAGCGACAACCGACTTCAACTCGAGGTTTGGCATCTCATCAATGGTGGATGATCGCAATTGTGTCACCAAACCATTGAAGTATTGCTCTTGGAATCTACAATAAGATTGGGACCTCCTGCCTCTGTCTCTTTGCTGGTGCTGTTGGAGGCAGAGAATCATACAAGTATTCACTTTTCGTCTCTCTTCAGGCCACTGAAAGGCCCAGATTTCGAAAAGTTTTGAGTTGGGTTTGGATTACCTTTTTAATGTAAACCTGTCATAAAAATTTTGGTGGGATTTACAAACAATGCAAATTGGTGTCTGTGTTGATTTATAAGAAAAATTAACATAAACAAGTGTGATGCAGTGCTTTGCATTCCTCTGCGTTATAAGGTCATTCCCATGCCTCTACACAGCACAAAACCCCCTTTAAAACAGGAGTTAAAAGGAGGAATGCTTTAATTTCTCCTTTTTTGCAGCTTTGCATATGTGGTGCAATGTACAGCACACATACAAAGCAGGAACAGTTTTACATTTAGTATAAATATAGCATTTTGTTTTGGAAGGGTATTCATCCAGTACCTAACCTATGCTAGACTCACTCGGATACCATTTCCTTCTTGTGCAAAGGTGTATGTTGTGCCCTGCACTAAAATGTTGTACCTTCACTTGGGTGAGGAGAGGAAAGTGCTGTATCTCTGTAGATATGGTGCTTCCCTTTCATGTAGCGCAGCAACTCTTTTGGTATTGCCATACTCCTGTGGTACTACTGCTGAAACTTCCCTTCCCTGGTACGGTGGGACCTTGCATGCTTCATCCAATAAAGCTTGCACAGTCCTGCGGTAAAAGATATAAGACTGGAGGACATATTGTTGCAACTGTAATAGTTCGGTTGACCTGTTGTAAATGTTGAGGGTGAGGCTCCTGGGGAAGGGCTACTTCTTATTGCAATCGTTTTAATGGTTTAGGGAGTGGGCTGGCCTAATGTAGGAGGTGAGGGTTGGACAGATAAGGAAGGATTCGTTTTGATTAGGATCTTTTCTGAAAGTTTGGGGAGGTGTTGTACCTTTTCTAGGAGATGGCAGTGTGATTATTTTTGGTTAAAAATAAAGCAATTTTGGAAATGGCCGCATTTTAGCAGAGCACTGTGACTGAGAGTCACTTTCCCCAGAAATCCTGTCATTTATCTTGAACATAGCAGGCACAGCTGCAGATAATAACAATCCAGGGAACATCCGATTCTCATTAGGCTGCTCCGGGTGTCTCTGCTCCTAAAATTTACGCCGCACGGCCAACGGGGAACTGCGACCTACTACTAAAATTGAAGCCGGGGACTAAAATTTCTGCAGCAGCCCGGGGCCTAACTGACCTGACCAGAACTGCCGGACACGGTCGGAAAGTAACGGCGGAAGGCACGAATCGACCCGCTATATCAGCGACCGGCCTGGAAGGTGAGGACACAGGCTCCTGAGTCCAGAGCGGGGGAAACAGTCCCGACAAAGCACGGAGCACAGCAGGCTAGTGCCCAGATGCGGAACCCTTCATGCCCCGGTGAAGACTTCATGGCGGACTCACACATGCACATTGCCTCTAATTATTGCTACTGTAAGCAGCAACGGCTATAATTGCCGGCCTGATCTCACTCGTGCACACTATCAACACGGCTGAGGGCACCGCAAACGGAACATAGCGCATGAAATTAAACACCAACAACACCCGCCTACAACAGTGCAGAATCCGGGCAAGAGGAGGCACCCAACCGCAGCACATTGACGGGCGCAGTGGCCAGCATTGGATTTCAGGCTACAAAGAATACCACTGAATGTTTATAGAGTCCCAACCACATTGGGTTCTTACACAGGAGTTAATATCTGATACTCTACAGCAGCCCCACTAACGGCCTTGGCCCCCACAACTACTGGGAGAAACACTGCTCAGGATCAGACAATATGGGTGGCAGGGGACCCAAGGTGCAACAGACCCCGTGCCTGGAGAAGTATGCCTACGTTAAAGACCCCCAACGCAACTCGCAAGGCGAACCGCAGCGTACGTCACCCCAGGCGACCAACTCTCCGGCTGACGCCGACCAGATCACCCTTAAGGATGTCATGGCGGCCTTACAAACTATGCAAACCTCGATGGGCACAATATCCACTGACAATTCCCTAATGAGGGCGGACTTCTCCAAAATGTCGGATCGAATGAAAGAGGTTGAAAAAGTGAAGTCAGACCTCACGAGTGACACTGTAGACCTAAAACGAAAAGTACATAGATTAGAAGATGATAACCTCCTGTTGAAGGCAAAGCTCGACGAACAGGAAGGCCGCTCACGGTGCAACAACGTGCGCCTGGTGGGAGTTCCGGAGACAACAGGGAGCCCAGCACTGGACCTCTTCGTAGAAGACCTCATCCAGAATACGATGCGACCGAAGGGTCTATCCAAGTACTTCTCAGTGGAACGTACCCACCGGGTGCCAGGAGGAAAACCGAAGCCTGGAGCGCTACCGCGTCCGATTTTGGCAAAGATTTTCAATTTCCGCGACCGAGATGCCATCCTGCAAGCCGCACGAGTAGCTCCGCTGATTAAAATTGATGACGCAGAAGTCGCCTTCTATCCAGACTACACGGCAGCGGTGGCGCAACAAAGGCGAAACTTCACAGAGGTGAAAAAAGAACTCCGGACCTGGGAACTCAAGTACTCAATGCTGTTCCCAGCAAAGCTACGGGTCGAAGCAGAAGGAAAAACCTAGTTCTTTGACTCGCCCAGGGACGCACAGGACTGGCTAGAGGGATGGCGACAGACTGGAGGATCCAAGAACCGGGACTCATGATGTAACAATCGCTGAAGTAAGGAGAGAAGCCGGGGCAGGCCACATGAAAGGGAAAAGGGCGACAAGGGGACCCATCAAGGAACATGAACATTGACGACGACGATGATACCCGCCATCATGGAGAGACTTTTCTGACATGAACACTGCAATGGTAGGGAGAGAAATATGGGGGGAGAGTGGTAATACCTTGACCAGACTCGCTGAGGGACTACAGGGGGCGAAATACTGAAGCATATAATGAAGACTCCGACAGGTAAGACCTCTGGCAATAATGCAGCACTGCCTGGACATTGTTTGGGGGACGACGACTGATCCAGTCACAGTAGACTCACCCTCAAGAACGTTACCTTATGTTCAGGGACATAAGCACTCTGCTCAGTTGGGGGTGGTGGATAGTTCTAGGTCCGCCGGGCAGGGAGGCAGGGTGGGGGGTTCAGGGGTTAATAGTTTTAAGTTTTCTTTGTTTTTGCTTGTCATTAAGCTGCAATCCCCCACTTTATGGATGTCAAATGTTCATCAACGAGTCAATGGCTCAATCTAAGAGTTATCCAGTTCTAGTGGGACTTAAGGAATATGAGACTCAGAAAGCAACTCTTAAATGGTTTAATTTTTTCGTATATGTTCTTACGAATCTAATCAGCTGCGATCACCCACTTTATGGATGCCAATCGTATATCTATGGGCCTGTTGCTCAGTGTGGAAGGTACCCAGTTCTGGTGGGAAGTTCAAGACTTGGGATTCGAACAGCAAATGTTGAGTGGTTTATAATTTTCATATATGTTCTTTTGAAGTTTATCTGTAAGTGTCAATTTCACATTTTAAGCATGGGCGAAGCGGATAGCGCAGGGAAGAAATTTACAAGAGGATCTGATACTATGACACATAAACTATACACGACATGACACTAAATGAAGAAGGTGTAACTGCTACTAAGTCACTACTTAAACCGGGCCCTCTCTTGTCCATCATTTCTTGGAAAGTGAATGGGTTAGGACATAAAATCAAAAGAGGGTTGGTTTTACAATATTTAAATCGTAAAGGGCCCACGATCGCACTACTCCTAGAAACGCATTTAAAGGGCTCAGAATGTAAGGCACTTGACAGATGGGCTTCAAGATGGTGGCGCATGCAGAATTTACGTCTGGATCTATGGGGGTGGTAATTCTAATTCATAAGAGCTCCCCATTAATCGTAAAAAACACTTGGGCTGAAGATTAAGGAAGGTTTGCAGTTCTCTGTGGGAGGGGAGAATATATCATGTAATGTCGGTATATTTCCCCCCCACACTTCACCAGCAGGCTTTTCAAGACCTTGGGAAGCTCCTACTGGACCTTCCTGAAGGGGAGGTGAATCTGGGTGGGGACTTTAACACAGTGGTAGAGCCAACCATCGACCGCCGTCCGTCCAGGGGTAATAACCGATCAACTCAAGCACTACAAGACTTTATACGGGCAGTGGGGCTGACTGACATTTGGCGGCTCAAACACCCAACAGCACATCAATATACATTTCATTCAGGGGCACATGGAAGTCTCTCCCGAATAGATTATATGTTGACGCTAGGGATTGCGCCTGAAGTAATACATAAGGTGGAACACTTGCCGAGAGGGATTTCAGATCATTCGCCAATCCAACTCACTTATGCCGCACACATCCCTGGGAGACGGAGAATATATCCGCTCTACCCGGGGTTCCTGAAAAATGACAAAATCGCACGAGACCTCGTGAAATCTACTGTGCATTACTTCATGGAGAACACCACTCGGTTCAATCCCCGTGCACGTTATGGGAGGCCTACAAGACTGTTATTAGAGGACAGGCCATCTCGACCATCTCACTCCACAAACGCATACAGCGGGAAACTATTGAGGCTCTAGAAGAAGCCGTGCAGCAAGCAGAAAATGCACATGCATTAAATTTAAATAACACAACACGCCACTCAGTAACATTAGCAAATCAAGAACTTAGGACCTATGCATGGGAAACTGCAAAGGACAAATATAATTATACCATTCACCGAATCTACGAATTAGGACATAAAACGGGGAAAATGCTGGCATGGATAGAAAAGCGTGAGAAAGCAAACAGATGGATAGCACAAATCAGTTTGCAAGATGGTACTCTCACAACTGACCTTGAGCAAATAGTGGAAGAATTGGCAATGCATTTTGAGAAGGTGTACACGCCACGGGCAGTAGCGACAATAGAGGAGAACGTGCAATTCTTACAAGACATCAAGACGTCCACACTCACAACCGAAGACGCGGAAGACCTCGAGGTGGACCTCTCTGCGGAGGAGTTAGGCCGGGCGCTAGTGGCACTCCACACCAGGAAGGCACTGGGACAAAATGGACTACCAGTAGAACTATATAAGAAAGTAGCAGGGTCAATTACGCCTCACTTACTCAACATGTTTAATGATTGTCTGGATAAGGGATTGCTACCATGAGACCAACGAGTAGCCACAATTGTGGTAGTACACATGCCAGGCAAGCCAGCACACTTACCTGCATCTTACCGGCCGATATCGTTAATGAACGCAGAAGCAAAAATATTGGCCAAAGCCTTAGCAATGCGACTGCAACCACACCTTCAGGAAGTGGTGCACCCGAACCAATCTGGATTCATTCCGGGACGTAACACCTCCCTCAACCTGCAGCGATTGAACGCAGTTTTGGCCCGAAATCCGAAAATACAGAAAGAAGCAGCCATCCTCTCCCTCGACGCCACAATGGCCTTTGACTTAGTGAAATGGCCGTTCCTCTTCGCCGTGCTTCGGAAAATTGGATTTGGCCCCAAATTCTGCGCGTGGGTACAGTTTTTATACTCGGAACCCCTCGCACAAGTGGTGGCAAACGGGACGATTTCCAGAGAATTCCAACTAGGGCGAGGTACGAGGCAAGGCTGCCCATTGTCACCGCTCCTATTTGCCCTGGTGCTAGAGCCGCTTGCAGCACGGTTCAGACAAGACGTATCCATTCGAGGAATGAGATGGGAGACAGAATGGGAAGATCGTATCTCGCTGTATGCAGATGATGTGCTCATATACTTAACGTCTCCAGCGAGATCACTGGTATTCCTATTAGATATCCTAACTGCATATGGGAAAGTATCTGGGTATACCATTAATTGGACAAAATCGCTCCTATATGTATTGCACGGACCCCCTCCAAGACTCCCCCGGGGTTGCGAAATGAAAGTCACAACTAAGGGATTTAAGTACCAAGGAATATACGTCACGCCGACAGAGTCCATTTTCCTGGAAGAAAACCTGATGGAGCCCCTGGAACGGCTCCAGGCTGATGTTAAACACTGGAGATCCCTCCCGTTAACGCTGTTGGGAAGAGCTGCACTGTTCAAAATTCTGGCGTTGCCAAGATTTCTCTATGCACTCCAGAACACCCCGTTTCCGGTCCCTCCTAAATACTTCAAATCCATCGAAGCGGAAATAACAACTCTACTGTGGGATGGAAAGCCCCCCGAATAGCTCAACATAAATTAACACGCAGTTGGTACGACGGAGGTATTGCCCTCCCGAACATCAAATTATAGTACTGGGCTTCGCAACTGATGATAATAAACCAATGGCTCCACGTCCCACAGGACGAACCAGCATTCAGGCTCGATCAGACCCTCTTACCGGCTAATCGATTACTGAGGGCACTATATACCAAAAAGAGACAGACTGCACTAACAGGACCAATAGCACACACGATAAAAATATGGCACGCTGCACAAACTTCCCTGGGATGGAAAGAGGTTCTAACGCAGGCCACCCCTCTCTGGGAGACGTGGCAATTAGGCAATCTAGCAAACAAAAAAGGGTTCGAAAAATGGAACCTCATAGGCATTTCAAAAATAGGGGATTTATGGGTAAAAGGGGCGGTAATAACATTTGCAGAATTGCAGGTGAAGTACAGAATGGCGGACTCGGAACACTTCCGTTACTTACAGATAAAACACGCACTGCAAAGTTCAATCCCCCCAGAGACCACACTGAAGGAGTCCTCCCCTCTGGAAGACAGACTACTTACGGATTACATGGATAAAAAAGCCACCTCCCTCACTTATAAAAAATTGATTAATAATCTACCGAACCCACTGAATACACTAAAAGATAGATGGCAAGCAGAACTCGGGGACATAGAGGAATCGGATTGGATGGACGCGCTAGCATCGGCCCGAGAGGCTGCGATTCCATCCCGACTCAAACTCATTCAACTGAAAATACTACATCGCGTATATTACCCACGTACTATACTACACAAGCTGGGACATACACTGGACCAACTTTGTCTGCGAGGATGTGGTCATACTGGAACTTTTTACCACATAATATGGGAATGCCCCAATATACAACGCTATTGGGAAAGGGTACTAGCAATAATCTCAGAGGTAGGAGGTGCAGCAGTCCCCTGTGATCCAAAATGCTGCCTCCTTAATATTTGGCAACCAACAGATCTCAATTTAGCCTTACAAAATTGGGCAACATTGGGGATGGCAATAGCAAAGCGTAACATATCTAAATACTGGGAATCCGGAGTACTACCCACACGCACACAGTGGGAGCGAGACATGGACAGCGCTATGATGGCTGAAAGGGCCGTGTACACACATAGAGGCTGCCCAAAGAAGTGGACCAGGATATGGGGTAAATGGAATGAATTCCGAGGAAACATCTGTGATCCTCCACTACAGATCCCTTCACCTGAGGTTAGTCCATAACTATAAACTAAATTGAAGATCTGACCGTAAGCTCAATTTACACACTGTCATGCGATTGCTTCGGGAAAGAGACCAGTGTCACCTTTCAAATAATGCAATGACAATTGTAATTATACCGTTCATGTTATGTACCTGTGCGACATGTGTTGATTGCTGTAATGTATAAGATGCCTGCTTGACTGCACTTGCTCATGCTACCAATAATTTTATCCAAATATTAATGACACAATAAAGGTTTTTAGGGAAAAAAATAAAAATAAAAAAATAAATAAAGCAATTTTCTTCTCACAGTTGTTTTTTTTTAATTCATTTTTAACGTCACTTATTCCAATTATAGTAATTTATACATATTATTGTACTGTTTTCATTTACATCTGCAAAACAAGATGTTTCACGTACGTTCTCAGCGCGCAGGTGCGTGATTTATATTTGCTCATTGATGGATCTTTTTAAGTTGACTGAGGTGACAAGAGAGTTAACAATGATATAGCAAGTCAACTTTCATGAGGCCTATTCGGATTCACAATAAGGACCAGAAATCAGTGACTGAAGTTCAGGAATAGTCAATCCAAAATATATGCATGTCAGGAGTATATTATAAAAATACAAGATTACTGTTGGCAAGCTGTAATATCGCAATCTGTTCAGTCTCAGAAGGATAAGGTACAAATTAATCACTGCCACAGCAATACAGAAACTAAGATTTAAAAACAGGTGTTCCATGAGAAAACTCAAATTTCTCTCCTAAACATGAATACGTTCTAAAATCGATTGTATGATGTAACGATGAATTCCCTAACGCCACGTGCCTAGACAACGGGATCTTAATAACCCCTGTGTTTTTAACCACACATTATTTTACCATGCATTTCCTTAACCACACACATGCATGGTTAAGGCATATGCGTGGGTAAGGCAAGTTTGCAGAGTTGTAACACTCGCAGTTTAGACTGTGGTGTTCCAAGTGTTTTCCTCTAAAATCATCTACTCAGGATCCTAAGTTTAGAATAAGGATGGGTCACAGAAGAACGTCTCAAGAAAATTCGGAAATGTGAGAAGGTGTCAGCATAGTAAAGACTCCAGTAGAAGTTTAGAATACATTTTTAGCATGAAGCTTTACACTGGTGAGAATAAAGGAATTAGAGAGATCTGTCCCCCTCAAAGTCTAAGGGAATCTGTTCTAACTCCTTGGGTTGTGCATTTGCAACATTACCAGAATATCCCAACCCACTGATTTGTAAAGTTACTGCAACCATGAACATCTCTTTGTTCCTGATAAAGGATGAATAGGAGGCTTTATCTGCTTCTTAGGTCTTTATGTTCTTGCCAAGATTTCTCTTCTCAGGCCTTACTATCAAGAAATTTGTACAGACAACTATGCTTCCTGGGCCAGATATACGACCATTGAATTTTGCGACTCACAAATTGCGAGTCGCAAGATTCAATGAACACCAGTGTCTCAGACACTCTTTGCGATTTCCAAAGGGGCCATCCATTTCATGCCTAATGAATATTAATGAGGCTGTCACAATTTGTGACCCCATTGGGAATGCCTAGCACTCCCAGGGACAGTGGCCTGCTGGGGTTAGCAGACCACCATATCTGTGACTGCTTCTAAATAAAGCGTTTGTTTTTAAATGTATCCCACACATTCCTTAAAGAAAAACGGGATGCATTTAAAAGAGAAAAATGAAACTTGTCAGTTTCATTTTTTAAGGACCAGCAGTGGTTCCTGCGAATGGCTTACCACCTACTTGAAGTAGGTGGTAAACAGTGATTTTATGTGACCGCAAATGCAGATGCAAAACATGGCATTTCACTGAAATTTTATTTGATGAAACCAAAGCAAAATACACACATTTCACACACCAAATACAGCATGTGCCAACACATTAGATCACCACCATCTACATTTAGCAATGACTGTTTTAGGAATACTGGTCAACAAATTTAACATTAGAATAAACCATAGGATTTGTAGTGAGCAATCAATGATAACGTATTCAGCAGTGGATACCCCAGACAATTTCCTGAAAGAACAGGATGCCTGCCTCCCATGCCTTGCGTTGCCATGCTCAGTTGTACGTGAAAATGCAAACTACTGCCCAGCTTAAGTTGATTAGTTCCATTGCAAAAAAAGAAGCCTACACAGGAAGGTGGACTCCGCACTTGGAAAAAGTGACTTCCATCAATGAATGAAAAGTGATGGATATGTTTGACTTAGCTTAGGTAAACCTGGTAGTTCATGCTTGGCTGATCATGTGACTCAGTATGAATGCTGGAATGTTACTTGATTAGCATTATGGTAATGTGCACTCAAGCCTCTCTGTGTACATAGAATACAATTAAAATCCTTTTTCTTTTCTAGTACA
This sequence comes from Lissotriton helveticus, assembly GCF_964261635.1. Classification (NCBI taxonomy): domain Eukaryota; kingdom Metazoa; phylum Chordata; class Amphibia; order Caudata; family Salamandridae; genus Lissotriton; species Lissotriton helveticus. The sequence continues at coordinate 1,752,988,587 of NC_136068.1, read as the reverse complement.
ACAGGGCTGACTTTTTTTGGAAGAAAATATTGACAACAACATGCACACAAAGGAACAAAACCTACTTCTATGGGAAAGAATGACTTAAAGAGACCTAACCCAGGGGACTGAAATGTAAATTGTTATTTACAATAATGAAGACTAGTTGCAATGTCATCCAATCCTATGTGGTTACCAGGTTATAATGGTCTTGATGAATCAAGATTATGGGAACAGCTAAACAACTAGTTGCCTGGGATATGTGATAATATATTGGCTCTTTGTCAATGGTTAGCTAGCTTTTGCTCAACAGTTTTATTCCTTCATGTGTACCTATCTAATCTACAAGCCTTCACTTTGGCAAGAAAGTTTAACATCCATTGCAATCTTGATCTGCGGTTTACCCTTGATTCTTAGGCAGACAATGCCAGAAGAATGTAGTTGTGTATTTTTTCTTAAATGTTATAAATATTTTTCAACTGTGTGCCTTTAGCTTAGATAACTGTAACCGATGTGGCCGTCTGCTAAACACTCAGTGAGTTAACATAATTGTCATTGTCCTTCCTTGACAGACGGGCAGTGCTCAAGCATTTGTTAATGTTGTGTTTGTCTTTCTAAAGTTTTAACTTAGTCCCCCAACCTATCCAATCATCCACACCCTAACCCTGTTAAACTGGACACACTGTTAAACTGTTACAGAAGGAGGTTACAAAAACTTGGTAATTTGTCCACTTCATCCCTGGTATCCAGTCAAGAAAGAAACATCCAGGTGCAGGTTACTAATTCATTCTGCTGCTCCACCAGTGGCATTAATTCTGCACTGTACTGGTACTTATACAGAACAGAGAGGGGGTACTCTTTCTATTTTTAAAAATCATGGCAGATTAAACCTTAATTTGCAGTTATTTTTAAACATAGAAGGACAGCTCCCTCCTTTAACCATGTTTAAGCACCACTGCAGTGCAAATACCCCTCGGTGCCTTTACATGAATATTTAAGGGCACTGTATCTTAATACAGCCATGAAAATAGTATTGAGCTCGTAGCTCGTAATTAGTTGAAACCAGTAATCCCTGTGTATTTATTTCCCCAATTTCAGAGCAGAAGCTAATATTAATTGACCCCGAGAAACTAGAACATCTCAGTCCCTTAAAAAAGTTCCCAGTTCACATGAAGTCGCTGCTAAAACAAATGCAAACTAGTTTCCCCGCACATATAAAAAAACTAACCAAGAATTGACGCGAATGGCACGCACACACAAAGGCACACACATTCCCATGGCCAGAAGGGGGAACCTTTGACGCCAACATAATGCTTCGTGCTTCGAACCTGACTGCAGCTGAAGGAAAGGTCCCCGCTCTAAAGGATTCACTTCATCACAGCGAGGAAGGTGAGCAGACACCACAATTGATTCAAAGCTCTGCTGAAGGCACGGTGTGGAGATCCATCCTGAAGCCTCTGTCAATTGGATAAGAGACTACAACTGATCCTTAGTCCCCAGGATTTGGCATATGGCAATCTAGGAAGAAGCGCAAAATTGTTATCTGAGCACCCTGCCACTGACAGAAGTCTAAAATATTGGCCACTTCATGTGTCCAAACTGTGTCCTCCGAGGCAAGGTGGCCTCAGAGGTGCTTTCTTTGATGGCCAACATGCTCGAAAAAGTGAAGGTTATTTGTCGTTTGGACTGCTGGGAGGGACACAGTGGATATGCATGTCCCCTGGGTGGGATACAGTAGTGAGGCCCCACCGCTTGGACTGCTGGGCGTGATACAGGTGTTACGCACCGGCCCTGGGTGTAATATAAGGCCAACACCTTGATCTTATTTTTAAGCATAAAAGGGTTTTCTCAGTGCTACCAGTTTCCTAAACTGTTGGCATCTGAAAGAAGTTAGAGGTGTTATTCATATGGGTCACTGGGTGTGATGCAGATGGTACACTGATCCCTTGGTTTGATATAGGATAATTTGGACATTAGGGAACAGTTGGACCTTGGAGCTTAGGAGTAGCTTGTGCTTCCCCAGGGAGAGCCTGTGTTTCTCAAGTTGTTGATTGTTTCTGAGCAAATTGTTGTTATCTTTGTCTTGGAGCCAATATTGACAGACTATCGGGTTCACTTGGTTATGTGTACCACACAAAGCCTTTGCTTGTCATCAGGAAGCATGCAGTAAGGAGCGGACTAAGGTATTTTTTGACAAGGTTATCATTTTTTCTCTGGTATATTAATTGATGCATTCTTGATGTTGTGGTGCTGGTAAATTGTTGCAATTGCACGTCTTGTCTTAAGTGTTTTGTTTTCTTAATGACTTTATGTGCTTATTAAAGTGCCACACAGTTTTACAATTATTTTTCCATACCTACTGTTTTTCTGCTGAATTCATGCGTATTGAACTAACCATTGCATATTCTTTCAGGTTTTGATCCTTCATATGCATTTTTTGTTTGTGTTTAATCTCTATCTTAATACAGGCATGTAAATAGTATTGAGCTCGTAGCTCGTAATTAGTTAAAATTAGTAATCCCAGTGTATTTATTTCCCCAATTCCAGAGCAGAAGCTAATATTAATTGACCCCGAGAAACTAGAACATCTCAGTCCCTTAAAAAAGTTCCCAGTTCACATGAAGTCTCTGCTAAAACACATGCAAACTAGTTTCCCCGCACATATAAAAAAACTAAGCAAGTATTGACGCGAATGGCACGCACACACAAAGGCCCACACATTCCCATGACCAGAAGGGGGAACCTTTGACACCAACATAATCGAACAATCGAGAACACATTTTCAGACCAAATATGTAGGACAAAATAAGACCAGGAGAGAGGCACTGCTAAAATGATGGGCATCTTTGAGTAGGCCAAGACCGACAATCCTAGAACCGCAAGCAAGGATTCCAGGACTCCCTCATATATGTAGGAATGGAGGTGCTCTCTCCGATTCCTGCCATGCCCGCATTAGGTTATATGAATCCACAGGTTGAGGTAGCAGGGGGGCCCTCGCCAAATAACAAGTTATCTGATCTAGACAAGGGAGGCCAACAGGCCACCAGGCACAGTCAATCCAGCGCTACCCCAGTCCAGTGTTAGAGCGTCCCGAAGTTCAACCCTCCGTCCGTTGAGCTTGATCTATCAGACCCTAGCGACACAGAGAACATGCACTCCCACTCACCGAATTAACGCACCTGTAGAGACAATGAAAGGGGACCTGTAAGGTATACTTAGGCAGCCATAGGGAACACAGAAAGGGAGCTTGGGGGCAAATTCTTACCCCACCAAACAGTGCTTTGTTCAGAATGAAGGAGACAACCCAGGCGGTAGTTAGAAGAGAGACGTGAATTAAGGTTGGAGAAAGAGAGATCTCTCACCCTGGGGACTCAAAGAGTGAGCAAAAAAGTGCACCCTCCACCTGAGTAGGGTGAGGTAGTGTTAGAGATTCATCTAGTGAGGAGCCAGTGACAGAAGGAAGGCTTCTGCTTGGGACCCCAGCCTCACCAGCTCATAAGTGTAGGAGAGTGACCGACCAGGTGATAAGGGATCAAGGAGCCTGATACAGACTCAACTAAATCTTAGGAAAAGAAACATGCATGTTTATGTGTAAACGAGGAAAGCAGCAAGGAATTTCTCAGCTGCTCCCCACAAATGTGCCTTTTATGAAGCTGACCCCAAGAGAGATAGTGACCTGAGAGGAAGGTGAGAACTTCGCGCAACCATTGTGCCACCTGCTAGCCCAATGGACCAAAAGGGAGTGCCAGTATGATAGACCCTGGCCAAAGTAAGGATCCTTTGAACTAGAGGACATGGCTATTGTAGAGGACTGTATCTGACAACATGGATGGAGAGGTCACAAGTGGAACTTTCCCTACATGCAAGATTGTCTAAGGAAATGGGAGCACTATATTAGAAAGAAACCTCCAGCACTGCTCCAAACCGAAATGTGGCCTCTGTTGCAGGAGGGCTTGTCAGAGAACATCTTTGTGCCTTAGGCCCGGATTGATAAGGAAGGGCTCTGAAACAAACTGCCACCATTGATGGATGGGGCTGGGAAGTAGACCATGGGATATATCTAGCAATAGTGACGTGAAAAGTGTGCTAAGCAGTCTCATTGAAGAGCGGACTAACACGATTTTCACCCGAGCCCCCATCCCAGCAGTCACGCTGACAAACACGAGCATGAGCGGCTACATTCAATTGATACAGACACCCAACATGGACGGCCCTGAGGGAGATATTCCCTGATCACCCAGATGTAAGAGGATTGATGGAAGAAAGTATGAAGACATGGGAGACTATATTGGACTTCCTATATAGAATGAGGGATTAATGGGGACAACAGACATGCCAGCCTTGAACCGATACAGCGCACCAGGTCATATTTTTCTGCAACATCCTCAAAAAGGGGCTGCCCACTGAATTACAAAGTACATTGGAGAGGTTAGTAGGGTTAGACACCAAGCCCTGTTGGAAAAAACAGGCACACATATTACACTATTATAGAAAGAGACAGGAAAAGGACAGGGAAAATCAGGAACCTGATCAAAGAGACATAGCCAAATTGGTCCAACATAAATTGATAAACACCACCCTCGAAGGGGCTGCGGTCGCCGCTAGTGTACAAATTTCACCTGTTTTGAAGGGGGCTCCACTGCAATACCCCAGAGGGTTCACAAACAGTCATAACAGCAGATGTCAGCGAGGTCTGCAGTAGCCGGACCTCAGAGAATATTATTATTGCCACCAAATGGGGCACATGGCAGAATGATGCTACTTAAGAGCTTATTACAAGCTAAGATTGATAAATCTGGATCAGTCTCTGCAGAATGCCCATCCTCCAAACCAAGGCCAAGGTAACCCAAACACACTGCACGCTCAGCTACAGTGAGGTCTGACAGCCACTACACTCCCACAGCAGGGAAAAGGTGGTTGGTCAAACATATGCCAATAGCAGCAACAGACAGGGACCCTAGCCCAGCAAGGGGAGGCAATGCCCTTATACCTTCGCAAAACACACCTACGTAGTAGATTCAAGATAATACACTTCACAAACACCTCAACACACATTTAAAAAATAAAGACTAGTATGACGCCATTAGGAATTCCAAGCCTTTACTGGTGTTCAGGAAGATCAGGGCTGCTGTCCATTGTGTTGACCGAGAATCCGTGCCATAGTCTGCCATTCTGGTGCTGTCAGGAGCCTAAGCCCCACTTTGTTGCAAATCCCCCAGGGTGGGGTTGGCTGGTCACACCCTGGGAAGAGGGCAGTCTGACGAGGGGGCAGAGTGGCTCCCTATACAGTGCATAAAAGCATGCACCCAGGGCCCCTCTGTGGTAAATAAATAAATAATACCCTATTTTTGGATGAATGAATGAATAACAGATAGCTCAATAAATAAGAGTCAAGATTCGAGGTAGTAGGAGTTTCTGCAGGTTTATTACAGCATACGGGACAGGATCAGGACAACCCGCATAGGAACAGAATGACAGGGCCCAGCAGGACAACTGGGACCCAGCAGGGGAAAAAGAGGCCCAGCAGCTGCTGGGGCTAGGTCTGGGACGAGCGCGCTAACATTTAATAACAAGACATTCATTTATATACATAGCGCAAACACATAGCATTACATTGCAGTAGGCGTAACAGTGGGTGGAGTAGAAGGCGTGACTCGTAACAGTCGCGAGAGATAACAGTAAAAAGAGGTGTAACTGGGAGTTTACTCAGACATGTGATGCAAAACGTAACAGAATATGTCATGAATGGGCGGAAACATAGGAGGGGGCTACCTAAGGAGCCGGGACCTCTAACCTAATGGTGCGCGAAAACTAGCAATGACGTGTTACTAGGAGAAGCTGGGGGCTACGAACTCTGTGCTAGGAGCAGAGACTAGAGTCTGGAGGGTCGGAGCGACATGTACCTAAACCCTATCTGGTATCTAATGTTTAGGGAACATGTCGATATAAACTAGAAGTCATAAGGGGAGAGGCTAACCTGATTCTAAGACTGGACCATGCATTATTCTACATGTAGTGCGTGAAGAATATTAAATGACCATTAAATACAGTATTTCTCTAACGTGGAGCCGAGTAGGCTAGACAATGACGGAAACTATTGATGCAGTTCAGTAGCTTAGGAATGCAGAGGAGGAGGACTGGACTGATAGCAGGAACTATAACATACTTTTGGCAGACTCAGAGGCAGAGCCGGGGTGCACCGGGCACTGCAAGGCAGGAAGTAAGTGAAGGGTCGAGGATACAGGTGGGGGCTGTATCGCTCCTCAGCGAGGCTTTCAGGAGACAGGAGCTGAATCTGTGGTCCGGGCCCTTTTGAGGCCTAGAAACGGGGACTTTATAATGGAATAACGTGCACACTGAGAAACGTGGCAACATTACTTACATAGGCCTGATATTCGTAGTATTCACGAGGACTGGAAACTAACATACTAGAGGTGGACACAACTGTAATTGCGTCTTTAATCAGAAATGGGGAATAACATATGCATATTGGTCATGCACACATAACACATGATGGATGAGGCGTAGGGACACAGAACATGGCAAAATTTACTTTTCCACATTCCCTCCTTGTCACTACGTTTCCATCAGGAAACATCAATATTCATGATACCGTCTATCATTTCATACAGTACCATTTGCTCGTCTCGAATTGTCTTGGAACGGGATTTAGAACGGGGCTTGGGACTGGGAATACAAGAGGTAGCACACATGCTGCAAATCGCAGGGCCACATTGTATACAGAGGCAGCAGCTAAATATGATCGCTACTGCAATGCCTAGAAAGGACAGGACTTTCCATCCCCATGCGGAAATTATATTCCAGAACCAACCGGACCATGTCCAGGTGCCTGGATCTTGATGTAACAGATGGGCAATTTTATGGAGTCTGGTTATAGCTGAATAAACAGACGGCGCGTTATTTGGAATGAAAATACAACAACTGGATCCGAGAATTCTACAGGCCCCGCCCCTATCGGCCAGTATGACGTCAAGGACGAGACGATTCTGTAAAACGACAATTCTCATAAAGGATTGCTCTTCAGTTAAGTTACCTAGAGCGGAGGCAGTCTCATCTACTACTGCTTCGAGGGTTCTTGTTAACCTACGAATTAACTTACTATTTACAACTGTACCTAAATAAGGAAAAACACCTTTATCTATATCAATGAATTGCTCTGCGGCGGTTTCAGTATAATCGACAATCGGGAGATTTCTCTTGTGTCTAGTGTGTACTAAGAAAGAATTCCTATGATAGTCAGGTGGGGCTAGAAAAACAGGTGGCAGTAGGAAAGCAATATAACAGGTTCCCTCCCAATCGAGGGGCAGACGGACATATGCAGTTTGACCACAAACAAAATAAGAATGACGTGAAGCTTTAGAAATAGATTTCCTACTGTCACTATACTTGATAACAGTAGTACATTCACTATGACCTATATGTACAGAACCATAACTACGGACACATAATTCGCCTTTGACTGGTAGTACTGAAATAGCGGGTGAGTCTGGAGTAGTATCAGACTGAACATTCAGGACCATGAAATTCGACGAATAATTTCCTAAATTATATACTTCATTTTCTAAATCTAAACCTGTTCTGTGGGGAAAACCTTGCTTGTCTGGGAAACATGTACTGTTAAGAAAAGACATATCTGTTGAGGACGACGTTAACGTGGACCATGCTCCACACGAACCATTGTGTGAGAATGGATAAGGAAACAGTGGCAGAACTCCCTTCGATGTCTGGAAAGGGGGGAGTCGACCACACACCCAACAATTAGTGGCATTGCTGGTCTGGTGTGAATAATGTAACATACGGATGAATGTGTTATTACGCATGGCGAGGCGGTATGAATATTCGTGAGGAGGCAGATCACTAAACGTGTGCTCTACTGTAGCATGAGCAGACATATTTACATGAGGAACTGGAAAACACAGATAGAAAGCATAGCTGGTGCAGGAAATCATTATGCTGAGAAATAATATGAAACTCAGAAAAACGATACATTGTAGTGAACTTCGACTGACTCTCTCACTATGGGGGTCTATTTTATACATGTCAGAAACAATTTAACCGTTTCACCTAGGGGAGGACTTATACAATCAAACTGGCTGACTTATTAGACCTGAGCTTTAACTTATACTCCTGTTGCGGAGTTTTCTCTAACAAGGGAGGGGTTGTAATAATGTTCGGTGCGGGACAGTCCTTTAAAACAATGTTCTGGCAATCCTTCGAATCCTGGAAAATGTTCTTGGCAATGTCTTTGGAGGCTGGCTTTGGTCCTTGGAAAAGTTTTACATGAGAAAGGTGGACCCACCCCTTCCTGCCTTCCAACTTGACGGCAGTTCGGGTGGTCAAGAGGACCTGACGTGGCTCCTTCCAACGTGGTTCCAGCGGACTTGATCTGTCAAAATTTCTGATCATCACTAGGGAGCCTGGAACGATCTCGTGCGGTGCCACCTCGGTATTGTCTGGAAAGGCGGCGGCAACCTGTGAACGACATGAGTTGAGGGCAGACATCAAGGAAGCTAGGTAATCTGTCAACATATTACATGAAACATCGGTAATACTTCGGGGTCTAGGAGTACCCCACATGTTAGGGGGGCGGCCGAATACGACCTCATACGGGGACAGACCTGATCTGGAATGTGCGACCATACGCATGTAAAACAGAGCGACTGGCAAAGCTACTAACCAGTCCACACCCTTGTCTTTACATACTTTTGCTATACGGATCTTCAGAGTCTGATTATGTCTCTCGACTAGTCCAGCTGCTTCTGGATGGCGTACACAATGGAACTTCCACTGGTACCCTAACAAAAGGGAAACATGTTTCATGAGTTCGGATGAGAATGGCTGGCCGTTATCAGAATATACGACTCTAGGGAGTCCATATCTAGGGAAGAATTCACGAACCAACTGCTTGGCAGTGGTCGCGGCTGTGTAATCTGGGACTGGATATGCTTCTGTCCACCTGGACAAGGCACATACAACTACAAGGACATACTTGAAACCTCGACATCGCTCCATCTGAATATAATCCATCTGGAGGACCTCAAAAGGGTGGTCAGGGGGCTGGAAACCACCTTGTTCCACCGGGACACTTTTACCTGGATTAAACTGACAACATATCATACAGGTACGGACTTTCTGCTTGGCTGCAGCTCGTAAATGCTTGTTGAACCAAATGTTCTGGATACTGTCTAACATAGCTTTTTCTCCTAAATGTGCTGGACTATGTGCGGTATTGATAATGACTTGAACCATAGAATCGGGGAGAAACCATGTGGCTCTACCCTTCGTTAACCATCCTTGATCTGTCTGGACCCCTCCTTGTACAGACCATTTCTTGATTTCATCGGGGGTAGCATGTAACTGGATATCTATGACATCTTGTGTAGGGTCCTTAACTGTCATGCATGTAGTCAGATCTGGGATATGTGTCTTATTAACTGGAATGTCTGGAGTCTGTGCTGTAAGCTTGGCTGTGCGGTCTGCTAAATCATTACCTTGGGAAATAATGTCAGTAACTTTCGTATGTGCTTTGCACTTCATGATAGCAATAGATGTCGGTAAATGTATGGCATCTAACAGGGCTTGAATAAGGAGACCATGCTGAATCTTGGTTCCATGAGAAGTCATAAAACCTCTCTCCTGCCAGAGTACTCCGAAGTCGTGTACAACTCCGAATGCGTAACGTGAATCTGTGTAAACATTAACTTTCAGGTTCTTGGCGTGTATACAGGCTTGTGTCAGAGCAACTAGCTCTGCTGCTTGAGCGGACAGAGTATCAATACGGTGTGTTTCAATAACTTCAGTGTCAGTAGTCACTGCATACGCGGCGACTAGTTCTCCTGTACTAGTTCTCATACATGAACCATCCACATAAAGTGTCAGGTCAGGATCTGGTAACGGAATATCTGTCAGGTCTTGTCTTGGCTTTGTCGTAATGTTAACTACTTCCACACAATCATGTGGGTCTGGATTTGAACTAACTGATGGTAACAGTGTAGCAGGATTCAGAACGTTGCAGCGTCTAATTTCTATGTGTGGCTGGAACAGTGTCAATTCATAACCTGTTAAACGTGCAATTGTCAAGTGCTGAGTTTGTGTTCGGTTTAAAAGAACTTCTACTGAATGTGGGACTTGTACTGTCAGGGAATGTCCTAAAACTATGGAATCACTTTGTCTGATAGCTAGTGCTGTGGCTGCAACTGACTTGAGGCACGCAGGCAACGCCTGGGCGACTGGATCTAATGTGCTCGAAAAATAAGCACAGGGCTTGTATTGACCTGTTTGATCTTGTGTGAGAACAGATAATGCTGTACCTTCGCGTTCTGTAACGAAAAGTGTAAAAGGCTTACTGTAGTTCGGTGTAGCTAGAACTGGAGCTTGACATAGGGCTTTCTTTAACTCGTTGAAACTAAGTGTATGGTCAGATGTCCAAGGGAGGACAGTCGATACGGCTGCCTCCTGTGTCGTTAACTGTATCAGTGGCTTGGCTAGAAATGCATACTGGGGAATCCATTGTCTACAATAAGAAGTAAGGCCGATAAAAGCACGTACCTCCTTCTGGGTTCTGGGCTGGGGAAGACTCGCTATTAACTGGATACGGTCGGGTGTCAACTGCCTACCCCTCTTGGACAGCAAGTGTCCTAAGTATACCACTTGCTGGACACAGAATTGAAGCTTCGAAGGTGACACCTTGTGCCCCATCTCGGCTAGAAAATACAGAACTGTAAGTGATGCTCGCTCGCAAGCACGTTCAGAACGGGCTGTGATCAGTAGATCATCGACATACTGGAGCAGGGCAGTGTCAGTTGGCATGTGAATATTGTCTAGTTGTCTCTTGAGTGCTTGACTGTAAATACTAGGGCTTTCTGTGAAACCTTGAGGAGCGCGTGTAAACATATAGCTCCTTCCATTTAAACAGAATCCGAAAAGAAACTGGCTGTCTGGATGAATTGGTACACTGAAAAATGCATTCTTGAGGTCAATAACAGTGAAAAACATGGCTTCGGAATCAATGGCTGTTAACAGGGAAGAAATATCTGGGACAACTGGGTACTGAGGAATAATACATTTATTAAGCTCTCGTAAATCAATCACTAATCGATATACTGGGGGTGCATTTGGATCAGTACGTTTCATGACTGGAATGATCGGAGAATTGCATACATTGGAGTCAGTTTCTACAACTACTCCTTGAGCCATGAGCTCGTCAATAATTTTGGATAAGGCTGCTACAGCCTCAGGTGGCAATCTGTACTGTCTGATTCGGGGTAACACTACACCTGGCTTGAGAGTCACACGATAAGGTGTGATTTGCATGTAACCTACATCAGTTGGACCTTTCGCCCATAGATGCTGCGGAACATTAGACAATCTTGAATCAAAATCTCGTAACACATAGTGACCCTTAAAGTCACGTAGGAACAGACGTATTCCCTCTGGGGAACAGCAAATAACTGCACCTAATTCTTTCAATGTCTTAATGCCTAATAGATTTTCTGGACATGACTTAGTAAGTAACAGATCAGTAGTACGGGACAATGGACCTACTTCTAGAGTAACTGGCTTAGATATCTCATTAACTATGGGTTTTCCTGAAAATCCAAGGGAAACATTTCTTGAGCCTGAGAGCGGAGCCCCTGGAACTTCGGCATGACTAATTGTGGTCCTACTTGCCCCTGTATCAATCAAGAACTTTCTGTCTTTCCCTAATACTTGGCTGTGAACATAGGGACCTTCTTGGTCTACAGGTATCTCGATGAGAGGCAAGCCTACCTCCCTCTCTAGGCTGTTTCATGAATATGACTGGTACTCTGGATACTCAGACTGTGCATACTGGTACATCTGCTGCGTGACATGCTGTGTTGCAGCAATAGGCTGCGGTACTGTAACTGTCTGTTGTGCATTCTGTGGCTGAGGAATCTGTGAAACTTGTTCTTGTCTAGGCGGACGTGGTCTTTCTTTAGTCTTACCAGTAGCTATATTATGTTTCAGAACTGCACACTCGTTTATAAAATGACCTGGCTGTTTACAATAATTGCAGTTCCCTTTAACGGGAGCCGCAGGATGACTGGCTTGATTCGGACCCCTCTTCTGACTGTCTTGAGGAATAGATTGTGCAACTAGCACTTTCATTTTCGTGTCTTTCATACGTTTTCTTTCGTGTTCTTGCTCTTCTCTGATTCTATTCTGGTGATACTGGAGCATCTGGAGCATCTGGGACGGAGTATTTGCTTGCCAGGTGCTTTCGACTTTCAAAACTCGATTTTTAATTTGTGGACTTGAATTCTCGACTAATTTGGTAACGAAAAGATGAGGGTATGACTCACTACTTGTCTTGAGACCACTATTAATACTGAAACATTTCTCGAATCTAGAATAAAAATCACTAATGTCTTCATCTTGTTTCTGTTTACAGGCTGAGATTGCATCCCAGTCTTCTTTCCTAGTTGTCAATAATCTGGGTAAAACTTGAATCAATAATTCTGGTAATTCTTTACATTTATCTCCAAGACCGGTACCTGGTACTCGTGCCTTGTCTTCGGCTTCTAGAGCTGTCCAATCGATCTTTTTCTCTCCCACCTCCCATTCTTTTTCCTTTAACTTTTCATACACCCCTGCGGGTAGCAGGACCTTTAACATTTTAATGATATCTGGGTAAGTGTATTCTCCCATACGGAGCATGTCTTTTAATTCTCTATGGAACCCTGCTGGATCTTTGTCATGACAGGGAATTAATTTCTTCATCTCGAGAAGTTCCATCTTTGAAATCGGAGTGTATACAAACACTCGTTGCATATCGCCACCCGCCCCTTGGACTGGGTGGACCTCTCGTAGCGGATTCTGTCTGTCTATGTAGAATGGTTTACTTTCTGGGGGTGAGACATGAACAAAATGCGGGTTCAAAAACGTTCTATACTTGTGGCGCTGTTCTAGAATGACACTAATTAAATCGGTACCTAGACCCCTCCATCTGTACTGGAGTAACTCGTTCAGGATATCGTGTAACGGGCCTGGATCAGAATGTTGACCCTCATACAGAGTAATGAGGTGCTGGATCATATACATACCCACCAGTCGTTGCTCGGCTGGGGGCAGTTTTAGAAACATTTGTGCCACTATTTCGTCTGGAAAAGTGGTAGAATCAGTAATCCATCGGACTGCTGATCGGGCTAATTCTTGTTCATGCATGGTGTTTAACTCGCTATAACCGACTCGTGATTTCAGAATGTGATCGGTAGCTTGAAATACTTGTTCTAGAGAGCGAGGCTCTCGTTCTGGTGCTGGATGATGAAAAATAGACTTGGGTTCTAGACGTAAATGGCGATCTGGAAATCTGGATTTTCCTACATACGCTATTCTGGCGGGATTCTCGTCTTCCTCTTCAGGATCAGAGATACTTTCTTTCTCGCTTACTTGTGCTGCTTTACGCTGTTCGTGTAACCTTATTATTTCTTTACGAATTTTCCTGTACATACTTTCCATGGCACTAATGGTCTTGTGCTTACCCTCGGCTATATTATCACTCCACCTTGTTAAGATTCTCATTTCGGCGGGATCTTTAGACGGGTAATCTTGTTCTCTTATTAGACAATTGATCAGGAACTTTAATATCATGAGCTGAATCTCGGCTTTCCTTTGAGACATAATCTCGCCAATACTTTCTGGATCATCCCCTGTACGGATGAAACGATATATTCTGTCTAGATCTTCTTTCATATTCGGCAAGGTGACTAGATACTCGGTCACTCTCCTTACACGTACGGAATATAAAACCATATTATATTCGCCTGGAACTGGATCATAAACACATTCGTTAAGGGCTTGCCTAATTTCTGTAACAGACTTATTACTTTTAGGAGTACGCTGTGATGCTTGGGCATGTAATTCGAGTGCTGATAGACGCTTGTGTGGCGGCGGGGTTTGAGGAGGACCTCCTCCTGCGGCCCCTAGACTAGAATCGTCGACTGACATTCTTCGTGCTTGCAGGGTCGGTAATTGTAACGTGGGCTGAACTTGTATGACAGGCTGACCCGGGGGTACCGTAACAGGTACTCCGGTGTCTGGAGGAACGGGAAGTGCCTGATTTACAGGGACTGGTGGAGCGCGAACTGGATTTGCATATTCTGGGACTGTGTCGTCCAAATAGGACGAAATAAAAATATCAGCTGCGGTCGGTTTGTGACGTAGCTTGGTCGGAACTAATGGTGGCGGGAAATTACTGGGTGCCTCTGGGGTCGCTTTTGGCAAGCCTTCGGCAAGGAGAGGATACATACCCTTAATAAGGGCATGCCTCTGTCTGTCTGACTGTTCGGTTTTGACTTGTTCACCTATCTCGATTAATTCTCTTTCTTGGGCTCGTTCTTGGGATTCTCTACTTAACTCTGACTTTCTGACTTCCTTTTCCGTTCTTCTATGCGCTTCCTTACGCCATAACTCGATGGCATCTTTCTGTGACTGTCTGGCTTTCTTTTTCCATAATGCTTCTTCTACTCGCATGATACATTCGGCATCCCACGTACCCGATACGGGCCATCTATACTTTTCTTCTAACTGTTTGGTATACTCTACCCATAAATCTAGATACAATATGGCGCTTATGCCATGTTTCTGATACATAAAGTGACCTGGACTGTCCCTAGGCGGAACAGGAACTGCTGCTTCCAGCAGACCCTTTCTAGTTTTTAACTGACGTAACTTGGAAAAGAGCGGCATTCTAAACTTGAATCGGAACACAATACAATACACGAAAAACAATAACAATTGGGAAAACAATTCAGGCATACCACGACATTGGAAATACATTGAACACCATTATAAATAACAATTCGAACAGAATACTACCTGAAAAACTGAAAACAGAAACAGAACAGAATTTCTCGAGAACGGAACAGACTAGAGTTACTGGATGCACTGCTATAACAGTACGGAACATACCGGTCCCATAAAGGGACACATCAAGACCCGTATCCACCTAGGTGAACACTTTGTTTGTGGGCTTGGGTACCACCAACCCACGGACCAGGAGTCAATTTAGACTGACCCTGTCTAGACACTACCCCAGCAATGGTACTCACCGGGCAGCACGGAACGGAAGGCCTCGGACGGGACTGGACTACGACGACGAACTTCGGACTTCGGACTTCAATTACGGGTGGACCTCCGGATACCTCGGACCTTGGACTCTCGGCTTGGGCTCTGGTCGGGACTTGCCGCGTTCCTCCACCGTCTCGTTCGGATGCTGGACCGCCTCCTCCGTCTCCTCCGTGGGCCTGAGGGATACTTGAAGCAGAAATATCTGCACTTGGCCAGTATGGTTCCGTCACGACTGCAGAGGGTCAGGGGGTCGGCGTGGCTTCACCGACGCGTGGGGAAAGGGCAAGTCCCTATTCGGGCGCCATTATGTGGTAAATAAATAAATAATACCCTATTTTTGGATGAATGAATGAATAACAGATAGCTCAATAAATAAGAGTCAAGATTCGAGGTAGTAGGAGTTTCTGCAGGTTTATTACAGCATACGGGACAGGATCAGGACAACCCGCATAGGAACAGAATGACAGGGCCCAGCAGGACAACTGGGACCCAGCAGGGGAAAAAGAGGCCCAGCAGCTGCTGGGGCTAGGTCTGGGACGAGCGCGCTAACATTTAATAACAAGACATTCATTTATATACATAGCGCAAACACATAGCATTACATTGCAGTAGGCGTAACAGTGGGTGGAGTAGAAGGCGTGACTCGTAACAGTCGCGAGAGATAACAGTAAAAAGAGGTGTAACTGGGAGTTTACTCAGACATGTGATGCAAAACGTAACAGAATATGTCATGAATGGGCGGAAACATAGGAGGGGGCTACCTAAGGAGCCGGGACCTCTAACCTAATGGTGCGCGAAAACTAGCAATGACGTGTTACTAGGAGAAGCTGGGGGCTACGAACTCTGTGCTAGGAGCAGAGACTAGAGTCTGGAGGGTCGGAGCGACATGTACCTAAACCCTATCTGGTATCTAATGTTTAGGGAACATGTCGATATAAACTAGAAGTCATAAGGGGAGAGGCTAACCTGATTCTAAGACTGGACCATGCATTATTCTACATGTAGTGCGTGAAGAATATTAAATGACCATTAAATACAGTATTTCTCTAACGTGGAGCCGAGTAGGCTAGACAATGACGGAAACTATTGATGCAGTTCAGTAGCTTAGGAATGCAGAGGAGGAGGACTGGACTGATAGCAGGAACTATAACATACTTTTGGCAGACTCAGAGGCAGAGCCGGGGTGCACCGGGCACTGCAAGGCAGGAAGTAAGTGAAGGGTCGAGGATACAGGTGGGGGCTGTATCGCTCCTCAGCGAGGCTTTCAGGAGACAGGAGCTGAATCTGTGGTCCGGGCCCTTTTGAGGCCTAGAAACGGGGACTTTATAATGGAATAACGTGCACACTGAGAAACGTGGCAACATTACTTACATAGGCCTGATATTCGTAGTATTCACGAGGACTGGAAACTAACATACTAGAGGTGGACACAACTGTAATTGCGTCTTTAATCAGAAATGGGGAATAACATATGCATATTGGTCATGCACACATAACACATGATGGATGAGGCGTAGGGACACAGAACATGGCAAAATTTACTTTTCCACACCTCACCCATGTCCAATTCGTACAGAATACAATAATGGTGGAGTAGTGTGTTGCCGGTGGCAGAGGCAGCCCCCTTCACTTTGCGCTAATAATTGCAGTTTTGTGGGACACACTGTGCGCGCTGTTGTAACAGCGAATGTTTTTAAGTAGCGATTAGGCTATTACTTTTAAAACGCTCAGTGCGGGTGAATCACTGTATATTTACTTTCCTGCTTAGTTACTCTCCCTCTCCCGCCCCGGTCCGCCGCGTCCAATCTTGGACGATTGATGCGGAGGGCGAGGAGGAGCCTTGTACATCCGGGCTCTGGGAGCTGAGGTCAGCGCTCTAGCGACCCCTCCCTTTCAGTATAAATGTGCTTAGGACAGCGACCGCGCAGCGGACGCGTGCAGCGGGCGCGCCGGAAGCGCGCCGAAGTCGAGCCAAAGTCCAGCCCGTCTGCGCCTGTCCGCGGCCGGACGGGGCGCGGGGCCACAGACCCTGGTAGCCTGACACAAACTTCCATAAGGTATGACAGACATACATTACTGGCACTACAACCCGACACGCCTGCCATTTGCAATCACACCATGCTAGCCCAGTCACTCACAAAATGCTGGAGGTGCCGCTTTGATCCCCTCCCTCAAGTCCCAGATATTAGCACTGGGCCTACCATCAAAGCAGCATTACTGAACTGCAGATCTCTTCGTAAACATGCTCTGGAAATCTATCACTTGCTTGAAGACCAGAATCTTAACATCCTCTTCTTAACGGAAACCTGGCTTGATGAACATTCAGATCCGGACATTATCCAGGCCTTGCCTAACGGATATTCCATATCTAGGCTAGATAGAAAGGACGGTAGAGGAGGTGGCATTGCCATTGTTACTAGAGATCCTCTCGTCTGCTCCCTTGCACACACACAGGTTGATCATAGTGAAGCTGGCACCTTTACAATCAACACTGGTCCCAATCACTCGATATCTGGTATCATGATATATCGACCACCGGGTAGACTATATGACTTCACATCCACCCTAATGGAGGCGGTCACCCATCTAGCACTAAGGAAATCTAAATTGTTAGTTCTAGGAGATCTTAATGCCCATTTCGAAGATCCTTTAGATAAAGATGCGGATGATATTCGAATGGAACTGCAATCGGTTCAACTTGACCTAAAAAATAAAGATCCTTCACACCAACTAGGACATTTGTTAGACCCCGTCTTTGGAAATTGGCTAGGAGTACATACCTCTGATCCTATACCTATACCCTGGTCGGATCATTACATTATTCCCATTTCAATTCAACTTGACAAAGCGGAGCTCTTTCGTCATCAATCCCTGAGATATAAACGCAGGAAATGGAAGAATTTTACTTTAGATTCCTTCATTCAAATTGTTCTAGACGAATGTCCTCCCAAAGGAGCTGACTGTGAGGTAGCTAATGAAAATCTAAACAATATCGTCACTAAGGCCCTGGACATCACAGCCCCTAGCCGCACCATGTCCAATGTTAGGAGGCCTCAGAAAACTGCCCCATGGTTCAGCCAAGAACTACAGACCTTGAAAACGGCTTGCAAGAAACTTGAGAGAGCCTGGCGCCATAACTTCTGTGCAGATACTAAAATACAATATAAAATAGCACAGAAAGAATATTACAAATCAGTTCGCCTGGCCAAAGCCGAGCATTATCACACTCGCATCACGGAAGCAGGCAACTCCTCAAGGGAACTGTTTCAAATATACAAAGAGATATCCATAGTGGAGATGTCATCCCCCACCCATAATGATTCTGTGGAATCGTGCAATAAGATTGCTCAGTATTTTGCTGGCAAAATTAGTAAAATCTACACGAGCTTTTCTAAACAGGGAGCCCCGGCCACGGACTTTACTGAAAACGATAAAACTGTAACTACTCCTGTGTGCCTTAAGTCTTTTGTAGTTCCCTCCTATGAGATTCTGTCCAAAATGTGTAATAAAATCAAATCAGGATCGCCCCGGGACCCGGCACCACCAAAAATTTTAGCGGAAGCCTTCTCAGTATTGGAACCTCATCTGAGGCACATACTTCAAACCTCCTTTTCAACTTCTTGTCTCCCGGAGGAATGGAAACAGGCAATAGTGCTACCCATTAAGAAAAAACCCAACATCAGTGTGGACATAATGGATAATTTACGACCTATATCCCTGCTACCTTATGTGGCCAAGTTAGCAGAGAAAATTGCTAACAGTCAACTGATGGAACATCTGGAGACCCACAATGCTTTCCATAAATCTCAGTCGGGTTTCAGATCTGGTTTCTCTACGGAGACAGCTCTTCTGAGGGCCACAGAAACCCTACGGGAGGGAGCAGATGAGGGAAAGACAATGGCCCTCATCATGCTTGATCTCAGTGCCGCTTTTGACACTGTAGCACACTCCATCTTGCTACAGTGTCTAAATAAAGCGGGAGTCACCAATAAGGCACTGGGATGGTTGAAAGCTTTCTTGCTCAACAGGAGCTTTCAAGTCCAAAGGGGGACTTCTCTCTCTGATAGGGTGATGCTTGAGCAGGGGGTTCCTCAGGGCTCTGCCCTGAGTCCCACCCTGTTTAATCTATACATGGCCCCTTTGGCAGAGGTAGTGCAGTCGTTCGGCGTGGAGCTTGTCTCCTACGCCGACGACACGCAACTTCTGATATCTCTGACCCAAGCCCCCTCTAAGGAAGCTGACAACTTCAATGCCTGCATGACCAAACTTGCCACATGGATGAATGACCATTGTCTGAAACTCAATGGGACAAAGACGGAGGTCCTCATTATTGGTGGCAATGAGGTCAAATGGACTACTGAGTGGTGGCCCAGCTGCCTTGGTCCTTTGCCCTCCCCCTCTCAAGAGGAGAAGAATTTGGGAGTGTGGGTGGACAATAAACTGTCCTTTGATAGCCACATAAGAAAAACTGTAGGCAAATGCTTTGGGGTGATGAAAACTCTGACCCGAACCCTTGACCTGTTACCCATCAATTCTAGGCGTACCATGACGCAAGCACTGATAACGTCCCGTATTGATTACGGAAACGTGCTGCTCATGGGGTCAACTGAGAAAAACATCAAAAAGCTACAGGTTCTACAAAATTCGGCAGCTCGCCTGGTCTTAAGGCTTCCCCGCAGAGCTCCATCACGCCCCTCTCTGGAAGCCCTCCACTGGCTACCAATCAGGAAGAGGATTGATTTCAAAGCTATGCTATGGTGCCATAAAATAATTCATAACAGAGCACCGGCTTATATGTCGGACTTGGCATCTGTTTATGAACCTAGCAGGTCGCTTAGATCTAAAGGAATGGGTCTGCTCAGAACTACATGCCCCAAAAAAGCTAGAATGGGAGGCAGATCATTCCGTACTTTAGCTGCTAGGAAGTGGAACCTTCTTCCTTTGGATATTAGGATGGAGAATAATGAAACTATGTTTAGGAAGAAGTTGAAAACCTGCCTCTTTACCTTGTGATTGGTTCCTCTACACTATCTCACACTCTCTCCACAGCGCGGGGACACGCCGGGAGGCGTCACCAGGCGCTCTACAAACTCCTTTAAATTAAATTAAAATAATGAGATGAAACAGATCAAATTATCGGGCCTCAGGCCCGGGACTCAAATTCCTTCATGGTGTGAGATCCCAACAGAAGCTAACAGCCACCAGACCAATGGAGGCCCCTTTCCAGGTCTAAAACAAGGCAATGTTCCAATGTTAGTAGCCAGGTTTCCGGCACACAGGGTATGATGAATAGCCCATAATATCTGCAGCAGAGACACAACTTTGACCATTCACAAGCCACTGCATGGCGCCGAGGCAGTAGGAAGTTCAACAAATATAACAATTTTTGACCTCAAACCTGACTCTCCATTGAGCAGCATTCTGCTACCTCCTTTCCCTCAAGGTTCTCGAAACACCTAGAGCCTGCTCGTCGGGTTATGTCCCTCTAAAACACCAAACAGAATGTGTCACCTGTCCAAGGTCTCTGGCAACAGCTGGGGACAGCAGGCTCAAAACTCTCAGGTAGGACGTAGTCAGAGAAAAAAGGGCTGCTGGGCAGAGTCTGCAAAAATCCATCACAACTCTGTGTGAAGTACTCCAAATTAGGCTCACTACAGTATCCAGCCAGGCAATCAAACTGCAAACACACAAGGGCTTATATGCGCTGTCTAGAGGAGCTAATAAGCCCAATCCTGAACACTGCCACATCAGAAAGATATGGGGCGACAGGACAGCCCTCCGAGCCCTTCCGATAAAAGACAATTGAAATAAGCAAATCACATGAGAATCTAGGGAACAGTCCAAAATTCCAACAAAAAGAAGCCCAAAATGAGCCCCAGAAGATCCTTCTAGATAAAGGGCATAGTCAAGACACCTGTCTCCATGTGCTGGGACTAGAGGGGTATATACGTGACCCCAGAGCATGCTGCAATTGCCCACAACATCTAATTACCGCACACCCCCTCTATACACATCACCTTGCACATGTGTAGGTCAAAAGGCATTCCCTACACTTCCTCACTAGGGAAGGCTGGATATTGAACGTCCAGCCAAATCAACAGACCATCCACAGGCTCACAAAAACCACCCTTAACAAAATATATATTTTCCTATCACAGTGAGGTGGCAGAACCGACTACCTGTTAACAAGAGTTAACCCATTTGTCGCGGGGCTAATTACCCCGCGACGCGAGGGATGCTGGGACGGGGCACGCGGCGTGGTGCTCATGACGAGCTTTGCTCACCATGCAGCATGGTGACGCTGTGCTCATGACGAACTGTGCTCGTCATGACCACGCCCGTTTTCGTGGAACGTTCAGCACAGCAGGGGAATTATCCCTGAGTGGACGTTCCGCAGTGGTCATGACGAGGTCAGCTCGTCATGAGCACCGATGGTGTTAAGGTGACCCATGAATAAACACACATTGTCTAAAATGAATAGACATCCTGATCGGGGTCACCTTCTGGTGCCCACTAAAATCAAACGTATGATTGTAAAAGCACACCCCTTAAATATAAGGGCAAAGGAATGCCAAAGAAGTACTGATAAAACTACCAACAAACAACAGCTCTAATTCACCAGGTCTAAAATTGAGCCACGAAAGTGCACCACCCATATAGGAGTGGTGTGGCTCACTGGTTAGAGGCGGCAGACCCGGAAGCAGAGAACGGCCCGGGACCAGGGTTCAATTCCCGACGCGGCTGGGTCGTGGACCAGGGACAGCAGACTCGATAATTCTCGCCTCGGTGCCTACTCTAACCAGGGATCACACTCGGCAACTCTGGGCATTTGCTTGCCTCATCTCTACAGCGGCCCCCCACATTCGCCGGGGATGCCTGGTTTTACCTTGGAGATACCCAGTAGGGACCATCTCACAGGGATAGCCAGGACGGGTTCCTCAGCGGTCTACAGCGCCACGACGCCTCAGGGCAGCAGTGCGCTTTACAAGACACATACATTTACATTTATATAGTAGCCCATCATCTCTCAAGCAACCATTTCCATAATCCTAACAAAAACCAAGCATGCAAGTCCAAGATTTTTAACTTTATTTTTAAACTGATGGACACCAAACTCTCTCAACATTTTCCAAAGTAAAGAAATCTCCTGATAACCTGAGGTCCATAGAGTTCTTTCCTGAATCCATCCCCAAGATCTGCAATGTTCCAAAAGTTATGGAATGTTGTACAATTGCATGCCGTCCGTTTACTGTGAGTGTGGCCTCATCAACATGTTACCAAAGATCTACCTAGCCAAAGGAATTCCACCCCAACATTTGCACAGTGTTTCCATAGGCACTTCTCCCATGGCACCTATAATTACACTGAACACAACCCTAGCATTTCACATGCACTACACAGCACACTGTCACACAGCACATGGAGTGAGCACACGACTGACGTGGGCACCCAGATATCAGCCAGGTCATGCTTTGTTTGTTCGCTGATACCACATGCAGTAGGCGCAGACAGGCTTTACTCTCTGTACCCTGGTGTCAGCTAAGTCACTGACCTTTCTCCTTCTGAGTCAGTAAGTGTCCCCTTGTACACCTACAGACAATAAAAAATTAAGAAGGGAGAGAAAGTCTAGGCTGTCGGATGTTGGCATCACGGGCGCGGCCTTAAGTTGGGTTAAATCTTTTCTCACAGACCGCTTCCAACAAGTATGGATGCCCCCCTTCCACTCATCCAACAAAACGGTGAAAACAGGAGTCCCCCAGGGGTCCACCTTGAGCCCCCTGCTTTTTAATGTCTATATGACCCCTCTCATCTACCTGGCGGAGAGTTTGGGTGCCAAAATAATGGCCTAAGCCGATGACACCCAACTTCTCTTCACATGGGACAATGGTGACCTTCATACGGAGGGTTTCCAGCAATGCCTGTCCTCGGTATTTGCATGGCTTGCCCTGGCCAGCCTCAAGTGTAATGAGGACAAGTCTGAAATAGTCCTGTATGGCCAATTTCCGGTGGCCTTTAAAGAATCGCTCTGGCCCAAAGGATCACCATGCCCCAAGGGTGACTGTGGGATTGCAAAAAACCTGGGGATTTAGTTTGGAGCTGATCTGTGCTTTCGCGAACAAATCACGAGGCTGGCGGGTACATGTTTTGGCACCCTAACCACCCTCAGGAAGATTTTCTCTCTCCTCCCCCAAGTTGCAAAATAAGCAGTAGCAAGGGCACTTATACTCTCACGCCTGGACTACTCTAATGCCCTTTATATTGGTGCCCCATACTTTCTGATTCGCAAATTGCAAGTGGTCCAGAACGCGACAGTGAGGCTCCTCTTTGATATCCCCAGGAGGCTAAGCGTGCGCAAGCAGCTCTGCGAGCTCCACTGGCTTCCTGTCGCCCAAAGAGTGTGCTTCAAGGCCCTGATACGGGCCCACAAAACTTTACATGGCCCGTGCCCATCCTACTTAAGGGCCTGATTTGCGTTCTACCAGCCAACGCGTCAGTTGCGATCGGTCACCCTCAAACACATGGTGATTCCTAGGTTCAAGTGGGTTCGTCTAGGTGGCCAATCTCTGGCGGTTAGAGCTGCCTCCTTGTGGAAAAACTTACCGGCCACTCTGAGGCACACGCCGAACCTGACTAGTTTAAAAAAACTTCTCAAAACTCATCTATTTCAGCAAGCGTTCTAGCTCCACTGTTCTCAGCTGACACTATGTCTCTCTTCCGCGCCAGGACAGTCTTGACTAACAGTGCGCGTTACAAATCAATATATAACATAACATAACAAAGACAATTGGCAATATTTATCAATGCAATATATGTCATAAATAGCCACCATATTCATCATAAAATGGGGCCCCAACTGGCAGAAGGTCAACAAAAATCACATAAATTAATGAATAAATAGTTGGTGTCCTTGCCAGATTATTGGGGTACTTATGGGAGGAAGGGAGGGCAGGTAAAAATATAATAAATAATTTCCTGAATAGTTGATATCTCTCCAGGGCCCAAGGGGCCACTGGTGGAGTTGGGCAAGCAGGCAACAATCGAATACATTTATTAAAAACAACAACTGTGTACTGTAGACTACTACAATCATCAATAACCACAAATAAATATTTCTGGAAAATTCTATTAGGAAAAAACAAAAATAACCAAAAATGTAATGGTCTTCTTCAAATATCGATATGTCCAGAAAATGGAAGAAAATGATGGATAGTCAAAAACAACTATTTACTCTACAAAATGGTGGTCGCTCACAACACAGTATTGGTTAGAAACAAGGTAGGCATGAAGAACAAAGGCAACATGGCTGTTGCTGCATGGTCAGCAAGGCAAGAGGCATGGAGAGCAAAGACAACATGGCCAATTACAACACACTCACACAGACAAAAACACACACACTGTTGAAAAAATGACAGTTACCACATCGTGGCATAGAAAACAAAGAAAATATGGCCGCCCTACCTAGGCAGGAACACCTTACCCCCCTCGCACTATCAGCAACAACTTGCAGGATTGCTGGGAAAGAATGGCAGAAATATACACCCAAAATGTGACTGGGCCTATTTATGGACCTCGTGCACCACCATCAAAGCAACAACAGTAAACTGAACAGCAGAGAAAAATGGAAGTAGTAAGATAAATGTTAAATGAACTTTAAACATGTCCCAAGCACAAAGCGAGAAATACCCCTGCAAAATACTTTTAACAGATATAGAAAAATAATTATTTAACCACATCACACAAACACACACAGAGACACACACAAAATGGTAGTAAAATACATGATGAAGAACAAAAGAAAATGTCTGCATACATGGTCCTGGACTCTTAGTGCTTCCTGAGCCTAGCCATCAACCGACACATGAAGACAAGGCTCCAAATCTATCAAACGGCCCACTCAGAGAAAAAAGGTAACATAAAATAACTTTTTCAGTAATATTATCAATGCTGACATTAAACATATGCTGCTTACATTGGGGTTGCTTGAGTTGCTGGTGCTCATCAACATCGTTGTCCCCTACTCCCACAAGAGGAATGCTCCCCAAAATGACATTGTGATTATGCAAGGTGGCACCAAATTACAGCAGCGTACTGAAACTTATGCCAAAGACAACATTTTATAACTAATTACTAGATAACTCTCGTACTGGCTAAGTGTCTGAAACCACTTTCATGGAATATCCGAGGGCTCAATATTTCCGAGATGGCATGACAGGCTTTGACATATCTAGAAGGACGAGGCTCTGATATCACACTTACACCACCTAATCTATACTTCAGATATGGATGGTGGAAATGTCTGTACTGTGGCCTCCAGCACTCCACAAAGTGTAATCCTAAATTCCGCGGCACATCTCATCAAGGGGGCAAACAAATGGGATTGCACCACCATCATCCTTTTGGAATGCCACTGTCATCTTTCACCATTGGTACCTTCTTCAAATCCAACTTCATCATTTACTAAGCCATCACGACCGGCACTCACATCTACTACCTTGTGTCGCTCTCGGAATACCTACCTGACCACCAAACTGGAGCAAAAGAAGTGTTCAAAAGTAAAAACAAGTTGACAGGCCATAGGCACATGTACAGTCAGAATCTTAACAATTATCTCCATATGCACAAGGACTGCCCCAACTGCTCAAACTCAGGAAAGAGCTGAGGACACACCTGACTGACTGACTGACTGAGGGTATTTGTAGAGCGCACTTAAGGTGAGGCGTCTTGGCGCTAGGTAGAGTGATCTGAGAGTCACACTATGATTAGCATTGCATAAAGAACCTGGTTTTAATGTCTTTCCTGAAGATGGTACGTGAGGGCCGAGGTCGCAGCAAAACAGGGAGGGAGTTCCATAATTTGGCTGCTAGGAATTAAAAGCGTTTCCCTCCCCAACTGACCCTTTTCATCCTTGGAGGAAGAACCAGCCCAGTGTCCATTGACCTTAAAAAGCACAATGGAATGTATCGGGGAATAGTGCTTGTATGTCTTCCGCCCCACCTCCATAGAGGGCTTTATGCACTAGGCATAGAACTTTAAACTCCACCCGATGTCTCACCGGAAGCCAGTGTAGTTGTTTAATGCTGGCCGAAGTGGAGTGATGCTTGGGTAGACCATACAAGACTCGCGCTGCAGCATTTTGAAGTGACTGAAGCTTTTTGAGTTGTTTCACTCCAGCGCCTAAATAAAGGGCAGTGCAATAATCTATCTGTCACAGAATAAGGGCACCAACCATAGTTTCCTCAGGGAAAATGGAATAAAAGGGAGAATCTTACGCAGTACCTTTAGTATGAAAAAGAAGGCTGAGACCACTTGGTTTCTTTGGGGGGAACAAGTGAGATCTTTGTCAATGAGAAAACCGAGATTTCAGGCCTTAGACACCGGCAACGGACATTTTCCGGCTTCAGGGGGTGCCCAACGTTGGCTCCAGATTGAAGGTTTCTTGCCGAATTCCAGAATCTCGTTTTTTTCAGTATTGAGTTTAAAAAAATTGACAGTCATCCATGACATCAAAGAGGAGAGACAGTCACAGAACCGCTCAGCTGACATACTGTCACTTCGAGTGACAGACACCACCAGCTGCATGTCGTTAGCGTAAGACACGAGAGCTAGACCATGACTTTTAATTAGTCTTGCCAACGGGGTTACATAAATATTAAACAGGGTGGGAGAGAGGGCCGAGCCCTGGGGGACTCCACCCAGGAGGGTGAACTGTTCCGACCTCAAACCCTCCCAGTATATTATTTGTTCCCTGGAGTCAAGGAAAGATGTAAGAAGGGTCAGGGCCTTGCCATTGACTCCCATGGACTTCAGCCTATTCATTAACACTGTATGATTCACAGTGTCAAAAGCTGCCGTGAGGTCTAGCAGTATTAAGGCCGCCCTACCTACCTCATCCAACACCCTATGAATCTCCTCTGTAGCAATGATCAGAGCTGATTCTGTAGAATGCCAATCTCTGAAACCATGCTGGTTGGAGTCAAGAATGTTATTATCCTCAAGGTAAGCTGTCAGTTCCAGGTTTATGGCTTTCGCCAAGATTTAAGATGGTAGGGATAGGGCGGTAGTTTTTAGCCTCCAAGGGTTCCAGCGATGTTTTTTTTAGGATAGGTCTGATACAGGTCATTTTCCATCCTAAGGGGAAGATCCCTGTTCCAAATAACTAGATTTAACAGAAGGGTCAGCGACGTGCTAACCACATCCGTAGGTAGATGGGGTCTAGTGGGGACCCAGACTTGGTTAGTGAGAGTATGTCTACCACTTGCTCTTCATTCAGAGCGGTGAATTGTGTTAGGCTACCTTGGAGAGAGTGTTCTTCCCATGTCTCTAGATGGTTTGTACTGTTAACCTCCACTGAGTTCAGAAATTCCTCATAAACCATTTGGACCTTGGTGTGGAAGAAAACCGCAAGTTTATCCACAAAGGCCTGGTCAGGGGCAAAGACAGTGTTTCTCGGGTGGTGAGACAGTGCTGTTACTGTTTTAAACAGTTCTTTAGCGGAGTTTGTGGATTCTAGAATTTTGGAAGTAGCGTAGGCTGTCTTAGCCGATACTCTTGCTCCCTTATATTCTTTTAGTCCTGAGCCATATTCTATCTTATGGGCCAAACTATATGAGGATCGCAAAATGCAATCCTTAAGTCTGCATTTTATTTTCATTGTTTTAGGCTCTGCTGAGTACCAAGGAGAGGATACCAGTATTTTCCTAGCTGTCTTGTTAGCTTCAGGTGCCAGCCTATTTATTGCATGGGTAATCCAGTTACTGAAATCCGTGGCTGCCTCATTAGGATCTACCCTACAGATTAGATTCTCCTTCAAGGCCGTGGTCAGCTCTTGTTGGGATATTTTCTTCCAAGCACGTACCTTGTTCAGAGATGTTAATAGTAAAGTGAACAGCATAATGATCTGACCAGAGTAAGGAAAGCGAGCTGGTCACTTCAATGTGGGCACTATTAGTGAAAATACCGTCTAAGGTATGACCTGCCTGATGTGTGGGTTCCTGTGAAATCTGCATCATCCCAAAACTAGCTAGGGTGTCTATTAGGCTTAGAGTGTCTGAATTATTTGTTACCTCCAGGTGAAAATTAAAATCCCCCAGCAGCGTGAAAGAATCCACGTTGAAGCAAGATTCCATGCGAGTCTGTAGAGTGGTAATGAAAGATAGCCTGGGGCCAGGAGGTCTATAGATTAAGATTCCTTGGAAACATTCAATATTATTTAGTTTCATGCTCAAAAACATTGCCTCTGCGTCCAATAGTGGCCCTGGTGTCATTCTCACCTTATAATAGGCTCGGTAAATTTAGGCGATCCCACCCCCCTTTGTCCTCATCCTATCCATATTGGTAACAAAGTAGTCAGCTGGAACTACATAATTCCAATCAAAATTTCTAGTGTCATTTGCCCAAGTTTCTGTTAAAAAAATCAGGTCTGGTTTTTCCAGTTGTATGAGGCACTTCAAGTCATTTTTACGTTTAATTACTGACCTGGCATTTACCAGGTCACAATTAATAGGTTTGGGGTTATTAGTGATCAGATTTTTAGTTTGAGCATTAGGGTACAGGGCCAACCCATCCTGCATAACATTGAACAGCTAGTGTTATTGAACTGTATTTCTTCCCTGGACCTATTCGTATTAAAAGTGCCTAGCTTAACTCCGCACCGATTGCAGTGACCCGGGGGATATTTTTGGAATCCATCTTTACTTTCAATGCAGGGCACGCGCCGGGATTAAGGCTCATAAACGCATTTCGGGTATAGGCCAGCCTGGAAAATTGAGCAGGGATTCTAGCGCTGGTTGCGCTCCGGGCGCCGACGGGCGCCGACGGGCTTGCCATTTGGCCACGCGCGCTGCGCGGTCGCAAAATCTGGTGATTTGTAGCCAGGAGAAAAGTGCCCGGAAAAAGACTAGAACGTTAACCGCCGCACGGGTCCGCTCTGACAGATGGACACCGTGGTCAGTGGGACAACCAGGGCTTTAAGTGGGCCGGGTCTCAAGGGGTCTGAGCACCGGCAGTTTTTTTCAGGGGCCCTCGAAACGGGTCTCTATCGGGCTCTGTTTTGAGCCCTGGCGCAGGCGGTCCGTTTTTTCCCCCAGATTGCAGTGACAGCAATTTGCTGTCACTGCAGTCCGGGGAAAAAGTGCCAGGATGCAAAACAAAGCCCGATAGAGACCTGTTTCGAGGCAGCAAGAACATCAATGTTCGCTGCTCACACTGCTCGCTAGTGGAGAAGTTATGGCATGACGTCATGCCAGGTGAGCGTTGTGGAGGAAGGGAAATCCTTTAAAGAGTCATTTTCTTTCTGGATTTCCCTTCTCTTTCTAAAACGCAAGAGCAGCAACATTGTGGTAGGGTCACCAGGGCTTTAATTGGAAGCTTTGTCAATATTATATACAAGCCATAGTTGCAGCTTATTTATCTTCTGCAACTAATAACCATTGACAAAGCCAATAGTCCTTACTTGTTGTAGGTATGACGTTACTTGTTGTATCACAGATCTGGATGCCATGACCGAAACAGCAAAAAAACAAGTCGGGCGGCACACTATGCTAAGCACAGATTTTAAGTGTGTGTTTTAAAGCCACGCCCCTAATTACACTGGCCACGCCCCTTTGAGAGACCCCCCAGTTTTTTCATCCCACTTAAAGCCCTGGGGACAACGACTATCGACAGATAAGCACTATCGTTCAAAGTTCACAATCTTAACATGCAATACAATTTTAGTCTAAAACTTTAAAAAAGATTCTAATAAAACAGCAGCAAGGCTCCAACGCTCGTAATCAGCGCTGAGCCCAGAACAAACTACCGCTGCGTGGTCGCAACATCTGGTAATTTGTAGCCGGGAGAAAAGTGCCCGGAAAAAGACTAGAACGTTAGCCGCTACACAGGTCCGCTCTGACATACAGACACCGTGGTCAGCGGGACAATGACTGTCGACAGGTAAGCACTATCGTTCAAATTTCAAAATCTTAACATGCAATACAATTTTGGTTTAAAACTTTAAAAAAGATTCTAATAAAACTGCTGCAAGACTCCAACGCTCATAATCAGCGCTGAGCCCAGAACAAACTACCAAACACCTTTTAACAAGCACTACATTTTTCTGCAGTAAGTCCACAAAACATCTGAATAAGCTCTTTTTAACACTATACTGTTTTTATAACCACATTTACGCACCACACCTTGTACAGGACCATTCTTCAAAAGTGAATAGCTTTTATCACTAATCTATATTTAATAAGAACTGACACAGTTGCTGCCAACATTTGGGTATGGAGTAAATTATGACAAAAGATAACTGTCAATACAATTACATTCACTGGTACTGTCACTTTTAAATAACCTCTGAATACGTCTGAAAAACCACCCTAACTACCCATTTCCCTCTCATTGCCCTAA
Organism: Lissotriton helveticus; assembly: GCF_964261635.1. Lineage (NCBI taxonomy): Eukaryota > Metazoa > Chordata > Amphibia > Caudata > Salamandridae > Lissotriton > Lissotriton helveticus. Next base: position 1,752,958,107 of record NC_136068.1, on the reverse strand, counting down.
CACCTAAAACCCTACACTACCCCACACTGTCCCTTAAACTACCCCACTCCTTCCACTGCCTTAAAACTTACCCCTTCCCCCACCCTAAAAACTAAACCAACTACCCATTCCCTCCCAGTGCCCTAAGAACTAAAACACTGCACCCTATCTTACTCTACCCCGCTCCCCGATCCCCTTGCGCTGTCATTTAAACTACCCCAACCACTTACACTATCCTAAAACATACTTTGACTCCCTCCCAGCTTTAAAAAAACCCAGTCCCACTTACCTCATTGTAGAGTCTTCCTGCTTCCTCTTCCAGCAGCTAAACCGCATAGTGAAACATGCGTGGTGAAGGCATGCGTGGTAGAGCTTTCTTTTGTAGTCGGAACACGTGCAGTTCAGACTGTGGAGTTCCGACTGTTTCCCTTAAACGTTTTACTCTTATGCCCTTAAATAATTGAAGGAGAGTTGCAGTATCTCCTCTTTGAACTTATTTACATGCTTTAGAACATGCCTTGCACACTATAAATCTAGACCATCTTGTCAAATGTAAAGACTGCATCCCTAGCACAATAAATACCTACTAAATACCAGTGAGCGAGCATAGGTTTCTAAACATTATGCTTCTGCCAACTCCAACTCTCTCAGAATGGACACACGTCCTTCTTAAACTTAGATATTAGTCCAAATCAAAAACTGAACTTTCAAATGACTCTTGGAAATATTGCTGCATAGAAACCTCACAAATATCCATTTATTACTAACTTAAATTGATACAATTTTAAACCTTATTATACACCTTCCTATTTACTTAAACATGATCCTATGTACCGCCACACTCGTTGAACACAGAAGGAGAGGTATGTCCTTTATGTGCCTCAACAATAAGGGTGTATGCATTGCGAGGCTACTAGTCCTTTGAATGAATGACCTTTCTTTATTCGACTGTCTCTGAGGATAAGATCAATGTTGTTTATCACGTCCTGATGAGACCGTATACAATGAGGCATTGGGTGGAGACATCAACAAAAACTCAGGGATTGTTTGCTAAATGGATTTAGATCATCACGGTTTAATATGTAATCTGTGTAAATAATGAACACCCCTGAGTGTGTATATATTTTGTGGATCACTGTTTATTTTGTCCTAGCATTCTTAGTCCTGAACACTACTCCACCAGCATTCTCACTAGTGTCTGCATACATGAAGGGGAATACAATTGAATTTGAACTGTAAGTACAACTCTGATTTCTTTAAATGTCATGAACCTGTTATTGAATGAGACCCACAAAACCGCTGTTCTAGTTCTTACACTGCACCCGAGTTCCTGCTTTGGGTATAAAGAGTTGGTCCTGATTATGGATGTTTAACCAAATATTTGGCCCAACATAGTAACCCACTGATTTCAAATTATGAATCTTAAGTCATTATGGACAAAATCTAGTCCTTGAATTCCTAACTGCATCAGGTTCAATAATCCTTTCATATGACTGTCTGCCTATATGGCGGCTGGTAACTAAACTTATAGGGCCTGATTTGCAAAGGTACAATTACACTTTGTGTAAATTTAGGAGTAAGATTAGGGCATAGTTATCAAGATGTTGAGTTGCACTTGCAAACCACAAGACAATGCAAAACTTAGAATGGGATTCACCATGTCACGAAAAGGGACCCTGGAATCTGGTGTAACAGAAGGCAGCGCAAGTTGTTGACTTGCGTTACACTGCGCCAGGAAAGCGTTACATGTAATTGTATGCTTACCCAGGGAAGGCCTTACGAAGGCATATATATTTATTTTCTCCTTGTTGTTTCCTCTTACTAGGTGTGCTGCATCCTGCATCCAGCAACACACTTACAATGGGGAATATGGCTCTAAGGACGGCTGAAAAATGTCCATTCCAGCACAAAATACAATCCTGCCTGTAACACAAGCACCCTTGTACTATGGCCCACCATGGCCCAAGGGTATCTGCTTTGGTGCTAGGCTGCAGATTTTGCACCATAGCAGGCTTAGGACAGAAGTGTCCCATATTGTGATATATATGGTGCATTCCTGCCCTCTCCCTTTCACGCATCACAGTTGTCTTGCTGCTTTGTCCATAAAAAATCAATCCGCATCTCAACCAGCTCTGACGCCAACCTCGCCAACTCCGAACACCTTCACTTCCAGATCCACATCGACCCCAAGACCACACTCAGAGGCACCCTCCTCTACAGACCACCAGGACCCCGCGCAAAATTCAGTGAAGACATCACGGACTTCATCACTCCACACGCGCTCCCCTCCAAAGACTACATCCTTCTGGGAGACCTCAACTTTCACCTTGAAAAGACCAACGACCGCAACACCACCACCCTCTTGGACAACCTCGCCAACCTCGGACTTAAACAACTGGTCACTTCCCCCACCCACATCGCAGGCCACACACTCGACCCCATCTTCACCTCCAGCAATCATGTCTCCTTCAGCCACACTACGGATCTCCTCTGGACTGACCACAGCTGCGTTCACTTCACCTACAACAAGCCAAAACCCATCAACCACCTCCAACCAACTCTGCAAAGAAACTGGAACAAAATCACCATCGACCAGATCTCCTCATCGCTCCTTCTAAACGCCCCAGCCCACTCTTCTAACCCAGACCAAGCCGCCGCCAACTTCACCCTATGGTTATCCAACACCGCCGACACCTTAGCACCACTGAAAAAACGTCAAAGCAAACCTGGCAGCAAGAAGGCCTCATGGTTCAACGATGATCTTAAGAAGTCCAGGAAACTCTGCCGCTCCCTTGAAAAGGCCTGGAAAAAAGACCCAACCACTAGCACCAAGGACGCCTTCAAAAACGCCATCCGCACACACCACCAACTAATCCGAAAGGCCAAGAAAACAGCATTCAAGGATCGACTTGACAACAACGCCCACAACAGCAAGGAACTTTTCAACATCGTCAAGGAATTTACCAATCCCTCGGCCAACTCCAACGACATCACCCCCTCTCAAGCCCTCTGCGACTCCCTAGCCTCATTCTTCCACAACAAAATCGCAGACATCCACAACAGCTTCGACAACCAACCCGGAGACCAACCCACCCAACCATATGCTGAACATTCTCCCCCCTTGAACACCCTTAACGACTGGAACCCAATCTCCACTGAGGACACCATCCGCCTGATGAACTCCATACACTCAGGATCCCCCACAGACCCATGTCCTCACCACATCTTCAACAAAGCAGACTCCGTCATAGCACCGCACCTCCGAGACGTCATCAACTGCTCCTTCAACTCTGCCACCTTCCCGGAAAGCTGGAAACACGCTGAACTCACCGCCCTTCTGAAAAAACCCACAGCGGACCCCACCGAACTCAAAAATTACCGCCCCATTTCGCTCCTTCCATTCCCGGCCAAAGTAATCGAGAAAGCTGTCAACAACCAGCTCGCCGCTTTCCTCGAAGCCAACAAATCCCTCGACTCCTCACAATCTGGCTTCCGAGCAAAACACAGATCTGAGACCGCCCTCATCGCAGCAACAGACGACATTCGAACTCTACTGGACAATGGAGACACAGTCGCCCTCATCCTCCTCGACCTCTCTGCAGCCTTCGACACAGTCTGCCACAGCACCCTTTTACAACGCCTCAGAAACATCGGAATACAAGGAAAAGCACTTGAATGGATCACCTCGTTCCTCACCGGAAGAACCCAGAGAGTCCGCCTTCCACCATTCAAGTCCGAGGCCACTGAAGTCATTTGTGGCGTACCACAAGGATCCTCACTCAGTCCCACCCTCTTCAACGTATACATGAGCCCCCTCGCGGCCATCGCCCGCCAACACAACCTCAACATCATCTCTTACGCGGATGACACTCAACTGATCCTTTCTCTCACCAATGACCCCAGCACCGCCAAAACTAACCTACACGAAGGAATGAAAGAAGTTGCCGAATGGATGAAACACAGCCGTCTGAAACTGAACTCAGATAAAACAGAAGTCCTCATCTTAGGTACATCCCCCTCTGCATGGGACGACTCTTGGTGGCCGGAAGCCCTTGGAAAAGCACCCATCCCGACAGACCACGCACGGAACCTAGGCGTTATCCTGGATTCTTCACTTTCAATGAACAGACAAGTCAGCGCCGTATCCTCATCCTGCTTCAACATTCTTCGCATGCTCAAAAAAACATTTCGCTGGATCCCCACCGAAACCAGAAAAACAGTCACCCATGCTCTGGTCACGAGCCGACTGGACTACGGAAACACCCTCTACGCAGGTACTACCGCTAAACTCCAGAAGAAACTCCAACGAATCCAAAACGCCTCAGCCAGGATCATATTAGACATCCCGCGCAACGAACACATCTCTGGTCACCTGAAAGACCTCCACTGGCTACCCGTCAATAAGAGGATCACTTTCCGACTGCTAACCCACGCACACAAATCACTCTACGACATCGGACCAGAATGCCTCAACTCACGACTGTCCTTCTACACCCCCCCCCGCCAACTACGTTCTTCCAGCCAAGCCCTCGCCACTGTACCTCGCATCAACAAGACCACCATGGGAGGCAGATCCTTCTCTTACCTGGCTGCTAAAACATGGAACTCACTCCCCACTTACCTTCGCCTTACCCAGAACCACCTAGCATTCAGAAAGCAACTTAAAACGCGGATATTTGACAAGTAATCCTCCCCCCCCCCCTAAGCGCCTTGAGACCCTCTGGGTATGTAGTGCGCTATATAAATTCTCTGACTTGACTTGACTTGACTTTGCATGAACAAATGTTCTATCTGGGGCTTACTATTTTTTGCTATTCCCCAAACATTAATGTCTTTTTATGTGCAGAGTTTTCCACCCCAACCGCGAATTCTCCACCATTGGGAACTTACTGTTAACTTATGAATAGCAAAGAAAATAGGAAAATTACACAAAAGAGTTAGTTTAACTTTGTGAATCAGGACAATAACATTAAAAGGCAAAAACAACTCATCCTGCCTCATCGTGCCATTCACAGCGTAGGGCTTATCTTTCTGTAACAAAACTAAGGACCAACCGAATTTCTGAGCTCTTAGATTTAGGTTTACTCATCTCCTTTATACCCTTTCTTTTAATAAATCTTCCAGAGGATTCTAAACATCTACAGCACCTCCATTTATAACTACTATGTCAAAATTAAATCCTAAAATAGCTAGATAGCTGCAAGCATAAATCTGACTACTCTCGCCCTTATCAGCATGACTACATGATTATGAACAAGGAATTGTGTATACCTGCCTAATAGATTACACAATTAATTTTAAATTCGTGAATAGGAGTTTGTAAGGAGATAAATAAGAAACTGCTTTTGGGGGTTTGTAAACTCATAAATGAGTTTTGGAGTGAATTTATAGCAGCGCCTATGAGCACAGGATTGGAGAGCATGAGGTTTCCCATGTGAATACAAAAGGGATTGAATGCACATGCAGTGTGTGCACATACAGAGCACTTTAACGAGGAGATTGCTGGATAATTGTCCCAGGCAGGAACTGGAAACTTCTTATGTTATGGACCTCAGTTTTAATTATTTGCTCACATGATTTGAGAATATTATTATGGATTTGGGAAAATATTTTGCCTAAATTCAAAAAGGAGAAACTTACCTTCTTCCCTTGCTAATCATCAACCAGGCCAACAAGGACAGCCCAGCCAGGACAACACCACCTATAATGACCAGCAGTAGCCAGTTTGGAGATTTCATATCTGAAATGAGAAGCAACAGAGATATCTAATATGAGCATATTTCTGTTTATATGCTACCTCCAGAACCTTCAAGAGTAGCCACGTTCCCAGCTCCCATTTCATGTATTGAGAATGGCATTAACAAGGGCTTTGCTTCCTGAAATATAAATAGGATCAATTAGGAAAGAACAGAGCTAGAAATGCAGCTGAAAATTAATAGAATGCGAACTAGCTAGATTAAGTTCAGGAAAAAAGAAGGCATAAGAGATAGTATTAAATGGATATTGAGATTTGAGTGAACTCTTTTCTTTCTTTGTTTCTTTGTTTCTTTGTTTCTCAATCCTTCGAATATCAGATGTATTTATACTTTATTTAGGTTTCTCGATGTCTGCACTAAAGCGTGCTAGTGTGCAGTGAGGGCGCGCTGTACTCAGAAAATGCCAGTCTCCAAAGCGCCCACAGTGGATGGATGGATCAGGGATGGTGTTAACCTTAATTTCAGGAGGCAACGTGTCCCAATATAAGGTACAACAATAGAAAGACATGGGGCCTCATTTATGAGGCCTTGCATCAGTTTTGCGCTTCCTTTTTGTGACGCATCGGCGGCGTAAAACATGCCTCCTGTTGCGCTCTATTTACAAGGTGACGCATCTAAGCAGATGCGTCACTCTGTAAACCCCTGCGCTACATTATACCTGCGTCAGGTATAATGTATGCAGGGGGGCGTTTCCCCGCAAAAAGCCTAGTAGAAGTGACGCAATGAAATCTATGAGATTTCACTGCGTCACTTCTAGGACACTGTTGCGTCAAAATCTTGCGCCTGCCTCACAGCAGGCGTAAGACTGACGCAAGCCCTTTCACATGGGGCTTGCCCCATGTGAAAGGAAGTATTGCTGGAGTTGCGTCACTTTTGTGACACTCTCCACTAATGCGTCAGAAATACTGACGTATCTGTAACTCCTTGCGACATGATGCGTCATACATTAAATATAACGCATCAGGTATGTCGCAAGGAGTGCGCACTGAAAAGTGACGCATCGCTGCGTGAAAGCATCATTTCTCATAAATGAGGCCCATGAGTTCTGGAATCAGAAATGTATTTACTACAACAGATTAATAGGAACAATACAGAATCATTAAAGCACTTCTGCATCAAATCTTAGCTAATTGCATAAAATCATCTACATGAAGGATCTTAGTAATCGAACAATAGAGAATAACAGGAAAAATCAAAAATACACTAAGTCCCAAATATGCAGTAAATGAGTAAGAAATTGGACAGCAACTCTAGTACAATGGAAAAGTTCTCATGGCTCACCTCAATTTGAAGGGTTTATATAGGAAATCATCTCATGGAGCCTTATGGAAAGTGCAGAATCATTGTAGTATGAGTGAAGAAGTACATTTTCTACAAATCAGAAATAACCTTCAAAATCCTTATTCAGCTCTACAATCGAAGCACTAACCCACTACATTTGTATGATACAGCTCTCTCTGTCCTAATGCCATTAGGAAGTGTCAGAACAACTTGTTACAGGAACAACAGTGAAGGTTTGTGAATGAATGCAATACTGCATGCAAGCAGAAGGCTCTTGAAGAAATGTTTCAATACTGCTAGACAATCGTTTTTGAGAACAATGTCATTCAGAAATAAACAAACATGACTTGCTTGACTACAAGCAGCAGCAATATTAAACAGTGAATGTGACGCCTGGAGAAGGAACAGCGTTGGATTTATAAATTATCCACGCAGAAAAAAAGACTGAATGATGACAACCCCTGGTGGAATGTGCTACAATAATATGTATTGCAGCTCACCATCCAGTAGCTTACACTAATTAATATGGATTTCAGTCTGACACTGGTGTATGTTTTCACCATATTATTCACATCATTGCATCTTTTTCATCTTTCCCCTTAGTACAGGGCTTTTTGGTTTTCTCTTCCCCCTTTTTAGGTCTCGTCCTCGAGACCTATTGCTGCCGAGATGCCTCTCAAGGGAGACAGACCGGGGCACGCGCGTCGATTTCATATCGTGGGTGCGCACGCCCAGCCCCCAGGAGCCGAGCACATCTCATTGCCAGGAAGTCAGCCATGCCTCTCTCAGTCGCGCACACACACACACACACACACACAGCCACACTCACGCATGCATGCACACACACACACACGCACATGCACACACACGCGCACACACCTCCCGCAACTTTCACACGTTTCTTAATTTCCACCAAAGTGTTCACTTTTGTTCCCTCTCTCTGCTCTACCTCCCCTCCTTGGCATAGCGTTCCCCCCCGGTTCCTCATCAAGGGTAACCCCCCATCCCCCTACCCCCCTACTCACTGGTCCCGGCTCTTTCTCCATCCATCGCCTATTGTACGCCATCAGCAAGCGGAGAAGCGGCCAAGCACACTCTGCGCCTGCGCGGAAGTGCGTGTGCCCGCCTGACGTCACTCAGCGGCTGAACCTTATGGTAGGCAGATGCGGCCCGCAGGGTCCCTCTGACCAGATTCAGATCATCTTTCACCGCCGCTCCTCTCCTAGAGATCCCAAACCCTCCCAGCCCTGGCAGCAGCCGGCGTGGTTTGCCCCCGACAGCCCACCGCACCTGCAGTATCTGGCGGTACTAATAGACTTTTTACGAGATGGGAAGTCAAACACGAGAACCAACAACCGGAAGCTCTTTTTGGTTGCCGAGGACAGCTCAACTAGCGTGAGGACGAAACGTACAATTCATCGACCTGTACCATGAGCGATAGCACCGCTGTTTTGGGTATGCAGGCTTACTCTCTGGCAGGGCAGTTGCTAACAGGGCATTACGGCTTGAACAGAGCCCGTCACACCAGGCTGGTCTTACATATGACTCACAGAGAATGAGGGTTTAGTGCAGCGCAAACACAAATACTCCTCAGATGGTGTAATGCTGCGCTTTGCCCTGGATTTACCCGGGCGTCGGGCAGTTCCGCTGCGAGCCCGTTTCCATTGTTTGCTGAGGTCGGATAATGCCACCTGGCAGGGAAGCGCCGCTCTGACCTTCCGCTGGGATGGCAGCAGTGAATGGGAAGGGCTCGTGCAGCTCGGCTCGCTTCCGCCTGCTGACTGTGAGAACACTGGCGCTTTGGGAGGGGGCAGGTGTCCTGCCCCCGCCTGCTTCCTGCCTGATTAGCGAGTAGTTGTGCTGAGGTTTCACGGTGCCCGTGCCCTAGGTCAACGTAGCATCACTAGGACAGGTGAGCGCCGAAGGTCACTTCCCCTTGGGGCACTGTGATGATGTCTTCTCACATGTCGGTCGAGATTTGTAACATATGTGAAGTTTGTTAGCTTTTTTTTCTCATTAAATTTTTTTATTAGAAGAGATTTTCAACATATCACAAGATAACAAATAGAATCATACCAGGCGTTAGACAACAGTACGTATTTATCATCTGTGTTTCTGAAAACAGGACCCCCCACCACCCTCCCCGTGGGTACTAAATAGACTGAGTTCTGAGAACAATTCCCTTGTGCGCTCTAAAAAGTAGACTCGGAGTGCCATTCATAGACGTGGTCCCTTAATAGCAGCATGATGACTCAGTGAGTTAAACGCTCCCTGCTGAAAAATACTTTCAAGGTCACAAGTACATATTATTGCAGCTCTGCCTCAGCCTTCCATCCATAGGAGGTCGGTAAATTGAATGGCTTGTTTTTATCTGTAAGCCTTATTATGCTCACAAAGGCTTTCCCGCCTCCTCTGTCACTGCTGTTTCCACCATCTGAAGTGGAAAGCCACGTGCCACTTAAAAGGTAGCAGTGCCGCTGTTCAAGCTCCTAGCCAAGATGTTGTGCGATAAAACAAACAGTCATAATCTCTTTTAACATTTCCTTTTCTTTTTGTGAAGCAAACTTTAAGTTTGAAAGAAAATAACTCTAGTGTAACGCACACTTAGGCGCTATTTGGCATGGTACAATAAGGGTGTCAAAGAACTAAACAGATGTCTTATTTTTGGGTGCAACACAATGTTGCAGTGAAGGTTGCTACGGTGTTGCACAAGCCGAAGAAAGCAGTACAGAGCCATGATTATTAAAAATACCCTGCCGCTTCTTTCAGTCTTAACGCTGGCGCACAAAAACGTGCCTCACACATTTGCACTATGGTACAAAGGTGGGTGCTTGATGTCTTGCATAGGTTTTTATAATGGACGCCTACCCTTTCATTGCAAAATCTCGTCTTTTACACGTACATTTTTAAAATAATAATTCGCATTTATAATGTTTTCAATTTAAAACAGACACAACCTTCCATGACTTGTCATAAACTGCGCGCTCATTCGCATCCTTCATTTATCTCAGTTGGAAGAGAGATTTTCCAAGTAGGGGGGATGCCTACAGCAGACCCTAAGAAGAGAAAGCCAGTGCTCGACAGTGTGGTGAATGCTGATCTCATGTGGGTATGTACTTACAATGCATTGATTGTGTGGATTCTTGTGTTGGAGGCTTGTCCTGCACATTTGTGTGTGTGTGTGTGTGACAGAGTGTGATGGATTGTGCGGTCCTTGTGCGCATGCGTGAGTTGCTGCTGAAAGGTGGAGACAGTGTGAGTCCTCATCAAAAAACAGATTTCTTAAGGCTCTTACTTTCAGCCATTGGGCCTTCAACAAGCCTCTGAGCAAACCACTTCATCTGCCCGTGCCTTAAAAACATGAATGTGTCCTAAATGGTATCCTGGCTGCTTTAATATGGCCATAGCAAACCCTAAAAGCAAAATTTGGTGGCTGCCTTGTGCAGCAGCGATTTCAACATCCATTGAGGAAGAGCAACTGCGACTGTGTAAGGAAAGTATGTCTGTGAAACACGGGCTGAGTAAGGAGAGGCCCTGCACCTGCAGGGGGACGCTAGACGACTCCGTGCGCATCAATTACAAGGTATGAGTCTTGTATGCTCCTTTCTAATGTCAGGACCTGTTTATTCCCACCTTGTTTTTTATAAAATGTTGTAGCATAATTAGTTTGTGCAAACTGTTGAGTAGTCTATTATAAAAAATGTCATACTCCTGATTTCATTAATTCTTCATATGTCCGGCATTCACGCAGGTTAACATGATCTTTTTATGTAATTGTGCTAATTTGAATAATTTCCCTTTTTAATCAATTTTTTAAAAAGTTTAGTTAATTCTCATAAGTGGTCCATCAGGACCACCCGCCTTCCACTCCAATTTAGGGAAGAGTTGAAGAGGCACCTACTAAAAGCACACTCCATCACAGTGCAACAGTACACCTCTGCTCCCAGAGCCCAGCTACCTCTTATCACTTGTTGACTGCATGTGCCTTTGAGCCTTAACGGTGCTCCTATGACTGCATTTGGCATATTTAAATACCACATACATACAATAAAAAACGAAAGTGTCACATCACTACTTTTGTGTGAATATAGAAAATGTAAGAAGGAACTCAGTGGATTTATACGCTGTGGGTTTATAATACCTGCTTGCTCCCTTAGACTCAGGTGATCATGGATCAACACCATGTCCACAACCACCACGTCCACCACCATGTCCACCACCACCACCACGGCCACCACCACGTCCACCACAAAGCCACTACCACATCCACCACCACCACGTCTACCTCCACTACCACTACATCCACCACCACCATGTCCACTACCACCATGTCCACCACCACTATATCCACCACCACCACATCCACCACCACACGCACCTCCACCACCACCAAGTCCACCACCACCAACACCACGTCCATCACATCCACCAAGACCCCATCCACCACCACCACGTCCACCACATCTACCACCACCGCATCCACCACCACCGCGTCCACCACGCCCACCACCACCATGTCCACCACCTTCACCAGCACCACCTCCACCACCACCACCTCCACCACCACCACGTCCACCACCACCATGTCCACCACCACGTCCACAATCACCACCTGCACCACCACCACCACCTCCACCCCTACCACATCCTCCACCACTACATCCAACACCACTACGTCCACCTATCTGTCGCCCTCCCTCTATCTATATATCCATCGCCCTCACTCTATCTATCTATTGCCCTCACCCTATCTATCTATCGCCGTCAATCTATATATCTATCTATCGTCCTCCCTCTATCTATCGCCCTCCCTCTATCTATCGCCCTCCCTTTATCTCTCTATCGCCCTCCCTCTATCTATCTATCGCCCTACCTCTATCTATCTATCGCCCTCTCTCCATCTATCTATCGCCCTCCCTCTATCTATCGCCCTCCCTCCCTCTATCTATCGCCCTCCCTCCCTCTATCTATCTATTGCCCTCCCTCCCTCTATCTGTCTATCGCCCTCCGTCCCTCTATCTATCTATCGCCCTCCCTCCCTCTATCTATCACACTCACTCCCTCTATCTATCGCACTCACTCTATCGCATCACCACAGCATTCCTCAGGGGCACCACAGCTTTCCTTAGGGGCACCACAGCATTCCTCAGGGGCACCACAGCATTCCTTAGGGGCACCACAGCATCCCTCAGGGGCACCTCAGCATCCCTCAGGGGCACCAGAGCATCCACCACAACATCACTATGCGCTACCACAGCATCACTGAACGCCACAGCATCATTCGTCGCCACCACAACATCACTCAGCACCACCAAAGCATCAATCTGTGCAACCATTCAACAACAACTGGTTCAAATATGTTCTCTCAATGTTTCAAGCTTTATTACAAATGTCACAAAAAGATGTTAATATTTCACTTTTGTTCTTGGATTTTCATCACGATAAAATACACTGAACATAATCTTCACAAAGTTATTTGCAAAAGTTTAACCTAATGCCATTATAAATTACAATAGCTTTTATTTAAGTATCAATTATAAAAAAAATGTAAAGCCATTGTTATTCGTAATATCAATACATCTAAGTCACGTAAATACAACACATATTGAATTACAAACACTAAAGGTGTCACATTTGCGAAAGTTAAAACTATTGGCATTGTAGATGACAAAGCTATTCATTTCGCTATTTTCAAAACCAACACATAAATAAAAAATGTGTCATTTACAATACCAATAGCTCAAACTTTCCTAATGCGAGACCTATTGCATTTCAAATGCTTTTTTCTTTTTAGGTTTCGCCTGGCGTTCACTGCGCAGCAGTGTCGCGCAGGCGAAATCTTATGTTTTTCAGTAAGGTGCTTTCACCCGCCTCTCTCTTCCATTGGCTAGCTCCATAAATGGAGGCTAGCCATTGGAAGAGAGATCTGTCAGTAATTCTCGGAGCAGATTCGTGGGCGTTCCAGTGATTTTTTCTCGTTCCGCCCCTTTGCGAATGTCATGTGGCGGTGGGCGGGTGTGTTTTGTTTTTTGGGGACGGCATGTTTTGATCATTTGTTCGTGGCTTTTGCAGGAGTGGGCTGCGCACTGAGGCCACTGGCCGATGTCCGTTTCTTTTGGCCTCCAAGCGCCTGGGAGCGCTTTGCTCTTTCCTCATAGCGCCTAGGGGCGCTGTAATTGTGCCACGAGCACTGAGAGCGCTTTATTTTTGCTTTAGCGCCTGGGAGCGCTGCATCTTGTTCACTAGCGATTGGGAGCGCTTTATTTATTTTAGCCGGTACCCACCCGGCATTGGCCCCCTGGATTGCTGCCCCCAGCGAGTACCCACCTCGCTTTATAATTAGCTTGAAGAGGGAGCCCGTGTTTCACCGCCCCTGGCCCGGAGATCGCTAAGGAGGCCCTGTGCCCGCCTCCCTGCCAAGGGCAGGGCTGCCATTGGCGGCCCTCAGCACAGGAAGTTGGGCAGGCCGGGGGCGGGATGACGAGACGACGGGAAGACTAAGGAGCTTCCCCCCGGAGCTCCCAGGAGTGAGGGAGAGCCCCAGAGTATACCGGCCGAAGAGCGGCCGCCGGAGGAGTGCCACAGTGGAGCGAGGCTCCCCCGAGTCCCGCCGGTGAAGATAGCAGCGAGGCGGCCTCCAGCCGCAACCAGAGTCCGCCGTTCCGGTGAGTGGACGAAAAGGCGAGGGGGGCGTCGGGGCACATTGCCGGTGCCCGCCCCTCCCCTCCAGTGCGAGTGTGTGTGCTAAGAGGCCCGTGGGGCCTTACCTGATGCCGAGTCCCCCGAGAGGGACTTCCCCGACCAGGCCCAAATTATTGAAGAGCCCCGAGAGGCTCAGGCGGCATTCCGGTGGTGACGGAGCGGCCCCAAGAGGCAGCGGGCCGCTCCAGCGGGCATTGTTAATTCGAGCCCACGAGAGGCTCAGAGGCAGTTCTTAGTTCTTGAGCCCAGCGAGGCTCCGAAGGGCCCACTCATTTCTTGAGCCTGCAAGGCTCCCAACTGGCCCCATGTTTTGTTGAGGAGCCCCGAGAGGCTCCAAAAGCCACAGTTGTTCTTCGAGCCCAGAGAGGCTCACAGCGCCCCATTTATCTTCGAGCCCCGAGAGGCTCCAGGCGCCACAGTTGTTTTGAGAGCCCAAGAGGCTCAGGGGGCATTTCCTTTGTTCATAGCCTTTGAGGCTCCCAAATTAGCCCCATCATTGTTGTTACAGCTGCCCAGCACTTAGTGGGCAGCTGCCACGTTTAGGCTTCCCCTGACACTGGGACACAGGGCGTCCTAGCCCCAACAAGGCCAGTTGGCCTAGGGACTGCCACAGGTGGTGGACACTGCAATCACCTCAACCCTAAACCACACTCAAAGCAGTAAGGCAACCCTAGGCCACCAGAACCATCAGTCAAAGCAGTACCACCCCAAACCCAGCTACGGGGTGGACTTATTCACAGCTACCAAGTGACCTCGTTGGGATATTACTTTTTGTCATTTTTATTAACCCATAGCACTTGGCATTATGAAGCATATGTTTCCACGTTTTCTTCTTTATTTAAGCAGGATTGGCAATAGATCCCAGCTCACAAAGTGCTGTTTCAGTTAAAAAACAAACAAACACAGGAATTGCTGAATGTTCCACCATTAACATGGGAACACTGGTTAACTCTGACTACCCACCCCTCCTTGAAGCATCACCCCCCCTCACTAAGGTATGTTTGAATGAGAACTGAACACCGCTGTGACTGGAAACCCATTTATTTAACAACAAGGGGTGGTGATGGACAGAGTTTCTGAATTAAGCAGAATACTCTCACCCAGTCAAGAGATCAGGGCTAGATCCAACACCGTTTTTTAGCTCACTGCACCATCCCAGTTCAGAACCTGGCTATATGCAAATTAGTCTGTTCCTGTCCCAGTGCATGATGGGAACAGGGCAAACCAAACTACCAAGCCAATTCTTACACTGGGAAGGAAACAAGCTTCCGGGGACCGGTTTCTGGCATTTCAGCCGTCATCGGCCCGGCTTGCTTGAATCCTGATGGTGCAATGAGCAAGGGACTCACATCTGAGTATACCCTTCCACGCTTAGGGTGGACAAAATATTTAACAACAAGGGGTGGTGATGGACAGAGTTTCTGAATTAAGCAGAATACTCTCACCCAGTCAAGAGATCAGGGCTAGATCCAACACCGTTTTTTAGCTCACTGCACCATCCCAGTTCAGAACCTGGCTATATGCAAATTAGTCTGTTCCTGTCCCAGTGCATGATGGGAACAGGGCAAACCAAACTACCAAGCCAATTCTTACACTGGGAAGGAAACAAGCTTCCGGGGATCGGTTTCTGGCATTTCAGCCGTCATCGGCCCGGCTTGCTTGAATCCTGATGGTGCAATGAGCAAGGGACTCACATCTGAGTATACCCTTCCACGCTTAGGGTGGACAAAATATTTAACAACAAGGGGTGGTGATGGACAGAGTTTCTGAATTAAGCAGAATACTCTCACCCAGTCAAGAGATCAGGGCTAGATCCAACACCGTTTTTTAGCTCACTGCACCATCCCAGTTCAGAACCTGGCTATATGCAAATTAGTCTGTTCCTGTCCCAGTGCATGATGGGAACAGGGCAAACCAAACTACCAAGCCAATTCTTACACTGGGAAGGAAACAAGCTTCCGGGGACCGGTTTCTGGCATTTCAGCCGTCATCGGCCCGGCTTGAATCCTGATGGTGCAATGAGCAAGGGACTCACATCTGAGTATACCCTTCCACGCTTAGGGTGGACAAAATATTTAACAACAAGGGGTGGTGATGGACAGAGTTTCTGAATTAAGCAGAATACTCTCACCCAGTCAAGAGATCAGGGCTAGATCCAACACCGTTTTTTAGCTCACTGCACCATCCCAGTTCAGAACCTGGCTATATGCAAATTAGTCTGCTCCTGTCCCAGTGCATGATGGGAACAGGGCAAACCAAACTACCAAGCCAATTCTTACACTGGGAAGGAAACAAGCTTCCGGGGACCGGTTTCTGGCATTTCAGCCGTCATCGGCCCAGCTTGCTTGAATCCTGATGGTGCAATGAGCAAGGGACTCACATCTGAGTATACCCTTCCACGCTTAGGGTGGACAAAATATTTAACAACAAGGGGTGGTGATGGACAGAGTTTCTGAATTAAGCAGAATACTCTCACCCAGTCAAGAGATCAGGGCTAGATCCAACACCGTTTTTTAGCTCACTGCACCATCCCAGTTCAGAACCTGGCTATATGCAAATTAGTCTGTTCCTGTCCCAGTGCATGATGGGAACAGGGCAAACCAAACTACCAAGCCAATTCTTACACTGGGAAGGAAACAAGCTTCCGGGGACCGGTTTCTGGCATTTCAGCCGTCATCGGCCCGGCTTGCTTGAATCCTGATGGTGCAATGAGCAAGGGACTCACATCTGAGTATACCCTTCCACGCTTAGGGTGGACAAAATATTTAACAACAAGGGGTGGTGATGGACAGAGTTTCTGAATTAAGCAGAATACTCTCACCCAGTCAAGAGATCAGGGCTAGATCCAACACCGTTTTTTAGCTCACTGCACCATCCCAGTTCAGAACCTGGCTATATGCAAATTAGTCTGTTCCTGTCCCAGTGCATGATGGGAACAGGGCAAACCAAACTACCAAGCCAATTCTTACACTGGGAAGGAAACAAGCTTCCGGGGACCGGTTTCTGGCATTTCAGCCATCATCGGCCCGGCTTGCTTGAATCCTGATGGTGCAATGAGCAAGGGACTCACATCTGAGTATACCCTTCCACGCTTAGGGTGGACAAAATATTTAACAACAAGGGGTGGTGATGGACAGAGTTTCTGAATTAAGCAGAATACTCTCACCCAGTCAAGAGATCAGGGCTAGATCCAACACCGTTTTTTAGCTCACTGCACCATCCCAGTTCAGAACCTGGCTATATGCAAATTAGTCTGTTCCTGTCCCAGTGCATGATGGGAACAGGGCAAACCAAACTACCAAGCCAATTCTTACACTGGGAAGGAAACAAGCTTCCGGGGACCGGTTTCTGGCATTTCAGCCGTCATCGGCCCGGCTTGCTTGAATCCTGATGGTGCAATGAGCAAGGGACTCACATCTGAGTATACCCTTCCACGCTTAGGGTGGACAAAATATTTAACAACAAGGGGTGGTGATGGACAGAGTTTCTGAATTAAGCAGAATACTCTCACCCAGTCAAGAGATCAGGGCTAGATCCAACACCGTTTTTTAGCTCACTGCACCATCCCAGTTCAGAACCTGGCTATATGCAAATTAGTCTGTTCCTGTCCCAGTGCATGATGGGAACAGGGCAAACCAAACTACCAAGCCAATTCTTACACTGGGAAGGAAACAAGCTTCCGGGGATCGGTTTCTGGCATTTCAGCCGTCATCGGCCCGGCTTGCTTGAATCCTGATGGTGCAATGAGCAAGGGACTCACATCTGAGTATACCCTTCCACGCTTAGGGTGGACAAAATATTTAACAACAAGGGGTGGTGATGGACAGAGTTTCTGAATTAAGCAGAATACTCTCACCCAGTCAAGAGATCAGGGCTAGATCCAACACCGTTTTTTAGCTCACTGCACCATCCCAGTTCAGAACCTGGCTATATGCAAATTAGTCTGTTCCTGTCCCAGTGCATGATGGGAACAGGGCAAACCAAACTACCAAGCCAATTCTTACACTGGGAAGGAAACAAGCTTCCGGGGACCGGTTTCTGGCATTTCAGCCGTCATCGGCCCGGCTTGAATCCTGATGGTGCAATGAGCAAGGGACTCACATCTGAGTATACCCTTCCACGCTTAGGGTGGACAAAATATTTAACAACAAGGGGTGGTGATGGACAGAGTTTCTGAATTAAGCAGAATACTCTCACCCAGTCAAGAGATCAGGGCTAGATCCAACACCGTTTTTTAGCTCACTGCACCATCCCAGTTCAGAACCTGGCTATATGCAAATTAGTCTGTTCCTGTCCCAGTGCATGATGGGAACAGGGCAAACCAAACTACCAAGCCAATTCTTACACTGGGAAGGAAACAAGCTTCCGGGGACCGGTTTCTGGCATTTCAGCCGTCATCGGCCCAGCTTGCTTGAATCCTGATGGTGCAATGAGCAAGGGACTCACATCTGAGTATACCCTTCCACGCTTAGGGTGGACAAAATATTTAACAACAAGGGGTGGTGATGGACAGAGTTTCTGAATTAAGCAGAATACTCTCACCCAGTCAAGAGATCAGGGCTAGATCCAACACCGTTTTTTAGCTCACTGCACCATCCCAGTTCAGAACCTGGCTATATGCAAATTAGTCTGTTCCTGTCCCAGTGCATGATGGGAACAGGGCAAACCAAACTACCAAGCCAATTCTTACACTGGGAAGGAAACAAGCTTCCGGGGACCGGTTTCTGGCATTTCAGCCGTCATCGGCCCGGCTTGCTTGAATCCTGATGGTGCAATGAGCAAGGGACTCACATCTGAGTATACCCTTCCACGCTTAGGGTGGACAAAATATTTAACAACAAGGGGTGGTGATGGACAGAGTTTCTGAATTAAGCAGAATACTCTCACCCAGTCAAGAGATCAGGGCTAGATCCAACACCGTTTTTTAGCTCACTGCACCATCCCAGTTCAGAACCTGGCTATATGCAAATTAGTCTGTTCCTGTCCCAGTGCATGATGGGAACAGGGCAAACCAAACTACCAAGCCAATTCTTACACTGGGAAGGAAACAAGCTTCCGGGGACCGGTTTCTGGCATTTCAGCCATCATCGGCCCGGCTTGCTTGAATCCTGATGGTGCAATGAGCAAGGGACTCACATCTGAGTATACCCTTCCACGCTTAGGGTGGACAAAATATTTAACAACAAGGGGTGGTGATGGACAGAGTTTCTGAATTAAGCAGAATACTCTCACCCAGTCAAGAGATCAGGGCTAGATCCAACACCGTTTTTTAGCTCACTGCACCATCCCAGTTCTATAGGTGTGGCAGGGTATACTCAGACATGAGTCCCTTTCTCACTGCTCCATCAGGATTCAAGCAAGCCGGTAGCTTGTCTCCTTTCTGGTGAAGAATTGGCTTGGTAGTTTGGTCTGCCCTGTTCCCATGATGCACTGGGCCAGGGACAGACTAATTTGCATATAGCCAGGTTCTGAGCTGGGATGGGGCAGTGAGATAAATAACGGTGATGGATCAAGCCCTGATCTTTGGACTGGGTAAGAGTGGTCTGCTTAATTCAGACACTCTGTTCATCACCACCCCCTTTTCTGAATCGTTTTTGGCCACTATAGGTGTGGCAGGGTATACTCAGACATGAGTCCCTTTCTCACTGCTCCATCAGGATTCAAGCAAGCCGGGCCGAAGAGGCTGAAATGCCAGAAACCGGTCCCCGGTAGCTTGTCTCCTTTCTGGTGAAGAATTGGCTTGGTAGTTTGGTCTGCCCTGTTCCCATGATGCACTGGGCCAGGGACAGACTAATTTGCATATAGCCAGGTTCTGAGCTGGGATGGGGCAGTGAGATAAATAACGGTGATGGATCAAGCCCTGATCTTTGGACTGGGTAAGAGTGGTCTGCTTAATTCAGACACTCTGTTCATCACCACCCCCCTTTTCTGAATCGTGACTGGAAACCCTGCAGCCCCCGATCACCCACCCCAAAAGGTGCTGACTCTGCCTTTTCGGCCAGCCGTCCACTTTTTAAATAGATTCCTAGCGACGGTGGGAGGAGTGGGCGAGCCCTTTGATCTGAGAGCGCTTAATGAACTTTACTTTTTAGGTCGAAGCCTGGCGTTCACTGCGCAAGCAGTGTCGCGCATGCTGTCATGTACTTGCACAAGTTCGTTTTATGTATTGTTTTGTAACTGTATTTATATAGTGCTTACTACCCCTGACAAGGTGTGGTTGGGTGGATGGAGTCAATGGATGAATGGAGTTGAGTGGTGGCTAGGTGGATGGACTTAGTGGGTGGATGAAGTGTGTGTGTGGCTGTGTGTGTGTCTGTAGCTGTGTGTGTGCCTGTGTATGTGGCTCTGTGTATGTGTGTGTGTGGCTCTGTGTATGTGTGTGTGTGGCTCTGCGTGTGGCTCTGTAGGTATGTATGTGTGTGGGACTCTGTGTGGGTCTGTGTTTGTGTGTGGCATTTGCGAGAAATTAAGCTATTGGCATTGTAAATGACAGTGCCATTTATTTATCTGTTTTCAAAACCAACCCATAAATAAAAATGTTGTCATTTACAATGCCAATAGCTCTAACTTTTTCAAAGGCGAGACCGTTGCATTGTAAATGCTTGTTATCATTGCCTTGCACTGCTCTCCATAGATCGACAAGACCACATGCACTGCTCCCCATAGATCAAGAAGACCGCATATATGGGGAGATGGGACTACATTTCTCATCTCTCCCCATACTCACATGTGACCCCTTCTCTACCAACAGGGGATCTTGGGAGTCCTTTGCCGTGCTCTCCCGTTAGGAAGCAAAGACACCAATTGAATTTTGGAAGCAGAACTATATTCCTCAATACTCCTCCACTCCTCCTTTAGGGACCATGTGATTCTGGTCAAATGACTTCCTCCCACAACATAAAATACAGCCTGATTCAGGGCCGGCCATCATCGGAGGAGTGCAGAGAGCCTAATAGGTGCAAGAGAGGACAATATCCCTTGATGTAGTAAGTGCTGGGGAAAACAGGGTAATTGAGTCCTTTCTTACATAGCCTCACTGTTTTAAGAAACAAAGGGTAAACACTGAAGTCCTCATTTATGAGGTTTTGCCGTGGACCAGCGCAGCAGGCCTTCTTGCTGCAGTGCCCTACGCCAAAAGAAAAGGGCAGGAATGCGCCATATCTATAAGATACGGCGCATTCCTGTCCTTTTCCCCTGTGCCGGCACACAATGGGCTGTTGTGCGCCAACGCAGGCACCATGGTGCAATTGATGCCTGCGTTGCGGGGATGATTATTTTTGTACAGGAAGGGAAACCTTGCTGTACTAAAACTATCAGGATGCAGCACACATAGAAAAGGGAAAACATGGATAAATAAAGATGTTTCTCCTCGTTGTGCCTCCCTTATGCCTCCCCTGGGGCGGCGTAAGCTTTTGGCACTGCCTCAGATTTACAATTGCTCGTAAATCTGGGGTGGTGTCAAAAGGCTGTGGATGTTGCTGGGAACGCCCCCAGCAACACCTATTGCATGCCCCTTTAACGCAGAACACTGCGTTAAAGGGACTGATATTTATCAGGCAGCATTAAGCCCCAAAAAGTGGCTTAGTACTGCCTGATAGATATCACACAGGCTTTTGCACCACGGAATGTCACAAAAAGTGATGTTCTGGAGGTGCAAGGAGTCTCAGAAATGAGGCACTGAGTTTTCTATTCTCACGGTAGGGATGGCTCCACCTCCACTACCTCATGGAGCATGGATTTTTAGGAGTTGTGTTGGTCTCACAAACATGACAAATTATTTGAAATATACTAGACTGTGCACTACTGGCTATAATAATTACATTTTACATTTGCATCACACACAGAAAGAGTAGAAATTAGGAGAATTAAACATATTTCTAACCGTTACGCCTGCCCTGGGGAGGATTTTAGTTTTGACGCATGCCCAAGTTTACAGATCTCTGCAAATCTGGGAATGCTTCAAAATCCAAGGGTGTTGTGTTGGACACTGTTAGACTTGTCAGCCCTAGGGTGGTCTTTCCCTATTTTTTTCACCCTTGCCTAATTTTTCCCACCTTCTTTTTTGTTGGCCTTAGGTCTCCGAGCGCCTTCCCATTGCTAATCAATGCTAAGGTGCAGGTGCTCTCTACTTCCAACATGGCTGCCACAAGCCCCTGCTACTGCAGCGTGGTCTTTTTAGTAGCACCCTAGTTGCCAGGAGCTGGCTGGAACCCTGAAACATTGTTGCAATACCAGCCTGCCTTGCCTGCCCATAGTTAGAGTAGGGAAGCTCCTGGAACCTTCTAGAATAGGGGCGGGGTCTGCTTTTGCCGCCTTAGAGAGTGGTCACCTGACCTGAGCATATATAAAAAAGGAGGGAAAGTTTTTAGTCAGTTAGGGCATCACTGACCTGGGGGAACCTACGCAGGAGACTTAGACGGTAGGGCCTAGTCAGGAACCTATACCACTGGGGGTGACAGGGTTTAGGCGCTGCCCACCAAGCTGTGTGAGGAACACTGAACTAGCCCACTGATGTGGCCCGGCGGGAGGGGAACCCAGGGACCACCTGCAGTGACCTGCTGAGGAATCCTGTCAGCAGCCTTCAACTCAAACTCCCCCCCTCAAGAAACTACCTACCAAGGGTGCAAGAACCTCCAAGCGCCAAGAAGAAACCCACCTGCTCTAACCAGGACTACTGGGGATCAACCAGGTACCGGGCTGTGTCACTTCTGCGCCCCGCTGTCTTCATCTGTGCCCCAGCGCTGTCCTGCCTCATCTCCACTGCTAAACCTGACTGGGCTGCTGAGCTGTCTGCCCTACCTAACCAGCGCTCTCCTACTGTGACCCTGAGAAGCGCTGTAGACTGCCAGAATTGTTGTGCCCTGTGAAGCGCTGTACTTTTCCCCCGAGCGCTGTAGCCTGACGACCTGATGATCACCTCTAAGCGCTACTCCCACCCAGCGCTGTGACTTGTGGACCGGCTGTGCTGGGAAGCGCTGCTGTCCCGTGGGCCCCATGACAAGAACTCACCGTCGCGGCCCTGCGCCAAGTGAGAAGGGCACCGCTGTCATCCTCGGGGCCTCAGAGGGAATCAGGGCCTCGCCATCGCCGTCGCGACCTTGGCGCTTCCCCCTGAGTGGGCCCAGCTGCTGTTGGTGTCTGCGCGATGGGCCCTAGTGTTACTAGAGGGCCGACGGAATCCAAGGTAGGCCGCACTAGGCCTCACTGGGCCCGACGCTGCCTACGGCCGCACCACGTGACAGGGCGCCCGGCCGCGTCATAGGCTGCGCCCCCGCCTCTGCTGTGATTGGCACGCCGGGCCGCGCCCTTGCCATCCCGACCTCTGACTGGCCCGATCCAGGAAAAGCCTCGGTCCGGCCCAGGGCTCATCGTGGAGGGGGCCAGGAGGAGCGAGAGCCCCCTCCCACTTGCTGCACCCTATGGGCCGGTGGAACCATCGGCGCGGGGGCCCGTGAAGTCCGGCTGCGCCCCGCGACAGGCCCCGCATTGCGAGACACACCGGAGGGCTCCAGAAGGAGCACGAGCCCTCCGCTACAGCTGTCCCGCCACGAGGGGCCCGAAGGAGGCCCGAAGAAGAAAGGTAAACCCCTGGGGAGGAGGGTGGTTGGACAAAGGAGACCCCAAGCTCGCCGCTCCCCTGGGGAGGCTGAAGTAGGGCCCCGTTAGCCCCAATCAACCCCCCCCGCCCCCGTTAGACCCTGGGCCAGATCCCGAAAGACACCTCTGGGGCCTAATATTAGGAGAAGTTAACCCCTGGTTGGGGGAAATAGTTCGTTACCGACGACTGCTAGGCCCGACTTCATGGAAAGTTTGTACTTGCCTTATGAAATGTTTCTTCCTGATTGAGGAACTGTTTATACCTGCCTTATGTAGAGGTTCACTCTGACCTGAGGAGATGTTTCCTGGGATTTAATGAAATCTTTACCCCGGCCTGTTGAATGGTTCATTACTGCTCAATGAAATGTCTATAATTGCCTGGTTTCCAGAGAGTTGTACTTCTGCCTAATGCCAGGTCGGAGATGCCCACAGTGAACTCTTGACATGCTCCTTAAGGAAACAGTTATTGCAACATACGGCTGTGATGTTCCCCTTTAGCTCCCCTGATGAAAGGCCTTAATAAGTTATTGCTACTGTGATTATTGATTTGCTCTAAATGATTTACCAGTTGTGATCTTGGTCTTAGATAAAGCTCATTGATTTTAATGAAACTCACTGGTGTGGTGTCAGTCATTGCGCATGTTTGCTGTGTCAGTGGATGTGTGTGCTGTATGGTCACTTTACAAGTAAGCTTTCGGGTGCCTACCTACTCGTGTCAAGCTACCCCCCGGGGAACTGGTGACCCCAGTTCCTACAGACAGCAATCGGCAACGCCCATGGAATGCCTCCCTGATGCCATCTAAGGCAGTGCAGCGACTTGAAAGGTGTTGCCATACACCGTATCTACGAGTCCATGCAAAGCCACTCAAAGTGTCTCTGCATGGCCTCATACATATGTGTATGCACTCTGCACTGCCGGAGTGTCATAAAAAAGTGACATACCAGCGACGCAAGTGGCTTGTAAAGAAGTCCCCTAGGTTTTGTCCTGGAAATGAAAATCCATCTACTTGTTGTGCATGCGGTACAATGCAGCACACATTCAAAGTTGGAAAAATTTGGAGAAATGAAAACATTTCTTCTCATTAAGCCTGACTTGAGGAGGTATAAGGCATTGGTGGAAATCCTTGTCTATGAATGTTAGTATATAGAGATTTGTGTTAAAACCCATTCGTTGACTCAACACCCCCTTGAGTCAAATTAACGCATTGCACAATCTTCATTACTTTGGTGAACATTCCAACACAAATCCTAGTCTGTATTGGATAGTGAATACCATTCTATAACTTTGTGCCTGGTTAGTATCAATTTTATGCTTCAAACCCCAAACAAAGCATTAGTAATCTGGTTCTTATTGTGTGGGTTGTGGCATTAAAAAAACAGACGCTCATTCCTGCCAGTAATCAGAACCAACCAAGTCATGCCGGGAGTCTTGGACAAGTATCCATCTTTGTTCCTCCTGTGTGTATGTTGAACAGGAGATGGCAGTTCCTTTGCTCTAGTCCCTCTAGTGAGGACAGGGAAGAGACAGATGCATACACATTGGACCATTAGATTCACAATAAATAATCCTGTCTACTTACTGGGTACCCATGCATGCCTTACCATGCTCGATAACTATCAATACAGACTCCTATTATAGCTGGAAGACTTCCAAACTACCAATAGGAATGGGAGACTGACAGCCTCAGAATGGCATAGGGATTTAATTGTTTCCCAATCTGCCAAGCTGAATTTGGGAGCAGAAGGATGCATACACACTTTCAAACTCCTCTTTCTATGCTTTTGGAGAAGAGGCATGTTTGGGGACTTTGGCAATAGACGTTTTGCTGCCAGGTCTATTGGCAAGGTCTGGGAAATGTCAGAGTGAAGGGTGGAGGGCTGCTAGCAACCAGTGTTTATGTTACAGCAGGTGTAGGGGACAGGCTTGTGGGTGAGGTTTATGGGTCCCTGGCTCATGGGGCTGGCTAGAGCTTCCCCAGTCTTTCTACCCACTGAAGACAGCTTTATCCAACTTCGGACTCATATTTTCCATCACCCAATTTATTCCTATTGGAGAACATTTGTGGATATTGTTTGTAAGGTTCACAAACTTTACATACATGTTTTGATCTTTAAGGCAGACATAAGTGCATTTTCTTACCCTATGCAGTGTATTGTATTTCATTTTATGGATGGGCATGCTCACTATTCCCCTGCATGGCACACAGTTGTTTGTCAAGTTGTGTAATTTCTTCTGTGGTAAGCACAGCAAAAATTGTCAACTTCTAGCATTGAAACAAAATTAAGCTCCTTTGATCCCATTAGAGTCTGGAGGACTTTGAATCTCACAATGGCTGGTGAGATTTATCATTGGTTCTACCATTCAAATTTGGTTTGTCCTTCAAACTGTGAAACCTGGGCTGTCTTGCGAAAACTGAAAACACAATTCTATTTATACTTGTTAGACCTGACATTCATAGGGTGGTCTTCCTTCTCCACTTTTCTCACCATGTGCACTTTACCACTGCTAACCAGTGCTAAAATGCTTGTGCTGTCTCGAATAAAACATAGTCCTACATGTACACATGGCCTCTAAATCAAATGCTACTGGTAGGCCTGCAGCACTGATTGAGCCACCCTCTTAGATGGCCCTCTAATCATGGCTCAGGCCTGCCATTGCAGAGTTTGTATGTGCAGTTTTACACTGTCATTTCGACCTGCCAAAATAATCCTGGGCCAGATGGCCAAGTGTGAAGGAGCTCCCGGCCTAGTTATCACCACTGGCAAAATTCTCAAGTAAAAGCCCCGCCTTTAAGCCACTGCAAACCAAGGGAAAGAATCTTACAACAGATGGAAATCTGGAGATTCCTAGCAGTGAGCGGGTCAAGGGAAAAGTGGAGGATGACCCATGCCACCAGTCCGGAGAACGCCGCAGTGCCTCCAGGAGGGACGGCGAGTCCCGATCCACGTGCCCAGTATAATCTTCGGTGGAGAGAACAGCATTGGCGCCTAACTGCTGCCAGAGCCCTTGGACACTTCCTCACCTAATTATCTGGTGGTGATCATCTCTGGGAACTCTGAAGCTGTTCCCTTTTACAGGGTCTCCCTTCCATCTTGGAGACTGCCGTATCGCGACAGAGGAGGTTCTGCTTGCCCAGACTGACTGACACATGTAGAGACCAGTTCTGGGACCAGTGCTGACAACCAGCTGCCGTTGGAAGCCTTTGATGCCACTCCGCTCTATTCCCTGCCAGCAAACAGCATTGAGGACCCAGAGGCAGTTCCCCTGAATGAGGTCCCTCCTTCATTTTGAATACTGCCACATCTAGATAGAGGGAGAGAACTGTTTTCCACAGGATAACCCTGCTGGTCCTCTGATGTTGCACTATTCAATCAAGGAAGTTTTCTGGTCCCCTGTCGCCTCCACTTGTCAGCTGCCCTCCCTGCCCCTCCCTCCCTGCTTCCGCTGCTATAATGCAGAGATGCATCAGTTTCTTGTAAATCTGCCACCTGATTTTTATTTCAAGGATTTAATGGGGCATCCAGGGCATCACAAAGGATGATGCACTACGGAGGAGCAGCAGGGGGAAGGCAACATGTGGGTGGGTAAAGGTGAAGTTAGCAGGATGAAACTAAAGAGCAGGAGCCCAGGTGTGTGATCTCATGCTGTGTTATGACATTAAAAAACACAAAATGTAGTTCCATGACATCAGCATTGGAAGGATACACTATACAAAATCAAAACAAGAGTAATAGGAATACACTCCAGTGAAGGGACAAACACAGAACAGGGAATGATGGCCAGTAAAACACAGGGAAAAGAGCTTGACAAGAAAGACCTAATCACGAGCAAGGATTAACGTTGTGGAGTAATGAATACAATGCTGTCTCGAACATCTGTAGTGAGAACGCAAAAATGGCATAATCTGGTTTGAGTTTGAGGAGCCCAACATATTTTGCTGAGTTTTTTGAAGGGTTAGTATTAATCACTTATTACAAGCATATGTGTTTATTAGTAGGAAATTGGGCATTTTAAAGCACATTAGTCAGGAATATTGGAGATTATCAGGAAATGTGTGTCAAATGTTATTTTGAAAGCACCTGTTGATAGTAAAAATAATGAAAACTGAATAGAACATATGATCGATTCCGGAAGTGGTTGTGAGTTCTCTCTTAAGGCACCTTTGAAAAAGTGAGTGCCAAGTGCTATATTTCATGTCATCTACAAATATTGATAAAAATTGAAAAGGTTTTAAAAGCAGTTCTAAAGACATTGGCACTTAGGTCCTGATTTAGAGCTTGGCGGGTGGTTTCTCCATCACAAATGCAATGGATATTCCAAACGCCCCATTCTAAGAGCTTTAGAATACAAAGTACTTACAATAAGGTGGAAGATAAACCCTCCAACAACCTCTACCTCAGGTCGACAGTTACAAGTATGAAGAAATGCTGGATATAAAGAAATGGTCCCAATGTCAGCCAGCAAAGCCCTGACCATATCTGACGTCTATGCGAGAGGCCTCAACAAAATAGGTGCCAGAACGGGTAGCAGGGCCGGCTCTAGGCATGTGCAAGCTGTGCACCTGCACAGGGCCACCACGCCAATATACATCCTTTATATATTAATCCTCTGAGGATGGATACATATTTGCGTGGTGGCCTCTGGCAGGGATTTGGCGGCCTCCGGCTCTGTTCCACTTCCAAACACCCTGACCCCCTCCCCTCTTTACTGGCCTGCGCACTCCGCCCCGCCCGGACCCCCTCATCCGGGCCCCCTACCTACGCTCCTTGCCCAGGGTCACCATGAGCCTAGAGCCGGCCCTGCGGGTAGAAAATATAGTCACAGGATGATTTGGGTAGCAGGGACAGTGTGGAGATAAGCCCAGTACCACTGGAAACAAGACAAGCCACACAGCCATCATTCCAGATCCTTAGGCCCCATGTTCAATTTGTGCATGGTGGCCACTGGCACACATTTCTGAGGACCTACACTTATTTTTCCTCATCAGACTTTCAGTGAGTTGAAAAGAAAGAAAAGCAGAAGGAAGAAAGGAGGGGGACGTTAACAGTAGGAAAACAGTGAAAAGGGGTCAAGCAAACTTGCAAAAGTGAGACAAAGATGCAGGACATTTATAGAGCACGAAGGAAGAAATAGGCATACAATGAAATCAAAACTCCCAGCCTTGGTATTCAATAAAGTATTCATGTGGGACCAGCGTCAGGCTCCTGAGAAAAACTTTGAGCCCTTGCACCTATTTTTTTAGAGATTGAGGAGCTATTAGATGCCCCCCACAATCAATTGCCAGTGAGTGGCAGTGATACATTTTGGATCCAGGCCCTCACTCTGCAGTAGTCTCTTTCCCCCTGGCAAGTGCTTGCAAATTGACTCGGCAGGTCCAATTTAAATAATAATGAGAGAAAGAATATCCACTGTGTTTTCCACCTTCAGCTGAAATACCTTAGCTGAAAGCCCTCTTTCTGCACTGAACAGCAGCAAGCAATTGGCCTTTTCCTGGACTGGAAAAAAAAAGTGCATTCTGGAAACTTATACTGAATTTGGCATAAGGGTTGATTGTGTGGAAGATTATAGGCTGCCCTATTTTTATTATTTTTTTTTAATATACGCTACACTACTACACTGTAGTTCAATCCATGCCACTCTACTCTATTATAATCACTCTATTATATTTCAATACACACTACTTTATGCCACTCTACTCGACACCCTACTCTGCTCTAATGCAACTCCTCTCTACAAGACTCTACTACACTGTATGCCAATGTATCCCACTCCATGACCATCCACCTTACGACACTGTACTACATTGTATGACAATATGGGACATGCAACTCCACTCCTCTCTATGAAACACCACTCCACTATATGACACAGCACTACTCTGTACGACACTCTCCTCTACTTGTAGTGAAGCACATTAGGGCCAGCACTGAGTCTTCATTTTAGTTTCAAGTTTTAGTTTGACGGCTTTTTTAATGGTCCCTTTTTTATGAGTTTTTATATTAACACAATGTTGTACTGAGAAGATACTGTCTATGCAGTTTATTTCCAGTAAGCGTTGCTGCTTTGTTGTCTGTACTTCCTGTCCAAGGCCAGACACACAGCACATGATTCCCTTGTGTTATGTCATCCACTGGATCCGCGGAAATCATGATGGCTTCTAGGCGATTAGGCATTGACACAAGCAATTCACCCCCCAACAAATTTGATGAATAGTGAAATACTCAGACTTTTACAGTATATATCAGACTGTCATGTAATAGCAGGGTTTACATGCAAATTCAAGTATTGTAAATTGTTTTTCGACTATATCTATAGATTGGAGTTTTACATTTATATTTTCCAGATTGGCCCCTGAAAAAGAGACATGGGGTCCTGAAATGCAGGGCACACATTATTTCAAGGTGATTAATCACTATTGCTGATCAATTATGATTTATTTTATTGCATAAAAGCTTTAATTTTTGTTAATTTATCACATTTACGGTTGCTTGAATAGAACATGTTGACTAGGAAGTCAATTGTAATAAATGTAACTTTGTCAATCATACAATAATGATGCATGTTAAAATGTTGATTTTGAAACAAATATTTCTTCATAATTGTGCACACTTGGTCCAAGTCACCTGCACGCACTTGGCCCTATTGTCTCACATTCAGCAGAGGAGCACTTCTGTTGAGATTATCCTGGAACGCGGTGACTGGGAAGACTGAGAAGCCGCCTTGCTGATTCTAACCTCTATCCTGCAAAGGACGATAGCCTGCTCTACATCAGACTGGCTTCTTGGCACAAACATACCCAGGTATGAAGGGGTTAGGCTATGTCAATCGATCTGGCAGGGGGTACTCCCGATATGCTCTTGATACTAGGTAGTTGTAGATAGGAGTGTAACAAAATAGTAATCATACCATGGTTGAATTGTTTATGTTTTTACCATTCGCATAAAGCTGGTTATCATGCTTTATTTCATTTGCCTAATAATAGCAACACATGTTTTCTATAAATGAATACCATTGTTTCAATAAATGTTTGAAAAACCATTTTCGTAACTTTCTTGTGTTTACCGTGCATATGCAGAGTGACAATGAAAGGGTAGATCTGTTTCCACAATTACCTTGGGAATAAGACTGCCCATGTTCGAGGTTGATGATACCATCTGTTACCCTGAAAAGGTTAGGGGTTTAGATGGAGCACTGTGAGCTAGGTTGGAATTGTAGCAACCTTTTCCAATGATATGTTTGAACTAGGTCCCTAAAGTCTGAAGTTCATGTTGACCTGGTACACAGACCTATTTAATTGTAGTAACCGTATTCGTTTATGCCCCAGGGGTTTGTCCTTCATGCAGGGCTAGTCTAGGCTGTAGGCTCAAACCCAGAGGGAGAATAATAGATACCTCCACAGTCTGTAGCCATCCTGCCCTGGGTAGTGACTGTTAACACCATATCGTGGGCTCAAGCGGGCTACTTTTAGTGGGGTCCTTCCACCTTCTCAGACGTTAGAGGTTTCTGTTACTTCATTCTTTATGTTTATATGTTTTGAAGGAGGGTCTCCAGTCAAGCATCTTCCTGATTTGGAGGATGTGGAAGGTCAAGCACTTGATGAATTTCAAGAAATCGTTACGAAACTGGTAGAAGGGTTTGATATGCCACCTGGCTTGGTGATTTCCAGGCATACGTTTTTCAAGAGAACTCAAAAACCCAACCAGAACGTAAATGCTTAGATCTCCTCTTTACGTAAATAAATGACTGAATGTCAGTTCCAGAACTACATTGATCAGTTAATGTATGACCAATTTATCAGTCATTGTACTGATAGAAGTATACAGAGAAAACTTATTTCATTAGGAAACCCATCATTCTTAGAAACCATTTGTATATCTAAAAGCATTGTAAAGTCTTTCAAGTCTGCTGAAGAGTTACATGATAGAAGCAGTAAGCATGTGAATCCTGTTCACAGCAAGGAAGAAAGTAAGAAAGAGAGAAAAATGAGTAGGCAAATTCCTCTAATCAGTCTATTCCCTTTTATAAACATATTAATATATGCTTCCGGGGGTTGATTCACTCTCACAGAAAAGGAAGAAAACTAAGTATGGGTGAAATTTGAGAATTCGCGTGCCGCGAATTCCCGCAAAATCGAATTCGCAATCCGCAAAATCCGCGAATTCGTTCGAATTTGCGGATTTTTGTTTTTTTGCATGTTCGCGGCGTTTTCTGCGTGTTCGCAGGGGTTTTTGCGTGTTTGCGGGCTTTTTGCGGGTTCGCGGGCCGCTTGCATGACGAAGTTACCCATGCGGTCGTGTATGGGCACAGCACCCTCTGGTTCACCACTGCCACCCTCTGTTTCATCACTGCCACCCTCTGGTTCACCACTGCCACCCTCTGGTTCACCCCTGCCACCCTCTGGTTCACCCCTGCCACCCTCTGGTTCACCACTGCCACCCTCTGGTTGAGCACTGCCACTCTCTGGTTCACCCCTGCCACCCTCTGGTTCAGCACCGTCACCCTCTGGTTCACCACTGCCACCCTCTGGTTCACCACTTCCACTCTCTGGTTCATCACACACCTCTGGTTCACCTCTGGTTCACCACTGCCACCCTCTGGTTAACCACTGTCACCCTCTGGTTCAGCACTGCCACCCTCTGGTTCACCCTTGCCACCCTCTGGTTCACCACTGCCACCCTCTGGTTCATCACAGCACCCTCTGGTTCACCCCTGCCACCCTCCGGTACAGCACTGTCACCCTCTGGTTCACTACTGCCACCCTCTGGTTCACGACTGCCACCCTCTGGTTCATCACAACACCTCTGGTTCACCACTGCCACCCTCTGGTTAACCACTGTCACCCTCTGGTTCAGCACTGCCACCCTCTGGTTCACCACTGCCACTCTCTGGTTCACCACTGTCACCCTCTGGTTCACCCATGCCACCCTCTGGTTCACCACTGCCACCCTCTGGTTCACCCCTGCCACCATCTGGTTCATCAATGCCACCCTCTGGTTCACCCCTGCCACCCTCTGGTTCAGCACTGCCACCCTCTGGTTCAGCACTGTCACCCTCTGGTTCACCCCTGCCACCCTCTGGCTCATCACTGTCACCCTCTGGTTCATCACTGCCACCCTCTGGGTCCCCACTGCCACCCTCTACCGAGACCTTTTGTGACGCAGCGGCAGCACAAAAGATGCGCCATGGTGCTGGGTATTAACAACGTGACGCATCTGAGAGATGCGTCACGTTGTAAAGCCCTGCGCCATCAGGAGGGCCTTAGGAGTGAAATCTACAAGAATTCACTCAGTCACTTTTAGGCCAATGCTGCGTCAAAATCCTGCGCCTGCTTGAAGCAGGCGCAAGGCTTGATGCAGCATTGGGGAGATAGGGCCCCCCAGAGCATTGCTGGAGCTGCGTCGCAAGCGCGACGCAGCTCCAGCAATGCGCTGCTTTTACGGCACAGATGCGTGACGCATCTTTGTCGTTTTTGCCACATGGTGCGCCGCATTGTAAATGCGGCGCACCATGGGTGGCGGAGCTGCGGCGCACAATAACTGGCACATCCCTGGGGATGCGCAAATCTGCCCCTATACATTTAGCCAACGAGGGAGCACTTACTGATTAGACAGTAGAAAGTACTCCAGTTGAGTAGAGGTATTGCAAAAAAAGGTGGCATCTTCGTGGACAAACACGCAGGGCGGGAGTCATTCTGCCCCCTGTTAGACTCGTTTTTTGTGCCCTTCTGCCCTCTGTTAGACTCGTTTTTCCCTTGTTTTTCTGCCCTTCTGCCCTCTGTTAGACTCGTTTTTCCCTTGTTTTTCTGCCCTTCTGCCCCCTGTTAGACTTGTTTTTTGTGCCCTTCTGCCCTCTGTTAGACTCGTTTTTGTGCCTTTCTGCCCCGTTAGACTCGTTTTTTGCGCCCTTCTGCCCTCTGTTAGACTTGTTTTCCCCTGTTTTTGTGCCCTTCTGTCCTCTGTTAGACTGGTTTTTTGTGCCCTTCTGCCCTCTGTTAGACTCGTTTTTCCCTTGTTTTTTTTGCCCTTCTGCACTTTGTTAGACTGCTTTTTGTGCCTTTCTGCCCTCTGCATCACCACATCATCACTCAGCGCTACCCCAGCATCACTCAGCACCACCACATTAACACCCAGCACCACCACATTATCACTCAGCACCACCACAGCACCACTCAGGGCCACCACAGCATCACTCAGCTCCACCACATTATCACTCAGCACCACCACTGCACCACTCAGCAGCACGACAGCATCACTCAGCACCACCACAGTATCACTCAGCACCACCACAGCACCAATCAGCACCACCACAGCACCACTCAGCGCCACCACAGCATCACTCAGCACCACCACAGCATCACTCAGCACCACCACATTATCACTCAGCACCACCACAGCACCACTCAGCACCACTACATTAACACTCAGCACCACCACAGCACCACTCAGCATCACCACAGCATCACTCAGCCCCACCACAGCACCACTCAGCGCCACCCCAGCATCAATCTGCGCAACCATTCAACAACAACTGGTTCAAATATGTTCTCTCAATGTTTCAAACTTTATTACAAATGTCACAAAAAGATGTTAATATTTCACTTCTGTTCTTGGATTTTCGTCACAGTAAAATACACTGAACATAATCTTCACAAAAGTTATATACAAAAGTTTAAGCTATTGCCATTATAAATTAAAATCACTTTTATTTAAGTATTAATTATTTAAACAAATTAAAAGCCATTGTAATTTGTAATATCAATACAGCTAAGTCACGTAAATACAAAACATGTTGCATTACAAATGCTATAGGTGTCACATTTGCGAAAGTTATAACTATTGGCATTGTAAATGACAATGCTATTAATTTAGCTATTTTCAAAACCAACACATAAATAAAAAAAATTGTCATTTACAAGACCAATAGCTCAAACTTTCCTAATGCGAGACCTATTGCATTGCAAATGCTTGTTTTTAAATCTGTCAGTGCTTCCTGTTGAGGTTTAATTTTCGTGACAGGCACCTCATTGCCTACTTGTAACTATTCTCTGACCCTGCTTCAAGAGTCAGAGCAGGGTCAGAGAATAGTTGCAAGTAGGCAACGAGGCGAGGCGCCAGGAAGCACTTACAGGCTTACAGCAGCAGGTGCCCAAGTTGAAGTTAATTTCTTTGTAACCCTTTTGTAAAAGGTTACAAAAAATTTGCTTCAACTTTTGCACCTGCTGTTGTAACCCTGTAAGTGCTTGGCTGAAAATTCGACCCTGCTAGTTCGCGGATTTTATCGCAATTTAGCGAGATTCGCGGATCGCGAAATCGCGGAAAATCCGCAAATTCCGCGAGCGGAACTAATTGTCAGCCCATGCTTGAAGAAAACCATGCCTGGCTAAAATCTGGTGTTCGCCCCCACTCGTCCTTCTGCCTCTCTCCAGTGTACCCGTTCTCTGTCTCTTCTCCTGCCTCTTCCTCTTCTTCCTCTCCCTAAAAAGGCGGCCTTTGATTTTGTGCAAAGAAGTCAAGAACAATCAAGAAACCTAGAAGAGAAACTAGAGGTTACCCCAAAAAAAGTAATAGGCACATCCAAAAAAAGAGCACAGAACCAGAAAAGGGAGGCCCTGTTAGAAGAGAACCAACAAACAGACATGCCAATCCCCCTGACCTGCATAACAACCTATAACACCATCGCAAATAAAATGTCTAAAATCAGTAACAAACACCGGGAAACTGAAGTGGGAGAAACAAATCAAGGCCACATCTGCAAAAATAACAACTCTGGATCTATCGCCTCTCAACTCATAAAAACTGGCTGAACGACAACATTCCCATGGAACGCACTAAATAACTCTTGAAATTGGATATATTTGGTTCTCTGTAATATCCTAAAAATGGTTCAGCAACCCATTCCCGGACACGGGACACGAAGATGTCTGAGGCAATTTTCTAATACCTGAAATGCAGCCCACAAATAGTAAGGCATCACCCGAGTAGTGCACATTTGATGCTTAGCACCTCAATCCCAAGAAATATCAGTCATTGGGGCAAGCAACATTCGTCATCATTAAACCTCTCCATGTAATCCTTCTTATAATTTTACAACACCCTAACACGCAGAATGCAGGCAAAGCACTATTATCCCAAAAGCAACCGGTGTGAAAGTTGTACACAATTCCGCCAATAACACCCAGTGGCATATGACGATCACCAAATGCTGATACGAACTTGGTACAATGAGTTAACCATAATTTGCACATAATCACTGCACATGTCAAGCAGCCCTTCAGGCACCCTAACACATCATCTATTCTCTATTTCAAACATTCTCCTTCAATAAACTGGACCATTTTATTCTTTCATATTTTCACTACCCAACATTCAGAATGCTTGCACTGCACTTGTCTCCCATTAGACGCAATTTGTACACAATTCCGTCAATACACTTAGCTGCATACAACAATCGGCATATGCAGATACAAACTTACTATATAATTTGCACATAATCATTTTAAATGTCAAAAAGCCCTTAGGACACGTCTTTGCATTTTGAGGCGTAGGCTGTCCTCGACTCCTAGTGACCACGCCCCACGTGATGACGCGATCACGCCCCGCGTGATGACACGATCACACGTACACCGGGAACGGACCGTGAAAGACTGCACATTTAATCCAGGTCTCGGAAGCGGCCAAACATCTTCTGAATCCCAGACCAAGGCCGCAACAGGTATTAGTAGAGGGCAGTGGACTTTGTTAAAATAAGTGGAGCGCCCGAGCTCACATACCGGGAAGCACGATACACTGAAAACAGCATCCGGGAACTTACCTAGTAACCCTTTACTTTCTAAAATCATCGTGTGACTACAGGCACTATCCAACAATTTCTGAAGCCATACATCATGCCACAAAATAGCTGCTGTGAACATAGTGACATCATGGCGACAAGCCCCCCCACCTTGCTAGCATGCTTTCCGCAAATAACACATGTCACACAAAGTTACATTGGGAAAAGCTGCTGCAGGTTTATTACATACAACATTATGTAATACTTGTGGGTTATCTTACGGGCGATCCAAGGGAAGGCAACATTCTCGCCACCGCCCGCCTGACGAGGCGGACCGCACCATGGCGAACCACCTCTTTGTGCCCCTTCTGGTGCTCCTAGAGGAATCACCTGACCATCATTTCTTATACTCAGACCCCTTTCGGGGCGGAGCGTAGCTAGGCAAGCCCCCGGTTGCTCAGGCCCACAACCGCCCGAAGGACTAATGGGGCACCAACATCGGTTCCAGGAACCTCCCATGAGGCCCCCGGGTGTTAGGCTCTAGCACCCCTATGTGCCACGCTGAGGTACCCTTCTGTACCATCTGCTTCCAGATCACCCTGTAACTCTGCCTGCAACGATAAAGAAAACATTACTTTGTTCAAACCATAACCCCAAGCCCACATGCCGGGTAAGCGGTAGGGAGGGAGATGGCGTGTCCCCTGCGAGCCCAGCGTCGCGTCCTGGGCAGCAAAGAGGCAGGTAAAATGGCGGTGGGGCCTTAAGTACCCAAACCTGCCCCCACTGCAAGCCCCGGACACGACGTCACCCCGATGCTAAACCCCACCCTCCCAGAGGAACAGGAGAGGGGGGGATTGAAGAGATTGGCGAGGGGGGAGCCCAATGCCACTAAGGGTGCCGCCCTCCTCATTGTCCCCCTGCGGTGGCCTTGGGCAACTACATTTTCAGTGTAGCACACGCAACCCATTAATAAACCGCGGTGCACCTATAGGTGTAAAATGTTGTCCCCACCCAATAGATTGACTAAGGATCAAGTCTGACACTGCGTGTGGCACACATGAGTGCATGAATTTCTCAAGTTTAAACAACCATATGTTTTATGTATCTGTGCTTGTGTTTTGTCTCACTTCATTTGCAGATCACTACATCATAATCTAAGTATTATTAGGAGGAAACAACTGGTCTCCCTCCACTTTTTTAACTGCACCTTAGCGCGTGTGGCACTTTTTAAGCAATCCGGTCTGGAAGACTCAACCTTGACCGGTTTATACACTTTTTCACACTGGTCATGAAGAAGGTCAGCACAATAAATAGACTGGCTGAAACATGTAGTCCTACCCTTAGGATATTTGAGTCCAAACCTAAAGGTCTACGCATCTCTTTATTTTTAACCCTGTCATTGGGCCCCCTATTAAAATTAATTTATAAAATAGACCCTATAGATAGTATTACCACCACATTCATTGCACCACACTACTCAAAAAGAAAACATCCGCTGTAATTCAGGCGTCGCAGCACACCCAAAGTGCACTCGGCACCTTGGGTGGGACCCGATGATGAAGCATGCCACCAACTAGGTTGGTGGGTGAGGGTTTTCTTAAGAAACCTACTGGTTTCCACAAACACAACCTTGAGACTTCAAACTATGAGCCAGTTCTTTTTGATTACATGCATTCATATATGGGAAATGAACTAGCTCCTCTTGACTCTTCCTCTCTCTATTTTTGATTTGCATTTATTTTAGATTAACCTTTCCAATACCCTGCCATACACCTTCATTTGAGATGATTACGTTAGTGTCAAAGAAGAACGTATTGACAAAATCAAAAGGTCATCTTTTAGCATATGAGATCATCAAGCTGTATCAATGCTTGTTATTTTTTTGTTGTTATGGTCTAATGCATCATTTTACTAGGCTGCAAGAACAGTATAAGGCACAAGTTTCCATCGCCTTAGACTTACATTGGGCCCTTTTGTCTTCTTTAAATTAAAATAAATAACTTGATTTTAATACTGTCTGTGCCCAACATCATTACAGGAAGAAATGTTCTCTCTCTGGTACTTTAGAACTCTCTCTCACCTGTACATTTGGAAAACCTACCTGATTGGCCAGTTAGTACTTGCTGGAGATGAAGATTATACACAATGAGGCTCATTCACTGTAACATTTTTCAGTAGTCCAGCAGTACTCTTTTGCAAACTCGTTTATGCTATTTGTGAATTTGCCCATAAAATATCTCAAATGAGAATAAAAGTGGATGAATATTCATAGAAAATAGTACAAACTGAAAGAAAGGGCAGTGCTCGCTTTACCCTTTTAATAATGAGTTGGACGTTTCGGACCGATACACAAAGTCATATAGGAGTACGTAAAAGAGATCTCCTGTAGTACTGATTCCAGTACCCATCAGTTATTTTTTCAATCAGCCTTTATATTTACTGAGTCCAAGTTCATGCCATATGTACATGTGATTGACTACACATGTATAGGAAAAAAACTTTCACTTTTTTCAGAAAGTTTATCCTAACATTAACAGTAGATGGGGAGGGGGGTGGAGGCTTTCTGACAAACACATTATTTTACAACCAGAACTGACTTTTTCGCTTCTGTGCTTAGCTAGGTTGGTACTAGCCAGATACTGGCAAGAACTCCTCAGTGAAAAGCATCTATGAAGTATGTTCGAAGGACAAACCTATTAACTACAGAGGTGTGAAACCAACATTTGCATTTGAGCCTCGGGCCGAATCAATGCCATTGTGTGAGGACATCCACATAGGATACCTTATTTATCATTCTCTGTTCTAAGTGACGAGTGTTCACTGAGTTGAGTTTTCTGCAGTCCTGCAGTGGTCACAGTGAAAGCCCTGATACCATCATCACAGCCTTCCCCTGACTGGATTCTGCATTTAGTTCCTTTCCACTCATACTTTGGACATGAAAGAGTTCATGTCCTCTCTTTTCTTGTACTCATTCTGTTTTCCTTCGCTTTGCTTTTGTTTTATCGTGTCCCTTGTTCTCAGATTCCTCTTAGACGCAGCACAAGAATGAGCAACCTGAGCTGGAAGTGTCTTTTAAAAAAGGTGCTCTTTCTTAGAATGATTACTGTTTCCCTTTTCAGTGCTTGTATTCACTTCTTCTTACCCCATCTTTACTGACTGGATTCGGTAAATGCTTCACGTTTGTTGATCTTACAGTATTTTTAGTTTGATCATTCAAGTCCTCTTATATATACGTTAGTATATATATATATATATATATACTGTAGTATATACCTGAGTATATACTTATATGTGTATGTAGTTTGTGGGCTCTGGAGATCAGCCCTAAGAATTGTCTGCTTCCGCTTAGGCACTTTCTTTTCTGTTCAACTGCATCTATATAACTGTCTTGATAGAAAATGACCAGTAGAGGTCAGTAAAATACCAGTATTGCTCTCTGCTGAGGGACTTTCTTTTTTGATTTTTTTTGGCAGTTGCCTCTGTTTAACTTTCTTCATAGAAAACGACCAGCAGAGGTTAGTAAAATATCAGATTCATTCTCTAGATTCCAGTCTATAGAAATTGTCTTATACGAGCACCCGTTGACAATAATATTTTTTTCAAACCTAGGAGCAGATTTACAAGCCCCTTGCGCTGCCAGTACATTTCTTTTTTTGATGCACTGGCAGCACAAAAAATTGCCCCATATTTACATGGACATGAAAAGCCATCCAGCGTGTAAATATGTCCCCTTTACACGCGGCACTTTGTGTGAAAAGGGTGTTCCATGGGTGTTACTCTGGGTGTTCCTACGCAACACCCATGGAACGATACACATTTACAGATTTTACGACAAATCGTGAATCTAGAAATGTGTGTGAATGCTACTCCTACCCAGGGGAGGCGTAGGGAGGTGCAATGAGGAGAAATTGAATAATTTCTCCTAGTTTTTGTTTCCTGTTTCTATGCGTGCTGCATTCTGCAGCACACATTGAAAAGGAAATAACCTCTGATGATTGTTTTTGTTCAGGAAGGTTTTCCTTCCTGCACATGAACAATGTTTGTGCAGCACACATATAAGTTGAAAAACGTAATTTCAGATTGTTTTTGTTCAGGAAGGTGCTCTTTCCTGAACAAATACCATGGTGCAAGGATGCCTTCGTCGGCGCATGGCGGCAGTTTGTACCCCAGATCAGGGGGAAGCACAGAGATGTGACATATTGTTGTAAATATGTTACATCGCTGTGCTTTCCAAACTAACACAGTGCGGTGCAGCAAAATGACTTGATGCACTGTGCTGCGTTGGTTCATTGCAAATCTGCCCCCTTGTATTTTCAGTGATATGACCACCGAAGGCCCTGATTTTAAATTAAAAATTTAGCTTTGGACTATACCATTTCCAGCGGAAAGGCAATATTTCTCTCCATGTGTTCCCATACCTGAGATGTCACGCAGTTTGGTGCTTACTCTCCCTACATGTTAAAGAACATTAGTTTTCTCAGCACCCAGGCTGTGCTGCGGAGCTAAATAAATATAAGGTCTCAAAGGCGAGACCGAATGCATTTCAAATGCTTTTTTTTCCATGTTCATTGTTCCTCTTCCGTCGTTCGCAGAAAACCGGACATATTTACAAGCCCCATGCCCCGCCGGTGCATCACGTTGTGTGACGCACCAGGGGGGCAGCCTGCTAAGGGATATTTACAAGCACAGGTAAAGTCACCCTGCGTAACTTATCCTGTGCTTGTAAATATCACCCCTATTCATGCAACACTTTGTGTGTTAGGGGAGGGACGTGGGTGTTGCTGTGGGTGTTCCCACACAACACCCATGTCCACTGATGCATTTCCAGATTTACTAGAAAACATAAACCTGGAAATGCGTCAATTTGCTACACCTCCCTAGGGAAACGAGGAGAAAGATTTTAATTTCGCCTTTTTTTGTTTTTTTCTCTTTCAATGCGTGCTGCATTCTACAGAACGCATTGAAAGAGGAAAATGCCTGCAGTGATTGCTTTTGTGCAGGAAGGGGCCCCTTCCTTCACAAAAGCAATCTCCCTATGGCGCAGGCATCCCTGCACCATGGTGCACGGGTGCCTGCGCCGGCGCATGTCAGCGGGGGAGAGCACAGGAATGCGACATATCATTGTAGATATGTTGCATTCCTGTGCTCTGAAAGTGCTGCAGCGTGGCGCAGCCAAAGGGTTTGCGGTGCCGCGCTGGGGCACTTTCTAGTAGATCTGCTCTCATGTGTTTGGAGTAGAGTGAGGTATTTTCTGGTGACTTCATTTGTTTCAAATTAGGGTTGCTGCAAGTTGAAAATCGTCCGAGAAAGTTCTGCAAAGTGGAAAATCTTTGCAACTTCTTGAAAGTTGACCTGCGGGTACATAAGGAGAATTTTCCTTTTTTTCGTTTTCGTTTTTTTCCTGCAAACTCTACTTTTCAGGGCGTTGCTGGTATGCTATTTCTTTGCCAACTTTAGGAATGATGAGGCATATCATCAAGGGACGGCGATAAATACCGCAAAGCGTGCTTAGCGCTTTTTTATTTATCGTCGTCTATCTCTGGAATGTATTGCCCTGGTAGCACGTTATTAACAACGCGTTTCTCCACGGCGAAAACAATTCCACAAAGGGGGGAAATCGCCGTTTTGCAGGGAACATAGCTGGCAATAACCTTGCTAATACGACCCTGAGGTTGTATCAGCATAATCCACCCCCAATGTTAGGGATAGGTAAGTCTGCATTTTAGCAGATGTTAGTTTTTGGCAAAAACAGCGCTTTTCTCCAAAAACTAAAGACTGCTTAAATGCTGGGGCAGCCTTGTAAAAATTGCGATGAGCACATCAGCGATATTTGAAAGGTTGTACTGACCAGTGATACCCACTTTGCATCTCATTAGGGATGTATGATGTTACAACGCAGGCTATTACAACGCCTGCCTTTACAACGTGGTTTTTACATCGCAAACCTTTACAACGCATAGCGCTTAGAGGTGCTGGATAGTGAAAAGTTTAATTTTCTATTCCAACTTCAGTCCCCGTGGACACTAGGGAAAGTGTTGGATAGAAAATTAAACTTATTCCCTATCCTAGAGCGCCCCCCAGCGCAATGCGTTGTAATGGTTTGTGTTGTAATGACCGCGTTGTAATGGTAGTGCGTTGTAAAAGTTTCGTTGTAAAGGTTGTTCACCCTCATTAGAGATGTAAAGGGAGGCGTTGGGTAAAAGGGTGCTAAGATGAGCTAATGCATGTTAGCACCCACTTGTAAATAAGGCGAAAAGATGATCTCCGCTTTTTTGGCTTTTAAAGCCACAGAAGCAGAGATAATGCCCTTGTTAATATGCCCCGATGAGTTTTAAACGTGTTTCTCTGACACTGAAAGAAGTCTCGTTCAGACACTTAGCACAACTCCTGAATCACTATTTTGGTTTTTGCCACTACTGCCTGACACTGATGATGTGATATAACAGAAGGAAATCATGAACCTCTTCATATATTGATCACTTTGATAAGCCATGAGCTCGTTATTCTGTGCAATGGTTAAAGGCTACACTTACGTTCAACAGTCAGAGAGACGCTGCTTGTAGTGTATTTCTTCACCGCGGGAAAGTATGCGGTGCAGGACAGACGTTTATTGTTATGCTCCATAGCAGCTCTGAAAGTGATGGTAGATGTGTAGGTTCTGGTGCCGTCCAGATTATAAGTATTATAAGATGACTGATTGTATTTAAACTCTGGATCTGGGCTCCAGGTAATCTCCGGGGCTGTGCCGGAGCATCTCCCGGGCGCCGTGCACTCCACTGTCACTATTTCACCCTCGATCACTTGATCAGGAAGAGAGATTTCTGGCGTGTCCTGAAGAACTAGGGGGTAGAAATCAAAATGCACAACATTATTTTTGAAATAAAAGGATCGTCTGTTTAGCAGCAGTTATAAAGCAACTCGACGATGCCAACATGTCGTTTTTGGTTGTCATGGTTGCATTGTAGGTGTATATGCTGAAAACAGACAACACACGGCAAGAAAGTTGTGTACATCCAGGTCATACACTGAGATGCCAACACACACATGAAAGAGAGCACACCGTTAAACAGAGTCACCAGGGTGGATGGGTGAATAAATAAATAATGCGGATGGAAGGACGGCTGTGTGAGTGCAGTGATAAATGACTCAGAGTACAAATCATAGTGCATGGATGAATATGTAAATGTGGACTGATCGAAAAGAGTACTGGAGGAAAGAAAGTGAAAGCACCTTTTAGCTACACCTAAAACTGTATGTGTAAGAAATGTGGTTATTAGTTGCGATGAATGTGAGTCCTTCACAAGTAGTACATTGACAATTATCTCTTTACTGAGAACCAATTACCCTACTGGAGCACTCAACTCTTCAGGGTAGCAACGCAGAGCAGTCAAAGGCCTACTCAGGGGAGGTGGTATCTGCTGGTAATCCCAATTCCCTGGAACACACAAACCTCAATAAATTATTGTCCAGTGAGTGCTTTTTCTTTAAAAACGGCAATGTATTTTTATTACTGTTAGTTCCATATAGGTACCCTAATATAGGCACAGGTAACATTGCAACCTTTCACCTATATCATTTCCTACATTACACACATAACTGTATACAAGGACTGACCTTTTACCCAGATACAACACTGCATTCAGAACGCAGGTTTTCCCTGTGTTCGAATCTCGTACATTATGCATGAGGTTTCTTGGAAGCGCAG
Organism: Lissotriton helveticus; assembly: GCF_964261635.1. Classification (NCBI taxonomy): domain Eukaryota; kingdom Metazoa; phylum Chordata; class Amphibia; order Caudata; family Salamandridae; genus Lissotriton; species Lissotriton helveticus. The sequence goes on along the minus strand of NC_136068.1, from coordinate 1,752,914,318 downwards.
CAGAACTACCATCTCCTGTATAATATCTCTGTATAAAATTCAGGTACGACGTCAGCCTTTAGGCGGACACAGTAACTCAGCAAGGTAGGACCACTGGGGGGACCTATGGGTATATATACAACAGATGTTGCTTAGAAAGACAAAGGAGTTTGTTTTTGCTGTTCACGGACAGTATGCGATTAAACAGGCTCTTACCATTTAAACATTGACTCCTGAGCGATTCCAAATTTTCGCTGGAGTTCCATTCCGAGTTTCGCTTGAGCCTGTGCCTGAGTGTGCAAGCGTGCAGGTTGCAGCAGCGAACACCGCAGGAGTTTCCCGGTTTCCCTATTTTCAGTTTCGCGACTGGGTGAGCCGCACCCGAGCCTGAGATGGTAGTGCAGAAGATAGGCTCCCTGCGGTCCCACAACCTCGCTTGTCACTTGCTTGCAATCCTCTGCAGACGCCGGTTGACGGCCGCCTCCAACAGCAGCAGCCACAGAGGACAACGGCGGCCCTACATGATGAGGTAACGTGACAACGCAGGGCAATTGCTGGGAGGCCCCTATGCTGGATCCTCGGTTATGCCTGTCGGCCCCCCTCAGAGGAACAGTCTGGACTGGGCTGCATCTGGGTCAGCTGGCATGCCTCCAGCTCTCCTTTTCTTTGATCATTTCTTTGACCACACTGGGTTGGACACTTGCCTGGGCAACTCCCTTGGGCATTGCCTTGACTCGCCCTGATTTGTTGACTTGCTACCTTGTCAAATTGTCACATTGTCACATGGACAGTGCCCCTTCCTCCAACTACTAGCCCCCATAGACTGCCCCGTGGAGAAGTAGAGCGGGGCAAAGGAGTATCAGCAGAGACACTGCTACAAACAGGTTTCAACCAGGATTAGCCCTTCACTTTGACCCCTCAGCCTGCTTTGGAAATTACCGCCTGGGAAATTACTAAAGGACACCTGGAGGGGAGCACAGACGCAATCAGCGCACAATAAAATAAGGGCAATCAGGCCAAATCAGGCCGCTCTAATGCCCTCGCCTGAGGCCCAGTCTACTCAGAGAAATCGCTACCGCCCGAGAGCAGCCAAGGGCACAATCTATGAGGCATCAAGGAGGGCATTTCATTTTCTCCAAGGATGGAAGCCATCTCACAGAGCATTCCACCAATGGCGAGCTAACACTCTTGAAAAATGGAAGGACCAAAAAACTAAGATACGCAGCTCAACATAATAAACATCTAAATTAGCGGAAGCGCTGATGACAACATAAGAAGGATTATGTACATCCCTCTCCCTTAGTGGTGTGCCCAACCTTAGCATCAATCAGACAAATTAACCAACCTTGAAAACCCCGGTAGCTACTAAATCCACCAATGATGGAGACTGTGTAACCCCATTCACACTCACATACTTATCTATTGTTAGGGCTCGCATGGATAGTAAAACGGCCAGCTATACTAGTAGCGGAAGCCGTTCAAAAATGAAAAAAACCTCAATAAAGGACTTCTTCTTAAAAAAATCCCCTCACCTTACCCAGCTAGCCCATCTGGAAAACTCAGACTCAATTAAGGAAAAAGAACCCAATGGAGGCCCAGCAGTTACCCCACCCCCACTGTCGGTATAATCTCTCTCATAACTCCGTCTCCCACAACAAATAGTACGCACAACCACACATATTAACCCCTTCCATGCTGATGACGAACCCCAGCCGTCACGCTCCACGGTGCTCATGTGCTGATGACGTCTGGGGTTCGTCACGGCCCGCCCTGTTTTTTGTTTACCGCACAGCGGCAGAATCGGCCCAGCATGGAAGGGGTTAAATAGCACAGTTATTGATATATCTTCTGGAAGCCCCTCGGATATTCTGTTGGCGGACATTGAATTAACAACTAGCACGACAGAGAAAGACCCAGGAGTCGAAAAGGGGATTTGCCTCCCAATACTGAAGGATAGCCTGGAGAAGGTACCACCTCATCTTAAACTAAACTGTATAATCACAGCTGTATAAATTCACAGCTCCATGGAAATAGGTGCAGGAGTTACAGGACAACAGGCTATTGCAGGCTGTAGCCTCCGACCAACTGATCAAGCAGCCTGCAACATTTTTAAAGGCGGCCAAAGGGGCGCTAACACTGGCCAGGAATCGCCGGGGGTGTATTAAAAAGACATTGTCAGGTTTTGAATCTTTATTCAGCTTAAGGGGATAAACCACCAACTCCTGCTGCCGGCCTGACGTTACTCTAGAGCAAACTGTGCAACAGAATGCATCCATGGAGATAGAATGAAACAAGCGCATGCAGCACGTTTCAAAAGATCACAACACATCCCCCTTACAGAGGAAACAAAAAGAAGGGAGAAAGAAACACAAAATAACAAAGAGAACCATGTAGATAATTCATAAAACAAGTTGTACAATTATTACAAAACATTGTAAATTCAAATATAATTATACACAAAGGAAATTAATGTGTTAGGTGAAAGAATAAGGACATTTCATAATCCTCATACCGTTTGGAAGACAATGTGTTCTAGGAGGGTAAGATGAAGAGTCTCGATTGGGAAGTGCATCAAAGTAGGTGAAACATCTGGACATGATGGAAACATAGATATATCACCTTGAAACTTCACCAAACGAGAGATACTCCATTTACCTTCATTATCTACAGTGACAACATTTCTGTATACTGCAACAATAACAAATTGTCCCATGTAGTCAGTGGCTCCTTTCCTGTGCCAGTGTGGTCTCTTGACAAGTACTCATTCTCCAACTTCCCATTTTACAACCTTAATAGATTTTTTTAAATCAAATCTTTGTTTATACCAGTCCTGATACAATTTGATCTAGCCACTCACGTCCTCCTCACTTAAAACAGGACCTTTAATAGAAGGTAACCAGTTTGGATTGAGCTTATATGAAGCGACCCTGCCACGCAATATCTGAAAAGGAGACCTTTGCAAAACACAGTTAAAAGTGGTGCAATGAGCCCACCACATGTCCCTCAAACTTCCTTTCAAGGGAAGTCTGGACACAACAGCTCTCTGCACACATGCCTTGACTACTCTATTCATGCTTTCTGCCAATCCATTGGCTTGAGGCAAATACAGAGCAGTTCTCTGATGAACTATGTCATACTCATTCAAAAATACCTGCATTTCCTATGAAACAAACTGGAGACCATTGTCTGTGACAATGTACTTGGGAACTTCTTCAGTGGCAAATTTGTCTTTAAGAAAATCAACCACTGCTCTTGTACTCACCGAACTGACACACCTGGTAGAGGTCCATTTCCACAAATAATCCACTAAAAGAATCACAAACCTGTCTCCGGGGCCTAATAGTTCAAAAGGACCCATTAGATCTAATCCCAATTTAACAAATGGTTCCTTGGGAACATCAACAGGAGAAAGTGCAGGATTGTTGATGACTCTGGACTTATCACAAGAGCCACACTCATAGCACTCCTTGACCACTTTCTCAACTTGTCCATCCATTCTTGGCCACCAATACCTTTCTAGCAAACAAGACTTAGTAAGACCTCTTCCTAAATGTCCTTCATGGGCCAAATTAATTAGCTTAGATCTAAGACCTTCAGGAGGAATTACTCTTTCTCCACGCATGAGTTGTCCATGAGAAAGGGTGAGTTCACACCTGACTGCCCAAAAAGGAAGTAAATCAGAGTCTATATTTTTGTTATCAGGCCAACCTTCAATAACAAAACGTGTTAAAGAAGGCAACAAAGGATCTTCTAGCCTGGAATTCTCCCATTCACTTTCTGGAATGGCAGACTCCGTTATCCAAGCAACACTGATAGCATCATTGTCAAGAGAATTTCCAGTGTATTCAACAGGTAATCTTGACAAACAATCTGCCACCTTGGTAGCTGTGCCAGGAAGATACTCCACAGAAAAGTTATACTTTTCAAGGCCTTCGATCCAGCGCTTTAGTCTCTGAGTGAGTCGTTCACTTTCCATAGAATACAACACTTGAACCAAGGGCCGATGATCAGATCTTACTAAGAAAGGAATGCCCCACAAATAAAACTTAAAATGTTTGATACCCCACACTATGGCTAGAGCTTCTCTTTCAATGCAAGAGTACTGTTGTTCAGGCTTTTTCAAAGCCCTGGAGACAAAAGCTACGACTATCTCTTCTCCACACTCCACTTGAGGGAGCATAGCCCCAAGACGACTCAAACTGGCATCAGTTGTGAGAATTGTTTTCTTCTTGGAGTCAAAATGACCCACAGTTGGCATTTTTCCAATAGATTGTTTGATAATATTGAGAGCAAAAGCACATTCAGAGGACGAGGCAAAATGTACTCCTTTTCTTAGAAGGACTCTGAAAGGTTCAACAATGGAGGCAAAACCTTTGACTAATTTAGAATAGAATTCCGCGAGGCCCAGAAAGGACCTGACTCGTTCTTTATCTGTTAGTGTAGGAGCATCAACAATACATTTTGCTAAGTCTAGTTTTGGTTGAATGCCCTCCCCTGATATCACATGCCCAAATATGTTACAGACGACACACCAATTTTACATTTAATACTATTGACAGTTAGACCAATTGTCAGCCAGTTTATGAAGGGTGCATCTCAAGGTTGCATCATGTTCTAGATTATCCTTACTATAAATTAAAATGTTATCCTGAAAAAACAAGACATTGGGAAGTTCCTTCAAAACTAGTTTCATGATTCGCTGAGAGCAAGCAGCCACTGAGGCTAATCCGAATGGCACTCTGATAAATCGGAAAGCCCCTAGTGGTGTGAAAAAAGAGGTGAGGTGTCTGGAATCCGGTGGAGGAGAACTTGATGGTACGCTGAAGATAAATCTAAGACACCAAAAACTTTTGCACCTTCAAGCATGGTAATCGATTCAGAGATGTTAGGAAGTGGTTGACGATCTATCCATATCCATTTATTCAGGCTTCTCAAGTCAACACATATCCTAATACTCTTTCCTCCATCCTTGGGGGCCAAAACCACTGGGGCCAACCCTTCTGGGGACTCAATTTCCTCAATGATATTGTGAGAAACTAATCTTTTGAGTTCACACTTGAGAGGTTCCAACATCATATTGAGAACCTTCCTGGCCTTATGTACTACAGGCAGAGCTCTCTCCTTAAGTATAATTCGGTGCTCAAAATTTTTAAGGAGACCCAAATTATCAGAAAAAACTTGGGGAAATTCATCAAAGAACTTGTTAGAAGATAAATTGTGATCCACTAACATGACCTGTTCCGAAGGACAGCGAGCATTAGGGTTCAGAATTATGCCCAAGTCTCTTTGGTGCCTCTATCCTGGGAGGTTGTCGCCCCGTTTTGCCACATAAATTTTCCCAATTGTCTCTCTTCCATTAAAATGGATTTTCAAAATGACATAACCAGTTACATCTATGTGTGAACCTCCATAACTTACAGGGTTAATATGTGGAGGAATCAGTTCAAGATCAGGAAAAGTTTTGTCCCAAATTTCATCCAATCATAGTAAATGGGGAAAACCAATCAGCCAAAATGACAAACAATTTATCACCAATCACAACATCACATTCTGGCATATGAATGTGCTCAGCATCTACAGCACCATCATTTCGTACTCTTAGTATTGTCGTTTTGGTTGAAACACTTGTGCCAACATTCTCATGCAAGACATCATCAGTGCGTACCCTTCCTCCAGACTTACAAACTCGGGCGTATTGGCCTTTTATTCCACATTTAAGGCAAGTGGTATTCCTAGCATAACATTGGGGATAATTGGAGGAATAATTGTTACTGCCACATCTGTAACAATTCATTTTTGAGAAGTTTGAATATGTCTTAGGTCTAGGACCATGGACAACTTCAGAAACGTTATATATGAACTCATGATGATGACCAGCAAATGGTTCTTTTTGGGTCACTTCATGAATTCTACTTGGTGTAGGACTATCATCCGAAATGTTTTTTTGAGCATTCATTTTTTTGACCCAGCCAGAGGTGTTTTCCATTCCTTCGACATTAGCTACAGCTTCTTTGAGTGATGGATTTTTAGAGAGAAGTTTTTCTTGCACTCTGGAGTTGTTAGTGCATCTAACAAGCTGGTCACGAATCAATGAGTCAGTTAAGTCACCAAATTCGCAAGTATGAGCAAGAGTTTTGAGTGATGCTGCATAGTTGCCCACTTTTTCATTGTGTTCTTGGACTCACATGAAAAATTCATGTCTTTCTAAAACAACGTTGATGCGAGGTTCAAAATATTTTTCTAACATTTTCATGGACATATCAAACACATCCGAAGGTTCGCCACTAACTTCGCCAATGGGAATTACGCCAATGCTTTTATAAATATTACGTCCTTCAATCCCTAGGTTGCGAAGTAGAATTGCTTGTTTCCAGTTAGCTGAGAATTTCTCACCACCAATCACAACTAGATAAGAATCAAATAATAATTTCCATTGTTTCCAGGTTAAGAGCGGTTCACCTTTTTCACAGAGAAAAGGAGGTGGTTGACGCATGCTAGTTGCAGTCATGGCGAAAGGATGCTCACTTGACTTGTAACTTGAAAAGAAAAGTACCACAAAGTCAATTAAAATATGTAGATAAAGACAGAGAAACTTCTAACAGCATAGGGTGTAGGGAAGCAGTTTGTAGATATGCCAAAGTTGAAATCTAAGTAAACAAAAAAAGACAAGCAATACACTTTTCCAAATGGTCACTAAATGGCAGACTTGTCAAACTAAATATGAGAGTACAGATCATTATTTGTGAATCCAAGCAGTTTGATTTAAGAAAAAATTATGCTAATGGTAAATCCAGTAATAACCGAATCGTAGGTAAAACAATTCAAATATATAATTCCAGAACAATTTGCTACTCCTAGCGCAGGCAAAAGGCAGCACTGTTATAAAATCTGTGAAATAATTCCTGAAACCGTTCGTTTGGTCAGAGTATGATAAACTGTCCAGCGTATAGAAGTTCCGATGCGTCTCCGTGTAGAAGTTCCAATGAGTCTCTGAGTGTGAGGTTACAAAGGAAACTGCAAAAATAAAATGGTCGCACGCACGCACGTAATTTCAACGTGCGTGACGTGCGTGATGACGTGCGCAATGACGTTAAGGCAATGATGAGGTTCAGCACGTCTCGAGCTTCGTCTCGAGCTACTCACCACAAAAAAATAACAAAGAGAACCATGTAGATAATTCATAAAACAAGTTGCACAATTATTAGAAAACATTGTAAATTCCAATCTAATTATACAAAAAGGAAATTAATGCGTTAGGTGAAAGAATTAGTTACGTGGAGGAAGGCAGACAACACTGCTTTACTGGTCTCACTGTATTTTGATGTGAGGTGAAGACATCTGTGGGTTCGCTGAAAATGGGGAGAGCTGGTGGCAACTAGTCCCCCGCAAGTTTTCCTTCATCGCCAGTGTTAAGAAGACACTGTCAGGTAAGGTTTTGAAGCTATATTCAGCTTAAGAGGATAAGCCAACAACGCCTGCCGTTACTCCAGAGCAAACTGTGCAACAGAATGCATCCATGGAGATAGAATGAAACAGGCGCATGCAGCATGTTTCAAAAGATCACAACAGGGTCCCTTCTCAAACCACAGGCAAATGTACAATAAAATCTACAGAGCCCACTCGAGCAGCATGAGCTACACCCCCCAGCACTTTTATAGCTCCACGCTAAGTTCGAGCATCATGAAACTATAGCAAATACAGTAAGGGCCCTGACATGGCAGTTCGACAAATTGGAGTTGCAACTAGACCTAATTCAAACCCTGGCTATCTCAATACTCGCAAGGGGCGCAGCAACCCTCAAGATGGGTGGTGACTTCAGCCCCACTAGAAGCTCTCCCTTTTTACGACAGAAAGTGGAAACCTGCGGCAATCATTGCTAGTATGTGACTTGATTCAACCAGACTCAAGCCAATACAGTCAGATAACAACTCGCCTAATGTAAATCCACTGTTCAAAGGTTGTGACAACTTGAAGAATTCATTACAATTTGCACAACTACCTGCTTCCTCACCCCAGGCAACCATGGACCTGACAACGACACTACCTAAACCGAAAACAGCCCCCACTATAGTACAAAGTCTAGCATCACAATCTATTACATTTGGAACATACCTGCTGGGGCTCCCACTCTCAACTACGCAAGACCAGAAGGAACCTTTGCCATGCAATAGTGGTAACATAACAAAAGATTCAGAAGTAGGTCAACGGCAGGCTTCCTCATCCGAACACACAGAGACACTAGTTCATTCTTCAAACAAGAAAGACCTAGGCCCCATCATCAATCAAAGCCCCCCATTTTGACACTTAGAGCCCCCCATTCACTCTCAAGGGGCGCAGCAACCCTCAAGATGGGTGGTGACTTCAGCCCCACTAGAAGCTTTCCCTTTTTACGACAGAAAGTGGAAACCTGCGGCAATCATCGCTAGTATGTGACTTGATTAGACCAGTGATCAACAATTACTTTCTCGGGGAGAAGCCAAGCAGGCGACCAAGATGGTCGTGTGAAGAATCGGCTCCGCTGATCTTCGCTCCTAACAACAATATCCTGTAATTTATCCTGTTTTTAAAAATGCCACCTCTGGACCGAAGCTGCTAAGAGATGACTTTGCTTCCTCTCCTGATCCCTCTACACACCCGGTATCTGAAGATATTTCGTCCGGAAGATTGGGGCCTGGTCGAGATTGAAGCAGGGATCTCGCGTAAATGTGGTGGCCGGACCCAAAGTGAACAACATTGGGGTCGAGTGGGGTGATGTCCCGGTCCGGGGCTTGAATTTGACCGTCGACGTTTGCTGTTGAACTTGATGCTTCTGAGGATAAATGTGCCTCACATATGGGGACGAGTGTAGAAGTTTGCTTAATTTTCCTCCTGGAGGTCATGTGCGCGTTCTGCATTGAATGCTTCGGCCTGTGTGCAAACCAGCGGGTGGAGCCGTTCTAACTTATCGAAATTCACAGACGCTCCAGGCACGGAGTGGTGGAGGATCTAGTGTGGGTTTCGTCTCCACTCCAGAACTTATTTCAGAGGGAGGAGAACCGATTACTGACCCACAGAATACAGTTGACACCTTTGCGGAATATTTTCAATCGGTCTACTCCTCGGTTTCAGATAGACCTGAGGAGGACTCCCGTTTATTGCTCCGAGATATACGACTCCCCTGTTTGTCCAAAGATGATGGTGATTTTATGAATAGTGAGCTCACTGTGGATGAGATTGCTTTGAACTCGGGTAAGGCGTTAGGACCCAATGGGCTCCCGATAGAGCTTTACCAACTCAGGCCGGACAAACTGGCTAAACATCTAAAGACTATGTTTGAGGAAGCCCGTGAAGAGGGAGTGTTGCCTATAGACCAGAGAGTGGCATCGGTAGTGGTAATACATAAAGAAGGTCAACCGAAAAATAGATGTGCTTCATACCGGCCTATTTCCTTATTGAATGCAGAACCTAAAATATTGGCTAAGCTTCTTGCAAATAGACTAGTAAAAGTCATTGGTGGACTTGTTCACCCGGACCAATCAGGTTTTATCCCCCATAGGAATACGGCCCTAAACTTACGCAGATTGCATGGCGTTATAGCTAGAGCGCATACTTTACGGGAACCTGCTGTGGCCGCCTCGCTCAACACGACCATGGCCTTTGATACCGTTGAATGGTCCTACCTGTGGGTGGTCTTGGCTAAATTTTGATTCGGTTCTGAGTTTATTGGATGGGTGCGTTTGTTATATTCTGAGCCGCTTGCCCAGGTCGTGGTTAATGGCAGGGTTTCTGCATTGTTTTGTCTGAGTCGGGGCACTCGGCAGGGTTGCCCCTTCTCCCCTCTTCTTTTTTCATTGTTACTGGAACCCCTTGCGGCTTTGATTCGATGGGAACCATCGATCCGAGGTATAAGGTGGACCCCTGATTGGGATGACAAGATTTCCTTGTATGCAGATGATATCTTGCTTTATCTGACTGCTCCGCGGAAATCCCTTATGGTGGTGTGTGACGTTTTGGCCTCCTTTGGTAAAAATTCTGGTCTTTCCATTAACTGGGGAAAGTCTTTGTTATATATTCTTAGAGGAGATACTCCGATCAGACCTAATAATTGCCCTATTGAGATTACTACAACTGGAATCCGGTATCTGTGTATATTTATTACACTCGATCCGGCAATCAGATATAGTGAAAATCTCCTACCCCCACTGCAGAGACTTAGGAGTGACTCGGCATATTGGGGTAAACTCCCGCTCTCCTTATTGGGACGAGCGGCCCTCTTTAGAATGATGGGTTTTCCCCGTTTCCTCTTTGCTCTCCAAAATACCTTAGATGTCGTGCCTGCCAGCGATTTTCGTGAGATAGAAGGATTACAGCGTAGTCTTTTGTGGGAAGGAAGATCCCGTATTGCATTAGCAAAGCTGACACTTCCATGGTACGACGGTGGTATTGCTCTACCGGAAATCAAACAGTACTATTGGTCTTCCCAACTCGCTGCCATTAACCACGCAACATATGGGTCCGTTACGGATCCTGGGTATGTGATGGATAGATGGCTTCTTCCGGGGGCCAGTTACAATAGAGCGCTGTACTCGAGGCCAGCAAGGCTGAATTTGACGGGTCCCACCATATATGCGGTGAAAATCTGGCATGATGCTACGAGTTCGTTGGGATGGAAGGGTAAACTGACGCTGGCTACTCCCGTTTCCGAATCTGAAAGACTAGGTAACCTGTGGAACACAAAGGTCTTTGATAAATGGGAGATGATAGGAATTTCGACTATTAAAGATGTATGGAGTAAGGGGCGGATTAAATCCTTTGAAGAAATGCAGGAAGAATTTGAGCTATCCAGTTCCGAATATTTTAGATATGCACAGATCCGTCACTCATTACAGGCGGCCCTTACTGTGGATGTGGAGTTGCCGTAGGCATCTCCCCTTGAGGATAGAATATTAGATGGTCACCTCCCCGACAAAACGATTTCCCTGATTTACAAAAAATTAATTAACAATAGAGCAGAGCTGCTAGGTGATTTGAGAGATGAATGGATAGGAGATGGAAAAAAATGAGATGACTAGGACTGGCAGGCGGCTGTCTCTTCCCCGCAGGTGTTCGCTATTCCTGCCCGGTTACGACTCATCCAATTGAAGATCCTGCATAGGGTTTATATTACAGGCCCCCGACTGGTTCAGATGGGGTTGACATTGGAGGGATTGTGTAGACGCAAATGTGGCCTTTTAGGTACTTTCTTCCACATTATCTGGGAGTGTCGAGAGGTTGCCCAATATTGGAAGGAGGTACACACCATTATACATGAGGTCACGGGGATATCCTTGCAACCGTAGGCACGTAGATGTCTCCTAAACATATGGGACCCACTGATTTTACGACTGCACAGGCACGGTGGGTCACATTGGGCAACATGATAGCCAAAAGAAATATTGCCCGGAAATGGGGCTCAGACATGCTGCCCACCCTTGGAGAGTGGGAAAGAGACATGGACTGGTGCATGTCTCGTGAAAAAATAGTGTATGTTGCGAGAGGACGTCCCCGGAAATGGGCCTTAATCTGGAGCCAGTGGAATGAACATAGGGGCAAGATTTGTACACCACCTAGAGATGTTGTTATTGATGTTCTTTCATCCCCATGAAGTGTTTTCTTGACTATGTACTTTTGTTCTTCACCCCCCATCTCTTAATGTACCGCTAAATGCTATGTAACTTTTTGTAAATATGATTTTTATCCATGCCTTGTTAAAATAAAAAGATTTACAAAAAAGAAAAACATCACTTGCTCCTACCTCACCCTAACAATGAAGGCCATACTAAAAGGTGCCTAGGTAAGGATCAACCGACCAAGCTGGCCCTTTTTCCATACTACCTGTCGGAAGGGAGGCACGACGTACTGAATCGATCCAACATACTAAGGTTACTTCAGGCTACTACTATTCAGTCGAAGCTAACCTCAGATGAAAAACTGAGCATGGATATTGGGAGGGTAGCCACATTTTTAACATTAAAAAAACTTCACTGACAGAAGATGTACTAGACTGTAAGGCCATCCTCGAGGAATGGGGCAAAGGAATTTCAAAAATACAAGCACCGAAGTACCCAGCACCGCTAAGAAAGCGACATGATCCATCCAACCCAAAAGTACACCCCTATATCATACTGAGGGGGACCGGGCCCCTGGTCCACCATGCACAGATAGATAATATAAATATTTCTTGCTCTCACTCTACATCAAGGGGCATAGCCAGGAAAAAAGTAATAGGACAAACAGGGGGTGCACACCAACCCGACCGGAAACAAGTTCCCAACATTTTGCAGAGTGAAGCCTTGGTCTATTCCTAACAGTGAGAAGTGTGCATTAGAGCAACAACAACTGATAACTATTCTGTTGTGGAATGTAGCTGGGCTCTTAAGACTTCTAAGTTTAAATACAGCAAAATCACTGCTATTGGCATCTGAAGTTCTCTGTTTCCAAGAAACATGGTCATTAACACCTTTAATAATTGTGACTTCCAAGGGATCCATCATGCAGCTAAGAAAAAAAAAGTCTTCGGGAGGCCCTCCAGAGGCCTGTCAATGTACCTCCACTTGAATATGAAAATAAAAACACATTCAATTCCAATTCAAGATGAGACTTCAAGCACTCGTACTAGAGACCACAAAGTCTTCAGGGTCCCGCCTTAAAATCCTCCTGATTCACAGATTTGGCTCAGCACGAGCAAGACGACTCCACCAGCTGTGTGACAATTTGGATCAAATCCTTTGGGATCACGTTAATCATGACATAATAATCAGCGGTGACTTTAACCTGCGACAACTAGGATCATTTAATACCACCTGCTCACCTCTAAACTCCCTAAGCACCCAAATAAATATTATTTTAAGTAAACACGGGCTACAATCCGTACATATTCTATCTAACAATCAAGAACCATCATCTAAAATTTTAAAGACCTTCAGGGGAATAAGTATCATGGACTACGTTTTTGCCTCAGCAAAACTTATGAATCACCTAGTGAGCTTTAAAGTGCATTCCTCAAATGACAGTGACCACATTCCATTTTGCTCAACCTTTAACATTAATCTCCCGAAATGCAAAGGCCATAAGGTCCTGGGCACTTCTTGCAATGACGAAAGATTAAATCTAACTCGAAGAATAAAATGGGGCGACGTCAATCTACAGAACCTAGCATCTTGGAAAGCTGCTATAGGACAGTCCCTGCAAGCCAAAAAGTGGTGAATACCTAGTAACTCACTGGGCTCCCATAACTAGGGGCATCTGTGAATCACTTAATCCCCAAACAGGCCCAGGGCGACATAAATTAAAACCCATCAATAAAAATAAAACTATTTTGGCTAGCTCACGGCTCATTCGCAAGCTGACTACGGCACAAAAGAAAACTTTGAACAAACAAATCAAACAAACAAGTCAAAGCCGACCTGTCATTGGAATACCAAGGTTCAAGAACAAAGCATAGGCAACTGATATGGCAGGAAAAAATCAGCAGAGGGAAAATGATTTGCAATACGTTCACTCAATCATGAGCAAACATAATCAGGCAGACCTATGGAGATGCATTAAAAACAAACAAGCCAAGAACTCATAACGAGCAACTCCATCTCAAAAGCCATGTGATCTTTGCATGTAAATAACCTTCATGTAGTTGATCAACCAGGAGCTTCTCTGCTGGAACACTCAGATCTCTCTGGTGATTCAGAGGATTGTGCCTTGATACTTACGACAAATAGCATTAAAAAAGTTCAAAGCAAAACAAGATCTTCAGGCGCACCTGGTCCAAATGGCCTCCCTGCCCAACTGTCACTATGGTCTGCAATACTTTCCTCACTGTTTGCAACCTGCACTAAACTCCATCTAGTGCCTGACAGCTGGAGAGGTTCAATATTGCACCCAATTTTTAAAAAGGGTGACAGACAGAATCCCTGCAACTATCGGCTGATTGCCTTGTTGGATATTGAGGCTACGATCTATGCAGCCGCCTTCTTAAATGATCTAGAGGCTTGGGCAACAACAAATGCAATAATTCCTTTCTCCTAAACAGGCTTTAGACCCAATTCCTCCAGACTTGATAATATAATCACCTTATCCTATCTTGTCCACCAGGCAAAACACCAGAAGACATCAGCTCTCTACGCATGCTTCGGGGACTACTCATCTGCTTTTGATCTGGTGGATAGAGGTATCCTATTAGAAAAACTGCAGGTGGGGGGTATTCCCAGCGGCCTCCTGAACTCCATCATATCATTATATACATCTACCTGGGTGAGGGTCAAGTTGTAAGATAACGCATCAACTAAGAAGATTAACACCAACCAAGGGTTAAAGCAAGGGTGAGTCTTTGCTCCAATGTTGTTTAATTTATATACAGCAGATATGTCCCGGGCACTTATCAACGCTAATCTAATCTCCCCAAATGTAGGCAATTCTAAGATTACAATATTGCCATACGCAGATTACACTGTCCTCCTTGACAACTCAAAAATAGGACTCCAGAGAACATTACATTCCCTTCACTTATACAATAGTGTAAAGGAGATGAAAGTAAATTAAGCCAAAACAGAGGTATTATACTTTGGAAGGATGCTACAAATAATAAGTAATAACTGGTCCCTGGGTCCCCTAAAAATCTCTGGAGCCAAATCTTATAACTATCTGGGCACATGGTTTTCTGCGAACGTTGCATCTACACGCAAGCGCCACTTAAAGGACAAGGAAGCAATAACAACTACTTGACTTTGTCAATTGTATACAGCCCTTGAAAGCCTCTCCTCAGCGCCAATCAGAAAGGTGCTCAGGACAATACTACCATCCGCAATCACATACGGCAGTGAGGATATTCCAGGTCAACTCACCAAAACCATTGAAAAACTACACCTAAAAATATATAAAAGAGTGTTTAGATTGCCCTACTACACCAGGAGACCCTTGGTCAGACTTGAATTCAGCCTGGAGGGAATTACATGGTCTAGTATGCTGTCTTTTAGAAAGTACTACCACGGATGCATTACGGCAATGCCAGGTGCCCTTAAATTTATTTTGCAAGACATTTTCAAATAAAAAATCAACCCGTGGTCTACTTACTTAAGTACGGCAGTAGAAACTTTACAAATCAACCTGATCACTCTAAACACTTCTTCGCTTATTTCCACTGGAATAAAAAGCAAAATGAAAAAACAGACTAAACTACTTTCCAAGACCACGGACCTGCAAAAAATGTATTCTACACCACCATTAAGGGCCCGGGCAGTATCATACAACAATGACAGCCAAGTCGGACTTGGGGCACAACCTTACCTTGACTGCACAATAGGGAAAGCTTGCTTGACCAAAATCCTGGCGGCAAGGATGCTCGCACTACAAATCAAAGACTTTAATCCTAACTGGCCGCTGCCTTCTAAAGTAGATAAGTGCAAACTCTGTGGCTACAAATCGGAAACACTTCTACATCTACTCTGCAGCTGTCCGATGTTGCTCGACTTCAACCGGACCTTATTAAAGCCACTTTTCTTAATTTAAAAAGCACTTCTGTTGCTTATCGTTATACCGCCTTCATGTCCGTCAGGATGATAGAACATTCCTGATGTACACGAACGCGGTATAACGGTTATGGCGGTACTAGTAGTGGTAGATTTTTACAAGGTTTTCAGTAACAAGATTTGTCCGCAGTTCCGGTTTCGAGTGAGCGCGAGTGGGTGCGGACTGAGCGGAGAGCGAGGCAGCGAGGAGAGGCAGTGGCAGTGGCGGCTTCCCGGCTTGATTTCCACAGACTGCTGCTGAGCGGCTTGAATCCCCAGATTGCCACTGAGCGGCTGGCTCCCGTTTCTGCCTTGGTGGCTTTGGGGGCTTCTCTATGGCTTTTCTGTTCTGGCAGTGGCCAGTCTCACAACGAGGTTTCCTGGACTCCTGTGGGTGCTGCAGGTGCTGAGAGTGTGGGCGTCCGGGCCGGATCGGGTCCGGGTCAGAGAGCAGGCTTTATCAAAGCCCCTGAGTGGCCCAGCAGGCCCCCGTTATGGCCCCCTGCAGCAGCATCCATAATGGCACCCGCTTCAGCACCCCCACAGCACGCCCTCCGCTGTTGTGACCGGCCTGGTGTGAACCATCCCGCATCAGCTGTTCCGGCCCCTGTTCCGTGTGCATCAGCCACTCTAGCAGCAGGAGGCTACCAGCCACCAGCCACCAGCCAGCCAACAGCACCAACAGCCTTAGAGCTCTAGTGCTGAGTACACCATTGCGACTAGTGAGCTGAAAGGGTGAGCTGAGCTGACAGAGGTGTTCCAAATCTGGGTTGAAAAAATATTGCTACTTTGACTGCTTTTACCCGAGGCGGAGGAGGAGGAGAAGGAGCCTGCCTTTAGCCCGTGGCCTGAGCATCCAGAGCGAGCGGTGTGAGCCAGGGGTCAGGAGCCAGGGGCTGGAGTTTGATGTGGGTGACCGATGAGTTGCTGTAAGCTTCGTTTGCTCAGGGGGTTGTGTGGGTTGTGCGGGTGCTGGGTGTGTTGTTGCGGTGGCCCATTCTCTTCCCTGCTCCCTACACCACTTCCCCCGCTTTCCCGCCCGCTTTGCTGAGGCCGACAACCAGATAATCAGACAACGACCAGACCAGTAGATCAGTAGATGTGCAGGGGCGCGAGCGACTGCCTGGAATACAGCTGTATGACCTGCCCTGCCCTGCATGTCCTTACTGGGGGAGCTCTCTTCAGCAATGCGCAGGACATCAGTGAGAGCCAACCTATTCAGCCCATTTCAGCTCTAGTGGCATCTCCAGTTAAAAGTTTATGCAATCTAGCTACCCAGTTACCCCTTGATTAGATCCGACCGCCCAAATCCATCAGGAATTGTTGGGAGGCCTGGATCCTTCAGGAAGCCATCAGGAATCAACTGGACCAACCACGTCGGGTGGGAGCGGTGCTGCCTTATGAGCCTGCCTGCTCTAAATGCGCTGTGCTGTGAAACCTTGGTGGTCAAACGACCGGTTTCTGTAAAGCAAAAGTACCGGTTTGAAAAGTCTCCACAATGCAAAATACAAAATACAACACAACACGAGGTGTGAAAGGAATAAAGAAAGCAAGAAAGAAAGAGGAGCGCTAAGTGCTTTCGCAACTATGAGGTCCGGTAGGAAAAACTGCCAGCTGTACGCAAACCCAAACAAGCTAAATAAACAGGGAATAAAACACCAAGCTCTGTAAAACTGGTCTCACCCTCCAAGGTAACAGAGGCCCCCAGCAGCCTGGCACAGCAGTGACCAGGAGGTCACCCAACACATCTCTACCAACCAAAAATCTCTTCAAAATGTTATTTCTTAAAGGACCCTGCATCGTTAATATTCTCCTCTAGTGGCACAATTCCGGGCCTCCACGATCCCCTACTCCCCCTTCAACTACCTGCTACCTCATTCACCATGAAAGAAACTTCAGCAGACCATCCAGAAGCACACATGGCAGCTGATCTTGAGGTCGCCTTGCACGAACCGGATAAAACTCTGGAACGCACAATAACTCCACTGAAGCACAAGCTGGGGAAGTCGCACTATTGATAGAGGAGCATTCCACCTGCATATAATTGCTCGCAAGCACTTCCACCAGTACTACCGAAACCAAAAAAATTACAGCCAATAATCACAACAGGTAGAATGAAGAACAACGCTCACAAGTTATAGTAACAAACAATGGTAAAAGCTCATATTTAGGGTATAACGAATCAAGTAGACCTAATCTGAACTACTCTCTTGAACTCCAGGACAAGATCCGTACCCAAAGAGACCCCTATGAATCTACTAACATCTTCTCAAGATAGCCCGAGGCCATCACGTCTGTAACCGCACAACTGAGTACAGAGGTGGAAACAAGGGGGAGGGTTGCAACACCCAAAGAGCCCGTAGAACCCGCCAAACTCTCACCACACATCAGGGGAGGTGGGCAGGACCCAATTGCCTCCCACGCCCTCTCCTACCTGGGATAACAGGAGTGGGCAGACCTTGTTGCCTCCTATGCACTGGACTCTCTGGAAAAACAGCTTCCACTTATAGGTAGAACTTGTAACACCCAAGGAGGCAATCACAGCAGTGGTAAGGAAGGAACAATTAATAACTCAAAACTACACCAAAGCCCCTCCATTCCCTCTTTTAATCTAGGCTCACCATGTCAAACGGGAAAACGGTTCATAATACATAGGACATTTTACTAAACACAATGCAACGAACTGTCGACGTGTTACAAGTCCAACAAAATTGACTGGCAGCTATCTTTCTTGGACACTGTGGCCCCTTTTGTGGGGGGGATAGATGAGAAACTGGATAATTTAAATCTTCTAATCAGCAGAGCCTAGCAGGAAGCGAAACTTACCTGTAGTTGTGGTCCCATCATCGACAAGTCATCATCACTGCCGGCAATTGTTTGCACCCTCATAAAGGGTCTGCGTAAGGGCCCAAACCAAGAGACTCCAAAGGCTAATCTGCACAAAACAGGGCACAAGGAGCTAGCAGAAAAGGTCCCTGCTGCTCAAAACGTGGCTTGCAGAAGTCGTATTAACAGTCAAGCGGACAGCACTGCTCCTAGGACTACCTCCGCACCCAAGGAACACATTTCAGTCCAGAATGCAAAGCAAAGGTGCCTACGTAGGAGAAATGGCTGTAACACAAATTCTTCCATGAGCCTCACAAAAGTCTACCGTCTATTCTCACCAAAATCACCACAGCACTTAGCACCAGCACATGTCACTTCATTACACACCCCTGTAAAAGACGGAAGAACCAACCAGCAAACGGAAATCCACCGTAAGGAAAACATTGAAAATAAGGACGCGTCCCAACGGCTAAAATCATCTCCTGAGGTAGCCCCGTCCAGCAGCCAAACGGATACTCAAGGCAACAGTAAAATTAATGTTGGTCAAAAAAAATACGACAGCACAACTAGCCGACCACCATAAACAACTGAGAAAAAGGAGCCAACTTCCTTGCACTGTCCAAACCAGGCACTTTCAGTACGCTTAAACTCATTTAAGTCACTCCTTCAGGACTCCAACCTTAAAACATCAATTACACCATCTGATCTTCTCTTGGATAGGACCACCCTGGCTTCACCAAAGGCTCCAGGAGCAGGAAACCCATAAAAAAGGAGATAGCATGCAAAGTAAATAACGAGGTGCAGGGAATCCGCCATGAGCAAACTATATTTGCCGGGCACCCGGGTTCACCTAATGCGGGAAATCCAAACAAAACCCACACGTGGCCCAGAAACATCCACAGGCCCCAGGTGTATAGAACTGCCTACTCCGGATAACTTCAGTGGGCAAACTCACCAGCCCATAAACAGCATCAGAGTTAATCAACTGGGGACAAACTCTGTACTAACCTCTCCAACCAATCAAGGCAGGGATTCCGCCATTACACTCTTTACACCTGAATACGACTCGAAAGGCCTGTTCGACATACTGAATAGAGGGAATATTCTTCAACTCCTAGACACTATATCAACACTAAAAGGCATCAGGTCAACTGACCTTCTCTCAATAGAATTTATAAAGTCAGATAAAGCACTAGGCAGGGAATCCACCAAAGCAACCTGGAGGTCAACTTACTTTGCAAATAAAATTCGGGGAGAACAGGAAACCTTCAAAGTGTGGGGAATACCATCTTCTGTGTATCACAACACAGGTTATCTACTCCCCTTGCTTGATAGATCACAGGTAGGATTGCCTCATCACAAAGCTAAAACAGCATCGGTGCTCAGGGTGAGCACTAGGACGGTCACCTCAGAGCAAACAGGCACCGAACCCACAATGGTGCACTTCACTTAATAATTCTGTTGACTCCGATTACTTTTGGATAACTAGAACCGTCAACACACTAAGCCATTGGCAATGACAGAGCTACCCAATGAGGAACGGAGAAAATCCCGATGAATCACCTCTGAGGTTATGCTCATGGAACGTTAATGAGCTGACTAATAAGGTTAGAGACGCTGCACTTTTGGTTTATCTGAAATCTTTCGACATCCTTTTCCTACAGGAAACATGGCTAGGGGAGCCTCTGCAACTGGAGGGATTTATTTGCTTTCACACTCTTGTTCATAGAAAATGTAAATATAGATGTCTACCTGGCGGCCTAGCTATATACATTAGAATATCAAAAATCCATAGCACGCAGGAAGTGCCCTCACCCCTTCTAGCCGTGTATTCCACTAAGGTTCAACTCAACCTTAGAGGGAAAAGGGAGGAGGTGCTGCTGTTCAACATATATTTAAACTCGAAATTGAAAAATCGGGAATCAAAAAGCTTACTTGAACATATGCTTCAACAAATGAGCTCACCTACTACATTAAACCTCATTCTGTATGGTGACTTCAATCAACATTTCCTAGGCACCATTCAAAATGAAGATACTCAGGTCCAGTCTTTTCTCTGGAACATTCTAACGCAAACCCGTAGTGACCAAGGTAGATCCTCCAAGTGTGATTTAGAGCTGCTAGACGATCTCAAGCACTTTGGCCTAAGGGTGCTAAATGGAAGATTTCTCAACGACTCTCCTCCGCTCGCAACTTTTGACATGGGACACCTGACCTCCACAATTGACTCCACCCTAGTGTCTCTTTCATTTTTTTAACATATAACAGGCTATCACCTAGGAGACAAAGGGGACAGTGATCATCGGCCTCAGGAAGTCCTGATCCAAGAACTTCCAAACAAGTCTATTCCAAATCCTGCAGGTATGCACGCATGCCATACCGTCAATTTAAAAATAATTAAGTCATCTGTAGCAAACTCTGGAGAGGTGCTCCTGGCAGCGAAAGAACAGCTAATCAAGCTTGACTATCCAACCGGAAACCCTACCTGTACATGGGAAACCTTCACGATCGTATTTGCGAATACCCACTCATCTGTAGTCGGATATGTTCCGTTTAATGACCCCACGGCCGAAGGGAAGGCCACAAGTGTACAGAGGACTGCCTTGAAATATCTTTAAAAATCTGTAAATAAACTGTTGAGATTACTGAGGTTATGGCCAGGAGACAAGGACCTCCTACAACAGCTCTTATACTGCAAGGCCGAGCTCAGGAAATTCAAATGAGACATGAACAGACAAAATGAAAATGGATTCTGGGCCAAACTCCATCAGGATTCTAAAGGAAACAATTCTGGCTAACGATAAACAAAATCTTAAAATCAGCACATGGCAGCTTGACCTCGCATATCACAGAAAACACTTGGGCACTATACATAGAATCTCACTTTCACCAACATACATTTGTACTTCTGGCTTCCGACGACAGCCAGCCAGTATCTTTAACCCAAACTGTGATGACTCCCGTTGTCGAGGCAAAAGAAATTGATGCCGCCAAGGTCATGGAACAAATCTCCAAAGGGAGGAGAGATGGAGCACTTGGGCCAAATGGGATTCCACCAGAAATCCTTGGTCCTCTCTTTAACTCTGTTAGACAGTTTGGGTACCTACCTGCATCTTGGAAGGGCTCCATTATTACACCAATTTACAAAGCTGGAGATAAAACCCAACCAAAGAACTATCGCCTGATTGCACTGTTAGATGTTGAGGCAAAATATTTTGAGGGAACTTTACTATCAGAGCTGCTAGAAAGGGCCGTAGAGCACAACATAATTCCCCCTGTCAAACCGGATTTTCCAGGGAGACCAGCACCACAACGAATCTTTTAGCGATGTCACTACTTATCGACTTGGTGAAATTAACCAAACAAACTTTGCATTTCTGCTTTGTGGACTTCAAGGCAGCGTTTGACAACATTGACCGAGCTAACCTGTGGAGGAAATTGGCTCTCTGGGGGATTCCTTGCCCCTTCCGAATGTTCTGATACAAATACACTCCAATACATGGCTACAGGTTAAGCTGGGCAACGGCACCCACCTTTCAAAGCGCATACTAACAACAAAGTGCCTTAAACAGGGTTGTGTGCTTGCACCAACTCTTTTTGACCTTTATACAGCAGTTATGACATCAGCACTAAATGACTGCAATGCGTATGCCCCTCAACTAGGAGGAGAAGCCACCTCCGGTATGTCATATTAGGACAACATTGTTCTAGCTAGCCACATTCAAAGTTGGACTGCAACGGCTACTTAATGCACTGCTTGACTATGCAGTTGCAAATTGTCTGGAAGTTAACATCAATAAAACTAACACCCTGACAATCAACGGAAAAAACGCTCTTATGATTGGTTCAAAACTCAGATTGTGAATACCTCCGAGTGCAAATATCTAAATTGCACTCGGAGGGCGGATAATTTGTAAAACAGCTTGAGACGATAAAAAGGAAAGGGATGATGATCGCTACAACGCAAAGACAACTTAAAACAAAATTGACTGGACCAACTTATTCCCCACTGATATGTTTTGCCCAAGCAAACTTCTCAACGTCAATCACCTATGGCAGCATAGTGCTGAGAGGCAGGGACACCTCATTGCTGGATACAACCTTGGCAAAGGCATACAGAGTTATGCTGAACCTCTCATCATACACCTTGCCTAAAGAGATCTGACTCGAGTTTGGACTGACAAAGCAAATCCTCGGAGGGCGAGGCTCGTACATTAAGTGCTGGCATAAAATCAAGAACTCACCCAAGAATACACTGAACCATCGACTTTGGTAGGAATTGTGCAATACATCCATCTCACCGGGCAAAGTCTACTTGGAGGAATCCCTGGCCAATACAGGTTTAGCTGAACTATGGGAAGTTCCAACAACGCACTTGCACATTAAGGTTATTGTAAATAAGGTTATCAAGAAACTTTTGAGTACAAGGCCACCCTATCACATAGGAGCCATGCATGGATGACTCTGAGCAGCTACAAACTATTTGGGCCACAGGCATACTTCGACCTGGGATACTCCAGGAAGTCAAAATAATCCTTTTTATAATACAGGTTAGGAATCCTTCCTGCTATTCCACATCTTCCACCGCGGCTGAGAGAGAACTACAGGAAAATATGCAGGTTACGCATAGATGGAAACGAAGATATTGAACATTTGATATGCTCCTGCATTAATCTAAAAGAGGAAAAGGCAGACCTCCTAAACAGCCACTTTAATGAGCGAGGCATACGGACCTGGAGACAAGCAGTGCTTGCTTGTTTAAACCCAAATGACCCGCAGCTAAATCGGAAGTTAGTCAAGTTTTTGAAATTAGTGGCATCTAAGCAAGGCCCGGTGTAATCCTGTGTGAACTAAAAACAACAAAAACGTAAACATTTCGGAAATGTAATCTGTGCACAGACTCCGATGGTTGAGAGGAAAATAGTCACACCAGGAACTGTGATTCAGGTTGATTTGCCCACGCTCAAGACACAACACGCATACAGCTGCCTCCAACTGAAATTCTAGTGCCTTTAATATTGCATTGCATGCATAATTCAGGCACTTGGAAGAATATCCTTTCTAGAGACAGAGAGCTTTGCTGATCCTGAGATGTGATTCACCTCTGCTGATCTTAGAGGTATGGGGTTCCCCAATTAAGCCTAAGAGACCATCTATTATTATAAAGCCTAGTTACTGGCAAGGGGAGGGTGGTTCACAAGGCATTATAGGACCTGTTTCCACTATCATTCTAACATGATTTCTCCC
The DNA here is from genome assembly GCF_964261635.1 of Lissotriton helveticus. NCBI lineage: Eukaryota > Metazoa > Chordata > Amphibia > Caudata > Salamandridae > Lissotriton > Lissotriton helveticus. Next base: position 1,752,890,748 of record NC_136068.1, on the reverse strand, counting down.
TTTGTGTTTTATGGAATTGTAACAATGCTGATTATTTTATTTCTAATCATATGCCTGCTTATGTTAGCCAAAATACTGCATTTAGAGCACATAGTTAAAATAAACATTTTAAACCTTTCCATGTCTCTGATTACTCATGTTGTGGACTGGTATGAGAATAAAGATAAAAGAGTGTTCTTGATTCCCACCATTCCTGAGAGTACCCTAAATTGCATGTTCTGGGTTGTCTAATCATTGGTAGCTTCGCTGTAGGAAGGAGAGCTAATGAGACAAAGATGCTAGTCGTATAGGGGTTATGGGTACTGAAGTGAGTTTTTGGTTCACCACAATTCACTGAGGTCCTGGTTTCCTGTGCATAGTTCTGTGCATGAGCAGAATCCCCGCAACAGCACTTTTTATGATAGATTAGAATTTTATAAGAGTATTGGCTGAAAAGGGTAATCAATCAAAAATGTTTTATCAGAGTGTATTTTTGTAATGGTTTTAATTAATCATAAACAATAAAAAATGTACTTACATTACTACTAGTGGTAGTAGTAGCAGTACTAGAAGTTTTAATAGTAGTAGTGGTGATAATAGTGGTAGTAGTAACAGTGGTAGTAGTAGTAGAGATAGCCCTAACAGGAGCAGTGATAGTAGTAGTAGACATCGTAGTAGTAGTGGGAGACGTGAAGTTTGTAATAGTAGTGGTAGCAGTAGCAGTAGTGTTAATGGTAGTTGCAGGGATAGTAATAGAAACAGTAATAGTAGCAGTGTTGGTAGTAGTAGCAGTAGTTATAGCCGTAATACTAGTGTTCTAATAGTAGGAGTGTTGATAGCAGTAGTAATAGTAGTAGTAGTGATAGTAGTAGTAGTGGTTGCAATAGTAGAAGAAGAAGTAGTAGTAGTGGCAGGAGTAGTCATAGTAGTCATAGTAGTAGTGATTGTAAAAGCAGAAGAATGAGCTGTTGTAGTACTGGTAGTAGTGGCAAAAGTAGTATTAGTACTAGTAATTGTAGTAGTAGCAGTAGTTATAGTAGGGATAGTAGTAGTAGTAATAGTGGCAGTAGTAGAGGTAGTAATAGTAGTGGAAGAAGTAGCAGTAGTAGGAGATGTAGTAGCAATAGTAGTAGTGTCAGTGATATTATTAGTTGTAGTGGTCGTAGTAGCACCAGTAGTATTTAGAGAAGTAGTGCTGATAGTAGAGGTAGTAGTAGTGCTAGTAGTGGTGGTACTAATAGTAGTAGTAGTTGTAGTAGTGGCAGTAGTAGTAGCCGGGATATTAGTGGTGGAAGTAGTAGTAATACTGGTATTAGTGGAGATAGTAAAAATAATGGTAGCCAAGCAGTAGTAGTGGTAGTAGGAGCAGTAGCTGTAGTAATAGTAGTGGTTGTAGTGGTAGTAGTAGCAAACATAGTAGTTGTAGTACTAGTAGTATTTCCAGGAGTGGTATTGGTAGCAGTGGTGGTAGTAGTAGTAGCAGTAGCAGTATTCGTAGTAGTTGTAGTAGGGGTAGTAGTGGTGGTAAAATAACAGTAGTAGTAGTACTACTAGTAGTAGTATTAGTAGTAGTAGTGATGGTAGTAGTAGAAGTAGTGGTAGTATTAGTTGAAGTGGAGGTAGTAGTACTGGTGGCAATACATTTAGTAGTAGTAGTAGTAGTGGCAGTAGTAGCAGTAGTAGTAGTTATAGTAGTGGTAGTAGTAGCAGTAGTCATAGTACTGGCAGTTGTGGCAGTAGTGGTAGTAGTTTTAGAAGTAGTAGTGGTAGTGGTATCAGTGATGGTAGTAGTAGGGGTAGTGCTAGTTGAAGAGGAAATAGTAGTATTGGTAGTAGTGGCAATAGTAGTAGTGGTAGTAGCAGTAGTACTGATACTAGTGACAGTAGAGGTAGTCTGGGTAGTAATGGTGGTAGAAGTAGTAGTGGGAGTAGTACAGTAGCAGTGGCGGTAGTGGGGTAGTAATAGTAGTAACAGTAGTGGAACTTTAGTATTGGCAGTGGACATAGTAGTAGTAGTAGTAGAAACAGTAGTAGAAGTGATAGCGGTGGTAGGTGCAGCGGTGGTAGTAGTAGCAGCAGTAGTAATTGTAATAAGCATGAGGTCACACTGATTCCTGTTAAACATGATCTCATGATCTGCCTTTTTATCACTTTAGGTGATGATACATCAAAGGAGAACTATGTTCAAAATAAAGCATGATCGCTGAAAAGTAATGAAAGCAGGTTGGGTCAAATAAAACCCATTGTGTGCGCAGAATTTCATCTTTGTGCATTTTCTTGGAGTTTTTGTCTGAAATATGCAAACATTTGAATAAATGCACAATCGAACTAGTGATCCTCAAAAAAACTTTGGTACATTTAAGGGCCTTATTTATGTTATCTGTGGCCGTTTGTAATCAGCACACACATGCCATCGTTTTAGAAGAGGAAAGTGGGAGATTTCAAAACAATAATCGTGAGACTTTATTTCTCCTATTGACGTCTGTCGAGCCTGAATCAGGTCTGTTGTCAGGTATGGGACTAGCAAGTGAGCTGCTGCAGGAATTCAAATATATACGTTTTCCCCTCATTACCTGTCAGGTGAACGGAGAAAGCGCTATTGCAGGCCGAGAGAGCGTGATGAGAATTTTGCGCACTGACCTGTGGGAGCCGATTAACACTGCACACTTATACGAATCCCGTCCTCTATATGTGGCATACATTGTCCTCTGCAATGCACTGACTTAGAAATCAATATACAACCAGAGCGAAGTTCAGACGTGACTCACCTACAACCGTAACGGGCACAATATAATGGATATAAGAATATTCAGTTGTTGTGTAGTCATTGTGTTCATATTTGAAGTAATAGTTTCTTCCATCCCATCTCCTGACGTCACTGATGCTGAGGGAACAGTCTCTTCTCCTCACATCTCCCACCAGTTTGAAGCGGCCTCTGGCTTCCTCGAAGATGTCTTTTCTTTCATCGTTGGAAGCCACTGCCTTGTTTTCTCTGTACTGTTGAACAAACCAGTATCCGCGGGACGTCACAGCCGCCTCCCCTGTGTGCTCGTAGGTAAACTGGCAGGGAATGAGGACGCACAGGCCTTCCTGAGCGGTGACGTTCCAGGGGGCGGTCAATGTATAATCTTTAGGGGCAACGAGGACTCCTGGGGAGAGAAGAGCAGCGGGGTCAGCGGTTTATACAATATGAAGTGATGGCGGGAACTGAAGAGAAGAGGGGAAGCGAGAACCAGGGAGCAGGCGCAGTGGATGCAGAGAGACAAGTGAGCGATGAACGGTGATTACAGACAGTTTACAGTGAAAATATACTATACGTACTCTATATATATACTATAAATATATATATATATATTTATATAATATATATTTATTTAATTATTTGGTGTTTTATATAGCACAAACATGACCCAGAGTAGGGTATCAGAGTGCTTTACATTACATATCTTTAACACCATCCAGGTGGCGATTCGCTCCTCTGCGCTCCCCCTTTACCAACTGTGCACTTTTCCCAAAATCACCACTGACCACGTTCTTTGGTGCCTTAAAAGGTTGAGGTTTATTCTTTCAAATGCTTATACATTTCAAAACCGTTTATGGTCATATCTACATTCATTGTCCATGTTATATATTTACTTCATTGCTCTTTAAGCCTTTTCCTTGCATGATGGACCCAGCCTCCTCAATATCCTTGGAGGGGAGGGGCCCCATTCGTTGGGCTACCGATTCACGGATCTAGGCTTCAACTTGCTACCGATTTGGAGGGGGCCTTCCAGACCTGCCTGGGCTGAAAGTGCCGCGCCGCTCGCACTGTAACCCTTTAGAGGCCCTCCCTTCTCTCAGGAATCTCTGCCATGTGGCATTACAAGGACCATACTTGAGCATCTACTCTACCTTTCCTGAGGCTGAGTCCTTGCCATCTTCCCCCTTGGTACCCCTGCATGAGGCATCCCAAGGGTCCTGCGGGAGCATCATATCTATTATGTCTCTGGCGGCACACCTCCCCTTGGCCCCCTCAGTCCCCCTGCTGTGAGGCATCCCAAGGACACTGTGAGGGCCTCCCATCTACCTTTGAGTACATTTTCTCCTTTTACTAACTTTGTTGAGTTTTTGTACCACCACACTACCTATGGTTCCCCATTCAGAGGGAGCTCCCCCCTACCCCGGCCTTTTCTTTTCTCGTATCTAAAACCCATCTGCTCCAGTAACCCCACAATGTTTAGAAGGAACATGTCCATTCTCACCCCCGGGAGGTGTACCCCATCCTCCATATGATACCGTGGGGACCTGAGGTTTATGAACCCTTGTCTCACGAAGCCCCATCCATTCGTCCTACACTCTTTGGCCATGGTGATGTTCAGTTTCCAAATAATCAATGGGGAAGGATCACTTGTCCTGCATGAACCAGGGTATGCAAGAAAAAAGTAAAGTGTCTCCGATAAAAAACCCTCATGCAAGTGTTGGGATGTGTTGGGAAGTGTGGGTAGCGGTATATCTTGTTTCTCCGCTCTTTATACACGTGTGTGCATAATCATAGGGTTAGTTTTTGGTATGCAGCCTCCACCAGGCAGTGTCATGCTTTGGTTAATACGTTGTTGTCTCTTTGTGTCCCTACGGGTTGACGTGAATTGTAGTTGTTGACATGCTTTGAGAGTTTTGAGCTAAACTGTTAGATAAAAATACTATTTTTCTATATCTACCTGAGTTGTGTCCTTTTGTGGTGTTATTACTGCCTTATTGTACGTGGCCATAAAAGCTTCACACACTGCCTCTGAGATAGGCCTAGCTGCTCGCGCTACGTTACCGTAGGGTTGAGCAGGGGTTGTCAAAGGGGGTTACACACTTGCCCTGACTTAGGAAGAAGGGTCCCTATTTGGACAGTGGCGCCAGCCAGTGCCAACTAGAAACCCAATGGAAACTAGGTTTAAACAGAATGGGGAAAGGGTTAAACTTAACTCCGTTTTTAAAATATGAAAGGCTAAGGTATATAGGTATATGCTACTAATGTAATGTTTCCCAAAGCAGTACTATGTCTAGAAGTGGTATGTTCATAAAAAATAATGCCAGTTTTATTGGAAATAGGTTTTTGAAGTCTCGTAAGGGTTCGCGGCTCCATCACGACGCTGAACAGCAGGACCGCAGTAGAGTCGAGACTCCAATAAACTACAGAAGCATATTCTGTACTTTTGGAAGAGAGTAATAAAGGGTTAATATGTGTAACCAATAGAAATGGTTTGTAGAATTTCAAAAACTGAAGGGGGCATTTTGATTTGTTACATACATTTATTTGTGTGTAAAATTAGAGGGAAAGTTGCCATTATCTTGTTGAGAGTGCTGCACCACATTAAAGGGTCGATTAGGATCGCGGACGGACTTGAGTCCGTCCGCGACCCCTGAGGAGGAGGGAACGTCCGCATGGGCTGCGGCGTTCCCTCCGATCTGATTAGGATGTGACCGCCAGGGTGGCGGTCACATCCTCTATCTCTAACATTGCGGCGGGTGCAGCTTCAAGCTGCACCCGCCCCAATGTAAAAAATGCATGCACAGCATTTGCGTGCACAAAGCGGCAGGCACCGCGCGGTGCCTGCTGCATTGTGCACGCAAATGCAGGGGGGTACCATAGGTACCCCCCATGTGCACCCCCCACCACCCCTTCACCCAGGGGGCCCGCAACGGGCCCCCGAAGTGAAGGTCCGTATGCTTTTTCACGGCGGCTTTTCCGCCGTGGAAAAGCATAGAATTGCAGACATCCTAATATGCCTGGCGGTGTCTGCTAGACACCGCCAGCCATGTTAGTGCTTTTCCGCCGTGGTCGCCTTCCGACCGCGGCGGAAAAGCGGCGGACAGATTGTGAGACCCACCAGCCATCCTGATTTGGCGGTGGGTCTTTCAGGCCTCCTCGGCGGATTTCCTGCATACTCCGGGCTGGCGGTGGCTTCCGCCGGCCCGGAGTATGCGTAAAATCCGCCATCATAATGACCCCCTTATTGTGTTGGACAGAAAATCGCCAAGGAGTTTCTGACATTTTTATATTCTGCAATAGTATTTCAGAGATGAGGTACAAATGTGTGTTATGTATTGCGTAGGAGTGGTTCAGTGTTTGTAGTTAAATTTTTAAGTTTGTAATGCATTATTTATAAAGCTTGCAAAGCATTAGAGAAATGTGATGTTTGACATATGTTACCAAGTCTGGAATGTGTTTTGTAGTTTGTTCCTTTTATGTCTCATGTCACTAGAAAAAGGCACAGACACAAGCATACATCCCTTCAGAAACATGGTGAAACTTACAACAGTGACATGGGAAGGATTGCTGTTTTAAATTTGGGTCCGCCCAACTTTCTGAGCAGTTGGTGAATATTGAAGCTGCAAGAGAAAACTGAGGTTTAAGAAATGTTAGCAGAGGGATTAGTGAATAGGTTATTTCAAATGAGTCTGTGGAAAGTGACACTCGAAGAAGGGTGCATACATTTAGGTTTGTGTTTGAAGTGTAGTCTAAGTTTAAAGATCTGCATGCTCTCGTGAGTGCGACATGTGTCTACTTGTACATGCAGTCTCACATGTGTTATACATCTGAAGATGATAGCTTAAAACGTTGGCAGCTTCTCCTACAGGTGGACAAATCTTTTCAGTTATGCTCTATCAATCGATTGCACAGGCAGACATATGTTACGTATGTAGGTGTTATGAAGCTACAACATAGAATATTTAATTCTCATGTGAAATATGTTATGAGCAGAAAGGAATACATACAGTTTCTTGTACACAAATTAAGATAGCATATAGTCTGAAACACAGTTATTCAACTATTTGTATGTTTCTTTTTATGTATTATGTCTGTAGCAAAAGGCACACACACACATGGATGAATACTTCTTTCTGTTATTTGTTGCCTCTTTCTACAACTCTCTTGCCTCTTTCTGCAACTCTCTTGCTTCTTTCTGAATCTTTCTTCCCTCTTTCCCCACCTCAAATGCTTCTTCCTGTACCTCACACTTCTTTCGGCACCTCTCTTGCTTCTTTCTGCACCTCTCTAAGTCGTTTCTGCACTTCGTTTGCCTTTTTCTGCACCTCTCTTGCTTCTTTTTCCACTTCCACTTCTATTGCCTCTTTCTGTACTTCTTTTCCTTCTCTCTGTACCTCTTGTGCTTCTTTCTACAATTGTCTTGCCTCTTTCTGCACCTCTTTTGCTTCTTTCTGCACCTCCCTTTTGCCTTTTATCCCCCTTCTGTTGCCTCTCTCTGCATTTCTATTGCCTTTATCAGCACATCTATTGTTTCTTTCTCCACTTCCCTTCTCTTTCCGCAACAGTCTTCCTCTTTTTGCACTTCTCTTGCATATTTCTGCACTACTCTTACTTCTTTCTGCACCCTTCTTACCTCCTTGTTCGCCTCATGTCTGTTTTTGCACCTCTCTTTCCTTCTTTTTGCATCATTCTTGTTTCTTTCTGCACTTCTCTTGCCTCTAGCTTCACTTCACTTGTGTCTTTCTGTACCCCTCTTGCCTCTTTCTGTGCCTTTCTTCCTCTTTCTACATCCCTTTTGCCTCTTTTGGCACCTTTCTACCTCTTTCCGTACCTTTCTTGCCTCTTTCTGCACTTCTCTTGCTTTTTTTCACATCTCTCTTGCCTCTATCTGCATCTCACTTGTTTCTTTCTGTACCTCACTCTCTTCTTTCTTCACCTCTCTTGCTTCTTTCTGCTTCTCTCTTGCTTATTTCTGCACATCTCTGTCCTCTCTCGGCACCTCACTTGCCTCTTTCTGCACCTCACATTCTTTTTCTGTACCATTCTTGCTTGTTTCTCCACCTCTCTTATTGCTTTCTGCTCCTCCTTTGTCTTTTGCTGCACCTCTCTTGCTTCTTGCTGCACTTCTCTTCTTCTTTCGGCAGCTCTCTTGCTTCTTTCTGCAACTCTCTTACCTATTTTTGCACCACACTTTCCTCTTTCTGCACCTCACTCTCTTCTTTCTGCAACTGTCGTACATCTTTCTGCATCTAAAGGGTGAGACCCGAATTTTAAATGTGCTTAATTCTTTGTTTTTAAAACATTATTGCTGCTGCTATTCTTTATAAAATCTTATTTGTAGTTGTGTAGCGGATTGTTTTACACTGATGCTGTTTTAAAAAAACGGACCACTCACCTGCACTTTGCTCCACACACACACTGAAATCTCGGAGGGACACTTCCTGCTTGGCTGCCATCGTGGGAAAGGCACGCTCTAGAAGCTGGGGGGAACTTGCTATAAAGCATGCGCGCTGCTCGGACGCAACTGCCTAGGTTGGAAAGGAGGTTAGTGGCTGTCTCCCCGTGCTTTATGATCTTGCTGTACGCAATTTGAGCATTTCTTGCCACTAGCTTTTTTTTTAATTTGACCCGTGTTTTAAATGTGGTTAATTCTTAGTTTTTAAAACATTATTGCTGCTGCTATTCTTTATAAAATGTTATTAGTAGTTGGGAAGCTGATCGTTTTACATGGATGCTGTTTTAAAAAAAACGAACACTCACCTGCACTTTGCTCCACACACTCACTGGAATTGTCGGAGGGACACTTCCTGCTTGGCCGCCATCTTGGGAAAGGCGCGCTCTAGCACCTGGTGGGAACTTGCTATAAAGCATGCGCGCTGCGCGAACGCGCCGCTGGCGTGCCAAAGGCGCGCCTATGGCAAGCCTGTCTGAGCCCGTCAGTGTCTCGGAAGCGGCCAGCACCAGCCACGCTGCCCGTTTTCCATCACAGGTGCATGCGGAACGCAAGCCATGGAGCAGGGAAAAACTGGGATTAATTGGTGAGTCCTTGAGCAGGTGCGCTCATGTTTGGACTGTGTCTGAAAATATAGATGGTATTTGTCCCAACTGTAATTTTGGATTTTTTCGCACGGGGGCTCTATACCCCTTCCCAACCATACTTCTCCTACCCGTCTGGTCGGGGAAAATATTAAAGCAGCCCTGATTAATGCACGGTCTATGGGAAAACACGTGTCAGACATCTTTGAGCTTCTGGTTGATAACCAGCTGGATGATTGCTCCGCCCCTGTTATTACATTGGCTATCCCTATGGGGTTTAAAATTGCCAGGGTGGATCGAAAAACAGGGAGAGGGGGAGGGTTTGTAATAATATACAGGGAAAGCTGGATTTTTACGCATGGAAAGTCCCAGGATTTTATGGAGGGCGAAGTGTTGGATTTCTCCCTCACTATTTTTCCTCATTTATTGATGGGAGGTACGCTTATATATCATATCGGCCCCATGGGTCCCCTAGTTATTTTCTTAAAATGCAGGGTGAAGCCATTGCACATAGAGCTTTGAAATACTCCATTATTTATTGCTCGGAGATTATAATATTCATTTTGATTGTAGAGAAGCTCCTGATACTCATACTTTTATTGAGTCTCTGGAATTTGCCCAACTGACACAGTGGATCAACTCCCCCACTCATAGTGGTGGTCATACTATTGACGGGATCTGCTCTAATTTTCTGCTAATGGTATCTGACCCTCTCCCGGTCACTTGGTCGGATCTCTTTTTAATTACATTTTCTTGGTCCATTCCGCCTTCCACTTCTGCTATGAACACTCCTGTGGTTAGACTTCCTCCTTGTATTGAGCCGACTCCTTTTGGTGGGGTCCTGGACGATACTCGTCCAGATATGTCAAGGGATTTACTGGAAGCAGTTGGCAGATTTAAGATTTAGTTGGCTGGTGCAATGGAGAATTTCTCTGGTCATCTAGGTCACAAAAGAGCAAGAAAATCCCTGTACCAACCTTGGTTTTCTAAGGACTTAAAAGAACAAAAATCTGTATGTAAAAACCTTGAACAGGATTGGAGACAGGCCTACAGTCCTTTAGCTAAAGCAGCCCTTAGGAGGGCAGAGAACAACTATTACTATATGGTGAAGGTTGCCAAAGGCCACTTTTTTGCAGAGTGTATTGCTCAATCAAAAAATAATTCAAAATAAATATTTTCTATTGTTCAAAGCTTCCTTGATCCCCAGGCGGAACAAAGGACCTCTCCTGGATCTAATGATTGGTGTGAGCATCTTTTAGTTTTCTACTGATAAAATTAAAGCCATACAGGATTGTTTAGGGTTCGTCAACCAGTCTCAATAGATCCAGTTCCATACTAAAACTGCAAGGCCAGGTTTAGTGTGCCCTTCTTTGCCTAAATTTTCTACTATTCCGCTGTCCGACACCCTGATTATTCTTAAATCGTTCAAATCAGGCTCTCCTACTGACCCCTGTCGAGCAAGGCTACTGGCAGCAGTTGCGGATATAGTTAACCCGGAAGTTAACATCATTGTTAATATGTCCCTTCAGACAGCTATGATCCCACCTGAGTGGAAACAGGCAAAACTCCTCCCCTTGCTGAATAAACCCTCACTTAGCTACCATCCTATCTCACTTCTCCCAGCTGTGGTGAAGGTGTGCAAGAAAGCTGTCCATAAGCAGCTCTCTGAGTTTGTGGAGACCTCGGGCGCCCTCCACCCCGCCATTCGGGCTTCAGGTGTGGTGTCGTTGGCCACCAATCCTTTGGACAGAAGGCATTATCTTTCCCTATCGGTAAAATGTCTGTCTTGCTGGTGTTGCAAAAAAGATGGATTTCCTTCATCCATTGCAACCCAGCCATCAGACAGGCTTTAAATGTTGCCTCTACATTAGTAGAGGTCTTATCCAGGGAAAGGATCAGTTGGGTATCGTCAGCGTATGACGTGATCTCAATCTCATAATTAGAGATCAGAGTGACAAGAGGGGCCATATATACATTAAACAGCAGAGGACTCAATGAAGCCCCCTGCGCACCCCTGTGGTGATAACTTGTACAGGTGACATGAATGGTCCCAGCGCGATTGATTGTGTCCTGTTTGTCAAAAAAGATGTAATCCCTGCCAAGGCCATGCCACACGATCTTAATCTGTTAAACAAGATTTTATGTGAGATCGAGTCAAACGCTGCTGACAGGTCTAAGAGGATCAGCACTACCCTCTTCGTCCAGGATGAATTTAATGGTATCTGATATTTCAAGTAATGCCGACTCAGTAGAGTATTTTGGTCGGAAACCAGATTGGCGGGGATGAAAAACCTGTTTTGCTTTTAGGTAATTGGAGAGCTCCTTGTAAACAATTTTCTCTGTAATTTTACCCAAGATGGGTAACTGGGATATGGGTCTATAATCTGTAAGATCTGATGAGTCAACATTTGATTTCTTCTTTAAAGGTTTTACTATGGCGAATTTCCATTCGTCTGGGACTCTCCCTGTGGCTAGGGAGGAATTAACAATCTCATTTATTACCGGGCCAACGATGTCAACTACAACCACAACGAAGAGCAACGGTGGACAAGCGTCCAAAGGGGAGCCGGATTTACAGGTCAGGATTGCTTCCTTAGTCTGGGAGATAGTGGCCAGTTCAAAAGCTTGGAGGTCTGCACTACCCTCCCCATTCGGGGTTCCCTGTGCCTCATATGGCCCCAGGTGGTCGAGGGTCACAAAGTTCTTTTGAATGGCATTAATTTTTTCTTCAAAGTAAATTGCGATGACTTCGCATAACTTTTGAGAGGGGGGAATTTCAGCGTGTACCCCCTTGGGGTCGATGAATGATTTTACGATTGTAAACATTTCTTTTTGGTTGTGATTTGCCCTGGTGATTTGAGCATAAAAGTAAGACTTTTTTGCTGATTTAATGGCTGCATGATATGTTTTCCTAATTTTTTTGAAAATCAGGCAATCGGATTCCTCATAACCCCTTCTCCATCTGTGTTCCAACTGCTTGGATTGCAGGTGGAGTTCTTCTAGTTCTTTCGAGAACCAGGGGTCTCTATGGGGTTTTCTTTTACTTGAACCAGTTGGGTGACCAGCTGGAAGCAATTCCTCCCCTATTGACAACATCCAGTCGTGGGACCTGCTGGAGTCCTCACCTGGCACACCTGTGAGGGTAGGAACCTTATCTTGTGCCACTGTATGCAGCGTGTTGTTTATAAGCAGATGCTGCCAGTCTTTCCTAGGGGGTCCTGTCACTAACTTCCCTTCTCTATGCCCCTTCCCTGGGACCGGGATGTATAGTGGAATTAAACTGTGGTCGGACCAGATCTTTGGGGATGGCTTTCCTATCTGGAGCGTGATGAGGTTGGAGCAAACTACATCCAGCATATGCCCTGCCCTATGGGTGGGCCCTGGACCAGTTGTTCCATGCCCAGCATCTGTATCGTCTCCACAAAGGGTGAAACCCCTGGGCTGTCGCTAAGTTCCAGGTGAAGGTTAAAGTCACCAAGGAGCGTAAAGTTGGCATACCTTAGCATAGGCTCACTGAGCGCATCACCAAGGGAATCCAAGAAGGCCTTGCTGCTGCCTGGAGGGCGGTACACCAATACCCCTGAAAAGGAGAAGGTGTGTGTAATGTTACAACTGAAGCCCATATGTTCGGCTCCACTGATACCTGGGAGTGAAATAACTTTCCAGGGCAAAGTCTTCTTATGGAGTATTGCTATCCCTCCCCCTCCCTCATTTTTCCTGTCCACCCTAAATATTGTGAAATCTGGGGTCAAAGCGACTGCGATGTCCGGGTTGAAGTCTTCTTTTAGCCAGGATTCGGTTATACCTAAGAAATCCAGGTCATTGTCCATAATCAGCTCCCTGACCTCTAGGGCATGAAGGCCTAAAGAGCATGTGTTTATCAAACCACCCTTATTGAGGCTCTGAAGGCGATCTCCCTTGACTTCCTCTACTCTCTTCTCCTTAGCCCAAAAGGAAAGCTGGGTCCCACATTTAAGGCATGTCAGTGGACCCCTGATTATGTCCACATCCAAGCAGTGAGCGCACTCGGATTTGGGATATATATCTAGTCGTTGTCTAGCTAAATACCTCCTACCTGGTTCTGAACTGGCAGGGTGGCTGGCGCTGATCGCGTCACGAGCGCGGACGGGCGCAGACGGGCTTGCCTTTGGCGCGCCCGCTGCGCTTCCGCGTCCAGCCCACCATTTTTGATGGGTGGAGCTAGAGACTAGACCATCTCTTACACAAAGATGGCGGCCGAGACTATCCCACCGGAAGTGGGTGAAACTGTAGCGTGGCGCTCCCTCCACTCAATCAACAAACGCTGTGGTGGAACGGGGAGCATACGCTGGATGCCCTAAGACATTCAGTAAAGCTCGCTGATAATGGTCACAATCTGCCGCCCATTGTGCCCAACAAAGGAGGAAGGTAGGTCCCAAAGTATGGTAACAGAGTATGAGCCCCCCAAATCAGCCCCAAACAGTATTAAAAATTTGGCGAGAGTGCAAGAAATAAAGCTCAAACAAATAAGTGCGTTTTAAAAGGTTAGAAGATGAGGTTAGCTTGTACTGCCAGCTGACCTTGTTGTTAAACGCGCGTCCGCTCCGGCACCCGCCTTTATATCAGAGACTAGACCGTCTCTTACACAAAGATGGCGGCCGAGACTGTCCCACCGGAAGTGGGTGAAACTGTAGCGTGGCGCTCCCTCCACTCAATCAGCAAGCGCTGTGGTGGACCGGGGAGCATACGCTGGAGGCCCTAAGACATTCAGTAAAGCCCCGCTGATAATGGTCACAATATGCCACCCCTTGTGCCCAACAAAGGAGGAAGGTAGGTCCCAAAGTATGGTAACAGAGTATGAGCCCCCCAAATCAGCCCCAAACAGTATTAAAAATTTGGCGAGTGCAAGAAATAAAGCTCAAACAAATAAGTGCGTTTTAAAAGGGTAGAAGATGAGGTTAGCTTGTGCTGCCAGCTGACCTTGCTGTTAAACGCGCGTCCGCTCCGGCACCCGCCTTTAAATCAGAGACTAGACCGTCTCTTACACAAAGATGGCGGCCGAGACTGTCCCACCGGAAGTGGGTGAAACTCTAGCGTGGCTCTCCCTCCACTCAATCAGCAAATGTTGTGGTTGACCGGGGAGCATACGCTGGAGGCCCTAAGACATTCAGTAAAACCCCGCTGATAATGTTCACAATCTGCCATCCCTTGTGCCCAACAAAGGAGAAAGTGCAGGGTATGCTCAGACGTGAGTACCTTGCTCACTTTGCCACTGGATTCAAGCAAGCCGGGCTGAAGACGGCTGAAATGCCAGAAACCGTTCCTCGGAAGCTTGTTTCCGGTCCAGGGAAGGCATGGCTTGGCAGTTCGGGCTGGACTGTTTCCATGAGGCACAGGGTCAGACTGATTTACATATGGCCATGTCTGAACTGGGGAAGCACAGTGGGCTAAAGAACGGTGATATGTTAAACCCAGATCTGTTGACTGGGTGTGAGTGTTTGATTGGTTCAGATGCTCCGTCCATCACCACCCCCCCCCCTTTTGTACCAACAAAGGAGGAAGGTAGGTCCCAAAGTATGGTAACAGAGTATGAGCCCCCCAAATCAGCTCCAAACAGTATTAAAAATTCGGCGAGAGTGCAAGAAATAAAGCTTTAACAAATAAGTGCGTTTTAAAAGGTTAGAAGATGAGGTTAGCTTGTGCTGCCAGCTGACCTTGTTGTTACAAGCAAGTATGGTTGCCTCCTTTTTCTTCTACTCCTAGAAGTCTGAATACTGGCGTCCCCCAGGGATCTACACTGAGCCCTCATTTGTTCAATGTTTACATGACGCCCCTGGTCTACTTGGCAGAGGAGCTGGGTGCTAAGATCATTGCCTGCGCTGACGATACCCAGCTCCTCTTCACATGGAACAAAACGGACTCCTCTCCAACCATTGCCAAGAATTGTCTTGCCTAGGTCTTTAAGTGGCTAGCAAAGGCCCAACTGAAGTGCAATGAGGAGAAATCGGAATTGCTCCTCTATGGTTCTTTCCCCCCGCATTTCAGAGAGGATATTTGGCCTGTGGGCTATCCTATGCCTAGCTCTTCCGGGTGTCCAGCTAAAAATCTGGGGTTCTGGTTCAGTGAGGATTTGAGATTTCTGCATCCGAATAACAAACTGGCGGGTGTGTGCTTTGGCACACTGAAATGCCTTAAGAAGTTTCTGCCTCTTTTACCTAAAAGGGCTAAGGAAATTGTGACCCACAGGCTCATCCTGTCAAGGTTAGATTATGCCAATGCCCTGTGCTTTGGTCTCCCGGCATATCAGCTAAGAAAGCTACAGATTGTCCAGAACGAGGTGACTAGAGCCTTGTTGGGTATGCCAGGTAGATCCAGTGCTAGTCTGAACCTTTGAGACCTGCATTGGCTCCCAGTTGAGCATCTGGTACGTATCAAGGCTCTTACATTAGTCTGCACATCTCTTGCTTCTTTCTTCACCTCTCCTGGTTCTTTCTGCACCTTAGTTTCCTCTTTCTGCACCATAGTCTCTTCTTTCTGCATCTCTCCTGCTTCTTTCTGCACCTCTCTTGCTTTTTACTGCAAGTTTATTGCTTCTTTCTGTACCTCTCTTGCTTCTTTCTGCAAGTTTCTTGCTTCTTTATGCATATCTCTTGCTTCTTTCTGTACAACTCTTGCTCTTTTCTGCCCCTTTCTTGCTTTTTTCTGCACCTCTCTTGCTTCTTTCTGTACCTCTCTTAGTTCTTTTTGCTAGTCTCTTGCATGTTCTGCACCTCTCTTGTTACTTTCTGTAGCTATATTCCTCTCTCTGCATCTCTATTACTTGTTTCTGCACCTTTCTTCCCTCTTTCTGCACCTCAGTTACATCTTTCTGCATATCACTTTCTTCATTATGCACCTCTCTTGCTTATTTCTGCATCTCTCTTGCTTCTTTCTACACATGTCTTTCCTCTCTCGGCACCTCACTTGCCTTTTTCTGCACCTTTCCTGCTTGTTTCTGCACCTCTCTTAATGCTTTCTGCTCCTCCTTTGCCTTTTGCTGCACCTCTCTTCCTTCTTGCTGCACCTCTCTTCCTTCTTGCTGCACCTCTCTTCTTCGCTCTGCAGCTCTCTTGCTTCTTTCTGCACCTCTCTTGACTATGTCGGCACCACACTTTCTTCTTTCTGCACCCCACTCTCTTCTTTCTGCAACATTCTTACTTCTTTCTGCATCTGTCTGGCTTCTTTCTGCACCTCTTTTAGTTCTTTCTGCTCTTCCTTTGCCTTTTTTAAGCACCTATCTTGCTTCTTTCTGTACCTTTCTTGCTTCTTTCTGTACCTCTTTAAGCTCTTTCTGCACCTCTCTTGCGTCTTTCTACACCTCTCTTGCTTCTCTTTACATCCCCTCAAATAGGCTATTGAACACCCATGTGCCCTGTTTTATGAGGAGAAAGGAATACATACACCTTCTTGTACAGAAGAAATTTAGAGAGCATGAGATCTAATACACAGGTATTCAAGTATTTGTATGTTTCTTTTTATGTATCATGTCACTAGCAAAAGGCTTAGACACATGCATACATGCCTTCAGAAACATGGTGAGACTTACAACAGTGACATGGAAAGGAGTGCTGTTTTAAGTTTGGGTAAGCTCAACATTCTGAGCAGTTGGTGAATAATGAAGCTGCAAGAGAAAAGTGAGGTATAAGACATGTTGGGAGAGGGATTAGAGATTAGGCTATTTCGTATGAGTCTGTGGAATGGTACACTCGAACTGGGCAGTATACATTTAGGTGTGTATTTGAAATGGGAAATGCATTCTTTCAAGTTTAAGGGTCTGCATGCTCTTGTGACCGAGGTATGTGTCTACATGTATATTTAGTCTCACATGTGTTATGCATCTGTAGATGCTATTTTAAAACGCTGGTAGATTCTCCTCTGCCTCTTTCTGTACCTCACTCTCTTTTTTCGGAACCCCTCTTGCTTGTTTCTACACGTCTCTTGCTTCTTTCTTCACCTCTCTTGCTTCTTTCTGCATCTCAGTTGCCTATTTCTACACCTCTGTCTCTTCTTTCTGCATCTCTCCCATTTATTTTTACACATCTCTTGCATCTTTCAGAACTTTTCTTGCATTTTCTGCCTCTCTTGCTTCTTTCTGTACCTCTCACCTCTTTATTCACCTCTCTTGCCTCTTTCTGCACCTCATCTTGCTCGTTTCTGCACCATTCTTGCTTCTTTCTGCACCTCTCTTCTTTGAGCAACTCTCTTCATTTTTTCTGCAATTCTATTGTGTTGTATGCACTTCTCTTGTTTCTTTCTGTAGCTCTCTTCCTCTCTTTGAAGCTCTCTTACTTCTTTCTGTACCTCCCTTGCTTCTTTCTAATCCTCAGTAACCTCTTTGCACCTAACTCTCTTCTTGCTGCACCCCTCTTTCTTTTTTCTGCATCTCTCTTGCTTCTTTCTGCACCTCTTGTGCTTCTTTTTGTACCTCAGTTTCCTCTTTCTGCACCCCACTCTCTTCTTTCTGAAACTTGCTTGTTTCTACACATATTTTGCTTCTTTCTTCACCAGTCTTGCTTCTTTTGCCAACTTATTTCTACACCTCAGTCTCTTCTTTGTGCATCTCTCTCGTTTATTTCTGTACCTCTCTTGCATCTTTCTGAAATTGTGTTGTATTTTCTACATCTTTTGCTTCTTTCTGTACCTCTTACACCTCTTTCTGCACCACTCTTGCCTCTTTCTACACCTCTCTTGCTCCTTTCTGCACCCTTCTTTCTTCTTTCTGCACCTCTCGTGCTTCTTTCTGCACCTCTCTTAGGGCCAGATGTATGTAGCCCACATTTTGCTATTCACTATTTGTAAATCACAAGGATTCTCAATTAAGAAATAGTAAAATGCAATGTATGAAGGTGTATAGTACACCTTTTGCGATTCCTAAGGGGTCGCCAATGACCTACCTCATTAATGTTAATGAGGTAGGTCGCAATTTGCGGCCATCTAGGAATTGCAAAAATCATGGTGATGATGGCCTGCTGAGATCAGCAGACCACCATGTCCCTGATTGCTTTTCATTTAAGCAATCTTCGAGGTGCTTTACAAAACGAAGAATGAAAAGTTTTATTTTCGTTTTTAAAGACCAGGCAGTGGTCCGTGGGACCACTGCCTGCTCTTAAAAATTGTTTTACAAACATTCACAAAGGGGAATGGGTCCCTTAGGGACCCCTTCCCATCTTCTAATGGTTTACCACCTACTTGAAGTAGGTAGTAATATGAGAATGTTTTGCAACCGCAATTGTGGTCACAAAACATTCATGCATACCGATGCAATTCGGTAATAGGAAGGGATGCCCTAAACACGCCCCATCCTAATACCGAATCGCAGGCCAATTTCCGATTCGGTAACAGGTTACTGAATTGCTTATTTGGGGTTGCTGCATCAGAAAAGCAATTTTTGCGTTTGCAAATGGGCAGATACGTACAAATCTGCCCTTTTGCCAATGCAAAAATGCTTGCTACATCTTCCCGCCAATTCTTTTTGCAGTTCTCTTGTGTTTTCTGTGTCTATGTTGTTTCTTTCTTTCTGTTACGTCCTTCTATACCTTTCTTTATCTGTGTGCACTTCTCTTGTCTAATTCTGCACTTCTTTTGTACCTGCACCCCTCTTGCCTGTTTCTGCAGCTCACTTGCCTCTTTCTGGTCCTCATTCTCTTCTTTCTGTGCCTCTCTGGCTTCTTTGAGTACCTTCATTACTTAATAATAATAATTCCTTTAATTAGAAATAAAACATATCTTTAAAAGGTCGCACAAATCACATTGTATACAGTTTTGTGAAAATAAAAAAAAGATTAAAAAAGAAGCAAACAGTAAATGTGGCCGAAAGCATGCCAGTTAAAACTTTACAATTTGTGGATTAGCCCTCCTGGTCTTTGCAAGTTCTATTAGAATACATATTCAGGCTTAGCGATGAGCAGAGACCTCAGCAGTATCCATTTTATCTAGGTTACGGTATGCTTGCTGAATAAAATTTGCCAAATTTATATTTAAAATAATATTATCCAAAGACAAAGCAGCAATGATGGCATGCCTACAGGACCGAACCCCCAGCCTGTTCCATTCTGGCTTAAGCAGACGCCTGCGTTGAGAGTTAAAGGTAGGGCAGATGCAGAGCACGTGCAAAATTGTTTCAGTTGCTAACCCGCATCCTCTACATATTGTGGCCTCCTTCTTGCGGCGCCAGGTGGGTAGATTTTGAAGAAAGCGCCAATCTCCCATTCTTAGGGCAATCAGACAGCGCTTTAGATGAAGTGAAAATGTCGTGGAGAGGTAGGCAGCAGGGGTTAGTGGTTTGTAGAAATTAACTACTGCCCAGGAATGGCTAAGCTTTGTGACAAGAGCTTTGTCTGCAGCCAGAGATTTCATTCTTACACATTTTTTGATTATATTTTTAAAAACAGTCTGACTGGGGTTAAGAGCCCAGAGTTCGGCAACTGACATTTGGTGGATATAGTCATTCAGGAGGCGGCCGAATGTTCTCCCTGGGTTGGTCTCGTTGATTTCTTTCCAGGTTAGAGTTTCTAGTGTACCTGGTTCGGCCTGTCTTAATTTGTGACACAGCTTAAGATAGGTGCCGACATTAGAGGCTTCATAGTTAGTTAGTCCCAGCTCTAATCTAATTTGGGCCGGAGAAGCGGTGCTCGGCAAGTGAAGTGCCTTTCTGTAGATTTTAGTAGTGTGTTTGTTTAGGGCAGTGTTCATTTTACCTTTAAAGATCTCTATGCCATATGAGAGTGTTGGCCCGATCTTTGCTCTAAGGACTTCTAGTAAGGGGGCAAGGGTTGGGCCTGAAAGTTTCTTTGATAGTTTGGCCAAGGATACCACTAGAGCCGTAGTTTTGGCTGCAATCACACTGCTTTGCTTTGTGAAACTGCCCCTGGAGTCCAAGTGGATGCCTAAATATTTATACGATTGGTCAATCGTAAGACTTGTTTTATTGATTGACCAGCCACCGCCACTGTAGCGTTTCTTACCAAATGGGACTATCAGGGTTTTCTCCATATTAATTTCTAGTTGGTTGTCAAACGTGTATTGCGATAGTGCATCAAGAAGCCTTTGTAACCCTACTCTAGTAAGGCTAAACAGGGCCAGGTCATCGGCATATAAAAGGTTGCATAATGCCGCACCTCCTATTTTGGGTGGATGGCTGTTTACCCTGTCTAGGGTACCTGACAGGTCGGCTATGAATAGGTGAAAGAGAAGGGGGGCCAGTACACATCCCTGTTTGACACCACGTGAGGGCATGATTTTTCGCGAGAGATGTTAGCCGGACCCTAACGTCACTCGAACCCAGGTGTCAGAGTAGAGTTGAATGATTGGGTTCAGTATCTTGTTTGGAATGCCCCACTGTGTCAGTTTTTTCCAAAAGGCCTCCCTGGGTACTCTATCAAATGCTGCCTTGAAATCGACAAAGCAGCAAAAGACCAACCTGCGTGTTAATAAAGCATTGTCGATGATAGTGGAAACTGCCAGTAAGTTTGTCGTGGTACCTGAATTGGCAACAAACCCTGTTTGATTCAGACGAATCAGATCGTTATCCTTTGTCCATTGCCTTAAATCCTCCAGAATTAGTCCTGCAAAATGTTTCGCCTCTATGTCCAGTAGGGCGATTAATCTATAGTTGTTCGGCATAGCTCGAGATCCAGCTTTGTGAATGGGGTGAATTATTGCACCCCTCCATGAGTCCGGGATTGTCGATGTCCTCAGGGTGTAATTAAAGAGATTTAATAGGACCGTGGACCAGAAAGGGATGTCTGATTTATATAGCCTTTGTGGCAGGCCATTTGGGCCTGGTGCTCCGTCTTGTCTTCCTTTTGTCACTGCTTTGACCACTCGTTCCTCGGTTAGTACAAGTACAGGATTGGGGCCTGGGGTTGTACTGAGGGCGGTGTTCAATGATACATCGGCTCCAATCCCACGTACCCTCGGTGGTCTGGTGCAGTCGTGATGGTATTGTGCCTGAAAGTGAGCTGTTAAGTATGTTACCCATTCTGCTTCCTGGATATTAGCTGAGCATGAGTTTGTTAGGTTCAGGTTGGTGTGGTTAACAAGGGACCAGAATTTCCTTGAGTTTTTTTGTTTGCTTTCCCACACCAATATTGCCCAATATTGGTTTTCCTGAGCCTGTTTCTCTTGGGAGACTGCCCTCCTGAATGCTTTTTGGGCATGATGATATGTGGCAAGGAATGCACTGTTCCCCGGGAATTTTGAAGCCAGCCTCAATGCATTGTTCCTTGCTCTCTTTAATGGTTGTAAGACAGTGGCGGATGCAGCCCCTGCTGGTGGTGAACGATTTGATCTCTGCGTAGTTGCTGGATATGATTTGATCAAGTGAAGGCACAGCTGCGACCATTTCCATGTCGGGTTGGCATCTTTGTCGAGACTGCCTATTGTGAAGTCCTTGCTTGTTTTTAAAACACTCTGGCGGTTGGATTCATTCCATTTGAGGCGCTTCAAATTTTCGGTGTGAATACCCATGTAGGTTATAGGAACTACTTTGTGGAGATCCTGGTGTGTGGTGAGGGTGGTGACCTGCGGCCTGTGATCACTTTCAGACCGTTGGTGGATGCAAAAACTGTTCAATTTAAACAGTAGTTGTGAATTACAGATGGTAAAATCTAGATAAGACTTTTTTCTTCCGTTCGACCAGGTCCAGTTTGGAGGTGAATCACTTGTTGACCTGCCATTCACTACCAAGTAGCCTGCGTTGTAAAATTTCGTCACAGTGAGCTCACCTAGTATATTTGGGGCTTGCTTCAGGCGTTTAGATTGAGTCATGGCCTCGATGATATTAATAGGGTCCGGCCTTCCATGTCTGCAACATTCCCCTGAAAAAGATTTTATTGAAATCTCCCGTGATTATGCGATCCGAGTTGGGATATTCAGTGGCCATGTCGTCCATGATCTCGCACAGTCGGGCCAGGTGGTCTTTTTTTGTACAGGTGCTGGGATTGATGTACACATTGACGAGGAGGAGTGAGTGCTACCTCCTCCATGGGTTGATTTTGACCCCAAGTAACCACTCTTCTTCAAAATGGAATTGATTGAATGCTCCTTTTAAGTTGTTTGAGATGTATATGGACAGTCCGCCTTTGGGGTGACCAAATCGGCTGTCCGTGAGTGCTGGTTTTCGGAATTCAATATATCCTTCTATGGGGTGGTCCGCCATTGTCCAGGTTTCCTGTAGAGCGATTGCTGCATGTTTACACAAGAAAGCCATGGTATCCTCATTTGAGGTTTTTTGGTGAAGTCCGCTGATGTTCCATGAACACAATGAAAATGGAGGCCGCCCTTGGTTGATGTCTCCTTTGTACTGTATGTCCGCCGCTGAGGGAGGTTTCTTAGAGGGATTGTGTGTTTCTGCAAGCCTTTCACCGGCTGGCGGTCAGTTTGGGTGTTTTGATGACAGGATAGCTGGCAACCACCCCCAGCTATAGA
The DNA here is from genome assembly GCF_964261635.1 of Lissotriton helveticus. Taxonomy (NCBI): domain Eukaryota; kingdom Metazoa; phylum Chordata; class Amphibia; order Caudata; family Salamandridae; genus Lissotriton; species Lissotriton helveticus. The sequence goes on along the minus strand of NC_136068.1, from coordinate 1,752,868,544 downwards.
TAGATTCTGCGTTGTCTCCGCCTTGCTTGGGGCCTTTTGATTCAGCGTCGGACCCTGAGGCGTTTTTTAAGACCGAATAGGGTCTCATGCGTCTTGTTTTGTTAGTAGTTGCCAGATAGCTGGGTGAAATCAATCTTGTTAGCAGGGAGGTGGGATAGCCAGGGGTGGAATAGGGTATACTCTAATTCCCCAATTCCGCAGAATAGGCTTCTGTTCAAGAAAAGCTCCTACCCAACTGGCCGAGGAGAAAGTCTCGCACGTGACCTCGGAGGGTTGGTTTCCTCAGGGGGAGAGAAATTCGATGGATTCTATGTTGTTCGAGGTCAGGCCAGCTAGTCCCGGGATTCCTTCTGCTAGTTTTAACAGATTGGATCTGTTAAGAATGTCGTGCCGCCCTTTAGATTTATATTCGGGAGCCAGAAGAATCTGATGGCGCAGTGGGTCATTATTGATTGACTCCGGAACACTTGTGGGCTTAATATTGGAATTTTCGGCTATCATATCCGGTTTGGTTTCGTGTGACTGTTGTGACAGTCGTTGCGAAGCCTTCTTCAAATGTAGACTATGACTGATCTGAGCTGCAGGGTCATTGCAGATGGTTTTGGAATAATTAAGCCTTGCCCTTGTGTTTTCTTTTCCCGGGGAAGTGAGAGCCATTGATGGCCTAGATTTTTCTGGTGTCGTCTTGGGCCCGGTTGTACTTGCCGTCACTGGGCTCTCCCTGATGATTTCTGTGGGGGCACTGCCCTTAATTGTTTCTGGGACCGTAGTTTGTTTGCTTTGGTCCTGTGGGCTCATCACCGATTCTTGTGTGAGTTTTTCCAAGGTAACTCCCTTGGGGATAGACCTTTGCTCTACGGCATTGTTTTTGACGGGGGATTTTTTGTTTTCGGGTTTTTTGAAGATAGGGTAGAGATCCTGATGGCCCATGTTGGAGTTTGCCCTAAGTTTGTTTCTGGCTTTGCGCTGACGCTTGCGCTCTCTCTTGCTGCGTGGTAGGACTGGCCCTGGGGGGGCACCCACTGTTGATTCGCTTTGAGAAACTGGACTGTTTGTTTGTCCGGTTGGTGACGAAGGGGGGCCGTTTTCAGCAGTCAGGATTGATTGTGGTTGCGCGCTCTGGGGATGACCGTTCAGCTTCGTTGGGCCAGTAGTTGTTCCTGTGGTTGGCGCCTCTCCTTCATTTGTGTTTATGTTCTGCTTGGCAGGGGCCTCAGTGGGTTTTAGGTGTTCTTGTTGTGTAGAGGATGGCGGTTTGATGAATATGTTTCCTCCCTTCAACAACTTTACTTCCCTTATAACAGTGGTTAAGCATTCTGGGAGCAGAGAAAGGGAATCTATGATTGGCGAGCAACAGCAGGGTGGTTGAGCAAGCTTCGTAGAGGCTTGCGCCCGTAAAATTAAGGAATTAAGTTTGTCTAGTTTGCTGTCGATCCCAGATGTAAATTGAGCCAGGGTGTTTAATAAGTCAACCTGCACCTCAAGTTTTAACGAGTGATAATTGAGTGCGTTTACTGTTTGCTGCAGGGTCTGTAGTAGTTGTGGCCAAGCACTGGTCCCAGGGTTTTCTTCAGTATTTTGTTTTTCGTTTGGGGTCGCGCTGGACCTTGGGGAACTTTGAGACGTCTTGAAGAAAAGGGACAGGTCCGCCATGAGCTGATCGTTCTGAGCAAGTAGTGTTGGCTGACTTTGCAGTGTGGCCTTTGTATGGCCAGTTGGCGGGAATAACATGTACGGGGGGCTCAAAGCCGGTGGTGCTGTTGGTAGTGCTGTTGTGGTGGTTATTGTTTGTGGGGTTGAAGATTGTTGACTGCTATTAGAGTGCTCAGGGCTGGCTTGCCCGTGAATTTGTACTGCCGTTGTTTGGTGAAAGGAGGCCACACGAGGGTTGAGCGAGGTCGCTACACAGGTTGCAGTGGTTTGGGGCGACATTAGTTGGACCTCTGTTGGAGATATAGTGTTCTCCGGCTGGTTTTGAGGAGTTTGATAAGACCAGTGGTCCTCTGCTGGTGGCGCTGGGGACTTATCCGATAAGAGATGGACCGGTTGAGCGTTTTTATTGTTGTGATCAATGCAGGGGGATCCAAAAATATGGACCTCTGAAGGCTCGGTTGCCCTCGTGGTTGTAGGTGCCCAATGTTGCGTCGAGACCAGATTAAATGTCCCTAGTTGGGCCAGGGGAGTGATAGTAGTTGTTGCCTCCAGAGGTTGCGCTTGTGGTTGTGGTGATTCCGCGGACTTTGATGAAGTTTTTTTAAAGAAGTCCCGTATGCTTGGAGGTTTTTGTATTTTTGGGCTCTGGTTGGCGTTGGCCGAGGCCTCTGCGGTGTCAGGTCGTGTAGCTGTCCTTCTTTTGGGCACTGTATACTTCCTCACTTTTCCTGATCTCATTATTTCCCGAAGGTCTGGGCACTTCTAGTTGCTCACGAGTCCAGCGCCGGTGGAACTTTGTTTTGCAGCTCTTTTACAGCAATGGGCTGGACTGTGCATAAGCTGTGCGTTGTGTGGCTGTCTTCAAGTGTGGCACCCCCCTGCTCGCCCTGTCCCTCCTGCACTAGGACCCCCTGCCCCACCACCACCCGCTGACTCCACCACCTCTCCACCTTCAATACTTGTTTCTGCACCTCTCTTGGGGGCATATTATCAAGGGGGTTTATCTCCGCTTTTTTGGCTTTAAAAGCCAAGAAAGCGGAGATAAAATTATCTCCCTATTACCAAGCTGTCACTAACACCAGTTAGTGACAGCTAATAGGAGATAGCGACCATCTTGGGCCCCGCTTTGCATGTCAGTGATATTTATCACTAATGACATGCAAAGTGGGCGTGCCAAGATGTTAGTGACTGGAAACAGTCGCTAACATCGCTATCTCCTATTACCAACTTTTGGAGATATTCGCGCTAAGCGCGAATATCTCCAAAAGCTAACACCTGCCCTGAGCAGTTCTTCACCATGTTATCCAATGGGAGGTGGATAACATGGCTAAGAGCATTTGCTCGATAATGCATGAATATCGCTGACTTTTCAGCGATATTCATGCATTGCGGCCGTTTTTTATCGCATTTGCGATAAACCTTGCTAATAGCAAGGTTTATCTGCGATAAAAATCGCCGATGTGCGGCGATAATGTTTGTCTCTAAACAAGTTAGAGACAAAAATTATCGCTAGTTGTTGGTAATATGCCCCTTAGTTCTTTCTGTACTTGTCTTGCCTTTTTCTGTATCTCTCTTGTTTCTGTTTGTACCTCTCTTTCTGTACCTCTCTTGCTTTTTTCTGTAGCTCTCTTGCCTCTTTCGGTACGTCTCCTGCCTCTTTCTGTGTATTTCTTCTTCTTTGTGTACCTCTTTTGCTTCTTTCTGCACTTCTTTGACCTTTTTGTGCACATCTCTTGGGTCTTTTTCCACTTCTATTGCCTCTTTCTGGATCTCTTTTGCTTCTTTGTGCACCTCTCTTGCTTATTTCTGTACCTCTTTTACCTCTGTCTGTACCTCTCTTGCCTCTTTCTACACCTCGCCTGCCTCTTTCTGCACCTCACTCTCTTCTTTATGCAGCTCTTTTGCTTCTTTGTGTACCTCTCTTGCTTCCTTTTGCACCTTTCTTATTTCTTTTTGCTCTACACTTGCTTCTTTCTGTACCTTTCATCCTCTTTCTTCACTTCTCTAGCCTCTTTTCGCAATTCTCTTGCTTCTTTGTGTACCTCTTTTGCATCTATCTCTACCTTTCTTCCTCTTTCCTCACCTCTCTTGTTTCTTTCTCTACCTCTTTTGCTTCTTTCTGCACCTCTCTTGCCTCTTTTATCATTTCTCTTGCTTCTTTCCTAAATTATCTTTACTCTTTCTGCATCTATCTTGCTTCTTTCTACACCTTTCTTCCTCTTGCTGCACCTTTCTTCCTCTTTCTACACCTCTTTTACTTGTTTCTGCATTTCTCTTGCTTCCTTCTGTACCTCTTTTGTTTCTTTATGCACCTCTCTTGCTTCTTTCTTCACCTGTCTGTCTTCTTTCTGTACTTCTCTTGCCTCTTTTTCTGTTCTTCATTTGCCACTGTATGCACCTCTATTGCTTCTTTCTGTACTTTTCTTTGTCTGTGTACACTTCTCTTGTCTCTTTCTCCATATCTCTTGCTTCTTCCTGTACCTTTCTTACCTCTTTCTGCACCTATTGTTTTTTTCTGCACTCCTCTTGCCTATACCTCTTTCTATATCTCTTTTGTACCTCTCTTGCTTCTTTCGGTACCGCTCTTGCCTCTTTCTGCACTGCTTTTTTCTGTAACTCTCTTGCTTCTTTCTGCACCTTTCTTCTTCTTTCTGCACTTCTCTTGCCTCTTTATGTACATATCTTGCTTCTTTCTGCACTTCTCTCCTGTTTCTCTGTAGCTCTTTTGCTTCTTTCTGCACTATGCATGCTTCTTTCTGTACCTTTATTCCTCTTTCTGCTCTTTGCTTACCTCTTTCTGTACTTCTCTTGCCTCTTTTGACACTTCTCTTGCTTGTTTCTGCACCTTTCTTTCTCTTTCTGTACTTTTCGTCCTCTTTCTGTACCTCTTTTGCTTCTTTCTGCACTTCTCTTGCCTCTAACTGACCTCTTTTACCTATTGCACTTGCCTCTTTCTGCAATTCACTTGCATCTTGTTTTACCTCGTGTGCCTCTTTCTCTACCTTTTTTCTTCTATCAGCACCTCGCTAGTCTCTTTCTGTACCGCTCAAGATTTTTTCTGCTCCTAGTTTGCTTCTTACTGTACCTCTCTTGCATCTTTCTGCACCTGTCTTTCTTCTTTCTGTACATCTCTTGCCTCTTTCTGCATCTCTCTTGCTTCTTTCTGTACCTTTGTTCCTCTTTCTGCACTGTTCTTCCTCTTTCTACAAAGCTTTTGCTTTTTTCTGCACTTCACTTGCTTCTTTATGCACCTCTCTTGCTTCTCTCTGCACCTGTCTTCCTTCTTTCTGTACTTCAATTGCCCTTTTCTGTATTTCACTTGCCACTTTCTGTACCTCTCTTGCTTCTTTCTGCTCCTTTTATCTGTGAGCATTTCTTTTGTCTCTTTCCGCAATTTTCTTGCTTCTTTCTGTACCTTTCTTGCCTCTTTCTGCTCCTCTCTTGCTTTTTTCTGTACCCTTCTTGCCTCTTTTTGTGCCTCACCTGCTCTTTCTGTACCCTATTCTCATCTTGCTATAACTTTTTTGCTTCTTTCTGCACCTTTGGTGTTTGTTTCTGCACCTCTCTTAGTTCTTTCTGCACTTCATTGACCTCTTTCTGCAATTCTCTTGGCTCTTTCTCCACTTCTATCACATATTTCTGTACTATTCTAGCTTCTTTCTCTACTTCTCTTGCTTCTTTCTAGACCTCTTTTGCTTCTTTGTGCAGCTCTCTTGCTTCTTTCTGCACTTCACTTGCCTCTTTCTGCACCTCTGTTGCTTCTTTCTGCACCTCTTTCCTCTATCTGTGAGCACTTCTCTTGTCTCTTTCTGCACTTTTCTTGCTTCTTTCAGTACCTTTCTTGCCTCTTTCTGCTCCTCTCTTGCTTTTTTATACACCCCTCTTGCCTTTTTCTGTGCCTCACTTGCTCTTTCTGTACCCTATTCTCATCTTTCTGTAACTTTCTTGCTTCTTTCTGCACATTTTTTGTTTGTTCCTGCACCTCTCTTAGTTCTTTCTGCACTTCATTGACCTCTTTCTGCAATTCTCTTGGCTCTTTCTGCACTTCTATACCATCTTTCTTTACTTTTCTAGCTTCTATCTCTACTTCTCTTGCTTCTTTCTAGACATTGTTTGCTTCTTTCTGCACCGCTGTTGCTTCTTTCTGCACCTCTTTCCTCTTTCTGCACCTCTCTTGATTCTTTCTGTACCACTCTTACCTCTTTCTGGTTCTCATTGTGGTTAGCCTCATCTTGTGACTGTGCTTGTTCTGGTGTGGTCAGATAACCGCAGTTGGCACTTTCTGCTTCTGAGTCTATGTTTTACCAAAATCCTAAAAATTTCATATCTCCGGTTTTACTGACAGGAGTTTTGTTGTTTTGGTGTCAAATACCTAATTACATTTTACTCTATTTTTCTAAATCAGTGTGAGATTTTTCTTGTGTTTTTGTTTTCACTTTATTACTTTTTAAGAGCTACATAAATCCTTTACACATTGCCTCTAAGTTAAGTCGGACTGCTTTGTGCCAAACTACCAGAGCGTTAGGCACATGTTAATTTAGTGGATATTTGTGTTTCACCCTGAAAGATTGTGGTTGTTGCTTGAGAAGGGCTCACAACCACCTCAATCAATAATGTGATTTGTCACTTACAGAATCAATCAATGGCAGTCTGCCCCAAGAAAAAACATCAATAGAAACATTCCCTCGAAAATCAGTTTAAATGCCAAATGTGTCTACTTTGCAAATGTTTTAAAAGTTTAGTTTAGATAGGACCCTTACCTTTCCAAAGAAAAAATATCACAAGCAGTCTAACAAAACCCATAGTTGTTCTAGATTAGATAATTGAGATATTTCCAGATCTGTGAGTTCCAAGATGGTAGTCGTGTCTGTGTAAGGCTCAGACCTCATAGGAAAGATGAATGGACATCACTTGTTTATAGTGCAGCAAATCCAATGAATTCCTCTGAGCTGATCTGAGGAGGGAAATATTAATGTATTATTAATGTATGATCTTCATATGCAATAATGCGTATAGCAAAATAGCAAAAATATAATATTACATTTGATCAGTTAATTTTTAGAGACCAGATATAAACCACAGAATGTGATGCCAGTTGGAAGTCCAGCTTTATTATGAACTGGAGATATCAGGGAACAAAGGGACAGATTTAGATTACAGTAGATTACTTTTTCCAGATGTGCTACCATGCAATGGTCAGCCTGAGTATTTATTGTTATGCAAAAAAATTCTGAAAGCTCGTCCATTTTTCCCTACATTTGAGGGCCATTGCTGAATTTTCCATCACAGGCCCTCATGTTGCGGACTCCTGTATTGAAGGTCTATCCCAAATAAATGGGCAGTAATTCTATCTGGAAGGAAAGTCTCTTGCCAGTGTTCCGTCCGGAATTAATTAAATGAGCGGAAACTATTTAAATGGATCTAGGGAGGTTTTGTTAATTTAATTGTGAGTCTAGCTTGAAAAGGCACTTAGAAGCAAGGACAAAATAGCTAAAGGAAATAGAGATGGTCTTATTTCAAGAAAAATATTGGAATTGTCTTTAGACTTGGTACCAGGCATCTAGATGCCCACTAAGCACAGCCAGTTATTATGCACAACTGCAATCCGCATCTGTGACAAAGTAAGAATTTACAATTTCTGGAGGGTGTTTCAGGTTTAAAGATTCTAAATAGAGTGATGTCCACCTCCCCTTTTCATCTCCAGCAAGCAGCAGGATTAGAAACCCTTCTCTCCACTGGGATTTAGACTCATTCCTTATTCCATGACAAGATGTGCCTATGACCATCTACCTGAAGTTGATTGTGAAGTCATCAGTGCAACCGTTATGCCTAGGCATGGCTCCATGCTCACTGTGACACTGGAACCAAGTTATACCCGACTGATGAGCCCCAATTAGGGCAAAACCAGTCATGGGTACTTGTGTTCTGGTTCAGAGAGGACCTGACTTGGCAGTTTGGGTTGGACTGTTCCTATTTGAGTAGGATCAAGGCTGATTTGCATATAACTCAGTCTAATCTGAGATAAAAAGAAAACAATGGATTGGTTTGTGGCTTGATTAATAGCAAGTGGCTGAGATTAATTCAAGCATTCCATCCTTCACTTGGGGCTTGCAATAGAGTAGTGGACTTGGTGTTAAAGTTCAAGTAGACACCTACTGCTAACATAAATGTGACTTAGATAGTCAGGGATTGGCGTTCTATATAAGGACAGCACAACCTTTTCCTTCGACAGGCAGCTTGTTGTTTTCTGAATATTTACTGCACTTGCTTTTAAGTTCCTTTTCCTTTGGGACACAATAATTAATAATCAATTTTGGTAATTTTCAAATGTATCTTATTGCATCAAATACCATGTTTGTGATTATGTTTCTCTTCCCAATTTTGGTCTAATTTGTATCTTTTTTCCTACAGTTAGAAATTGGATCTCTGGTTGGCTATGGGTTGTGCCAAAGCCAGGTGGAGGACACCACTCTAGTCAGAGCAAGGGAGTTACATGCCGATGATAACCCCAGCTCACCCCCTTGGTAGCTTGACACGAGCAGTCAGGCTTATCCCCAGCTCACCCCCTTGGTAGCTTGACACGAGCAGTCAGGCTTATTCCGGAGGTGATGTGTAAAGCATTTGTGTAACACACTCACACAGCAGCAATACACTAGGCGCACCACAAAAGGAACTCTACGCAAGGTTATATATAAAAATAGCCTTTGTATTGTCATAAACACATTAGAATAGTAATCACAAAATATATACTGCCTACTGGCACTAAGTAATATTTACAGGGGATTATATACACATGACAGGGCCAATTGGGCCACTGTCAGAACCAATAGAAATGCACGTAGTAAATGTAAATCACAACCAGTAACTATCGGTAAACTGAGGAACGTAGCATCATATCCTGCAACATAAAACATAGGATGCACAAATCACCTTGCACATGAATCACATTAGGCATAGAACCACGTTAGCATAACGCATTACGCAATAGGCATCACAGTAGGCATCACAAGCATAAATACATTATGCAATATGTTTAATGGTTAATGTTTGTTTAATGTTTAGGGATTTCTAAAGCGCATGGCTTCCCGTAAGCGTCCCAGCGCGGTAAGCATGACCACCATCACATAAACACATCGGGCAGCACATTCGAGCCTTGCGCCCTACTAATACTCAACTGACCTCCTGGCCAACTGGCCTTCCAATGGGGCTCAAATGCTCTTTTGTCCACAAATGTCAGGGCGTTATCAGAGGACCTCTCACGGTCCCTCGGGCTGCCTGAGCAGCAAAAGCAATGGGCACCAAGCACTGTGCACATGGGAGTCCCGCTCTGGAACGTCAAAACCAGAAATCTGCCCAACGTTGCAGCTGCCCGCTTCAGCGGTGCAGCTGCGAAGAAATTAGCCCAGGCACCACTGTGCCGCTCAAGCCCGACTCCGGGACTCGGAATTTCCACTGACCCAAACGTTGCAGGAGCCTGCAACTGTGGTGCCGCTGAGTCCAAAAGGGGTTAAAGCACTCTCTGGGCTCTAATGTCAGCCCCTATGTCCTGTATAGGGTTAACATGTCTTGGTGTAAAACAAACCTAAAAAACGCTTGAAGTGTTCAGCTATAACCCAGGGATAAATAAAAAATCCAACTGGTGAAGAAGAATATTTAGATCTATTGTGTCAGAGGTAGTTTTTTTGCATATAGCTTCCTCGTGTCGGCGGCGCTGTTCCTCCCCGGGCCACGGCAGTGAATCTTCTTTTCTGGGCAACAGCATGGGGTAGGCTCCCATCCGAACAATAAAACCTCAAGCGGGGTGGACACCCGCTTCCATTAAATTGGACAGACACCAAAAATGCGGGTTATGCACCCGCTAGAGAGCATGAACGCGGGGTGGGCTCCCGCTCGATTCCCAGCAAATCAGGGGAATCCTATACGATGCAGCCTTGCTCTGCAGGCCACCGGCAGTCCTCATGGGGCAGAAATATAGGGCTCACCAGGACAAAAGTCAAGCGCTCCTGCAAAATAAGTAAAGCGCTCTTCAGGTGCTAGAATCCAAAGTCCAGAGGGGCATAGGCTGAACCAAAGCATCTTTTGTGCTGGGGCGACCCCAGCAAGGAGCAGCCAGGCAGGCAAGCACGCAGGGACCCTCAGAAAACAGCTGGGTCCCGTGGCGGTTCTTCCGGGCAGAGTGTCTCTTCAGAGTCAGCACAAGCACAACATTTTCATGTTGTCACAGCCCCTACATTTATAGGACATTTAAATTTGTGTCACAGCACGGGGCTTGGGAAACCAGATGCAACTGGTTTTGGAGCACTCTGTTTACCAGGCTCCTCTTCCCTATTGTTAGGTGGGGGCTCGTCATCAGACACACCACAGGGGGGCGGAGCCAGCATTCAATAGGGCAGGCACACTCCTACTACTCAAAAGGTCACAAAAGTGATGCAACGGCGGCGCAAATGTGGCATACGAGGCTTGTAAATCTGCCCACCGTCTTCGTGAGAAAATGTCTCTATGAACAAGTCCTTGAGTCCACACTATCACATCAGCAGTCTGGTGACCATCTCACTCTTATCACTACAATCTCCCTTCAGGCATGCTGTCCTCAGTTTGTAAATGCACTTGGCTTGTCTACCGGGGAAGAAATGCGCAAGTTATTGTGAGATTTAAGTGGAACAAAAGTGACACGTGATGTTTGGCTGTTTAGAAAAAAAATTTGGCTGTTGACTAAGAACTGTATAGGGGGAAAATATTTTCAAAATGGCCATCTGTGGTGGTCGACTTGTACTATTTGCTGCATGGCAGGCCACCCAACTTCCAGTCTGTGCGTAAAGAAAGGGTGCGCTGCCAACGCCAACTGCATTGTACAAATATAATGCAAAGTAAAAGAATACTGAGGCAGGCTACCGACTATTACAAATGGTTCCGGGAGAAGGGCCCCACCATAAGTGGACTTCAGCCAGGAAAACACAAAAGAGAAGTATATGGGAATATGGAGAATCACATTGGCTACATGCCTACGGTCTTTTGAAACAAAGCAGACAATCTGAATTTGGCAATATAGTAACATACTTGAAGAAAAAATAGGGTTTCAGACCTAACATGGATTAACCATTTTGTTGTATTTTTTTATGTTTACGCTTATTCATTGTGGTTACATGCTTTTATTTATGTCTATCTCTTGGATCTTTCAAGATATTCTGGAATGATAATGGTGGGGAGGTATAACATAGTTCAGTTGGTGGGATGAAGAGGTACTGTGCCACTATCTAATAAATTCTCTTAAAAGTTTAATTGACTTCTGTTCCTTAATACCACATCTGTGAAAAAAGATTGTACTGTTTCTGAGCTCCAGAAGCTGTGTAAATAACCAACTGTCTTTAGGAATTAGCAACCAACAGAATTCTACTAGAATTGAAAGTTAGGCAAGGCAACTAACTAGTGAAGATGCACACAAAATTATAGACATGCACAGCCATGTGTTAACAATGTTAAAGAACATCAGAAGTATTGGCGCCCCAGGCCCAAACGGTCTCCCAAGTCAACCATTCAAATAGGACTATGATTTCTGGGAGGCTTTACTTACCCTGTTATACCAGTGCTGCACCATCAATGCAATAATTCCTGAAGATTGAAAAGGTTCCTTATTACAGCCAACACATACAAAAGCGACACTTCAGGACCCACCAACTATAGTATGACAGCTCTGTTAGATGTTGAGCCCAAAGCATATGCAATTCTCCTCTTACAGGAATTACAAAATTGGGTTAGGGATGTACCAATCAGGATTCAGGGCCTGAATCTCAACATTGGACAGAATTTTAGCTCTGGCTTACCTAGTTGAGCAGGCCACCCATTTAAGGCAGTGATCCCTCTTTGCTTCTTTTGTGGACTATTCTGTGGCTTTTGATAGTGTCAACAGGAACATACTTTGATTAAAATCGCAAAACTAGGGGAGTTCAGGCACAATGCTGAACGCCATTATAGTATTCTTTTTCCAAACCTGGGTACGTGTCAAGCTCACACAGAATAGAGCAACAAAAAAAGTTTATACAGACCAAGGGCTTAAACAAGTCTATATATTGGCAACCCCTACTGTTTAATTAGTACACTGAAGACCTGGGTAATTCATTATCATCTGCTAACTTGCCTGTGTTAAAACTCAGGCTGATTAGATTGTTTTTGATGCAGTACACAGATGATATGTTTCTAATGGACCACTCAAGAATTGGACTTCAGAAAGCATTGGATCTGTTAAGCATTTACAATAACACCAACAAAACAAAGGTTGCTATTTTTGAGAGTTATACCAACAAACTTAATTAGCACTGGAGATTTGCCAATTTGAAAATTACCACTGCCTCCAAGATCACATCAAAACATTGGCAAAAAGTGCTAGGTTTCACCTGAACTATATTAGAAAAGTGAAACCACTCATTTCTACGGCAGACCTCAAAATGGCAGTCCAGTCTTTAGTTATTTCAAGGATTGAATATGGATGTACTACTCTAGCAGGTCTTTCAAAAATTTCCACAGCATCACTAAAAGCATGTCTAAATGCAGCTGCATGGCTCATTACGGGATCTAGAAAATACAACCATATCTCCCCTCACCTGAAAGCATTAAACTGGTTACCTTATGAAGCCAGAATTAAGCTAAAACTGGCATGTACTATCCACAAAGCGCGCCACTACAAAACACCAAGGTACCTAGCTAAGAAAATAGACCACCTAGGAGTGCCAGAGAGCTGTTGCTGAAACCTCCCATCTTTCGGAAGAAGAAAACGTATGACAGAGCCTTCTCCGGAGCAGCCCCCAGAATCTGGAACTCACTCCCTCCAAACATTAGAAACATTCCAAACACAGCAACATTCAAGAAGGAAGTGAAGCTCTTCCTAATGAGCAAATTCCTTTCTTAGGCTAGACTGTTCATCATCAGCATCGTGATTAAGCATCGTGATTAATACCTAAACATCGATCCTGAACTGTGTATGATGTAGAACCCTCGGAAAGTACATCAGAACAACTTGTATAGAAATATTGTTATACCTTGTTCCTTAAGAAGTTCCTAGAGAAAAAAAAATATTATTTTTTGCCAAAACTGATAGGAGAATTATGAACCGGATTTTATATATATTAATGCTGCTCTACCCGCTCTGGTCCAAATGTACTTCATGGTACATTGTATATTGTATATAATTGTATAATTGTTTTGCCGAAACTGCTAGGAGAATTATGTACCGGATTATTATATATATTTTATTAATGCTGCTATACCCGCTATATTCCAAATGTACCTCAATATACATTGTATATTGAATGTGACTATATATAGCTATTCCCGCTATATTCCAAATGTAACCCATGTAATTCTGAAGCGCTCTGATACCCAAGGGTCACGTTTGTGCTATATAAAACTCTATAATAAATAAATAAACTAACTAATAAAAAATAATATAAAATAAAAAGCCTAATCAACACATCTCTTCCATAGAAGCAAAGGCCAAGGAGGTGACTTATGCTATGTATAAATTCAATGCTAAATGTTATAGTCCATCCGCTGAGGCAATCCAAAAGGTAATATGAGCTAAGCTGCTGCCTTCGATTTTTTATGGGCAATAAGTCATTGCTGGATCACTGGTGAATACTGTGGAGACCGGCCATTGCTGTGCCTTCAAACAGACCTCTTAAATTCCTTGGTACAGCTGGAGTTTTGTTTAAACAAACAATCCTTCAAAAATTGGGCAGCTATAATCCAATACGACTGCATAATTTGCGCTGCACCATCCAATACTATGAAAGAAAATTTGAAGGAGCTTTTCTCAAAGGGCAAAAATCCTTGGTTGAACTTTCAGTTTACTGCCTGCACTGAATTAAATCTTGACATGGCGAACTGGGGAAACTTCATCTGTCAACCAGCAATAATAAAAATAGTGCTAAGGAAATAAGTCAGACTTTTATCCAGGCAAGAAGATCTGGGCTCAATTGAAACCTCAAAAGTAACATTCGGGTTATTATCTGCTCCTACAGGGACAAATAAACCCAGCCCTATTTAAACTGTGCACTGAATAAATCAATTTAAAACCAAATCCTGTCAGTTAGACTCATGGCTTTGCCAATAAAAGACATATATGTCCGCTGGAAATCCCAGGCGATGGTTACATTCTGCAGACTGTGTCACTAATATGAGAAATCTTTGGCCCACCTTGTCTTTATTGGTCCAAATGTGATGCATGCACATCGCACTTTATTAAAACCAGTTTTTCTAAAGTATGGAAATTGCACTTGTATACAAGCAATGGAACTCCTTTTTAATCTGGAAATGCTAATGGAACTGGCAAGGTTAGCAAAATTCGCACAACATCTCCAAAGACTTTTAAGTGAAAGTCAAGCCTTGGGCTAATGCAATATTGATAAACTCCAAATGATTGTTTTTATAAGGAATGTATACTCACAGTTTAATGGTTTTATATTTTGTATTTTATTCATTCAAATGAAATGAATCTAACAAAATGAAAAGATACACTCATGTTTTTAGTAATATTGATGTCAAATAAGTTTTGACGAAATTATATATTGTGTATGGTTTTTGTAACAATATTTATTAATTGAAACAAATACAAAAATGTATTGATTGTGGATTAGTTAAATCATTGCAATAACTAGAGCACTAATCCATTCATATGAGCATACAAAACATTCTGAAAAGTATGAGAACAATTCAATTCAAAATACTGTTCTAAAATTAATTTTAATTTAATTTTGTTATGTTTACCACATTCAAACTCAAGTAACAAGCAGCCGGAAGGTGCTCTTTACAAAAAGGAACACCAAATACTGTAAATACTGTTAAAATCATAATGGTCACCTAAATAAATATGAATATCTCTGATATTTGTTAAGTTGACCCCTACAAAGAAATTATTGTAATTTCACAATGATAATACAGCAAAATCAACCACGATGTAATAGAGATCCAATATATATACCGCAAAGGCAGAAACATCGCAATTTCTCAAAGTAATTTCTCTCTGCTCTAAGATCTAGAGTTGGTATTAAATAAAGTCTGAGGCCCTGAAATATGAGCATGTCAGTTAATTGCGAAATGAGTAGTAATTGTTATTATTTACAAGAAAGCCATTTGGCTGCGCCACACTGAGTCACTTTCAAATCACAGGGATGCAACATATTTACAGGAATATGTTGCATCTCTGTGCTTCCCTCTGAGCTGGCGCACAAACTGCTGCCATGCGCCAGCGCAGGCACCCTCGCACCATGGTGCAAGGATGCCTGCCTCATGGGGAGATTGTTTTTGTTCAGGTAGGGTTCCCTTCCTGCATAAAAACAATCTAAAATGCTTTTTTTGAACTTCTATGTGTGCTGCATTAGCACATATAGAAGTTGAAAAACATCATTGTTTCAATGGTTGTTATTGTGCAGGAAGGGAACCCTACCTGAACAAAAACAATCATTAGAGGTGATTTCCTCTTTCTATGTGTGCTGCAGAGCGCAGCACGCATAGAAAGAGGAAACAAAAATGAGGAGAAATTAATACATTTCTCCTTGTTGCGCCTCCCTACGCTTCCTCGTAAATCTGGAAATGTGTCTGGTTCCATGGGTGTTGCGTGGTAACACCCACAGCAAAACCCATGGAACACCTCCTTCACGCAAAATGCTGCATGCAAAGGGGCCATATTTACAAGGTCAGGAAAAGTCACGCGGGGTGGCTTTTCCTGCCCTTGTAAATATGGAGCAGTAAAATGCGCCACCGGTAAGGCACAAAAGGGGACGTCCGTTGGCGCAAGGGGCTTGTAAATCTGCCCCCTTGTTTTTGTTTGAGAGGGATGAAATCCCAGCTCATGAAACAACTATAATCCTTGTCAGGGCGAATGTCAAGAGTCACTAAATTAACCTGTGCTTAACCCTGTGGTAGCTTGGCACAAAAGCACACAGGCTTCACTTAGAGGCAAAGTGTAAAGCATTTATGCAGCAAACAAACAGTAATTAAGCAAAAACACAACAGAAGAAAAATCTCAAACCAATTTGAAAATAGAACGCTTTTTAATAAATAAAATGATACCGGAGCAATGAAAAACCATCAGTAGAATCAGAGGTATTGAATTTTAAAGAAGTAAGTAAAATTAGCACCACAAAGCAGAAAGCACTAACTGTGGTATCTGGTTGCACTGAACTGGGACAAAGTACCAAGTTCATGTCAAACATGATGCAGCGCAGGCTGGGCACAGGAACAAGTAGCCCACTGGGAGCTGTACCTTATGTCCTTTGTGCGAGTTCTGCATGACATTGGTTTTAAAGGCTTCATGTTGCTAAATATCGGTTCTGATGAGACTGTCAGCAGTGCGGTGAAGCTTTCAGCTGTGCAGCAGGGCTTTGCAGGTTCCTGCATAGGTCTGCATCGGTTTTGTTGAAGTTTGCAGCTGTGTGATGAGGCTTTGCATTGATCGGCGTCTGTTCAAATGAACCTCCCAGCTGTGTGGCAAGGATTGGTGAGGCTTTACGTTGCTCACCGTTGGTTCTGATAAAGATGTCAGCTGTCTAGCGAAGATTTGAGGGGCTTCACATCGCTTTGCACCCGATTTGATGGAACCTTCAGTTAGGCAAATAGGAGTTCTCTATGTTCCCAACCATGGGTCCAGGACCTGAGGAGGCACATCTTAGGGATCAGGGACTCACTCCAGCAGAGGCCAGCTGGGCTCTGGCAGGTCCAGTTGCATCAAGTTAGCTGGGCAGTTGCAGTTAGACCCCTGATGACTGTTGTGTCCTTGTAGCTCACACAGGAGATCAGCCAACTGACCCTTGGTGTCAATTTGGCTTAGCCTGGAATGAAGGCAAGCAGGACCAGCCTTCCTTCTCAGGCAGCAAGGCAGTCCTTCAAACAACAGGGCAGTTCTCTGGCAGCAAGGGATTCCTTCTTCTATAATGTTCAAAGGTCCAGGAGGTGCACATCTGGTTCTGGAACATTCTCCCATTTGCCTGTCAAGGCTCCAAACTGTTTAGGGGTGCCGAAAGGCAGGCAGGCCTGGTGTCAGATCCTTTATGTGACCAGGAGGCAAGGCCCTTTGAAGTGTAAGTGAGGTTGGGTGCAACTTCTCCCTTGTCCACATATAAGCCCCCTGTGTTTCACTGTCTGGAATCAATACACAAACTTCCAAAGCGAAAGGTTCAAAAACAGTTTATTCGGATAACATCGTATCCATAAGAGCACAAAAATGCAACAACAAACAAGTTAAAATATGCAAATTAGAGAGTCATAATAAAACCATAGCGGCCAGCAATATACAATAGTCTTTAGATTCATATGAATTCATTAATACAAATCTTGAAAACTCAGGGATTAGATTATACATACTTCAATAGCAGACATATTCATAGTCACGTGACCCAGGACACTGGTAGAAGGCAGAAATGGTTGGGACAAAAAAATGCCAACTAACTAAAAATGTTGTTGTCATAATTGTGACCTAAAATCAATTTTTACCATTAATGACAATGTTAAATTACAATTCATTTTAGTATAAACAGCATATCTCTATCTGTTTCCAATCCCCAGATAGCACTTATTTAATATTATAAGGTAACCCAGTGTTAATCAATGGGAGAGATAAGTCTTAAAACAGTGAAAAGGAGTGTTTACTGGCACGATATGCAGCACTTTGTTATATCCTGGCTTTGATGTTATTCATGAAATCTCTTGCTCTGCCAGTGGAATGTTCATCCAATGATGTGTTACAGAATGTTGGGAGCCAGAGGTGTCAGTTGAGAAGGGCTGAGCAGCATGCTGGCTGCTCCTGGTGGGGTCTTATTTTGGATTTAACTGGATGACTTTTAACTAACTACATATAAACATCTAAAGATCCTCTTTACGTCTGGACTGAGTTACTACACACTAAAACACACATTTCCTGCTGTTTAAATGCAATACACTCTGTGCCTCTAGGAATCTTAATAGGAATGACAATTCATTTTAGTATAAACAGCATATCTCTGTTCTCTTGAGTCGCGGTTTCCAATCCACAGATAGCACTTATTAAATTTTATAAGGTCACACAATGTTAGTCAATGGGAGAGATAAGTCTTCCAACAGTTAAAAAAGGCAGGTTATGCAGCACTTAAACACACATTTCCTGTTGTTTAAATACAATGCACTCTGTGCCTCTAGGGCCTCCAATATGAATGACTTATCAGTATTAAAAGGAATGCTTAGTCTTGCAAAAGGTGTATTTTGCCAGGTCAAAATGACAGTTTAAAACTGCACTACAGGCTGCAGTGGAGGCCTGAGACATGTTTTGTACACTTTGGATGGGCAGCACAATGAGTGCTGCGGGCCAATAGTAGAATTTAATTTACAGGCCTTCGGGTACATGTGGCGCCATTAATAGAAGCTTACAAATACATTAAATGTGCCAATAAAGAGTGGGACAATTTTACCATGTTTGAGGGAGAGTGCAAAAGCATTTTAGCATTGCTTAGCTGTACTATAATTAATCAAAACAAAATTCAGCAAAAGAGGAGGGGTGTAGGCAAAACGATTGTGGGGCTACCACACTAAAGATGTCAGGTCTAGCATTTCCCATATCACACTTATGAGTTTTGGTTTTGTGTTAAAACCCGGGAGTTCAAACCTTCTGATATATTTTGGGAGGGACGAAAAATCCAATATTTAATGGGACATGCACATTTTGTTGCATTTGTGTGGCATTTATTGCACATGATAAATTGTGATTCATTGTAGTCAGATTTTATCAGGCGTGATAAGTATCACACCAATTACATTGTCACTTGTAAGGAGGGTGTTTTACTTTTTCATGGTGTCTAATATATATGGTTGCTGTTTTGGGGGGATTTAAGTGTTTTAATGAAATAATGTTTAGAATCATTCATACAGGAAAGCTCTGTAATTTTGGCCTTGACTATTCCATTAAAATGTGTGTAAGAGGAATAATTTACCCAATCTTTTCAGATTCCTAAACGTTCCAAGATAGTATCCATGTGTTGGAGAAATTCAAAGGCATCTTGTCCTTGTGGTCACAGTCGTCCCAAAGTAACTTAATCAGGGTTCCCCCACTGTAATTCTTATTCTATAATAATATTGAATGAATGTTGCATGCATCATGGAAGCCATAGCAAAGAGTCCTAATGTTGTGCTGGGTATGCCAATGATCTATATCAGACTATTGCTGGTCAATTATTCCACCTCAACCTATATATCATCACTGGATTTTGATGATCCACGTGTAATTGAATGTGCTGATTTGGCATTTATTATGGTGAAGATAGCATGCACAATAGGGCTTAGTATATTCATATGAAGTGTCCTGAGTGTGCGCTGATGTGGGAGAGATATTTTGATTATATTTTTTAATTTGCTGGGTATTAGATTTGGGGGTCTCTAGTTGGAACAGGTAGGTACTTGTGATAAATAGGGACCCTTGCCTCTAGTCAGGGTAAGGGGGTACACTCCCAAAATAACCCCTGCTCACTCCCTTGGTAGCTTGGCACGAGTAGACAGGCTTATCTCAGAAGCAGTGTGTAAAGCATTTGTGACCACATACAGTAATCAAGTGACAGCACTATAGATGGATACCACACAGGTTTTATATCAAAAATAAGTATTCTTTATATAGACATATCACAAGACTACAAATGACAAAAATCCACAATACTGTACTTAAAATGGTAGTTTTAGCTTAGTTCTGTTCAGTTCTTAAAAATGCGAAACTTTAAATCAATGTACCTTACGATGCGTTACGCTTCCACACTAAAAGTGTTGCAGCGATGGAAATGTGGCAAACTTCCGGTGCAAAAAAATAAAGGTGTGAAGATCTTCAAGATGCGGCACGCTTCTCCGATGATGCGAGAAGTCTTGATTCGATGCATCAGCTGCAGCGGCGACACCCTTGTTCTGTGATGCGACGACAGCAGCTTCAGCGACACTCTTCTCGGATATTGCGAGACGCTTCCGCACAATGCGACAACTACAGAGGCAACATCCAAGATGCAACAACAGCAGCTCTGACAGCGGTACACTTCTCGTTGGATACGAGGTGCTTTTTTTGATGCGGTGCAATACGACAGCTACAGCGGAAACATCCAAGATGTGGCGGCAGCAGCAGCGACACGCTTCTCCTTCGTTGTGAGCCGCTTCTCTCGATGAGGTGCAATACGACAGCTACAGCGGCAACATTCAAGATGCAATGGCAGCAGCGACAGCAACACACTTCCTCTTCTTAGTGAGACGCTTCTCTCGATGCGGTGCAATACGACAGCTACATCGGCGACATCCAAGATGCGATGGCAGCAGCAGCGACGGCGACACACATCTTCCTCTTGAGTCGCAAACGCGACACACAGTCCCTCAGAAGGCCCAAAACAGCAGCAGGCACTTCCCAAGGAACTCTGGGGAGCTGGGGGTTGAAGTCTGCGGTCGCTGAGACTTCAGCAGGAGGCAAGCTCTGTTCCAAGCCCTTGGAGATCTTTACAAGTTGATGAAAGTACACAAAGTCCCTTTCTCCTCTCTTTGGCAGTCAGGCAACCACTGCAGGCCAATCCCCCAAGCAGCACTTCAGCTTAGGGATAGTCTCTCCTCAGTTTCTTTGGGTTCTTCTTCTCAGCAGAGGTTTCTTCTTGTTTGTCCAAAAGTGATCTAAATTCTTAGGATTAGGGCCCCAATACTTATACCCCAAAATCCATTGTCCTCTGAGGGCAGAGGGGCCTTTGCCCAGTCCAAACCAGTTCTGGAGCACTCTGTTAACAAGACTCCGTAATTCCTTTCACAGTGCAGGGCCGAAACATCAGACGCACAGGAGGTGGAGCCAGAATTTTGGAGGGAAGGCACAGCCCTGGAGCACTTTGTTGACAGGATTCCTACTCTTCTTTCACAGTGCAGGGCAGAGACATCAGACGCACCACAGGCAGTGGAGCCAGCACTGTGGGGGGCAGGCACAGTCCTATTCAGGTGCCAGGTGCAACTCCTCCCTCCCATCTAGATGCAGATCTCTCTATTCACCACTGAGCGGACTCACCCTGTCTCCTGGAATCCCCTAGCCCTGCCACTCAAACGCCAGACAAGGCAGTACCAGACTGCACAAAGGCTCTGCAATGGCAGGCCTTAGACACACTTTTACAGGCTGCTTCTGTGGGTGGCACAACAAGTGCTGCAATCCCACCAGCAGCATTTGGATGTACAAGCCCTGGGCATACTCAGTGCACTGCACTAGGGTCTGAAAAGTAAACCAAACCAGCCAATCATGGAGTCACCAATTCATACATCAATTTACAATAGGGAGAGCATATGCACTTTAGCACTAATCAGGAATGGTAAAGTGCCCAGAGTCATAAAACCAACATAAACAGGTCAGACAAAATACAGGAGGAAGGCAAAAAGTTCAGGGATGACCCTACAAAAAGGGCCAAGTCCAACACTGGGGCTCAAATTCCTTCTAGTCTGTTTCCAAGTATGGCTTGATAAAAAGAGTAAAGGCCATCACCTTACCATACACTGCAATAATTCTGACATATCATTCCTTGATCTTACATTGAAATAAGAAAATAGACAATTGTACACTACAGTGTACCACAAATCTACTGAGAGGAATACTCCAGTCTTATTACAGTCACAACTCCAGACCTAAAAAAAATTTTAACACAGTACACTTTTCTGAGGACAAGACAGACTTGCAAATTGAAAAATGACTTCTTCAATGGATAAGATATTCTGTCTCTGAAAGTGACAGCAACCGGCTACCCAAAACAGCTTGCAAAATGTTCACTAAAATGGCATGGTAGTGCCTTAAAAACACTGTTTTCTTTGCCATTCGCATAAATGAAGCCACCAAATGTGTATGCGTTACAACTTATACTCCTGAGTCCAATTGGGAGACAAAATGTATTAAGAAGCATTGGAATGTCCTTACTTCTGGTAACCCTACACTTGAGTTTCCTGCATTTGTGTTCCAAAAAGGTAAAAATCTTAAAGACAATATGATCCACTCCACACTCCCATCATGCAGTTCACAAGGCACTCTCCATGACGTTTTTTGAACTGCCTTTGTTTGTCAGATTTTTTAAATTTGAGCATTGCAGCTTTTGCTCTCTTGCCATTGAACCCAAATAATGTACATAGGGCAACACCAAATTTTATTTGAAGCATATTTTAAACTGTAAACATAAGGTGGTCTAGGCTATATTGTGCCCATGTAAACTGCTGTACATTGGCAAATGATTCAGAAAATTAAAATCGCAATCTGCCAACACAGGAACAGACTCAGGTGTAAGGAAAGATAAATACACCACTGTAAGAAATGGGATCTCTTGTTGGCTAGGGCTTGCGCCAGAGCCAGGCACATCTCTCTAGTCAGGGCAAGGAAGTTACACGCCAAAGAAAACCACTGCTCACCCCCTTGGTAGCTTGGCACGAACAGTCAGGGTTATCCTGGTGGCGATGTGTAAAGCATTTGCACAAAACACACAGCAATAATATACTAGGCACACCACAAAAGGAACTCCACACAAGGTTATATATAGAAATAGCCTTTGTATTATCATAAAACACATTAGATGGTAATCACACAATGTACACGGTGCCAACTGGCACAGGGCAATATTTACAGGGTATTATTTACACATGACAGGCCCACATGGGCCACTGTCAGAATGATCACTTGGTAAAAATAGTAAAAGTAAGAACACCTCATAAATTTAGACCAAAACCAGTAATTACTGGCAAACACTAAACTCAGCATCATCCTGTAACATAAATCATATCATGCACAGTATCATATCAGGCAAGAAATATATTCTGCGCCAACCTCATAAGCCTAAACATAGTAGACCATAATCTCCTAAACATAACTCGCATTAGGAAAGAAACTTACTAACATAAACCGCAGTAGGGAATACCTAACCCAAAGCAGAGGATAAAATAAAACATAGTAGGTAAAACCTCATAATCATAAAATCACATCTAGAGGTATAAATTACGGTGCATAAAACAGTACATGAATTAAATTTCCTGCGCACCTACATAATCACATTAGGGCCTGGCGACATACAAACCTAATAGTCCCCCTGGCAAACTGGCCATCCCTAAGTGGCTCAAATGCCCTATGTCCAAAAGTCAGGGTGTGCTGCCAAGCAGCTGAATCCAATTGCGCCATTGCGCAAACCTAAACGGTGCAGCTGGCACTAAGTGCTGCGCAGCTGTAAAGAAAAGGGGGGGAAGGAGTGCATCTCACTCCCCACTTAAAAGACATGTACCCAAAGAAAGAATAGCATAAACGGTGCAGCTGCCCTGCTGTAAGTATCAAATGTGGGGCACTGGCACCGACTGTGCCCTGCAAACAAATATGCCCCAAAACGTTGTAGCTGCCTGCGCTCTCGCAGGACAGCTGGGATCAGCCATCAAACCACGGGTACTATACGTGATGTAGGAGCCCCTCCCCGGGATTCTGGAATACTAAAAATGCCCAATTGGTGCAGCTTCCAACTATCAGGTGGGGCAGCTGTGTAGGGGAAAACCAATGTGGGCTGGTCCGCTGGGGCTCTCTCAGGCACCAAAAAGAACTTGCCCCCAAAGAACTTTGACCCCACTCTGGGGCTCTTTTAAGAAAAATCTGTCCCCTTTGTTCGAGCGGCCCACAATGGTGGGCCCGCTCATGGGAATGGCCGTCTCCAGCACACGGACTCCTTTGGCCCCTTAAGGACATATTTCAACAACGGTGGAGTGGCCCGCTCTCTGGCGGGACTGCTCGGGACCGGCACCATCCCTCCCCCTCTAGCCATCACTCACCGGCTCTGGGGGCAGGACTTTGGTCCAGCCTCTCTTTACCTGGGCCCCCTCCTGGGACCCGGGACTCGCATCCGCAAGGCCAGCACTCCGTGGGACTTCCCTTCCTCACGAGAGCCCCGCGCTGCTCTCCCTCTTCACCAGGGCCCCCTCCGGGGACCCGGGACATCTGAATGGAGTGTGTGGAGGCAGGGTAGGCTCCCGTCCTCTCTGGCACGTCCCAGCACGGGGTAGGCTCCCGTCCGGGTTTGTGACTGCCACTCACGCTCCTGCCCTCTCGTGCTTCCGTCTGCCGGCCCTGCCCACAAGCAGGCGGGCCGCGGATCACGGCGACAAAGGTCTTCTCCTTCTGGCGGCAACGAGGGGTAGGCTACCTCTAGAAGTCAGCAATGCGGGCACCCGCAAAAGCGCAAAACTGTGGGGTGAGCACCTGCCAGTTTAAAAAAAGATATAAATGGGGTGGGCACGCTACGCTAGGGATTCCCTCTAAACGGGATAGAAGTGCTCCTCCTCAGCTGCAGGGAGCACGGCGCTATGAAAAGCACTTTTAAGAAATAAAGTAAAGCGCTCACAGGCGCTTGAGGTAAAACACCAAGTTCTTAGGGATAAACGAAAAGCAAAAGGTCAGTTATCGCCACACCGAGAGGGGATAACATAACAGCAGTAATTTACAAAGAAGAACTGATTTAGATTCTGCACCTGAATGTAATTAATCCTGGCCACAATCGAATGGAAGACTGAACAACTTTATTGTTACAGAGTTTGTCTTTTTGAATGCCGAAATTAACTATTGTATCCTCTTCTATATTTCGACTTTCTCCCTCACAATTTCCCTCTAGGTGCATTTGAACCTCTGTTTACTTTGTTGGTCCAGAACAAACTTTCAAAATGACTGCCCATTCAGTCCTATTTTCATTTCTTGTTTTTTTATTTCCTGATTTCCGCTAGCTCCTTTAAAGGACCGCTCTGGGCATATCACGAAAAGTTTCAATATGTAGGAGCAGCGCAGTCCATGCTCTTACTAGTGGTGCCATCTCCTCCGCTCTTTGTATCTGCTTATACTCTATTTGTTAATAACCTGTTTCTTCCCTTTCAAAAATGTTTGTGATCATGCATTTAAGATGACTGCCCATTTTTCAACCAATTTATCTCTCTAGCACAGTAGCACACTGTGCCATTGAAGCACCATTGCGATCGATTGCACCTTTTGACATTTACCTAATTTGCTGCTTTTACCACTGAAGATTGTCGCTTTGGATTCTTCTCTTTTGTTATGGCCATTTTGGTGTCTTTGGCATGGGTTACTATGGTAATGTAAGGATCTCTGTGGGGGGTTTAGAATGCTTGGAGCAGCAGCTGGAGAATAGCTTTGTCCGATGTGGTTACTACTTGTCCTGGTGCTGCCTGCTAATAAACATTACTTAAACTTACCTTCCTATGAGAAGTCATTGCAGAATTTGGCATAGACTGAAATTATCCTGAATGTTGCAGATGTGATGCTAAAGTCTCAGGAGGGTTTTCTCCAGGGATTATCCCGTACTCAGTGAACATCGATGGCCCATCGCAGCCCAGCAGGTCCTGTCTTCAGGAGTCACAGAAGGCAGCATGGAGGCTACAGGGAATAGTAAGTTGAGTTGGGGTTTCATCCTAGTATTACCTTATAGAGGCTCATAAATGCAGCACACATCTTTCTGCACACAACTGGCTCATGAGGGAGAGTGCTCGAACTTCTGCTTGTGCAACTGGCATTATATTGGGTGGGAAGGAATTTCATGAATGGAAGAGTGTGAAGAGTGACATTCGGCCGCGTTCGACACGGTTTGCCATCAGACCCTTTTGATTGGGAGGCTCGAGGAGTGCGGGGTCACAGAGGGAGCAAGAGACTGGCTGGTATCGTATCTTAGTAACCGGCAGCAGTTGGTCTCGTTACCTCCATTTCGATCGGAGCCACGGAAAGTAGGGCAGGGGGTCCCACAGGGCTCGGCCATCAGCCCTATACTTTTTAATCTGTATCTTCGCCCTTTGTTCCAGCTTATAAAATCTTTTGGTGTCTCGGCTTTTAACTACGCTGATGACACCCAGCTGGTTTTCTCTCTGGAAGGAAATAATGCGGTCCCACTGGAGACCTTCCACCGCTGTATGGCAGCCACAGCGGACTGGCTGCGGGCTAATTCCCTCCAATTCAACAGCACAAAGACGGAGGTGCTTCACTGCTCCATAGACCGGATTCCGAGAGTACTCCCAGAGAACTTTTGGCCTGTGACTTTTCCCGAGCCAGTGTCGGCGGCGGAGTTAGCTCGCAACTTGGGGGTGATCTTTGGCCCAAATCTACAGCTTGATATGCACGTCAACAAGACCATCTCTACGTGCATGATGCTGTTACGCATGTTGCGTAAAGTCTTACCCCTCCTCCCCGCTCAGGCCAGGCCGGAAGTAGTGCGTGGGACTATACTAAGTCGTTTAGACTATTGTAATGCGCTACTTCTGGAGGCTCCAAAAAACCTGCTGGGGAAGTTACAACGGGTGCAGAATATGGCCGCCAAGCTGGCTCTTTCTCGCTCTAACTTTAGCTCCTCTACTCTAGCTTTAAGAGATCTTCACTGGCTACCGGTGCACTTGCGTGTATTGTATAAGGCGGCGTGTCTGGTGTTTAAGGCGGTACATCGACAGGGTCCAGTGCTTTTGCAGAACATGTTTGCCTGGTACTCTGCCTCGCGGCCTCTCCGCTCTTCTTCGGCACAATTGCTCGTGGTCCCAAGGTTTCAGAGAGTCAGGATGGGCGGCCGCTCATTTAGTGTTGCAGCGGCCAAACTTTGGAACTCCCTGCCACTCTCTCTGAGAAGCCATAGGGATTACCTTCCGTTCAGGAAAGCTTTAAAAACGCATGTCTTTCCTAGAAATGTTTGAGCTGTGAAAAGTGTTGTTGACCGAAGTTGAAGCGCCAGGATGCCCTTTGGGTGACAGGACCGTGCTCTACAAGTACACAAAATAATAATAATAATAATGTAAAACGACACACTCAGAGGCATCATGGCCATTTTGGATTAGGCCGTGACTATTAGTGCATATCACTGGGATTCCAACTGAAACCCGCTGTGCATCCTGTCTACCATACCTACGGTGATACATACGATTAAACTTTGAATATGAATGTTGTTGGCCACCTTATATTGTGTACTGCACACCAGACTAGCTGCATGAAACTTTGGGTAATTTCATAGCTGTGACTGCAGTGACACACACACCGTTTGATATTGTGCACTTTTGTATTGCTACAAACTTGGTGAACTGTATCATTTGTACTTGTGTGTCCCCGTGCATCTTTGGGTCACAACAACTGCAGTGATACACACAACATACACCACTGTTCTGGGGCACCAGCATGGCTAATGTGCATTTTATGTATTCATTATGTGTGCCCAGAATGTTTCTCTTCCTTCTCCATTACCCTTTCTTCCACTTTCAGGTGAACCACAAATACAGTGGCCAGAGTGTAAGGAGTACTTCCTTAATTGTATTAGAGAAATAGAGGAAGAAAGCTTCGAGGCAATCACTCTGATAAGGAAAAGGAAGATTTGGTTTTGCAGCTTGCATCCAGAATGGCTGCTTGTTTTTGGTCAGATGGATAAGAAAGGGAGAACAGAAGAGAATACCAATGTTTTTCAACATGGCTTAGAATACTTAGATAATTATTATCAGCCAGCTGCATGTGCAGCCATTGACAGTTATAAATACTTCCTAAGCGTACCGGGTAAGACAGAAAACATTGAAGAATATGTGTCAGCCCTTAATAAAATGATTATTTTGTGGAAATGAATCTCTTTGCATGATGAATTTTTTTGCGATCTAATCATTATGCAAACTAATGACTACAGTTTATGATAATGGCTATGGGTGAGTGGGGAGTCCCCACTCAAGGACATTATTGCTTTTGTTAAAAAAGCAGAATAGTCCAACTGGTGCACCAAGGTAACAATTTGTAGTCCTTCAACCACAAAGCATTTAACTGAGTGTAAAGTATCTAATAAGCATGCAAAAAAGTACAATAATTCAAATGTGAAGTCCACAAATATGAACATTCAGAATGGTATTTCAGGCAAAGATATATGTTAGACTTGTTATAGGTGTGGTAGCAGAGAACATTGAGCTTGAGACAAAAGATGCCCGGCGTTTAAGTCAAAATGCTCCTAATGTGGAATAATGGGCCATTTTGCCAAAGTATGTAGGGAAAAAGTCCTAACAAGACAATAAAAATCTGTAGCAGAAAAGTCTGATTTTGATATGTCTAATAAAAATGAAGATGACATGAATGCGATAGAGGGAGTTTTATATGTGGATTATCCGATATTGAATTTGGATGTGAACTCAAAGAAAAACCCTACGTGTTTAATTAATATGGGTGCAGTAGAATTGAAGATTGCTGCAGACTCCGGTTCACCATTGACCATTGTAGACAAAAAGGTGTGGGAGGAGAAAATTGAAAAATTCTTAGTTAGTGAATTTAAGACCTTAGATATTCACTCATTAACTTTTACTGGTGAGGAAATACTGATGTTGGGGGTACAGGACATTTAGGGCCAGATGTAGCTAATTCCTATTTACCGATTCTTAAATACCGAATCATACCATTCGGTATTTAAGAGTAGGTAAATAGGAAGGAGGCATATGTAGGTAATTCTAATTTTTCAATTACCGATTCGGTAACATTCGGTATTTACCGATTCGGTAAATACCGAATCGGTATTTCACATTGATTCCTATGGGACTTGAAGCCCATAGGAATCAATGAGAAATACCGATTCGGTATTTACAGAATCTGTAAATACCGAATCCTGGCAGGGGGAACGGGGTGTCACTTTGACACCCTGTAGCACCCCAATTGCAGGCTTGTGTGCCATGTGGCACACATACATGCCCTAAGGGCATGTCTGTGTGTCTCATGGGATAGGTGCACATGCACAGATGTGCATGTACACTGGAATTCGGTATTTTACCACCCAATAGCATTGGGTGGTAAAATAAGAATTCCTAAGGGCCTGTGGCACTGCAAACTGTGCCACCTACATATGGATTTACAGAATTAGGAAGAGGTGTGGCGCAGCGGCCAGGGCGACTGACACTGGAAACTGGGGACCACGGTTCGATCCCCGGCTCCGGCGGCAGGTTAGCCCAGCACCATGTGACTCTGGGCAATAGCTTGCTTAATCTTCCCGACGGCCCCCAGCGCCTAGAGACCCTTATGGGTGATTGTGCGCTTTACAAATGTGGACTTTAGAATCGGTATATTTACCGATTCGGAAAAATACCGAAGTGGTAAATTTACCGAATCGGTAAATATACCGATTCTGTAAATTCCGACCCACCTATACGACCGGTATTTGGCTACCTACATCTGGCCCTACGTTTTGAATTCAAACATAGAAAGATTGTCAGCTGTAGGGAGTGGTGAAAGATCCTTCTGCACTGGGGTGGATTGACCAAAGGGGCTGTGGGAATCACCCTCAATCTCAACAGTGGGGAACAATTACTTGTGCTGGGGAGCCTGCAGGAAGCTTTGAAGATGCATTTTGAAAGGACTTCCTTGGAGAATTGTCATGGGAAAGTATGGAAATTAAAAGAATTTGCAAATAGAATTGTGCTCAAGAGGGGGAGAACCTGTGTGCCACAAAGTAAGGACCATACCTTTGAGTGTCAGGGAGGAAGTAACAAAAGAGTTGTATACATTAGGAAGAAATGGGATGATTGAGTCTGTTGAGTGATTGGTGCCACGTGTTGTGGCTAGGAATGCCAATCGATAGATAGGGTTGTGTGTAGATTTAAGGGACCTTAGCAAGAATATTGCAGTAGATAAATTCCCTTTGTCCAAAATTAATTAGATATTGGCCAAGACTAGAGGTGTGAAGTTATTTTCCACAATTAAACTAACTTCAGTGTATCACCAAATTCCCCTATTTCCTGGAAGTCGCAAACTCAGTGCCTTCATCATGTGGTGTTGGGTTCAAATCAGGCCTACATACTCTGCTAAACTCTCGAACACCTTAGTATAGAAGTTGGCACGGACACTGGAAAAGGCAAAAGACAAGTTTATTAAGACCCCATGGGGTGGTGATACATTCCTACAGCACCCTTCGGCAATGTAAGAAGTAGCACACCGAACATCGGTGTGCGACCTCTTTTATACAGTTTAATAGCAATAAAAAGATAGGCGGTTACAAGTTACACATTTTCGGTACATATAAGGTCATTTATGGAACACAGCCAGCATGTGGGAGGAGTTCAATAGCACTGGTCAGTTAGTGCTAACATTCCTAAAGAGTGACCAGTTGATGCATAGTGCGCATGTGCGCTTGACCAGTACTAAAAATAGCCTGTTGCCGAGCAGAATAGGTGACCATGGGTATCGAGAAAGGACGAAAGGGCACACTGACCACGAGGCAGTGTGTTCATAGAGAATGGAAGCCAGAAGGATTCAAAATGGCCCCCGTTCGTTTTGGTCAAGTTAACGAAAAGACCGTGTAGCTGTGCTAAACGCTAACTCAGGAGCTGCCAAAACACGACAATCAGGCCATTTGGATGCTATAGGCATGTAAGGATGCATTTTGGGTTAGAGTCAGCGTTTTTCACTGACCATTGTTCAAAGACCTCAAAGAAGTAATCTAATTCCAGGCAGACATTTTGACCATGAGGAACGATAAAATGGAACATTATAAAAGGTTGGGAGTGGTATTGAGAAGACTTGCTCATAGTGGATTAACAACAATTATAAATTTGCAATGGATGCTGTAAAATATTTAGGACATGAAATTGGCAGTGGAGGAATTACTCCCAAGATATAAGTTGTGGAGTCAAATAAGAATGCTCCTCCATCCATGGGTAAGGATGATCTGAGGTCATTTCAAGGTCTGGGAGAGTTTTAAACCTAGTTTGTGCAGAATTCTGCAAGAAAAACTTATGAGTTGTGACATCTGTTGAGAGGTCAACATAATTTGAGTGGAATAAGGATGTTCAAGTTGTGTTTGAGAATATTAAGCAAGATATTTGTAATCTAGTACCTTTGAATGGGTTTGATCCTATTGCTCGCAGTGTTCTGACCACTGATGGTAGTGGTAAACGACTGGGTGTTATGTTGTCACCGTTTTCTGGGAATGGGGTGAATTACTGAATCAATTGCTTCTGGTTCCATGTCTCCCACCGAAGAGAAGTATTCTGTGATTGAAAGCAAGATGGTGTGTGTATGGGATGTGCAAAAGTTCAGACAATACTTGTGGGGTGCAAAGTTCACTTTGCGTACAGACTTTAAGCCTTTCATCAAAGTTCTGACTACGAAGGGTATTTAGAAGGCAACTCCAGGATTTCCTTGAGGGTCATTGGATTATACTTATGATGTGGAGTATTTACCACAGAACAGGAATAGAGTTATAGATTATTTAAGCAGAACACTGCCACCCTTAACCAGCGGATGGGATAACTACAGTGTGGCGGTTGTGGATGAAAATGTTGCTATCACAGAGTGTGAACGAACAGCTGGCTATGACAATGATAGCGTGTTGAAAATTGTAAAGGAATATGTGGTGAGTGGTTGGCCTGTATAGAAAGATCTCAAGGATATGTGTAGGGCCTTTTGGGAGTTTAAGGATGAGCTTTCATTGTGTAATCAGGGATTCATTCTTAGATTTTAGTGTTATTCCTCCTAACACTCTTATATTAAGAATTGTAAGTAGCACATGAGGGGCATTTGGGTATTATATTGGTGGCCTGGCATTGATTCAGACATGAAATAATTTGTTAGATGTTGTGCACAGTGTCGTAACTCTGATAAAGCACAATCATATTTTAGGCCACATCTAGAAATCAATGATGCACCAGATGGTCCATGTGAAGAGTTGGCAGCAGAAATATTAGGTCCTGTTTTAAATGCTTGTGGAACTCTTAAGTATTTTATAGTCCTTTTAGATGTGTATAGCAAGTAGCCCAAGATTGAAGTTCAACCCAGAGTGGACACCAATGAGGTTGTTTCATTTTTGGAAAATATTTTGTTGAGAGAAGGAATTCTCAAATCTTTGTTGTGTGATAATGGCGCTCAGCTTATGACTGTGAAGTTGTAGGATTTTCTGGGAAGGAATGGTGTTAAACTTAAAAATACAGCAGTGTAACATCTTAGTGGAAATGGTGCTGTTGAGCGTTTCAACAGAGTGAATATGGGTAGCGTACAGACTGCCATATACTCTGGGAAGAAATGGGAGAGGACCCTTAGTAAAGTATTGAGGGCCAATAGGATTCATCCTCCTGTGATGGGCTATAGTCCATTTAAGGTTCTTAAAGGTAGAGAACCATTAAACAAAGATAATGCTGCATGAATGTCTGCAACGCGTCAGATTGTGTGCTCACCAGCAGTTGTGAAAAAGAATTTGGTGCAAACATAATTTGTGATTCAGGATTATTATGAGAGAAAGTATGGTAATAAAGGAAATTAACTTGCAGAGGGGTGATTGAGTTTGAATGAGGCTTGGCCGTAAAACAAAGAAGGGGAGCAGCAAATTCTCAGGACCAATGTAAGTAAAGGCAGTGTATGGGGGTTCAGCAAAATTAAGTGATGATAAGGTGAGGCATTTTGGAAGGATGTCTACGTGCAATAAGATAATGTGTGGGGAGAAGGATAAGCATATAATTGGTCAACAGTCTGAATTTGCTGTAGGAAGCGGATACTGTATCTCTTCATTGTGGGGAGGATTTTGAGCTGGTGAGTGAGTTTGATTCAAGTGTGTGTGGAACAGTATAGGGTTCTAGTCCAAGAGCGGAAGATCAGTGAGTCTGTTTCAAGTGAGAGAGGAGTTGGAATGGATAAACAAACTTAGAGGTCTAAATCAGAAACCTGATCTGAATATCTTTCAAAATACCTTCATGTCTAAAAAGTACAACAAGATAAAGAAGTGGCTAACAGTTATGAACAACAGACCAGATCGCCAAGAAAAGGGCCACCTGTAATTGCTAATCAAAACCCATTATGGATTCCCATCAATAACTTGTATGGATCAATGTTTTCATTTGGTAATCCTGCCAGGGTATTCTGTCTCTTGATCATTGAGACATACGGCATACCCCCATCTTTGGCATTGGGTAATGACCTACAATTACTAGATTAGACCAAATGATGATTCCTCCTTGGCACCTAGTGGATTGGCCTCCCCCTGACTCAGTCATTGTTTGGGACAACGACGGACAGAGCGGGTTCTCACATTTACCTGAGCCAGGTCCAGGAAGAGGTGAGGTCCTTTCCCCGGGCACACTGGATCACACCAGGTGCCAAGGAGGAATTGAAACAGATATAGGAGAAATATATCCTTTACTGTTATTAGTTCACTTGTGTGCTTTTTATTATAATTTTTTCACACGTTTCTCACTAATTTGGCAGTAGCATTCTTTGAGAACAGAGACCCTGACGAAAGCCTTGGGTTTCCTCCCATAATAGGCTGAAACATGTTGGTCCTCTCGCAGCTATTTGTTTAAACTGCGTTCATGTTGTTGCGCTGTTCTTGTTTTTAACAAGGAAGGGGCTTATGCCCAATAAAGTAATTTTTGTTAAAGCTCCCTATCCTGTTTTAACCATCACATTCATCTTCATTTTTTTGCACTGCACTTTCCCATCAGATCATCATCATTTGGTCTAATCTAGTAATTGTAGGTCATTACCCCATGCCAAAGATGGGGGTATGCCGTATGTCTCAATGATCAAGAGACAGAATACCCTGGCAGGATTACCAAATGAAAACATTGATCCATACAAGTTATTGATGGGAATCCATAATGGGTTTTGATTAGCAATTACAGGTGGCCCTTTTCTTGGCGATCTGGTCTGTTGTTCATAACTGTTACCCACTTCTTTATCTTGTTGTACTTTTTAGACATGAAGGTATTTTGAAAGATATTCAGATCAGGTTTCTGATTTAGACCTCTAAGTTTGTTTGTTGTTCATGTTGTTCCTCCAAGGGGATAGAACTTAGACGGGTCTTTAAATGTCCCTTTAGCCCTCCGATACCGTTTTGTTAGTTATAGAGTTGGAATGGATGCCAGTAGTAGTCCCGGTAGCGATCTTGGGAGTATGATGTCCAAACCTACCACAACTGCCAAACCTACCACAACATCTTCAGGGAGAGTTGAGAGTCTTCCCAAGAAATTGAAAGATTTTATTTTAAAATAAACATGTATAAAGTTTTCTAATAACTATCTTTATTTAGTTACAAGTATAATTTGTACTTTAGATACTTGGTGACATTTGTGGTAAATTATTTTTAGTTATTTAGTCCTTGTCAAGGTTTGCCGAGGTAACATCTGGTTCTTTGTGGAGGTTCTAGAGCATTGGGGCAGCAGTTGGAGGGGAGCATTCTCCAGTGTGGTCACTACTAAACTTACCTTGTGTACAAGATGTTATTATGGTCACATTGCAGGAAATCTTGTTGCACCATTATGGCTGTTCACTCCTATTTGCTAGACGCTCATTAGCTCTTTTTTTATTATTTATCATTTTATTAAGACAGAGCAGTGAGATAAGCATTGCATTACAGGTATGAAAAAACACAACAGTAGATCATTACAGTATAATGTTGGTTGACATCCGCCCACCGGGTGCTATCCCGAAATCAATTGGCTTTCATCACATCTGTTACAAAGTTTAATTTGTATCCGGGTTAGACTGGGAATGTATTATCCCTCCCATAGGGGCAGTGCTTGGGTTCCCTGTATACGCATTCCATTTATCCCATATTTTACCCCATTTCCTTGGGCACCCTCTGTTCACATAAAATGATTTTTCTGCCATCATATACCAGTCCATGTCTCTCTTCCAGTCTTGAAGGGTGTTGGGGCGACTGCCCCCCAATATCGAACTATGTTATGTTTTTCTAACATTAGACCTAAGGTAATCCAAGTTTGATCTGATCGTCCCAGATCCATATCTTCCCACACATTAAGGAGACACCATTTTACAGAGAGTGTTAGCGTCTCTCCAACTATCCCCGACATGCAGGACACAATAGCATCCCAGTAGTCATGAATTCTCGGATATTCCCACAGGCTTTGGTAGAACGACCCTCCTCACCACAACTTCTGTAACAAAGAACATCTACCTTTCTGCCCATTTTTACCAATGTGATACAGGAGATGTAAGTTCTATGGAGTATTTTAAGCTGGACCAGTCTGAAGCAGGCTCTAATGGCTATTTCTCTTGGGGAAGCCAGGGCATCCAGTCAGTCTTCGTCTAGTAGGTCTGTGATGTCATGTCCTCCGTGGTCCCTCAACGATATGCGAGTGTCAGGGAAGTTGTTAATGAGTTTCTGCTATTTGAGCGAGATCGTCCGACAGGTTAAGTGTTCTTCTGGGAGTCTGCATTCTAATGGTGACGATTCAGGTAGGGTCAACCCCCATGGCACCGCAGCCTGAATGGCATGTCAGATCTGTAGATAACGGAAAGACTCATCGTGGGCCAGATCTTAGGTTTTTTGTAACTGTTCGTATGGTATACTATCCACCCCTGTACGTAGGTCTCCCACTTGTGAGATTACGATCAGATCCAATTTGCCAAAGCCTTTTCTAATTCCCATTATACCCAGTTGTTGGGATTCCCATAAGGACGTTGCCTTGGTAATTTTGTTCTTCCATCCTAGTTTGGAAATGGTTGAGTGCCATAAGTGGACAGGTTGTGCCGTGGGCCTTTCCAGCGATAAGTGCTGTGGATCAGTGTAGAGCGCTAGGAGTGTATCCCCTCGGCTGGAGATCCAGTTGATCCATCCGATATGCTGGTTCAGATAGTGGTTGGTGAACCCATTGATTTAAGGTTGCCAGTTGAGCCGCCCTATAATAAGTTTGAATGTGTGCCAATGCAATTCCTCTCTCGTACCAGCTATGGGTTTGTTTGCTGAGTGCGATCCGTGGGAGCCCCATCCCATAAGAGAGTTTTGACCGTACTATCTATTGAGTTAAAGTATGTATCTGGAATCGGAAATGGTTCATTTTGAAGAATGTAGAAGAAATGCGTTAGTGCCATAATTTTAAATAGTGCCGCTCTACCCAGGAGTAAGAGGGAGAGAGCCCGCCAGTGTTGGACATAATTTTGAGTCGTGTCAGGGGGCCTTGCAGATTGCAGGCCTAAAAACGAGTAGGGTCAATTGTTGCATAAATGCCAAGATATCAAAATCCCTCCATAGCTATGTGCGCCTCACATTCTGTGGGCATTGTGGGTCTCTAGACCCAAAGGACAAACGCCACTGATTTTGACCAGTTACTTCTGTACCCAGAATACCTGCTAAAAGTGATAAAGATGTTTAGTATTCTGGTGATAGAGAAATAGGGAGAGGCAAGATATTAAAGGATACCATCTGCATACAGTGATATTTTGTCTTCCCAGTCCTCTGTCCAGTGAACACCTCATTTTACTAGATTCCTTCGGTTCCATGTTGCCACCGGTTCCAACATCAACGCAAATATTAAGGGGGCAACCGTGCCTCGTGCCCCGTTGTGATGAAAACACTTGCAATGTCTTCCCATTGACCACTACCTGTGATATGGGTTCTGTGTACAAGAGGCTGAGTGAATACAGGAAGTGGGGTCCGAAGCCCATTCGACTAAGCATCATGAACAGTTAGGGCCACTCAATGGGGTCAAAAGCCATGTGCGCACCAAGGGGTAGAACCACGGCATCCTCTCGGATCCTGTGGATACATCCCAGCACCCCATAGAGTTGCCTAAGGTTTAGGGCTGTACGGCGCCCTGGCATAAATCCAGATCGTCCCAGATGAACTAAGGTGGGAAGCATTGGAAGACGTCGTGGGGCTAATAGTTTTGCTAGAATATTTTTGCTTCTGTGTTGAGCAATGAGATAGGTCAGTAGGAGCTTGCCTTGAGACCCTCCGGGTGAGTAGTGCGCGGTATAAATGCCTATGATTGATTGATTGATTGAGCTGCATTGGTCCCTTGGCTTTCTCTCTTTATGTATTACTATTATAGTGCCTAGCCTTTGATTCATCAGGAGCTTGCCGATTGTCCCACTTTCATCAAATATTGCCAGCAAAGGTGGTACATTTGCTGGGTCCTGTGAGCTTAAATAGTTATATTGGGATACCATTCTAACACAATGCCTTGGCCGAATTTAAAGCTCTGGTTGCCTCCATTATTTCATCCTCAGTGAGACCATTGTCTACCAGCTTCCTTTTCTCTGCCGTTAAGGACGGAAGTGGGAAATCTGTTAGGAACTCTAGAGAGTCATGTTCCAAAGACACTGTCCCTGTGCAGTAGATCTCAGCATAATGGTCAGCGAAGGCCTCAACAATCGCTAGGGGGTCTCGGAGGATTTCTCCAGTAGTGGAGGTGATGGATGCAACCCATCAAGTTGCTCTCTCACACTGGTCGAGCCATGCCAGCAGTTTTCTTGCTTTGTCGACAATTTCATATAGTCGGTGTTGCATCGTTTTAAGTTTGTTCCTGGCATCTTCCATCACTCAGTCTCTATAGATGTTTTTTAAGTTTTAGTGTATGTTGTAAGTTGTCATCATCCTTTCTCACTATTTGAAGTTCGAGGTCCAGAATGTCTTGCTCGAGCTCAATAACTTTTGCTCTCTTCTCTTGTTTGTGCCCTGAAATCAGGGAGAGGGCTTGACCGCTGCCTTATGTGCCTCCCAGAGTACCTGTGCTGATGAAACTGAATGTGAATTGTACTAAAAGTAGTGTTCAGTAGCCTCAATAAGTTCTTATTGCAATTAATTTAACATACCAGTGGACAATAGCAACTGGGCCCGATCAACGTGTGTCTCCCACCTTATAAAGTGCCTGAAAGGGAGAATGATCTGAGATCCCTCTCGCCAGGTGTGTCACATCCGTGAAATGAGATGTGACTCAAGGAACATTAAAAAGTCTATTCGCGAGCGGCTCCCATGTGCCCCTGAGTGAAATGTGTATCCTTGTGTGTTGGAGTAACTTGCAGATATCAATCATGCAGATATCAATCATGCCCAATTCCAAGAGAAACTCATCAGTCGTTTTTGGGTGGAGTTTAGGACCCTAGGTAGTAAGCGATCCATAAAGTCGGATCCTATCATGTTAAAATGACCTGCTGTAGAGACGACTCACTAGGAGATCAAGCATAAGGGCCCCCAAGTCTTCCAAAGTCGAGTACATATATAGACAGGATTTTTATCACCTCTCATGCCCAGGTCCCCAAGAGTGCTGCATACCTACCCAGTCTGTCCGACCAAGTCTTTTCAACTATAAGGGGAAGTCCTTTCTTCAGGAGAATCCTTGTGCCCCTTGACACCGACGTGTACCCTGCATGTATTTTCATTTCATATAATAATAATAATATAGCCATTTCTAGAGCGCCTGGTTACACTAAAACAGTGTGTCCCCGCGCTATAAATTGCTGTATGACCCTAGAAGGCAGAAGACCGGAGGGAGGGGGAAAATTAAGCTAGAAACACTAGTTGTAGTTGGCAGGGAAAAGATGGGTTTTAAGTTTTGAACGGAATCTTGTTTCTGAGGGCTCCATACGAAGATCTATATCCCCATCGGTTTAGAGCATTAAGGGCCAGATGTAGGTAGCCAAATACCATCCGGTAACGGCCGATTTCGCCCGTTACCGACCGGTATTTGGCTTTTGACATGTAGGTGGGTCGGAATTTACAGAATCTGTATATTTACCGATTCGGTAAATTTACCACTTCAGTATTTTTCCGAATCGGTAAATATACCGATTCTGTAAATCCATATGTAGGTGGCACAGTTTGTAGTGCGTCAGGCCCTTAGGAATTCTTATTTTACCACCCAATCCTATTGGGTGGTAAAATACCGAATTCCAGTGTACATGCACATCTGTGCATGTACACCTATGCCATGTGACACACAGACATGCTCTTAGGGCATGTATGTGTGCCACATGGCACACAAGCCTGCAATTGGGGTGCTACAGGGTGTCAAAGTGACACCCCGTTCCCCCTGCCAGGATTCGGTATTTACCGATTCTGTAAATACGAATCGGTATTTCTCATTGATTCCTATGGGCTTCAAGGCCCATAGGAATCAATGTGAAATACCGATTCGGTATTTATCGAATCGGTAAATATCGAATCTTACCGAATCGGTAAATACCGAATCTTACCGAATCGGTAATTGAAAAATTAGAATTACCTACATATGCCTCCTTCCTATTTACCTACTCTTAAATACTGAATCGGTATGATTCGGTATTTAAGAGTCGGTAAATAGGAATTACCTACAGCTGGCCCTAAATCTGTTTCCCATGAGATGGGTTTCCTGCAGTAAAACAATGGCAGGGCAGTGTATTTTAATTATGTGGAGTACTATGCCCCATTTGACTTTGTTCCCTAACCCATTTACATTCCAGGTTGTTATTTAGGTTCAGCTGTAGATTGGCCTGTCATGTGGTGGCTAGTATCCTAACTATTTTTGTGTAGTTTTGTGGCCCTTCCGGATCCTTGCCCCAGTGGTTCACTGTCAAAATTAATTAGCTCTTTTAGAAAAAATTGGGCCAGCCATTATGAGCAACCAGGACTGGAAGATCAGCATCATGCCTTCACATTAACTCGTGAACATTGATTTCACGTCCCACTGCCTTTGTGTCTCAGCCTGGTAAGCTTTCAGTCTGCTCTATTCTTCCAGACTGCCATTCACTTACAACTGTTTCTATTTATTCCACAGATTTGTCTGCATCTTCTTTTCCTCTTTACTCTGCTAAAGAATGTAGGTAACTACAATGAGATCATTACTATCATGGGGTGCCAATTAATTGTCTACTCATTCTAGATGTGGCAGCAGTTTTAGATAAATGTTTGTCATTGTATGTTTAAGTTGTTTTTCTTGTTTGTCTCCAATGTTCTAACAAAAATGCTTTTCCTAGCGAAATGCTGACCTAACTATAACTACCACTGGTTAATATATATATGGTTGTGTGTCGATGCCTGTGTGTTTGTGTCTGAGTTTGTGTCTCTGTGTGGGTATATATTACTATGCTAGTGTGGACTATGTTATGATAACACACTCATGCAATTGAATGTTGATTGCACTGTGTGGACCTGAACCCACGTCCCCACAAGGCAATCTTATCCAAATGATAAAAAGTTGGTTTAGAAATATCTGTGTCAATTTTAAACATTTTTAAAAAATTGAATTTGTGGGGACTCAAGTTTATTTTTTTGCTGAGCTCTGTAAACTGATAGTGGCACTGCATGTTAAAACACACTTAGGAATCTAAACATACTTCATTAATGCAATCCACAGTTAAGTAGGTGACAGATGTCAAAGGAAATGTAACAAGGTTGTCAGCTGATACTTGTATCCAATTTATCTGGTTTTTCAATCATATGTCAAAGATTTTATGAAATAAACTGTAAATCAAATTAAGTGATTGAGGGATGTATGACGATACAATGTGTTCTATTACAACGCGGTATGTTACATCGCGGTCTTGACAACGCAAATCATTACACCGACTTGCGCTGGAGGGCGCTGGATTTAGGGACAGTGTAAATTACTATTCCAACTCAAGTCTACGTACAGTGGGGAAGGTGTTGGAATAGTAAATTACAATATTCCGTAGTCTAGAGCGCCCTCCAGTGCAAGTCGATGTAATGACTTGTGTTGTCAAACCAGCAATGTAACATACCGCGTTGTAATAGATGCATGGTAAAGGATGTTTCCCATTTGAAATACTTAGGGGCCCATTAGGATGCGGTGCTGTGACCAGCCGCCAGTGGTGCGGCAGTCCCGCACAGGCGATTAGGATGCCACCACCACCGTGGAGATGGCCTCTTCCATTCCCAGCATTGTGGCGGGCAGTGCTCACAGCACCACCCACCACAATACTGGGAATGCACTGTGTGCATTGTCATGCACACGGTGACAGGCACCGCGAGTTGCCTGCCACCATGTCTTTGACAATGCAGGGGGGTACCATAGGTACCTCCCATGTGCACCCCCCATATCCTGGGCTGCCCGCAACGGGCCCCCGAAAGCAAAATCCGAATGCCTTTCCATGTCGGCAACGCCGCCACTGAAAGGCTGCTTCCCACTCCCATGCTAATATGGATGGTGGTGTCTAGCAGACACCGCCACCATATATAGCCCCTTTTCCGCCCGGTCGACTGGTCGACCGGCAGAAAACCGGCAGACAGTCTTTCAGTCTGCCGGGGTCCCCGACAAAATAATATGGCGGGAGAATGGGTGGCGGGCGGGGTAGGATGTAGGGCAGATCACCACCGCCATGCGGGCGGTGGCGATCTGCCCTACATCCTAATGGACCCCTTAGTGTGCAATAAAACATATTTTGTTTGCCGTTAAACAGTAGGCTTGCATACTTTAGATATTAGAAAGGTTAAGTTTTTGCTCTTCCATTTTATAGTAACTAATTATTTATGCATTCAATCACGCAAAGCACACTCGGGCAGATTTACAAGCCACTTGTGCCACTTTTGCATCATTTTTAACATGAGAAAAGTGACGCAAAAGTGGTGCAAGGGGTTTGTAAATCTGTCCCACGGTGTTTTTGTAAGTATTGTACAAAGGCTATGTGAGTGAGCTGGTCATTTTGGAAAGCACTGAATGTGCAGGGAATAACTTTGATTGCACAACATGTTGAGTACCTTTATCCCCTATTTATCTGCCCCTATTTATCATCTTCCAATTTTCCCCTATTTTTCTTCTTCCAATTTTTTTCTCCAAGTTAACATTTTCTTACAGCTTACATTTAAGAGCCAGATGCACAGATAGATTTTGCACTTGAAAAGACTGTGTTGGACAGTTGCCAGGATTTGCAATTATGCAATCCTGATTTGCAATTCCCTAAAAACATTTTACAATTTACAAAGTTATCCACAAATTCCAATATCAACGTAGCAATTCATTGTAAGCTACAGGAGAAAGGAGGCAGTTAAGTAGCATTCCACCTTTTGTTGCATTTTCAAGGACACATATCATTAATTGTGATGGCTTTCATACTTGTTAAGCATAGAATTGTTTCTGACTGTTGAGGGCAGATGGCTTTCGTTGTGCATGTGACAGATGCCAGCATCTTCTATGGAGAAGATTGCTATCCCATGGGCTGGAACATGTTTCTGCGATTTCCATTCGACTTTACAAGACTTCTTCAAGCATGAGTCTCAAAACAGAATGAAGGGCCAGACTTATGCTCTTCATAGCAGGCCCCTTCTACACATTCACAATCCATTGTAATGCTTCACAGAGAGAATCCTGCCTCATGAATAGCATTATGTCAGTATGTCTACAGGTTCTTCTGCACATCCTCTTTGTGATGCGCCAACATAGAACATTTGGCACAACACAAACAAATTTCTAGGGGGCCTCAAAGGCACTTCACGTATAACAATTGCTGCGGTGCATCTGGCCATTCACATATCTAGCCATTGAAATTCTGTTAATTATTTAAGCAATGAACTAATTCCACAGACTTATACACATAAAC
This sequence comes from Lissotriton helveticus, assembly GCF_964261635.1. Taxonomy (NCBI): domain Eukaryota; kingdom Metazoa; phylum Chordata; class Amphibia; order Caudata; family Salamandridae; genus Lissotriton; species Lissotriton helveticus. The sequence goes on along the minus strand of NC_136068.1, from coordinate 1,752,826,621 downwards.
TGCTTAATATTCTACTTTGTGAGGTTGCAACTTTCTTTCCTGTAAAACAGAGAGCTACAGCAGAACTGACTCTCAATGTCCACCAGTGGGCAGCATAGTATCACAATGATTTTCATTTTAAGAAAGCTTTTGACTGGTGTATTTTCTTTTCACACATAAGAATTCAAATGTGTTTTGGCATCTGTTAAACCACACAGCTTTTGGCAATTTAAGTGTGTGACTTGAGCATTTTTGAGATGGTAAATTTGACTTTTCTACTGCTCGCCGAGTCGTCTTCAAATATATCAAGTGTATCACTTTGAAGAAGGCAGTTGTCTTATGTAAGAATATAGCAAGACTGTGTCAAAATTAGGGGTGGGCGATACTCGCTGAGTTTTAATCCTAGGAATTCCGCAGAGTTGCAAAAACATTCTATTGTGTGTTTGTGTTTCTTTCGTTGCTTTTCGCTCCCTGGGGTAAACTCTATGCTTGACTGTAAACGCTGCTATAAGTTCAGGTGCTTTGATCTGCACTGGATATGGTTGAGTGCTGTCCTGCTATGCAGACTGCTGCTGCCTGTGAGCACGTGGTTTGCAGGAGCTTCGAGCGCCTCTTGATTCTATTCTGTTGGTATCCATTGGATGTGGCCTGTCAATGGCTGTTTGTCACGTGCGTACACGGGGCCTCATTTATGAGGCCTTGCATCAGTTTTGCGCTTCCGATGCGTCACTTTTTGTGACGCATCGGGGGCGTAAAACATGCCTCCAGTTGCGCACTAGTTACAAAGTGACGCATCTAAGCAGATGCGTCACTTTGTAAACCCCTGCGCTACATTATACCTGATTCAGGTATAATGTATGCAGGGGGGGCGTTCCCCCGCAAAAAGCCTCGTAGAAGTGACGCAGTGAAATCTGTGAGATTTCACTGCGTCACTTCTAGGATGCCGTTGTGTCAAAATCTTGCGCCTGCCTCACAGCAGGCATAAGACTGACGCAGGCCCTTTCACATGGGGCTTGCCCCATGTGAAAGGACGCATTGCTGGAGTTGCGTCACTTTTGTGATACACTCCAGCAATGCGTCACTTTTGCGCTTACAGATATGTCAGAAATACTGACGTATCTGTAACTCCTTGCGACATGATGAGTCATACATTAAATATGACGCATCAGGTATGTCGCAAGGAGTGCGCACTGAGAAGTGACGCATCACTGCTTTCACGTAGCAATACGTCATTTCTCATAAATGAGGCCCACGCACTGCAAGCTCGTGCTACTAGTACTTGCTGAGGCCTGTTCAGGGATTGTATTCATGTCACTGTTGGGCTGTGGAACAGGGCTGCGTGTGACACCTCGTTGTTCTGCAAGGCATTAGGTCCTGTTCAGATTCTGTACCTGGGAAGCCTGCTGACACATGCAGAGGTAGGGAGGTGGGAAGCTGCTGTGCAGGAATTAAACTTTATAATGATGGAATCAGTCATTTTGCAAGGCCTGCGATGGTTAGAGGGATGAAGTGCATCCGACACTCATCAGCATTCCCCACTCCTCCTCCCCTGACAAGAAAAAGCCAACAACAAAGAAATATGCACATCCCGAACAGATGACAAATTCATTTTCTGTTGGAAGTGCTAAAATGGATACTAAGCTTTAAAGGCTGCTTTTTCCATGCTGGTAAGTAGCCTCATTTATCACAGTAGGTGACCACCTTAAGAGTGGAGACTGAAAAAACTCCACTGGGAATGAAAAATCACTGAGAACCTCCCCCAACACGAGACACTGATATTTAACATAATGAAGGGTTTACGTCGTGCCAAGCTTTTTACGAGGCAATTTGTTTTGGTTCTCCAGAGAGTGCTCTGTAGTGCCTGTGGGGACAAATCGTGTCAGTGTAGCAGTGAGACCTGTGAACGTTTTGCAGACAGAACTTGTGCAGCACCCAGACATGAGCCCTGTCAGTAGATTGGGTTGTACCCTCTAAAGAGAACCTGAATGCCTTACCTTCTTTGGCTTTTTTTCCTTCTTGCCAAAGTTCCTCCGAGTTTCCTCAGAAACAAGTCCTCTTTCTATCTTGATGTAGATGATTTAGGGGTAGGAGACTTGGGTGAGGAGGGAGATTTTTGAGGGGACATTGTCATGCCGCCGCAGTAGTAGTTTTGTAGGTTGATGAGTACAAGTGGCAACTCCCATCCGGTTGGATGATCGCAGAGCCAGATTTGCTTGCCTTGTTCCATTTACACGGCTGTTCCCTTTCCAACTGAAGCAGAATCATCAGCCCTTGCAGTATGTGCCTGTGCCTACATCTATCTGGAAAAGTCTCCTTATTAGAAATTGGGATCTCTAGTTGGCAATGGTATACACCTTTGACCAAATAGGAACCTAACTTCTAGGTCAGGGAAAGGGGATTACACTATGTGATAACTGCTGCTCACCCCCTTGGTAGCTTTGCACCAGCAGACAGGCTTATCACAGAGGCAGTGTGTTAAGCATTTGTGAACACATACAGTAATACAGTGAAAACACTACAGATGGACACAACACAGGTTTTATAAAAATAAGTATTCTTTATATAGGCTTAACACAAGGCCACAAACGAGAAAAATCAACAATACTGTACTTAAATTAGACTTGATGGTAGAAGTCGGGGGCGTGTCCAGGATGGCGTCGTGATCGGACGCAGGTCCCCGGAGCTCCCTGCCCGATCTCACCAAAACGCCACAAACTTCGCCTAATCTCCCCCAAGAGACTGAGATACAGCATGAGGGGAGGTGCTGCACAGCTGCGGTGACCCCCGGAGTGAAACCATAGCCCTGCGGGCTGTGTTTGGGGACCCAAACAAGGAGAACACCACCCAGCGGTCTGTGATGGCGTCCGCGCTCGAGATCTGAGCGGGTTGTGCGCCGCTGCCCCGGAGTCTCTGCGGCGGACTGAGCGAGCCTACAGCACTAAGAGCGGAGCAGCCTGGTCGGTGCCTTCCGCCGCTGCCGCCGGGTCAAGAAGAGACGCATCGTCAGCCTAGCGACCCGGCCGGTAACTAGAGAGGACCCAGCCGGCGGTCGTGAAACTTGAGGCCCTGGCTCCGGGCCTACCTCTCGGACATCTGCACTCCTTGGCGCAGACCGGTCGGAGTGACCCTGCGCGGACAGAGCGGGCCATACTAGCGAAGTGACCCGGCCAGCACCCCCCGCCGCTACCACTAGAGCTGTGGGGGCAAGTAGCGACGCACTGCCATCCTAGCGACCCGGCCGGTACTCAGAGATGATCCGGCCTGCGGTCGCGAAAATGGAGGCCCCGGCTCCGGGCCTACCTATCGGACATTTGAACTCCTTGCGCAGGCTGGTCGGAGCGCTCCTGCGTGGCCGGAACGGGCCCCACCAACAGCGGACAACACAACGCTGCCCCCCCCACAACGGCTCGAGCTGTGGAAGCCCCAAGAGGCCAGAGGAAGCCGCAAAATGACCGGCGGGGCTGGCGCTGGCGCTGGTGAGGCCTCGCGACCCACGATCCCAGAGCACTCAGGGAACGCAAAGGTGAGGAGAGCAGAGGTGGGCGCAGGGGAAGATTCGGGGGGCACGATCGAGCCCCCGGCGTGGGGCTGGCTTACAAGTCCGAAATTGCATCGCATGTGAGGTTGGTCCGGGCACGTTAAGCAGGAACTGTGGGGCCGCAATTCACAAGCCCTAATGCAATATACTGTACAGTGATCCGGCGGAGGGACGGATGGTTGCCTGAGAAGAGGCCGCCTCACTACCCTCCCAGCCGGCTGGGGAGCACCCGGCTACATCTGCCCTGACCTCGGGTGCTGTGGGGGGTGACCTGGACTGCGCTGGTGTACTCTCCCCCCAAAACGCATATCGCCGTCCCCCTACATCAAACACGGGTCCCGGGACCCGCCGCCTGCCTATCTCCGAGGCTCCCCACACTATGGCGGGACAAAGAGGGAAAAAGGGGCCCCAGACGCTTCCTGAACTACTGGCTAAGTCACAGCCCAAGATTGGCAAGGATCCACCGTCCCCAGTGACCCAGAAATCGCCGCCAACTACAACGGATGACCAGGTGCCCATCACTAGATCCTTTCTAGAAACATTGTTTAATTCGCTCAGGGAAGACTTCAAATCCTTACAACAGGAGGTTGCCGGAGAGGTCCGGGAGCTCCGGCGCGATGTGGAGGGCCTCGGTGAACGTGTGGTTGCTGTGGAGGAAGCTGACCAGACCAGAAGCAATGAAATTGAACAGCTCCAGCAGGAAGTCTTGCGACTCACGGATCAACAGCTGGACCTCCAGGCCCATGCAGAGGACCTTGAAAACCGTTCCCGTCGAAACAACATACGGGTCCGGGGGGTTCCTCAGAAAGCAGAGGGGACTGATGTCACCGCATACCTGCAGGCCCTCTTCAGGAGCGTCTTGGGGGAGCCGGCGGACTTCACCATTCGCATCGACAGGGCGCACAGAGTAGGGTTACCTCGAAGAGCCCCAGCCCCACCACCAGACATCTTGGCTTTCCTCCCTGACTTTCTGTTAAAGGAGCGGATTCTCCGAGAGGCTCGGCGAGCCCAGCCCCTTCAATTTCAGGGTCATCCCATTGCCCTATATCAGGATCTCTCCTCCATCACTCTCCAAAAAAGAAAGGAATTCAAACGAGTGACGGACTTCCTACGACACCAGGAGATCCCCTACTTATGGGGACACCCATTTCCTATAATATTCAAATGGAATGGATGTCTACATCAGTTACGGTCACTTAAAGACACTTGCACCCTCTTGGGACTTGACCAAGAAGATGATGATCCTATGTCACGAGACTCACAGGGACCGTCCAAGGTGGGCTGGCGGACAGTGATTTCTAAACGCTCCCCGTCACACCGCCTGAAGCCAGACGCCTCTGTCATCTCACAGGAACGCGCAACAGCGGTGGCAGAGGTGGCCAAAGAAACTTCTACATCTGAGTGAATATTCCTTTTCCGGGGGAGATTGCCTATAGCACATACTCTGCCCCTGCGGCGGGTGGGATCGGGTGGGGGGACCAGAGAGGCCGCCGTCGGAGATGAGCCTTTCAGAACATTCTACCACGGCCCTGTGCGGACTAACAGGACTGGGACTATGCATTTCTTTGGTTTTGGGGTTGGGAAGGGGGAGTCGGGAGGGGGGGGGGCGCTTTCTAACTTTTCACATGAGCATGCAGTTTGATTGTTGGATGGTTTGGGGGGAGTTTTGGGGTCACAGGAAGGTCCGAGGGCGGGAACCAGTGTGCCAGAAGGGTTCTATCGAACGCAGATTTGACATGTCATTCCGATGCCAGTTACGATTCATGACGACTAAACACATCGGGAAGATCGAGAGGGGTCAACGAGGTCGCAAAGGGGGTTACTGTTTGCGATCTGAGGCGCCGATGCACTACACACATGGGAGGATGACATTGAGCTACGCCATATGTCCACTTGGCCATGACTGATGCCATCCTTAGAATATTGACCCTTAATGTAAAAGGGCTGAATAACCCTGTTAAGAAGAGAGCTGTTATTTCCTACCTGGAAAATTCGGGGGCCGATATCTGCTTATTGCAGGAGAGGAGACCCACCTCTTACATAAGGACTGGCATAGAATGCGCTCTCGAGCCTTCCCACAACAACTCTTTTCCTCCACCCCCACGAAAAAGGCCGGAGTGGCAATCCTAATATCTAAACACTTTTAGGGTGCGGGTGGGAGACAAGGTGGGGGAAATTAAAGGCCGCCTGTTAGCACACACGTTTCAGCTAGGAGATACACATCTCACAATAGGATCCCTTTATGCCCCAAATACAGGACAAGAGACCTTTCTGAAAAACGCTGTCTCGGAGACTCTTCAATCCTCGCACTCACCCCTACTCTTAGGGGGATTTCAACATCGTTATGGACACACATACCGATAGGTCAGGGCACCGGTATGGAGAGACAGGTGCGGTCTCGTCGGGTGGACTTGAATGGCTCACAGATAGGGGATTGGTAGATCTCTGGAGGGCCAAACACCCGACGGTATCGCAATTCACCTTTTACTCGCATGTGCATCACACATACTCCAGGCTTGATCATTTCCTAGGCTCATCGGCACTGCTCAAAACACTTGAGGATGTTAGCATACTACCTGCCGCCATTTCCGACCATAACGCGGTGGAACTGTCGCTCAAAGTCTGCGCGGCTCGTTGCCCTCGGGGCCCATGGCGCCTACGCGAAACCCTATTACAGCGACCAGACGTCACTAAAAGAATTGGTGATTGCATTACTGACTACCTGGCCACTAACGACACGCCGGGAATCTCCATGACGGCTCTCTGGGGAGCCCTGAAGTCGGTCGTTCGCGGCGTATTAATTGCCATATCGGCGGCTGAGGCCAAAGATCGCAAAATCAAGAGGGATGACCTCACAGCGCGTGTTGCGGAATTGGAACGGGTCCACAGTCGCACCTGCGCCCCACGGGTTTGGAAGCAATTAAAAGCGGCTAGGGCCCAACTAGCCAGCCTGGATAACGATAGGGCGGAATTTGCGGCTCTCCGCCTTCGACATACCTACTATGTCGGGGGTAACAGAACTGGTCGTTTATTGGCCAGTGCCTTGAAGGCCAAGACTCAACGCTCTAAAATTACCGGTCTCACAGACGACGCTGGGGCAGTCCTCACGGAAGATGTCCAGGTGGCCGAAGCATTCCGCTCTTACTATGCCTCGTTATACGGGGCAGAAGAGACATCCCCTGCGATAATAGATGCATACTTGCATACGACGACCCTCACCGAGCTCTCCAAGGCAAATGTGGACGCTCTGGATGCCCCCATCCGCCAGGATGAAGTACTGGCAGCCATATTCCGTTTGCGCCCGCTCAAGTCCCCGGGATCCGATGGATTCTCAGCAGGTTTTTATAGGATCTTCAGCCGGCTGGTGGCTCAGGGTGCTCACCCGCCTTTTTAACTCTTTCGAGGGCCCAGGTGCTATCCCCTCGGACATGCTAGCCGCGGAAGTAGTGGTACTGCCAAAACCCGGTAAGAAACCGACACATTGCTCTGCTTTCCGCCCTATTTCACTATTGAACCTTGACCTAAAGCTTTTTACTGGCGTTCTTGCCGCACGCCTTGGCCCCTGCCTTCCCGGGATTTTGGAACCAGACCAATCGGGTTTTGTGCCCAACCGGCAGTGCAGCGACAACACTAAAAGGGTACTACATCTAATTGACAAATCGCATTTTCAAGCCTCAGACTCCGCACTGCTCGCCATTGATGCGGAAAAGACGTTCGACCGCGTGGACTGGACATATTTACAACAGGTCCTGAGGCGTTTCGGGCTGGGTGACCGCTTCTGCTCTTGGATAGCAGGTTGCTACCATCATCCCCAAGCTAGGGTCCGGATGGGCGGCCTACGCTCAGACCCATTTGAAATTCAGCGCGGCACTAGACAAGGGTGTCCCCTTCCCCCCCTTCTATTTGCTCTGTATATAGAGCCCTTGGCGCAGAAGGTTCGGGACAACCCCAACATTAAGGGTATCACCTTCGGAAACGAACCTCACACGATTAGTTTATATGCAGATGATGTGATTGTCGCCCTTGACCACCCAGACAACTCCATACCCGCTTTCATGGAGGAACTTGAGGCATTCGGCTCCGTCTTGGGGTTCCGCATTAACAGAGGTAAATCTCTGATACTGCCGCTGGGCAAAAATGCACAGACACGCGGATTTGCCACTGAACAAAGGAGCGGTCTTCAGCTGGTCGCCCAGGTCCCGTACTTAGGGATTACCCTCACCTCCTCAACGGAATCGACAGTATCCACCAACTACAAAGCCCTCTCTACCCGGATTCGGACAGATCTGGCGCGCTGGTCAAAACAGCCGCTCTCCTTACTGGGAAGAGTGGCAGCGGTGAAAATGTTGATTCTTCCTAGGATCCTCTATCTCTTCCAGACCATCCCGATCACGCCCCCGGCGGGCACCCTGAAATATCTACAGGCCGCTCTCCATCATTTCATCTGGGAAGGGAAGCGCGCACGTGTACATAAACAATTAGCGTACAACAGCATGGATGAGGGGGGCCTTGGAGTCCCCAACCTGCTGCAGTACTTCCAAGCCTCTCAACTCCGCTACTTAGTGGAGTGGTATAGGCCGGAATCGGAGAAGAGATGGCTCTTCCAAGATAGAGCTATGGCGCAGGCTCCGCTTTGGAGGATTCCGTTCCTCGCCAGGCGACATCGACCACGTTACTTATTAAAGTCACCTATAACTCGCACGACTTTACAAGTGTGGGATAACGTTGCTCTCAGGAGAGGTTTGACATAATTTCCTTCCCCATTCACCCCCATACTAGATAACCCAGAATTCCCTCCGGGCAATGACACGGGCGCATTCTCACAATGGCGCGGTACTGCATGTCGCTCTGCCGGCGACCTTTTCAATCTACGAGGATTTCTTCCTTTCGCTGACATCAAACAAGGGTACGACATAGAGAATCCCCATCTCTTCCAGTACTTCCAACTTAGACATTGGCCCACTGACCCAGATACCGCCGCCATGGTGAGTCGCCCTCTGATGACCTTTGAAAAATGTTACTCACCAAGGACACGGATAAACACCTCATTTCAGAAATTTACAAAATGCTCACACCGCCACACACTCCAGATAAAACACCAGGTCAGAGGCGCTGGGAGACTGAACTAGGTAGGAATTTAACAGCTAAAGAATGGCGCTACGTATACTATAGGGCCTCGCACACCACACGTAATACAGCGGCAAGGGAAGCGGCAGTGAAACGGGCTATGTACTGGCACCTCACCCCGTTCCGGCTTCACAAAGTCCATCACGTAGCGAGCTCTGTTGGAGGGGCTGCGGGGAGCGGGGCACCCTAACGCATCTCCTTTGGGACTGTCGAGAGGTTCGGAGCTACTGGGAGATGGTGCTCAATGACATTGACTCCACCTTTGAGACTGAAATCCCGAGATTCCCTGCGTATGCCATACTGGGTCTCCCCAATGCACTAACCTTCCCTCTGAAATCACTACGGGGTCGTCAGATGGGGATCACCATACAGGCTGCCACGCAACATGTTCTATCATTGTGGGGCTCAACGACTAAACCCACGCACATGGGGTGGCTCCACAAGCTTTGGTTCACACTCGGGATGGAACACATACAGGCCACACTTACCAACTCCACAGATGCATTTCGGAAAGCGTGGCTTCCACTGTTGTCCCTCCTGTCCAAAGAATTCAATTAAGTCACCTGTCCTAAATATCTTAGAGTTCTACGCCTCACAGACACCACACATGGCTCTCGGTGACATCCTGGTAGTTCGCACTAATCCTCGCTGGCCAGCTTATAGATGTTTTGGTACCACATGGAACACTGGTTGGGGTGGGGGAGGGAGGACCGGGACCGAGTTAGGCAGAGAATTTCGGTTATTGTTATTTCTATTATTTTGCCTTCTTACAATGCCTGACATTTGCATTTACGATATAGTACTATCTCCTTGGCATATATGTCCCGCTTTGTTATTTAATCTCAGGGAAGACATGCTGGTCTGTCCCGCCCGCTGTATATGCCTAATGCCTCTACTGCTTATCACGATGTCTTTTTTTCATTTTTGCTGGAAAAACCAATAAAATACATTTGAAACTAAAGATGGTAGAAGTCACTTAGTTTAAGTTCATGGGAAACGTGACTCAGTTGTCACAAAAGTACCTGGATGCGTAAAGCAAAACAAACAAAAAGGCTTGCAGAGTTGGAGGTGCGTCGGTTCCTTGCTTCTGGGGAGATGATGCGTTGTGCCTCAATGCTTGCGCAGAGTAGGGGTTGCGTCTTGGTCCTTACCAGAGAGGAGGTGATGCGTCGATTCTCGTACTGTGGCCCGGTTACGATGCAGCAAGATGGCTCCTCGATGCGATGCGACAATCCGGTGTGCTGCGATAAGATGGTGCCCTTAGTGCGATGACGTGAAGATGATGTGTGCATGCCCGGCAGCCGTGCGGCAAACTCTGTAACTTTGGAGCAGAAACAAGCCCTGCGACACGCTTCTCTGGTGATGCAACTGTGACCTCTGCGGCGGCGACACGCATCTCCGGAGATACGTCAGTTAACAGCTTTGACGAAGGCACTCTTCTCTGGTGATGTGGCAGCGACCTCTGTGGCGGCGACACACTTCTCTGGTGATGCCACGGCAACAGCTGCGACACGATTGTTCTCGATGCGTCGTGCATCCAGCTCACAGCAACACTCAGGCTTCTGCAGAATGAATTCCCAGCAAGGATATTCAGAGGGGAGATGGTGGTGAAGTGTTTTGTCCCTGGAACTTCAGCTGGGGGCAAGCACATGTTCAAGCCCTTGGAGTAATATTCTGCAAGATGATGAAAGTCTTTTAAAAGTTCATTCTCCTCTCCTTGGCACTGAAGGCACCACTGTAGGCCAACCCAGCAACACAGCACACTGGCAGGGGGGCAGTACAACTCCTACAGCTTCCTAGGTTCTACTCCTTGGCAGAGGTTCGTCTTTTTGTTCCAGAAGTGAGCTTAAGTCTTGGGGTCTGGGTCCCCATATTTATACTAGCAAATCCTTTGTCCTCTGAAGGCAGAGGGTCCGGTACCCAGTCCAAACCAGTACTGTGTAGTCCTGGAGCACATAGTTTACATGACTCCTGCTTTCCTTTGGCAGGGTGGGCAGGGTCATCAGACACCACAGGAGGTAGAGCCAGAATTGTGGAAGGCAGTTGATGGAGCAGGGGAGAGACTAAACATTTTGTGTACCCCTTGTAAAGTCAAGCTCTCATAAGTATAACAAAAATAATAGTGTGATGCATGAAAATTAATCAACAAAATGCACTTAGACATTTTTACATTACACGGGGAAGCTAATGGCCATATGCAAAAATAATATACTAATAATTGTGAACGAGTCATTTTAATATAGTGCAATCATAATATACTTTTAAGTAAATATGCATGTGTGTTTATGCTTTTAAAAAGTGTAACAATATGTTGTGGCAAGGGAAAGAAAATGCACTTGGTAAGTAAAAAGAAATGCTATCTATGTCGCTTATGCTAGGTAACAACTAACTGGGAATATTAAAATAGGGGAAGTAAACAGAAGGGTTATAATTCAAAATCTTATTTTCTGTTTTTTTCCGCATTAGTTCTCATTGAGGCCTACGCGGCCTATCTGTTGAAAAATGGCTGGTGACTGAAGTGTTGACACCAGTTTGAAAGAAAAGGCCTCCACGCATGCGCACTGGTGAAAGCAGAGTAAATAGAATGGCCTGTACGCAAAGCGAGTGATGTCAAGGTCAGCTTGGCCTAGGGCAGGGAAGTGTGCCAAAGGATGCCTACATTTAAAACCGTGTGAACGGGACAGTAATGGAGAAAAATAACAAGTTATGTAACAAAAGGAGAATGACAAGCATAAATTGGAGATGAATGCCATGGGAATATTTTAAGATGACTTTGCTAGATGGAAAACTGGTTTAGGCGAGCATTGAATGAGGTGATCATCGCCACCCCTCTAATGGACCAATCAAAATGAACTGTGGACCCTAAACGTTTCAATTGTAAGTTAGATAGTTACAGAAAAAGGGAATAACAATATAATAATATTAATAATAATAATATTAATAATAATAAAATAATAATAATAATAATAATAATGATAATGATTTATTTATTTATTTTGAAAGTTTTATATAGCGCGAACAAGATCTTTGCCGATATCAGAGCGCTTTACAGAGGATGGGTACGAGCATGTGAGTGAATAACCATTGGGGTGGGGGTGGTATATGAGGGAGCATAGACAAACAGATACATCAATAATGATAAAAGTACAAATAAGTGGTAGCAGAAACAAACATGTAAGTCAATATCACACGTCATACAAAAATGCAAGGGGTTCGAACAAGTGGTACAGCTCGGTATCGAGTCTTTGAGGTTAATCCCAAGTAGTAATTCAGGTACATTTAGCCATGAGGATAGCTTTTACTTCTTTCTTAAAAAGTATGGTAGAGGAGATGAGCCTAGTTTCAGGAGGGAGTGAGTTCCAAATCCTGGGTGCCATTCCTGAGAAAGAGCGTTTATAGGTTTTTTCCTTGCGGAAACTTCTAGGCTTTAGCAAAAGATTGTTAGTGCCTCTAGTGTTTCTGGAGCCTCCAGAAATCGTCAGCTTCTGAGCGAGGTATCCTGGTGAGCTCAGGTGGACAGCCTTGTGCGTCAAGCAAGCAATTTGATTTTCAGATGTATTCTGGCTTCAAAAGGCAACCAGTTCAGGGATTTGAAGTCAGGGGAAATGTGTGAGTGTTTTTTTGATCCAGTGATGAGTCTCGCTGCGGCGTTTAGAGAGGCTCTTATGGGTGCCGTAGTAGCTAGGGGGAGACCGCAGAGGGCGATGCTGCCGTATTCTATTCGAGGTATGACTAGTGATTGTACCGCAGTTTGGAAGTCTTTGGCTGGAAGGAAGGGTTTAAGTTTCCTTAGGGTGTTGATTTGGTAGTTCGCTCCCTTAGTTGCTTTGTTGATGTGTTCCTGCATGTTGAGATTGGTGTCCAGTGTTATGCCTAGAGATTTTGCTGAGTCCACGATGGTGGGTCGAACATTGAGTGCCGTTAGGTGTTTTAGCCAAGTTTGTGCGGTAGTGATCTTCGCGGGAGGTGAGATCAGAAGGAACTCTGTTTTAAGAGCATTGAGTTTGAGATGATTAGCGGCCAGCCAGGATTGGGTGCTTCTGATCGTCAAATTCAAGAGCAGGATGTTTTCAGGTGATTGTAATTTGAGATAAAGTTGGGTGTCATCAGCGTACATGTGGAAGTGAACATTGGATTCTTGTAGCAAGGTGGTGAGAGGTTCCATAACTAGGTTGAACAGAGTTGGGGATAGGGAGGATCCTTGTGGGACGCCTAACGATACAGGTATAGGCGAGGACATCAAGTTGTTACTCTTGAATTTCTGCGACCTGTTGTGTAGAAAGGACGTGAACCACTTGAGCACAGTTCCAGATAGACCCATTCTTGTGTTTAATAGTTCGAGTAAGTTCTCATGTTTGACGGTGTCAAATGCAGAGGAGAGATCGAGAAGGATGAGGAGGCAGGTATCGTTTTGATCTAGGATTTGAAGGGCGTCGTCAATTATGTGAGTCATAGCAGTTTCTGTACTGTGGTCTGCTCGGAAGCCTGATTGATGAGAGTTGAGGAGATCAAACTGATTAATGTGTTACCAAGGACCATGATGCATGAATTACCTCATGCATCATGGTCGATGTGGTTCAGGGTGCTCCAAATCCCTTTGACTGTTTAAGATGGCTCCCGTGGGCCGTGAGCTGACGAGCTCTGTGAGCACCTGCGTGCTGAGAGTGGCACTAAACCTGAGGAAACTGCGGCAGCACGTCCAGCGACCTACGAACATTTTCCCCACTGATGAAAGAGGAATCTAGATACACGTGTCTGGGGATACACTTGAAAAGAATACTGGTACTGGCACTGGCCAACAAACTGTGAGAACTGTGTGTGAAGCGAGCAACATTGAACCACATCGACCATGATGCATGAGGTAATTCAGCTGTGACGTGTTAGCAGGGTGCTCCAAATCCCTTTGATAATAATGATAATGATAATATATAATATAATGTATAATAATTATAATAATAATAGTGATGGTGGTGCTTGTTCGGAAGGGTGAAAAAAGTTTGCTCCACGGATTTTATTTTGCACCGCAACATGTCAGTTTGAACAATTTATGATGCTAGAGACTTTGAAAAATTGTTGGACTTTGACTTTTGATGAAGCAAAGAAGAATGATCGAATGCAGAGTTTTTGTTTTGGAAGCGAGGCATTAAGGAGAATAGAGAGACAGATTTGAACCGGTGCAACTCTGGTTTTTTCATATAACATACTGGTAATATATTTTCTAAATTTTCATTTTCTTTAACCTGTACTAAATAAATTGCTTTAATTTTGCTTGTCTAAATAAATCTTTAAAGGTACTTTTCTCAAATGAGGTAGATAAAATCAATTTAAAATTTAAACTCGAGTCTGGTATTAATTCATGAATTGTCTTGACAGAATAAAATTGCTAAAGTTATAGGATTACTATGATTAAGCTGGTCTTAGTCTCCATCAACTAACTTCTACTAGATGATCCATTGACCGTATAGTGGAGTACCTTAATGTAGAGTTTTCCAGGTAACAGGTTAGCTTAAGTTGAGAACTATAAAAATTTTATATAAATGTATAAAGTTTCAAACTTAGGTACCCCGCTAACCAGCAGCTCGAATTCTTCGTCACTGATTTAGAAGAAATGGTATGTGTTTGTGTGTGACTCGCGGTGCTATGGGCCCCACCGATGAGTAAAAATAAATTGCTCCTATTCAGGCCCAGGTGCAACTCCTCCCAGAACTCTACATGCAGATGGGTCTATTCAGCCCTGTGCTGACTCACCCTGTCTCCTGGAATCCCCCAGACCCTGTCACTCACTAAACCAGACACACAATACACAAGCCAGCAGAAGCAGGATGTATGGTTAGGCAAGAAAATGCCTACTTTCTAAAAGTGGTATTTTCAAACACAGAATGTTAAAACCGACTTTACTAAAAGATGAATTTCATCATTCTGAGTGCAGGCATACTACATTCGAATCTCTACCATTTTCCCTAGGTCAGTTAGAATTATAAGATGTTATATTCAAACTGCCCATTCTCGCCTAGGGGGAACAGGTAGCCTTGCAATAGTGAAAAACGAAAATGGCTGTAATTCACTATTAGGACATTCCACACAGACCAGGACAAGTCCTACCTTATTCTTGCAATGCACCCTGCCCTTGGGCCTAACTTAGGGGTATCTGATATGAAGAAAAGGGAAGGTTTAGGGATTGGCAAGTGGGTGCACTTACCAAGTTGACATGGCAGTACTAGATTGCACACAGGCTCTGCAATGGCAGGCCTGAGATACACTTTACAAGCTGCTTCTGTGGGTGTCACAACCAGTGCTGCAAGCCCACCAGCAGCACTTGAATTACAAGCCCTGGGCACACATGGTGCACTGTACTAGGGTCTGACAAGTAAATCAAATATCCCAATTGCGAAGTCACCAATCAATGTGTCAATTTACAATAGAGAGCATATGCACTTTAGCACTGATCAGCAGTGATAAAGTGCCCAGTGTGATTAAACAGCCAACAACAGGTCAGAAAAATACAGGAGGAAGGCAAAAAGTTTGGGGATGACCCTGCAAGAAGGGCCAAGTCCAACACTCATCTTTATCTGTAGATCACGAGTATTGGAATGCATCCCACATCCAAGCCTCATGTTGGTACCATTATTCAGAGAGCTTCCGAGCATAGCAAATGCTCCCATTGAAAGTGATGGTGGCAATTATCCACCGGCTGCAGTATTAGATTATTCACTCCTCCCGGCTCCCTATTAGGGGTGAGCGCGGGTAAACTCCACCACACGGCGTGTGGCAGTGTTTTTGTCAGACTCTGTACTCCAACCAGAGCGCAGGGTGGCAAAACTCTGCCAACAGAGTGGAGTTTACCGCACATCCCATGTCAAAATGAAGAATGTACATTAGAGAAAAACTGTGGCCCTATGCTTTCATAGATGCATGTTAGACCTGGCATCCTTGGCATGGTATTCCCCTGACTTTTTTGCCTTCAGACCTCCTGTTTTGCTGGCCTTAGGACTCTATGAACTTTATCATTGCTACCCAGTTCTAATGGCAAACACAAATATGGCACCAAAGCACACACAGTGCAGTTTTCATTTCATAGTATTTTCCTTGTTAAGTTCCAACTTTTTAGTAGTTAAATCTAGAGATGGTGATGTACACATCAGTTTACCATTACCTAGACAATGGCATATTATCTATTGGTATTGATGTATCTAAAAACAATACACACAAACAATAATTATGTTTTTTAATTTCCTTCCCTGTGATGTCCTTGAAACTTTTGGCCACACATGTATTGAGGCCACAACTGTAATATTAGTCAGGATGTCTTGAACTTTATTTATTTACCTTATTGACTTAACTGCACAGGACATAATCACTAACCAACCAAGCCAGTATGGCAACCACAATCCTACCATGGATTAGATACTGATCCGCTGTTCATCCTGTGTACTCTTAACATTGGGTGCAGACGTTTGACAGAGGTTTGGCCTTCTTCATGTGCACGGCGCCCACAGATCATTTAAAAAATAATTGACAAGAGAAAATATGAAAACACCATTTCTGGTTTACCTTTCCTGAAATCGTTCTGAGTTATTGCTCCAGCTGTGCTATATTTTACCATTACCTTTTCACTTCAAGCATTAAGCGCCTTTGATTGGGCTAGTTTAGCGGAAACTTTGAAACTGTTTTTTTAAATAGTTTAACATGCTAAAAGTAAACTTCTGACCTGTTGCCATCTGGCTCAGAGTTTCTCAATCCTCGAAGGTTGGGGTGGTAGAGAAAGCCCCGGGCGTGCCTCTAAGTGTGGGTTAATTGCGTGGTTGTCAGTTCCTCTTTCATCTTGGACTTCTTTATTTTCCTCAATTTCCTCTCTTTTTAAATGTGACTAATTCTTGTTTTGTGGTTGCACGTATGCTTGGCTAATAGCTGTGTTGGTTGACTCCCACGAGGGCTTCTTAAATGCATTGTAATAATGCCTGCATCCGCTTCATCATAGCCAGTAACGAAGAACCAAGAAGAAACAGGCCTTACTGGTCATGTTATGGGTTGAGTAAGGAGGATGTTTCAATTTATTTAAAGCAATGATTTTATATCGCTTCATTCAGCTCACCCTCGTTGATGATTCCAATATCCAATAAAACCTAAATTAAATTACTGTTTTTAACAAGTGGGGGGAGAGGGGATAATCCGCCCATCAGCATCACCCTCCTCCTCCATCTCCTGTGGCCCTGCAGCCCGAGTCTGGTGGTTCTATGTTATCAGTTGGCGGTAGCCGGCCTGGGACTGCCTGTTTCCATCAACTCTCTCAAACACATCTTTCTCATTAGCTTCATGTGTTTTTGTTTACAGAACCTTTATTAAGAACTTTGGGGCATATTACCAAGGGCCGGCGATACAATTATCACCACTTTAGCGCCTGTTTTTCGGGCACAAAGCGGCAATAATTATATTGCATTATTTACAAGGATACGCTAGCGCGTGCTTCCTTGACTTGGCCCCCGTTTTTCACATGCCTCGCCTCGCATTGATAATGAGATGGAAAGCAGGCGTGGCTGTGAAAACAACATGGGAAAATATTGCGAAGGCAGCTTTGTGATATTAACGAGGCGTAGCAATAGTTTTAATCGTGCTAACTGTGCCTCAACTCAAGAATTTAACGTCTCTTAAATTCCTGACTAAGGCATACCTAACGTGGGAGGTGGATTGTGGGGCTGTGGCCACAGGGCCTATCATCAAGCTTATCGCCGTTTTCCATGGAACATCGCTGGAAAACCAGCGATGTTCCATGGAAACCCCCACAACTCTTCAACATCTATATCGAACCCCTCACCTCTCTACTCAGAAAATCCAACATCTCCTTTCACCTATATGCGGACGACACGCAGCTGTATCTGGAAACGACCTCAATTGAGGACACCCAGAGACTAAACAACACGCTCAAGGAGGCTCAAGACTGGCTCTCATCCAATCACTTGAAACTGAACCAAGATAAAACAGAAATACTACTTATTTCCAACAAAGATGATAACCCTCAAATCATAGAATGGCTCAAAGCCATCGATGCCCTCAATGGTAACCTCTCCCTAGCAGACTCAGTGAAATCTCTAGGGATCACCCTAGACCCAAAACTCGACATGAAGAAACACATCTGAAGATCTGCTAAAAGTGCCTTTCTCAACCTTAAGCTACTATACAAAATAAAACCCTTCCTCCCACCCAAGGACCTTCAACAAGTCACCCAGGCTCTAGTCTACTCCAGAATAGACTATGGAATTGCGACCTTGACAGGGACAGCAAACTTCCACCTTGCCCCCTTGAAGACGACACTCAACGCAGCAGCTAGAATGGTCACCGGAAGTAAGAAGTTTGAGCACATCTCTCGAGCCCTCAAAGAACTCAGATGGCTCCCAGTGGAGCTACGAGCCAGTTTCAGAACAGCCTTCATCACGCACAAAGCCCTGCATACAGGTAAACCAGAATACCTGGCCGCCAAACTCAACAGGGCAGGCCAGTCCAGAAACCTCAGGAGCTCTAGCTCTCTACTGCTCATCCCGCACAAATCTCGCAAGCACAGAACTACAGCCAAATCTTTTGCTGGAAACGCTCCCAAAATCTGGAACTCCATTCCTCCCCACATTGGAATAATCTCCTCATTTTCAAAATTCAAGAGGCTCCTCAAAGACTTCTTCCTCGACCGCACTCGAGGGATCTGAGAGACCCTGGACTGCCCCATATTCTGTCACTCCAGCTTTACCAAAATTCCGAGTCTGACAACAAGGTCGCAGACCAAGATATATTCTTGATACAAACATTCTATCAACAGACTCTGTATGTTTGATTTTCAGTCTGCTCACTATTTTATTTTCTGTATATGTTGTGAAGCGCTCTGATACCCTTGGGTCCAGCTAGCGCTATATAAAACTACTAAAATAAAATAAAAAATAAAATAAAATATTTATCGCCATAGCGCTAAGCGTTGATAATACAGCGCTAGCTTGCCGATATATTCCAGCGATAGCCGGAGATAATTAAAAGTGCGCTAAGCGCGCTCAGCGATAATTACCGCTGGGGCTTGATAATATGCCCCAAAGTTATGTGTTTCTTTTGATGTTAGGAACACCACCTGTCATTTCTTAACCAATTCATTTTCTAGTCGCATACTAACTTACCTTTAATTTTCCCTAAATTGGCCTGAACACTCCTCCATCTTCACAAAAAGTTTGACTAGTAAAAAAAATCACCATACCTGGTAATTCTCACTATTGGGAGAGACTAAATCTAAATCCGGTATTTGTAAAGCGCGAACTACTCTCTCCTAAGGGTCTCAAGGCGCTGGTGGCCATAAGGTACATTAAGTGAGCTATTGCCTAGAGTCATATGGTACTGAGCTGAGGTGCCACAAGGAGCTAGAGGGATGGAGCTGCCGCTCTCTGGTCATCGGCTGCACCTGGATTCGCTGATGACTCTTGCCATCTCCCTCCTGCACCAGTAGATCTTACAGTTCACCTTCAATTTAGGAATGAAAAGGCAGCAAAGGGGTACCAGTCAGTGGTGGCAAATCCACAGTGGGCTGGACGGGCATGAGTGAGGAGAGGGGCAGGAGAATTGTCAGCTATCCCCTCTTGAGTCAAACCCCACCTCCATCCCCTGACCATCTCTCCATTGTACTAATAGATGTTAAAGTTCAGGATAGTTTTTAAAAAACTCAAAAATAGCAGAAAAAGCGTTTCATTCTCCCAAAGTTCACTCTCTCTAATGGCAGTACATGAAGGACAAACCGAGGGGATGTTTGTCAGAGCTGTGGAAGAGAACACAGATGTGCCCTGTCAATCCACCTACTCCGCTCTAAACCCAGGCCGTGCACAGGGGGGCATATGTGCAATCTACATCATCACTACACAGAGAGAAACAAAGAAAAGAATGCAGTCTTCTGTTTCATTCTTTCTTAAAGTAGAAACGATTTCCAGAGAAGAAGTGAAGCAGATGTGTCTGGTGACACAAGATGAGCAATGACACAACAGGAGCTGTTGCAAGAAATGCCACACCCTACTTCTAAGAATAGAAGAAACATGTTTGGACAACAGGCATGGTATGTAATATGTGAATAAAAGTCTCTATTTATACATAGTGACTGGCTTTGTGCCATGAGGCATATTTTAGGCTGTGGAAGTAGTACTAATACACAGCACAACATAGACTTTTGGGGGGGCCAGAGGTACCGGAGAGGCCCCCTCAACCACCCATTCTGCGTTAGTGTGATCTAGCACTGCCACCTGGCTGCAGCCGGCCTCAGGACGAGATGGAGCAGGAAGCAACAGAGTTACACATGTCTTTTACATTTTTTTTTTGCAATGTGCAGATGCCCCTGAAAAAAGTTTCCACTGTATCTCTCTTTATCAATAAACATGTGAGGGTGAGAAAGAACAGAAAACGGTAGAGGAGAAGAACAGCCAGGGAAAGAAAGAGGGAACTAAAAAGAGCCATTAGAGAAGAGGGGATGAGACAGAGCGATGCTGGTAATAACAAGTCTCTATAGTGAATAAGAGACAGCTGAATGAGAAAGTAAACAAGAGATGCATGTGAGAACTAGAGACATTGGAGAAAACGAAAGAGAGAGAAACACCAAAGGCAAAAGAGAAAAACACAGATAGGGAGAGAGAGACAAATAAGATATAAAGAACTACGTGAGTTAGAAACACCTGACACAGGGAGACAGATAGATAAAGGGAGACCGAGAGAGAAAGCGTAAAAAAGAGAGAGAGGAGAAAGAAAGCGAAAGAAAGAGAGAGAGGTTGGAACACTAAGGTTGGAAAAATTGCAGATGGAGAAAGAAGTAAAGTGACCATAGGTAAAAAAAGGCAGAAGAATATTAGAGAACACCACAAACAGATAGATATGTGCGTCATACAGAAATGTTACACATACATGTCTAAGTGTTCGTGTGAGAGAAGGCCGACAAAAGACGGTGCAGATGTTGAGAGCTCCGGCACCAAAGAAATCTGAGGCCTTGCCGTGAGTAGCAGCCTTGTAATTGCGGCACGCAAAAGCGAGAGGTACCTCGATGCTGTGGACGCATCAGGAAGGACAGTACATATCCCATTGGGCACCGATGGCCAAGGAAAAGCCTAGGGAAATTGAAAACAAAATGACGTTTGGGTGCAAGTTCTGAGCCTGATACACCACCATGATCAAGCAGCAGATGGCGGGAACAATAGCAGCGGACCCCCCTGAGAGGAAGTAGTGGGCCCTGCACAGGCAATGCATCGGTCCCTTCCTTAAACACCTTACTGCACAAAAACAACAGGTGTTTTCCTCTTTCTACGTTTGCTGCAGAATGCAGCACAAATGGAAAGTGGAAAAAAACTAGGAGAAATTCAAAATTTTCTCCTTGTTAAGCCTGCTCTAGGAGGTGCACGGTTTTGGTGCTACCCCAGGTTTACCTGATGTTGTAACTTTGGGGCAGCGACAAATTCCATAGGTGCTGAGAGGGAAAACCCACAGCAACACCCATGAAACATGTCTTTCATGCAGGCTAAGGCAAGGCAGCAACTTGCTCTGCTTCGCCTCCCTCCATGTCTACAATGCAATGAAAAGCTATGCAGGGTGGCTTTGTGTGGTCTTTTAGATATGGGCCTGCACCTGAGTGTAAAAATGTGATGATCCAGTGGTAAAAGGGGCTTGTAAATATGTCCCAAGGTTAGAATGGAGGCGGCCCACCGCAAGGGAGAAAGAGGACATTTACTCACTGGTGAATGCCTGGACAAACAGAACATACTTAGTCACTTGAAAACAAGCTGGAGATAATAGTGGCACAGACATACAGTGAGTGAGGATACATGGAAAAGGATTGATGTTGCTATTTAGGGCAGGTCCACCTGCGGTGGAAGAAGTGGCATTAGGCACGCCAGTTTCGATACACAGAGACAGTACTGGAAACCATATGTAGATGCATATTATTGATGCAAACAAGTACAAAACGTGGGCGAGGTTTGCACTGTCCATGGTGAGCACCTCCGCATCCACTGCCATAGTGGGTAGGATCACTGTGGATGGTGAGATGGATACAAGATCACCCGGAGGGACAGCGTCAACCAGATAGGAGGAGGCATCGCCATCGTCCACAAGAACACCATCCACATCACGACCAACTCCGACGACACCCTCACAGTCGCCGAACATCTTCACTTCCAGATACACACCGACTCCAAGACCACACTCAGGGGCACCCTCATCTACAGACCCCCGGGACCACGCACACAATTCAGCGAAGACATCGCAGACTTCATCAGCCCGCACGCCCTCGCCTCCGCTGACTACATCCTCCTAGGGGACCTCAACTTCCACCTGGAGAACAACAAGGACAGCAACACCACCACCCTGCTGGACAACCTCGTCAACCTCGGACTCAAGCAGCTGGTGAACACCCCCACCCACTACGCCGGACACACGCTTGACCCCGTCTTCTCCTCCAGCAAGGACATCGCCTTCAGCCACTCCACCGGACTCCACTGGACAGACCACAGCTGCGTCCACTTCAGCTTCAAAAGGACCATGACTCACCATCACCCGCAGCCGGTTCCCCGTAGGAGCTGGAACAAGATCACCTCCGACCAGCTCTCCACATTCCTGAACCAGAATCCTCCCGCCAGCTCAACGGACCCCAACCAAGCAGCCAACAACCTCACACAGTGGAGCACCAACTGCGCTGACGAGCTCGCACCCCTGAAAAACCATCCCAGCAGGCCCGGCAGCAAGAAGGCTTCCTGGTTCAACGACGATCTCAAGAACTCCAAGAAGAACTGCCGCACCCTCGAGAAAGCCTGGCGCAAAGACCCGACTACAGACAACATGACTGCCCTCAAGAACGCCACCCGCAAACACCACCAGCTGATCCACACCACCAAGAAGACAGCATTCAAGGAACGACTAGACAACAACTCACACAACAGCAAGGAACTCTTCAGCATTGTCAAAGAGCTCTCCAACCCCAGCACCGAAACCAACGCCATCACCCCCTCGCAAGAACTCTGCGGCTCACTCGCCTCGTTCTTCCACAGCAAGTTCGCCGACATACACAACAGCTTCGGCACACAGCCCATGCACCCAACAACCAAACCGACGCACCCCACCACCACCCTCCGCGCCTGGAACCCGGTCAACACCGAAGACACCATCCACACAATGAACACCATCCACGCCGGATCACCAACCGACCCATGCCCCCACCACGTCTTCAACAAGGCCGCCTCCATCATCGCACCCCAACTCCGAGACATCATCAACTGCTCCCTCAACACCGCCACCTTCCCGGAGAGCTTGAAGCATGCCGAACTCAGCGCCCTCCTGAAGAAACCTTCAGCAGACCCCACCAACTTCAAGAACTACCTTCCCCATCTCGCTCCTCCCTTTTCCTGCCAAAGTCATCGAGAAGACCGTCAACCGACAGCTTGCCGCCTTCATCGAGACGAACGGATCCCTCGACCCCTTGCAGTCCGGCTTCCGTGCCAACCACAGCACCGAGACCGCCCTCATCGCAGCCACTGACGACATCCGAGCCCTGCTCGTCAACGGGGAAACAGCGGCCCTCTTCCTCCTGGATCTCTCCGCAGCGTTCGACACTGTCTGCCACCGCACCCTAGTACAACGCCACAGCAACGTCAGAATCCAAGAGAAGGCTCTAGAGTGGATCATCTTGTTCCTCGCCGGAAGAACCCAGAGAGTCCTCCTCCCCCCGTTCAGATCCGAGGCCACCGAAGTCATCTGCGGCGTACCACAAGGATCTTCACTCAGCCCCACCCTCTTCAACATCTACATGAGCCCCCTCGCGGCCATCGCACGCCAACACAACCTCAACATCATCTCCTACGCCGACGACACTCAGCTGATCCTCTCCCTCACCAACGACCCAGCCACCACCAGAACTAACCTACACAAAGGGATGAAAGACATAGCCGAGTGGATGCAGAACAGCCGCCTGAAACTGAACTCAGACAAGACGGAAGTCCTCATCCTGGGACCATCTTCCTCCGCCTGGGATGACTCCTGGTGGCCCCCTGCCCTGGGCAGCGCACCCAAACCCTCGGACCACGCACGCAACCTGGGCTTCATCCTGGACTCCTCCCTCTCGATGACCAGACAAGTCAACGCCGTCTCATGTTCATGCTTCAACATCCTACGCATGCTCCGTAAGATCTTCCGATGGATCCCCACCGAAACCAGGAAGACGGTCACCCAGGCACTCGTCACCAGCCGAGTGGACTACGGAAACACCCTCTACACCGGAACCACAGCCAAACTACAGAAGAGACTCCAACGCATCCAGAATGCCTCCGCACGACTCATCCTGGACAGCCCCCGTCACAGCCACATCTCCGGACACCTGAGAGACCTGCACTGGCTCCCCGTCAACAAGAGAATCATGTTCCGACTCCTCACCCACGCACACAAGGCTCTCCACGACCTGGGTCCCAGGTACCTCAACAACCGCCTGACCTTCTACACTCCCACCCGCCAGCTTCGATCGACCAGCCACGCCCTCGCCGCCGTTCCACGCATCCGAAGAACCACCATGGGAGGAAGATCCTTCTCCTACCTGGCAGCCAAGACATGGAACTCCCTCCCCATCCACCTCCGCCAGACCCAAGACCACCTCTCCTTCAGGAAGCAACTCAAGACCTGGTTGTTCGAGCAGTAGCAGACCCCCCTCCCCAAGCGCCTTGAGAACCTCCGGGTGAGTAGCGCGCTCTATAAATTTCTTGATTGATTAATTGATTGATTGAGATAGCAACCATGACAGAGCTGGATAATAGTACAGAGTGTAAGTCCACTTCAAATTGACGACATGGTCTGAAACAAATCGATGAAACCACAACAAGAGAACAAGTGGGACGAGTATGCATTTGGGACACCACAATGAGGGAATGACAGGAGCACAACATGGAATCTGGACACATGACTCCAAATGAGGGAAGTGTTGCTGGCAATCAGGGACACAAGACCACTCATTGAGCATATGATTAACACAGGGATCTATGTCGAAAGATCGCGCACCTTTCCATTGCGTGCTTTTACCACGCGATTATTACATCGTAAGCTCCACAACATCAGCTACTTTTAGATCGTATGTCGTTACAACGCAAATGCGTTGGTTGCTATGGGCAAGTACTTCACTTTGCAGACAACAAAATCGCACGGCTTTACAACGCGATTTGTGGTGTCCTACCACCGTTTTTGCATTCTTTTGTCCGAATGCGTGATCCCGCCTGTAATCCCTGGCCCCCACGGCCCCCCCTCACTCCCCGGTGTACACCAAGATGATATGTTTTCCCTGTTTATTTTCCCTTTTTACGTGCCACAGTTATTTAAATAACTAAACTCAGTATGGATGTGTGGGGGCCATCGCACAAACAGGTGCGCGACGTTTACTATTATGTGCTCTATTCACCCTCATGGCTGTGATGTCTCAGGCAGCGCTAGCACTAGTTACTGCGGCGCCGTAAGACTCAATAAAACCAGGAGCCGGCTTTTGCTGTTCTCGTGGCTCCGACTGAACACGTCGGCCATGCCCCCTTTATTTTATAGCGGGCACGTGACAACACACGCCTGTGCTAACGTGCCCTCGCAGGCGCGGGTAGACTAGAATGCTACCCTGTGCCGCAGGACACTACATTCCGTCTACCCTTTATTTGAACAAAACATAAAAAGCATCATAGAAATAACGAGGGTCTCAGTCTCTTGATCCCCAGTCTCTGGACGGTCACACCATGAAATCAGCTAACCGGGATGATGGTGCCGGATTCTGGCGCAAACCATACCGGGATTGCTCTCCTCGTGATAGTGGCATGGACGGTGTCACTCCCGGCGAGGTCACGCTTGTCGGAGACTGCACGGGAGAGCTTGGCAGGCTCTCTCCTGGCGTCTCCTGCATCGGCCGGATGTCCTGGTCCATTCGGTTTTCATTGTCGGTGGGGTACTGCCTTGGTAATTCAAAGTCGTCTTCATCCAATGGTTGGCTGGGCTTAGCTGTCGTGCGATTGGGCTCCTGACGATCTGGTGCTCCATGGTGTGCCTTCTTGAAGAATGAGATTTTCCGAGTGACAACTTCAGATCGTCTCTGTACGGTCACCATGGTGCCAGTCCGGCGGAGAACAGTCCAGGGCTTGGGCTCGAACGGGAGTCGGAATTTGCTCCCTGGATATCAGTCTTTGATGAACACGTCGTCTCCTTCTTGGAGGTCTGATTCTTTAGCCCCTCTTATGGTGCTGGATTGGTTGTTGGATTGGGTCCAGTTTTATCTGCATCCAGTCGGGATGGTTCGGGAGGGTGTCCTTCACTACTCGGCCCATGGTTGCTGGGCCAGGGGCCGCCTCGGTTGTGAGATGGGGTGTTTGCCGGTACTCTCTCAAGAAACTGTAAATGGCTCTTTCCATGGGTGAACCATTGGCATGTGCAATGCGTATTGTTTGTTGAGAGTAAGCATGAATCTCTCCACTTCCCCATTGGCTTGGGGCCAGCGGGGGGTCACTTTCCGGTGGTTGATCCCCCAGCTCTTTAAGTAGTCCCCAAATTCTTGTCACTGGAAGGGCGGGCCGTTGTCTGTTTTGACCACCTCAAATATTCGGTGCGTAGCAATGGTTTTTTCGAACTTGGTAATGACCTCCGCGGCTGCCTGGCTCCCTACAATCTCCACCTCTGGGTATTTTGTGAAATCGTCGATGATCACCAGCGCGTAGCGCCCATCTGGAAGATGTCCAAAATTGGCGCTTACACATTCCCATGGCCTTCTATGGTTCTCCCCAGTGATGACAGGGTGAGGGCGGTCTGATTGTCCTGATGCTTGACACCAGGCTCAGGTCTGGACTGTCTGTTCCACCATTGCGTCCATTCCTGGGAACCACACTTTGGCCCTCAGCCTACTTTTTGTTTTTACAATGCCTTGGTGTCCACGGTGTGCCAGGTCAAAGGCTTGCTGAGCCAGTCTGAAAGGCATCACCAATGGCGGTCCTCGCAGCAGGCAGCCTCGGCTGTCGAGCGACAGTTCGTCCTTGACTCGCATCATGGATTCTAGTGCCCCTTTTTGCTTGCGATGTCCGCCTGTTCAGGGTGGTTTGGATCGGGCGCCAGTCGTTCGCTAGGACAGCTTTGGCGACCAGTTGTAGACACTCATCTCCCTGCGTGGCTTCAATGATGGCTTCCAGACTCATTGGTAGGGGCCGAGCCCTCTCCAGTACTAGCCGGACGTATTCTTCGGTGTCTTCCGCCTTCTCTCTTTCCACTTGAGTGGCGGCCCGGGGATGTCTCGAGAGGTAGTCTGCGGGATTCAATGATCTGGTTTTGTGCTCCACTCTGTAGTCATAGCCCTGGAGCTGAAGTATCCACTTCTCAATCTGTGTCGGGGGCTTGGACACCGAGCATTGAAACAGGGGTATGAGCGGCTTGTGGTCCGTCGATACTGTGAAAGGATGGCCATATACATATACATGGAAGTGTTGACCGGCCCAGTGGATGGCGATTGCTTATCTCTGCTCTGTGTCCGTTAAAGAGCGGCTGGCATATGCAATCGGGGCCCATTCTCCATTGCTTTGTAGCTGAGTGAGTACTGCCCCTAGCCCATAGGGGCTGTCGTCCACTGAGACGTTGGTGGATCTGGCTGGGTCAAAATAGGACAGGGTTGTGTCCGCTGACAGAGCCCGTTTCGTGGCTTCAAAGGCTTGTTCTTGTTCTGGGCCCCATTGTCCCATCGTGGTGGACTTTGTCAATTCCCTCAAAGGTTTGGTGAGGTTAGAGAGATCTGGTACAAAGCGTCCACAAAAGTTCACCATGCACAGGAAACTCCTGGTTTCCGAGATGTTGGTGGGGCAGGGGATTCTTGGACATCCCTCACTTTTTCAGGGTCCGGGGCAATTCCTTGGTCTGAGAATGTGTGACTAAAGAAGCTGATCTTATTTCTCAGAAATTGACATTTTTTCCGGTGTAGGGTCAGGCCGGACTCTTGGATCCTTTGTAGCACTCCCATCAGCCTCTGATGGTGATCTTCAACTGACGATGCGTAGATGAGCAGATCATCGCTCACGTTTAAAACTGCTGGCAGCCCACTGAGGACTTCACGGATGGTGTTTTGGAACACCTCAGCGGCACTCGAGATTCCAAAGTTGAGGCGTCGGTATCTTCTGAGGCCTACGTGCGTGGAGAAGGTGGTTGTGTATCGAGAGTCCGGGTGTAGTGGCAGTTGGTGATACCCTGACCGGAGGTCCATCTTGGAGAACCATCTTGCGCCGTTCAACTCCCCCAATATGTCGTCGATGGTGGGGGGTTAGGTGTCGCTCCCTCTTTACGGCGGCGTTTGGGAGGCGCATGTCGACACAAATTTTGACTTGTCCCGGCTGTTTCGGTTTCCGAGCCACCACAATCGGGGACACCCACAGGGTGGGCCCACTTAGTTTATCGATAATGCCCTGTTTCTCCAACACCTCCAGTTCTTCCTCGACCTTCTTCCTCAAATGGAACGCGATGCGTCTGTGTCTCAGTGCCACTGGTTGGACCGATAGGGCGATATGGAGGGAGACTTCTTTCCCTTTCAGGCATCCGATGCTTTTGAAAACGTCCCCGAACTCTTCTAGATGGCCTCTAGATCATCTTCCAGCACTGCCAGGGTGAACGATATGAGCCTCAGCTCTTCTGCCGATTGTCCGCTAATCAGCATGCCGCTGCCCTCTTTGGTGACGTAAACGGTAGTGGGGACTTTGAGACCGTGGTGTTGCAGATCCGTTTTGAAACATCCTATAAATGGAATTGGCGTCTTCTGGCCATATGCGAATACCCTGATCCTTGCTTCACGGAGAGGGGGCTTTTTACTAAGCTGGTTGTACAAGTTGGCCGCCATCAGTTCAATGGATACTCCTGTGTCTATGGTGGCTCTCACTTCTTGCTGATGGACTTTGATTCGTCATTTTGGCAGACGTCTCTTCTTCCGCCGTGGCTGGTCAATCGCAAATACGTAGTGACTGGATAGTCACTTGTGTCTTCGTCCATGTCTTCACTGTCTCGCTCCTCCACTACTGCTTGCGCAGCTTCTTTCTTTGACTTCGTCGACTGGCATACTGCTGCATAGTGATTCATCCACCCACATGCGCTACACCTTTTTCCTTTTGCCGTGCAGTCCTGCATGCGGTGGGGCGGTCCCCCACAGTATCCACACTCTTTGCGCTTGTCCTGCTGTTTCCTGCCAGCATATTGGTGCGCTTTTGGTCTCACGACGTTCGCCTTTTCCGCCATGTTGTCTTGCTCCGTTTTGATCGGCCGGTGGAGGGCTGCTTCCATGTGAGAGGCTCTGGCCTGCGATAGCTCCTTGGAGCGCCCCAGCTTGAGGATGTCAGCTAGCAGCTTGCCGTCTTCCTGGAGGATGGTGACCCTAAGTTTGGAAGAGTAACACCCTTGAATTATCTGTCCTCGAATTTCTTCCTGTTCATCACGGAAACCCCATGTGCTGGCCAACTCCTTCCGTCTCCCGTGGAAGGCGTCCAGTGACTCCTCTGCTTCTTGCTTAGCCTGGCGGAAGATGAATCTCTCATAGTCTTTACTTGCCATAGGTTCAAAGTGCGCGTTGAGGAGGGTGTGGTACGTCTTCGGCGTGGCTTCCACTATCGTTTTGTATATACAGTGGATATCCTTTCCTCCCAGGTGAAGAAGTAAGGCTCAGCGCTTTTCCCTGGCCGTGCCCACCCCTTCGAAATAGATCTGGAGACAATCAACCCAGTCTCTATCGTGGAGCGAAGGATGACGGGCCTCCATCGACGACAAACGGCTCAATGGCGGGAATCAGCGAAATTTTGGCACGTGCATGGTACGCTCCGTGGCACGTGCGCTGAACACCCACCTCTCGGGTGCACCAATGGATGTCCGGCCGGGGACAGCAGAGACCAAACCAGGTGGCACACACGTGGCTGGACTGCCCTTCTTCCTCCGCTGATGGCTACACTCCTGGTGCCCAGCCCTGGCCTCAGTGGTGGGCTTCCGTGGTACTCGGGCGTGGGCCAGCTTCAGGGTGCATTGAGAGCTCACTTTTGGTGATGTCTGGAACTCCCAGCGCTGGGGGGAACAGATGGGGCCTCATAGGTAGAGTGGCAGCAGCAGACAGTATGTAGGCCCAACAGCAGGCACCCACGAGGCTCTCATGACCTTTCTTGGCTTGAATAGTGCAGCTCCCTAAATCGGCCCATCTATACAGAAGAGGGGGGGGCACTCAGCACAGCATGGGGTCGAATAGCCCCTCGTCGCCAAAGTGATGTCTCAGGCGGCGCTAGCGCTAGTTACTGCGGCGCCGCAAGACTCAAAAAACCAGGAGCCGGGTTTTGCTGTTCTCGTGGCTCCGACTGATCACGTCGGCCACGCCCCCTTTATTGTATAGCGGGCGCGTGACGACACACGCCCGCGCTAACGTGCCCTCGCAGGCGCGGGTAGACTGGAATGCTACCCTGCGCCGCAGGACACTACAATGGCCATAGCACTAAATTCAATGTGGATGATCCAGCGTGGAAAGGGATTTCCATGCCACAGTGGTGTCCATTCTGGAGTTCATATCCTGGGCCTGGGTGCATGAAGCTTGGTGGTCTTAAAGGGGTAGCACCAAATTCTATGTCAGCCTCAACATTAATGCTTCTGCTCCTTAATAAGCGAACACCTGCTTAATTTTTCTTCGTACTTTCGTACAAAATATGCCCTCCTCCACAATATGGCCACAACAATGTAAATAACTAAACTGTGTTGGGCAGCGAAAGAGAGTTACGTACCACAGGGCGTTATAGTATCGTCCACTTCGTGGCAGCAGAGTCACGTTATTTTATAAATGCTCGCAATTTTATAGTTGTACCTTAGAAAGAATTTATAATCGTAGGTGTGCGGAACTCCATTTTGCCAACACAACCAACATCAGACAAATTCGCTGTAATTAGGGGGAACGTTAGTACTTCCGAAGTGCAAAGCGCCATTTCCAAACAAACTTGTGTTAAAGCAGGCTTATAAAAGTCTTTTTTGGGCTGAGAATAGATCGATTACGTGGACTGATATATTGTATTTTTCCGCATTGTGTGTCTGCTTTCATTTAGGGGGAACGTTAGTACTTCCAAAGTGCAAAGCGCCATTTCCAAACAAACTCGTGTTAAAGCAGGCTCATAAAAGTCTTTTTTGGGCTGAGAATAGACCGATTGCTTGGACTGATTCATTGTATTTTTCCGCATTGTGTGTCGGCTTTCAGTGTGAAAACAACGCCGTACTGGACTAACTGTGTATTGTTTTTGCTTATGAGAGGCGATTTGAGGCCCCCCAAACGTGTGTGTATTTTAGTGTAGATGGTACATTTTATTTCAGAGCCTGTGACAAGTGTTCTGGGGTTGAGGCGACAAGATGGCTCAAGATGGTTCTAACTTTTTCAGGCGTCCTGTGGGCATACTTTGTATCCACGCTCCTGTAAGTGGTCACTGGTTGTAGACTAGGGACGTCGTCGCTGCAGCACAGCCCCCTTTCATCCACCCATCATTCATCCATCCATCCATCCATCCACCCATCCTTCATTCATCCACCCTTTCATCCATCCATTCATCCACCCACCATTTCACCCGTCCATCCATACAGCCTTCCACCCTTTCCTCCACCTATCATTCATCCATCCACCCATCCTTCATTTATCCACCCTTTCATCCATCCATTCATCCATCTACCCACCATTTCACCCGTCCATCCATACATCCTTCCACCCTTTCCTCCACCCATCATTCATCCATCCATCCACCCATTCTTCATTCATCCACCCTTTCATCCATCCATTCATCCACCCACCATTTCACCAGTCCATCCATACAGCCTTCCACCCTTTCCTCCACCCATCATTCATCCATCCACCCATTCTTCATTCATCCTCCCTTTCATCCATCCATGCATTCATTCATCCACCCACCCTTTCATCCATCCATTCATTCATCCAGCCACCATTTCACCCGTCCATCCATACAGCCTTCCACCCATTCTTCATTCATCGCATGACATCGCACTCAATTTCAACATCGCGCTTGTCTTTCTTTTGAGTGACATCGCACTCAAATGTAACATAGCGCTTCTGTCCACATGAATATAATAACGTAACATAGCGCTTCCTTGCACATGAATCTAAATGTTTGAGTGACAGCAAATGTAAAATTCCAATCACTCAAAATACATCGGACTCAAAAGAACTGAAAAAGTCAAATTTCAATCACTCAAAATACATCGCACTGCTGAAAATGTCAAATTTCAATCACTGAAACGTTTCAACCTTGCGCTTGTCTTTCTTTTTTGCGATGTCACTCAAAAGTTCATTTTAATAAAAATGTTCATGACATCGCCCTGAAATGTTACGTTGCACTTCCTTCCACTTTTCAAAAGTCAGTTAAAATAGCATATTGCGTTGTGAACGTTTAAATCGTAAAGTTGCGTTGTTGATGCTTACATTGCTATACCTTACGATGTAAATGTCGAAGCGTATGTGTGCCTTGCGATGTAAAGTTTACTGCGATGTGGTAATTGCGTTGTATTGTGCTTGCGAACTAATCACTTTCTTGTGATGGGTGTTCGCCTTAACACAGTCATAGTAGATATTTATTTCATTTGCACTGACATGAGGAACATTTTTACGAGAGTCACCACTGCAGAAGGAACAATAAATGATCATGCCGATGACATCAAAATGTTACAGGTGGAAGATATTAAAGCTACCACGCAATGACATCTTGGACTGGAAAATTCTCAGGGCAGGTCCAAATGTAATAACTCCAGACTAATGAGTTTCCCTGAGAAGGCGAAGGGAAACTATTGGACTAGGCCCTCTCTGCATGGCCCTCCCCAAACCTTTTGCATTCACCCTCTTGTTTTCTAAACCCATTTCTGTTGGCTTTTAGGACTCTGTACACTTTAACACTGCTAAACAGTTCTAACCTGCTTGTGCTCCCTCCTCAAAACATGTTAAAATTGGCTTACACACAATTGGTACATTTAGTTTACTTACACATTCTTACTAAGGTGGTGCTACAGATGGCCAGAACCTATAACTTAATGGTACTAGTGGGTCTGCAGCACTCATTGTGGCACCCTCTTATGTAGCCCTTAAAACATGTCCCAGGCCTGCCTTTGCAGCCTGCTGGCAGTTTTAATCGTAATAGTGAAAAACTGTGACGCCTAACCTCTCCCACATAAGATAACATTGGCTTAACTTATTACATTTAATAAATGATAATTTTTGATTTACAACAGGTAGGAAAGTCATGTTTGGTGTTTGATGAATTGTAATTTAAACCCCTTTTAACTGTAAAGTCGAATATTAAGTCACAAGTCCAAAAATGCTGCTTTAGAAAATCAGCATTTTCTTTCCCTCAACATTTGGTGCCTGCAGCCTGTTTCCTGACTCACATGACTAGGTGTAATTGACCTTCGTGTATTCCGCTCAGACAGTGACAGAATAGAGGCTCTGGGTGTTGGCAGGATGGGCCATCTCCGCCACGATGAGCTCACAGCTGTCACCCACCACACTTGGATTACAAAGGCACTGGCTCAGTTCATACACAAAGGAATTCACCCTAGCTTGTTGTGCTTCCAGACATATTGAGAGCAGGGCAGGGGGCAAAAAATTCCAGACACCTCTGTAGGCGAAAACTCCAGAAGCATCTCCCACTTTAAAGTCGCCACCAGGTATAACAAGAATTTGCAATGCAATAGGTCTTGTATTTGTGAGAGTTTACC
Organism: Lissotriton helveticus; assembly: GCF_964261635.1. NCBI lineage: Eukaryota > Metazoa > Chordata > Amphibia > Caudata > Salamandridae > Lissotriton > Lissotriton helveticus. The sequence goes on along the minus strand of NC_136068.1, from coordinate 1,752,793,230 downwards.
TATTGGCTTTGTAAATGACAATGCCTTTTATTTATCTGTTTTGCTAATTAAATAAATAAAAAGCATAGGTATATACAATGCCAATAGCTCACACTCTTGTAAATGTGAGACCTTTTCAAAGAAGCCGCAACAATTGTTCTGAGCTGCTCGTAAAGTTAAAGCACGCATAGTGCGCTAAATTTTGCAAGAAAGTGTTGTAGTTATTTCTGGATAGATTGACAAGGTGTAGCCAAGTGGTATTATCCTGTAGAGGTTTATTTGTAGACCATAGTTGTTCCACAGAAGATCTTAAGAAGGTGACTTAGTTGGAAAAGGGAATCCCACCAGGAGCTGCATGACCGCTGCTCAGCCCACTCTCCCCAACTGTCATTCTCCCTCACGAGCAAGCACTCTCACATTCCAATCACACTGTCATCAGGCATTCTGACATTCCACACACACAACTCATTCATCCTTGCTGAGCAGCTGTCAGAGGGGATGTACTAAGATAAATTAGATTACTACATATCCTCTTCCCTTAGAGTGAACAAACAATAAAGATTGCAATAATGCACCAATACAAAGATAAATGATGAACAAGATACATAGTGCATTGTACATCTAAAGCTATAGATGAAAATTTAAATGTAGTAAAAGCTAAGGAAGAATTAGCACAGCTCAGAGATCAGAAGGCAAGGTAGATGAGAATTTAGAAGCTGCAAATGCTAAAGAAGAATTAGCACAGCCTAGAGTACAGAATGCTAGAAAGCACAAGATAGCACAAGATAGCACATCACTTCTCCTCTCTTAGGGAAAAAAAAAATTACATGAACATGTGCATAAATAAACTTTCCAGCAACGAGTACAAGCAAGAAATAAAGAAAAGAAAATGAAATAAGATGCGAGTTAAAAGCATAGTTGGAAACAGATTAATAAAGTAGGTACTAAAAGTACCAGCCCAACTATGTTTCCGCACATCGCACAAAGGAGGTATAGTGTGTATAATCAATGTCACACACACCTCCATCAATAACATAAATTGTTAAAATTAATGTGAATTCATGGATGGAACAAAGACTAAAGTGCATAAAAATGATATTAAAATATCCCACAGCACTATCAATGTCACAAACATCTCCAATATCATGGATGATATCTAAATCCAAAATGCATCTGAGGCATCTAAATCCAAAATGCAACTAAGGCACTAAACAAAAGTGCACTGCTAACCAGGAGGTAAACACCTTTCACAACGCACCTTAAACGGGTGCTCTAGCTAGTGCAGAACAAAGAAAGTAGAGGATACACATGAAATTCATGAGGTATATACTCCACACTACAGTCATTGTTCAACTAACTTAAAATACAACACACACCACGACACACCACGGGTGTAAACCAGAAGAATGTATGCAAACCATTCTTAAAAAACACAAACTCCATGAAGCACTCTTTCACAACAAATTAAAGAGTGTCAAACACTGCTCAGGCATAAGCTACGCCACAAAATGGAGTACACTGTCCTCTGAATGCCATACCTAAGGTACTCAAAATTATAGGACGTCAAAAACAGGTAAATTCCAAAACACAGTAAAAAGGAATAAAACCTATACCGCTGTATTCCAAGTACAGCCAAAAGAGTAAAAGACACACTACTGTATTTTTAAACATGGGTTGAATACCACTTTAAGTTACCTTAACTTAAAGTGCAATATAAATAAAGCCACTGCAACAACATAACAACTGCCGAGAAAAATAAAACCTACACTGTGAAATGCATAAGATCAGGCACATAAACCTACACTGTGAAATGCATAAGATCAGGCACATAAACCTATACTGTGAAATGCATAAGATCAGGCACATAAACCTACACTGTGAAATGCATAAGATCAGGTACATAAACCTACACTGTGAAATGCATAAGATCAGGCACATAAACCTACACTGTGAAATGCATAAGATCAGGTACATAAACCTACACTGTGAAATGCATAAGATCAGGCACATAAACCTACACAGTGAAATGCATAAGATCAGGCACATATAGGGAGGGACCAGTGAAAGAGTGTGCGCATCACCCAACACTGAGAATAGACCAGAGTAAGGAGACCTGCTCCTACACACCACTACCCACAAAGCAATCATGCCCAAACAACACTAAAATACGACATTTCATCTAACTACCACAAACATAGGCAAATAATGGCAGTGAACATTATAAACAGATACATCACTAACCCAGAATGATAATAAATCATAGCTAAAATGCTGTCAAATAGCACAAAAATAACAACTATTCCAGGAATTAAAAAAAAAAACACAGCAAGTTGAAAGTACGCCAGTGAGCGAATTCTCTCACCCGAGTTGATTGACAAGGGATCCTTTCTGGTATCCGTGTAGATTTTCACCAACAGTTACTTGCTGAAGTCCAGTCACCCGTGTGAAGAAGACCGATGTTAGCACTGTATATAGCACTAAAAATGTAGATTAACGACATCATCCAAGTGTCAAGATGCAAAGTTGTTCAGGAATAGCCGGTGAGAATAAGGTTTTTGGACTCTGTAATACTTTCTAGATAACGCTGCATACACTGCACCAGACGAAGAGATCCTCAAGGGTGTCACAGAAACGTGACGTGATTTACAGTTTCCTGCATAACATGACAAGTGGATTGTTCTGATTGACGTGGGGAGAGTAGAGATTCCAGAGCGGCTAGAGCGTCTGACGTACGCTCTCATGCTTGCGACGCTCTTCACTGACTCCCCATGCGCACTGGATGACATCATCAGAAGATTACAGATAGCAGTTAGGTAGGAACTCTCTGCTCTAATAAACCAACTGTCACTTTACTTGCAAAGACGGCAGGGCACGCGTTGAAGATAACTTAGATTTTCTTTGAAAAGTGTTGGCTCGAGTCGAATCCAAAGGTACAGTTGATTAACGATCTTACCGAAAATAATGCCAAGCTACTAATGTTTCTTGTAGATCTTTATCTTTTAGTGAAAACACAGCTGGCAATGTCGAAATCTCTCTTCACAGTTAAAATAAAAGATGTGTGCCATATCCATAAACATGCTAAAGCAATAAGTTCTTAAAGCTTGTTATCGTTTTCCATTTGTGCTTTTCATCAGAGGTTTACTCTTCAATATAAAATGTTCCCACATGTCAGAGTTTAAAATAACGAACAGCAGACTCAGACTCTGAAAAGCTTACAGGGTTTCCTTGTCTCTATAAATCAAATTTACGAGTACCTACAATGTTATCTTTCACAATGTTTAAGCAGATGGCAAGAAGTTCAATAAACAATCTGATAATTATATCGTTGGTAGCTTCTTTTAACATCTTTTGAGACTAACTTGAAGCTGCAGAACATCGTAGTGCTCAACCAAAAACGTAGACAGTAACTTCCAAATGTGACTGCAATGTTGTCTATAAATTTTTAAATTCCATATTTACAAGAAGGTTGATTTGCCCTTAGTAGTCTGTCCGTGTGTTAAAGGACACTGGTGGGATCCTCAAGGGCATTCTTTTCTTATCTTGTAATATACTTAAATTGCCAGTCTATCTTTAGTCACATGTAAATAATATTTCCATTAAAATGTCGCAATTCTTCTCACCTTCAATAGATTTCATAGGGTTTGTTTCCAAGCGTCGCCAAAATGTTGTAGTTATTTCTGGATAGATTGACAAGGTGTAGCCAAGTGGTATTATCATGTAGAGGTTTATTTGTAGACCATAGTTGTTCCACAGAAGATCTTAAGAAGGTGACTTAGTTGGAAAAGGGAATCCCACCAGGAGCTGCATGACCGCTGCTCAGCCCACTCTCTCCAACTGTCATTCTCCCTCACGAGCAAGCACTCTCACATTCCAATCACACTGTCATCAGGCATTCTGACATTCCACACACACAACTCATTCATCCTTGCTGAGCAGCTGTCAGAGGGGATGTACTAAGATAAATTAGATTACTACAGAAAGCATTTCATGCCTGCAGATGGAGAAACCCATTAAAGAAATAGTGCTTAGAAACTAAAAAAAGACATAGCATGTAACAACCGAAGTAAAAGGGCGAGTCCTCATGGGAGGTTACAAATGAAAACAAGGCGGTACTAAGGAGGAACTAACAAGCCTATTAACGAATCAGAAGCCAGCATTTACGAAGGGCAATGACATAAGCCAATGACAAATATGAACGGAGAGTGGGCGGTCTTTAATTCCATACTCCAATACAGCATGCCCATGAAATTGAGCAAAAATGTTGACACTGCGCCTATTAAAGGTGTAGGCCAGAGGCAAAGAAGTCATCAGGATGTGTACTGACTGCAACACACAGAGGTGGACATGTGATAGTTGGACTGGCAGCTTCAGCCAGTCTGCCATTCACCAATGTACTTCTCCCAGGACCAAGTTTGCTTCAGCACTAAGGGCAGTGCATTGCTTTTGGGAGTGACACTGGCCTGGTCTGTGCCACACTCACTTAGTGGTACCTTAAACTGAAGATTCTCACTGAGGGGGACCTCACTTTGCTTTATTGAACACTTTTGCTAATTTGCACTGTAACTTTGAGCTAAAACTGTCTTAAACCTAGGGATTTTTTATATGCTTGTGTTTTTGGTTTTATATTGTTAGTTTTAAACGTTGGGCATTAGGGCCTCTTACTTGTGCTCTTGCACGTTCCTCCCCGTTCCACCGCAGCAATTTTTGGGTATTTGAGTGGAGGGAGAACCAAATAACAACTGCCTCACTTCCACTTACGACCACTTTCAGGCGGCCATCTTAGTAAAGAGACACTCTAGTCTTCCTTCTTGGACACTTTCACCGGTATATATAAACATCTGAGGGCGCTGATGCGCAGCGGGCGCCAGGAGCCAGAACGTTGCCAGGACCCCTGTCCATTCAGCCCCAGATAATGAGTCCAGACACTTTTATATGGCCTCTCAACTTATCCAGGTTAGACGGCTCGCTACGGCATGCCCTATTACTTTCCCTTCTGTGGATCTAGAACAACCTTTTTCGTTTAAGCTCTATCATTTTCACAGCTGTTGTGATAGACGCTTTTCTCCAGAGTTGGTGGATGTAATGTAATGTAATGTATGTATATTTGTAAAGCGCACTGTTACCTCGTTACGTGGCGTCCTGGCGCTGTATACCGCTGGGGAACCCGTCCTGGCTTTCCCTGTAAGAGGGCACCCCAAGATGAAGCCAGGCATCCCCGGCGTTGCTGGGGCCGTTGTGGAGATTAAGCAAGCTATTGCCCAGAGTTGCAGAGTGGGACCCATGGTTAGCGTAGGCACCTAAGCGAGAATTATCGAGTACGCGGACATTGCCCCAAGACCCTGCCACGTCGGGAATTGAACCCTGGTCCCGGGCCGACCTCTGCTTCAGGGTCTGCCGCTTCTAACCAGTGAGCCACACTTCTCCACTATCCACGATCTCTATACTAACCAGGATACAGAGGCAGGGGCAGGTTTGTCCTCTCATAACCTTGTGAAACATGACCTATACCTGGAGTAGTATCTTAGCGAATGTTTGTTCATTGCTTAAACATGCCATTGAATTGTGAGATTTGCTGAATTCCGACTCCCCAGACGTAGGCCTCTTAACAGAGACATGTTTAAACCTCATTCACTACCTGATATTTCTCTTGCCCTTCCTGATAAATATCGGATCCGTAGACTGGACAGAGTAGGGAAAATGGGAGGAGGTGTTGCCATTGTGTATAAAGATGGGCTGAAAGTATCTGTTATTGACTCCATCTCCGATAATGAAATGGAATTTTTTATTTTTAAAATCGACTTAACTCCCCAGAACATCCTAAAGGGTGCTCTTATATACCGCTCCCAAGGGACGCTTAAAGATTTTAATTTAAAAATGAAGGAAAAGATTGGCCCTCATTCGATTACCTCTCAACACTTCCTGTTTTTGGGGGATTTTACTATCTATAGCGAAAACAGTGAGAACAGAGATGCAGATAATTTTCGGGCCGATACGGCGGCACTGGGCCTTGCAAAGATCAATACAGGCCCTACCTATTCGGCGGGTCATTCGTTGGACATCTTGCTCACTAACCCACCCCACATATTTTCTGATCCCCCTCGTCGTGTGATGTGGTCAGACCGTTCTCTGATTCCGTTTCAGATTAAGGGCTGTTTTAGAACTAGGGGCCCATTACGATGGCGAAAGGACCACCACCTACGGGCCTGCGGATCGTGATTCTCCCACCACCATATTATGATGGCGGTGGGTTCCAGGCAGCGACCGTGGCGGAGGCAAAGCCTGTCCACCATGGAACCACCACAGGCAATCATCACGATTGCCCTGCAGAGCGGTCTGCATCCGTAAAATGGTGGCGGTGCCTAGAAAGCACCGTCCGCCAAATTATGATGAGGTCTCGAACCAGCCTTTCTGTGGCTGAGCAACTGCTTTGAAAGGCATGCAGAGTTTGGTTTTGGGGGCCTGTTGCGGGCCCCCCTTGTGTTGGGGGGAGGTGAGGATGCACTGGGTGGCTACCCATGGTAACCCCCAACATTTCACAGCACCAAATGGCAGGCACAGTGTAGTGCCTGCCTATAGTGCAGTGAAATGCACAGCATTCTCTTTTTGGCATCGCGATGGTGCTGCTGTCAGCAGCCACAGCCGCAATGTTAACGGTGCGAAACAAGACCGCCGCGGTGGCGGTCCCATCATATTAGTATATGTGGGACCGCTGCATGCTTGGCGGACGGTCATGGTTCACACCACCATGGCGGACGGAGTCAGTTTGTCCGCCATCATAATGAACCCCTAAGCCCCTGCGTCCCAACAACATAGTCATAAAAGACAATGGCAAAAAGTTACTCTTGATGCCTTTAACAAAAACTTTGTGCCTCCAACATTTGATGAGCATGTTGACATTGACAAAAGCTTAGGGCCACATTAGGATGTTGGGTGGATCACCACGCATCCTTCCCCGCCCGCCACCCATTTCCCCCCGCCATATTACTATGGAGGGGGGCCCCGACGGACGGTTTCATATGGTGGCGGTGTCTGTTAGACACTGCCATCCATATTAGGGTGAAGGCGGGGACATGCGTGAATGTCTTGTTGGGGCCCGTTGCGGGGTAGGGGGTGCACATGGGGGATGTACAACGTGACAGGCACCGCAGGGTGCCTGTCACGTTGTGCATTTAAGTGCACAATGTGTATTTTTAGCATTGCGGTGGGCAGTGCTCTTAGCACCGCCCGCAGCAATGTTAAAAATGCGGGATGCGCCTGTCCGCCCGCCATCCTAATGGGCCCCTTAGTGTCTTTAATGCGTGTTTAATTACGGTGATAGACACTCTCACCCTTGAAACTACAACAAACCAACGGTTGAAAAAAAATATGCAGCTTGGTATACCCAGGACTTACGTAATGGAAAATCCAAATGCAAAAACCTGGAATAATTTTGGTGCAAAACACATACGGAAATGGAAAAATGTATCTTTAAAAAGGCTCTTACCTCCTACCATAAGAATGTAAGAAAGGCACGGAAATCCCATGTTATTTTAAAGCTCAATCAAGCGGGCAACTCAACCAAGGAACTTTACAACATTCTCAACACTTTCACCAACCCTACTGCTTGTAATGTTCAAATTCCCCCTTCCCAAGTGCTATGTGACAACATAGCTAACCACTTTGATGAAAAAATAAACTTAATCTATGATCAATTCCCCCAGATTTCTGATTCCTTTAATTCGTTAAATTTGCTGCCCTTTACCTTGAAATTGTCTGTGACTGGCCTTCAACACTTCAATGCGATACAGATATCCAAGGCAGAAGCCAAGTTGAGAACAGTGAAATCAGGTTCTCCTTTGATGTTATGCCAGCATGTGTTTTTGCCTTAGTTGCCCCTCTCCTGGCACCCGCTATTTGTGACATCCTTAACACTTCTTTGAGTGAGGGGGTACTCCCACATGAATGGAAGGCTGCACAGGTGCTACCTATTAAGAGAAAATCCCAGATACCCGCTGAGGTGATTGCTAACTATCGCCGTATTTCGCTCTTGGCGCTTAAGAGCAAAATGGTGGAAGGGTATGTCATCCAGCTGATGGGTTACCTTGAATCAAATGGAACCCTTGACCCCTCCCAGTCTAGATTTAGACCCCACCACTCTACAGAAACCACTCTCATTGATGTCACAGATTATATTAGAATGTCTCTGGATAACAACAAGGCAGTGCTGCTGGTGTTATTGGATCTGACAGCAGCCTTTGATACTCTCTCACCAGAAACTGATCCACCAATTGAGAGAATCTTGTCTGCAGGGACAGGCACTCAATTGGATTGCTAGTTTTCTGGATCAGCACACTCAGACTATTAATTAGGTCCTTTTCATTCCCATACTTTTAAGCTTACTAAGGGGGTGCCGTGGGGCTCTTGTTTGAGCCCCACATTGTTTAATGTATATGTGGCCCCCCTTGCCAAAATTATTAGGAAATACTGTTTCACTCCCTATTCGTATGCTGATGACACACAACTACTTCTGTCCTTTGATAAGGATACAGAGTCAGTTGATCAACGCTTCCCGGAGGGCATGCTGGTCTTGTCTGGCTGGATTACAGAAAACTTTCTTCAGCTTAATGCATCTAAGACTGAGATCCTTTTGTTTGGCTCTGCTCAATCCATTTGGTCCACATAATGGTGGCCCACAGTGTTAGGCCCCGCTCCTATTCCATCTCTCATTGCAAAAAATGTAGGGGTCCGTTTGGATAACTCTCTGACCATGAAAGATAAAGTCATGACCACAACTGGGATCTGCTACCACACTCTGAGTCTGTTGCACAGAGTGTTTCAGTGGCTGCCCTTCCCAGTCCTCCGAACCCTGATACAAGCTTTGGCTATCGGCCAACTTGAATATTGCAATGCTCTTCTTGCATCTGCAAACAAATCTCTGTTGAGTAGGTTGCAGATATGTTTCCGCACATCTGGCACACAAAGTGCCCCCGTGCATCCCCTTCAGGCCTCTGCTGAGACAGCTTCAGTGGCTTACTGTTCACCAGAGAATTACATTTAAACTCTGCTGCCTTGTACATAAATCACTTTATGGTAGGTGTCCCAGCTATTTGGCAGGCAAAATTAAATCTTACCGTCTGAGCAGGCTTCTTATATCCGAAGGGCAAGGGCTGCTTGTGGTCCCCCGCTGCAGGAAATTACGAGCAGGAGGCAGAACTTTTGCACACCTTGCTCCAAAATATTGGAAAACTCTGCCTGAGGATCTGAGCAATTGCCCCAGTCTTCTCCAATTCAGGAAACTCCTGAAGACTGAATTATTCCGAGATTGATTTGTGCTTAACCTGTACTTTGTTTCCTCTGCAGCGCGGAGATATCTCTTCGGGGGTGATTCCTGCACTATATAAATTGCTTTAGAAATTACAAATGAACTACTCCGACGGCTCCTCTGTTGCATTTTTATGCTCCGCTGCCTACCTAAACTCAGGGACCGCCCCTGCTTTGATCGCTTTTTTAATTTTTTTATTTTTGAACTAAGAACCTGTTGGGTTTCTGCAAACTGCCTAATTTGCTGTGAGCTATTAGTGGCCCCTTCTGCGTTCTTCATTTTATTACAAACCTTAGGGATGTACTAGTCCTGCACTACATTAGTTGCCACCATCTGATGTGCATTCTAAGATGTGTGTTTGGAGGTGTCATGGGAGTGCATAATGCCCTTCAAGGCTCCATTGCCTCGGAAAATATGAATGTGCAAATGGTACTACCCAAAATTCAGAATTATTTGTATGACCTGTTGCATTTCTACTCATTGCTATGTAGGTCTTTTTTGTTGGTGTAACAGGAACATCTGGGCCCTGATGCCTGCGAATGACCCAACGTCTAGGAATCCATCCTTCAGCCATCCACAATGCCAAGTATCAGGGGATACTTTATGGCTCTGGCGTTTTATGCCCCCCAGATGAACACAGTGGCCAGAGGAATCAATCTCCAGCTGTCCTTACTCTGAAAACTCCTTCCACAGACGAATAACTTAGTGGAGCTGAACATAATGCCTGGTATGATGACGGGCTAGTGCAAAGTCATCTACACTGCTCTCCACACGTAATTTATAAGCAAAAAATAAAGACTACATTACCAGGTAGCTAGACTGTGCTTAGACCTATTCGATTTCCACCACATGGACTCAACTCTGAAAGCTTCCTCCTGGCATCCAGAGAAGAAAAGGTCACATTTAAGATTCTCTGCACTCGCCATAAAGTCTAGATTGGCAAAGACTCAAGACACCTTCAGAAACCGGCCATGCTGCACTACACCAGAGTCAGAAATCTGCGATCATCGTCTATCTGCCTGATCATTCACTGGGATGTAAAATTGAGCCAGATGCCTTTTAACACAGAGGCATAGAGACCTCCCTGAGATCCAAACCAAACCACTTACAACTCAAGAAACTCCTGACAATTGCACTATTTTTTTTCAAGCTTGCTACTTAATTCAACTGCTAACAGATGAGTGCTGGGAGTGTAGAATTGGATGGATACAAGGTCTACTACTGTCCCCTTATATTTCTGTACTCTTTCAGCTCTTAGAACAAGCCAAAGAAGCGGAGATACCCAAAAAGCAAGGTAGTGCTGTCGAAACTCACTAATCAGTAAATAACAGTAAAGAAAAACCTAACATCAATACAATACCCATATCTTAATGAAGTTTATGGGAGATTAGAGCAGAGAAGCAAAGACATGAGCGTATCACTTCAATTTACACAACTTCTTAAACAAAGAGGCATCTGTAAACAGGTCCATTGCAACGTGCAATATCTCTAAGAATCAAGGAAATTTCACAACATTTGCTGCAGGTCTACTCAGCCTTTCATCTTTCTGACGTCAATAAAATGAGTACCATTGAGTTGCGTAATGATAAACATCTGTTATTCAGCACCAAGAGACCCTTTGTGGTGAATGTGCCCTTTGAAAATACACATGGGTTAGGCTGGCCTCTAATGGAGTGAGTTCCAGATCTTCAGGATGCGTCTCCCACACCCATGACCCTTTATCATGAGATGAAATCCTGAATTTTGTTTTTTTTTGCTACTGTGAAGTGTCCCGTTCGCACCAAGAGCTTGTCGCCAACAGCTTCTGCCAACGCGAATATCAGTTGAACTCGATTCTTTGCGCTAAGGCAACCGCGAGCACTGGTCGGCAATTCAGAATCTGCACTTCGCACTTCAGCATCGACAGCCACCGGTGAGCAATATGTGAATCTCCAGCACCAAAAATCCATGACACCCAACATAAACTGAACTCTACAGTCACAAACATCCATGACACCCAGCCTGGTTTTCATGCTACAGAAACAACCATCTGCAATGCCCTGCAGTCTCCTCTACAGCAAATGGGACACTTTTTAAACTCTATTAGTACTCTCCTCGAGGGCGACATCTGTAGTACATATCATACAGTCCTTGGAGATTTTAATTTCCATTTGGAATCTCAGGATGACAAAGATACTATTGCCCTACTTGAATTATAAATACTCTTGACTTTCCCCAGCTAATACGAGAACCCACCCATAGTGCCGGCCACGCAGTGGACGTCTTGTTCTCCAATAATAAAGCTATCTCCATTCTCAAACTGCTCCCACTATCCTGGTCAGATCACTCTGCTATTTTTGTAAGCTTAATTGTGCAGAGTAATTCCAGCTCCAAACAATCAGTAGAACATGACCCAGTGCAGGGCATGGGCCAACCTCGATCACAAACATCTGCAACAAGTGCTGACAGAATCTCCCCCTCCACCGGCAGAACACCCAAAGCTAGCTGCCCAGGACTATTCTAATTGGCTAAATACAGCGTTTTCTCATACTGTCCCTACTAAGACGTTTTATCGAGGAAGAAATAAATCTTCTGCTCCTTGGTTTTCCGAAGCCCTCCGATTATAAAAACAAAGTGTTAGACAACAAAAAAGGAAATGGAGGGCCCAGTATGATTCTCATGAGAAAGCAATCTACAAACAATCCCTATCTAAATATAAATCCTTCCTGGTTAAGGAAATGACGACATACTACACTTCACAAATATATTCCTCTAAAAACACTACCAGGTAATAAACAAATTAACCAAACAGCCTGAGAGTAAAGGAGACTGGGCTAGTCAGTCCTTCTGTAATACTATCGCTCAGCACTCCCGAAATAAAATTGACCACATTTTTTATCTGATTTTCCCCTCAGCGATATTAACCATTTAGTGATAAAAACACTGGGCTGGATGCCCTTTGGGATAGTGATATCCCATTGGTCTCCTTAGAAATTTTTTCCCCAGTCACAATAGCACAGGTTGATGATCTCATTTATACTTATTAATCTGGTTCAGCTAATGATCCATTCCCTCCCTCAGTGCTTAAGTTCATCTCAAATCCCATAGTCTCTAAACTGAGTGCCATTTTTAACTCCATGTTTACCACCGGTTATTTCCCTACCATCTGGAAAAGGGCGTCTATTCTTATTCTCTTAAAGAAACTAGACCCAGAAGACTCGGCTAACTCTTGGCCCATCTCCAGACTCCCCTTTCCCTCGAAAATAACCGAAAAGATCATGAATACCCAATTGAATCCGTTTATTAAATAGAATAACCGACTCGACCTTACTGAATTTGGGTTCAGATTGGAACATAGCACTGATAAAGCCCTCACAAGGGCCACAAATTACCTAAAGTTCATTCTGTACGATGGTGGAGTGGCTGCTCTGATCTTGTTAGATGTATCAGCGGCTTTTGACATGGTGGACCACTCCATCTTGGTCCACCGGTTGGATGCCATTGGCATAAAAAATCTAGGGGCCCATTAGGATTTCGGGCAGATCGCCACCGCCATGCAGGCGGTGGCGATCTGCCCTACATCCTTGTGCGCCCACCACCAATGTTCCCCCTGCCATATTACTATGGTGGACGGAACTGCGGCGGACGGAAACACGGTCCACCACTTTTCCGCCCGGTCGCTTTGAGACCGGGGCGGAAAAGAGTTCATAGGGTAGCAGTGTCTATCAGACACCTGTAAGCCATATTATGATGGACTGGCGGGAAAGGCATGCGGTCCTTACTTTGGGGGCCCCTTGCGGGCCCCTATGGTGAAGGCGAGGTGGGGGGTGCACCTGCATTTGCATACACAATGCGGCAGGCACCGCGCGGTGCCTGCCGCTTTGTGTATGCAAATGCATTCAATGCATTCATAACATTGCGGCGGGTGCTGGTATGAACACCGCCCGCCGCAATGTTATGAATCCATGATGCGCCCGCCAGTGTGGCGGGCACATCATAATGGGCATGGCGGGGACCCCCCCTCAGATCGCGGGTGGTCCTGTTTTCCGCGAGGATGGCTGGCGGGCAAAGTCCGCCCGGCATCCTAATGGGGGACCTTAGCCTTACAATTACTTACATCCTTCCTTACTGATAGGGAAAATGCAGTCAAATTAGATAACTTCTCGTCTAAATCCTTTTCGCTGCCCTATGGAGTTCCACAGGGATAATCGCTCAGCTCTACTCTTTTTAACATTTATGTAGCAGAACTTGCTTCTCATATTCAGACATTTGGCTTCTCGCTCACATCCTACGCGATGACACGCAGATCGTGCTATCCACCTCAAACAACTCCAGCGACACTAGCCATTGAATCCAGAACTGCATGAGACAAATCAGCATCTGGATGAGCAAGCACTGCCTTAAGCTGAACTCAGAAAAGACTGAGGTGATCTTGTTTGGGAATCACTGACAGAATATCGACATACAAAATATCGTCCTACAGAAATATCGACACAGGAATATCGAAAGCAAGAATATCTACATCCTATCTACAACATGGTTAGTACAAAAATATCGAAAATAAAATATCGATGTTAAAACTATTGTAATTAAAAATATCGTTTTTTTCTGTTAGAAACATGTGTAAAATAAAGTAAATAATACTTATAAATAAAATAAACAGTTAAAATATTTAATAATGTTTAAAATTAATAAATAATACATATACAATAATAAAACATACATAAAATATATAATATATACGTAATTATTAATACGTTTTAATAATTATTTTAATAACTTACACCTTATTAAAATATTATACATTACAAATACATCTACACACATAAAACAATAACATAAATAAAAATTAAATAATTATATTTAATAAATTTAAAAAATATACGCTTTCAATATTGTTAAAATTAATTATACACTACATTATCTAAAATATTACAAAAAATTAAATAGCTAAAGAAATAAAACTACTATTCAAAGTCCAAAAAAAACCAACAGTAATGAAAATGTTGGATAGCGTAGGGGTAAAAATTACTATTCCCACTCCAGAGAGTGCAACAGTAGGGAGAGCGTTGGATAGAGTAGGGGTAAAAATTACTATTCCCACTCCAGAGAGTGCAACAGTAGGGAAAGCGTTGGAAAGCGTAGGGGTAAAAATTACTATTCCAACGCCACAGATTGCAACAGTAGGGAAAGTGTTGGATAGCTAGGGGTAACAATTACTATTCCAACTCCAGAGAGTGCAACAGTAGAGAAAGTGTTGGATAGTGTAGAAGTTAAATATAACATACTTATAAATAATTTTTGTATTTAAAATAATTATTTAATTTTTAAATAACTACATCATTTACAAATACCCAATAATAATTATTAAAAACATAATTACAATTGAACAATTAATTAACAATAAATTAACAATAAATACCAATAAATATTAATTAATAAATATTAATTCCCAAATAATAGATATTCACCAATAAAATATTTTTCATAACACAAAACATATTAATTCATAAAAATTGATTAACAAGTAAAACATATTAAACAAAACATGAATTACCAATTATTAAAAATAATTTGCAATTAATAAACATTATTTATCAATTAAAAATATGAATTACCAATGAAAAAAGTAATTACCAATTAAAAAAAATTGTTACTAATTAAAAAACAATTGCCAATTAAAAACATTAATTACCAATTAAAAAACTGTATTGCCAATTAATAATTAATTAAAAATAAAATAATTATCAATACCAATAAATAAAAATAAATCATTACTTAATTACAAATAAATTACTTCTCACCCAATTCCCCTAGAAACCCACAACCCGCTACAGAACTTAAACGCAAAAATTAATTAAAATTAATTTATAATTCCTAAAAATTATTAATTAATTTAGTATAATTTAATTACTTCCCTCCCTAGTCCCCTATAAACCCACAACCCGCTCTGGTATTAAAACACAAAATTGACTTAAAAATAACATTATTAACATATAAAAATAGTATACATATCATTTAAAACCAGTAGAATACTTACCAAAAAACATATAAGACATACATATTAAATACATAATAAAATACATAACAATAATACAAATATCGATATTAGTAACATTAAAATTAGTAACATTGATATATTTGATATCGATATTACTAACTTCGATATTACTTACATCGATATAAAAAAATCGATATTACTTACCTTAGGGTCGATATTCTGTCCAACGATATTCTTGACCTCGATATTCTGTACCTTCGATATTTCCAACTCGATATTTCTGTGGGTCGATATTTCGGAATCAATATTTAGACTGTGCACCATTGTTTGGAAATAATTCTAACTTCTGGTCTGCATCCTGCTGGCAGAAAAAGGACTACTCCCCTCCACCACAAATAAAGCCAAGAGTCTTGGGGTCATCCTGGACGACAAATTAAATCTTGCTAAGCAAATTAATGCAGTTATTTTATCTTCCTATAACTCCCTCAGAATCCTCAAGAAAATACAAAATGTTGTTCCCATCAGTACCAGGAAGGCAGTTATTTCTACCGTAATGCTTTCTAAGATAGACTATTGCAACAGCCTGTACAATGTCCTACAGGCTCAATACATCAACAAACGTCAAGTCCTACAGAACCGAGCAGCCAAATTACTGTTGGGACTGCCCAAGCATCATTCTGTCTTTCTTGCTATAAAAAATCTTCAGTGGCTAAATATAAAAAATAGGATCAAATTAAATACTCTTCGTTTTACCTAGAAGGCACTCTCCGACTTGGGAACAGTCTTTCTGAGGCAAGCCTGTATTGGCCTCTATCTAAGGGGAGAGAATGTGGCCTAACGGCTAGGGCGGTCGACTTCGGAGCAGGGGAACCGGGTTTGAGTCTCAGCAGGGACGCTAAACATTCTGTGATTCTGGGCAAATCCCTTAATCTCAACGTGCCTAACAAAAATAAATGTGTCCATTTGTAACAAAACTGGTGCTCATGTAAAGAGGTCTGATACTTTCAAGTCTAGTTCGTGCTCTATATAACTCCACAATAAAAAAGCCTTAGATCAATGGGAACATGTAAAATAAATACCTTTAGATTCAAAAAATCCAAATGTGAAGGAAACAGTCTTCTGGTAGGAGCAACCTAACAGTGGAATCTTCTCCGTATTCACATTAGATCAGCTCCCTCCCTTCTACATTTCAGAAAGTCGCTAACAACCTGGCTCTTTAACTTGTAGACTTCTCATTTTTGCATGTGCTCTGTACTCTGACTAGAGCCAAGAAACCCCTGCAATTTTTTTCATATTATTATTATTATTATTAATATTAGTAATATTATAAACTTAATATAGCGCATGGCTACCCTTAGGCTTTACAGCGCTAGCTGTGGTCACTCCGAGAACAGTTGATGCCATATTCTGGCAGAGCCAGGTTTTTAATTGCTTTCTGAAAGTGAGATGGTTTTGTCAGAGAGCGTAAGTGGAGCAGGATTTTGTTCCATAAGGTTGATGCTTTATAAGAGAATATGTGCCCACCCGCCCGTACCGCCCAGGACTTTAGGTACCACTGCCTGAAAAAGCTTGGCTGATCATAGGTCACGCGAAGGCTGGTAAAAGGACATCAGCATGCAGTTAATTTTTGGGCCCGTGCCCCATAAGGTTTTATGTGCTATGCACAGTGATTTAAACATGATGCATTCTTTAACACCTTGAATGCTATTGGGATTTTTCCCCTGTGCTGGAAATCCATAAACATCGTTATTCATGACGAGCTGGGCTCGTCATCAGCGTAGCAGGAGGCTACTGCATGACGAGCCCAGCTCGTCATGAGCGTGGAAGGGGTTAATGGGATGCCAATGTAGGGCTTTTAGTGCTGGTATGGCCAACTGTCTTTCGGGGGTGTCATGTAGTAGCCTGGCTGCACAATTCTGCACCACCTGCAGCTTCATAGTGGTGGCCTTTGGGGTGCCCAGATACAGTGAGTTACAATAATCCAATCTGGGCAGTACCAGGGCCTGAACAATAGTCCTGCGTGATGTTGATGGCAGCAGTGGCAACATTTTCCTCAGTTGTCTTATGATACCACAGCAGGTAACAGCTACTTGAGATGCCTGGTAATCTAGTTTTAACGAGCTATCTAGCCATATTCCCAGGCTTGTAATCCTCTCCTTCAGTTTGGGAGGGGGTCCTAAGCATTCTGGCCAGTTCATAGAAGGCCAGCTGATGGAGTGATTACCTAGGATCATGATCTCTGTTTTATCTCCATTGAGTTTGAGATACAGCTGATCCATCCATGTGGCCACTTTTTTGAGGCAGGTTTCTATGTTGACTGACACCTCCTTTGGGTGGTTAACTGCCACCACTAACTGGGTGTCATCAGCATAGGTCACTATCTGGACCCCGAATGGGAGGACCATCTCCGCCAGGGGCAGTAGGTACACGTTGAAAAGCATAGGACTCAATGAAGACCCCTTTGGCACTCCACACACTAATGGTACCTTCCTTGAGGTACAGTTCCCTTCAAATACTTGGTACAAGCACTCTGTTAGAAAAGATTTGATCCAAGTGAGGGCTTTGCCTGCTACTCCCACTACTCTGAGTCTCACAAGGAGGATTTTGTAGCTGACAGTATCAAACGTGGCACTCATATCAAGCAGGATGATCGCCACTGATCCTCCTTGATCCAAGACTTTCTTTGTTTCCTCCATCACTATCAGCAAGGCAGTTTCAGTGCCATAGTTAGGCCGAAAGCCAGTCTGTGATGCGTGAAGCATGGAGGGCTTTTTCAAGTGATTAATATAACATAACATAACTTTATTTTCTAACTTTTCCAGCTGGACTAACCTAATCCCTGTTTTTGCCCGGAACGCCATTGTGGTTGGTCTGAACTTGTGACTTTCAGCCAGTTTCGCAAAACCAGATAACCATAACTGGCACTTTGCGCTTTTAGGCGCTATACTTACCTCAAACTTTTAAATTGCATATCTCCAATGCTACTGATTGGATTTTTCTTTTTATCTCAGTTGGTGTGGAATTTGTCTTTTGTTTTCACTCTATTATTGTTTGTGTGCTGCACAAATATTTTACCCATTGTCTCTATGTTTAACCTGATTGCTGATATGCAAAGCAACCAGAGGGTTAAGCACAGGTTAATTTATTGAATTTTGTGGTTCACCCTGACAAGGATTGTTTCTGTTACTTGAGAAGGGCTCACACTCCCCTCAACCAACAACCCTATTTCTCTCATAAACAATAGGGAACACAATGGGGTCGATTCCGATCCGGTAAAATCCCCGTCCGTACGATTCGTATCCGGAGCCGTTTCCGTACGACTCGTACGGACGCTGTACGACCGGACGATTCCGACCCCGATCGGCCGACCCGGGCGCGATTCGTACGGTACAAGTCGATTCGTACGGAAAAGCGCACGATCACCTACACACCGTATGGCGCGTACCCCCCATGATCGCAGGGGTACGCGCCGTACCCCTGTGATCATGCGGGGTACGTGCCGTACACCCAGCGTACATGGGGTACGTGCCGTACACCCACCGTACATGGGGTACGGTGCGTACCCCATGTGCGCTGGGTGTACGGCACGTACCCCGCATGATCACAGGGGTACGGCGCGTACCCCTGCGATCATGGGGGGAACGTGCCGTACCCGGGGGTGCGTTTACGACTGTTTTCGGCTCCCGTAGGAAAAGGGTCATACGGCGCGTACCCGACACGAATCGTACTTGCTGGGTCGTAAAAACCAGCCGCGAACCGTAGTGATGTCGCGTACAGCCGGTTCTGAGTGTAACTCGTACGGAGATCTGAGTCGTACGGAGTCCTGTACGACTCGTACGGAGTTTGGCACCTGGTACGGATCGTACTTCGTCGTACGTACGGGACGTCTGCGGGTACGATTCGTATGGGGAAAAAACTCTCCGTACGACGATTCGGAGCGCATTTTACCGGATCGGAATCGACCTATATGTGGAGAATTTCCTACTGACCACTGTAGAACCAGAAGATCTTTGTAACCACTTTGTTGGATCTGAGAGCCTATAGGGCACAGAGAATTTCCCCCAAGCCTGGAGCCAGACCCCGGCCATTAAATAATACTCAGTTATAGAGTCTACAATGCCATCTTGTGAGCAGCCTGCAACATGCCCCACTGACAGTCGAAAACTATACAATATTGGTGTTCATGGACTACACACACAGCGTCCAATTGAAAGAATGCTCTTTCAATGAGATGGATGCAATACTCAATTATATCCCGAGCCAAAACTACGAGTGCTTGCCTTTCCGGAGGAAGCTGGCGAGTGGTTGGAGGGATTAGACACTGTTGGAAAGCAAGAGATGCAGGCAGACACGAAACCCAGAAGAAAACATGGATTAAAGTTAGATAGAAATGGAGGCACTAGAGGATACAGATGGCCAGTAGGAGCCTCAAACTGGAACAATCTTCCACCAATATGAAGATCATAAGTCAGACAGTTTGTGGAATATTTCAGGAATCGCAGGAACATACAGCCCGTGAGGGTCAGAGGCACGAGGGCAATGGAAGCAGACCAGACAGGGCTAGTGGCACTCAGGAGCATGTGAGTTTCAGCAAAGTGCTGAGTTACTTAGATTAGCTATACTTCTTTGATGTTTTTAAGGGGTAACAGGCATCTCAAGCTTTGGAGAATTGAATAGTTTCACACTTGCAGCAAGAGGAAGTAGGGTGGGGGGTGTTGTTTGGGTGAGAGGGGAAAAGAAAGCAATGCCAGACACCCAGCTGCCAGTAGAGCCAAAATAGTCTGTGTATGCCTGACAACCCCATCCATAAGGCGTCTGAAGTAGGCCAAGATAGTGCACATCGACAGAGATTTTCCTTATTATTACTGAACGCAAACAAGCTAGGCAGCCAATTACAAAGGTGAGTGGTGGCAACATTTTTAGCAGGACACACTAATGCACACTAAAGAGTAACTGATGGAATGCTTGAATTAATCTCAGCCACTGATAATTACAAGGGCCGCATCCCAATCCATCCTTATTTTGCACACCATGTTACCTTAGTTTGTTCCCAGCTATATGGAAATCAGCCCTGAACTTGAATGATTTGCATATGACTGGGTCCAAACTGAGGGCCTCCTTTATGAAGCCCCTTGCAGCCCTTTTGCGCATTGGAACTTCACTTTTTTGGCGTTGTGTTGGTGCAATGTGTCACAGCATATTTACAAGGCCAGGTAAAGACACTTTGGGGGTCCAGATTTTCTGTTCTTGCACCCCGGTTTTGGAATTCCCTCCCTCTTTCTATGCGTTCTATTCCCATCTTTTCACACTTCCGTAAAGCACTTAAAACATTCTTGTTCGCCTTGGCCTACCCCTGCTAATATTCTTCCTAGCCTTGCTTGTTCTGTTCCCTAGTCTTCTCAGCGCCAGGAAGCCGTTTGGCCATCGTGCGCTCTATAAATAATTTCATTCATTCATTCATTCATTCATTCATTCATTCATTCATTAGGATGACGGGCGGACTTAGTCACCGCCCGTCTGCACCGCCCGCCACAATGCCATAAATGCATGTATGCATTTGCATACACAATGCGGCAGGCACTGTGCGGTGCCTACCGCATTGTATATGCAAAGGCAGGGGGGTACCACAGGTACCCCCCATGTGCACCCCCCACCCCTCCTTTACTTTGGGGGCCCGCAGGCGGCCCCCAAAGTGAAGACCGCATGCCTTTCCGTGGGGGCATCACCACCATGGAAAGGCACCGCCACCATATTATTCCTTTTCCGCCCCAGCGCAAGGCGACCGGGGCGGAAAAGAGGCGGGCGGTCTTTCCGTCCACCGAGGTCCCCCCCGCCATACTAACATGGCGGGGGGAAAACGAGTGTGGATGTCGGGTGGATTTCCCCCGCCAGGCTGGCGGTGGCTACCGCCAGCCTGGCGGAGGGCTTTCCTCCCGACATCATAATGGGCCCCTTTATGTGGATTTTTATGGCCTCATAAATATGTGTTTCTTTCACACAGAACACTGCATGAAAGGGGTGTTACAAGGGTGCTGTGAGTGTTCCCACGCAACACCCATGGATACTGAAGCATTCCCAGATTTACGAGAAATTGTAAACCTGGGCATGTTTCATAATCTCATGGGAAGCACAAC
Organism: Lissotriton helveticus; assembly: GCF_964261635.1. Lineage (NCBI taxonomy): Eukaryota > Metazoa > Chordata > Amphibia > Caudata > Salamandridae > Lissotriton > Lissotriton helveticus. Next base: position 1,752,771,836 of record NC_136068.1, on the reverse strand, counting down.
GAGGAGAAATGTTTCCATTTCTCCTACTTTTTTCCTTTTTCTATGTGTGCCACATTCTGCCGCAGACATAGAAAAAGGAAATCGCCTGAATTGACTGATGTTGTGCAGGAAGATATCCCTATCTGCACAAAACCAATCAGCTCCACAATGCAGGTACCCTTGCACCATGGTGCCATGTGCCTGCGTTGGCGCATGGCAGCCCAATGTGCGTACAGAAATGGCACATTCCTGTCATTTTCTTTTGACTGAGGGCAGTGCAGCAAGATTCCTTGCAGTGCTGCCCTGCGCCAAAACCTCATAAAAGATGCCCTGAGATTGCATGGTGGGCAAAAAGTGATGGATTGGGATGTAGCCAATAGCAATTGCCATTGGCTGATATTATTTCAAGCCTTCGATCCATCACCTTGTTGTTGTTGCAGTTGATGCTGTAAGTGGGATGGATATGCCCAGACGATGGTCCCATGCTCACTTTACCACTGGAATAAAGCTATACCTGCTGATGAGCCCTTTTCTTGGTGAAGTTGGTCTGAAGTTGCTTGTATTCTGGTTCAAGTAAGAAATGCTTTTACAGTTTGGGCTGGACTGTTCCCACTGGAGCAGAGTCAAGGCTGATTTGCAATTGGGTGGGTTGAAACGGAGGTTGCATATGTAGGAAGCTGGGCAGTCATTGCCCAAGAGACAATCAAGGGGGAGCTCTGAAATCACTGCCACCCTCTGCCAAGTAAGGGCTTCAGCTATCTTTAGGGGCACTAAAGCCATGTGCTTAAAAGTCACCTCGCCTGGGACAGCCCTTGATATGCTAGTCTCTCCTGGTAAATACTGGATTGAGGATACCAGCCTGCCATGCCCAATAGTGTGACTGGCACAGGTATCCCTCAGATCAGCGATTGGAACTCCAATTACCTCTATGGGATGGAAGTGACTACTTACGTCTGGAATCACAAACTCACCTTCTGGTCCAGTTTCCTAGTTAATGCTACAAGGATTTTCTCATCTGAGAAGTAATCCTCAAAGGCTACGTGCACAATGTCACTACCTTTTTATTGGGACAAGCTGAGTCCCCTCTATAGTGCCCAAGCTGCTGACAATGAAAGTAGAGCCTACAGTCCATACATTTTTTTTTTGCTTAGGGTCCCCAGTACTCTGTTTATCACTAGAGGTGAGTTGGGATGTACCATCCATCTTTTTTGAGGTGTGAGTTTCTGAAGGTGCTTACTTCTGTGGGCCTGAACCCCCTTCCTTTGAATCTTCCCTCTGAGGATTTTTGGGATCGTAGTGCTCACCCATTCATCAGTTTTCTTGGCAAGCTCTCTGGGACTAGAAAGTGATGCGTCCACTTGATGCTGATGTACAATGTACTCCAATATGCTCCCACACAAAGGCAGTAAGTGAGACCACACTCAATAAGGAATTCTGACACCAACTTATAAAAATTACATGTTTATATGACTTTAGATACCAAGATCGTTGGACTTAGGTAAGTACTCTTCTAGTTATGAAATTTAAAATTCTTTAAAAATGGACACAGTGCAATTTCTGAAGCGGTAATGTTATCTATGGAGAAAGAACTAGACTGGATACAGGTTCTTCACAGCGAATTACGGGACCAATCCCCTGGAGTTAAGGTAGGTATGGGGCAAGGTTCAAGGCAGAACCAACAGGTTGTCTGGCGACACTGAGCCTGCCAGATGCACAGGTGCTTTTCAGCAACGGGTGCCCAATGATATACATTGGGGGAAATCATGTACTGCATTCGGGGACTTTACAGCGACTTATGGGACCAAACTCCTGGACTTAAGTGAGTATGGAGTAAGGTCTAAGACCACACAAACAGGTCATCTCGGGAGGCTCTAGGGCATCCAGGTGTAGAGTAGGCCCGGGCGCAGGACTTCGCTATGCCCACGGAGCGGGCGTAGTGTTGCCTACTTCGCCCTTTGCCAAGTAGGCGTAGCAGGCAACATTATGCCCACTCCGTGGGCGTAGCAAAGTTGCCCCCCACCCGCCTCCCTCTCACGAGAAATGCGCATGCGCGGGCTGCCGCAAATGCGCATTAGTATCCAAGATGGCGGCGCGATTACAAGAGGGAGCCCCCGAGACGAAGCCGACAAGGTAAGTGGTTTTTATTCATTTTAAAAATGTTATTTAAGTATTTAGGAGGGCGGGAGGGAGGCGGGTAGTATTTAGGGAGGGCGGGAGGGAGGCGGGTGGCGCGTAGTGGGGCTACGCGAAGTGCGTAGGTGGGCATAGTTTCTTGCCCACTTCGCGTAGCTTCGCGTAGCCCCACTACGCCTACTACGCCCACCCTTAGAAGGTATGTTACAGCATAGGGTGCATCGTTCACATTCATGAGGAGCGGTTCGGTTACAAAGAGGCTGCAAGCTGGGAGACCAGTCATGCTGAAGAAACAAGAGGGCTCAGGTCTCACGATGCTCAGGGATATTGGGACAACTGTGATCCTCTTCTCCTTGGGCCAGGGTCGCCAAATGCCGCCAAGTTTGAGGCATCCGATTTTTATCACCAGAGACACTTGCCGTAGAGGGGGCCACCACAACGAGGCTTCAGGTGGCGTCGGTGAGTCCTCTATGGGCAAAGCCAAGGTGAGCTTTGTCTTTGCTCTGAGGGTAAGGGGCCACGCTGGCACCATTGGCCCACTTCAACTCGGGCTACCGGGTACAGATGCAGGGGTGATTTCAGGTTTGTGGTGGTCCAGAGTCCTCAAAGTATTATTGGAGTGTCAGCAGCCTGCAGGGAGGCAGTTCTGCTACTCCACAGGACTTCCTGGGTCTTAGTTGAAAGCAGGAAGTCATCCCAGGCTTTTGGAGGCACAGCAGCTGCAGTACAAGACAACATTAGCGCAAACTGGTGGGAACAGCAGACAGGACGGCAGGTTTGTCAACAAGTCAGTTGTTTCTCTACAGTCCCTGCTTCTTTTGGCTCTTCGGTGTCTTTCTTCTTAGGTCAGCAGAAATCTGATTTCTTGATGCCAGGGGCTTCCCTATATATTCGATTTAGGGGCATTAGTTTGAGTATAGGGTAGTAGAAAATGGGCTACCTACCCCACGGATCTCTATGCCCCCTATATGACCACTTCCTGTAATAATAATAATAATACACATTTGTAAAGCACGAACAATCACCCTGGGGGCTGTCGGAAAGATTAAGCAAGCTATTGCCCACTGTCAGATGGTGCTGGACTAATCTGCCTCCGGCGCCAGGGATCGAACCGTGAACACCAGATTCCAGCTTTAGTCACCCTGGCCGCGGCTCCAAACCTCTTCCATGTATGAAGTGGGCATAACCCGGCCCCAGAGTTCATAATTCTGCAATCACCAAAATGGGACACTCTAAAAGTTTATATTCACACCAGGTGGGCCGTTTTAGGGGTAGAAATAGGGTTGACATGCCTTTCTGACTACTAATTTTCCTGCCTGTCCTGGCACCAAATGGGCCCTGATCAGGTCGTTGGCATCCTCTCGCCTCTGAAAGGAAGCCAGATTTGCAAACCAAAGGAGGTGGGCTCTTTGAAGCTGACTGCATTGGAACACCAATTTACCAGCCTTCCTGGAGGAGGTGTAAAACACCTCCCTCCAGAAATGGCATTGTTCCTAACCACCTGAAAGCGCAGACTCTCACCCAAGGGGGCGGGGGTCAGAAACTCATCTGTGGTTGCAGCGGGACTGGCCCACTCAGTCAGCACACTATAGGGTTGGTAGATTTCAGGGGTACCTCTAAGGTACCCTCTGGGTGCATGTATTAATAATCCCATCGCTGGAATCAGTGTGGGTTTATCAATACGAGGTGTTTGATACCAAACTCCCTAGGTTTCAGTGAAGCTATTATGTAGCTGGGGAACTCATTTTGACCAGTGCCAAGTACATACCTTAAGATGGCTTTCCTGACCACTTGTAATGTCTAGTAAAAGAACTAGACATCACAGGGGCATATCTGCTTATGCAGATATGTCCTTACTAGGAGTGAGCAGAACTCTCAGAGTTGTACTCCACAGAATTCCGCAGAGTTTGATGAAAAATGTGTGAGATTCCATGGAGTTCTTCCCACCACCAGAAAACAGGGCTTCCTACTTGACAAACATAAGCCAGAGTAAGGCAGCCCCCACAGAGGCTACTGATGATATACCAAGGACTGGCACCACTGGCTAGTTCCATAGTAAAACCACCTTAAAAAGAAGGGACTCTGACCCACCTCGTAAGCCAACTTGTGGTGCAGTCTATCCCAGTAGACACAGGGGATTCCCACAGCATCAGGGCATACAGCACCACAAAGACACTGAACTCCATCAGGGAGTGTTCCGCCTCCTCCATGTTGCCCTAGCACAGTTCCCACCGATTGCACACTCTGATGAAGTACAGGGCATGTCACAAATACAAGCAGGAAAAGAGCTGGGATGGTATACCCATGGATAAAAGATGCAAAGTCAACAGGACAGGAGACAAAACAATGTGCAGTGTCCGTTTCTTGTTTTACCACAACCATTTTTCTTGTCCCATGCAAGGAGCTCTTCCAAGCAGCCATAAGAGAGTATATTAGATAGACCCTTTAAAAATGGGCACCAATAGTAGTCACAAATTGAGTGGACATCCTGCTTTCAAGGCAGAATGTGATTGGTTCAGTAGTTTACTTATGGGAAGAGGATGGTGAGCGGTTCAGTTGAGCTGGAGTGCGAGATTTAGGAAGATTAAAAAGGCAGAAAAGATTAGCTGGTTTGCAGGCGGTAGCTGTTACTGCCTCCCTTGGCACCCCTGACTTGAAACTCTGTGTCTCTGCGGTGGCCGGGAAGTAAATCAATCAATCAATCAATCAATCAAGAAATTTGTATAGCGTGCTACTCACCCGGAGGGTCTCAAGGCGCTATGGGGAGGGGGGTCCGCTACTGCTCGAACAGCCAGGTCTTGAGTTGCTTCCTGAAGGAGTGTGGTCTTGGGTTAGACGGAGGTGGATGGGGAGGGAGTTCCAAGTCTTGGCTGCCGGTAGGAGAAGGATCTTCCTCCCATTGTGGCTCTTCGAATGCGTGGAACGGCGGCGAGGGCGTGGCTGGTCGATCGCAGCTGTCGGGTGGGAGTGTAGAAGGTCAAGCGGTTGTTGAGGTACCTGGGGCCCAGGTTGTGGAGGGCCTTGTGTGCGTGGGTGAGGAGTCGGAACGTGATTCTCTTGTTGACGGGGAGCCAGTGCAGGTCTCTCAGGTGTCCGGAGATGTGGCTGTGTCGGGGGATGTCTAGGATTAGTCGTGCGGAGGCGTTCTGGATGCGTTGGAGTCTCTTCTGAAGTTTGGCTGTGGTTCCGGTGTAGAGGGTGTTCACGTAGTCCAGTCGGCTGGTGACGAGTGCCTGTGTGACCGTCTTTCTGGTTTCGGTGGGGATCCATCGGAAGATCTTTCGGAGGATGTGTAGGATGTTGAAACATGATGATGAGACGGCGTTGACTTGTCTGGTCATCGAGAGGGAGGAGTCCAGGATGAAGCCGAGGTTGCGTGCGTGGTCCGTTGGTTTGGGTGCGCTGCCCAGGGCAGGGGGCCACCAGGAGTCATCCCAGGCCAAGGGTGATGATCCCAGGATAAGGACTTCCGTCTTGTCTGAGTTCAGTTTCAGGCGGCTGTTCATCATCCACTCGGCTACGTCTTTCATCCCTTCGTGTAGGTTGGTTCTGGCGGTGGCTGGGTCGTTGGTGAGGGAGAGGATGAGCTGGGTGTCGTCGGCGTAGGAGATGATGTTGAGGTTGTGTTGGCATGCGATGGCTGCGAGGGGGCTTATGTAGACGTTGAAGAGGGTGGGGCTGAGTGATGATCCTTGTGGTAGGCCGCAGATGACTTCGGTGGCCTTGGATCTGAACGGGGGGAAGCGCACTCTCTGGGTTCTTCTGGTGAGGAACGAGATGATCCACTCTAGTGCCTTCTCTTGGATTCCGATGTTGCTGAGGCGCTGTACTAGGGTGCGGTGGCAGACAGTATCGAACGCTGCGGAGAGGTCCAGGAGGATGAGGGCCGCTGTTTCCCCGTTGTCGAGCAGGGCTCGGATGTCGTCAGTGGCTGCGATGAGGGCGGTCTCGGTGCTGTGGTTGGCTCGCAAGCTGGACTGCAAGTGGTCGAGGGATCCGTTCGTCTCGAGGAAGGCGGCGAGCTGTCTGTTGACGGTCTTCTCGATGACTTCGGCAGGAAAAGGGAGGAGCGAGATTGGGCGGTAGTTCTTGTGGTCGGTTGTGTCTGCTGATGGTTTCTTCAGGAGGGCGCTGAGTTCGGCATGCTTCCAGCTCTCCTGGAAGGTGGCGGTGCTGAAGGAGCGGTTGATGATGTTCCGGAGTTGGGGTGCGATGACGGAGTCGGCCTTGTTGAAGATGTGGTGGGGGCATGGGTCGGTTGGTGTTCCGGAGTGGTTGGTGTTCATCATGTGGATGGTGTCATCAGTGCTGACCGGGGTCCAGGCGCGGAGGGTGGTGGTGGCGGGCGTCGGTTCGGTGGTTGGGTGCGTGGTCTGTGCGCCAAAGCTGTTGTGTATGTCGGCGATCTTGCTGTGGAAGAACGAGGCAAGTGAGTCGCAGAGGTCTTGTGAGGGCGTGATGTCGTTGTTTCCGGCGCTGGGGTTGGAGAGCTCTTTGACGATGGTGAAGAGTTCCTTGCTGTTGTGTGCGTTGTTGTCGAGACGTTCCTTGAATGCTGTCTTCTTGGTGGTGTGGATCAGCTGGTGGTGTTTGCGGGTGGCGTGCTTGAGGGCGGTAATGTTGTCTGTAGTCGGGTTTTTTCGCCAGGCTTTCTCGAGGGTGCGGCAGTTCATCTTGGAGTTCTTGAGGTTGTCGTTGAACCAGGAGGCTTTCTTGCTGCCGGGCCTGCTGGGATGGTTTTTCCTAGGTACGAGGTCGTCAGCGCAGTTGGTGATCCATTGTGTGAGGTTGTTGGCTGCTTGGTTGGGGTCCGTTGAGCTGACGGGGGGTTCTGGCTCAGTGATGTGGTGAGCTGGTCGGTGGTGATCTTCTTCCAGCTCCTGCGGGGAACATGTTGCGGGTGGTGGTGAGTCGTGGTCTTTCTGAAGCTGAAGTGTACGCAGCTGTGGTCTGTCCAGTGGAGTCCGGTGGAGTGGCTGAAGGAGATGTACTTGCTGGAGGAGAAGAATGCGTCAAGGGTGTGTCCGGCGTAGTGGGTGGGGGTGTTCACCAGTTGCTTGAGTCCGAGGTTGGCGAGGTTGTCCAGCAGGGTGGTAGTGTTGTTGGCGTTGTTGTTCTCCAGGTTGAAGTTGAGGTCCCCTAGGAGGATGAAGTCGGCGGAGGGGAGGGCGTGCGGGCTGATGAAGATTGCGATGTCTTCGCTGAATTGTGTGCGGGGTCCTGGGGGTCTGTAGATGAGGGTGCCTCTGAGAGTGGTCTTTGGGTTGGTGTGTATCTGGAAGTGAAGATGTTCGGCGGTTGTGAGGGTGTCGTTGTGATGCGGATGGTGTTCTTGTGGACGATGGCGATGCCTCCTCCCGTCTGGTTGACGCGGTCCCTCCGGGTGATCTTGTATCCGTCCGGGATGGCGATGGCGATGTCGGGCGCTGAGGAGGTGTTCATCCATTTTTCCGTGAGGAAGGCTACGTCTGGAGATGTGGTGTCGAGCATGTTCCAGAGTTCTACGGCGTGTCTTTGGACATGAGTTGGTGTTGAGCAGGATGCACTTCAGGTGGTTGCTGCTGGTGCTCGGCTTGGCGGGTGCGGTACAGGTCCGGATGCAGGAAAACTTGCACGATTGGCAGTTGAAGGGTCTGTGGGTGCGTCTTGGGGTGGCTTGGTAGCAGCCGGGGATCCGTCCGGTGTTGAGTGCGTTGAGGGTGGCGGCGTCATAAGTCCGGCGGGTGGGCTGGCATCTGCGGGGGCCAGGGGGTCTGGCGCAGGGCGCGGTCCATGCGCGGAAGGGCGTTGACGGGCTTGCCTTTGGTGTGCCTTCGTCGCACATTCAGCACGCCCGCTGCGTGTGCATGCTGCGCGTACGTGCGGACTCTGCCATAAATGGAGAGTGGGGGGGGCGGAGCGAGGGAGGAGCAGCTGGGAGGCGGGAGCGGGGTGGCGAGTGGGGAGGGGAGCGGTGCGGTGAACAGAACAAAACGGGGTGGGGCCGCAGGGGAGCAGCGGCAGGGAGCGGGGTGGAACAATGGGAGAGAACGGCGGAAGAAGCACAAAAATAGAATCAGGGGCACAACAGTGGAAGCAATGAAAACAAATCAGGGGCACAACAGTGGAAGCAACAACAAACACATCAGGGGCACAACAGTGAAAGCAATAAAAACAAATCAGGGGCACAACAATGAACGCGTAGAAGAGAAGCAAAATACAATTACTGGCAGTGGCAGCGGCAGGGGAGACCGGGCACACTGGGTGGAGCGGGTGGAGCGAACTGGCGCTGACGAGGTCAGGTCGGGTCACAGCTCCCCGCCTCGCGGACACCTCCTTAAGTATCCAGTGGGAGGGAGAGCAGCTGAGAGGCGGGAGCGGGGTGGCGAGTGGGGAGGGGAGCGGTGCGGTGAACAGAACGAAACGGGGGTGGGGCCGCGGGGGAGCAGCTTCAGGGAGCGGGGAGCGGGGTGGAACAGCGGGAGAGAACGCGGCGGTAGAAGCACAAAAATAGAATCAGGGGCACAACAGTGGAAGCAACGACAAACAAATCAGGGGCACAACAGTGGAAGCAATGAAAACACATCAGGGGCACAACAGTGGAAGCAATGAAAACAAATCAGGGGCACAACAGTGGACGCGCAGAAGAGATACTGGCACAACAAAGAAGCAAAATACAATTACTGGCAGTGGCGGCGGCAGGGTAGACCGGGCACACTCAGGGTGGGCCACGCGGCGGGTGGAGCGAACCGACACTGACGAGGTCAGGTCGGGTCACAGCTCCCCGCCTCGCGGACACCTCCTTAAGTATCCAGTGGGAGGGAGGAGCAGCTGGGAGGCGGGAGCGGGGTGGCGAGTGGGAAGGGGAGCGGTGCAGTGAACAGAACAAAACGGGGGTGGGGCCGCGGGGGAGCAGCGGCAGGGAGCGGGGAGCGTTGTGGAACAGCGGGAGAGAACGGCGGTAGAAGCACAAAAATAGAATCAGGGGCACAACAGTGAAAGCAACGACAAACAAATCAGGGGCACAACAGTGGAAGCAATGAAAAGAAATCAGGGGCACAACAGTGGAAGCAAGGACAAACACATCAGGGGCACAACAATGGAAGCAATGAAAACAAATCAGGGGCACAACAGTGGACGCGCAGAAGAGATAGTGGCACAACAAAGAAGCAAAATACAATTACTGGCAGTGGCGGCGGCAGGGGAGACCGGGCACACTCAGGGTGGGCCACGCGGCGGGTGGAGCGAACCGACGCTGACGAGGTCAGGTCGGGTCACTTCCCGAGATGGGCTTCTCTGACAGGCCACCAGCGTGGGCTCATAGTGCTTTCTAGGAAATGGAGTCTTTGACGAGGGACAGGCTGACAGCAACACGTCTACTCCTGCAAATTCAGCAATCACATGCGTTCCCCTCGTGATAGGTCGTGGTCTGTGTGTGGGCCAACTTCTGGACCTGCTTAAAATAACACCAGGCCCAAGCAGCTCATGCTTGATACTCCTTCCATTTCAGTGCTTAAGCCATGTGGTGCCTCAGCAGCTTAGGGTCATGGGCAGTATTGATTCATTAATACAGACGGTGGAGTAGAGTAATTCCTCCCATTTCACTGGCAGAATAAAACGTTTGCCCAACCCTAGTCCTCGCATAAAATATAATGCACCATGCCTGAGGGCTTAAAGGGCTTCTGTAGGGGTGCCTTACATATATTAGATTCAGTGACTTTGCATGGCACACAGGTGTCATGTCATCTTTTAACTATTGGTTTTCATTCATGTTTTGCACCATGTCATACAACCTGCAATGGCAGTCTGTGTGGAATTTGAGTGTGGGTCCCTTAGGGTGGCATAGGATATGCTGCAGCCCTTTTGGACCCTTTTTAGCACTCATGCTCTAGGTACCTGGGGTACCATTTACTAGGACATACAGGGGTGTTAAAGTCCTTAGACAATTGTAGCACAATTAGACAATAACTCGATTTGGGTAAGGAGCTCTGGCACTGAGGTCTGGTTAGCAGGTCTCAGTGCACTGTCAAAGTCAAAAATTGGCATCTAGTAGTTAAAACGGGGACAAAAAGTGGGGAATAATTGCAACAAAAGCTCAGTTTCCTAGAGCATGGTGGGTGAAAAACAATGGATTGGGATTTGTCCCAGAGAGATTGCCAGTGGCTAAGATGAATTCAAGCATTCCATCTATAACCTTGTTCTTGTAACATTTTTAGCGGGGCATCACATAGATCTCATTCTCCTACAAGAGAAATACCTAAAAGGCAATATTTGGTTTCATGGGAAGGGAGGAAAAGCCCTGGCAGTCTCTGGCTTTTCCTCTGAATCCTAAGTGGTGGGTATCATCAGCCATAATTTGCTCCTCCACACAGACATGTCTCAATCCAGGTGGCTGCTTTGCAACGATTAAAAGGGAATGAAACAAACAGGAAGATGGTGTCCTCCTGGTATCTCTCATTGTGTTAAAGGCCTCCAAGCTTGAGGCTTTAGGGAAGTGGATCACAAATACACCAGACACCATATTGGTTGTTGTAGAGGAGTTCAACCTAATGATGAGCACAGAACAAGATAGGTACGGGGAGGATAAGTGGCTCAGAAGTTTGCAAATGTGATGGGATTTTTGGATCTGTGGAGGAAAGAAAACTCAACAAAAAGGCAATACTGACCGATACCCAATGCCATAATACCAATGTCTACGTTAGATTTCCTGCTGGAGAGGCGAAAAGAAATGAGCCCAGCCATTCAACTGACCATGCAGTAAGACAACCTCCTCATATCTGGTAGAAGGCACTTAGAGTAGAAGAGCCAGATACCCCCACACTGTCTAAGCAATCCCCACCCACTTCCAGTACATGCATGGAAGCGTGAGCAGGGAAAGAATTTACTTTCACCTCTTAGAACAGTTCACCCTGGCTTCGGGCGAGCACGGCATCACCACCGGGAGGAACCGGAGTACCCTCATGGCTCCAGAACCTTAACATCCAGGCAGCCCTAACACCCAAGACAGGCCATTTCCTTAGTCACTCCAAAACCCGTGCCTGCCAGAATTGGGCTTAAAAGAGCCCAGGTAGGAGGTCCTCAGGGCATTTAAGCCCTGGGAGGCACTGCAATTCGGTAACCCCCAGGCACATGCTGGGTGAGTATGGCCCCTTGGGAGGGCAATCACTCATGCTGTGCCCCTCCTATAGTATCCAGGGCATCCCCTGTCCCAGTCTCCACATGTCATTTGGGTCCTCTCAAGTGGAAGAGCCCACCCTGTACCTGCTCCTCATCTAAACCTGCAGCAACCACGGACTGCTCCATCGGCCAGAATGTACAAGGGTAGGGCCAGACTCTCTGCCTTGTGTTGTGTCCAGGAAATACCTGAGGGTTCAGGTTGCCACTGCCTGTCACTCGAGCCACTCCACCATTAATGATCATTCTGCAGGTTCAGAAAAATTATTACAACTTTTCATTCCTCTAGATCAAGGTTCTCGAAAGTTAGTCCTGGAGGGCTGGATGCATGGCATTTTTTAGCAAATTCCCAATAAGATAAATATAGTTATATTGAAAATCTGCCCTCTAGATCAACTATGGAGATCCAGATAGATAATTTTATTAGTGCTCCACCACAGCATTTACCAAACCTGGCAGGGGGATTCAGGGACTTCACCTAACTATCCAATTAGTACTAGAAATGGGAGGTGTGTATAAAGGGCAGGGAAATAATCAATGCATGCTTACGACCTGGACTTACTCGAAATTCACATTCATGGGAAATTAGTGCAATACCCAATGCCTATCACGAAGGGGGTTCACCAGGTTGCCTTGTTGCTGGCAAAAGGTAGACACAGGCTGATCTGATCAGACTGATCTTCAACCTGCACAAGAGAACCCACATCATCCAGCACCTGGCAGGCCTCCACTGGCTCCTGGTAAAGAAAAGATGCCATTTCAAGCTCCAGACTCAGAGCTACAAAGTCTTCCATGACCAAAGACTATCCTACTTGAGCCACCGTCTGCACTTCCACCGTCCCCCGAGCAACCTTCGCCTCACACACCTCGCCCTCATTCAGATCTTTCACATACCCTGATGCCATGTCGAAGGATGCTCCTTCACCCTTTTTTCCGCCTAAGCTTGGAACACTCTCCACCTCCGCACCTCGCCCTCTCTGACTGACTTTACGAAGGGGCTCAAGACCTGGTCCTTTCAATGAGACCTACATCAAGGGTCTGGATAATCTCGTGGGTGACAAGACACACTACAAATAATGATTGATTGATCTTTCCTGTGTAGCACGAATGTAGCCCAAGACATCTAAGGGCATCACAGACCTATTATTGCTCAATCTTGTGTGGCTGAACACCACTTCTCCCTCTAAAAAGTTAAACTGCAATTACTGTGGGGTCAGGTACCTAGTTAGCATATATGTGTCTCATATATTATTAGAATTAATCAGACAAATCACTGCACGGGCTTGTGTTGCCTTGCATCACCTTGTGTGACATAAAGGCAACACAAGCCCTCATTAATTGTTGGTGCTAAAATTCTGTCTTACTTTTTATCCCAGTGACTACATGTTTATTTGGGTTTCATTACCTGAATTAAATCGTGTGTTTTATCAATTGGTAGATTGGTAATTTATTGCAAAGTATGGGACTGCCTTAGAAAGATACGCAGTTACATTACGAGTGGAACAAAGTAGATGATATGGATGTAATTTTTATTTTTGATCACTTACTACCATGACTTAAGTCAACTCAAAATTCCTCGGCTCAGTCATCAGTCATCATGAAAGGTCCTTAGCCATCAGAAGTTCTCACTTTGACCTCCACAAGGGAGAGGGTATCCAGTACTTAGTGGGTAAGGATGAAATGTTCTGTGAAGTTAGTTGAACAGTGCTATGCTTTGGAGAAGTGGACTCTTCTCAGTTACATTAAGTAGTGGAGTAAGGGAGTATGAATTGGATTGTTGGCAGTTCTTATAAGTGATCAATACATTAACGCTCCCCGCTCAGAAATATACTACTCAAGGAGTTCCCCTGACACTCTCTGACAGTTCAAATGGATGTGAGTAGAAGTGTGTGAAGAAAGGTTCAGATGGATTTGGAGAAGAAATGAAGTTCATGGTAAATGCTAAATGGGCAAAATAGATTTCTATTGAGATTAGAGTGAACGTGAGTCTGTTGTGCTATTAGCTCTGTACGTACCTCAGTGACTAGCTACCAATAAATTTCCAATGATCATGCTGGTCCTGCTCACAGGCCTATGGTTGGCTAGGTACCCCACTACTTTTGTATCATTTATTGTGCTGTCAGACAGTGAGATTGTTGAAGAAAAGTGATAACTTGCATGCATAGAATGTTTGACTGTCAAAAAGAACTGCATTTATTTCTGGTCACAGCAGAAATTATTGAAAATTAAAACTGGTTGGAATGGGAAATATTACATTGCAACATATCAGCCATATTGCACCTGACAATGTGTATTTAAAAATACATCACATTGAGGTTTTCAGCAAAAAGCTGAACTGCTTAAAAATGTAAAGTATCTGAGAGGATGCATCAATTTTCCATCGATCTTAGTGAATTAAGCAAGGTGGTGGATAAATTACATATACTGAACGTATTTACAACCTACGGTCCTCTGTCACTGTACTACCAGAATAACATCCTTCATAACACCAGTGGGTATGTTTAGATTTAATTGCATAACATGAGAACTAGTATTAGCTGTGATTGTCTATCAGAGTGATACATAACTGATATCTCAGGAGGCTTGAAATGTATGCCGGGTTTTTAAGACAATGTGTTAGCTTATAGTAAGGTTTGAGCAAGAAACGTTATAAGGTGTATGAAAAGTCAGACTAGCGTTAAAGGCAGAAAAAAGAAAGTCTGGAAAATATTTTGATTACCAAATCACAGGTGTGGTAATTGAAGTCATAGATTGATCGATGGTTTTTGAAAAAACCTTTGTCAATGTTTTCAATAAAATGTATGAAAAAAAGTTGCTAGTAAAACAGTATTGATGTGAATATTATTCAAAAAGACCTGTGTCAGTGTTTATTATGTTTCTCTATCTCGTTTGTGCACGAAAAATTGTGTCTCATGTACGATAGGATTTTAATTAGAAATTACCTGCTTAACTAACTGAAGGACAGTTTGATCTAATTCGGAATCTTTGCTTTCAGGGAGACAGGTTTGTTAGATGGCAGTCAAGCATTATAGGAGACATCCTAGTTCTGAAAAAGAGTCGAAGTGAGTTCTGGTGATGGACGGCCATGTTGGGGTCAGGCAATGGGGAGCAATGAGTCTCAAAGGAGTGGGAGTTAGTTTCCAGAGGTGTAAAGTGTGCATTACTGAGAAAGAGGCTGATAGATCGAGACAGAGAGGCCGTTAGTACCATGGGAGGAGGTCCATAGGTCCAGATTAATTAAGTCTTTCAATCAAGAGGAAGGAGTGTGTTCAGTTAGTTACTGGAATGGCAGTGGCGTAACAAAAGATCCCGCAGCCCCTGTGGTGCAGATGGGGCCCTTGAGCCCTGGGGCCCCCTCCAGCACTGGCAGGTCCCTGACCTGAGATCTTCAGACTGGGTCCGGAGCGTGGGGGTCCCTCCCATGTACAGTACTTAGCAGGGGAGTCCCCTCTAGTTTTGTACCACTGTGGAATGGGTGTGATTGTGGCACAGACGGTGGTTTAGAGCCATTTTTAATTGAGAAGAGACCATTGTGTTTCCAGCAAGAGGGATGTTTACTCACTGGAAAAGCTATGAATCGGGGGCAGTAAGGCAGGTGGAAGGATCTGGAAGAACAAGTTTCTCGGAAACCAGAAGATAATAAATATGATATAGAGAAAATGTATACATTTTAATATAATACTATAAATCTTTTACAGGTTTCACAATCCATAGTAGGTTATATAAAAAGTATTCACATAATTTACAATACAAACTAAATTGTTCAATTATATTGGTCCAATATATTATATGCTACAACTGTCTCATTGAGAGACAAAAAAATAACAAGTTTTAAATCCCACAGCCCACCCCTACATCAAGAAAAAATCCCGGTATTCATAGCTTAACACTATTAGAACGTGAAGCACACTCATTGGGTTACTTCCTGTGTTAAAACAGAAAAATAAAATGGGCACATCAGCATTTAGTGTAGACTTGACATAATGATTTGTAATTAAGTGACCAGTAAACCCTGTGAGCTTATTTTCCAAACAATAACCCTGATCAAATTGAAAACTTGCATATTCCATCCTTATTCACAATTGTGTTCTCATTAAAGACTCAATGTTCCACACCACATAATCTCCCTCTAAATTTGTTAAAGATTTGTAATCTCCACAATTGAAATTTCATTTTATTGGCTGATGTCAGTTCTAGGTGACCCATCTCAGCGTGTTCGATTCTATACTAAAACGTTTATAACACAGCATACCTTTTATATAACATAGCCATTTCTGTTTGAAGAGCATGTACATAGAAGGAACTTCCAAACACATCTCATTGATGGGGTGTAAGAAAGTACCAGCCAGGATGGCAAGAATGTGGGTGCCCCCTGAAATTTGTAGTTTGCTGCTACTCTCCACCAAGTACTGGTACTCACATCAGTCATACATGCAAAACCACAGTTACTAAAAATTAGTGAGTTAGAATGTGTAGGCACAGAAATTGTAGTAGCGCTGCCCCCAGACCCTTTAAAGCGTTTCAGTCACATGATATAGAGATTTAATCTACTTACTTTGTGAGAGGAGACACTGGTGAGTCTAACTCCCAGACAGGCAATGCTGATGCAGAAGACTCAGAATATCACAAAAAGGGTGAAAGACTAAAAAAAAGCAGAACTGTGATGAGTAACTTCCTCATCTTAAATACCAGGCAGCTTTCCCTCTTTTTGGCCCCAGCAGAGTCCTCCTTCGGGGGAGGTGACGGTACTTAAGGCTGAATGTTTTATGTACAAAGTTTTGCATTTAATTGTCAACAGACAAACAAGAGTGACCAGGCTCCAGCAGCGATTAATGGGTTAATCAGTTGGCTCATTTGTAGAAATGGGAAAACAGCAGCGAATATATAGACAAAGGCCGGGAATCAAATGTGATGATTCGAGATGTAGGTAGCATAGACTTAGACCAGGACACAGGTCTTGGAATGTGGCTACTCCGGAGGACGCCAAGCAGCGCTTCAGGTAGTCCCGCCCTCTTAGCCAAAAGCACTTCACAAGTTCCAATTTCCACTTCATACTTGGATTCGGTTGAATATTCGCTATTGAATTTGATTGTTTTTTGCTTCACTTTGAGTTACTTCTGCTGGACTGCTCTACAGAAGAGTAGTCAGATTACTTACAGGATTACCTTCATTACACTGAGCCATGCTCATCCTCACCACATCCTTGCGCCCCTAGTCAGGCCCGGAGGCCAAATAACTTCTGGGCTCTTAAAATGTAACTGAAGGGTAACATCTTCCTCTTGCCAGAAGGACTCAAATATCTAACCCTTAATCTGGAAAAACTTGTTCCTAAAACCAGTGGCATCATAGTGATAAAAGACAGAGTGGAAGCAGGCAAGGATGGAAACATGAAACTGACAAGTAAACGTAGAAATCTGTGTAATGAGTGGTAAGCAAGCGGAGCTTCACACCTTTGATTCTTTCTCCTTGGGGTACTAACATTCGAAGTGTATATCAAGCACTGGTAAATCCAACTGCTCCTATGAAGCCATCCATAATCAATGCACCTCCCCTTGATGACTGGTCCTAAAGCACTGTGAAGGGAGAACTACTGTCCAGGCAACAATCAAAGCAATGACTACAGCAGACTGTCATATCATGCAGGAAGGAGCATAATCTACATGCTAATTAGGCACTGACAACGTCATAGGTCTTGCTTCCCTCTAAAGTCATTGTTATTTTGAGAAACTTTAATAACATTCATTTTAACATAGACTACACAGGGTCGGAGGCAACCAGGAAGTGCCTGATGGGCTGGTCTGACAGGTCAGTGTGCAGGCTGTGTTATTTGGCTGTTTGTGGGCCAGTTTTAACTTAGTCTGCTGGGCTGGTTTCTACTGCTCATTTTCCAGATATTAAAATAAGCATTGCCTGCAGCAAGCTGAAATTCATGCAGTTGTACCTTTCAAAACACTTATACAGCATGTCTTTACAACTTCAAAACTGTTGTTTGAACACATGGTCCACTTTTTAGGTCGAGCATCAGCGCGCATGCACTGTCTGCAAGACCTATTGTGGTCAACAAAACCACTTTATTTCCGACTGCTACTTACCATTGGCTCCTTCATCCATTGCTCTTCTTTGCTGCATCCTAAGTTGCTCTCCCAGCCGGTACCGCCCTTCCAGTCAAGGCTAATGAGCACTGGCTAACCATGGTGTCCTTACCCTTACTTTGTTTATCTCTTGTTTACTGAACTTTTTTTTAAAATGTTGCTTGATGCCTGTAGTTGCTTCTGCCCTCCCACCAGCCCCTGACACAGATGCAGTGTTTCCTTTGAATAGGCGGTGTACCCGTATGCTGCTTCCGCCCACCCTCCAACATGCATGCTGTGTTTTTGTTGCAGCTCCAGCTTTGTAAACAATTTTTGTCATCATAAACTAGGGTGTTATGTTTTTTTAACTAAAAATACTAGTCACCGTGGGGCAGATTTACGAGCCCCCTGCGCCTCATTTGCGCCACCGTTGCATCACTTCTGGGAGATGCGACTCGTTGTAAAGCCCTGCGCCACGTGAAACCTGTGTCAGGTTTCATGTGGGCTTTCCGGCGCTGGGGGTGACGTTCCATTGCTGGAAGGCCTCGGAAATGTGGCTAGGTGAAATCTACAAGATTTCACTGAGTTACTTTTCCGACGCCTCTGCGTCAAAACCTTGCGCCTGCTTGATCCCTGTAACAAAACAATTTGCTCAGCCATGTCAGGCTCAACCTCATAGCCATCCCCTAGCATTTCGCTTATGAGCACCCCCGACACCTGCAATTGCAACAGTCACCAGCAATGGAACACAACCTCAAAAAACATTTATGACTAATGTCCCAAGACCTAACACTACCACTAAGTGCACCCTTGAGAGCGAATAATCCTTAATTAATAAAGTAATTTATTGGATTTGCCATACTAGGGGATGCCATTCGGTGATTAGAAATTATATCCTCAGAGCTCAGTGATGTCCCGCACCCCTTCCCAATTTGACGACATTGAAATTACCCCAAAGGAACCTGAGATTGCGGAGACTTCCTAGCTCTGGAGTTTCGTACCTGTCCCCCGAATGGCTCTTCTATACAGTTTAGTTGCCAGCCCTTACATAAGCTAGGCAAGATACACTCCACACAAGCAACAATTCACCTAACTGGTACATCTTCTCTAGAGACCAATGATTGACTGTCAAAACATTCTCCTCTGACTGTCCCTACCAGCCCCAATTTCCATACACAAGTCTCTAATGGCATAGCCGGCACAAATGGTGCAACTACTACAAGGATTTAGGCACTGACCTACCCTTTTTCACAGATGCACCATCTTTAGAACTCACGGTGGGAAGCAATGTTATCTTGCCACAAAGGGTGTAATTTACTATCAATCAGCAACTAAAAATTGTACCTTGGAACGTGGCAGGATTGAACAGTAAACTCCCTCTCCCTCATTGGAATGACTTTGTCGGAAACTTCGACATATGCATTTTTCAAGAGACGTGGAGCTTTGAACCCTTATATAAACATGGCTGTTCTTGCAACTCCATCCCGGCAATATCTATTGGGAAAGGGCGTCCTTCGGGGGTCCTGATTGTCTGGACAAGAAGAGCTCTTGATTTTCGAATCACCTTCAATACAAGCTCAAGTCCAGATATTCTGTGGCTAAGTATCAGGGAACCTATGGGTGATAGCCAAATTGAGCTTTTTAACATATATGCAAGAGGGACCAAGAGTGGTAGACCATCTACTACGATCTCTGCACTAGAGGAATGTCTGGATAAATGCCCACCACACACAGGAACTATAGTGCCAGGCGATTTCAGCTGCACCTACGAACCCCTGATTGAGGAGGAATTGTTGGAGATCGAACCCCAAAATCTTTCCTGGGCTATACCCCTACTAGATCTTCAACCAGTTAAAAGATGGACCTAACAGGTTCTCCAAATGAATTCCATTACTAAGGAGTGTGGCCTAAGAGCTACTGATGGTAGGACACAATCTGATATGGGAGGGATCAATACCTTTAATAGAACTAGTGGACCGTCAATGATCAACTATATCCTTTTGGATATTAGATTATGGGGCCATTTGATCGACATGCGAGTGTGCTCAACAACAGACAGCGATCATAACCCCTTGTGCCTAACACCGAAACCCCTCTGGATTGTAAACTCCTTCGAGGGTGTGAACATACAACCCCTGGCAGCCACCAGAAATGTAGTCCCATCAAATTCTAAAAGCACCTTGAAGCTGGAAAAGGTAGCATTTGGTGAGAGCAAGATTGGTGGTATCAAACAAGAACTACCTACTGGCATGGTTAAGCTCCAAACCGTAGTAGATAGTACTACAGGTGTTCTAGAAGTATCTGGGATCCATGAGCATACAATCGCTAAAATTAATGCATACTTTTTGACCACGCCAAAAAAGGTGAAAGTAAGTGATTCTGCCAAGGACCCTTATTCTTGGTTTAACAGGGACTGCAGGGAAAATAGGTTGGCCTTAATCAAGGCAATCAAGGGGAAGAATAAAACACAAATAAAAGCTGCTAGAACATCCTACAAAGCTTCCCAACGTAAGGTTAAGATATCTTGGGATGTTTCCTGCTGGGAACCGTTGAATGCTGCATGCTTATCTAAGAATAACAATCTCTTTTGGAAACTGGTTACCTGGGGCAGTAGATCAGGCCCATGCCGGCCCCCAAATTATATCACCAGTCAAGTCTGGTTCAAACATTTTGAGGGGCTTTATTGCATCGCAGGAGATAAACAAGAGGGTGTACCAATAGGGCAAATTGGGCATCCATTAGAGGAGGAACTCTTTACGTTCAAGGAAGCTGAAACGGCCATAAGCAAAATAGTCCCTGCAAAGGCTGCAGGCCCGGATGGCCTACCAGGCGACCTTTTTCTGGCTGATCGTGTACAATGGACACGCTATATTTTAATATTATCCAACGTCATAGCTAAAGGTGTACCTGTCCCAGCGACATGGATGTCCGCTGAAATAGTCCCAATATACAAAAAAAAGGAGACAGGGATGACCCCGCTAATTATCGACCAATAAGCTTGATCGATGCCATGCAAAAGTAATTTAGTCGGATGCTATTGCAAAGGATCCAGGTATGGTCCGAAGAAGGGGACATTCTTTCCCAGTTTCAAGCAGGTTTTAGATAAAGACTGGGACAATGGATCAAGTTTTCAGATTCCTTCTGATTTACTGGAAGGTTGTGGTACTAGGCAAAGGCAGTCTTCACTTAGTATTTATTGATCTGAAGACTGCCTTTGACTGGGTGCCTAGATCCAGGCTATGGGACACGCTCGAACAAATGGGTATGCCCCCCTTTTCCCACAACGTATTAATCCGTTTGCACGAGGGGATCTTTGCCCAGGTTAGGTGGGAAGACCAGAGTCAACTTACCGAGCGCATCCCTGTCAAGCAAGGTGTAAGACAGGGCTGCGTCTTGGCACCTACCCTGTTCTACCTGTTGATATCTAAGACCCCGGCAGGGCTACAGCGTCTAGTTGACAGATTTCCTCTCTTCTGTGAAACCCGGGGCCTTATCATAAATGCCAGCAAAGCCAAATTTATGCCCTTCAACCCTAATGGGGCATCCAGAAAAGGCACACTTTTAGGAGGGATTCCTCTCGAAAAGGTTGATACCTTTGATTACTTAGGTGTAAGGTTCTCCGATAATATGTCATGGAGGCCGCACCTGGGCAAGTTGCTGATGGTTTACAAGCGTACTGCAGGTGCAGTGGCTAAAGAATACCGCCTTTCCCACACAAGACCTGTAGCCCCAGCCCTCCAGATATATAATGCAAAGGTGGTCAGTGCTGCCGTATATGGTGCCGAAGTTTGGGGATACGATAAACTAGATGAGCTTTCCATAGCGGAAATAAAATTCTTAAGAGATCAAGGGCCAGATGTAGGTGGCTATTTACCGATTTGGTAAATTTACCGAATCGGTAAATTTACCGATTCGGTAAAATACAGAATCGGTATTTTTACCGAATCGGTAACTTCCTGATGTAGGTGGGACTCTTCTGAGTCCCAAAGGCCTTACAGATTCGGTATTTTACCACCCAATCCAATTGGGTGGTAAAATACTGAATCCAGGTGTGCATGCACATTTGTGCATGCACACCTATGCCATGTGACAGACAGACATGCCCTTAGGGCATGTCTGTGTGCCACATGGCACACATGCCTGTACTTGGGGTGCTAGAGGGTGTTAAAGTGACACCCCCTGCACCCTTGCAGGAATCGGTATTTACCGATTCGGTAATTACCGAATCGGTATTTCCCATTGATTCCTATGGGCTTCACAGCCCATAGGAATCAATAGGAAATACCGATTCGGTATTTACCGAATAGGTAAATACAGAATTTTAATGAATCGGTATTTCTATTTTTGAAATTACCTACATCTCCTACCTTCATATTTACCGATTCATAAATACCGAATCTGTAAAATTCGGTATTTATGATTCGGTAAATACGTATTACCTACATCTGGCCCCTAGTGTCAGCACCAAAATACAGCCCCCTTACCCCGCTATTTTTTGACATGGGTAGGCGGTCGATAAGTGACATAGCCAGGCTGAACCCTTTACTATTCTGGGACCGCATTAGGAGGACACCTGAGCTCTCAACATACGCAGAGGCACTCACTGAGGTTATTAGCATTGATACTGAGGGGGAAATAGGCTGGATACGTGATACCAAAAAGATGCTTTCAGCAATTGAGCTTAGTGATTGCTGGGTCAGCCAGGAACCTCCAAGGAGGAAGGATCTCATACGCCTCTACTGGGAATGGGTGGACCAACGTGATATTAGAAGAACTAAAATGGGTAAATTGACAACCGAGTTCTACTTACATAAGCAAAGTAGATACTTTGAACCCTACCTGGACATAATTAAAGTGCCGAGAGATAGAATACTCTATATGCACTTCAGGTACGGCTCCCTCCCAGTAGGGGAAGTGACAGTAAAATGGTCCCCCGATAACAGAAAAGATTGCCCTAGTTGTCAGGCCCCTGTTGAAAGCATTGCACACATCCTGTTTGCCTGTCCAGCATACAAACTGCCGCGGGAAAAATGGTTGAGCCCACTTTGCAGGCAGTTTGGAACACGGGATCACCATGCTGCACTTCGTATTCTTAAAACTGACACTAGACCTCTTATAGCTTGTTGTATAACCAAAAACCCTTTCCTCCTGAGGCACAGCCGGGAGTTGTTGCATTGTGTTCGTTTCTGCATTGCTTTTAAAACTTGTATATTTGCTTTTTAAATTCACTCACCCCTCTCCCTGTCACACGACTGCTGTGTGCAGGCACCTATCCTTTGACAAAAACGAGCGCTGGTAAGGGCGAAATCGCCTAATTTGCTAACCGCCATTCTCCTCGCCCTCAGCAGGACACGCCCACTCCGAGGCCACGCCCCCTCCTTTAACATCATTTAAGGCGCGCTGATCTGCTAGCGCGCAGATAACCCTTTCCTCCTGAGGCACAGCCGGCAGTTGTTGCATTGTGGTCGTTTCTGCATTGCTTTTAAAACTTGTATATTTGCTTTTTAAATTCACTCACCCCTGTCCCTGTCACATGACTGCTGTGTGCAGGCACCTGTCCTTTGACAAAAACGAGCGCTGGTAAGGGCGAAATCGCCTAATTTGCTAACCGCCATTCTCCTCGCCCTCAGTAGGACACGCCCACTCCGAGGCCACGCCCCCTCCTCTAACATCATTTAAGGCGCGCTGATCTGTTAGCGCGCAGATAACCCTTTCCTCCTGAGGCACAGCCGGGAGTTGTTGCATTGTGTTCGTTTCTGCATTGCTTTTAAAATTTGTATATTTGCTTTTTAAATTCACTCACCCCTCTCCCTGTCACACGACTGCTGTGTGCAGGCACCTGTCCTTTGACAAAAACGAGCGCTGGTAAGGGCGAAATCGCCTAATTTGCTAACCGCAATTCTCCTCGCCCTCAGCAGGACACGCCCACTCCGAGGCCACGCCCCCTCCTCTAACATCATTTAAGGCGCGCTGATCTGCTAGCGCGCAGATAACCCTTTCCTCCTGAGGCACAGCCGGGAGTTGTTGCATTGTGTTCGTTTCTGCATTGCTTTTAAAACTTGTATATTGCTTTTTCAATTCACTCACCCCTCTCCCTGTCACACGACTGCTGTGTGCAGGCACCTGTCCTTTGACAAAAACGAGCGCTGGTAAGGGCGAAATCGCCTAATTTGCTAATCGCCGTTCTCCTCGCCCTCAGCAGGACACGCCCACTCCGAGGCCACGCCCCCTCCTCTAACATCATTTAAGGCGCGCTGATCTGCTAGCGCGCAGATAACCCTTTCCTCCTGAGGCACAGCCGGGAGTTGTTGCATTGTGTTCGTTTCTGCATTGCTTTTAAAACTTGTATATTTTCTTTTTAAATTTACTCACCCCTCTCCCTGTCACACGACTGCTGTGTGCAGGCACCTGTCCTTTGACAAAAACGAGCGCTGGTAAGGGCGAAATCGCCTAATTTGCTAACCGCCATTCTCCTCGCCCTCAGCAGGACACGCCCACTCCGAGGCCACGCCCCCTCCTCTAACATCATTTAAGGCACGCTGATCTGCTAGCGCGCAGATAACCCTTTCCTCCTGAGGCACAGCCGGGAGTTGTTGCATTGTGTTCGTTTCTGCATTGCTTTTAAAACTTGTATATTGTTTTTAAAATTCACTCACCCCTCTCCCTGTCACACGACTGCTGTGTGCAGGCACCTGTCCTTTGGCAAAAACGAGCGCTGGTAAGGGCGAAATCGACTAATTTGCTAACCGCCATTCTCCTCGCCCTCAGCAGGACACGCCCACTCCGAGGCCACGCCCCCTCCTCTAACATCATTCAAGGCGCGCTGATCTGCTAGCGCGCAGATAACCCTTTCCTCCCGAGGCACAGCCGGGAGTTGTTGCAATGTGTTCGTTTCTGCATTGCTTTTAAAACTTGTATATTTGCTTTTTAAATTCACTCACCCCTCTCCCTGTCACACGACTGCTGTGTTCAGGCACCTGTCCTTTGACAAAAACGAGCGCTGGTAAGGGCGAAATCGCCTAATTTGCTAACTGCCATTCTCCTCGCCCTCAGCAGGACACGCCCACTCCGATGCCACACCCCCTCTAGCATCCCCTCTCTATAAAGATGTGCATACACCGGAAGCGCAGCGGACGAGCGCAGCGGGCGCGACGATTGCGCGCCGAAGGCGCACATAAGGCAAGCTCGTCTGCGCTCGTCCACGCCGAGTCCGGGCTCAGGGCCACCCCCCTTACAGCTCAAACTCCAGAGCCCAGATACTACAGTGCTGAAACCCTCCACAGCCTTAGGCCTTCCGGCAGCATGTGCACTCGGCACACCAATCAGGCCGTTACCTTGCCACAAGTCTGTCCCAAATGCCAGCTACCCCTTAACATCAAACCTAACCCGGAACTCACATATGATTTCCGCATGTTCCTACTGAACTGTCGCTCCCTGCCGAAACACAGCACCGAAATGGCACTGTTAATAGAGGAACATACTCCAGATATATTGTTTCTTACGGAAACATGGCGGACTCCTGAGTCCGACCCTGCGGTTGTAGACACTCTCCCGCCGGGCTTCCAAATCAGTCGGCTAGACCGACCCAAAGGGAGAGGAGGAGGTCTGGCAATTATCTATAAAGAACAGTATCACTGTAGAGCTGCCCCCGATACCATCCCGGACTGTGAGAGTCTTGCTTTTAACATCGAACTCTCACCCAACAGCTGCTTCTCAGGCACTCTTGTCTACCGCCCTCCGTGCCCCCCGAAGAAGTTCCACGGTAACCTACCGTCAAGTGTGGCCGAACGAGTCAGTACAAGAGCCAACTTTACTTGGTGACCTCAACCTGCACTTTGACTCCTCACTAGACCACATAGCCGCCACCTTAGCAGACAATCTAGCTGCCCTCCAACTCACCCAACGTGTCACAACCCCTACCCACGTCAAGGGCCACCTGCTGGACCCTGTCTTCAGCAACTGCCCCGATCTCCTATCCGGCCCACCTATCCCCCTGCCGTGGACAGACCACTTCATGATTCCCATCAACTGGACCGCGCT
Source organism: Lissotriton helveticus (assembly GCF_964261635.1). NCBI lineage: Eukaryota > Metazoa > Chordata > Amphibia > Caudata > Salamandridae > Lissotriton > Lissotriton helveticus. The sequence continues at coordinate 1,752,746,460 of NC_136068.1, read as the reverse complement.
TAAACCTCCATCCACTGCACCCACCACCAAGCTCAGGCGAGCCTGGTCCAGTCTCGCGGTGGATAACTGGACTACTAAACTTGCTAGCACTCTACCCTGTGATCATGAGGACCCTGGCCTAGCCAACCAGGCCTACGTCAACTGGATCACACAAACCCTAGACACCACTCTCCCTATAAGTAAGACTACGCTGAAACGCCCCCACAAATCTGCCCCCTGGTACACCGACTCTCTCAGGGACAAGAAACGTCTATGCAGGAGGCTGGAAAGACGCTGGCGCTCAGACTACTCGGGAGACAATAAAAACCGCTACTGAGAATCTATTAGCGAATACAAAACGCAAGTTAAATCAGCACAGGCCACATATTTCTCTGATAGAATAGTGATGGCCAAGTCCAAACCGAAGGAGATTTTTCACATCGTGAAACAGTTAATGAGGCCTCCCCCTGCCTTGCAGGTTGAAAAAACCACCTCCCACTGCAATAACGTTGCGGAATTCTTCTTCCAAAAAGTAAACACCATCTACTCAGCGTTTCCTCCCCCCGAAACATATCACCTCTTCTATCCAACCCAATAAGCCTCCAGCACCATACCCCCCTATCCAATCTACCCCAATCCACTTTGACTCACTTTCCCCTATTGGACCTCACAACCCTTGAATCCTTAGCAAAGAGAGTCCAATCTGGATCCCCTGACGACCCCACCCCCTCCAGACATAATAATGGCCGCCTCCCAAATCACCCTACCTATAATCAGGGAGGTATTAAATACTTCAATCACCTCCAGTACTGTTCCGGTCGTCTGGAAGCAGGCCATGGTCAGAGCTCTACTAAAAAAGCCCAACCTAGACCCAACTGACCTGGGTAATTATCGACCCATCTCCCTGCTCCCTTGGGTGAGCAAGATCCTAGTTAGACATGTAAATCATCATCTAGTTAACTTTCTGGAAAGCTTTAACTTACTAGACCCCACGCAGAAGAGTTTCAGACCGAAATACGGGACCGAGACCGCCCTCCTCATGGTCACAGAGGAAGCCAGGAAAATTATGGATCAAGGAGGGTCAGTGGCAGTGATCCTCCTTGACTTAAGCGCAGCGTTCGATACGGTCAGCCACGACACCCTGCTGCGCCGTATGTCCTGTGCCGGGATTAAGGACAAAGCCTGGTTATGGTTCAAATCCTTTCTAGAAGACAGATCCTTCAGAGTCTTTGAAGGTGAGTCAGTCTCCTCCAGCAGACCCCTCAATCAATCAATCAATCATGCCATTTGTATAGCGCACTACTCACCCAGGAGGGTCTCAAGGCGCTTGGGGGGAGGGGTATGCTACTGCTCGAACAGCCAGGTCTTGAGTTGTTTCCTGAAGGCGAGATGGTCCTGGGTCAGTCGAAGGTGGATGGGGAGGGAGTTCCAAGTCTTGGCAGCCAGGTAAGAGAAGGATCTTCCTCCGGCGGTGGCTCTTCGGATGCGTGGTACGGCTGCGAGGGCGGGGCTGGCGGACCGTAGCTGGCGGGTGGGCGTGTAGAAGGTCAGGCGGTCGTTGAGGTACTTGGGGCCCAGGTCGTGGAGAGACTTGTGTGCGTGGGTGAGGAGCCGGAACGTGATCCTCTTGTCGATGGGGAGCCAGTGCAGGTTCCTCAGGTGGCTGGAGATGTGGCTGCGTCGGGGGACATCCAGGATGAGTCGGGCGGAGGCGTTCTGGATGCGCTGGAGTCTTTTCTGTAGCTTGGCTGTGGTTCCGGCGTAGAGGGCGTTTCCGTAGTCCAGTCAGCTGGTAACGAGTGCCTGGGTGACAGTCTTCCTGGTCTCAGTCGGGATCCAGCGGAAGATCTTGCGAAGCATACGCAGGGTGTTGAAGCACGATGAGGAGACGGCGTTGACTTGTCTGGTCATCGAGAGGGAGGGGTCCAGGATGAGCCCAGGTTGCGTGCGTGGTCGGTTGGCTTGGGTGCGGTGCCCAGGGCTGGGGGCCACCAGGAGTTGTCCCAGGCGGAGGGCGAAGATCCCAGGATGAGGACTTCCGTCTTGTCCGAGTTCAGTTTCAGGCAGCTGTTCTTCATCCACTCAGCGACGTCTTTCATCCCTTCGTGTAGGCAGGTTCTGGCGGTGTCGGGGTCTCTGGTGAGGGAGAGGATCAGCTGGGTGTCATCGGCGTAAGAGATGATGTTGAGGTTGTGCTGGCGTGCGATGGCTGCAAGAGGTTTCATGTAGATGTTGAATAGGGTGGGGCTGAGTGAAGATCCTTGCGGGACGCCGCACATGACTTCGGTGGCCTCGGAGCGAAAAGGGGGGAGGCGGACTCTTTGTGTTCTTCCGGCGAGGAACGAGATGATCCACTCCAGTGCCTTCTCTTGGATACCGATGTTGCTGAGGCGCTGGACTAGGGTGCGGTGGCAGACCGTGTCGAACGCAGCGGAGAGGTCCAGGAGGATGAGGGCCACTGTTTCCCCCTTGTCGAGCAGGGTCCGGATGTCGTCGGTGGCTGCGAGGAGGGCGGTCTCGGTGCTGTGGTTGGCTCTGAAGCCGGACTGCGAGGGGTCGAGGGATCCGTTCGTCTCGAGGAAGGCGGTCAGCTGTCTGTTGACGATCTTCTCGATGACTTTAGCAGGAAAAGGGAGGAGCGAGATGGGGCGGAAGTTTTTGAGATCGGTGGGGTCCGCTGTAGGTTTCTTCAGGAGGGCGCTGATCTCGGCGTGCTTCCAGCTCTCCGGGAAGGTGGCGGTGTTGAAGGAGGCATTGATGATGTTCCTGAGTTGGGGTGCGATGGTGGAGTCGGCCTTGTTGAAGACGTGGTGTGGGCAGGGGTCGGTCGGTGATCCGGAGTGGATGGTGTTCATCATGCGGGCTGTGTCTTCGGTGGTCACCGTGGTCCAGGTGCGAAGGGTGGCGGTGGGGGGGCGTTGGTTCGACGGTTGGGTGCGTGGGTGGGGCACCGAAGCTGTTGTGGATGTCGGCGATCTTGCGGTGGAAGAACGAGGCGAGGGAGTCGCAGAGGTCTTGTGACAGAGTGATGTTGTTGGTGCCGGTGCTGGGGTTGGAGAACTCCTTGACGATAGTGAAGAGCTCTTTGCTGTCGTGGGCGTTGTTGTCCAGTCGTTCCTTCAGGGATTTCTTCTTGGTGGTGCGGATGAGCTGGTGGTGCTTGCGGGTAGCGTGTTTGAGGGCGGTCATGTTGTCGGTGGTCCGGTCGAGGAGCCAGGCTTTCTCGAGGGTGCGGCAGGTCTTCTTGGAGACCTTGAGGTCGTCGGTGAACCAGGAAGCCTTCTTGCTTCTGGGTCTGCTGGGAGGGTTCTTTAGTGGCGTGAGGTCGTCGGTGCAGGCGGTCAGCCACTGTGTGAAGTTGCAGGGTGCTTCGTTGGGGTCCGTTGTGTTGGCGGGTGGGCTCTGGCTGAGGGAGGTGGTTAGCTGGTCTGCGGTGATCTTGCTCCAATTCCTGTGAGGTACCTTTTGCGGGTGGTGGTGGGTCGTGGATCTTTTGAAGCTGAAGTGTGGAGTCCCCCAGGGCTCCTCTCTGAGCCCCGCACTCTTCAACCTGTACATGAGGCCACTGGCTGAAGTCGTCCGCCCTTTCGGGATTAAGATCATCTCGTATGCGGACGACACACAGCTGGTGGTCTCACTGGCGCAGGAGAGCAACCGACCTGCGTCAGGTGGGCTCAGAGAATGCCTAGAAGAGGTGAAGACCTGGATGTCCTCTTCATCCCTCAAGTTGAACGGGGACAAAACAGAGCTGATGCTCCTAGGCCCCCCAGATCTTCGCCTCCCCGACGCCCTATGGCTCCCGTGTCTGGGCCCTCCACCAACTCCTAAAGATAACATCAAAAGCCTTGGAGTTTGGTTGGATAGTTCCCTCTCCTTCAATGTGCAGGCCACAAAACTGTCTGCCACCTGTTTTGGCATCATGAGGATGCTAAAGAAAATCTTCCCCCTCCTTCCCATGGAAGCCAAACAGGTGGCTATACAAGGGCTTATACAATCTCGCCTTGATTTTAATAATGTGCTCTATCTCGGCGCCCCAGAGTACACTCTGCGCAGGCTGCAAACAGTGCAGAACTGCGCAGCCCGCCTACTGCTGGAGATCCCTCGCAGACAATCAGTGAGGGCCGGACTGGTTAGCCTCCACTGGCTACGGGTCCGCCAAAGAATTCTTTTTAAGGCAATGTGTATTGCCCATCAAGCCTTTTGGGACACTGGTCCGAGTATTACTCGTGACCTAGTCACTCATTACACCCCCAACAGAAGTCTTCGTTCTAGCCAGACCTTTTTAGCAGTGACTCCCAGAATAAAAAGATCCAGATCCGGCGGCAGGTCCTTTGCCCATAACGCCTCCAGAACGTGGAATTCCCTTCCACTGCACCTTAGGTCCAACTCCAATCTCACTGCATTTTGCAAACAGCTTAAAATCTTCCTTTTTAACTCACCTTTTTAGACCCCCCTCTTCCCCTCTGTCTACCTTGTAGGTTTTGGTTATTGCTAGCGCTTGGACGCCTCAGGGAAGCAATTCGCGCTCTACAAATCTACATCAAATCAAAATGGCAAAGTATTTGGGCCAAGCGTGGCTGACACCAAGAAAAGCACCAGTAAAGCAGATGTAGTAGTTTTAACCCCTCAGCCAGCAGCCAAATTTATAAACTTTTAACATCACTGCTGGAAACACTATCACGCACAAGCACTTTATTTCTTCTTTTTAACATTGGCAACCTTCCAAGTATCTTGAAACTTTTTCTATGCATTTTAAAGCTATGAATTATTATTAGTTTTAACTCGATTTTATGATGACCAACTGTATTTATGTCACTGCAATTTCTTGTGTTATTCTTGTTTTTATGTTGCTTTTATGACTCTTGTGTCGAAAAAAAGCTTGTGATGATGATGATATTATGAGTCTGTGCTCTTTCACCGAATATCCCAAAGAAACGAACATATGCAAATAACACAATGAAAACGTCAGAGCTCGTTAAAGGTTCATCGCACACAATATGTGGAATAAATACAGCTGACCGACCAACACTTCTACTTTACAAAGAAAACAGCTCAGCTCTCTACTTTAAAGGTAAACATCCCGCCACTTGGAATTCTATTAACTCGGATGCAGAAATAGTTGTACTCCCTTTCTAATAGAGCATGTTAATTGTTTTCTGCTCCAAAACGGGTGCCATGCGGCAATAGATTAACCTTAATCTGTGGCTTTTGTTGCTCGGGGGATCGTGTGGAGGGGAGATGTAGTTCATTTTTCCCAGGTGGGACAGTGCTGGGCTGCTGACATGTCCTGCGGCAAGAGACCACATGCTTCGCACAGCTCCGGACATAGATGCAGCAATTATTACCAAAGCCCAAATCTCTCATGCCGTAAAACTGCTGCCTGCAGCTGTACAGTTTTGCTTTGCATTTCTAAAAGCTCTCCCCTTTCAGTGGTCTTTCTAAGGGCTCCATTTGCTTGAACGTGGACTGTGACCTTTGCCATGTTGAACATTGTTTTCCACAAACGATTATATCATTACAATCAGACAGCAGATAAACCAGTTTGCCTCTGTACAAAGCCTTTTGTGTGGACACAGTCAGTACATTATTACTTGTTTATACGGCACCATCTAGTGGTGAAAATAAAATGTATATATATATATATATATATATATATATATATATTCACTGAAAAAACCATAGGTTATAGACCATATATAGTTAGGAATTAGCATTTACAAAACCTTGAAAATTCACTGAAAAAAACATGGGTTATAGACCATATATAGTTAGGAATTAGCATTTACAAAACCTTATTTTACTCACACAAAACCATTGAAATTCCATATATAGTTAGTTGCACTAACTATATATCGCGCACCCGCAATCCAATCCACTGCTGATGATGTCACATATTACATCATTCATGACATGGTCAGTGACATCACTGATGACATCACTGATGACATCACTGATTACATCATCTAGTGACTGTGTGTTTCTGTAAAGTTTAAATATGTTTTACATATTGAAGAATGAGTAGATGTAGAAGTGTCTGGATGAAGGATTTAGTAGGTGCGTGACTGACTGTATGAGTGAGTGATTAAATGTGTCTCACTGAGTGCATGGGTTAGTGACTAAACTGTCTTAATTTGTGCATCATTATGTCTGTTGTTCTGTAAACTGCTGCATGTGTTGATCAGTAGCTATATGAGTAACTATATGGGTTATTGATTGATTGTCCAAGTATTTGTATGGGAGACTGAGTGTGTGTGTGGCTGGCTGGGAGATGTGTGACTATGTGCAGATCAATGTGTTCTTGTATCAATGATTGTATAAGAGAGTAAGAATGTGTTAGTATATGTTTGAAAATGTAAGGTACTCTATGTTTAACTGTATAGATTAGAAAATGGAAGTGTGATTGATTCTTTACAGGACTGACTAGGTGTGTGAGTAACTCCATGGATGAGTGGCAGAGTGTGAGTGTCTGTATAGGTGTATGAGTGCATATGATAGTGTTGTAAAGATGAGTGATTGTATGTATGAATGATTGTATGGGTGAATGAGTGAATGTGTGTAGACGTAGGAATCAGTGAGTGCGTATGTAGTAACTAGTATTGGTGTGTCAATGGTTTAAAAAATCATATTCTGTATTTAACACTGGGTGTAACAGAGGGTATATTAAAGTGTGAGGAGATGCATTGTATTGTCACATGAATGATATCATCAGTGATGTGACCATTGATGTCAAATGAGATGTCATCACTGATGTCATCAGTGATGTCATTTGAGATGTCATCAGTGATGTCATTTGAGATGTTATCAGTGATGTCATTTGAGATGTCATCAGTGATGTCATCAGTGATGTCATCAGTGATGTCATTTGAGATGTCATCAGTGATGTCATCAGTGATGTCACTGACCATGTCATGAATGATGTAATATGTGACATCATCAGCAGTGGATTGCGGGTGCGCGATATATAGTTAGTGCAACTAACTATATATGGAATTTCAATGGTTTTGTGTGAGTAAAATAAGGTTTTGTAAATGCTAATTCCTAACTATATATGGTCTATAACCCATGGTTTTTTCAGTGAATTTTCAAGGTTTTGTAAATGCTAATTCCTAACTATATATGGTCTATAACCTATGGTTTTTTCAGTGAATTTCAATGGTTTTTTATTAGCAAATATCAAAAGCTTTAAAATGTCAAGTACGTGGTAGGTAAAAACATTTTCGTGTTTATGCACGCTGATGTGCTTTGAACGCTGCCCCCCCCCTCTTTTCTTTTAGGAGTATTCTCTCTTTGCAGATAGTGAAGGGTAGGTAACGCAGGCCTTTGCCCCCGTTGTAATCCGTCGTGCCTGCTTCCCTCTCCATTTGATTGATTGTTATCCAAGCATTTACTGTTTTGGAATTGGTTCTCTTTGGTTCATTCTCTATTTACAAACAAGCACAGAGTCGCAATACTCTGTTTAGTCTTTGCAGATAGTGAAAAATCGTTAGAAAAAACAAAAGGAATCAAGCAAAATCAGTAGGCCACTAATGGGATCCCTTTTTGACCTCGCTAAAATAGAAACATTAGGAACAACCCCTCATGAGAAATATGAAACTAGTGAGAGGAACCGAGCTCGACGCCATGATGGCTGCAAGACAGCTCGGCTCCGCCGCCCACCCCGCCCAAAATAACGACAAACCCTATGCAAATATTATAAATATATACAACACACCAGCAAAGTAACAGGGTAAAACGTTTTATTAAATAACTATTTACATGGCAGCCTGCTGCAACATCGATCCAAATGCATGCCACCGTTCCCGGGATTTCTCCCCGACTACTCTGCGGCCTACGAGATGGAGAGGCCGGGGCGTTGACTAGGCGGGGCCTCCGGCCGCAACAACAGCGCCAACGATCGCTGCTGACGGAGGGGAGCCTTGCCGGTGAGACCACTGATCTGAAGAACCGCTGCCTGCGGTGCCTCCCTGGGCCGCTTGACGGAAGCCCCCGAGGGGCGGTGTGGTGGCGCGGACTCGGAGGGGGCGCTTGGCTCCTGCCCCCTCCTCAAGTCTTGTTGCCCTGGTGTGGCCTGAGATCGCTCCCGACATAGGCGGCCGGCTCCCGGGGTCAGACAGAACTTTTTGCCATTCTGGACCTTGTCCCACAATCCGTTTGACATGAAGACACGTCCTGCGGTGCCCTGGTCCGACCATCACATATACCTGCGCCAGGAGACGGCGTGGGGTGCACTGGAAGGGAGAGGCGGCGCGAACGAGCCTCCCCCACCTCCCCAGGTGGAGGTTTCTCAGCTGCACCCCAGCGCTTCACTCGGCCAGCTGAATTGCGCCCGCTCTTGCGGCACAGTGCCTCGCTCGGCCAGCTGAGTTGCGCCTGCTCTTGCTATTACAGCGTCTCACCCGTCATCCGGCTGAATTGTACCCACTCTTGCGGTACAGCGATAGGCGGCTGCCACGGAGCTCACAAAATGGCGGTCGGCTCCACAGACTTGGGCCTGGCCTGCAAGGATGGCTCTGGGCAACCCTGGAACTCGGACGCTTGACTGCTAGGGCATGGGCCCCATTCCCAAAAGCGTCCCCTCAGCCTTGAAGATTCTACAAGAGTCACCGGGGCCCCCGACTCCCGCAGACTTCCGGTGGGGAGCGACTGCCATGATTGCTCGCGGAATGGCCACGACGTAGCCACGGGCTGCTCTCATGCTGACGCCAGCTTCAGTCTGAAACATCCAGAAACACTGTAGACTACCAATTCGATCAGTTCCGGTGGAGCCCCAACGTGACCCGGTAGAGAAGAACTTGCCCTCCCCTCTTTGACTGATGGTTCTTGTTGCCTGTCCCTTCTGTTGTCATTTAACGGAACTTTTTGGACTGCTGAAAGGGGTTCTGTTCCGACCGCTGGTTGGTGGAGACATTTTGACTATATTCTGGACCTGCCCGGCCTCGCCCAAAATGGCGTCGGTATAAATGAGACTCGCAACTCCTTGATGTGTACTGGTTGCTCAGCCTTGATATCACGAGATATGTATGCAGTTTTGGAGCACATGGCGGGCGGGGACGGGTACTGATTGAACATTTGCACATCCCTATTGATATTAAGTTCTGATGTATTATTCCTTACTGTACTATTGAAAGTTCGAATTAACGTTACTCATGGTACTTGCCCGCAAATGTATATCTAGATAATTTCACTGTAACTGGTCCTGTCATACTTTCATTATAAAATTAACGTCCACCGATTCCGCAACTGTTAGACACCTTAATTCCTGCAACCTAATGGCCCGCCCGTTACGTTTTTCTACAGTGTAAAGGTCCCCTCATCATATACGATTCCAGTTTGCTCCGTGGCCGGCCCACGTGGTTGTAGGCCCGTATTTGTATACTAACATTTTTGCAAAAAAGAGTTTTCGAAGGAAGTATGGAATCAGCGTCATAACAATCGTCTAGGTTGGTAGGATTTTAGAATAATGGCTGTTATTCCCAAACAATAGAAGACAGATAATGCAGACCCTTTGCCTGAATTTTGGATTGATTGAAATGTGTATCCGTCACACCTGCCCTTTTTCCAGAATTGTTAGAAAATGGTCGACCGTAGCTTAATATATCTGCCGAATGTAAGGTGTGGTATTTTGTCCCATAAAATAAGACTAATTGAGAAACAAATACACGAAGAGGGAACTCGAATTTAGTAAGCATGGGCAGATTTTGCGGATTGGCAATCCGCGGATCTGCGTATTTGCGTATTTGCGGATTGCGACAATACGCAAAATCCGCGGATCCTAGCGTATTTTTTTTTGCGTGTTCGCACGGGTTTCTGCAAGTTCGCGAGGGTTTTATTGTACAAAACGCTCGCGAACGTGCAGAAACCCGTGCGAACACAATGTGCCTACTCATGGCCAAACGGACGGGGCTTCCCACACCTGCCCTGCCTCCCCGACGCTCACGATTGTTTCTGGGCTGATGAATGAGTCACTGAATTTAAGCTTCAACTAGGGCACATGCTTTATTGATATCTGTAAGTGCTTCCTCGTTGGGTAAATGTATAGTGCTTTTACTACACTACAGCTGCCTAAAGTGCCAGAGAGTTGTCTACAGCGACCATGTGTGTGTGTTACTATACAATCGCGCCGAAGGGCGCAGGGGTCACTATTTACAATGGCGCCAGCAAGCTGCCAGCGCCGTTGTAAAATAGTTACAAAGTTAGCTTGCACAGGAAGCACTTAGATAAAATAAAGCAGCACCTGCTTCGTTTTATCTAGTGGTTCCTGTGCAAGCTAACTTTGTAACTATTTTACAACGGCGCTGGCAGCTTGCTGGCGCCATTACATGCGTGGGTGGGGGTTCAACTTTTGAACCCGTTACATCCGCGGATTTTTTCAGATTTTTGGGAAAATACGTAAAATACACGGATTGCGTATTCACCAAAAATCCGAAAAATCCGCGGGCGTAACGGATTTGCCGCCCATGCTTAGAATTTAGAGACAAACAAAATTAAACATTTTTTGGCATCATAAGAAGGGGAGGATATGTTACACAGAAAAATAATGCGAAAGGGATAGCCAAGATCTGTTGTATCACACGTTCCTGCAGCTAGTCTGATACATGGTAAGTAGAAGCTTTTTCGTGTTTGCGCGCGCTGACATCCTCTGAATGCTGTATCCCCCCCCTTTCTTTTCTCCTCTGTAGGTTACATTGGTGTTCCGACTGAAGAATGGAGTGGACATGGACCGCACCGTGCTCCATGTAGGGAAAGACATAGACAAGCGCTGTGAGATATTGCATGGAGCGCAGACCATCACTGTGAACGTGAAAAATTGTATGGTGTGACTGTGCGTACATGCCCTGATTGTATGGTATGAATGTGTAGGTATTCCATATGCCCGGCCGATAAACGTTCTGTTTGCGCAACTGCCGCGTTAGAAAACAACATCGTGACGCGTCGCGTAACCGCGACGTATCGCGTTGTCGCGTAATGCGTCATATGACGCGCCGCGTTAGCGCACCCGGAAGTGCTCTGGTGCACGATGCGCGAAGAGCAGCTACCCGGAAGCGATCCGGGGCCCGGCGTGGAGCGCATAACGTAAGCATAACAGGTCATGTGACTTGTTAATAAAACTTTTCATTGGTTCATTTCACTTTTGGGTTCCTAATGATGTAAGGCTAGGTCATGTGACCTAAAAATAACACTTTTCATTGGTTTAGAACTATTTTTTGTCCCAAATGATGAAAACCCCTCCTTGTTTCCTCACTCTGACTTTCATCTTTGTGAGAGGAAGACCTTTTTCCATCACTTAGCAATGGCAAGTGTTGTAGCTTCAGCTGGTGCATCCCCACCACCACCACCACCTCCTAGGAAGAGAGTACCACCTCCTCAGGTGGTGGTTGAGCAAGAGGTGCCCCCCCCCACCTTCTTGTTGCCTGATTCGGCCAGCTCAATCGATCGAGCATGAGACTCTGTTGTGATCTGAAGAACCGCTGCCTGCGGAGCCTCCCAGAACCGCTTGACGGAGGCCCCCGAGGGGCGGTGTGGTGGCGCGGACTGGGAGGGGGCGCTTGGCTCCTGCCCCCTCCCCAAGTCTCGCTCGGCCAGCTGAGTTGCGCCCACTCTTGCGGCCTACGACATGGAGAGGCCGGGGCGTTGACTAGGCGGGGCCTCCGGCCGCAACCACAGCGCCAACGATCGCTGCTGACGGAGGGGAGCCTTGCCGGTGAGAGCCACTGATCTGAAGAACCGCTGCCTGCGGTGCCTCCCTGAACCGCTTGACGGAGGCCCCCGAGGGGCGGTGTGGTGGCGCAGACTGGGAGGGGGCGCTTGGCTCCTGCCCCCTCCCCAAGTCTCGCTCGGCCAGCTGAGTTGCGCCCACTCTTGCGGCCTACGACATGGAGAGGCCGGGGCGTTGACTAGGCGGGGCCTCCGGCCGCAACCACAGCGCCAACGATCGCTGCTGACGGAGGGGAGCCTTGCCGGTGAGAGCCACTGATCTGAAGAACCGCTGCCTGCTGTGCCTCCCTGAACCGCTTGACGGAGGCCCCCGAGGGGCGGTGTGGTGGCGCGGACTGGGAGGGGGCGCTTGGCTCCTGCCCCCTCCCCAAGTCTCGCTCGGCCAGCTGAGTTGCGCCCACTCTTGCGGCCTACGACATGGAGAGGCCGGGGCGTTGACTAGGCGGGGCCTCCGGCCGCAACCACAGCGCCAACGATCGCTGCTGACAGAGGGGAGCCTTGCCGGTGAGAGCCACTGATCTGAAGAACCGCTGCCTGCGGTGCCTCCATGAACCGCTTGACGGAGGCCCCCGAGGGGCGGTGTGGTGGCGCCGACTGGGAGGGGGCGCTTGGCTCCTGCCCCCTCCCCAAGTCTTGTTGCCCTGGTGTGGCCTGAGATCGCCCCCGACATAGGCGGCCGGCTCCCGGGGTCCCGCGGAACTTTTTGCCTTTTGGTGACTCTTCCATTCTGGACCTTGTCCCACAATCCGTTTGACCTGAAGACACGTCCTGCGGTGCCCTCGCAATGCGGCCTGGTCCCTGAATGTGTGCAGGGGGACGGTATTGATTGGATCAAGATGGCGGCTTCACACAAAGCTGACTCAAGTGTTGCTGCTGATGCTATGCAGACAAAAACTGGTTTTCAGTTTGTACATTCTTCAGGATTTTTCCATCCAAGGCTGGTTGAGAGTTTGTAGAACGATGGCTTCAGATTTTCAACATACTACTCTTCAACATTCTTCATAAATGTAACAATGTGAGACTCACTAGGAGAACGGCCGTTTATCTTTCCTTTCAAAATGCTGCCAACAATATTTTCTGAATGGAAGACACCATCTTGTAGCATAAAGGGCTGCGTCAAGGGTGGTATTGCCCAGAATGTCTTGTTTTCTAGTGCTCGTAATGACGAAGCCAGAACTGCCGAAAGGGATTCTGGTCCTGCCGCTACTTATTGGAGACATTGAACTATACTCTGGACCTGCCTGGCCTCGAACAAAATGGCGCCAGTATGGGAGCGACTTGCAACTCCTTATGACGTTCTAGTTACTTAGCCTTGACGTTATGGGGGATGTATGCGGTCTTTGTGCACATGGCGGGCGGGGAAGGGTACTGACTGGGAATAGGACAACCCTATTGATGTCGATTTTTCATTATTGATTATTGATTATTGTATTAATAAAGCTTTGAAGTAATGTTACCCATGATACTCGCCCATGGTGTGCATATGGACGATTTTATTGTAACTGATCCTGTTATACTTTCAATTATAAAATCAACCTTCACTGATCCTGCAAACGTTTGTCACGTTTAGTTTTTTCAATTAAATGGCTCGCTTGTTACATACTCCTATACCCCTGGCTTTTGAAAGACACCATCTTGTAAAATAAAGGGCTGCGTCAAGGGTGGTATTGCCCAGAATGTCTTGTTTTCTAGTGCTCGTAATGACAAAGCCAGAACTGCCGAAAGGGATTCTGGTCCTGCCGCTACTTATTGGAGACATTGAACTATACTCTGGACCTGCCTGGCCTCGACCAAAATGGCGCCAGTATGGGAGCGAATTGCAACTCCTTATGACGTTCTAGTTACTTAGCCTTGACGTTATGGGGGATGTATGCGGTCTTTGTGCACATGGCGGGCGGGGAAGGGTACTGACTGGGAATACGGACAACCCTATTTATGTCGATTTTTCATTATTGATTATTGTATTAATAAAGCTTCGAAGTAATGTTACCCATGATACTCGCCCATGGTGTGCGTATGGACGATTTTATTGTAACTGATCCTGTTATACTTTCAATTAAAAAATCAACCTTCACTGATTCTGCAACCGTTTGTCACGTTTAGTTTTTTCAATTAAATGGCTCGCTTGTTACATACTCCTATACCCCTGGCTTTTGAAAGACACCATCTTGTAGAATAAAGGGCTGCGTCAAGGGTGGTATTGCCCAGAATGTCTTGTTTTCTAGTGCTCGTAATGACGAAGCCAGAACTGCCGAAAGGGATTCTGGTCCTGCCGCTACTTATTGGAGACATTGAACTATACTCTGGACCTGCCTGGCCTCCACCAAAATGGTGCCAGTATGGGAGCGACTTGCAACTCCTTATGACGTTCTAGTTACTTAGCCTTGACGTTATGGGGGATGTATGCGGTCTTTGTGCACATGGCGGGCGGGGAAGGGTACTGACTAGGAATACGGACAACCCTATTGATGTTGATTTTTCATTATTGATTATTGTATTAATAAAGCTTCGAAATAATGTTACCCATGATACTCGCCCATGGTGTGTGTATGGACGATTTTATTGTAACTGATCCTGTTATACTTTCAATTATAAAATCAACCTTCACTGATCCTGCAACCGTTTGTCACGTTTAGTCTTTTCAATTAAATGGCTCGCTTGTTACATACTCCTATACCCCTGGCTTTTGACCCTTTCCTACGCGCGGTCTGTACTACCGCCCTCAGGCGATCTATGTAATGAACAGACTACCATTGCCGAAACACAAGGGAATGCATCTCAGAGAGATAAGTCAAGTACGTGGTAGATAAAAACATTTTCGTGTTTATGCACGCTGATGTGCTTTGAACGCTGCCCCCCCCCCTCATCATTTAGATTACCACCGCCCATTGCACAAAAGCGTACCGGGCGCTTCCCACGCAAAAAAAACGTTTAAAAAAAAAATAAAAAATTATTTTTTGCCCGCGGGGCCCTTTTAAAGCCTCCACATCAAACCTAGGGGGTCAGGGAGGATCTACTATGCCCCCTTATGGTCATTTCCCCCTTTGTTTTGGCCTCCTCTTGTCTCTCGATCATACCGAGAGACAAGATGGCGGCCGCTCCGGACTGTTTAGAATGTTGACAGACACCAGAGAGCCAATCAGCTTCGCTTCGCGAAGTTCCGTTACGCGTCAAGTACGCGAACCGGAGCGCTACCCGGAGCGCTGTTACAGATATATATATTTTTTTGAACGTTAATTTATCAAAATCCACTGGAGCACATATATTGAGACCTAGCAAAGGCACATCGGGCTACCAGCCCCTACAATTTTGCCAAGTTTCGTGCAAATCCATTCAGCCGTTCGAGCTAAAAGTGAGGCCAACCGCCCTATGGAAATTAACATGGGAAAACGTGTTTTGGGACCCCCCTTTTTTCTTGCCCCCCCCTTGACGAAACCCCCCCAAATTTTCAGGGGCTGCTCAGAAACAAAATGTTCCATTTTCCTAAAGATTTCAGCCAATTCCGTCCACAAACGCCAAAGTTATTAGACATAGAAGTTTCAAAAATCCCATAGAGAAAAAATCCTAACTATATATACCTACTGGCGACCGCCAGTAGGTAATATATATATTACCTACTGGCGGTCGCCAGTAGGTAGTTATAGGTAGGACCTAGTTTCCATAGGAAATCCGCAACATTCTATTGGGAATGACTTTGGCGTTGATGGACGGAATTGGCTGAATTTCGCCAAGAAAATGGCCAGCTCCGCTCCGCTCCTTCCCTGAAAGTTTGGGGGGGATTTGTCAAGCGGTGGCTGAGTTAAAAGGGGGGTCCCAAAACTTGTTTTCCCCATGTTAATTTCCATAGGGCGGTTGGACTCACTTTTAGCCCGAACGACTGAATGGATTTCCACCAAATCTGGCAAAATTGTAGGGACTGGTAGCCCGATGTGCCTTTGCTGTGTCTCAAGATATGTGCTCCAGTGGATTTTGAGTAATTTAGGTTATAAAAAATATATATATCGATAAGCGCGCCCGGTACGCGCACCGGGGCGCGTACCAGCGCGCTACGCGAGTACGTGAGCGGAAAGCTGATTGGCTCTCGGGTGTCTGTCAACATTCCAAACAGTCCGGAGCGGCCGCCATCTTGTGTCTCGGTAGGATTGAGACACAAGAGGTGGCACAAACAAAGGGGGAAATGACCAAAAGGGGGCAGGGCAGACCCCCCTGACGCCCTAGGTTTGATGTGGGGGTCATAAAAGGGCCCCGCGAGACAAAAAACATTTTTATTTTTTTTCCGATTTTCGTGGGGTACGCGCACCGGGGAGCATACCGGGGAGCGTAACATGGGGAAAATCCAGTGAAACAGTAAAATAATAATTTAAAGTGCTTAGAGGTAGGGTAGCTCTGAATAGAGTTGTGGTGTTGTGTGGGTGATTTAAGTACCAACATGTAGGTACCAATGCAGAGTCTTAAATTAAATGTACACGTCTCCTCTGTAGATATCTTGCATGTTGTTACAGAAGTTATTGTAGTATATGGAATCCATATCGTAGTCTGTCAGGAAAGCAAAAACAGATCATTTAAGCACTCCCTGAGAAGGCCTAGGGGATCATGGGTAGTGTACCCTGCTCCCTTATGATGTTTTCAAGTATTACATTTTACTCTCTTCTGAATCTACACAAAATTGGCGGTGATATGGTGCATTAGCGACAAACAGTGAGAGAAAGGAGGCAGGAGATGAAAAAGAGATGTCAAATACACATTGGAGCTAATATAGTGGGAGAAAGGAAGTAACTATGAGCAAACTTACTATGTAACACAAAAAAGTTGCACAGTATACTGTAAGTCTCACTTTATATTATAAACATTTTGGTACTACTTCATGAATTACATATAAAAATGAATAATGTCTCAAATAATTTTTAATTATTAAATATAAATTTATTGTTCAGAATTTTCATAATTTAATAAAACTTCCAACATCCGATCATCTGGAATCTCCTGAAAATTTTGATTGCTTGATTCAATTGTTTCTAAACAGTCAATTAATTATTGGTCCAGAGACTCATCCATGAAATCCAAGTCAAGTTGAAGAATGTCTTCATCCGTAATTTCAAAAGAAAAATTCATGGTCTCTTCTTTACCTTCCATTTTCTTGCTGTAAATTGCATTAAAAAAAACTATATCAGTAGAGTTAGGGCACTGTTGGGTTTAAGTTCAGAGAGGTACTTCTGAGTTTTTAACAGTGAAGTTATCTTTGGGCAGTGTATGGTATCAGGCAGGAAGTAGAAATATAAAAAAGTGCATGTGATGAAGCCTAAGTAAATACATAATTATACCAGAGAAGCCTAACTCAATCCATAACTATAACAGAGAAGCCTATCTCAATCTATAACTATAACAGAGGGACAGTAATTAACTAACAGAAAACGTTTTTCCAAATTACTTAAAGTGCACAACATAGTTCCCCTTACAAATTAACAACTTACCTTTCAGGAAGCAGTTGAAGTTTTGAGAGAAAATCCTTTGTAAATGTACCTCAGGTAGTACTAGTCAAAATGGCAGTGTTTCCCTCTAATTTTTCATATATATTCATGTACATAACCAATCAAATGTCAGCTCATAAAAATACAAAACGAAAGTAACATTTTAATTGGTTGTAAATTCTAACACTTTCATATGTGTTTTTGTCATGTAATTTACCTCAGGATATTTAGACAGGCCTACAGCCCAAATGGCTCAATGGAATTCCATCAAATTTGTGAAATGGTAGGGACTGGTATGTAGTAGGGCCTATTCTATATTTGGTGAAAGTCTCTCCAGTGGTTTTTATGTAAATCAACTTCCAAATTTTTTGGGGAGCGCTTACCGGTGCGCGCCCCGGTAGGAGCACCGGCAGCGCAACGGGAGTCCTCCATTTTGTGTTTCGGTAGATTTGAGACACAAGATGGAGGACAAACAACGTTGGGAATGGTTAAAAGGGAGCACGGTAGAGACTCCCTGACCCCCTACGTTTTCTGAGGGGGGCTTAGGAGGCCCATATAGGCCCCAATTTTTTATTTATTTTTTTAATTTTCGCTGGGGGAGCCCCCGGTACGCGGGGAGCGGGGAGCGTACTTTGGTGAAAAATAGTGAAAAAGTTAGAGTAAAATAATCATTTTGAGTGATCAGAGGTAGGGTAGACCTGAAAATAGCTTTTGGGTTCTGTGGATGATTTAGGTACCTACAAGTAGGTTCCAATGCACAGTCTTAAATTCAGGAGGAATATTCTATTCCCTTCATCTGAGAAGTGCACACCATCTCCTCTGTAGATATCTTGCATGTTGTAACGCAAGTTATTGTTGTATATTGAACCCATTCCATAGTCTCTCATGCAAGCAGAAACAGATTTATTCACATGTTTCCGTGCTTTCTCAAATTGTGGACAAAATTGGTTGGACCACTTCCATTTCTGTCTTTGGCATATATTGGAATATACCAAGGCAGTTTGTGAAAAAAGTGACATCAATTGCTCAAAGGTGTCCTTTAAAAGCATTTCCAGACCTACCCCAGTCAAAGTGCCTAGGTCATTTCCACCACAGTGCAGAATTATGAGGTGAGGGTGTGGCAGATGCAAAAAGGTTTTCACCAATGGTATCAATTGGTGACATCTCAATCCTCTCTGGCCAAACCACTTGATGTCCACATTTGGTAAATCAAGGTTGTGAAAATTTCTGATAGCTGCGTACCTTTGAGCCCAGTGGATCTAGCTATGTCCAATAATGCAGACAGAATACATGGTGAGAGAAGGTTCTGGTGCAGTCAGATGAAGTGTGGAAATGAAATGGCAGTTGGAAGAGTAGGAGTTTGCAAAGAAAAAAACTGTAGAGTTTCAGTGCTCTTGAATCACAAGCAATGATTGGTGGATTCAGATAGTTGAAAACTGAAAGTTAAGGTGCATGGTTCTGTTCTGTGAAAGAAGTAATTTGAATGGTTAAGAAAAAGTCATTTAAAGAAACATTGCACTGGATAAGCTGGTGTATTGAGAGGACAAACATCCTTGCTGAGTTAATTTGCAACATTTTAGAATACACTTTTAAACCTGAGAGCTCAGTGAGGAGGGAGTTGCTATGGTAACCGGCAGAAAGGGCTGAGGGGGGAAGGGTGTTAGTTTTGAAATAGTGAGGGAAGAGTTTTAATTGGTTAACATGAGGGACATGTGTGTAGAATTAGAGGTTTTCTATGCCATTCATGGTTGCAGTGTCTGGAGTGCATACCTTTTGCTCTGCTACAGAAATATTGGTGTGTGTGTCTGACACTGTTCTCAATCTCCCAAAACATTTGTAAAGGTGAGTAATGATTCATTTAATATAGATAGAGACTTGTATGCTCTATGGAGAAGATTTGGAAGCACATTGTGGTATTTTAATGTTGCATTGTGTCATGTTTATTGATAATGCTTGGTAAAAAGATTTTGCTGCATAGAGAAATTGAATTTTGTAAAATTGTGAAGTTTCAGTAGTGACATGGAATGCTTGTACATAGGACCTGTGCTGTGTTTCTTAAATGTGATGTGAAAAACGATTTTGGCGAAAATGAATGGCTTTTACATTTTTGAGAAGGAATAAATAGTGTCTGCATGATTAAAGAAATACATTTGAACCTTTCACAATGATGTCACCTGTGTTAACTCAGATTAGGAAGCAGATTGTGCTTATTTCTTGTTGGTTTGTGTCATGGTTTTTGATAATGCTTGGTATCATTGTTTGCAAGAGAGAGGAATTGTTTTTTGTAAAATAGTGAGGTTTCAGTAGAGAAATGGAATGCTTGTACATAGGACCTGCGCTCTGTTTCTAAAATGTTATTTATAAAACGATTTGGGGGCAAATGAATGGCTTTTACATTTTTTAGAAGGAATACATAGTGTCTGCATGATTAAATAAATATATTTGAACTTTTCACAATGATGTCACCTGTGTTACCTTAGATTAGGAAGCAGATGGAGATTCTTTCTTTTTGGTTTGTGTCATGTTTTTTGATAATGCTTGGTATCAACATTTGCAAGATAGAGGAAATGTTTTTTGTAAAATAGTGATGTTTCAGTAGTGAAATTGAATGCTTGTACATAGGACCTGCGCACTGTTTCTTAAATGTTATTTAAAAACGGTTTGAGGCAAATGAATGGCTTTTACATTTTTGAGGAGAAAAAGGCGAAAAAGAGGACAGTGTAGAAATTGACACAGTAAAAGAAGGTAATGTGGAAGACCATGTGCAGATTTCAAGTACAGAAAAGTTTGACCAGGAAATTTCCAAGTTTAAGGTGAAATCAAGTGAAAGGCCAAATTTTAGTTGTGTGTGTGGTCGACGAACTCATTATAAGCATCAGACTAGATTAGTTGATTTATATGTAAAAAGCGAAAAGGTAAATAATAATGAGTGGAAGGATTTTGCACCTTATTTGATGGTAGAAAATTTTTTTGATTTGGGTTCCAATCATCGTATTTGTAAATATTGTTATAATAAATTAAATGAAAACAGAATGCCTGCTAGAGCTGTTCATAATAATCTGGAGTTGGTAGACATTCCTTCTGAATTGATGGATTTAAATACCTATGAGTCTATTCTGATTCAATGTGTGCATCCTTTTCAGGCTATTGTTTGCATGGAGCCTAAGATAGGGAAATTGCCTCCTTCAGATTTACAGAGAGGATTAAAGGGAAGAGTTGTTTATTTGCCTCTAGATTTCAAGAAAAATATTGATACAATTGGTGTAGAAAAAGTGGAAGAGGAACCTCTGGTTATTCTAGTTAATGGGGTTCCGACAAAGAGTAAGAAAATCTGGCAAGATTTAGTGGATGTTAGGAAAGTCAAAAAGGCAACGTTGTATTTGGTCAAAAACAATGAGTACTACAAACATGTATGTGTTGGAGCAGAGGAAACAGTTGCAGAAGAAGACAGTGATTGTTCAGCTGGTCAAATTGAAAAAGTTGATGTGTCTAGAAGTGAAGAAATATATGAACATTATACTGTTCATCCTTTGCATTCCAAAGAAGTAATGGGGAATGCAATTAACTTGTTTCAAATGAAAGCAGCAAAAGGAAGTCCCATTAGTGTATGGGAAAAGTTTGGAAGCTCGTTGTTTTCCACAGTTATTTCCAACAGGTCAGGGTGGACGATATGACGATCGACCAGTTCAAATTCCTGCATCTGAATACCGGACTTTAAGATTATATGCTGAAGATCCAAGGTTTCGTCAATGCATTCCGTATTTGTTTCATCTACTGTATGAAAGTGACTTGTCTGGGCTTTCTTATGCAGTGAACCATATACTGAAAAGTGGACCACATCTGCAAAATCTTTCGGTGAGGGACTTTATGGAGAAAGTCAATCTGCAAGACAGTATTTTGGAATCTCAGCTAATCAATCTCATGGCATGTCAGCGTGGTACAAACGAGTATTGGTTCCGTCGTAATGGGGAATTGAAATGTATGCTAAGAAACTTAGGAACTCCTACATGATTCCTCACTCTTAGCTGTGCTGAGTATGCATGGGACGACTTACTTCAATTTCTACAAGAGGAAAATGCAAACATACAAAATATAGAATTCAAAACACCTGGAGAACTGTGTTCTTTGGATCCAGTGAATGTATGCAGATATTTCAATCATAGATTTGAAGCTATGATGTCTTTTATTACCAACAAAAAAAATCCTCCCCTTGGAGAGGTTTTGGATTTCTTTTGGAGAAAGGAGTATCAAGCAAGAGGTGCTCCTCACATACATATGTTGTTATGGATTAAAGAAGCACCCAAATTTGGAACAGATTCGGATGACACAATGATGAGTTTCATTGAAGAGTATTCAACATGTGTTGTTCCGAAAACTACCAAAGAAAACAGTTTAAAGCAACAAGTTTTACGCTTTCAATCCCATCGTTGTGGAAAGTACTGTCAGCGAAAATTCAGAAACGAGGACAAGTTCTACACAAAATGTCGTTTCGGGTTTCCACGACCAGTGATTTCTAAAGGAATAGTAAACAATTTGATGTCTTCTCTGCGACATACTGTGACGAGGAAATCACCAAAAAATACATACAATTTAAAAAGAAACGAAGAGTCCAAGTACATCAACGACTACAACCCAGTGATTTTGTCCATGTGGAATGCTAACATGGATATTCAGTTCGTTGCTGACAACTCTATTGCTGTGGCTCGATATGTGACGTCTTACATCACAAAAAAAGAAAAGACAGAACTGAAGGAAATGTGGGAGGACATTTCACATGAAAAGAGTATAAATAAAAAATTATACAGTTTCAGTCTGAAGATGTTGTCGCATCGAGAAATTGGAGCATATGAATGTTCTGATCGGTTATCATCAGAAAGTTCCTACGCCAAATCTAGAACAATTATTTGGGCGAGTCTAGGTCTTGCTGCAACACGAAACCGAGTTTTGAAATCTGTACAAGAAATTGAGTATTTGGCAGAGAAAGAACCAAACAGTACAGATATTTTGAAGACAAACATGTTGGATACATACTATCCAAATAGAAGTAGTAATCTTGAGAACAGTTGTTTGTATGAAGTTCTGCAAAACTATAGTTATAAGAGGAACATCACAGAAGATGTCAATAATGGAATATATATGCTGTCATTGGGTGTGAAGGATGTCTAGTGAAGCAGAGAAAAGGCCATTTGATTAATCATCGAAAATTGAGTTGTGAATCTCCAGACAAAAGGGAATTTTACTATTTAGCTCTTTTGCAACTCTTTAAGCCATGGCGTACAGAAGAGGAACTACTTGGAGATTTTCACTGTTATGAAGATTCTTTTAATGCAACCAAGGATACCATAGAATGCCCTGTTTTTCCAAATTATCTGCAAATGTTGAACAAAGAAATAGAGCAAGAAGCCACAAGTGCTGTAGAGATTGCTTGAGACAGTTCTCAAGACAGTCAGAGCTCTACTTCATTGAGTCAGGATCCACTAGGAGGACCAATTATCCAAAATGAAGCTGCCACTGCCATGGATGAGGTAGAAAGAGCTATGGAACAAGCTCAAGAGGATGTAGTTAACTTAGAAGATTTGGTGAAACAACTAAACGTTGAGCAGAAACAGATATATGACGAAGTCACAGAACAGATTGAACATGGATTCAGTCATGAGAAGAAAGAGTGCTCATGTACATCATTGAAGCCTGTCCGACTGTACGTGAGTGGAGAAGCGGAAACTGGAAAAAGTTTTCTGATTAAAGCAATTGCAACTTACCTGCAGAAAAGGACTGAATCACCGCTATCTTGTGTTGTTACCGCTCCAACTGGGCTGGCAGCACATAACATTAATGGGATTACTTTACATCGTTTACTGATGCTACCAGTTGAGTATGATAATAAATTGCAATACCACAAGCTATCTGGAGATGCGTGTTCTGAAGTTTCCAGAGTCCTAAAGAAAATGAAACTTCGTATCATTGATGAAGTAAGCATGGTCTCAAATCTAATGCTTGCTTTTGTGCATTTGAGAATGCAAGAAATTCTTAGAACAGAGTATGATGTGTTATTTGGAGGGAAACACATTATTGGTTTTGGAGATCTACTGCAGTTGACTCCAGTGAAAGGACAACCAGTGTTTAAAATGCTCACGCATGAAGATACCAGGAAGTGCCTAGGAAGCATTGCAAACGTTAATATATGGTTACATTTCAAATATGCAGAACTGCTTCAAAATATGCGACAGGCAAAGGATGAAGATTATAAAAATATTCTACAAGATGTAAGAATCGGAAAAGTAAGTGAGCATGGGAAAGAAGCTTTACATGCACGATTAATTTCAAAATTGTATTCAAATGAAAACATTCTTCCAGAGAATATTTTTAAGAAAATTACTGAGAACAAATCTGGGATATGTTTGATGCCAACTCTGCAAGAATGTTCCATCTTCAACAACAAAATGTTAAAGTTAGAAAATGAAGAGATTGTGAAACTGGAAGCTATAGATAAAATAGAGCATATGGGAGCAACAATTATTTTGTCAGAAAATTTGAAATCAAAATTGGATTCATTAGAGAAGAGTATATCTAAAACTGCTGGTTTTGAAAAGACTCTGAATGTGTGTTTAAATTGTCGTATCATTTTGAGAAGGAATTTATATGTTGAAAGAGGTCTGGTAAATGGAGCAATGGGTCATGTTGTTGAATTTCTGAATTACAGAAATAGAGATGGAACTGAATTTTTAAAAATTAAATTTGATGACATTGAGCAAGTACAACAAATCAGTCGTTGTTCTGCTAGATTTTTGCTTGTAAAAGACTTATATGTTTGCCGAAAACAGTTTCCTGTTTGTTTGGCATATGCGGTGACAATTCATAAATATCAAGGTTTAAGTGTAGATAGTGCTGTGTTGAACATTGGAAGTTCTGTGTTTAAAGAGGGTATGGCATATGTGGCATTATCACGAGTCAGAACTTTATCAGGATTGTACTTGATTGAGTGTGACGAGACAAAGATTTGTGCATATCTAGATTGTGTTAAAGAATACAATAGGTTAAGAAGAGAGTATGCTCCACATTTGCCTCAATATCCTCTGTTTGAAAAACATGTGGTAGGACAAAAAAGAAGAAATGAGAATAATTGCAGTGAGGTAGTAGCAAAAAGACAAAAAGTAGATGAAACTGTAATTGTAAGCAGAAAGAAAAAGGAGTCTGTTGAAGATGTCGTTGGATTTCAGTTTGAAAACAGTTCTGGTGTCAACTGCTATGCTAATGTAGTGGTTAATGTTATTTTTTTTCTTCAAACTTTACTTTACACTTGAGAAATGTAGCAGTGATAGAGCAAAAATAGAAAGTGTTTCAGAAATTCGAAATCTTTTAGACATATGTTCTGGTCAAAATCAATTTTCACAGAATATTCAGCAGGATTGTCAGGAATTTTTAATGTGTATGTTTGGTGTATTGGAAGATGAAGCTGTAGATGTAGAAAATCTTTTTGGCCTTTCTTATCAATGGCAGCATGACTGCGACAATTGTAGTTTATCAAGTAGTACTAGAATATACACTGAAAGATTTATATATTTGGCTTTACCAGACTGCAAATCAGTGTCTTTTAATAATCTAGTTAAAGCAGCTGATCACAATATGGTGCGTACCCAATGTAAGTGTGCAATGCTGTCCACATTATTTATACAAACTTATGGTCAGTATGTCATTTTAATGTTCCAACGATGTAGACCTGATGGAACTAAATTGACAACTTCTATTAAAAATTTCGCGGCTTCTCAGTTATCAATTTCAGGAAGAAACTTTGCAACTGTAGCTATTATTTATCATGACGGTCCTTCGACAACATCAGGGCATTACACATGTTATTTAAAATGTCAAAAAGGGTGGAAGCTCTGTAATGATACTCATTTGACTTTCAAACAACATTTGCCTTTTGACTTAAAAAATTCATACCTAGTGTTTTTAGAACCAAAATTTAAGTAAAGGTAATTGGCCTATGAAGACGGGAGCAGTTAATAAAAGTTAGTTTGCTGTTTAAAATTATATTGTGAGTAAAAGTGATCAAGATAATATAAAAATTGTAGTTGTCATATTGGTACTGTAAGTGGATCTCATAGTAAGTGATATCAGTATTATAGGAAATGTTGAATATGAGTGAGCCAGAGATGGAAATATGAATATTTAAACATTGTGAAATGTTGTATGAGTTTTCTTTCAGAACGTCGGGAAAACGGTAATTTCAGAGTTTGTTTTGAGTAATTTGAAAACATACTGATACATCTGACACTATTTGGCCTTATGGAAAAGTGAAGGAATAAGCAGAGTCATGACTGAACACAAGAAGGAAATGAAAACATTGAAAAATATTTCAGATGTTCTTGGAGCTTTTCTTATAGAAAGTCGATGAAATGGAAGTTTTCGAGAACAGCAGAGTATTTTCCAACAAAAAGGACCTTCATGATGTACTATTTGGCTTAAAAGAAAAGTAACCGAATCAAAGATTAGTGTACATATGTGATTTTTCAGTTTATATGTTTTTTTTAAACACAATCTTTTAGATTGTGTTTTTTTTCCCGCTGTCATATGATGAGTAGTTTGAACTCACTATTTTTAGTGAAATTCAATATATTTTGACAACAGCAAAAATAAACTATCTAACATGTTGTACAAGTTATTCTATAGTTTGTATTGTGTAATTTAAATTGTATTCCCATTGTTTCACACTCACTTTACTTTTTCCACCCTCTTTCAGGTCTCTTTACTCACTCACACTGTCTTTCTCTCACTCTGTTTCACCCCCGTTCCTTTACTCCACTTCTTTCACAATCCCTCATTCCCATTTCAACTGTCTGCATCTCCTCTCTCCCTTGCACCACTTTTCAGCTTTCAGTCTCTCTGCTTTACTTCCCTTTTCCATCTTTTCCTCCTTTGCTCTTTTAGTAATTCCTCTTTACTCACTAACCTCTTTTGTAGCACTCTGTCACTATAACCCACCCACTCTCCCTCACTTATCTTTCTTTGCTCCTTTCTTTTGTCCTCTTCTCACTGTTTTTCGTTCACTACCTCTGTCATCAGTCCCTCACTCTCCTTGTGTTATGCTCACTTGTGTTTATCTACCTTCTATCATTTATCTTACAACAACTTCACTGCTCCTGTTTCATCGTTCTTCGTCCCATTTCTTTTACTCCGGTTCCATTACTACCCCTCATTTCCTATTTTTCAGTGTCCTTCTCTTTACTTTCATCACCGAATCACATTCTCTCTGTTTCACTGCTTTAGTCGTCTTCCCCTCTCTTTCCTTCTTTTGCTCCCTTACTCCATTTCCTTTCCTCACTCATTGTACTCCACTTCACTCAGTCCTTCCCTTAGTCCCTCTGTCTACTAACTTCCTCACTCCTTTTCCCTAAATCCTTCTATATTATGCTCTTTCCCTTCACCCCTTCACTCTGTGACTCCCCTTCACTCACTCTCAGTCATCTTCCAATCCTCATTCTTGTAAATGCATCCTCAATCAGACTCCTTTCCCTCTCAGTCATTCCATTTTTACTTACTCCTCTTTCCTGATTTAGTTTTGCTAACTCACATTCTTTTAGTATCTTTCTTACCTTGAGTTCATTTCTCTCTTCTTCTCTTCCTCTCTGTCACTGAATGTATCTGCCTTACTCTTAGTAATTTGCTCTCCTTCTATTTCTTTTTCCCTCTTTTTGTCCTTCTACATTACTTTATTTCCCTTTCTGTGTCCGTCACTCTTACTTTATTTCTTAGTACACTTTTATGATTTTTAACCTCTTGACCTGTCTCTTCTATTTTAAAATATATATTTTTCTAATTATAACTTATTTTTTCTTCTCTCTTTCACAGATACAAAGTGTAGTAAAAACATGTAATTAAGTTTACATTAATTATATGGTAAGTGTGACTAAAAAAATGTAGTTTGTCGTCACCCTTTGCTTTAACCTCACTACTATTCTCTCACCCTACCTCACTCCTGTTTCCTTACTCTGCGTCCCTCACTTATTCTTATCCTCCATATTTACTCCTCTTTCCCTTACTCTCCTACCACATTCAACTTCTTTCAGTCCCCCTGCTTTACTTCCCTTACCCTCTGTTTCCTTCCTTCGCTCCCTCACTCATTCCCTTTCCCTTACTCACTTACTCCACTCCTCTCACTCCTTCTCTCAGTCCATCTGTCCTCACAGTTCCTCACTCCCGTTCCCTCACTCTGTCTCTCTTACCCTCACTGTCTCTGTCCCCTCACTCTGTCACTACTCTTTCGTCATGCTCACTCCCTATAACTCACCCACACTCCCTCACTTACCTTTCTTTGCTGCTTCACTCAGTCCCTTTCAGTCACTCCTTCCTTTACTCTCTCTGTCCTTTCTCTCTGTCACTCCCCATGTCTTACCCTTATTCACTTTTATCCACCCTCTTTCACCCCTCTTTACTTACACTCACTGCTCTTTTCTCACCCTCCCTCACCGCTGTTCCTTTACTCTGGTTCCGTCACTACCCCTCATTCCCCATCCTTTACTGTCCTTCCCTTGACTTTCAACACCCACTCACATTCTCCCAGTACCTCTGCTTTAGTCACTTACACCCTATTACACCTTCTCTCTGTCTTACTATCTAATACACAGTCCCTCTGTGTTGCTCCCTCTAGCTCTCTTTCTCTTAACATCACTCTCTCTGTCTCCTTCCCTCATGCTCACTCCTTCTTTCTTTTTTTTCCTTTTTTTTTGGGTGCGCGCCCCGGTGCGTGTACCGGTACACGTACCCTGGAGAAAAAAGAATGACATAGTTTTTTAAAAATGTAGCATTTTTTTTATAAATTGGAGGTAGTTCTAAAAAGAACTGTTTTTTTATTCTTTTTGTTGTTTTATATATTTTTTATTGTTTTTTGAACATTTTTTACTTTTTTTGGCTTTTATGAACAATTTTATATATTTTTTGTAATTTTTATGGGGACAAACAAAAAACAGGGAATTGTAAATGGCTCAACTGGAGCAAAAAAAATCAGGAAAAAATTAAGGTTTTTTTCTGCAGTTGTGGTTGTCTCCTGCACGGTTGATTAGTTTTATACTTTTCTCTCCATAGGAAATTCTAGTCCCGCAATATATACAAACTATTTTAAAATCGCCAAACTGGGGTTGAATATTTGGGACCATCTCCCTTGTCTCTGGACCCGATGGAGTGGGTTGTTTGCTTTTGGAGGTGCTGGGAGAAGATTGGGGAGGGTTTCGTGTCAGTTCTCTGACCTCTGCTGCAGAATAGTTGTTGGGATGCCTGCGTTGCATGTGGTGAATCATGGTATTATTGCCAAAAGAATACTTTTTTTGCAGGGTTCCCCCTGGAAAGTACAGTGCCACAGATCAGACATGTCACTTTTGGCGCATTGACTTTCTTTAGTCCCCGTGGGATTTTAAAAAACTCCCACACAATGTGCTCCTTCGGTTTATAGGGGGGATTATCTTCAGGCAGGAACTGCCTCTCCTCCTCCTCCTCCTCCTCCTCCTCCTCCTCCTCCTCTTCTTGTTCACCACCACTGTGGTGTTGTGGTGGTCCTTGTGGTGGTGGTGGTGGTTGGGGTGCTCCTGCTGCTGCTGCAGCCATTTCTCACTTACTAGAAACAGGTCTTCCTCAGTCAAACAACAAAGTGAGAATGAGGAAAAGAGGTGGGGGCTTTCATCATTTGGAAAGACAAACTGTTCTGAACCAATGAAAAGTGTTATTTTTAGGTCACATGACCCGCACGCTTATGCTACGCACCCCGGGGCGCCCCCGGGTGCGCTTACGTTGCGCAATCGTATGCGCTCGGGCGCTTCCGGGTGCGCTTACGCCGTGCGTCATAAGACGCATCACGCGGCTACGTGATATGTGACAATGATGTTTTCGTTCGCGGCAATAGCGCTAATGGGACACTCACCGGTACACGCACCGGGGCGCGCCGCAACACTGCGCTTACCGGTGTGCTCACCGGTACGCGCACCGGGAGCGCACCAAGGCAAAAAAAAAGGGAAAAATATACATTAAAAAATAGTATTACATAAATATGCAATATAAAATTCATTATAAAAAATATTATATTTCATAGCTATAGAGATTTGCTATTAAAAAACCTTTGAAATTCACTGAAAAAAACATAGGTTTCACACCAGTTATAGTTAGCTGGAAATTTTACTGACATAAAACCATTGAAATTCCCACGTTATAGTTAGTTGGACTCACTATAACTTGCGCGCCTGCAATGCACTGCTGATTACGTCACATATTACATCACTCGTGACATGGTCAGTGACATCACTCATGACATCACTGATGACACCATCCTTGTGACAGAGTGACAGACCTCCTTTCAGTGTAATGTAACCCTTGAAACATATATTCAAAAATAGAAACTAAAATTTACAAAAAAATGGAGATACCCATACCAGTTACAACCAATTCAGTAATTCCACCATCTATATCCACTCATTCACGAACAGTTCTATATAGTCACTCATACATATACTCACTCATCATATTTAGTGATACACCTATACATCCAGTTACACACCGACAGTCATCCAAAAGTTACTCACACACATACTCACACATGCAAATAAACTATTGAACATCCATTTATTTGCATATACAGCTATACATACACTACGACCTTACTTCTAAGGAAACTTACACATACTTACTCTCTTAACCCCTTCCACGCTCATGACGAGCTCAGCTCGTCATGAGTTACGCCTGTTGTACGCTCATGACGAGCTGAGCTCGTCATGTAACGCTGTTTTTCGCAAATGTTAGCGCACCGCGGGAAAACCCGCAGCGCGCATGGGGTTAAACAATCACTTATAGAAACACATACTTATTTAAACAGGAACTCTTACAATCTCTCACTCTCACATATACTCACTTATATACATCAATACTCACATATACTAGATTAAAACATATATAGTTACTGATAAAGACACTAGTGAGACAGTCATTCACTCACTAACACACACATATACACACTCATCGACCCATACAATCCTGCACATATGCTGTCTTCAAAACACATACAAACAGTGAGTCAGTCATTTATGCATCTATGTGCTAAGTAATACCCCCACCAAACCATACAGACACTCATACTGATACTAAAAAAAAAAAAATTATAACCCATATACACACACATGTAGCTACTCACCAACCCATGCAGCCATTTACACACAAAGTGAAACACTGATACATATATTTAAATATTTAAACATTTCTCGCTAATATATGTATTCACTAAGATACACTTAATAAGCCAGTTAACCAATCAATTTAAAAAAAACATCAATTTAGACACTTATTTAAACATGTATTCTTCCATCGACCTTTACATATACAAATATAAAACATATTTATTTTTCAGAAAGACACACATTCACTGGATGGTGTCATCAATGATGTCATGAGTGATGTCACTGACCATGTCATGAGTGATGTAATATGTGACGTCATCAGCAGTGCATTGCAGGCGCGCAAGTTATAGTGAGTCCAACTAACTATAACGTGGGAATTTCAATGGTTTTATGTCAGTAAAATTTCTATAACTGGTGTGAAACCTATGGTTTTTTCAGTGAAAATATATATACATACATATATAGGGTGGTTCTTCGCAATCCTTCAGGAGGATTTCCATTTCACACTCAGGGCACGGTTGGAGTTCAGTATGTGCAATTGCGCCCCAAGTTAAAAAAGATGATAGGGAATTTTTCACAAACTTTTTAAAGTACCAAGGTTGATGCAATCTGATTTTGGTGAGGTTTTCTGCATGGAATTAAGACCAGCATTCCAGAAACTCTTGTTCGGTTCCGCAAGGCTGCAGGCATATTTGTTTTTATCGTGCCTTCCTTCAGATTTGTAAAACTGCTACTGGTCATATTATCTAGAACGGCGATAAAATTATAGCCGCTTTAGAGGCAGGTAACTGCCGTTAAAGCGGCGGTAAAGGGCTTGATAATATGCCCTTGTGAATTCCCATAGAAGCCCAGGTTCACACCAGAACCTGGGCTTCTATGGGAATTCCCAAGGGCAGTTTATCAAGCCCCTTATTGCCGTACTTGATAATATGGCCCTAAGTTTTTAGTAAACATATGTTGCTCCTAGTTTTTAAACTTTCATTTCTGTTGAGTTTTTAGTAATCACTTGTGTCGTTCTAATTTATTGTGTGTATATATTTGACATTTACGTAATCAGTGAGGTGAAAACTTGCCCGACATTTCATCGCCAGCAGGTCAATAAGAGTTCACAAATAAAGTTGAAATCTCATCATCTCATTAATAAAAATGCCTCTCTTCTAACCATATTGCCAAGTGCCACAACCTGCCCATCATTTTGATCCTAGAAAAGTTTTTAATTTCTTTATTTACCTTTCTCCTAGCCTTATTGATTGATGCAGGTTTAAAAGTCCTACACCAAATCCACCTCATAATCAGCTGTGTCTACAACAGCATTGTCTTGACCCTCAACTTCTTAATCTTCCCCCTATCTCACTTCAGAATTTAGGGTCAAGCTTTCTATTTGCACCCAATCCTTCTTCTCTAAATAAATAACTAAAGTCGCAGGTCAGCAGCAGCCCTTAAATTAGCATACGTAGGAGCTAACCCCTATGCATTCTTCTTCCACCACCATTTTATCCGCACTGCACTGTTATGAAGCCAAGCTGCTTTCCACATGACTAAATCTTTACTTGTATGGATGCCATATTTATGACCGAATGTCTACAGGTCCAAATCCTAATCAATCCACTTATTTGCCAATTAAGAAAACCTGGAACAACAGCTAAAGAAAATGAATAAAGATCTTTACAATGATACAGACCATTGCGGTCTTATCTATATCTTAAAACAATCGGAGCTGCCTCCATATGTCAAACTCTCGAATCTGCCTCATTTGCTATCTTCTAATCGCCGCCTTTGTAGCAGTACCAAAACGAAAACAATGAGTTTCAAACTCTCCTACTGGTAAACACAGCCTATACAAAGCCTATTCCCAATAGTATAACACCAGCACGTCAAAGAGCAATGACCCAACTCCCAACAATATAAAACTGTTCCACCAAGTCAACGCACAGATCTGCTCCCTAAAATATTACTTCAAATGCATAAGCCTACCTCTGATCCCTTTTTATAACCCCAAGACACGCTCTCTATATCTTCTCAACTACCATGATAACTTGCTTAAATGCTCTCCCTGCCACTTTCAACACTTCAGATTACTGTAAATGCCCAGAAAAATAATTTCAGCAAAACTACTACAAGTAACTCTTGTTACTGATCTTCAAAACATCCGCCACCTAAGGCTGGCGGCATCTCCTGGAACACAGGGACCGTAATTGGCCTTTTTAATTTCATTGGAGTTGAAACAGTCTCTCACCCACACTTCTGGTATACTATTACCCATCTCTTTTAGCGAGGGTTCACAACCCCAGAATAACTTCTCTTAAAAGACTATTCTCACCAGCTCAACTGCACTCATTACTAGTAACAAAGCTTTTTCCATTAAGGCCATTATAACAACCAAGTCAATAGGTTGGGCCTATGTGAGAGCTACTGTCTTTGCCAATGTCTTTTAGCCATATTGTAAAGCAATGTGGCTGGTGTGCAGCATGGCTAAAAGTGATTTTAAAAAGCGCTATGATGTGGCCAGCACTGGTTGCATCATATTATTTTTTAGGTCGAGCTTGGGCAGCGCATGAGTTGTTCTGCGAGTCATGCTGTATTCGAGCATGGACTTAAAGCCCCGCCCGCTCACCGTCTGTAGTCGTTATTGGGTTGTGTCATTGTCCTTTTTAAATGCTGGCTTCTGATTCATTAAAAGGCTTGTTAGTCCCTCCTTAGTACCACCATGTCTACATTTGTAACCTCCCATGAGTTTACAAATGAAGGTACAGTAAGTCTTATTTAGTCTGTAAGCACTATTTTCGTTAATGAGTTTCTCATACTGCAGGCATGACATGCTTTCCTGCAGCTTTCAGCGCACCATGAGTGCTTTCACTTTCCAAACATCCTGGGACAATGGCATCACACTTCTTTGAAATGCATTAGGTCTCGCATTTACAAGAGTTTGCACTATTGGCAAATGGCAATGCCTTCTATTTATGTGTTAATTATCAAAACAGATAAATAAAGCCCATTATAATTTACAATGCCAGTAGCTTAAACTCTTGCAAATGTGAGACCTATTGCATTGCAAATGCTTGTTTTGTTTAGCTGTCTAGGCTACTACGCCACTGGAGTAAGCTATCCTGGCTGATGAGGGCTGAAAGCCGAAACCAGTCCTAGGATGCTTGA
This sequence comes from Lissotriton helveticus, assembly GCF_964261635.1. Classification (NCBI taxonomy): domain Eukaryota; kingdom Metazoa; phylum Chordata; class Amphibia; order Caudata; family Salamandridae; genus Lissotriton; species Lissotriton helveticus. The sequence goes on along the minus strand of NC_136068.1, from coordinate 1,752,712,991 downwards.
TTTCGGTTCAGGGAAGACATGGCCTGGCAGTTCGGTCTGGACGGTTCCCATGAGGCACAGGGTCAAGACTGATTTGCATATGGCTATGTCTGAACTGGGGTGGCGTGGTGAGCAAAATAACGGTGGACTAAACCCAGATCTGTGACTGGGGGTGAATGTTTGACAATTTTAAACATTCCGTCCATCATCTTTTTGTGTTGCATTTTCACCCTAAGTGGGAAGGGTATGCCCAGACGTGGGTCCCGTGCTCACCTCGTCACTGAAGTCAAGCTATCCTGGCTGATGAGGGCTGAAAGCCCCGAAACTGGTCCTAGGAGGATTGATTCCGGTTCAGGGAAGACATGGCCTGGCAGTTCGGTCAAGACTGATTTGCATATGGCTATATCTGAACTGGGGTGGCGTGGTGAGCAAAACAATGATGGATTAAACCCAGATCTGTGAATGGGGGTGAATGTTTGACAATGTTCAACATTCCGTCCATCATCTTTTTGTGTTGCATTTCCACCCTAAGTGGGAAGGGTATGCCCAGATGTGGGTACTGTGCTCACTACGTCACTGGAGTCAAGCTATCCTGGCTGAAAGCCCAAAACCAGTCCTAGGATGCTTGAATCTGGTTCACTGGCCTGGCAGTTCGGTCTGGACTGTTCCCATGAGGCACAGGGTCAAGACTGATTTGCATATGGCTATGTCTGAACTGGGGTGGCGTGGTGAGCAAAATAACGATGGATTAAACCCAGATCTGTGACTGGGGGTGCATGTTTGACAATGTTCACCATTCCATCCATCTCCTTTTTGTGTTACTAATGGAAGCTACCGACCATGGCAATAGCTTGTTAGAATTGTACTGGCCACATTAATGTTTTGGTGCAAATTACTTTGTATTCGTGTGGTCTTCTGTATGTAAGCATAATAGCAGATGAACTATTTATGCAAGATCTGCTATAGTCGGTAAGCTATAAAATTCATTATAAAGTATATGTCACTTGAAAAAGAGTTTATTTCAAAGCTTGAGTGCCAAATTTAAACTGTAAACTGCTGAAATGTTTGACATTGCATGGGAAATTACGTATTAGCGCCTCATTCTCTTGGGTATAACATAAACAGGGGGATGCTGTGGAGGAGGGAAGTCACACTACAGATGCCAATGCTGATTAGTGGCACAAAATATTTTTTAAATATTTTTAAGTGATATTTTAGTCACATCTGTTAGCACTATTTAAGCGAGAACTTCGCACATATTTTAAAGTATGTTTGCATAATTGCACTTTAATCACCATAATTAATATCGGTATTCAAACGTTTAGCACTTTATATTGTATTTTTAGACAGCCATAAATTGATAATGGAATCTTTCGGATACCTGGCAAGGCTCAGTTTTATATATTTAATGTAAATGGTAATACTGTAATGGTTTTTATTAACTTATAACAATAAACGTTGATTGATTGCCTATTTGCCATTTCTTTTCTCTTTGGCTTAGTGGTTCTAAGTGTCGGAGCCTCGGAGGATCATCACAGAGACAAAAGTAACAACGTCCCTACAGTCTAATACCAGGAGGGGAAACACCTTACCATGGACCAAGTGTCTTTGTCAGTATCTCATTGAATCTCACACAAGTGTCTTATGTGAGAAAACCACCTGATCCCGCGTGAAGAATACCTGGCACCGAACCAAACAAAATTATTTAAAAAATATCACAGAGGGGGCGTGGCCAAGATTGCGACCTGAACAGACGTGGGTCTCTGCGGCTCCCTGCCCCGGTCCTCGCTTCACGCACCTACCTCAGTCAATTCAGCCCCTAATACCACGGCGCTGGCTCTCCTCTGACCGCGGCAGTTGACTGCACCTCCAAGGCCGCTGTGGGACCTGTCTGGCTCAGCGGGAGACCTGACAGAGACGGAGGGCCGAGACCGCGACGGAGGAAATGGCGGCCGCCATGGCGTGCTCGCTGGTGCTGTGTCGACCTGCAGTCAGGGCCTGAATGGTGCGAAGAACGAGCCGCCCCCTGCGGAGTTCGCAACGAGGTCCGGCGGCCCGCAGCCCCCGATCGAGAGATCACCGTAAGAGCCCGCTTTCCCCTGCTGCGGCTCGGCCGGCGAGATGTGGGTGGGCCATCCGGAGCTGCGGAAATAGAGGACCCGGCTTCCGGCCTACTGGAACGTGACCCGGCGGACATCGGAGGAGAACGCCCGACCTGGGCGAGCGCTGGCGCCACGCATCCCAGCGCTTCGCCGGTAGAGAGGCGGTTGCACCGAGGCCTAGAGAGAAGGGACGGCAGCCTGGACCAAGGCCGAGGCGGAACACACGGCGGTGCAGAGGCGGAGGCGCCATTCCGAGTGCCTGGACAGAGCCGGTGGCACCAGCGGCGGGGCCGGGAGCGGCCGGAGCCAGCAGTGAGGAGCGCTTCGGAGAGAGGTGAGCAGGGAACTCGGGGGGCACGCTCGGGCCCCCGGTGTATGACCTAGCTGACCCACGCAAGGCCTGGGGGGCCTGTCAGGAGGGGGTGGCGGATGATCCCTGCATCGGTACCCGAGACCTAGCCAGAAGTTCCCCGCAAGCCCTACCCGAGTCATAGCCCAGTGACAACTGATGCTAACGCTGCCTCCACTAAACTACCACAGCCACCGCACCGCGTTCTCCCGAGCGGATTCTGCCGCGCGGCCGCGACCGGTCTGCCTGAGGGCATTAGAACAGACATCACTGTGCATAACGGGCCACTCGCGGGGTGGGCTGCCGCAGAGTCCTTGGGCTCGCCGACATTGTGTCTGGGCCGGGAGTGTCACTGCCCAGAGCCCCCACTCGCTACCTCAGATAGTGGCCCCAGGGACAGACTGGCCGGGGGGCGCTAAGGTAGCCGAAGGCCCACCTGACCACACACCGTGCCGACAACACTCGCCCATGAACAGCGAGGCCTGAGACACGCGACCGCCGACCAACGCCAACGACCACCACTGCGCCCACTGACGGCCTTGGAGAGTGGGATACCCCGAGAAACGAACGAGCCACCGGCCCAGATCCGCACCTCGGCCATGTCCTCCACCAACCGCAGAACTGGACGCACCATAACGGACATGTTGGTGAAGGGGGCAGCCAAAAGTGAGAAGAGCCCAGATAAGCAGATACCTACGACACAGCCTAAAGACGGGGACCGTGCAGACGGCGAGGCACCGGCCACGAAGTCCTTTATGGAAGCGCTATTCACCTCCCTCAAAGAAGATATACAGACGCTTAAACAGGAGATGGCTGGGGGATACAAGGAACTAAGGCGAGATGTGGACGAGATAGGGGAAAGGGTGGCAGAGGTGGAATCGGCGGACATGGCTAGAAGCGAGGAAGTGCACGCACTTCAGCAAGAAATACTTCGACTTCAGGAGCAACAGATGGATCTGCAGGCACATTCGGAGGACTTGGAGAACCGCTCCCGATGCAATAACATCCGCGTCCGGAATGTTCCCTCCAAGACCGAAGGGGGGGACGTGACAACCTACCTGCAAAGACTGCTCCGAGACATCCTGGGGGAGCTTGAGGACTTCGAGATTCGGATCGACAGGGCACACAGAGTGGGTCTCCCACGCCGCGCAGCGACCCCCCCACCAGACATCCTCGCCTTCCTTCCGGATTTCCCCTCAAAGAACGCATCTTGAAGATGGCTCGGCAGAAACAGCCCCTCACCTACCGGGGCCACGCGGTGGAACTCTTTCAAGACTTGTCCGCAATTACTCTTCAGAAACGATGAGCGTTCAGGAAAGTCACTACTTTTCTGCGGGAAAAGGGAGTCCCATATTCCTGGGGGCACCCGTTCCGCATCATCTTCAAGTAGAACGGGAACCTACAACAGTTCAGATCCCTGCGGGACACCTGCGACCTACTAGGCATCCCACAGGACGAGATGGGCTCAGAAGACGAATCTGGCACTCCCCCATCTCAAACGGCGTCACAGCAAGGCGCGAGAGACGGCTGGCAAAAGGTGAGGCACAGGCGCCCTAAGAAGAAGGTCAGTAAGCCAGACCCCGCGACGGTGGCACAAGAGCACGCTGCCGCAATCAAAGAAGTGACAAAAGACACAGCCAGCGAGTCATGAAACTTGGCGATTTGAGCCGCTGATATGCACAGCCGCCAAGCGGCGGGGGGGGCGGGCGGGGAGCCGATGGGTTGCCGTTGCCATTGCTTCCCCATCGATGTTATACCTTCCCACAGATCCAGCTGGACTGATGGCTGGAACTGGGACAATGTTCGTTGAAAAGACACTCAAGGTTGGAGTGGGGGCGGAAGGGGGAGGCACTGGGGAGGTGCTGTGGGAGTTTGGGGAACGTTGGTGTTGGGGGGGGTAAAGGGGAGGAGGGGGGTTCTCCTTGTCCGCAAAATTTTGAATCCACGCTCGGGCAGTACAGGCCACCCCACGCAGATCGCAGAATGATTCCGCCACGGACATTTGCAGGCCAGGCACCGCACGTAGCTCACCCAGCAATCCACTTAGAATGACATGTTCCCTGACGGTGCTCTCGCTCAACGTGCAAGGGCTTAATAACCCTATCAAACGCAAGGCAGTTCTAACCTTCCTAGAACACTCGAGGGCAGACATCTGCCTCCTGCAGGAAACACATCTAGTGCCTAAAGACCAACATAGGCTCAAGTCCCGATCCTTCCCATGGCAGTTCTTTTCGTCTGCACATAAAAAAGTAGCTGGGGTTGCGATATTAGTGGCCAAATCCTTTGTAGGGAGGGTCCTGCAGAAGGAGGCTGAAATCAGGGGTAGGTTGCTGGTCCACCGGTTCCAGGTCGCAGGCCAGACATTACTAGTGGGCTCTGTTTACGCTCCCAACGAGGGGCAAGAGAAATTCCTGCACTCTGCCGTAGAGGTAGCCACAGCCACAACACACTCACACCTGCTACTCGGGGGTGACCTTAATCTGGTATTCCACAACACTGCAGACCGTTCTGGCCAGAGGTCCGGTCAAGTCGGGGCACTGTCAGCGACGGGGCACACACACATCTCGGACCTTGACCTCATAGATTTATGGCGACATGCTCACCCGCGCGCAACGGCGTACACGTACTACTCGGCGGCCCACAAAACATATGCGCGGCTTGATTATTTCTTGTGTTCTTCTCAACTAGTTCCTCAGGCAAGGGACGTGGAGATCCTTCCGGCTTCCCTATCTGATCATTCGCCGGTGGTGGCATCCTTCCTTATCCCTGCTGCTCCCGGTCCCCAGAGGCACCGGAGGCTCCGTGACGGCCTCCTGCAGACCCCGACCACGCTGGAGCGGATCAAAACGGCGATCGCTCAGTTTCTTACACATAACGCCAACGAGGATACCTCAGAGCCACGCAATGGGCGGCCCTTAAGGCGGTCCTCCGCGGTGAATTTATCTCCATAGCTACGGCTAATAATAGGGAACGCTCGCAGAAACGGGCCGAACTCACCCAAAGGGTGGCGAAACTGGAGCTGATGCACCAGCACACGGGGGCAGCACGGGCGTGGCGCCAACTCTGCACCGAAAGAAAAATGCTGGTGGCCCTGGACCAAGATGTGGCAGAGTACGCCTCCATGCGCCTCAAACAGGCGTATTACACCGGAGGAGACAGGTGCGGGAAATTGTTAGCGAGCAGACTGCGGGAGCAGCACCAGAGACAACATGTATGAACCCTCCAGCCGGGCCACGACGCCCCTCTTACAGAAGACTCAGCTATCGCTGCAGCCTTCGGCGACTATTATGCTGCTCTCTACACAGCAGATCACCTTGAACTGCAGGACAGCCATGACTACCTGCAGGGCGCGGCCCTACCATCCCTGAATGAGGTGCAGGCGGCATTTCTCGACCGTCCCATAGGACTAGAGGAGGTCATATTGGCGATCTCTCGCCTTAAATTGGGGAAATCCCCAGGCCCTGATGGCTACACAGCGGCCTTTTATAAGACCTTTTGCCCGCAATTGGCCCTGCTGCTGCGAGACCTTTTCAACACATTTGATCAGCCTGGCGCCATCCCTCCGGACCTCCTAGAAGCAGCTATCTCCGTTATTCCCAAACCCGGGCGCGACCCCACTTGCTGCAGTACATACCGGCCGATCTCCCTGTTAAATATCGATCTGAAGCTCTACACCGGTATTCTTGCAGATCGACTGGCACCCTACATGCAGCAGTTGGTGGAGCCCGATCAAGCGGGCTTCATCCCACAACGGCAAACGAGCGATAACACCAGGCGTGTCCTTCACCTCATCGAGGCCGGATCTCTGACGCGACCGGACTGTATGCTCCTTACAATTGATGCGGAGAAGGCATTCGATAGGGTGCATTGGCCGTATCTAGACATGGTGTTACAGCGGTTCGGGATAGGGGAGACCCTTCGCAACCGTATATTTAATTGTTACCTCCAGCCTACCGCTACTGTACGGGTCAACGGCCACACCTCCCCACGGTTTGCTATTGGTAGAGGAACCAGGGAGGGGTGCCCACTCTCACCTCTTCTGTTTGCGCTCTACATGGAGCCACTGGCGCAGCGAGTGAGGTAGCATGACCTCATTTCGGGCATCCCGTTATGCGGAGACACGCACAAGATCAGTCTCTATGCTGACGATGTCCTACTATCCCTGACCAATCCGATGCAGTCCCTTCGAGTCCTCGTTATAGAGCTCCACACCTTTGCACAGGCGTCGGGCTTTAAGATTAATGTGGTGAAATCGGAGGCCCTGAATGTATCACTGTCACCGGAGATACTCGAGCACGCCAAAGCGGAATTCGACCTGCAATGGTCGGACTCGACCGTCCCTTATCTTGGGGTTCTGTTGGCACCGACGGTGCAGGCGACCGCAGATGCCAACTATACTAGACTCACCGCTAGACTTCGGGATCAACTCAGAAGGTGGAAACACCTCACCCTGTCCTGGCTGGGCCGGATCGCAGCTGCCAAAATGACCCTGCTGCCCCAGATTCTTTACGTGTTCCAAACCCTCCCTTTACACCCTCCAACAGGTTGGCTCCAGAAGGCACAATCGGATCTGTCGCGCTTTGTGTGGAACGGTCGCCGCCCACGCTTTAAGCATACGATTGCCACACTCCCCCCTGAACACGGTGGTGTAGGCGTGCCGGACCTCACGCTATACTTTGAGGCGACACAGCTGTGCACACTGATGGAATGGCACCAACTAGAATCGGGCAAACACTGGCTCTTTCAAGACCAGGCGGTGGCGGGCTGCCCACTTCAGGACATCCCGTTCTTGCCGCGCTGCCATAGGCCTCCCAATCTCTACGCTTCAAGGATCACTAGCACGGTACTTGATGTATGGGACAGGGTGGCTGTTGCGCGGGAACTCACCTCCTTCCCCTCACCGATGACACCGATCTTCGACAATCCCGACTTCTCGCCCGGCCTCGACGCCCGGGCCCATGCAGCTTGGAGGGCGACTCCCTGCAGGGTGGTGGGACATATGTTTGATCTCAAAGGCATTCTCCCGTTCCAGAAAGTGAAGGACGACTATGGTGTACCCGAAATGGATCGCTTGCACTACCTACAGGTCCGACACTGGGTTCTGCATCCATCGCTCCGACCCGGGGCACAACGCCGACTCACCCCATACGAGAAGTGGCTGGTGACACGCACATCCGACAAAAAACTGATCTCGGACCTCTACCAGCATCTGCTCCTTACCAACATACACACCTACAATGCAGGAAGGGTCAGATGGGAGAGGGACCTGGGGCGACAACTCACACGGAAGGAATGGGAAGGGGTTTATTACAGAGCCAGGCACTCTGCGCACCACACAGGCCTTACTGAGACTATGACAAAAGTTGCCACTTACTGGTACCATACGCCCGAACGGCTACATCAATGGGACCCCCGGGTTAGCGATCGCTGTTGGAGGGGGTGTGGGGAACTTGGGACGTTGGAACACCTACTTTGGAGCTGTGTCCACCTCCAGCCTTACTGGACCTCAATCCTGGACCTGATAGACTCCCACCTAGATACCCAATTACCTAGATTCCCAGCTTATGTTCTGCTGGGCCTCCCCAACGCCTTGATGTACCCCCTAAAATCCTGGAGAGGGAGGCTTATTGCGGTGACACTAGGGGCAGCTGTACAGAATGTGGAAGCACATTGGAGGGGCGTCCAACCCCGACTGCAGCTGGGTTGGCTACATAGGCTGTGGGCGATCTTGGGAATGGAGAAGCTGTCATTGGCCAAGGCAGGGAAAGGGGAAGAATTTGCGGCGCTATGGAGGCTGTTCTTGACCCTGCTAACGGGGGAATTCTGTGAGCTGAGCTGCCCCCGCTACCTGCGCCTGCTGCGCCTTGCGGACACCCCGATCCCAGAGCCTAAGGCACAGCTGCGCATGCGCAAAATGCCAGCACGCTTCACACTTGATGGCGACCACTAGCAAGGTGATCATCTATGGACTCTGTTTGTACTCCACGGACAAGGAGAAGGGTGGTTGTGGGAGGGGGGCAGGAGGGTGGGCTTGTTACTTCCTTCTTTTGTTTTTTCTATTTACTCATGCTTCATTATCAGCGCCATCTGCACCTGCACTGCAATCTTTATGTCGCGGCCAGCCCGGAAGGGTTGTAGGCGGCTTGCTGTGTTAATACTTGCAGTAGGAGATTCCAATGGTTATGTGTACGCTACTGAAACATTCTTGGCCGCCTTGTGCGCGAACTGGCGCGGATGGCTGTATGAGACATGCAGTTTTTCTTTATTGCTCAATAAAAAAGATTTAATACTAAAAAATATCACAGAGCAATTTATTGAGAAATAAAAAATATATTTAAAAACACAGTGTGAGCCACTTATTGCTTTGATGCACACAGTAACACTCCTCCAAGCCTCGGACGATACTTCATCTTGCAGAAATTTGGAAAGAGTTGTTGTCTTTCTTCAATGATATTTGTTTTGGCAGATGGCTATCAAGCTAAGAGTAGGGGAGTGCTTCAATTTTAATAAAATCCACATCACGTGCAAGACTAAAGACTAAGTATGGGAGAAATTGCAAAAAAAGTCAGAGAGTTTGCGAATTTTCCCAGGAACTCGTGGATTTTTGTGCCATTTGCACACATATGTGACCACGAGTGCCTGTAACTTTGCCAGTGCGCCAAAAGGCGCCGAGGTCCCTTGAGTGAGCTGGCCATTATAGTGGGGATGGGCGGGAAGACGTTGATGGGGCCAAACGGGCGGGGTTTCTATGCAAGTTCACATGCATCTTGTTTATAAAGGGTCAGAGACCGAGCAGAGCAGCAGATGAGGAGGAGCTACACAGGGATGGCATTCGGGAAACTCATGGATGCAAAAATACGTTTGGCACAGGACCCCAGAATCCTTCAGATGTCCAAGATACCTCTGCTGCGCGTCTTGGTACAAAGCCATTCTGATCTTGCTCAGTGGGTTCAGGCGCATGCAGCTTCTGCTGCTGGACAATGTCCCATCTCATACTAAACTCCCCGTACAGGCATGTGCTGGCGCTGAGCAGTAGGGTGCAGTGGCATGCGGGTGCTCCACGCCTGCTACATGCGCATACCGCTGCCAGGGGGGGCACGTGTTTATTGGTGCTGTGTAGCAAGTTATGACTTTACATTTTGACTGCACCAAACGGTGGTACCACCTACATGGATCAGGAGCATCCAGCCACCAGACTTCATGGTGCAAGAGCATAATGGTGCTGTGCGGTACGGCTATATATGTACTGGGGGCAGGGGGACACTTAGCACAATGTGTGCTCACACCCAGAGGGCTCCCAGGCGATTGAGCACACATGATTTTCACACTGAGAGGGCTCCGGGGCAGTTCAGCAGCACGGGGGCTCACACCCACTGAGCCCTGGGGCAGTTCAGTAGCGCGTGGGCTCACAACCCCTGGGCAGCTCAGCAGCGCAGGGGCTCACACCCACAGGGCTCCCAGGCAGTTTAGCAGCGCCACCCTCTGGTTTATCACTGCCACCCTCTGGTTCACCACTGTCACCCTCTGGTTCGCCACTGCCACCCTCTGGTTCACCACTGCCACCCTTTGGTTCACCACTGCCACCCTCTGGTTCATCACTGTCACCCTCTGGTTCATCACTGCCACCCTCTGGTTCATCACAGCACCCTCTGGTTCACCACTGCCCAGCACCCTCTGGTTCACCACTGCCACCCTCTGGTTCATCACTGCTACCCTCTTGTTCATCACTGTCAACCTCTTGTTCATCACTGTCACCCTCTGGTTCATCACTGTCACCCTCTGGTTCACCACTGCCGCCCTCTGGTTCATCACTGCCACCCTCTGGTTCATCACTGTCACCCTCTGGTTCATCACTACCACCATCTGGTTCACCACTGCCATCCTCTGGTTCATCACTGCCACCCTCTGGTTCATCACAGCACCCTCTGGTTCACCACTGCCACCCTCTGGTTCATCACTGCCACCCTCTGGTTCATCACTGCCACCCTCTGGTTCGCCACTGCCACTCTCTGGATCATCACTGCCACCCTCTGGTTCATCACTGCCAGCCTCTGGTTTGCCACTGCCACCCTCTGGATCATCACTGCCACCCTCTGGTTCATCACTGCCAGCCTCTGGTTTGCCACTGCCACTCTCTGGATCATCACTGTCAACCTCTGGTTCATCACTGCCACCCTCTGGTTCATCACAGCACCCTCTGGTTCTCCAGTGCCACCCTCTGGTTCATCACAGCACCGTCTGGTTCACCACTGCCACCCTCTGGTTCATCACTGCTACCCTCTGGTTCATCACTGTCACCCTCTGGTTCATCACTGCCACCCTCTGGTTCACCACTGCCGCCCTGTGGTTCATCACTGCCACCCTCTGGTTCATCACTGCCACCCTCTGGTTCATCACTGCCATCCTCTGGTTCATCACAGCACCCTCTGGTTCACCACTGCCACCCTCTGGTTCATCACTGCCACCCTCTGGTTCACCACAGCTCCCTCTGGTTCACCACTGCCACCTCTAGTTCATCACTGCCACCCTCTGGTTCATCACTGTCACCCTCTGGTTCATCACTGACACCCTCTGGTTCATCACTGCCACCCTCTGGTTCATCACAGCACCCTCTGGTTCACCACTGCCACCCTCTGGTTCACCACTGCCACCCTAAGGTTCATCACAGCAACCTCTGGTTCACAACTGCACCTTCTGGTTGGTTCATCACAGCACCCTCTGGTTCACCACTGTAGATTATGGGGAGATAGCACACCTGCCCAGCCTCAACCGGGGGCTGGTTAATGTGTTACTGAATTTGAGCTTCAAGTCGGGCACCTGCTTCCTTATCTGTAAGTGCTTCCTGTTGTGGTTTAATTTTTGTGACAGCCTGGAGCATTGTGCCATACTTGTAACTATTCTCTGACCCTGCTTCGAGGGTCAGAGCAGGGTCAGAGAATAGTTGCAAGTAGGCAACAACTCTGGAGGCACTGCTCAAGAAGCACTTACAGGGTTGCAGCAGGTGCCCAAGTTGAAGTTAATTTCTTTGTAACCATTGGTTACAAAGATATTAGCTTCAACTTGGGCACCTGCTGTAACTCTGCAAGTGCTTCATGTACTTCAGTTTTTGATGAATCCGTCCCGAACGCGATTTCGCGGATTTTTCTGCAATTTCGTGAGATTCGCGGACCGCGAAATTGCAGAAAATACACAAATTCTACGAACGGAACGGATTTTACGCCCATGCTTACTAAATACAGTTGCACGCGATAACATTACTCTGACAGTGTATATAACTCACACGGAAAAGCCATATGAGATACCTACAAGATAGTGGTTTGATAAGGAACTTTCTTGTAAACTATCCTCAATACATTTTGTTCTTGAACCAGTCTCCCGTAGGAAAAAAACACATGAAATCTTACTTTATATGAAATTGCCCACATTTTGTGCCATACACTTTAGTTTAGCAAATGTATCTCACTGTGTAATGGTGGGCTGCAGGGAAGCGTGAGCTTTCAATATGGTGGTGGCAGAGGTGATGGATATACTCATGAGCACTGAGCTACTTCCATTAATATAATATAATAATTGAGGCAATAATATCAAAAATGATCATCAGGAAGCGCTAGTGGGAAATCGACAAACTGACACAAAAGTGGCTGCTTTTGATTTGAGCCACAAGGCTCAACGAGGGAAAACTGATGCCAGGCGGCTGCAATCTTCAGCGGGGCAACTCAATAGGATGGCCATGCTAAAAGGACAAACACATTAACAATCTCTCACCAAACTCACACTAACACATTGTAGTAACAACTCAACACACATTGCAAGCCTCCTGAGATACAACTTATATTACTCTGATATAGACAACCACAGCTAATACCAGGTCACATATCATGCAGCTAGATCTATACATACCAGCTGGTGTTATGAAGGATGTTATTCTGGCAGCACACTGACAGAAGATTGTGGGTTGCAATATGCCCATACCCTTGCTTATTTCACCAAGATCAATGGAAAAGTGGTGCATCCTCTGAGATACTTTACATTTTTAAGCATTTCAGTTTTTTGCTGAAAACCTCAGTGTGTTATATTGCTGATATGTTGCAACGTAATATTTCATATACCAACCAGTTTTAATTTTCAATAATGTCTGCTGTGACGAGAAAAAATGCAGGCCTTTTTGACAGTCATACGTACAATGCACACCAATTATCATTTTCGTTCAACAATCTCACTGTCTGCCAGCACAATAGATGATACAAAGGTTAGTGGTGTACCTAGACAACTATAGACCTACGAGCAGGATTAGCATCTGCATTGATAATTCGTGGGTAGCTAGGCCCTGATGTACATAGAGAGCTCCTTTCACAACATATCCTTTTGATTCTAATCTCCATAGAAAACAGTTTTGCCCATTTATTTAGCTTTTACCATGAATTTAATTTCTTCTTGAATCCATCTGGATCTGTCTTTGCACACTTCCACTCGCATCCATTTGTGCTGTGAGAAAGTGATGGAGGAACTCCTTGAGTAGTATATTTCTGAGCAGGGTGCAGTGATGTATTTATCACTTAACAGTACCGACAATAATTAATTTTAAACTTCCTTACTCCAATCCTTAATGTGACTGAGAAGAACCCACCTCTTCAAAACACAACACTGCTCTGCTAACTTTACAGAACATTTCATTCCTACCCACTAAGTACTGGATACCACCTACCTTGTGGAGGCCAAAGATGTGTCAGGGCACCACTCCACCAATCACCTTGGATTCATTTTCAAAGCTGGCTGGCATAAAGAAGTAAGGATGTTTGATGGTTGGAGCATTCATGATGAATGAGTCAAGTAATTTTGAGTTGACCTAAGTGAAGGTAGTAAGTGATCAAAAATAAATATTACATCCATATCATCTACTTTGTCCCACTCTTTATGTAGCTGGAGATTTTTCCATGGCAACCCTATTCTTTGCAATAAAAGACCAAACCAATAATTGATAAAACACCCATGACTTAATTCAGGTCATGAAACACAAATAAACGTGCAGTAACTCGGATAAAAATTAAGACACAATTTAGGTACCAACAATTATTGAAGGCTTGCATTGCACTTGCACTGAGAAGATGAGCAAACGTGACTATCTAGAACAAGGTTCCCCAAAGTCAGTCCTGGAGGGACGGATCCATGCCAGATTTTAAAGATAACTACATTTATATAAATGGGGTTATGCTAACAATCTGGCATGAATCCGGCCCTCCAGATTCGACTTTGGAGAACCCTGATTCAGAGTAATGAAAGTTGTAACAATGTTTCTGAAGGTGAAACTGCGGAATGATCATTAACATTGAAGTGGTCTCGGTGACTGAGAATGGCATCATGAACCCTCAGGCATCTCCGAGACATAATACAAAGCAAAGGGCGCGCCCCTCCCTTTGTGCATCCTGGCTGATGGAGCGGTCCATGGTTGCTGCACGCTTATGTGAGGAGCAGGCCGTGGTGGGCTGTTCCACCTGGGAGGACCCAACTGACATGTAAGGGCCAGGGGCGGGTTATGTCCTGGACCCTATGGGAAGCGCACAAAATGAGAGATAGCCCTCCCAAGAGGCGACCCATATTCACCCATTATGTACCTTGGGGTTACTGAATTGCAGTGCCTTCCGGGGATGGGACCCTCTGAGGACCTGCTACCTGGGCCCTCTCAAGCCTGATTCCAACCTGCACGGATTTCGGATTGACTGAGGACATGGCTGGTCTTGGGTTGCAGGAACGCCTTGATGTCAATGACCTGGGGCCTTGAGGGAACCCTGGTTCATCCCAGTGGTGTTTTCATGCTTACTTGAAACTAGTGTCAACTGTTCCGAGAGGTGGGAGAAAATGCTGCCCCGCTCGAGCTTCCATGCATGTACTGGTAGCGAGCAGATTGCTTTGGCACCATGGGGGTACCTTGCTCTTCTACTCTCAGTGCCTCTTATTAGCAAAGGAGGGGCTCTCTTACTGCATGGTCAATGGATGGCTGGGGCTGACTTCCTCCTGCCTCTCCTGCAAGAGCAAGTACTGTGGTGAGCAACTTCCTCATCTCAAACGCATACCATTACAATGTATAGTGCTTTTAGGCGCTGGATAGTGAATTGTTTAATTTACTATTCCAACTCCAGTCCCCGTGGATAGTAGGGAAGGTGTTGGATAGTACATTAAACCTATTCCCTATCCTAGAGCGCAATGCGTTGTAATGGTTTGCGTTGTAAAAGTTGCGTTGTAAAGGCACTGCGTGGTAAAAGTTGCGTTGCAAAGGTTGTTTACCGAGAGCAATATGGTGGTCGCAGTGCGTTACTCTGCACAAACAAACCACTTACATTTTACTCTCCATGTCAAGCCACCAATAAGAAGCACAGTAAGCAGGACAAAAAGGCCCACCATGCACTACTCTGCTAACAGATAAACAGCCCACCAACCTGCTACCTTTCCTATCACTCATTGACTATGACCATGGGCAGCACTCCGCTGCCCTTTGGCTAGATTTGCACTAAAGAGATGGGAGATAGACACACACAAAGTGAGAAATACAAGATGAAAACATTCAAATACCAGCTCCCGGTGCTTTCAGAATCTCAGAACACGTACACATGGCAATACATATCTTTAAAAAGGTGACAACCTTCTTCTGCACCACCGTAGCGACCCGTGCCTGTAGCAGAGGATTAACTCCTTGCACGCCTCGTTGTAATAGTGTTCAACGTATGGGCGCTTAAGTGTACATTTACACTATGACAGTTTCTGGAGAAACTAGTAGTAGAATGGTCAAACTCTAGTAACCTTCTACTTTCTTTTTTTTATATGTCGTGTTCTTTTTAGCCCCAGAACGGCCCCTTAAGAACATAATTGTGTTGTTCTTTCTTTTTTAACAGATTGTGTTCTATTTTGTCAACGTATTCCCTTCTAGCCTAGACTGGAGACCTCTGTGTTTGGAATGTAGTTTGAGGGCTTTTCAATTTCTCACCAATGGATTGGCTCAGTGATTTTGTGCAGAGCAACAGTTACATTATGTTAATTTCAGACGTTTGCTGAGGTAAAAACAGTGTGATGTGTGAAGTCTCCGACTTCCGTAGAGCAGATGCAAACTCTTGCACAGCTGCCATAGTTGGCCCCTTTTCTTAACACTTTCTGACAAAGCTTCCATCTGATCTATAAATCATTTGAATGCAAAATTACTTTTTCGCCCATCTGTTGGCAATTGCTAATTAATCAATGATCAACCATTGAGTTTCGTTTGAGAAGTCCCTGTTAAATACCCATCCATGGATGTCACTTAGCAAACTGGACCTGAGGGCAAGTGTTGCACCTTAGCAGCCTTGCTATGTTTACTTCGTTCTTAGAACCCTTGTTGATGGGACTTTACAAAACATGCGGTATCTGTTGTGTTCATTCCAACAACCCATGAGAACCAATGTGTACACAAGTCATATGTTACTCTGTGCAGCGCTGAGGAAAGCTGAGTTGGGTTTGTGTAGAACTGTCAGTAAGTCACAGGGTTGTGTGGCAGTACAGACCATCATTGTAAGCAGTGTGATTGTTCAGCGACCATAGCTAGGCTGATAGATTTGGTACAGGCTGGGTTTCAGTACCACTTTCTACTGCACACTGTTAAACAGCTGACTTCACAAGATGTGCCTAGCAGCGAGAAGCCTGCACGTGCCATTATGTTATGTGATATAGGCCATCTGGATGTCTACGAAAAACAAAGCTTGTCTATTGCCAGAGTGAAGTGGAGGGCCAAGATCAAGCGAGCATTGATACTTAAGGGTTTGCATCTAAGGCGAGGCATTACAACTGTAACTCCTACATTCCCATCATCGAGGAATACCATTACGTTGGTGTTATAGCTTGTAGTGAAGTAAGAACACTTTTTAGCCCCAGTTCTTCTTTTCGCCCAAACATTTGCAGTTCGATTTCTCTGAGCCATCCCCTCTGCACTGCCTCTTTATCATCAAGGTACATTTGGGAGTACAGAACCCAAGCTTTTCAGCACACTACTACTATTTGACATGGGGATATTGTGCTGGTAAAAGGTGCAGGGTCGACAGGGGATGATCGAGCTGATAAGTTTACTGAATTGAAAAGAACAGACGCATACATAGAAGAAAGTTTTCCATGTGTCTGGAATAAGTGACCCCACTGTAGTGAACATGTCACCTTAGGATTTGTATATGAGTCTGTTTGCAAATACTGTCTCCTCTGGTGTGCTTCCTGCAGTGGATCTCCCCTGGTAACAGAATGAGCTACTCAACTTCTTCACGCAGGCACTCCTACTAGGGCACCCCTACAGTTTTAGCGCTTTATGCAAAAGGCCCAAATATGCTTCAATGTGACAAAATCAGAAAGTTATTTATTCGCATATACATTGCACTGATAAGTTGGACCACTAATAAGAATCCATTTTGCAAGGCACATGCAGACTTCATACCTCTTTAACAGATGGCATACCTCAGCAGTGCTTATGGGTTTACCTGTATGGCAATGATGAAATACAAATGAACGATTGAAATCTTGCTTTATGAAGCTATCCACACTTAATGGTATTTTTTCCAGACTCATCAACGTGCAGCCAACAGTGCAGAAACACGTGTGACAGGGTAAAATACGTTTGTGATCAATTGCACTCTGAATCAGTCCCATCACTATTTGTAAGATATATATATATATTTATATATTCACTGAAAAAACCATAGGTTTCACACATGTTATAGTTACCTGGACATTTCACTCATACAAAACCATTGAAATTCCCCCATTATAGTTAGTTCAGCTAACTATAACTCACGCGCCCGCAATGCACTGCTGATGACGTCACATATTACATCCCTCATGACTTGGTCAGTGACAGCACTCATGACATCACTGATGACATCTCAAATGACATCACTGATGACATCATCCTTGTGAAAGAGTGGTAGACCTCCTCCCACCCTAATATATCCTTTGATACACACATTCAAAAATAGAAACTAACATTTTCAAAAAAATGGAGATACCAATACCAGTTACAACAACCTATTCAGTAATTCAACCATCTACATACATATCCACTCATTCACCAACAGTTCTATATAGTCACTCATACATGTACTCACTCATCATATGTACTCATACACCTATACATCCTGTTACACACCGACACTCATCCCTTAGAGTTACTCACAAACATACTCACACATGCAAATAAACTATCAAACATCCATTTATTTGCATATACAGCTATACACACACCAATACACTTACTTTTACAAAAACGTACACATACTTACTCTCTAAAACAATCACTTATAGAAACACATACTTATTTATACAGTACTATTCCAATCTCTCACTCTCACATATAATCACTTATATACATCAATTCTCACATATACTAGATTAAAACCTATGTAGTTACACATAAAGATACTATTGAGACATTCACTCACTAACACACCCATACACACACTCATCCACCCATACAGTCCTGCACACATGCTGTCTTCAAAACACATACAAACAGTGAGTCACTCATTCATGCATCTATGCGCTAAGTAATACCCCCCACCAAACCCTACAGACACTCATACTGATACTCAAAAAACCAACTAATAACCCACATACACACTCATGTAGCTACTCACCAACCCATGCAGCCACTTATACACAAAGTGAGACACTGATACAGATATTTACATATTTAAACATTACTCGCTAATACATGTATTCACTAAGATACACTTAATAAGTCAGTTATACAATCAATTTTACAAAAAAAACATCCATTCAGACAGTTATTTACCCATTTATTCTTCCATTGACCTTTAGATATACATATAAAAAAATATTTATTTTTCAGAAAGACACACATTCACTGGATGATGTCATCAGTGATGTCATTTGAGATGTCATCAGTGATGTCATGAGTGATGTCAATGACCATGTCATGAGTGATGTAATATGTGACGTCATCAGCAGTGCATTGCGGGCGCGTGAGTTATAGTTAGCTGAACTAACTATAACGGGGGGGAATGTCAATGGTTTTGTATGAGTGAAATGTCCAGCTAACTATAACATGTGTGAAACCTATGGTTTTTGCAGTGAATTTCTGAGGTTTTTAAATGCTAATTCCGCACTATAACGTGGCTGAAACCTATGTTTTTTTCTGTGAATTTCTAAGATTTTTTAAATGCTAATTCCTAACTATAACGTGGCTGAAACCTATGGGTTTTTCAGTGAATTTCAAAGGTTTTGTAAATAATAATTTTTAAATGTATTAATTGTTATTTTTTATACTGATTTACTACATTGTTTTAAAGTATTTATTTTTAGATATTTTAGTTTTTGAAATACATTACATGTTTTTGATATGAATTGTAAATATATTTAAAAATATTGAATTGTAATATTTATTTTTGTTATTTTATATGTTTTTTAATTTATATATATTTTATATAGCAGGCAATGATATCCTATGGAAGGAAATTCAAGTTACTGTTAAGTATGGTTAAAATTTGCAGGGACAGTAGTGAGCTGAAAGATGCAGCATTGATAATATGTGAGTAAATCAGAATTGTTAGTTCGGATGATTTTTGAGGAATTTTTTAAAGTTCCAAAACTCCACACTTAAAAGAATTTCCAAGTGAAACCAGTCAATGTTAGCCTATGGAAGGAAATTCAAGTTACTGTAAGTATGGCTAGAATTACTTTTCATGATCAGTAGTGAGCTGAAAGATGCAGCAGTGAGGTCTCTCCTGATAACAGGTGAGTAAATCGGAATTCGATATCTCTTCAATCCTGATGTCCCCTGTGAGCCAACTTGCCCACCAGGTACTTCCAGTATGCGCCAGGGAGCTGCGTTGCTGAGAGGTGTTCAGTGGGCACGCCCCCTTTTCACAACACTCTGCAACACAGCTCCGTGGCGCTTACTGGAGGTACCTGTTGGACTAGTTGACCCTCTGGATTGCAGAGCAATTAATTCCCCAACATAAAACGCGCCACAGGGCGTGTTTGCACACATAACACCTCAAGCCCCGCCCCCTACCTTCACCACTGTGCAAACGTGCCCCGTAGCGCGTTCTAAGTTGGGGGATTAAGTCCCCTTGCATACTGGGGGGCCCTGGGGGCCAACTAGCCCACCAGGAACCTTCAGTATGCGCCAGGGGGCTGCATTGCAGATAGGTGCAATGAGGCCAGGCCCCTTTTTACAACACTCTGCACCGCAGCTCTGTGGCGATTACTGGAGGTACCTGGTGGGCTAGTTGGCCCCCAGGGACCCCCAGTATTCAAAGGGAATTACTTCCCCCTCTGCTAACGTGCCAGGGGGCGCGTTTGCAGAGTGGTGCAGGGAGTGGGCGGGGCTTGAGGTGACAGATTGCACCACTCTGCAAACGTGCCCCCTGGTGTGTTTGCAGATGGATAACTAATTCCCCAAGAATACTGGGGGTGCCTGGGGGCCCACTAGCCCACCAGGAACCTCCAGTATGTGCCAGCGGTGTAAAACGGGGCGTGGCCTCATTACATGGCTCTGCAAGGCAGTCCCCTGGCGCATACTGGAGGATCCTGGTGGGCTACTTGGCCCCAGGGACCCCCAGTATTCAAGGGGAATTATTTCCCCCTCTGCATACGCGACAAGGGGAGCATTTGCAGAGTGGTGGCTTAACTTTTTGTTTGGGATCAGCAGGGTACATGTACCCTACGCGTATCCATGATTTTTTTTAAAACAAAACATATTTTTTGGGGCCTTGGGGGTCCATGTGGGACCCCCTGAGCAGGCCTAGGGGGGTCAAGAACCTCCAGTATACGCCAGGGGCTGCCTTGCAGAGAGGTGTAAAAAGGGGCGTGGCCTCAATACACCTCTCTGCAACGCAGCCCTCTGACATGCAATGCAGCCCCCTGGTGCGTTTGCAGAGGGGGAACAAATTCCCCTTGCATACTGGGGGTCCCTGGGGGCCAACTAGCCCACCAGGAACCTCTAGTATGCGCCAGGGGGCTGCATTGCAGAGAGTTGTTTTGAGGCCACGCCCCTTTTTACAACACTCTGCAACGCAGCTCTGTGGGGCTTACTGGAGGTACCTGGTGTGCTAGTTGGCACCCAGGGTCCCCCAGTATTAAAGGGGAATTACTTCCCCCTCTGCAAATGTGCCAGGAGGCTCATTTGCAGAGTGGTGCAGTAAGGGGGCGGGGCTTGAGGTGACGGGTTACACCACTCTGCAAACGCGCCCCATGGCGCGTTCGCAAAGGGGGAACTAATTCCCCTTGAATAAAGGGGTCCGCGGGGGCCAACTAGCCCACCAGGAACCTCCAGTTTGCGCCAGGGTGCTGCGTTGCAGAGAGGTGTAAAAAGGGCTGTGGCCTCTTTACACGTCTCTGCAAGGCAGCCCCCTGGTGCGTTTACAGAGGGGGAACTAATTCCCCTTGAATACTGGGGGTCCCTGGGGGCCAACTAGCCCACCAGGAACCTCCAGTATGTGCCAGGGTGCTGCGTTGCAGCAAGGTGTAAAAAGGGGCGTGGCCTCTTTACACGTCTCTGCAAGGCAGCCCCCTGGCGCATTTGCAGAGGGGGAACTAATTCCCCTTGAATACTGGGGGTCCCTTGTGGCCAACTAGCCCACCAGGAACCTCCAGTATGCGCCAGTGGGCTGCGTTGCAGAAAGGTATAAAAAGGGGCATGGCCTCTTTACACGTGCGTTTGCAGAGGGGGTACTAATTCCCCTTGAATGCTGGTGGTCCAGGGGGCCAACTAGCCCACCAGGAACCTCCAGTATGCGCCAGGGGGCTGCATTGCAGAGAGGTGTAATGAGGCAACGCCCCTGTTTACACTTCTCTGCAACTCAGCCCCCTGGCGCTTTTTCAGATGGGGAACTAAGTCCCCTTGAATACTGGTGGTTCCTGGGCACCAACTAGCCCACCAGGAACCTCCAGTATGCCCCAGGGGGCTGCTTTGCAGACAGGTGTAATGAGGCCACGCCCCTTTTTACACCACTCTGCAATGCAGCCTCCTGGCGCGTTTGCAGAGGGGAAACTAATTCCCCTTAAATACTGGGGGTCCCTGTGGGCCAACTAGACCACCAGGAACCTCCAATATGCCCCAGGGGGCTGCTTTGCAGAGAGGTGTAATGAGGCCAAGCCCCTTTTTACACCTCTCTGCAATGCAGCCCCATGGGGCGTTTGCAGAGGGGGAACTAATTCCCCTTGAATACTGGGGGTCCCTGGGGGCCAACTAGCCCACCAGGAACCTCCAGTATGCGCCAGGGGGCTGCGTTGCAGAGTGGTGTTAAAAGGGGCATGGCCTCTTTACACGCGCGTTTGCAGAGGGGGAACTAATTCCCCTTGAATACTGGGGGTCCCTGGGGGCCATCTGGCCCACCAGGAACCTCCAGTATGCGCCAGGGGGCTGCGTTGCAGAGAGGTGTAAAATGGGGCTTGGCCTCTTTACACGTCTCTGAAAGGCAGCCCCCTGGCGCATACTGGAGGTTCCTGGTGGGCTACTTGGCCCCCAGGGACCCCCAGTATTCAAGGGGAATTATTTCCCCTCTGCAAATGCGCCAGTGGGCGCGTTTGCAGAGTGGTGCCTCATTTTTTGGGGGGGGTCGGCAGGGTACGTGTATTCTACGCGTATCCCGGGATAAAAAAAAAAATATATATTATTTTTTTGGGCCTTGGAGCAGGTCTAGGGGGTCAGGAATCTCCAGTATGCGGCAGGTGGCTGCCTTGCAGAGAGTTGTAAAAGGGGTGTGGCCTCTTTGCACATCTCTCTGCAAGACAGCCCCCTGGCACGTTTGCAGAGAGGGAACTAATTCCCCTAGAATAGTGGGGGTCCTTGGGGGCCAACTTGCCTGCTAGGAACCTCCAGTATGCGCCAGGGGGCTGCGTTGCAGAGAGGTGTAAAAAGGGGCATGGCCTCTTTACACGTCTCTGCAAGGCAGCCCCCTGGCGCATACTGGAGGTTCCTGGTGGGCTACTTGGCTCCCAGGGACCCCAGTATTAAAGGTGAATTATTTCCCCATCTGCAAACGTGCCAGGGGGCGCGTTTGCAGAGTGGGAAATAATTTTGGGGGGGATCAGCACGATACGCGTACCATACGCGTATCCCACGATTTTCTTTTGGCCTTGTGGGTCCTTTTGGGACCCCCCCCAAGCAGACACAGGGGGTCATGGTGTTTCTACCCTGCCCCCTTTTCGCATTTCTTTTTCTGTTTTCTTGTGCCACGGTTATACCGAGGCACAAGATGGCTGCCAACACTTCCTGGTTTCGAGTGTTGACAGACAGTTAGTTTTTAGCCAATTAGCATGCAGCTCGTGCTCGTAATTGTACGTGTACTGTCCTCGGACGGTACGCGTACGGTACTTCGTCTATAGATATATCTATGATTTTACTTTTGATTTTCTAAGGAACTACTGAACGGATTTACACCATTTAACAAAAAGCATAATCTGCGAACCAAGCTCTACCTTTTTGCCAAATTTTGTGTAATTCCGTTCAGCAGTTCGGGCTGTAGCCGCAATGAATTGTTCCAATGGAAATTGCATATGGAAAACAAGTTTTGGGACCCCCCTTTTTTCTCGGCCTCCGCTTGATAAATCACCACCAAGACTTTCAGGAGAGGATGGGACCGGTGCTGGCCATTAGTTATGAAATTTTCCCTCCTGGAGCCCTCAAGGGCCCTGGGGCCGGCCACCCCCAGAGCCAGCTCCTGCGGTGTCTTGGGGTGCCCACCCTCACACCCGCCCTGTCATAGTAAACTGCTTTGCTATTTGGAAGAGAGAGCGGGAAACCTGCTCTCTCTTCCAAATAGCAAAGCAGATTGGTTTTTATGTTAGCTGCTCCCCATGTGGAAAAGCAATGCCGGCTCCCGAAGGAGGTGGGGGGCCGGTGGGACCATGGGGGGATAAGGGACCCCCCATGGTCCCCAATGGAGAGGACCAGCCCCGGGGGGTGGGGTCCCTGGGGCTATTAGTGTCCTGGGAGTGGGGGCCACGAAGTTCCCCTCCTCAAATTACTTAAAATGTGTTTTCTTTTCCATTAGGCAGAAAATAGCTGCTGGCTCAAAACTTGAGACCTAAATCATGCCAATACATTCATGAGGAGCTGAACAACAATTTCATCCGGCCCTCAGCAGAGGTCAAGCGGGAGTACAGCTTTTAAATGTGGCTGGGTTCAGGTGTGTAGATGGATTTCCTGTAATGCAATTGAAAGTTTTACTGTATATGTGCTGGAGATACAAAAGATGACACATGGTCATCCCTAATACTATGCATGTAATTGTCAGGAGAATTCCTATATCTCAAACAACCATGTTGTAACTGCCTTTCAGGAGTAAAACTATTATACTGGTAGCTAATACATCAAAATACTGCCTGTAGGCGAGAATCACATTTAGCATCAAAACTTCTAATCTCACCCTACCATCTGCTCAGGACACACACACACAACATAGGCTGCAGGGGAGAGATCATTTATAAGTCTAACAAAGTAGAAATATAAAAGGCAGTGTATGTGACACTTGTTGTATATAAATAAGTATATATAAGACTCAGTGGTTTTATGAGTGACTGTATGGATGATTGTATACTTGTAATAGTGATTTTATGAGACACTAAGTATGAGTTACCATCTATATAAATAAATGAAGTGGTGTTTGTATAAGTGTGTAGCTGAGTAAATGTAGGTATGATCAATTGTTTGCATAAGTGAGTAGGATGACTACATACGTGAATAGGATGTGTGCTGGTGTGTAATGTCGATGTAGGTGTATAAGTATATTTAATAGTGTTCTATTGATCTTTGTTAGCATGTATGAGTGAATCTATAGTTAAGTGTTTAGATGTGTGTGTAGATGTAGGAATCTCTAAAAGTGTTTTTAGAACCTTGTATTGGTGTGTAAATGGTTTCAAATATAGAACTCCATATTTTATAATGAGTGTTGAAAGGATATACTAGTTTATGATGAGATGTATCAGATTGTCACATGGATGATGTCATCAATGATGCCATCTGTGATGTCACTGACCATGTCATGAATGATGTAATGTGTGACATCATCAGGAGTGCATTGTGGGCGTGCGAGTTATAGTTAGTACAACTAACTATCACTGAGGAATTTCAATGGTTTTGTACGAGTGAAATGTCCAGCTAACTATAACACCCCGGAGACCTATGTTTTTTTCAGTGAATTTCTAAGGTTTTTTAAATGCTTCCTAACTATAACATGTCTGAAACCTATGTTTTTTTCTGTGAATTTCAAAGGTTTTTTAGATGCTAATACCTAACTATAACATGTCTGAAACCTATGGTTTTTTCAGTGAATTTCAAAAGTTTTGTAAATGACAATTTTTAAATGTATTAATTGTTATATTTATTTTTTTGATACTGATTTACTACATTTTTTTAAACTATTTATTTTTAAATATTTTATTTTTTAATTACATTATAATTACATCATACATTACATTACAAAATATACTTTCTCAGAATAAATTACTTTAGTTTAAATACTTTGCAAATAGACAATAGACTTTTAAGTACAGTAGTTACAGTTGTTGCAATGGGCAAAACAATTTCAAACACAATGCAACATTGAGCTCAATGTGAATTTCTAGTTAAATGCAATTAGTTACTTTATGGATTACTTTTCTAACCACATGGCTGGATCCTAGATTCAGTCCTGGGACATCTCCGGTAAACAGTTGAGTAAAAGTGTTTTGGTTACAGTTGTGATTTTTAAGGAATATTACTGTATTTTAAAAGTTGACAAATAATTTTTTTTCGCATAGAATCACCAATGTTATCCTATGGGAGGAAATTCACTTAGCAGGTAAGTAGTGTTATTGTTACTTTTTCTTACTCAGTGGTGGATCCTGGATCCAGCACTGGTGCATCTACTGTAAATAGTTGGAAGAATGCATTTAAGTAATGCAGGTGATTTTTAAGGAATATTTGTAGTTTGTGAAAATAGACACTTTGAAACTTTTCAAGTGAAAACCAGACAATTGATTCCTATGGAAGAAAATACAACTTACTGGTAAGTACGGTTATAATTACTTTTCAGGGTCAGTGCTTGGCTAAAAGATGCAGCACTGGGCTCTCTCCTGATAACAGGTGAGTACATCGGAATTCGTTGTTCAGATGATTTTAGGTGGATTTTTTAAAGTTCCAAAAGTCCACACTTAGAAGAATTTCCAAGTGAAATCAGTCAATGTTAGCCTATGGAAGGAAATTCAAGTTACTGGTAATTATGGTTAGAATTGATTTTCAGGATCAGTACTGGGCTCAAAGATGCAACACAGAGGTCTCTCCTGATAATAGGTGAGTAAATCAGAATTCAAAGTTCGGCTGATTTTAGAGGAATATTTGTAAGTTTCTTAAATCAACACTTAGAAACTTTTTCAGCAAAAAGCAGGCAGTGATATCCTATGGAAGGAAATTCAAGTTACTGGTAAGTACGGTTAGAATTACTTTTTTGAGGATCAGTACTGGACTCAAAGATGCAGCACTGAGGTCTCTCCTGATAACAGGTGAGTACATCAGAATTCGTAGTTCGGCTGATTTCACTTCGGTCCAGTATATATCGAGCCACTTTCATACACCATCCCCTCCCTTCACCACTGTGCAAATACGCCCTCTACCTCGTTTTAAGTTGGGGAAATAATTCCCCTTCAATCCTGAGGGTCCCTCAAGTCCAACTAGCCCACTAGGTGCATCCAGTAAGCACCACAGAGCTGCGTAGCAGAGAGATGAAAAAAGGGGCACGGCCTGCACCACCTCTCTGCAACGCAGCACTGTGGTGCTACCTGGGAGCACCTGGTGGGCTACTTGGCCCCCATGGTTCCTCAGGATTGAAGGGGAATTTTTTTCCCCATCTTAAAACGTGCCACGGGCGTGTTTGCACACATTACCTAAGGCCCAGTCCCCTCCTTTAACCACTGTGTAAACGCGCCCTGTTGCCGTTCTAAATTGGGAGATTAAGTCCCCTTCAATCCTAAGGGTCCCTGAGGTCAAACTAGCCAACTAGGTACCTCCACTAAGTGCCACAGAGCTGCGTTGCAGAGAGGTGTAAAAAGGGGCGTGGCCTCTGAAAACCTGTCTGGCAATGCAGCTCCTTGGCACAAACTGGAGATACCTGTTGGTCTATTTGGCCCTCAGGGACCCTCAGTATTGAAAGAGAATTAATTCTCCAATTTAAAACGCGCCTCGGGGTGCGTTTGAACAGTGGTGAAGGAAGGGGGCGTGGCCTGAAGTGACATGTCTGCAAACACGCCCTGTGGTGCATTTTAAGTTAGATAATTATCTTCTCCTCAATCCTGTGGGACCCTGGGGGCCAACTAGCCCACCAAGTACCTCCAGAATGCGCCAGGGGGCTGTGTTGCAGAGAGGTGTTCAGAGGCCACGCCCCTTTTTACAACACTCTGCAATGCAGCTCCATGGCCCTTACTGGAGGTACCTGGTGGGCTAGTTGGCCCCAGGGACCCTCAGGTTTGACAAGGAATTAATTACCCAACTTACACCGCCCACAGGGTGCGTTTGCACACATGTGAACTCAGGCCCCACCCTTCCCTTCACCACTGTGCAAACGCGCCCAGTGGAACGTTTTAAGTTAGGGGATTACCTCCCCATGAATATTGAGGGTTCCTGGGGTGCAACTAGCCCACCAGCTACCTCCACTAAGCGCCACAGAGCTGCGTTGCAAAGAGGAGTAAAAAGGGGCGTGGCCTCAGAATACCTCTCTGCAACGCAGCCTACTGGTGCATACTGGAGGTTCCTGGTGGACTAGTTGGCCCCCAGGAAACCCCATTATTCAAGGAGAATTTGTTCAGTGTGCAGTAAGGAGGGGGCTGGGCCTCGGGCGCGATGCCGGTATTTCATTTTTTAAGAAGGGGGGCTGTGTCCCATCACCTAGGGCCTGCCCCCTAATTAAATTTGAATTAAAATTGGGAAGGGGGCTGCGTGGGCCCCCTCCCGAGGCCTTAATCAGCTTCGGGGACCCCATCATCCGGGGCATGGCCCTTTTAAAAATATTATATTTTAGGAGGGCATCTGCCTTGCCCCCTTTCTTATGGCCCCGGGGACCCCATCCCCCGGCGCCGGACATTGTTTTATTCAAACATTTTTTTTTAGACAGAACTGTGATTCTATTCAAATCATCAGTCTGTCTGTCAGTGGGTGGGTGGTAGGGAGACAGCCTGCTCTTACAGAGAGGGTAGGTACCTACTTCACAGGTGAGTATAGTGTGAGACTACACATGCCTGCGGTTAGATGCCCGAGGAGAACTTGGGACCTCTATGCCTCCATCCCAAAGGGTACTCTCAGGGTAGTGGTCAATGCCTGTGATCCACTTCCTAGGTGACTCTTTGCCAAGGTGCCTCCTCGGAGCCTGTTCACGTCCGTAAACGTGCTTCAGGGCAATGTCTAATTTGTGCCAGTGGGTGAAGGTAGTGTGAATGGCACTCATGCATATGAACCCGGACTTCTTTTTCTTCAATAGACTTTTTAGCCTGAGCAATTCAGACAAAGAAGAGAAGGAGGAAGAGAAAGACAGCAAAACAGTGGTATTCCTGGGTTAAGAGACAGGAAGAGTAAGGTGGTGGAAGAAAGAGGCAGGGTGAAGAGAAAGACAGGAAAACAGTGGAATTCATGGGTTAAGAGACAGGACGTGTAGCACGGTGGAAGAAAGAGGCGGGATGAAGAGAGAGACAGGAAAACAGTGATTTTCATGAAGTAAAGAGAAGGAAGTGCAAGGTGGTAAAAGAAAGAGGAGTAGAAAGAGAAAGACGGGAAAACACTGGTTTTCATAGGTTAACAGACAGGAAGTGGAAGGTGGTGGAAGAAAGAGATGGGATGAAGAGAAAGACAGGAACACAGTGGTATTCATGGGTTGGGAGACAGGAAGTGAAGGGTGGTGGAAGAAAGAGGTGGGATAAAGAGAAAGACAGGAAAATAATGGTATTCATGGATTAGGAGACAGGAAGTGTAGGGTGATGGAAGAAAGAGGCAGGATGAAGAGAAAGACAGAAAAACTGTGGTATTCATGCCTTAAGAGACAGGAAGTGTAAGATGATGGAAGAACGGGGTGGTTAGGAAGTGAAAGACAGGAAAACAGTGGTAAATGTAAATGTGTAAATGTGTTGTATTTGTATAGCGCGAACAGTAACCCGGAGGCATCCCGGCGCTTGTACTCCTACCACAAGGGAACCCCTCCTGGCTTTTCCTTGTGAGGTGTCCACTCCTGGGCATCCCATGGTGAAACCAGGCATCCCTTGTGCATCGGGGGCCGTTGTGGAGACTAAGCAAGCCAGAGTTGCAGCGTGGGGCCCATGCTTAGATTCGGCACTGAGGCGAGAATATCCGGTCAGAGGAATTTAAGCCCGATCCCGCCGAGGCGGCAATCGAACCCTGGTCCCTGGCCAGCGTTCTGCATCAAGGTCTGCCGCTCTAACCATTGAGCCACACTTCTCCACCTGGTATTCATGAAAGTAAGAGATAGGAAGTGTAGGGTGGTGGAAGAAAGAGGCTGTTAGGAAGTGAAAGACAGGAAAACAGTGGTATTCATGGGTTAAGAGACAGGAAGCATAAGGTGTTGGAAGAAAGAATTGGTTCGGAAGAGAAAGACAGGAAAACAGTGGTATTCATGGGTTACGAGACAGGAAGTGTAAGGTGGTGGTGGTAAGGGGCAGGATGTAGAGAAAGGCAGGAAAACAGTGGCATTCAAGAAATAAAGAGACAGGAAGTGTACGGTGATGGAAGAAAGAGGTGGTTCGGAAGAGAAAGACAGAAAAACAGTGGTATTCCTGGGTTATGAGACAGGAGGTGTAGGGTAGTGGAATAAAGAGGGGGTGATTAGAAAGACAGAAAAACAGTGGTATTCATGGTTTAAGAGACAGTAAGTGGGGGCGTGGCCAGTGCCCGAAGAAGATGGCGGCTTGTCCGTGACTCCCACGGGACACGGGAAGCGGCGGCGAACCCAGCGCGACTCCCAGGTCCTGAAATGTAGCAGAACTGCCGACGATAGCGGGGGAAGCTCTGCTGACTCACCGGATCCTGCCGTCAAGTCTCCCGGCAGCGTATTTTCGGAGTTATCTGCATATTTTGTGGAGCGCAGCCAGGACAGGTAGCGGCCGCCATTTTACGACCCGCTGACGGAGCTTGCTTCTACGCGGTCTTCACCTCAAGCGCATTCCCGCCTCAGCGCCTCTTTCGCCTTGCTGGCAGTTAACCCCCTGTGCTCCGCTTTCCTGGACATTTCTTTCACTGCAATGTGGTAAATACTTTCTATTTCCTCACACTAACTGTGGAACTTCACGCTATTTCAGGCGCTTCAAGCCATTTCCTCTCAGCAATACTGTGAGGCAGTCACTTTTTACCTTATACAGGTTATCTCTCCTGCAACTATCAGCGCCAGTGAATTTCTCATGCTGCATGTTTTCTTCGGGATGACACTGGATTGTGACTGCTGATTACTTTTTTTTCACACTATTAGCCTTCACACTTGTTTCTGGAAATAATATAATGACTGCCTCTCAGCTATATAACTTTTCTACTGGCATGGATCTTTTGAGTTAATACTTCATGTTTTTTTTTCAAAGCAGCGATGTTTTCTTTCTTGAACTCTCTCACTTCATGTTAATGGCATGACCCTACTTTAGTTTATGTCTTACTTCTGATGCCTTAATTGCTATTTTTGCTTGCATTTACCTAATTCTTTTGGTCTCATTTACACTGCTTCATCATCAATGCTCATATGTAGTGCACAATATGAAGGTCTGTTGGTATTGAATTCACTGACTCTACGTTCATGGTAATTATACTTTGGTTTCAGCATGTAATGTATGTCATTTTTCATGATATTATTCGTATCGCTTTTGTCAGTCACTTCAGATTATATTAAGGCTCATTGTCTTCCAACTAGTTGTTATTGATTGTGCTTTCTCTTACTTTCAATATACGTGCTAACTTTGTTATTTTGGTCACAGCTACGTATTTTCTTTTCTCCTCGTGCCATTTAATTCTCTGCAACATTGCCTTGGTTTCCAGTTGACTTTATGGGAAGACTATCTAAAGACCTTCACAAACCTTCACCTCCTACACGGGAATTTTTGATACACACTCGTTCTCGTTACCAGTGCTTATCAATGGAGGACACACCTGATGCGCAATCTTCCAAGGCCTCTTCTGCCTCTTCTACCCCATCGTCTTCCAGGACTAAAAAGACTTCTATTAAAAGGCTTAAAAAAGATCCTCCCTCGCCTCCTAAGCAGTCTTCTTCAACTACGATGGCTCTATTGCTCGACGAGATAAGGGCCCTGAAGCCCTTTATTGAGGAAACTAAGTCTACTCTGCAGTTGCTTTCTGACAAGTGGTCGAATGTGGACAATAGAGTCTCTACCTTGGAACAAAATGTAGCATCACTTGAAACTTCTGTCTCCAAAGTAGATCCTTTGTGTGTGCAAGTCTCTCTTCTACACAAACAAATTGAAAATTTGGAGAACAGGAACAGAAGGAACAACCTTCGCATATATGGCCTGGAAGAAAATTCAGAAGGTTCTGACCCAATTGCTTTTTCCAAAACCTTTTTGCCGAAGCTTCTACATTTGCCGGACTCCACCAATCTCAATATTCAAAGAGCACATCGTTTAGGCTCGTTACCCGGCGGAATGACCTCTTCGACAGCGCTGAAACCAGGTGGCGTCATCCTGTATTTCCTCAAATATACTGACCTTCTTACCATTCTGTCTGCTGCAAGGTCCATGAAACGTATCATTTGGTCAGGACACCCTCTCTACTTCTCACAGGATTATGCTAAATCTACAGCTGACCGCCGCAAAGAATTCCTTTCCTTCAGGCCACAACTGCGTTCAATGGGGGCTCGCTTCGGGCTTCTTCATCCTTGCCTATCAAAAGTAACTTTCAATAACAAAACTACGACCTACGATGATCCTCTCAAATTGAAAAGTTTCTTATACTCCCACAATACTGACAACATGGAGTTTGCTTCTGCTTCTGCTTCTAAATAGTCCTTATACATGTAGAATGTTTTTGTTTTTTCAGATTTACAGCTCACGACTGTAGTTTCTCTCTGCTAGCTGATTATTACCTTGTTATGGCTTTTTACGTATAATATGTTCTCAGTTCTGAGGTTGGACTTACTTTGTTGTTCTTTTCCCCATACAGATTTGTTTCCTGATTACCATCTTCTTCCCTCTTGTTCCTGGAGTCTGTGGGATTCGTTCTCCCTTCCTGTTTTTCCCGTTGAGTCTCCGGACCCGTCATTGTTCTATGTGGCCTCCACCCTCCCACCCCTTCTATGTTTTGGATGTTATGTAAGTTATCTTCTCTTGTTATCATTTTCTTATTCTTCTATACTTTTTTCTTTCCTCTCTTTCTTTTTCCTTCTCTTCCTTTCTGTCTGCTCCTCCTTTTTCTATCTCATCTTTTTTTGCTAATAACCCCGATTCTCTTTTTTCTTCCTTCTGATTTCTCCACAAGATTTCCCTATAGTACTATTCTTTTTCAGTTCTATGGATTTACTTACAGTTATTGTAATGCAACGCATGCTTTATACTCATTTACATGTTATACATGCCGTTAAAAATTGTATCTTGGAATGTTAGAGGTTTGCACTCCCCAATTAAGAGACAGAGAGTCTTAACTCATCTTGCCAAACTTAATGCGGATATTGCCTGCATACAGGAATCACATCTTTCTGCTGACGAATCTGCCAAGCTGAAAAGAGGCTGGGTGGGTGAACTTTTTTCTCCCCAGGGGATGGTAAGCACAATGGAGTCCTTCTTTTATTTAAGAAATCCCTCTCTGTCAAGATTCTCACGAGTTGTACAGATCAATTAGGACGTTGGGTATTGGTCAAATTTATCATGGATAATACTCTGGTTTCCCTTCTAAACGTCTACGCCCCTGCAACTGGTGATGCCTCATTTTGGACTTCCTTAGCCCCACTTATCGCCCAGCACTATGATGATAATTTCATTTTAGTAGAAGACTGTAATGAGGTTTTTGACCTCTTCTTGGACAGATGTTCCGCTGCCCCGTATAGTCCACACAAATCACATAAACCATTTACACAGCTTATACGTCAGTTTAAACTTATTGATGCTTGGAGACTCTGCAACCCTACTCTCAGAGAATATTCCTTTTTCTAGCCACCTCATCATACTCAATCCAGGTTAGATTATTTTTTTCTTTCTCATCATCTCTCCCAATCCTTATTTGCTTCTGAAATAGGTCCCATATTAATTTCTGATCATGCATCAGTCACCATTTCCTTGGACGTACTACAAAAACCGTCCCTCACTCGAAAATGGCGTTTTAATAATTTCCTTCTTCTTGACTCAAATTTTGTCTCATCCTTTACCTCATTTTTTCATGAATATTTTTTGATTAATCATTCTGCTGACATTTCATTTCCAATCGTTTGGGATGCGTTCAAGGCTGCAGCTCGGGACTTTATTATAGGTTATGTATCTCGCAAACGGAAAAAAGCGCGACAAACCACTTCAGATCTTCTCTCTAACATCAAACGTTTAGAACACTCATATTATACTTCTAAATCTAAGGATTGCTTAAATGAACTTATTGCTTCCAAACTTCAATTTAATAAAGACACCACAGATAATGCTTCAAATTTTTTATTAAAATCCAGTGCCAAATTCTACGGTGGTCAAAATAAGGCTGGGAAATTGCTTGCCAATTATTTGAAAATTAAACAAAACAAAAGCAATATAGAATCTATTTTCGGTCATGACCAGTCGCTAAAACATAAAGATGAAGACATCTTGAATTAATTTCTTCAATTTTATAAAACACTATATTCTTCTGAATCCTCTTCTTCCGACCATTCTATATCTACTTTCTTATCTACAATCCATCCATCTTCCAACACATCTGGTGACCTCTCTTCTTTGGAGACAAATTTGACACTTACAGAACTTCTTCTTGCACTGAAAACTCTTAAAAAGGATAAGTCTCCGGGTCCGGATGACTTCACGGTTGAATTTTTTCTGCATTTCTCTAATCTCCTTCTTCCGAAATTACATCTGCTTTTATCTACTTTTTTCGAATCTGGTATCTCTTCTGGCTCCTTTTCGGATGCTCTCATCTGCGTTCTTCCTAAACCAGGTAAAGATCCTCAACACTGTAAAAATTATAGACCCATCTCTCTAGTAAATATCGATTACAAAATTTTCTCAAAGGCTTTGGCCTTACGTTTAGAATCTCATTTACCTGATCTTTTTGGAAAGGAGCAATCTGGTTTTGTTAAGGGTCGATTGCTTGCGGACAATACTCGGTTATTTTTTGATATTCTCCCCAAAACTTCTCGCTCGTCAGATTCCATTGCTGCTATAGCTCTTGACGTGGAGAAAGCTTTTGATAGAGTCGAATAGAGATATCTTTTCCAGACTTTGAAGTGGTTTGGATTTGGGCCAAAAATTTCCACCCTAATCTCTCTTTTATATTCTCATCCAAGAGCAGCTTTTGCGGCAAACGGTGGTATCTCTTAATAATTCTCCTTGGAGAGAGGGGTTAGGCAGGGTTGCCCCTTATCTCCTTTCTTGTTTAACCTTACCCTTGAACCTTTCTTACGGCGGATTCGTCAGAATACTAAAATTCACGGTTTTAATTTCAATCAGACCTCAGTTAAAATGGCAGCTTATGCTGACGGTGTTTTATTGTTTTTGTCACATCCCGAATCTTCCCTCCCTGCTTTTTTGGATGAAGTCAATTCTTTTGCACTGGTCTCCGGTTACAAATTAAATAAAGACAAATGTGAAATCTTGCCCCTCACTAAATTTACTTTTAAGGCTGACTTTATCAATTCGGGTTT
The DNA here is from genome assembly GCF_964261635.1 of Lissotriton helveticus. Taxonomy (NCBI): domain Eukaryota; kingdom Metazoa; phylum Chordata; class Amphibia; order Caudata; family Salamandridae; genus Lissotriton; species Lissotriton helveticus. The sequence goes on along the minus strand of NC_136068.1, from coordinate 1,752,678,732 downwards.
CACATGGAATCCTAATTATATTAAATATCTGGGTCTTCATTTTAGCTCTTCTCTTTCAAGTTCCATTGCTCGTAGCATGGAGGACTGCATACAAAAACTAACCGCCCTCACTTCAAAATGGCATCCCCTCTACTTATTGTGGTGGGGCAGATTGGATACCGTGAAAATGATGCTCTTACCCATAATTCTTTTTACTATTTCCAACATTCCTTTTTCAATACCTCTGAAGTTTTTTCAGAAAATGAATTCAATCCTATCCCTCTTTCTATGGGGACATAAACGTGCTCGCATGTCTATATCCAAATTATCCCGACCCAAATCAGAAGGTGGAGTGAACTTTCCAAATTTTGTACTATATCATAAATCTTTTTTATTGAATCAGGCATCCAAATGGATTTTAGATCCTTCTGCGCCTTCTCCTTTATGGTTAACTTTGGAACAATCCTTTATTTCACCTTTTACCTTTGAGGAATACCTTTTATTTTCGCGCAAACCACAATCACTTTCTACTCCTATTCTTAAGCATACTTCCAAGATACTCCCGCCGTCTCTCATTTCCTCCTTTTTTCATCAACCTAAATGGCACAATACTTCTAATCTAATAAATAAAAAAACAATTTTTTGGAAACCATGGAGGCAATGTAACCTCATCTGGGTACATCAATTATTTCATCAAGACCGCATCATTCCTTTTTCTCAAGCTGCTTCCTCCTTTAATTTACCCCCCACATTTCATGCCAAATACTTGGTATTGGCACAAGCGCTACATTCAGCATACCTTACTTACAATGCATCATCCCCTCCTCACCCTACTGACTCCTCTGCTGTTCCCTCGTTACGAACCTTATTAACTAAGGGTAGCAGAGCCTCCAAAATATATGCCTTTTTGCACTCACCATCACTACCCCGTGCCAAAACAAAGACAGAAACATCGTGGGAAGAGGACTTTGATGTTTCATGGTCTATTGAGTTATGGGATAAAATTTGGCTGAAATTGCGCAAATCTTCTAGGGCTGCAAACATTACTCAGACTTTATTTTTTGTTTATAACAGACTCTTATTATCGCCACTTGCCCTTAGCAAATATCATTCAGATTCTTCTGATACATATTTGACATGCTCCGCACCACATGCAGATCTGGTTCACTTACTCTTCAATTGTGCTCCAGTCCATCTATTTTGGATTAAGGTTTGGTCCCAAATTAATATTATTTTTTCCTCGAATCACCCTTTTTCTATAACTCACATTTTCTTAGGAAGCGTCTCTCCTATTTGGACTCATCACACACCTAATGTCAAGATAATAGACCTACTATTAGCTGTAGCCTTTCAGCAAATCACTAAACTTTGGAAAGATCACACTAAACGTTCATATCAGGCCTGGTGGTATGCTGTTTGTTCTAACCACAGATTGGACACGACCTTTGTTTACCCATTAGCTTTAGCCACAAAAAGAAAACACTTATGGGACCCCATTACATCCTTCTTTGATTTGCATGCTAGGCGCTCCTTGTCTCTAACTCCCCTCCAACAAGAAGTTGCAAAACCTCCATAATTTCCTTTAAACTGTTATATTAATTTTATTCATCATCTATATTGATTTGCATGTATAGTATGTTTCATGCCTACTTGATTACTATTTGACTGACTCTTGATTTTCACTGTATTTTGTTTTACTATAATTCACTTATTTATCCCTTTTACATCTCATACCTTTTACTGTATGTTCATCATAACTCTGCTATTATTGTAACTTGCATTCTTTCATATTCTTTACCCAAATAAAATTATTTTGAACAAAGAGACAGTAAGTGGAATGTAGTGGAAGAAAGAGGTGTGTAGTGGAAGCCAGACTAGGCTTCCTTTCCATCAATAACTTTGGAATTCTCCAGTGCTGGTGGCAGGGTACTAAGAAAAAAATGCGGCCCCTGCACTTATCTTTCCACAATTAAGAATGCTCAAGTGTACATTTGGCCAAGGCTCTTCACCGAATAAGCACATTACCCCCACATTTAAGTCCCTAGCTACGTCATTTTAAATAGACATTGAATTGTGGTGAAGCTAAAACGCTCATCTGTCAAACCACTGCACATACTGACCTTTACCGGTGAGTGAAGTGTTTGTTTTAAAAACGTGTAGATTCGGTAACCAGCTTGGCACAGCCACACTGTAAAACTTCAAAGAACAGATGCATTAAAAAGCCCACTTCTATTTGCCTTAAATTAGCAGCATGTGCCCAAGTGGTGTGTACTCGCAGCCTCTGGGCAGCATGGCCAAAGTTGCATAATGTCAGCAGAGGTACCACGTGCATCCTCGTCATAGTTGCGCAGCGACATTGAATTGCCGTTGTCTATTGGACTTCTTTCATAAATCTGCCAAAACGCCCTCTTCTCTTATTTAAATGTTACATAGCATCTAGTGCCATGAAATGTTTATTTCTGCCTGGTAGCCGTATCCTGTTCACTGGGCCCAGCGTCTGTTTCCCAAGTGCTGAGATGAATGCATCAGGGCGGGGATGTCAGGGAGTGAACACTGTCTAATGACCTACATCACCGTCTGCGGTGCTGACTCCTATACTATAGAGTAAAGGTTTGCAATATTGTGAAGCTTTTTTCTTTGAACATTGCATATTACGTGAAGGTTGTGAACTTCTAGGCGAGTTGGTATTTCATAGAAAAACAGGGATTTTTGCAAAGATGTGTCATTTCATAGTCGTCGTTTACTACATGTTATAAGAAAGTGTAATCAGACTTAGCAGAGATCAATCTCTCACAAGGCACAGCCAAGCAAGATATCGAAGGGGCCTGTTTATGAGCCCTTTGTGCCGCCATTGCATCACCTTTTGTGGTGCACCGGTGGCGTAAAAATGCACCAGGTTGCACCCTATTAACAAAGTCATGCATCAAAGCAGATGCGTCACTTTGTAAAGCCCTGCGCTACATTATAACTGGGTCAGGTATGATGTATGCTAGGTGGGCGTTCTCCCACAAAAAGCCTTGTATAAGTGGCGCAGTGAAATCTACTAGATTTCACTGTGCCACTTCTAGACTGCAACTAGTCAAATTCTTACCCCTGGCTCCCAGCAGGCGTAAGACTGACTCAGGTGCATTAAACAGGGGACTTGCCGATGTGTAATGACCCATTGCTTGAGTACCATCACTTTTATGTCGCACTCCAGCAATGCATCATTACTGCGCCTACAGATACGTCAGATATACTGACATATCTGTAACGCGACATGGAGCACAGTACAGTAAATACGGCACATCCACGGTGTCGCAAGGAGGGCACACTGAAAAGTGTTGCATCGCTGTTTTCACACAGTGAGGCAATACTTTTCATACATGAGGCCCAGGCATGTACAAAACGATCACACATTACCACAGCAGACCGTCCCAGTATTGTAAACAGCAAGTATTTTGTTAAGCCCATTGGTCTCCCCTTTTGGGACATATTGGCTTTGGTTTTAGCTTAAGGCATGGTGTGTAGCAGGTGGTCCTCAATCTGTGGGACAGGACCCCCAGGGGGCCATGGATTTCCGGGAAAGGGATGAACATTCCCCTGACTCACCTGTGCCTGGAATCCAAAATTTTGCTTTCATTTTGAAAAAAGACAACCATACCAGGACGGCTCATTTTGATGGTTAAAATGCATCAGCCAAAGTTGTATTAATTGAGTCTCCTGTGCTATGAAAAGCCTTCCTGCCAGGGTGCCTGTTCGTCTGAATGAAATGCAAATGTACACTGTATCACTGGTGTTGTGCAGAATGCCTCTCAAAAAAAAAAAAAAAAAAGCCATATTCGTCACTTTGTAGCTGTGCACAAAGCATGCATGCACCTACTAAATTATGCAATCGCTTTTGTCAATCAGAGTTCGATTTGTAAACATAAAAAAGTAGCATGGTTGGGGGAAGTAAAAGAGGGATAGGGGTAGTAACTAGGGAGGGGTCCACTCCAAGAGGAGAAGCAACATGGAGTGAGGGGGTGGGGTGCGCAAAGGAACATATAGATAGTGTACAGGGAAGCAACATGAAGTGCACAGGGAGGGACAAACTGAAAGAGGAACATGGGAGGAGCAAATGATTGAGAGAGAGTAAAATGTGGAGCTGTGGGGATAGGAACACCGGAGAAAAAAACACCACAGGTTTAGTTAGGGGAAAGGATGTAATCTAACGACTAGGGAGGTTGACCTCCAAGCTGGGGAATCGGATTCAGGTCTCTGCAACGGAGCTCAACATTCTGTGATTCTGGGCAAATCACTTTATCTTCCCCTGCCTAACAAAAATAAATGTAACACAACTGGTGCTCATTTGAAGCGCTCTGATGCCTTCAGGTCAAGTTTGCACTGTATAAAACTTTGAAAAATAAATAAAACATAAGCATTGGGAAGCACATGGGCAGCGAGCATGGGGCGAGGGGTAGATATACACGAGAGAAACTGCAGGGAAAACAAGCATTTGCAATGCATAAGGTTTTGCGTTACTTAGATGGAGAGCTGGATACACAAGGCAAGAGAGGCAGAAATATAAAGACAACAATCTCTTTGGATCATACTTTTGCCCTGAAGAAGCCTGCAAGGGTGAAACTCATTCGCTCTGTTGTGTAAATTTTGAATAAAAAGGATCCTCTATAACATTCAAAGAAAAAAACAGTTGTTCTTGTCATGGTTGTTCTCTGTTGTTTTTGGGATTAAACCTAATGATTGTTGTCTCTATAACCGTGCCTCTCTTACCTTTTGTGCCATATGCTGTGTTTGAGACCATGAACGGTGGCTGGTCTTCAGAGGTGTGAACTTTATAGACACTTTGTAATTAGCTATTACTAGTTTCTCTGATAACATTTCTTGACAAACACCAGTTGTTGGTGCAGCACTGTACACCCTGCCATCATGACTGTATATGGGAGATTAAATGGAGAGCTATTGGTTTTGCAAATGGAAAAGAAATGTGGTGAATCAGGCCGGGGAGGCAAGATGGCGGCTGCGTGATACTTGCGGATAGCTGCTCTCCCACTCACGGCTATAGATGTTGAAAGCTTAACAAGAAACCATAAACGGAAAGAACGGAATGCACGACTGCCTAAACCAGCTTATCGTGACAAGTGAAATCTGCACTTCGCAGCTTAATTTTACAAATTCGCTTACCTGGCGGGAGATCTCCGCCTCAACAGATGCGGATCCAGCTTTCACCTGCAGCATTGTCCCTAGCAACTCGAGCGCTGAGGGAGCTGAGAGCATCAGCAGTCACGGACAGGCGGGCGAGGAGGCTGGAAGTACGGCAGCAGAGCATGGTGCCAAATTCTTTTGTTACATCGTCTCTCCCAGTGAGCATGCCACCAAAGGGGAAGACGGCGACTGCGAAAGATGCAGAAGCAACCAGAGTATCCAAATCAGTCTCCGCGTCCTGCCGTTCGGTGGAGAAACAAACAACGGAATCCAGCGCTGATCGGGATCGTCAAGCAGGGCTACACAGACAAAGTGGCCAGGGGGAAAGACCAAAGCCGAGCGGAACCAGCGAACAGAGGGGTGCTCATGGCAAAGCTCCAATTGTTCCCGTGATGTTTGGAGGTAAGGGGGGCAATAACCTCCTAGCACAGGAATCCAGATTGTCTAACAGTAAAAGCAAAGGAGCCTCTAATAACTTAAACTCTAACCTAAACACTAAAAAGCTTAAAGACAATGGAAAGAAGAAGGCAGCTGAGGTCAAGGGGGACAAGGGGGACAGGGGGGCACAAATTAATGGTATGAGCAGTTCTGCAAAGTCAGCTAGTGCAGGGGCCGAGGCTGATGAAATCAATGGCCTCACCATTGAACTAGCAAATATCTTTACCAGTGCCCCTCCTAACGCACTCCCCAGGATAAATGGCTTAAAACCACAACACTCTGAGGAATCTTTTGTGGTGGACGGGGGGCAACCCGGTGGTCATTTGGGGGCTGATGAAGATAAGCTACCACACGCCCCGGCAAAGACTTCTTTTGACTTGCCCTCTTAGGACCAACCTGAAATAGCCGGCACACCGACTCCAGAGGTGAATAACTTTTTCTCAATGACGAATGAGTCCGACATCTCAGAAGAGAGCTGGAAAAGCAGTCCTGGGGAGCTCTCGACGGACAGTGGCAGCCCTGCCCAGAAGTCCGACACGCAGAGGTGTATATCCTTCCGTACCAAAAAGAAAGGCCTAAGAAATTTAGGGGAAGACCAGGGATTTACTTCTGACTGCAGCCAGGCAAACCAGCTGAAATGGGACTACTCTGCCTCACATCCAGAAGGTGCCCAGGGGTCTGAAACCCTTCCAGCGCAGGATAGCACGAGGGGGGCTAACGGCGCCACAGGGGCTCAAGGAAACCAACCGTTATGGATTTGATCTATGCTACCTTAAAACAAATTCAGTCGGAAGCCCGCCAGGAACATAAGAGGGCCCACGCGGCTACCAGGAAACTCCAGGGAGCAGTTAGGAAAGTTAATAAGGCCTGCTCACAGATTAATGAACGGACCACTGCTCTGGAGTATCGCATAGTGCACTTGGAAGCTAATGTTGAGAATTCAGACAAACAGTCCGCTGCTAATGAAAGCAGAATGACTGACGTCCTCTGGAAACTGGAAGACTTTGAAAACAGACAAAGACGGAATAACTTACGGCTTCTAGGAATCACCGAAAAAGAGGAAGGTAATGACATTCGTGGCTTCGTACTGAAGCTTTATTGCGAGGCCTTTCCTGAACTAGCTCATTGGGACTGGGACGCAGAGGTACAAAGGGTGCACAGGTTCCCTCTAATGCTCAAGAAAAGACCAGGCCAGGAAGAAAAAACAAGAGCCATCTTGATCTTCTGTGGCAACTTTCTATTACGTCAAGCTATATTTGAGAAAGCCAGGCCAGATGCCAAAAGATCTGCAGCAGGACATTCCTTTTTTGTGTGACCTGACTTTTGTCATTCAACAATAGAAAGGAGGTGGAGAGGAGACTCCGTTCACTTATTTCTCCTTTTCAGCAGCAGGGATTGAGTTTTTTCTGATGAACCCGGCTAGGTTGAAAGTTATCTGTAAGGTCTCAATTAGAGTGCTCACTTCAGAAATTCAAACTCAGGAGTACCTAAGCGAGCTCACAAACAAAGATATAAGGAAATAAGGCTAAGCTGGGAATAAGCAGCATCACTATAGGATGGTTTTTGGTTATAAATTGGTGAATTTTCTCTCTGGTTTTGTAATGGGGGCCGTGATGGGGAGCAGCGAGGGGCGCAATCACATGCAGGAGGCATCACAAGGGTCTACGGACCTATTTTGCCACTTTGAAGGGAGGGAGTGGGCTGGGTGGGGAGGGGGGTGGGGATCCGGGACCAAGGGAAAAGCAGGATATTCACGGGATGTGGGATTGCACAATTTCATTAGTTTGCAGGGCAGTTTGTGTTGGGCGTTATCACTAGTGTTTAAATGAAGAAACTCAGAATAGCCTCTGTTAACATCTGTGGCTTAAATGATCCCCAAAAGAGGAGGAGAGTTTGTGTGGATGTGCAGGTTTTAAGAGCCAATGTTCTATGCATTCAGGAAACTCACATTGAGGGGAGCAGAAAGAGGCTTCTGAAGATGTCTGGGTACTATATTGTTGCTAACACAACTCAAGAGACTCGCACAAAGGGGGTGGCTATTCTGGCACGGAATGGGACAAAAAGCTTTCTTAACTTCTCTTGATGCAAAACTGATAGTTTGGGTAGATAGGCAATTGCACAGGGGTGTATTGAGAATAACATGTTTACCCTTTGTTCTGTATACGGCTCGGTGCTGGATGATCCAGCTGTGTTTGACTGGCTTAAATCCGAATTAGTAGGCTGGACTTTACCTCTAGTCCTCTGCAGGGATCTAAATATTAATTTGAATTGCCAAGCTGCCACTAGGAAATCAGCATATCAGGGCAGGAAGCCCAAAGTGTTTAAATCATTGTCGCAACTGCAAGCACTGCATGGGCTAGAGGATGTATGGGCCTCGCTTAGGGGGACTGAAACAGGATATACATATTTCTCTGCACCACACAAGGTACACGCTGGACAATTTTTTGCATCACAAGAACTAGTCTCAAAAAGCACTATAGAACTGTTCCCGAAGGTTATGTCTGACCACAACCCCCTGGTGATTGAACTAGATATCCAGCTCCCTCTTAGGCAGGCTCGGTGGACATTCAATAGGGCCCTTTTAACTGACACAGAATACATTCAGCAGATTGGAGAGTGGATTTCCAGGTTTATTGAGGACAACGTGGGAAGCACCAATCTTATTAATGTCTGGGACACACTGAAACCGGGTTAAGAGGTGAATCTAACAGGTATGGGTGGGAATCCCAGATGGAGAAGAAAAGCCGGCTGCAAACATTATATAGAGACCTAGGGGTGGCAGAGGCTCAACTAATAGAGGTACTGTCGGCTGGCTTGGAATTGGAGGCAACACAGCTAAATGTTACAGCTGCTAAAGCTGCAATTACACAAATCTCAGCTAAAAAAGCAGCCGGCAAATATATGGCGTGGAAAACCCGGGCTGACGAGAGTAGCGAGAGAATAGGCCACTTGTTAGCAGCACACACCAGGGAAAAAATAGTCCATGCTGGAATTAGAGAGATCAGGGGCCCGGGGGTGGGTCTGGTGTCAGAGTCAAAAGACATTATCTCAGCATTTCAGAAATGTTATCAAAATCTATATACCGAAGAATCTCAGGGAGAGCCCCGGGAAAATAAGGACTACTTGTCAGGGGTGGCCTTGGACCAGCTCTCTGGGGAAGAAAGAGGGAGATTAGATGAAATAATCACCTGGGAAGAACTTTCAACAGCTATAGATATGTCCCCCTCAGGCAAAGCTACCGGCCCAGACTTAATACCAGGGGAATTTTAAAAAAAATTTAAAGAACAGATCATGGGTTTGATGCTGGAAGTTTTCCAAGGGGCTCAAAAGGACCTGGCTACCCCAGCTTCGTGGAAAGGGGCAAACATTATAGTTTTCCCCAAGAAAGGCAAACCTATCGTCGAACTAGGGTCTTATCGGCCAATAACCCTTCTGAACAGTGATCTAAAGATCTATTCAAAAATCTTGGCTAACAGGCTGTCTTCAGTCATAGGAAAGCTAGTCTCCCCATTCCAGCATGAATTTGTGCCAGGGAGGGGCACGGTAGATCATATAAGAAGAATTGTTACTCTGTTTGACCTGGCAAAGGTGTCAGGAGACCCTGTCGCAGACATCTTTCTCGATGCCGAGAAGGCCTTTGACAGGGTCTCCTGGCCCTTTCTATGGGCCACTTTGGCAAAGGCAGGGCCTGGGCAGCAAAGTTATCAACGCAATAGGCTCCATGTACCAAAACCCCAAGGCTAGGATTACTATGATGGGCGGGGAGTCGGATATAATCAGAATTTCACGTGGATCTCGACAAGGGTGTCCTTTCTCTCCCCTATTGTTTGCGCTGTACATCGATCCCTTTATTAGGATAATTCTGGGAAACAATAACATTCGGGCAATCCGAATCCCAGTGGGGGAGTCAAAGATTTTCGCATACGCGGATGATCTGGCCATAACAACCACTAATCCCGCTGATTCAGTAAAGGAAGTGGAAATAGAAGCCCAAATTGATATTGTGCAGTGTAACTTGGAGCCCTTGCTACGTAAAACCAAATCTGATTTTAACAGCATGAATAGTTTACACTTGACATTGTTGCGAAGGTGCAATGTTATAAAGATGCTGTTTTTGCCCAGAATTCTATACTTCTTTAGGTCCATCCCTTTGGAGGTAAACAAGACCTGGCTCTCTGCCTTCAATCAAGCCATCTCTAAGTTCCTATGTGCTGGGAAACACCCGCGGAGAGCGCTGAAATACATGACCCTTCTTAAATGCGGGGTGGGTGGTCTGTCCCTGATATTCAGATATTTTACTGGGCTGCAAATTTAAGTCAGATGACGGATTTACTAGGGAAATGTTCTTCAGAGGCTCTAGCCGGCTCTTATCCATCCATCTACAGGCTACTGCTCGGGGTAGAGGCACAAGGCTGTTTGATGCGGCATATTGACTTTGCCTATTTTAAAAAAGTAAAGTTCAAGGTGTTACTGGGCACTTTCAAAATCTGGACCGCGATTAGGAAAAAACTGAAGCTGAACAGGATTCATAGGTATACCCCCTTGTTAAATAATCCACTTTTACCGGAAATTTTCAACGATGGCTATATGGAACTCTGGAGGGAGAAAGGCATTAGATATATTGGGGATCTAATACGGGATAACACAACTCTATCATTTGATGCCATAAAGGGAAAATTCGGAGTGGGTAATAACCACTCCTTTAATTTTTTTTAAATTAGGGATTTTTTCTCGAAAAAGGAGATTCAGGGCTTTAACATCCCCCTGATGGAGGCGGCTTTGGGGGCCCAAGGGTATCCATCTCTAAGTGCTACACACTGCTTAGTGATACTATGGAGGATGATCTCGCTAAACATATGGTCCGATGGCAGGATAAAGTCCAGGCGGAAATAGAGTTGTGTGAGGACTCCATGCTGCTAAGCTCAACAGCAGCCATCTACGTCAACATACAAGTTCAATGTTTTAAAACATGGCTAAATTTATACATCACTCCTTCTCGGATTTTCAAGTGGGGAGGTTCTACAGGTATTCATTGCCCTCGATGCGGAGAGCTTGCCGCCGATAGTGTTCACCTGATTGCGACCTGCCCTCGCCTTACTGAACTGATAGGCAGAATGGCGTACTACGTCAAACGAATATTGGACCATGATATAATGCTGTCTCCACAAGTTATATTATTGGGGGTGAGTAACCAAGCTCTGACGGCGCCCAGGAAGACCTTGCTTTTTATTATGATGGCTATATTTAGGCTTTTCATAGCAACTGTATGGTTAGACAAAGAGCCTCCGTCAGTGCACTGTTGGCTGGGGAAACTATTAGCTGCATATCGTTGGAAGAAAGAGATATATAAACGTAGAGGCTTGAGAGCAAGGAAAAGAGGGGGGGATATTTGGTCTCCAATCAGCACCTGGATTAACGAACCTATGTTTTAAATTTAATTATAGATAATGACCATATATGCCTGAAACATTCCGGATCTGGTTGAAATCTGGGATGATACAGACAAATTAGGGGTCTGACAGGAGACTTAAACGTATTAAATGGGGAATGTAGATGAAGGGCATTCTTCCCTGCAAACATCTGCTTTACTCATGTATTGTTTTTTTTTGTTCAGGAATTGATTTTCGCTTTGCTTTTTCTGTCGCATTCTGATCAAAGTATAGCCTCCCATGGTCCTGGGGGGGGGGAAGGGAGAGGGGTGGGGGGGAGTAAAACAAAAACGGGTGTATATTTTATGCTTCTGCTTGTACAGCATGATTCATGTATAATTTTTCCTTTTTTCTTTAGGTATTTGTAACACGCAAACGATACGGTTGACCACATAAAGGTTTTAAAACAAAAAAGGAAAAGAAATGTGGCATCCACATGCCTTTGAGAGCTCATAAAAGTATGGGTGTCATCGGCTTAGTACTCCATGTTCCTCAGCCTATATAACTTGAGCAGGTAGAAAAATTGCTGGGGAGGAGTCAGTGTGCTAAAGACATTCAACCTGAGCCAAACGAGAAAAGGCAGTATGAGGAAAAGTGAAGGGGGCAGAGGTAGGGAAAAAGAGAAAGGGTGTGGAGAGAGAGAATAACTGAGGTGAGCATAGAAGCCCTAAAATGAGTGAAACACAGAGACTGGAAAGATAGTATTAAATGTACAGTTATGAGCTAACAAACCAGGACCAAATTTGTTAAATAAATATTCACTGTAATGTGTAACTAAGAAACAACATATGTAAGTGGTCTGTGGGAGAGATGTGCTATGAGGAAAATGAGGAATACATGAAGGGATGCAGCTCAGAGGAGTCGGTGATGAGGAAGTGAAACTGATAACAGATGCTGAAAAGGAGTGAGAGGTAAGGGGAGAAGGGAAGCAGAGGGAAGGAGGAGGGCAAAGCAGTACATAATGGTGTTGATATAAGTGTGAGCTGCTCTCATGGAGCTGCTGCACCGGCATAATGTCAAGGAAGGGGCGGGGATGTGGGGAGCTGCTGAAACAATTATTTATTTCAACCACTTACTGGAGATGAGGTCAATATTTCTGGTTCATAAACAGGCTGAGCCTATTACAAGAATCCAGTGAGGAGGAAAATTAGTGTGAAGCGAATGCTGTAGAGAAACCTTATTAAGATATAATTGCGGCTATAAATAAGGACAATTTATTGAGGTGACATCAAAGAAAGACTCTCTTCTATGGACATTTTTTGGATGCTTGATATAATGCATTCTATTATTTTCCATACACAACCATTACCAAATAATCCCCTTTGTGGTGAGTGTGGTCAGTGGTGGAAGTGGGGAGAAAAAAGTAGGGGATCTTTGGGTGGAGAAACATAGGTAGGGAATTACCCGAGGATTAGGTTAGTGGGTGGAGTGAGAGGTTTGGCCAGAAAGAACAAAACATCCTAATTTTTAGTATTTGTTTGCCATTTCACTGACCAATTACTGCTTATTACATTATTTAATTCAACCAATAAATTCACATGTTTATTTAAGGTTTAATATGAGTTATTGACATTAACATGTAATGACAAATTGCCTAACAAGCTTAAAAGTGGAATCACAAGTCATTTGTCTCCGAGCTATGCAGTTTCTGTCATCAACACTTTTCCTCCCTTTTTCCACAAGAGCAGTTAAATCATGAAAGGCAAAATAGCCTGGTTTGAAAGCTTTTTTACATAATCATAGATCTGCCATATTTGCCACATAATACATCATCTACTGCATAATTGATGATTTGAACAAAAGAATTGTTAGTACCACAAATGGATCAAATGTTACTAAAACTATGACCTGTGTTGCTGCGAAGTGGACGGCCCTTTGCAAAGGGTGACTGGTCCCCTTCCTGACTGCTGCATTTGTATGTTACACTGGTACTAATGATGCAAAATCTTTGCAGCAATCGTTAAGGTGTAAAAATGTCAAAATTAAAAAAGAATCAGAAAATCTACTGTATTACGCTGCACCCCTTTTTTGCTGCATAATTTATTCAACACTGTGTCACACTTTTGTCCTCCATTTCTGCATAATTGCAGTGGTCCTAAAGCAGGCAGCACATGTTAAAAGTGCTTGTGCATGAATCAGAGAGACCATGAAGTTTTCAAACATAATTTGGCATGCATGCAAATCCTGCCTTGCCGATCCCTGGTGAGTTGAACTACTACTGCTGAAACAAGGCTAGTGGAGGCACCAATGGAGGAGGCAGACTGGCCTCAAGGATCCTGTGACCTCTGTGACAGAGTCACTGTCTTTATAGGGTGTACTGCTTCGTAGGCCTGCCCACAAAAGTGAAGGTGACTACAGTATGGGATAGTGGTGGACAGGCCTTCAGGGTTAACTCAATCTTGCCACTGCTATGACACCAGGGCTTCTAAAGTCCAGTGGGGCCTTCTAAGGTCTGTGACATGAAAACCCCTGGGAACAGAGGTCAAGAGCCTAGCTTATCAGTTACCAGTATTCACAACACTGGCTGGGGTTGTTATAACACATAATTTGGCTTTCTTTTTCAAGCATGGAAAAAGGCGGAGACAATTTCATATTCTGTGTCTTGTGTGTGTGGAAAATATGTGAATACTTTGAGGGGCCATGTAACCCCTTAACCACATTATATGTGTTTTTCTTTCCTGCAGATACTACGTGACTATCATTTTACATATGTACTAATGCATGCCTTATTATTGCAGCATTTAATTGTTTTTTAAGGCTCACTTGAGCACAATTAGGAGTGGCGAACACAGGGCAGGTCCCTGTGTAGTCCGTAAGAAGAGCTTGGGAGATGCTCAAAACATGTTGACAGGAATCACTAGTTACACCTAATTCATTGCTACTAGGACCCCTAGTATTCTACCCCGTTTTTAATTTACCCCCTAGGAGCAAGAATAAATCATTTGTAGCTCACTATGTAGGTAGTTGTAACTCACTTAAACTAATTCCACTCCACTTCATGACACTGTTTGCAGTACACATAGTCCATCACTTTAACTGCTCCTACGTAGTTGGCAAGTCGCAGCACGCCCCAGTCCATAGAGGGCTGGGATGACCCCAATGATGAAGCATGTCACTGTGGGGAAACCCTGGTATGTGACGGGACACAAAAAAGAAAAAAAAAATCTTTCCACTAAAACACAACTATTTCAACCCCAGCGAGTGTTGTGAATACTGGTAACTGATAAGCCAGGCTCTTGACCTCTGTTCCCAGGGGTTTTCATGTCATTGTTAATTTGTGGAGGGTGAGCCTAAGCCGTCTTCCCTCTTTCTCCCCCTTAATTTTGAATACGCCTTCTAAGGTCTAGCATGGGAATGTGCTCCCTCAGGGGAGTAGTCTGGTGGACTAATCATGAAAACTGAACCTCGTTCATCAGTTCCAAATTCAGAAGCTCTGACCACAGTGCCACATCGTCTCCCTCCACTGAACCCCAAACTGCCCCACTGAAAGAAACTTGCACTGCCTTCAGCTACAACCCAATTGTGCCCCGCTATAAACACTTGGATGCAACTTAATTTAAATGATGCACTAGACAAGAGTAATATGCTGGCTGAAAAAAATAAAATAAGAACATCCTGGAAAAAGCAAACATTCGTAGGGAATGCAAGGTTAAGTAAAGCATGTGAAATGTATTCAGAACAACATCGTTACCTTAACGCTTTTACACTCTTTATGCAGAAATCATTTAGGGCCAGATGTAGGTAATCTCCATTTACCAACTTTTAAATACCGAATCATACCGATTCGGTCTTTAAGAGTAGGTAAATGGGATGTAGGTAATTTCTCTTTTTAAATTACCGAATCGGTAAGATTCAGCAATTACGGAATCGGTATTTAGCGATTCGGTAATTGCCATTCATTCCTTTGGGCCTGGAGGCCCATAGGAATGAATGTCAATTACAGAATCGGTAAATACCAATTCGGTAATTGGGGGAAACATTGAAGGGTGGCAGGGCGTCACTTTGACACCCTGTTGCACCCATCAATCGTGCATGGGTGCACATGTTGCAAACAAACATGCCCTAAGGGCATGTATGTCTGCAACATGGCAGCGTTTGAAAAGCAAAACAAATGCTTTTTCAAGGCTTTTCATTATTTACCACCAACTTCAAGTTGGTGGTAAATAACGAATTCTTAAAGCCCTGTAGCACTGATTACAGTGCTACCTACATCTCATAATACAGAATCGGTCATTTTACAGAATCGGTAATTTTACTGAATCTGTAAAATTACCGATTCTGTATTTTAGGTGGCCCTACATCTCAGTATCCAAATGCCGGTCGGTAACGGCCGAAAATCGGTATTTTCGGCTGTTACCGACCGGTATTTGGATAGCTACATCTGGCCCTTAGTGTTTTTGCCTGAAAAGTTAAGGTCATAACTACAGGGCCCAGAAGGGATGCGTTTAAATGCCCATTGCTTATATCCTGACAAAACTTAAGCAGTGTGGTTTCAAAAGACCATTGGCTAGATGTAGGTAAATTGGATTTACCGATTCATAAATACCGAATTTTACCCATTCAGTATTTATGATTCAGTAAATCCAATGTGGGTAAAAAATCAGTAAAAAATACTCAATCTGTAGGATTCGGTATTTACCGAATCGGTATTTACCGATTCGGTAATTGCCATTGATTCCTATGGACCTTGAGGCCCATAGGAATCAGTGTCAATTACCGAATCGGTAGATACCGATTCGGTAAAATTACCGAATAGACAAGGGGGTCAGGGGGTCACTTTGATGCCCTGTTGCACCCCTGATTCTGTCCTTAGGGCATGTATATGTGTCACATGGCACAGGTGTGTACACAGGAATTCATTATTTACCATGAAATAGTATTTCATGGTAAATAACGAGTTCTTAAAGGCCTGTGGCACTATTTTAAGTGCCACCTACATCTAAATACCGATTCGGTAAATACCGAATCCTACAGATTCGGTATTTTTTACCGATTTTTTACCTGCATTGGATTTACCGAATCATAAATACCGAATCGGTAAAATTCGGTATTTATGAATCGGTAAATCCAATTTACCTACATCTAGCCCTAAGTCTCCCAGGGCCTAAAAAATGAATGTGTCCATCTGTAGTGCAGCTGGTGCTCATATAAAGTGCTCTGATACTGGGATGAGTTCAAGCAAACTTTACCATGACTAATACGTAGTGTGTGTATGTTATGATGGCTGGCAGGGAGGGGCTCTGTAAAAGAGACTTAGGATCTGAGGCTCTTTAAATTTAAAGAGAAAGAGCTTCTTATAAACTTTTGTGTAATGAAGGAAACATGCTTCCCATGTGTTCAAGGGGAGTTCAGGGAAGCAAAAGGGAGGTAGGCGTTAACCCCATCGCTGCTGCCGACGTTCAACGGACGTCGCGTGCACTACCTCGGTAGTGCTGCGCTTGTCCGTTGAACATCACGGCCCCGCCCGCGCAATAGAACGTTCCACACTAGCGCAGAATGTTCAGCGAAGGCAAGGGGTTAAGTGTGGGGGTACCCTTTTCAAAAAATCACGTTGTCTTGAAGCGAGGAAGTGGGTAAACATCCAAAGCTGCTGACTTTGGAGCTGGGGAACAGGGTTCAATCCGGCGATGGCTCAACATTCTGTAACACATCACTTAATCTAATGCCCGGGGTCAAGCAATTAAAAATATATAAATATAGCATAGGGGCAGTCAGGCAGCAGGAGGAACAATTCTCTGTTTACATGTAAGCAAGCTAAAGTTGAACACAGACAAACAGTAACAGAGCAGGAAACCAAGAAAAAAATAGTTCAGCAAAGAACAGATAAAGAATGAATGCGTAATGAGACAGTACTAGATCCATGTTCTGTGGGACGAACAGAATAGAGAAAGGAGGAACAAAGATGCCAGACTGACCACTAGCAAGCAAGGTTTTTAAAGAATACTGACATAGACAAATGAAAAGCAATGCCAAAAAATGGGATGGACGTATAGCCCACACACTGATTACAGCATGTTTAGAAGAGACAGCGCTGTCTAGCTCGACCTAAAGAAACTATTAATTAGAATACTTAAACAAAAAGAAAAAAGTAGACCTTGCAAATGGAGCATTGGAAAGACACACTGAATGGGTGCATGTTCCCAGACCCAAAAATAGGCTGTGAAGCTCACACTTGTTAATGAATTAGAAGCAAGCAAATGAGAGTGAAGATGAAAAGTGCCGGCTTTGGGGTAGTGCGACCAGTGCGGCGGCACTCTTAACTGATCTGATGGGGGGTCACTGACCTCAGGGGCGTCTCTGTGTTTAGCAAAAACCTATGATTAAAAGCACCTCCTGCAGAAGTCCTTGTGAGTTCAGCTTTCAGGCAGAAATACAAATCTAATGATAACTCTTGTGATTTATGTTCCTGCTAAAGAGAGAAGTCTGGGTTTTGTCTAGTCATAGACTCACCATATAGTAGCGCACAGCCTGATATGAAGAATGGGTCTGTATTTTATGTGGCCACCTGAGTGGATTAGTAAAGCCAGACTTTACTAGTGCTCAAACACAAATTAAATGTATTTGAGAGAGGGGCTATGGAGAGATGAGGGGCACTTTTGCAAGGTGGTAATGAGGGAATCGGAAGAGGAGGTCATTTGGAGGTACTCTAGCGCTAAAGCGAGTCCTGACAATGAAACCACCCAATGGTCATAACTGGGCAGACTCTTAGCCCACTGTAAGCTAAAAAATGTTTTGCATCAGACATCATGTGTGCTGTCTGATGCAAGACCTAAAAAGCACATCTTCCTTAATGAAAACGTTTTTCACCTTCTGATATAGAAAATAGCACCCCAGGCAGTGGCACGCATTTGACCAGGTCTGCTTGAGGAAACCATCAGGAACTTTGTCAGAGGACAGGAAGAGAGCACATAGATTTTAGACCTAAAACAACTAAACTGAATCCCTGTTGGAAATGGTCTTTTGCAGGGTTATCCCCAAACATTTTGCTTCTTCCTCCTATTTTTTCCTGACTTGTTTGTGTTGGTTTTAGGACTCTGGACACTTTACCACTGCTAATCAGTGCTAAAGGACACATGCTCTCTGTGTAAATTGTGTTATGCATGGGTGTTTCCATGATTGGATGTTTGATTTACTTGCTAGTCCCTAGTAAAGTGGCCTGAGTGTACCAGGGCCTGTAAATCAAAGGCTACCGACGAGGATGAAATGCCAGAAACCGGTCCCCGGTAGCTTGTCTCCTTTCTGGTGAAGAATTGGCTTGGTAGTTTGGTCTGCCCTGTTCCCATGATGCACTGGGCCAGGGACAGACTAATTTGCATATAGCCAGGTTCTGAGCTGGGATGGGGCAGTGAGCTAAATAACGGTGATGGATCAAGCCCTGATCTTTGGACTGGGTAAGAGTGGTCTGCTTAATTCAGACACTCTGTTCATCACCACCCCCTTTTCTGAATCGTTTTTGGCCACTATAGGTGTGGCAGGGTATACTCAGACATGAGTCCCTTGCTCACTGCTCCATCAGGATTCAAGCAAGCCGGGCCGACGAGGCTGAAATGCCAGAAACCGGTCCCTGGTAGCTTGTCTCCTTTCTGGTGAAGAATTGGCTTGGTAGTTTGGTCTGCCCTGTTCCCATGATGCACTGGGCCAGGGACAGACTAATTTGCATATAGCCAGGTTCTGAGCTGGGATGGGGCAGTGAGCTAAATAACGGTGATGGATCAAGCCCTGATCTTTGGACTGGGTAAGAGTGGTCTGCTTAATTCAGACACTCTGTTCATCACCACCCCCTTTTCTGAATCGTTTTTGGCCACTATAGGTGTGGCAGGGTATACTCAGACATGAGTCCCTTGCTCACTGCTCCATCAGGATTCAAGCAAGCCGGGCCGACGAGGCTGAAATGCCAGAAACCGGTCCCCGGTAGCTTGTCTCCTTTCTGGTGAAGAATTGGCTTGGTAGTTTGGTCTGCCCTGTTCCCATGATGCACTGGGCCAGGGACAGACTAATTTGCATATAGCCAGGTTCTGAGCTGGGATGGGGCAGTGAGCTAAATAACGGTGATGGATCAAGCCCTGATCTTTGGACTACTTCTTTCATCCCTTCTTGTAGGTTGGTTTTGGCGGTGGTTGGGTCTTTGGTGAGTGAGAGGATCAGCTGAGTGTCATCAGCATAGGAGATGATGTTGAGGTTGTGTTGATGGGCAATGGTTGCGAGGGGGCTCATGTAGACGTTGAAGAGGGTGGGGCTGAGAGATGATCCTTGCGGGACGCCGCAGATGACTTCGGTGGCCTCTGACTTAAAAGGGGGGAGGCGGACTCTCTGAGTTCTTCCAGCGAGGAACGAAATGATCCAGTCCAATGCTTTTCCTTGAATTCCGATGTTTCTGAGGCGTTGTATCAGGGTGCTATGGCAGACTGTGTCGAAGGCTGCGGAGAGGTCAAGGAGGATAAGGGCGACTGTGTCTCCGTTGTCCAGTAGTGTTCGAATGTCGTCTGTTGCTGCGATGAGGGCGGTCTCGGTGCTGTGTTTGGCTCGGAAGCCAGACTGTGAGGAGTCGAGTGATTTGTTGGTTTCGAGGAAGGTGGCGAGCTGATTGTTGATGGCTTTCTCAATGACTTTGGCAGGGAATGGGAGGAGCGAGATGGGGCGGTAGTTTTTGAGTTCGGTGGGGTCAGCTGTGGGTTTTTTCAGAAGGGCGCTGAGTTCGGCGTGTTTCCAGCTTTCTGGGAATGTGGTGGAGTTAAGGGAGTAGTTGATGACATCTCGGAGATGGGGTGCGATAATGGAGTCTGCTTTGTTGAAGATGTGATGGGGACATGGGTCTTTAGGGGATCCTGAGTGGATGGAGTTCATCAGGCGAATGGTCTCTTCTGTGGTGATTGGGTTCCATTCTAAAAGGATATTCGGAGGAGGTAACTGTTCGGAGGTGAATGGGGTGGACTGGTTTACAGGTTGGTTGTCAAAGCTGTTGTGGATGTCGGCGATTTTGTCATGAAAGATTGAGGCAAGGGAGTCGCAGAGGATTTGAGAGGGGGTGATGTCGTTAGAGCTGGCGGTGTGGTTGGTGAATTCTTTGATGATGTTGAAAAGTTCCTTGTTGTTGTGGGCGTTGTTGTCTAGTCGGTCTTTGAGTGCTGATTTCTTGGCTGTCCGGATTAGTTGGTGGTGTTTGCGGGTGGCGTTTTTGAAGGTGGCTAGGGTGATAGTGTTTGGGTCTTTTTTCCAAGTTTTCTCAAGGGAACGACAGAGCTTCTTGGATTTCTTAAGGTCGTCGTTGAACCAGGGGGCGTTCTTGCTTCCTTGCTTGATTTGATGTTTTTTCAAGGGTGCTAATTTATCGGCGGTTTGGGTTAACCATTGTGTGAGGTTGATGGCGGCTTCGTTAGGGTTCGTTGAATAGGCAGGGGGTTTTTGAAGAAGCGATGTTGAGATCTGGTCGATGGTGATTTTGTTCCAATTTCTTCGCAGAGTCGGTTGAGGGTGGTTGTGGATCGAGGTCTTATTGTAAATAAAGTGGATGCAGCTGTGGTCCGTCCAGTGGAGGGGTGTGGTATGAGTGAAGGAGATATGCTTGCTGGAAGTGAAGATCGGGTCGAGTGTGTGTCCTGCATAGTGGGTGGGGGTGTCAACAAGTTGTTTGAGTCCGAGATTGGCGAGGTTGTTCAGAAGGGTGGTGGTGTTAATGTCGTTGCTCTTTTCCAGATGGAAATTGAGGTCTCCAAGTAGAATGTATTCTTCCGAGGGGAGGGCGTGTGGGGTGATAAAGTCAGTGATGTCTTCGCTGAATTTTGTACGGGGTCCTGGTGGCCTGTAGAGGAGGGTGCCCCTAAGTGTTGTATTGGGGTCGGTGTGGATCTGGAAGTGAAGGTGTTCGGCGATAGCGAGGTTGTCATCTGAGCTGGTTGAGACGCGGATGGTGTTCTTGTGGACGATGGCGATGCCTCCTCCTGTTTGGATGGGGCGGTCCTTACGGATGATCTTGTAGCCGTCCGGGATGGCTATGGTGATGTCTGGAGCTGAAGAGGCGTTCATCCAGGTTTCTGTTAGGAAGGCGATGTCCGGAGAAATGGTGTTGAGTAGATTACAGGTTACCTATAGGCTCCAAATGGTGCAGAACTCGGCGGCCAGACTTGTATTAAAGTGGCCCAGGAGATCATCAGCGACGGAAGCCCTTAAGGCTTTACATTGGCTACCCATTATTAAAAGAATTTTATTCAAAATCCTGCTCATCACCTTTAGGGCCATTCATAAACTAGGACCGTTGTATTTGCGGAAAAAATTCATCAGATATCATCCAACCCGAACTCTCCGCTCGACCAACGCCAATCTTCTGGCAGCTCACCATTCAGGCTTAAGACCCGTGGGGGCAAGTCCCTTGCGGTGCTAGGCACAAAAGCCTGGAACACACTCCCCACTCACATAAGAGCCTTGGATAGAGAAATTGAATTCAGGAAACAACTAAAAACCTGGATCTTTACTCTACCTGACACCACTGCCAGACTCCTAGTGTAAGAATTCTACCTGATCAGCTATACAAGTTGGGCGCCAAGATGCTCCTTGGAGCGATAGTTGCGCGATATAAATAACCCCTTACATTACATTACATTACATTCCAAAGGTCGATGGTGTGTTTGTGAACCGAGCGGGTGTTGAGAAGGATGCATTTGAGGTGGTTGGTGTTGGCTCTCTGTTTGGTGTTTGTGGGTTTGGTTTGGGATTTGACGCAGGTGAATTTGCAGGAGTGGCAGGTGAAAGGTCCATGGATGTGTCCTGGTGCTGCTTGGGCGCAGTTAGTGAGTCGGCCGGGGTTGAGTGCAAGGAGGGAGGAGGCGTCGTATGTAATGCGGGGAGGGTGGGTGAAGCGGGGACCAGGGCGTAGACGGGCTTACCTTTGGCGCACCTTCAGCGCGAATGGGGCGCGTCCGCTGCGCGTGAACGCTGCGCGATTGTCCAGCTGTCATAAATGGAGGATGGAAGGGGGCGGAGCATGGGCGGGGCGGCTGGGAGGCGGGAGCGTGGGGGGAGGGACGGGCTGAAGGCACAACCAAATGGCGATCGGTTAAAATACACAACACACAGGCTAACACGCCGATATTGGGCACAAGGAAGACAAAATTAGTAATGGAGATGTTATTATTAAATTAAATACTGCCCTGTTCCCATGATGCACTGGGCCAGGGACAGACTAATTTGCATATAGCCAGGTTCTGAGCTGGGATGGGGCAGTGAGCTAAATAACGGTGATGGATCAAGCCCTGATCTTTGGACTGGGTAAGAGTGGTCTGCTTAATTCAGACACTCTGTTCATCACCACCCCCTTTTCTGAATCGTTTTTGGCCACTATAGGTGTGGCAGGGTATACTCAGACATGAGTCCCTTGCTCACTGCTCCATCAGGATTCAAGCAAGCCGGGCCGACGAGGCTGAAATGCCAGAAACCGGTCCCCGGTAGCTTGTCTCCTTTCTGGTGAAGAATTGGCTTGGTAGTTTGGTCTGCCCTGTTCCCATGATGCACTGGGCCAGGGACAGACTAATTTGCATATAGCCAGGTTCTGAGCTGGGATGGGGCAGTGAGCTAAATAACGGTGATGGATCAAGCCCTGATCTTTGGACTGGGTAAGAGTGGTCTGCTTAATTCAGACACTCTGTTCATCACCACCCCCTTTTCTGAATCATTAGTGGGCCTGCAGCACTGATTGTACCACCCAGGTGAGTAGCCTTAAAAAGGTAACTCAGGCCGGCCATTGCAGAGTCTACACGCAGTTGGTAACTGCCATGTCGACTTGGCCAGTGCACACACTTTCCAGGTCCTAAACCTTCCCTTTTCTACATATCAGTCACCCCTAAGGAAGGCCGAGGTACCCCTGTGGGCAGGGTGCATTGTATGTGAAAGGTAGGATATGCCTAGGTGTGTGTGGCATGTCCTGATAGTGAATAACAGCCAATTTAGTTTTTCACTATTGCAAGGCTATCTGTTCTCATAGGCAAGAATGGGCAGTTTGATTATAACATCTTATAATCCTAAACTGACCCAGGGAACAATGTAGAAATTCGAGTTTAGTATGCCTGAACTCAGAGTGTTAAAATACATCTTTTAGTGAAGGTGATTGTTACATTCTGTGTTTGAAAGTACCACTTTTAGAAAGTAAGTATTTTCTTGCTCAGTCATCCTGTGTGCCTCTGCTGGAATGTGGATTGCCTGTCTTTGTTTTGGATGACAGAAGGCTGGGGAGCAGGAGGGCTCCAGGTAGTCTAGGTAGGGTCAGGAAAGGGCTGAATAGACCTGAGCTGCAATGGGGGAAGAGGGAGATTTCCTTGCACCTCAAAGGGCCTGGTCTGCCTCTAACAAAGCCGCCTCCACCTGCTGCCAGAAATTCACACCAGAGAAGGTGGAACTGGTTCTTGCTGGGCACAGACACCCTCTGCCTAGAGGATCAAAGGATTTTTGGTTATCAAAAAGACTGCCAAGAAGAAGAGCTGGAGAAGCTCTGAGTAGGGACTTCCACTTTGCTGTGTGCTTTGCTGTGTTGGCCTGCAGTGGCTGCTTCTGTCTTGGGCAGTGAAAGAACTGGACTGAACTTTCTGCAATCTACTTTTGTGAGTTTCTCCAAGGGCTTGAGGTAGAGCTTGCCCCCTGTTCACGATGTCTCGGGAACAGCAACGACTTCAAGCTCCTCTGCCCTCAGCACTGGGGACTGTGTGTTTTGTGCTGCAACAGCAGAAAAGCAACTCGACGACATCTACGATGCCGCTGCCAACTCCATGTCCTGAAGGCACCGCAGAGGGCACCGCCGCAATGCCGCACTGTAACCCTGGTCTCACTGCCGATGCCTGCTGATGGCACCACCGAGCCGCAGCTCGCACCGCGACCTGTGGGCGCCACACTCCGCAATGCCTCGCTTCAAACCGAAGACGGGGCACCACAGAAAGCACCACCACAAAGCAGCAACATGACCCTGGTCTTACCGACTCTGCCTGCTGCTGCCGCCACCCAGCTGCTGCTCACACCTCGACCCATGGGCACCGCACTCCACACCGCCTCACTTCACAACGATGCTTTGGCCTCCCCGATGACGCCACTCATTGCTGAAATCAACGCAGCTGCTTGCACCGTGGTCCGAGGGCACCGCTCGTAGAGTTACATGACGCACAGCCCTCATCATGCACCGCAGCCTTGACGAGCATCGCCTTCATCTTGCACCGCGACCCTGGTCTCACCAACGAAGCCATCTGATGATGCCACTATGCCGCTGCTCGCACCGCGACCTGAGGGCACTGCATGCCACACTGCTACATTTTGCAGCACAGCACCCGACGCCTGTCTATGCCAGCACTCCTGACTCCATCAGAGAGGAGATCGACCTGAAACGTGTGTGTCTTTGAGAATTGGTAGTGCCTATCTGGAAAGAGAATGCCGACCTCTCTTTTGCCCTATCAGTTAAGTCGAACTGCCAGTACTCAGACGTTAGATCAAACATGCTGAGGTACCAGGCAGCCCCTAACCGATCAATGAGCTCATCAGCTCTGGGGATGGGGTGCGCCTCATTCCTGGTGACTGAATTGAGTCCTCTGTAGTCCACACTTAACTGAAGTTCGGGCGTGGCACTGGGCATGGCAGCCTTTGGACCAAGACCACTGGGCTGGCCAAAGGGTTGTTAGAGGACTTAATCACCCCAAATTCAAACATCTTGGAGACCTCCTCCTTGATGCAAGCTCTCACCCTGTCAGTAATTCTGTAAGTTTTGTGCTTAACAGGAGGACTGCCCTCAGAGTCTACATCATGGAGACACCAATCAGTGACACTGGGAGCCAAGGGGACCAGATCATAAAACTGTCCCAGCAACTGGTGACAGTCATTCTGCTGCTCAGGGGTCAGGGTGGAAGAGAGGTTCACACCATCCATTGACCCATCTTGCTCTGTTGCACACAGGTCAGGAAGAGGCTCAGTCTCCTCCAATCTAGCATCTGTTGCAAGGAGCATGCCCACTTCAGACATCTCTAAGAGGGGCTTCAGGTTGTTGACATGTAGGACCCGCAAAGGGTTCCTTGGAGACCGCAAGTCCACCAAGTAGGTGACATTACTCTTGCCCTCCACCACCTCAAATGGTCCAGTCCACTTATCCTGGAGGGCACAGGGCTCCACTGGGGCCCTGACCACACTTTTTGACCAGGCTGAAGCTCAACCAGAGTGGTATTCTGGCCATATCACCGCTTCATCTCCTCTTGGCTGGCTTCTAGATTCGCCTGAGTTAGTTGTCTGAATTGCCTAGTCTGGTTCCTGAAGACCAGCATGTAGCTATATACATCCTGGGGAGGTTTTCTGAGTGCTTGCTCTCAGCCGTCCTTGACCAAACTCAGAGGTCCTCCTACTGGGTGACCATAGAGAAGTTTAAAGGGGCTGAACCCTAGGGACTTCTGTGGCACCTCACGGTAAGCAAAGAGAAGGCATGCCAAGAGTACGTCCTACATCATAGGTTCCTCAAGACCCATAATCATGCCTTTGAGGGTCCGGTTGAATCTCTCAAGTAGCCCATTACATTGGGCGTGGTAAGGAGTGGTGAACTTGCACGTTACACCGCACGCCTGCCACAGGTACTTCATATACTTGGAAATTAAATTTGTTCCTCAGTCTGACATCACCTCTCTAGGGAACCCCAAGCGGGAGAAAATCTCCATCAGTGCGATACCCTCCACGGGGGCCGTCACAGTCCAAAGAGAGATGGCTTCCGGGTGGCATGGTCCACCAAGACCAGGATGAATCTGTTGCCCATGGCTGTCTTGGGATCCAGAGGCCCCACAATGTCAATATCCACCTTTTCAAAGGGGGTGATGACCACATGGAATAGCTGGAGAGTAGCCTTGTGCTTCTTCCTACTCTTTCCACTTGCCTGGCAAGTCTGACAGCTTCTGCAATAAGTGTCTGAACTCTTGTGCATTTGGGGCCAATAAAAGTGGGTGACAAGCTGTTCAAGGGTCTTGTCCTGCCCCAAATGGCATGCTAAAGGCACAGCATGAGCCAGCCCCAGTAAGAAGGCTCTTGAGTGCTGGGGTACCACCAGCACATGGGCTGACCCAGGCTCAGCAACCTTAGGCTCACTATACAGGAGACCATTCTCCCAGTAGATCCAATGTGATCCAGACTGATCACCTGCTGCCTGGTTTGTGGCCTGTTGCCGCAAACCCACAAGAGAAGGGCACGTCCTCTGGTCCTCACAGAACTCTTCCCTGGAGGGTCCTCCCTTCTGCTGCCAATGGGTCAGCTCAGGCACGTCCCCCAGTTCAGCTACCTGTTCCCATGTAGGTTCCAGGGCATCCCCCTCAAGGTCTACCTCCTCCTGGACTGTGGGAACTGTGTTGGTGGGTTTCCCGCACCCCCACCCTCTTCTCTTTAAGGCAGGCACGTTGGTCTTTGATTAAGGCTCCAGGTCCTCCTGAACACCCTTACTGGATGTCGTGGATCGAATGGTCATGCATGCCCACTCAGGCAAACCCAACATCTCTAAATGAGCACTTCGGTCCACCTTAGCCCAAGGGGAGCTCTCCAAATCTTTACCCAACAGACAGTCAACAGGCATGGCTGGCCTCACAGCTACTTGAAGAGTACCTGGGCCCCCACCCCCCACTCAAAGGGCTCTCTGTGTTGTCAACTGCAACAACAGAATAAAATGCATTGGGGATCACCTGCTCTTCAGACACCAGCCGACAACTGTCAGCTGTCACACTGGCTGTGGTGTCTCTAAGAGCGACACTCTATGGCCATTGATGGTCACCCACTGCCTTTACTTCTTAGTGTTATCAGGCAGCTGGGCCCTGGGGACCACCTCACAGTCTCCTAAAGAGACTATGGACATCTCTGCGGGACCCCACCCACATTGGGCACCCATCTCCTCCCCCAGGACTACACTAGCCATCTGCCAGGATAGTGCACCAGTGGGTGATATCTTCCCATACAGGGTACATCTAGCATCATAAGAACAGTGGCCTACTAGACCACCTTAAAAGAGGTCTAGGGCCCCTGTGAACAGGCGTATCTGTCAGGCCCCTGCCTTCTTCTCCGGGGAAGGCTGGGAACGCTTCCCTTGGGGATTATTTGGGGGCCTTTCTGGAACTCCCTCTGTTTACGCTTACTCGGCGATGTGACGGCAACTGCTGCGACAGCGACACACTTCTCTTCGTTGAGTTGCGCTTCCAGCTCCCAGTAACACGCAGTCTCTCAGAAGGCCCAGCACAATGGCAGGCATTTCAATTCTCAGCAAGGCAGGTTCCCCAGGAGATGGTGGTGAAGTCTTGTATCCCTGAGAGGTCAGGCAGGAGGCAAGCTTAAAGTTCAAGCGCTTGTAGTTCTTCTACAAGATGATGAAAAGCACACTCAGGCCTCTTCTCCTTTCTTTGGCAATGAAGCAATCACTGCAGGCCAACCCCCAAACACACAGCACAGGGGTAGTTTCTTCCTTCAGCTTCCTGGTTCTTCTTCTCAGCAAAGGTTTGTCTTGATTCCCAGAAGTGATCTAAAGTTCCGGAGTCTGGGTCCCCCTTTTTATATCCATAAATCCTTTGTCTCTGAAGGCAGAGAGTGTCTGTACCTAGTCCCAACCAGTTCTTGGTACATTCTGCCAGGGCACAACTTCTTCCTTTGTCAGTGTTGGCCAGGGTCATCAGACGCACCACAGGAAGTGGAGCCAGCATTGTGAAAGGCAGGCACAGCCATATTCAGGCCCAGGTTCTACTTCTCCCACCACTCCTCATGCACATAGGTCTATTCAGCCTTGTGCTGACACATTCTGTCATCCCAGCCCTTTCCATTCACAAACCAGACATGGAATACAC
Source organism: Lissotriton helveticus (assembly GCF_964261635.1). Lineage (NCBI taxonomy): Eukaryota > Metazoa > Chordata > Amphibia > Caudata > Salamandridae > Lissotriton > Lissotriton helveticus. The sequence continues at coordinate 1,752,650,885 of NC_136068.1, read as the reverse complement.
AACCTGGCAGGCTTGGATGCTTAGGCAAGAAAATACCTACTTTCTAAAAGTGATATTTTCAAACACAACATGTTAAAACCAACTTCACTAAAAGATGTATTGTATCATTCTGAGTTCAGGCATATTAAATTCTAATATCTACCTAGTTCCCTAAATCAGTTATTATTATAAGATGTTATAATCAAACTGCCCATCCTGGCCCATGGGAATAGGTAGCCTTGCAATAGTGAAAAAGTAAATTGGCTGTAATTCACTATCAGGACATGCCACACACATCGGGGTATGTCCTACCTCTTACATACAATCCACCCTGCCCTTGGGCATACTTTAGGGGTGTCTGATATGTAGAAAAGGGAAGGGTTGGGGACAGGCACTTACCACGTCAACATGGCAGCACTAGGCTGCACACAAGCTCTGCAATGGCAGGCCTGAGCCACAGGTTACAAGCTGCTCTGGCGGGTGCCACAATCAGTGCTGGAAGCCCACCTGCAGCATTTGATTTACAAGCCCTGGGCACACGTGCACTGTACTAGGGTCTGACAAGTAAACCAATAAGCCAATCATGGAGTCACTAATACATTACAACAATTTACAATAGGGAGCACTTGCATTGTGGCACTGAATAGCAGTGTCACAGTGACCAAAGCATCTAGACCAAAGCATCTGTGATTTGAGTCTAGGTGATTGGAGCAGCCCAGTCCAGGATGCTCTGGATCTTGGCTTGTAAGGGTTGTCCCTGGCCTCCACCAACAAGGTGGCTCAAGTACACCACAGTGCCTGGCCCTATCTGGCATTTGGATGCCTTGATAGTCAGTCCTGCAGATTGCAGGGCTTGCAGAACCTTGCCAAGGTGGATCGGGTGATCCTGCCAGGTGGAGCTAAAGACAGCAATATCATCAAGATAGGCTGCACTGAAGGATTCCAACCCAGTCAGTACTTGATTCACCAACCTCTGGAAGGTGGCAGGGGCATTCATTAACCCAAAAGGCATCACAGTAAACTGATAGTGCCCATCAGGGGTGGAGAATGCTGTTTTCTCTTTGGCTCCTGGGGCCATGCCAATCTGCCAGTACCCTGCGGTCAAGTCAAAGGTGCTTAGAAATGTGGGGGCCCCTAGTTTGTCTATTAACTCATCTGCTCTTGGAATGGGGTGAGCATTTGTCTTGGTGACAGAGTTGAGCCCTCTATAGTGCACACAGAACCTCATCTCTCTGTGGATGAGGTTTGGGGACTAGAACCACTGGACTGGCCCAAGGGCTCTCATAGGGTTCAATTACACCTAGCTCCAGCATCTTGCTGACTTCAGCTTTGATGCTTTCCTTGACTTGGCCTGACTGTTGATAGATCTTGCTTTTGACACGGTTACTGTCACCAGTGTCCACATCATGGGTACACCAGCTGGTCAGACCAGGGGTCAAGGAAAAGATGCTAGCAAACTGCTGTAAGACTTGCTTGCAGTCAGCCTGCTGTTGGGGAGTGAGGGTGTCTGAAAAGACTACTCCATCCACTGACCCATCTTTTGGGCTGGTAGAGAGGAGATCAGGGAGAGGTTCGCTCTCTGCTTCCTGTTCCTCATCAGCCACCATCAGCATCGTGAGGTCAGCCCTGTCACAGTAGAGTTTGAGGCGGTTAACATGGATAACCCTTTTAGGTGTCCTGCTGGTGCCCAGGTCCACTAAGTAAGTGACCTCACTCTTTTTCTCCAGGATAGGGTAAGGGCCACTCCATCTGCATGGAGAGCCCTTGGGGCCACTGGCTCCAAAACCCACACCTGTTGCCCAGGTTGAAATTCAACCATGGCAGCTTTTTGGTCATACCAGTGCTTCTGCAGCTCCTGGCTGACCTCGAGATTTTTGGATGCCTTATCCATGTACTCAGCCATTTTGGACCTTAGGCCAAGCACAAAGTCCACAATGTCCTGTTTGGGTTCTTGGAGAGGCCTCTCCCAACCCTCTTTTACAAGGAAAAGTGGTCCCCTTACAGGATGACCAAACAGAAGTTCAAAGGATGAAAACCCCACTCCCTCTGTGGCTCTTCCCTATAAGCGAAAAGCAGGCATGGCAACAGGACATCCCATCTCCTTTTGAGTTTTTCAGGGAGTCCCATGTTCATACCTTTTAATATCTTCTTGAACCTTTCTGCAAGACCATTGGTTTGTGGGTGGTATGGGATAGTAAACTTGTACTGCACCCCACACTCCACATGTGTTTCAGGTAAGCAGACATGAAGTTGGTACCTCTGTCTGAAAACCACCTCCTTAGGAAGCCCTACCCTGCTGAAGACACCTAGGAGAGCCTTGGCTACTGCAGGAGCTGTAGTGACCCTAAGGGGAATTGCTTCAGGGTACCTAGTAGCGTGATCCACTACTACTAGAACAAATTTGTTCCCTGAGGCTGTGGGGGGTTCAAGTGGACCCACAATGTCCACACCTACCCTTTCAAAGGGCACCCCCACCACTGGCAGTGGTATCAAGGGAACCTTTGGCTTGCCACATGTCTTGCCACTGGCCTGACAGGTAACACAGGAACTCACAAACTCCTTCACTTTTTGGTTCATCTGGGGCCAGTAAAAGTGGCTAACCAACCATTCCCAAGTTTTGGTTCACCCCAGGTGTCCAGCTAGGGGGATGTCATGAGCTAAAGTTAGGAGGAATTCCCTGTACTTCCGTGGCACTACCACTCTCCTGGTAGCTTTAGGATTGGGGTTTCTTGCCTCAGCATCTAGTAATCCCTCTTCCCAATAAGCTCTGTGGGTACCACTGACATCTCCCTTGGCTTCTGCAGCTGCTTGCTGCCTCAGGCTTTCAAGAGTGGGGCAGTCTCCTTGACCCTGACACAGCTCTTCCCTAGTGGGTCCCCTGGGCCCAGGAGTCCAGCCCGGTAAGGCTCAAGCTCCACAAGTTCAGTTCCCCCTTGGGGAGAGGGGTCCTGAGAGGCTGGCTGTGTAGAAGCTGGTTCCCCAGTCTCCTTGCTTTTTCTCTTGGTTGATTGGGCCATACTTTCAGGCTCCAACCTCACTTGTTCACCCTTCTTTTTGCTCTGTGCTCTGGTTTGGACAAACACCAGTCTAGGAATACCCACCATGGCTGCATGGGTTAGTTGCTCAACTTCAGCCCAGGCTGAGATCTCCAGGTCATTTCCAAGCAGAGAGTCAGCTGGCAATTGTGGTGAGACCACTACCAGTTTCAGGCCAGTAACCTCCCCCCATCCTAATGTTACCCTAGCTAGGGGGCGTTGGGTGGTAATGCTGTCAGCATTGGTGACCGGGTACGTTTTCCCAATCAGGTATTGCTATGGGGAAACCAGCTTTTCCCTTACCATATTGATGCTGGCACCTGTATCCCTCAGGGCTTCTACTCTAGTTCCATTGATGGAGGGGTATTGCATATATTTGTTACAGTTGGTTGGCCACCCAGCCACACTGGCAACCTCCATATTCCCCAAGCAGACTAGACTAGCTTGAGTGTATTCCCAGATTTGCTCTGGGCACTCCTCTGATCCCATCTGTAGATTTACTGTCCCTGGAGTAGCTGGAATGGGTGCCTTAGGGGCTTTGTTGTAAGGGCAGTTAAATGTCCCAACTTCTTACAGTTGTTACAATAGGCCTTGTTAGGATCAAAGTTTCTTCCCCTGAAGGGCTGAGGCACATAGGGAGTAGATTGGGACCCACCCACCTGAACAGGTTTTTGGGGCCCTTTGGAAGACTCAGACTTTTTCTCTTGGGGATTCTCACCACCTTTCCCCTGAGGGGTGGGGGTGGTTTGTGACCACCTTCTTTTGGTCACCCCCAGTGGCTGTCCTTGTCAACCTAGTCTTGACCCAGTGGTTTGCCTCCTTTCCCAAATCTTGGGGAGAAATTAGACCTAGGTCTACCAAATGCTGATGTAACTTTTCATTTGTGCAATTACTCAAAATGTGTTCCTTCATAAACAAATTATACAGTCCAGTAAAGTCATGCATATTGTGTTAAGTTAACCAACCATCCAGTGTCTTTACTGAGTAGTCTACAAAATGTATCAAGGATTGGGTCTGGGTTTTGCGAGCCCCCCTGAACCTAATTCTGTACTCCTCAGTGGTGAGTCCAAATCCCTCAATCAGAGTCTTCTTCATGAGATGTGCATTGCTGCAGGCCCAGGAGAGCGGGGGGCTCTCGACCCAGGGGTCCAGCAACATGTCTGCTGTGTGGCACCCTCTGCAGCCACTCAGCCCAGACGTGGTTTGTAGGTTCGGGTTTTGGAGGGCATCTCTAAGATGCGCTTTCGTGCACTTTACATTAAATCCCATACTGGCATCAGTGCGGGTTTAATGTGCTGAGACGTTTGATACCAAACTTGTCAGTCTTTAGTGTAGCCATTATGGTGCTGTGGAGTTCGTAATGATGACCTCCCAGCACCATATACTCTTAAATGCATCACTGCACTTACAGTGCCCAGGAATGGCCCTGGGTACTGTAGGGGCACAGGGCTCATGCACCTGTGCCCTCACCTCTGGCATAGGGCACCCAGCTAGAGGGGTGACAGAAGTATGTCAGGGCAGTGGGTTCTGTGGGCATGGCACACAGGGATGTGTGCCATGTCGACTCTTGTTTTAGTTCTGTACTTAGGCACTCAGCCTGCAAAGGCAGTGTGTGGGTGCCAGGGTACAGGGCCCCTGAGGGTGGCACAATAAGTGCTGCAGCACTCAGGTCTTCTCTGGTCACCATGCCCTGGGTACCTAGGGTACCATTTGCTAGGGGCTGACAGGTGGCCAGAGGTGCCAATTGGGTATTTTGTTTCAGTATAGCTTTTCTTTATAGGGCAGGAACACAGACACTGGGTACCTGATTGGCAGGGTCCCAGGGCACACTCAGTCAAAGCACATCAGCAGTTCAGAAAAAAGTGGGAGCATACCAAGGCAATAAAGATGGCACTTTCTCACATCTACCTTTCAGTGGGAAAATTGGGCAAAAAGGAGTATCCAAGCCTTGGAAATAAGGCAACCTCAGGAGCTCAGTTCATCAAAAAGCAAAAACGATCTAGAGATTTTGCAGCCTGAGCTGGACAAAGTTCTGGAGGGAGAGGGTTTCAACCCTAATGGGCTACTAATAGCTAAATGAATAACAGAAGCAAACATTGTCCCAACAAAGAGCAAGGTTACTCAGGTAGCAGTGGAGGTGCACCACCATTTAACAGTAAGTCTCAACTAAGAGGCCCAGTTGGCAACAATTCTTCCCAGGGAACTGTACAGCAAACAGCAGAGGACAGCTGAGTAGTAGCATGTCCTTGGTGGAAAAGGCTCAGTTGGATGAGGTATTTTCACTCTCACAGGTGGAACCATAGGTGGAGCCTGTAGTGAAACATGATGAAGGAATGCCTTTGGATGATTCCCCTTTATTAGTGACCCCAGACATCTCTCTACAAGCAGATTCCCCATATAGCCAATCCCCCTGCCGGGTAGGAAAAGACAGCAACACATGTAACATCTTCCTTCGTTCATTTCAAGCTGTAGTTGATGCTCTAACATATCAGTCTGGTAAGTTAAACATCCAAGTGGAACTACTGAACACAATGGATCTTTACATCACTGCAGTTGGTTCAACAATCGGTGCATTAAACTCGCTGGACCTGAAGTCATAAGCTGATTTCATTACAAGACGGGAGGCTACCATTATGCATACAACTTTTAATGCAGTCCAAGCATAGCCGCATATGTCACAAAGCAAAAGTTCCATCTTAGAATACATATGAATCAACAATAGCATGAATCACTAGGCAATCAGCCTCTTTTAAATGCGGCTCCAAGCAAGATAAGTCAGCTCCTTACTTGGCTCTTTATAATATTGTAATTTCATGTTAAAGACTTGTATTTTATTATTAATCTATATTTGTTACTATATACTGATTAACCCCTTAATCCCTACAGGAGTAATATTTATATATATATATATACAATGTACCTGTTTTATATACCATCTTATAAGGTAGAGTAACACTTTTTTACTCCTTATACCCAGACCCCCAACCTCCAATTTACGGAGGTTGGCTTCCGCTTTCCTTTCCTGAAGTTGTCTTTATTTTAAAGTTATAATTCTTTCCTCTCGCGCGCGAATTATTCAAAAAACACAGTGACCCGCTTTTATTTTCAGAACAATCTCCCAGACGTTCATAATTGTGCCCAATACCTTAGACTTTGTCAAAACCTTGTGAGGTACGACGCTTTGTGAATGTATCTAATTTTTTATCCGTGTTACCCTCGCCTCCCTCCCATAATCAGTCTATTAGGATTGATATTTACAAACTAATTTGAAGGTAATATTAAAAAATTTAAAAAAAATTAAAAAAGGGAGAGGATATATATATATATATATATTGAAAATATTACTATAAACATATATAAAAAAAAAGGCTGTACATATATAGAAAGTTTATAGAGAAAGGTTAAGAATTCTATATAAGCTTCAGACATTCTTATATATTTATTTTTTCAATTCAAAATATGTCTGAGTCAGATTCTGATTCAATTCACAGTATTACTGTCGAATCTGATTTTAATAATGATGCCATCAAAAAACTTATCCACAAGGAGATGAGATCATGTATGTTTTCTACTCTCTCCCAAGTTATGTCATCTAAGAGACCCTTGATCCATGATAATGATGACCTATCTGACTTGGACATAGCTGAGATTAATGATCTCACCGAAAAAAGGGGTAAGAGGCATAAAAAAAGTAATAATATTGATTATACCCCAGAGAGCACGGGAGGTCCTAGCACCTCAAATTTTACAGGAGGTCCTCGTATCTCATTTGCCTCAGGTGTCCCTCGCGGCACAAATCTGAAAGGTGTCCTTAGCGGCACAAATCTGAAAGGTGTCCTTAGCGGCAAAAATTTGATGGGTGTCCCTCGCGGCAAAATTCACCAAAGTGTTCTAGATAATGATCCAAGTGATATTGATGGCTCAGAATTTCCTGACGAACATATTCTTGACCTAGATGAGGACGATCAAGATATTGATTCCTTTCTCTTGAATGACGACAATGGTCCTTCATCTTCTAAAGATAGTATCTTGGACCGTTTAGGGGAAGAAATGTTCTCCCCTTTTAACATTAAACATCCTAGAAGCTCAGAGTGGACTCCACATGAGCACGTTTCTAAATTCATATCTAAATGGATTAGGAACCCTTTAGAAAGGGAAACTTGCAATGTTTTGAGGGCAGAATGCACCAGACCTTCAATTGAAGGTAAAGTCTGTCAAACTCCTAACCTTGATCCGGAACTATTTACTTATCTTTTTTAATTAGGAAGAGACCCACGCAAAGGCTTGGAAAGGTCACTTAAGCTCTGCCAAGATAAAGTTCTCGACATCCTAGGTCCACTTACTAAAATAATCGACGCAGCTGAGGAGAGTTACCTTAATGGTTCCCCTCTTGACACACACTCCATTCGAGGATGGAGCCAAAGAGCACTTGTCCTCTTAGGAAATGCCAACGCAGGACTTAATTGTGAAAGAAGAAGTGTAGTCCTCAATAAAATTAGTACAAAATTAATCGATATGGCTGAAAAAGAAACCTCCATTAATCCAAAAGGTTTACTTTTTGGAGAAGTTTTAATATGTATCAACCTTTACCGCTTTAGATAGAGCGCATCAAAACATGAAAAAAGTTTTTAACTACAACAGCAACCTTTTTGGAAGGGCTGGAAGAAGGGGGCAATCTTCCGGCCGCTTTAATCGACGCCCCTTCCCAAGAAACAGAGGCAATTTTGGTAGAGGGTACCAACCACCCAACTAACCACAGTTTTATCCACCCAGAGGAAGAGGTTTCCGCTCCAGAGAATTCCGAGCACGAGGAGCACCTGCTGACTCCACCCCTCAAGTGAGTACTCCTTCCCCTTCCCTTTCTTTGAATCCAAAAGTAGGTGGCAGACTAAGATTCTTTTACCACAATTGGAAAATTATCACACAAGATCCCTGGGTTCTGAACACCGTTCAAGGTTTTTGTATAGATTTCACCAAGACTCCAATACAGTACTCTCTTCCAAGACCGACACCCCTTACACTAGATCAAGAAAAAATCATAGAAGAAGAAATTTCCTCAATGCTAAAAAAAAGGAGCAATTCTAGAGGTACCCATGGAATTTATGACATTCATAAGTACTCTCTTCCTTGTGGAAAAGAAAGACAAGGGTTGGAGACCGGTTATAAATCTCATGGAACTCAACAAATTCCTTGTCTACCGTCATTTCAAGATGGAGGGCATCCATCTTCTCAGAGACCTCTTACTAGAAGGAGACTGGCTAGTCAAATTAGATCTGAAGGACGCCTACTTTACAATTCCCATGACAAAGGAACACCAACCCTTTCTTCAGTTCATTTGGAAAAACCATCCTGATTCTTTCTCAAGACTATGCTCAAATCATCAAAGATCTGAAGATAGTTATAGACCTCTTAGAAAGTCTGGGTTTTATCATAAACTGGGAAAAATCCATTCTAGTCCCCTCAAAGAAGATGGAGTTCCTGGGCTTCACAGTAGACACAACAGAATGTTTTCTCCTCCCTCCCAAGAAGATTGCAAAATAAGAAAGGAGATAAGACATGTATTGAAACAAGAAAATCTCTCCCTAAGAGAACCAGCAAGACTTCTAGGCCTTCTATCTTCCTCCATTCAGGCCATTTTTCCGGGACCACTGAATTATCGAGCCCTTCAGAGAATAAAAGCAAGAGCTCTCAGGTCAGGTCTTTGGTACGGAGATCGAATTTCCTTAAACCCAGATGCAATCTTAGAACTAACATGGTGGTTAGACAATCTAGATGCATGGAATGGGAGAGCGATCTTTGGTTCAGCACCAGATTTTATTCTAGAATCGGATGCCAGCCTTCATGGCTGGGGTGCTTGTCTACAGAACCAGAACACTGGAGGAATTTGGTCCCAACAAGAGTCCCTGCACCACATCAATTATCTAGAATTAACTGCAGGACTTTATGCTCTAATGAGCTTCAAACGCTTTCTTCAAGGAAGATCAGTCATATTGAAAATGGACAATATGTCTGCCGTTGCTTACATAAACCGTCTAGGAGGGACCAAGTCAGAAGACCTCTCCATTCTAGCAAAGAAGCTTTAGTTTTTCTGCCTAGAACACAAAATCTCTCTGAGAGCAGAATACCTTCCAGGGAAATCCAATCTTTGCGCAGATTGGAATTCAAGATTCATCTTGGATTACAGCGACTGGAAGCTCAACACTTCTGTTTTCAACTCCCTCAGTCATTTTTGGGGCCCATCCCAAATAGATTTATTTGCGAGCAGATTGACTACCCAATTGATATCTTATTTCAGCTGGATGCCCGATCCTGGTGCTCTAGCAGTGAATGCCTTTCTCCAACCTTGGGTAGGGATCAACGCTTATGCCTTCCCTCCATTTGCAATGATCCAGAGACTCCTTCAGAAAGTGAGACAAGACGATCCTCAATTGTCCTAGTAACTCCTTTTTGGCAATCCCAAGTCTAACGATCTCGCTAGACTTTCGTCAACAGCTTCAACTCTCCTTGGAGAGTCATGGGCCCCTGGAACACATTACGGGTACAACAACATTTTGAAAGTCTGGTCACGTTGGTGCTTGGAAAGGGACTTGGATCCCATGGAGGCACCTATTGTTGATATAGTTAATTTTCTTGGAGAACAATTCGATAGAGGTTCAAGTTACAGATCTCTCAATTGTTTTAGATCTGCTATTTCTGCAGGACATTCTCTAATTAACAATAAAACGGTAGGTAAAAATCCTAATATTTGTATAATACTTAAAAGTATCAGACTTAGAAGACCTCCTCAACCTAGCTATCAATCTCTTTGGGATGTTAATTTAATTCTTGACCTTTTTTGTTCTTGGCCAGTTAATTCTCTTCTCAGCAGGAAGAATCTTTCTATCAAATTAGCTACTCTTCTTTGCTTAATTTCATGCATTAGAGTCTCTGATGTTAAAGCTCTAGATATTTCTTTTAGATCTTACGATATGTTTGGAGTCAAATTTGAAATACATAGAAGAGCTAAAACCATGTCAGATTCTATTTTCTATCCTCGTTTTGATACTTGCACTAAACTCTGTGTTGTTCAATGTATGAAAGAATATGATGTGAGAATGAACTCTCTTCATCCTTTGAATGTATCTCAGTTACTCCTCTCTTTTGTTAAACCCCATAAAGGAATTTCTTCTAGCTCTATTGCTGGATGGGTTAAAACAGTCATGAAACTTCCTGGAATCAATCTGAATATTTTTAAACCACATTCTATTAGAGGCGCAATGGCCAGTAAGTCATTCTGCTCAGGTGGTAAGTTAGATGATATTCTAAAGGCTGCTGATTGGTCTAATTCTAGAACCTTTGCTCATCATTATTGCAAACCTGTTTCTCACATGTCTGATGTTGATTTACATTGCTACCAACATGCATAATGGTAGCCTTCGATCTTGTAATGAAATTGCGATTCTCCTATTTACATGACCAGAGAATCTGGATTTCATTAAAGACACGGAGGCTAACATTATCCCTCCCACCCTTCCATGGGTGGTTGATTAAATGATATAATATATATATAATATATGTTATGATATGCTTATTTGAATTTTTTACTTACAAACAAACATTATTTTCCTTTGCAGGATTACTTACATCCTTTCCTTTGTCAGGAATTGTTATTTAGATGATTGTTTATTATTCTTGTCCTTAATACTTTTATTGGGATTTATTAACAACCTTTCTTTGCCTTGCAGATAACTTGTCTTCTTGATTTCACACCTGTGGATCAATCGTGGATGGTGTATTCTTCCGTCATCCTTCTTCAAGTTTGATGTTTCATTGGATTTGTTTGGACTTTTCCTTTTTCATTGTCACCACATTTAAAAGAGGCTGATTGCCTAGTGATTCATGCTATTGTTGATTCATATGTATTCTAAGTTGGAACTTTTGCTTTGTGACATATGCGGCTATGCTTGGACTGCATTAAAAGTTGTATGCATAATGTTAGCCTCCGTGTCTTTAATGAAATCCAGATTCTCTGGTCATGTAAATAGGAGAATCGCAATTCTCAATATATTTCTGCTTGTACTGCAGTCCAGCTTTAGATGAACTGTCATCAATCTGCAGTTAACAACAGCCTCGGAAGCAGTCGGCATGCCAGTGCCAACTAACTTCGACAATTGTGCTCCTAACAATAACGTTTTTTACCAAAAAACAACACAAACTTTAAATGCCACTGTGGAGTTGAGCGTTTCAGATTTGAAACTGCAGGGTAGTGGAGCTGAAAAGTCTTCAACCAGTACGCATCTGATAAATTTTGAAAGCAGTGACAGACCCCTCCCCCCCCCCCAACATTCCATCAAATAACACCAGTGTAGGCATGGGAGAATCATTAACACATATTTTACTAAGTACCACTCCACTTGGAGATACTAGTCAGCCAACTAAGATACAGTGAAAAAGGCTCAGGAAAGCACATAATATAAAGTGTAATTCATGCATAGGTGAATTACAACCTGGACATACAGGTCAAGTACATCTCATTTTTAAAACCAATAGTAAACACAACAGGATCAGTCAAAACGCTGGAAGAGAAATGGGATCAGACTGAGGAGGCATATATTCACAACGATTTGATCAACACTCTCACCGACCTAGCAAATATGGTCACCACATGCAAAACAAGTGAATCTTTATTACAATTGGATCCAAACCCACTATTTGAAGCCCTTCCCACACAGAGAAAGAAGAGTCTCAACGCACTAGGGTCAGAGAAAGAGCAAGCCCCAGCAGGAAAACACAGGAACACAAGTGGGGAATCTGTGTTTTTAAACAACCAGGCCACTACAACGGCTCATCTGGTAAAAAAGGTAAACAAATCCTGGGGCAATCCCTCTGTAAGAGAGGGGTGCATCCTCCCATTATTGAAATGATAATCTCCTACAAAGACAACAGAAAAAAAGTCAGGATCCGTCAGACAGAACTTGCAGCACCGGTAATGATCAAAAAGATCTGCACAGATGGCTATTGCATAATAGCCAGCAGAAGAGGAAACGTCACCGTTGAGCTTGAAATCACTCCCTTCCATCACCTGCCCACCTGACAACCATTGCAATGTGACATTTATACCAAAGTACAAGTCAAGGGGACATTTCGACAAGATTAACAGAGGGGCACTGCTACGCATGGCTCAAGAAATCCCGTCCTTAAGCCACAATTTTGTCATCTGACATTCATGCAGCCACTTTCTCCAATTTTGGTTGGGGAAGAACCAACAAAAATCATTTAAGCAACGGCTTTGCTAGATGAACAAGTATGGACAGAGAAGCAGGCATTTTCAAACTGGGGAATAGAAATGACATGTGAAAAGGGCAACCCATATCCTCAGTTTCTTCAGCCTGAAAGGCTTGAGGCCCATGCCCCGGTAACAGGGGTGGCCGGGGCTCACACTGCCAGAATGAAAGATTTAAAAATTCTGCAGGGGGGCGTGGCTAGCCAACACCCAAGATGGCTGCATTGAGATATAGCTTTGATCGCTGCCTGAATAATCTTCCCTATATCCGGCACAAACATATCCGTTTTGCCAGCCAAACTCTAAGGATCTGAGGCTCCTGGACTCCCTGCATAGTACGATCCTGGAGCGACCGGAATCTGATGCTCTGATCTGCAGATATCAGCTCCGGAGCTGTAGACCGCAAAGCAGTGGAGGCACTGTCTGATATCTTGGATGCCACATCACTGATCCCTAAAACAGACCACTTCCCACTGTAGCACACCTGCCACTGACTCTTGCACTGCCCGTATATCAGGAGGATATTTATACGGTCTTCGGGCGGCTTTGGCGGAGACCCCTAACAGTGCGTGATCGCGTTGACGTGCCCCGCAGGCTCCGTTGTGAGTGGCCTGCGTTGGAACTCCCCTTGCTTTTTTTTAACCGAATACGGTACCAGAGAGAGGGGACAGTGGTGGTGCCGGATCGTTTCTCTCCCCCTGCGAGGTACAACTGCATGATGCACATCTAACATCAGAAGAGGTGAGGAGCCCCCAGCTTACGGGCCTGATCATATAACCTTCACTTGACGCCCCGTCATAAACAACAATAGACTCAAAGGACGTGTTGGGTCTTTAGTCATCAGAGGGGTTGGCAGGCTGATAGTCCCTTTGAATCAGATGGACTTCAAATTACGGGGCTCATATCTGCAGTTCTGTAGCCCAGCAAAACACACAAGATGATGGACGGAATGTTGAACAATGGCAAAACATTCACCCCCAGTCACAGATCTGGGTTTAATCCATCGTTATTTTGCTCACCAAGCCTCCCCAGTTCTGACAACGCCATATGCAAACCAGTCTTGACCCTGTGCCTCATGGGAACAGTCCAGCCCGAACTGCCAAGCCATGTCTTCCCTGGACCAGAATGAAGCATCCTAGGACTGGTTTCTGGCTATCAGTCGTCCTCAGCCAGGGTAGCTTGACTCCAGTGGCTTAGTGAGCACGGGACCCACGTCTGGGCATACCCTTCCCACATAAGGTGAACAGCAAAACACACAAGATGATGGATGGTATGTTGCACAGTGGCAAAACATTCACCCTAGTCACAGATCTGGGTTTAATCCATCGTTATTTTGCTCACCCAGCCACCCCCGTTCAGACATGGCCATATGCAAATCAGTCCATAGCCCATTCAACTAATTAAAGTACCACACAGTGGCTGTGCGCCTGACTGGGCACTGGCCACTGAGATCTTTAGCTACAGGGCCAGAGGGGTGATCAAAGACACACACAACTGTGGGGATCGAACCACATCCGTGATGCCCTGGCTTGGGTAGTGCCCTATCTGGGGATACACCACAGCCCAATTTGGATGCACAGTTACACATCCATGTCCTCCAGGGCTCTGTATGCCTCTGGGCCAGATACCCCAATGTTGTCTCTGTGCAATACACAATTGCTGCTGCAAAGGGCTCCAGACAAACTCACCTGCTAAAATGGGTGAAATTTGCCCGTTCAAAATCTGACGCCACAGATGGGAAAAAAGAATAGATGGAGGAAAAACAATAAACCGATAAGGGGTCGCCGATGCTGGTGGATGTTATGCCATCCACGAGGTCCCGATGGCTCTGGAACATAAGATTGATGCAGTATCTATAGATGTTAACCTTATACGTACCGACTCGAGAAACATGGGAGAACGGGTCAAGGCGACAGAGGATTCCGTGGCAACGTTTCAACACTCCACGACACAGCTTGAAATGACCGTTAAACAAGTAGATGACCAAACATCAAAACTCAAAGCTAAGCTAGAAGATTACGAAGGTCAAGTGCGCAGAAACAACGTATGCATCCTGGGAGTCCCGAACAGGCGGAGGGACAGACCGCAGACCTCTTTGTCGAGGACTTAATCCAAAAGTAGCTGCAGCCCACACCATTTCCAAATATATTTCAGTGGGGTGCACCCATTGAGTCCCCGGGGATCCCTCGAAGCCAGGTGCCCCAACACCTCCACTCCTGGCAAGGATCTTTAATTTTCGAGATAGCGACATAATCCTCCAAAGTGCAAAGGTGACTCTATTCTGCGAACGTTTGGTTAAATGTTTCCACCCTTCCATTACCTTTAACCTTTATGGGTCGTAGCTAGAGAATGTCATAGTTCGCCTCTGGCAAGGATCTTTAATTTTTGAGATAGGGACATAATCCTCCAAAGTGCAAGATCTGCCCCACTCATTAAATTTGAGAAAACAACCATCACTTTCTTCCCGGATTTCACTTATAAGGTGCAACAAAAACACAGGTTCTTTTTGGAAGTGAAATGGTCACTTCGAGATCACAATTTGAATTACGCAATGTTTTTTGCAGCAAAACTGTGTGTTTAATCAAATGGAAAGTCGTGGTTTTTCCAAACCCCGGAGGCACCTGTGACTGGTTGGATGGATGGCGCTCCTCTGGATCACAGGAACATTCCTCTCCGGATCGTACTCGCAGACGAGAGGGCCACCTGGGGAAAACCGACTGAAATGAAGGAACTTGGGTACCAGTAGACCTTAGTCTATGAAAGGGGCCGGCTCCACTTTTCATGTCGAGAGAAGACCTCTGGACAGCTGCTGCACCAGGTGCAGTTGTCGCCCAACTGGGCAAGGGTGACTCTATTCTGCCAAAGTTTGGTTAAATGTTTCCACCCGTCCATTACCTCTAATCTTTATGGGTCATAGCTAGAGAATGTCATGGTTCGCCTCTTCTTTCCCATCCTGGGGTGGAAATAGAAGGCTCACTCTGGTGTCGGGAATATAAAGTCCCAGTTACTGTTTGCGGAGTCTGTCGCTAATTATCCTGGGCAAATGCATAGATTTTACAGGGAAGTAGGCTGTATTCCTGGGTAGTTCAGCTGTGTAGTGTTCTCCTTTACGCAGCTTTCTTCTGGGTACACATGCAATCTGCAAAATTGGGGGGTGTTCAGTTTTGAGTCCACATTGCAGGGAAGTCGGGTGGGTGAGGGATTCTATTAGACTTTTATATTGTTTTTTTGTCCAGTCTGAATATTGCTGTCACCTTTCATGCTATTTGCTAGCCACTACTGTGTATTACATTTTCATTATGGCATTAATGGTCTTTGTCCCAAGCAATGATCCTGGAGGATTGGATAAGATTGTTCCTCACTGCCTTACTGTGTTACCCGAGGGGGGGGCTTCTAGCAATGTTTACAGATGAGTGCTGATCCAATAACCCCCCCTCCCCTAGGTCACCTTAAACTGCTCTTGTGGAATGTAAACGGCCTGGGTGATTGCATTAAGTGGGGTATAGTGCTATAATACTTGAGAAACACACACCCGATCTTATATTGCTCCAGGAGATACATATCCACGGCTCCTCCTATTGTGCACTCAATATACGGGGAAACAAACTGATAGCTCATGCAGGCTACGCTCGGGGATCCAGAGGGGTGGGTATCTTGGTGTGCAGTTCCCTGCCCTTCCAGGTACAAAACATCACCCATGACCCCCTTTTCAGAGGTGTCATGGTCTCTGGGCGATGTGGGGGCAGGTCCCGCAACATGACTTCCCTATATATACCACCCTGACTACATTCCTCTACCTTGACTGACTTGGGCCTACACATGCTGAATCTGCCCGATGAAGATGTCTTAGTGGGAGGAGACTAATGCCGCCTTTGAATGGCAATCTGGACCTCTTGCCCCCAGACGAGGGGAACCATGGGGTAAGCTGTTGCAGGACTTTCTTGAGGCCCTGTTCTAATATATGTGTGGCGAGTATGTAACCCCACTACTAAACAGTACACCTTCCACTCTGGGCTACACTTTTTTGTAAAGCCACCCAACTCCCCATGTTTAATGACATCTCCTTTCTCCCCAGGGGCATGTCAGACTATTCCCCGCTCACGGCATGCTATGGAAGGATTCCATACTCCACGCTCCACGAAATGGTCCTTAATCCTTGGTACCTAAAAGTCCCGGCAATCTGTGACAAACTGACGGTAGCCACCCAAAACTAATTTGCTGAAACCAACGGCTTTGTTGACTCAGACGTCACACTATGGGAGGCATATATTATAGAGACACTGCGGAAGACGCGGCTAAAACCCACAATCGAACCACTCAACAAAGCATGTATGATATTGGGGATAAGGCCAGGAAGCTATTGGCATGGCTTGATCAGCGTGATTTGCCCAATAGATGGGTGGCTGGGGTAGTGAATAATGATGGGGTGAGGTCACAATACAGAGCCGGGATCGCATGGGCTTTTGCCACTTACTTTGAACAAATGTATGCTCCCTTACCCACATCCACATACGATGCAGCCAGAGAGCTGCTCTGCACCCTGCCGCTACCCGTGCTGGAGCCGCAAGTTTGAACGGATCTTGATGCCGTCTTCATGGCTGACAAAGTGTCTAAAGCAATTGGTGCACTACACTCCCGAAAAGCCATGGGCCTCAGTGGTCTCCCTATTGAGCTCTACAAATTAATGCCTCATTTATTGCCCGCTTCCTCGTGCAAATGTACGAGAAGACTGTGGACTTGGGTTTAGGGATCACATAAAGAAAACTATTGATTAGATTTGGAATATTCCACCAATGCAATCTTCCAAACGGTGAACAGATGCATGCATGAATGCGAGGGAAAGAATCAGCTGTGTGTTGTCGGTATAGGAGATGATGCTACGGTCATGCAGTCTGGCGATGCGGGTGAGAGGGGCCATGTAAATGTTGAACAGGGTCAGGCTGAGGGATGATCCTTGGGGTATGCCGCAGATGATCTTGGAGGCTTTGGATCAGAAGGGGGTAGTTGGATGCGCTGCGTTCTGTCGGAGAGGAAGGAGGAGGTCCATTCCAGTGCTTTGCCACGGATTCCTGCGTCATGGAGGCGGGTGCTTAGGTGTGGTGCCAGATCGAGTCGAAAGCAGCTGAGAGGTCCAGGAGGATGAGGGCCGCGGTCTCGTCGTAGTCCAGCAGGGTCATCGGTGGCGGCGATGATGGCTGTTTTCGGTGCTGTAGTTGCTGTTTGTTGACGGTCTTCTCGATGACCTTCACTGGGAACGGGAGCAGGGAGATGGGGCGGACGTTTTTGAGGTCCCTCGGGTCTGCCTAGGGTTTCCTGAGCAAGGCGTTGATTTTGGCGTGCTTCCAGCTCTATGGGAAGGTCTCGGTTTCGAAGGAGTTGTTGATGGCTTGCGGAGGTGGGGTGCGATGGAGGCTCTGACTTTGTTGAAGATGTGGTGGGAGCATGGGTCGGACAGGGAGCCAGAGTGAATGGTGCTCATGATTTTGATGGTGTCATCCTCGTCGATGTTAGTCCATGCGAGCAGTGGGTCGCTGTGGGTGGTGTCCGTGGGGTCCGGAGGGGTGTTGGCTGCTGTGGCGGTCTAGTTGTTGAAGCTGTCATGGATGTCTGCCATCTTGCGGTGTAAGAAGGAGGCAAGGGCGTTTCACAGGTCTTGCGAGGGTGGGATGTCGATGGTGTTGGAGCTGGGTTGGAGAGTTCTTTCACAATATTGAAGAGCTCATTGCTGGTGTGTGCATTGTTGTCGAGGCGGTCCTTGAATGAGGTCTTTTTGGCGGTTCTGATGAGGTGATGCTGTTTGCCTAGGGCATCCTTTTCGGGCTGCTAGGTTCTCTGGTGTCAGTTTGGTATAGAGTCACAATATCGAGTTTTTAATATTGATATGCATTAATATCGATTAAAAAATATAGAAAGGACACAATATCAACTGGAGAGAATATAGACT
Source organism: Lissotriton helveticus (assembly GCF_964261635.1). Taxonomy (NCBI): domain Eukaryota; kingdom Metazoa; phylum Chordata; class Amphibia; order Caudata; family Salamandridae; genus Lissotriton; species Lissotriton helveticus. The sequence continues at coordinate 1,752,632,665 of NC_136068.1, read as the reverse complement.
ACAAAAATATCGAATAGGATAGCATTAATATCGAATCAAAAAATATAGAATGGACATAATATCGAATGGACAGAATATAGACAACAAAAATATAGAATGGACAGAATAAAGACAACAAAAATATCGAATTTGAGGTAGGTAAGTTAATATTAATTTTTTCAAGTATTTTTTATGTTAGTATATGTGTGAAAAGTGTATATTTATTTTATAATTTATTTTAAATAATTCAATCAATCAATCAATCATGCCATTTGTATAGCACACTACTCACCCGGGAGGGTCTCAAGGCACTTGGGGGGAGGGGTATGCTACTGCTCGAACAGCCAGGTCTTGAGTTGTTTCCTGAAGGCGAGATGGTCCTGGGTTAGCCGAAGGTGGATGGGGAGGGAGTTCCAAGTCTTGGCAGCCAGGTAAGAGAAGGATCTTCCTCCGGCGCTGGCTCTTCGGATGCGTGGTACGGCTGCGAGGGCGAGGCTGGTGGACCGTAGCTGGCGGGTGGGCGTGTAGAAGGTCAGGCGGTCGTTGAGGTACTTGGGGCCCAGGTCATGGAGAGACTTGTGTACGTGGGTGAGGAGCCGGAACGTGATCCTCTTGTCGACGGGGAGCCAGTGCAGGTTCCTCAGGTGGCTGGAGATGTGGCTGCGTCGGGGGACATCCAGGATGAGTCGGGTGGAGGCGTTCTGGATGCGCTGGAGTCTTTTCTGTAGCTTGGCTGTGGTTCCGGCGTAGAGGGCGTTTCCGTAGTCCAGGCTGGTGACGAGTGCCTGGGTGACAGTCTTCCTGGTCTCGGTCGGGATCCAGCGGAAGATCTTGCGAAGCATACGCAGGGTGTTGAAGCACGATGAGGAGACGGTGTTGACTTGTCTGGTCATCGAGAGGGAGGGGTCCAGGATGAAGCCCAGGTTGCGTGCGTGGTCGGTTGGCTTGGGTGTGGTGCCCAGGGCTGGCGGGCACCAGGAGTCATCCCAGGCAGAGGGCGAAGATCCCAGGATGAGGACTTCCGTCTTGTCCGAGTTCAGTTTCAGGCGGCTGTCCTTCATCCACTCGGCGACGTCTTTCATCCCTTTGTGTAGGCAGGTTCTGGCGGTGTCGGGGTCTCTGGTGAGAGAGAGGATCAGCTGGGTGTCGTCGGCGTAAAAGATGATGTTGAGGTTGTGCTGGCGTGCGATGGCTGCGAGAGGTTTCATGTAGATGTTGAAGAGGGTGGGGCTGAGTGAAGATCCTTGCCGGACGCCGCAGATGACTTCGGTGGCCTCGGAGCGAAACGGGGGGAGGCGGACTCTTTGTGTTCTTCCGGCGAGGAACGAGATGATCCACTCCAGTGCCTTCTCTTGGATACCGATGTTGCTGAGGCGCTGGACTAGGCAAACCGTGTCGAACGCAGCGGAGAGGTCCAGGAGGATGAAGGCCACTGTTTCCCCCTTGTCGAGCAGGGTCCGGATGTCGTCGGTGGCTGCGATGAGGGCGGTCTCGGTGCTGTGGTTGGCTCTGAAGCCGGATTGCGAGGGGTCGAGGGATCCGTTCGTCTCGAGGAAGGCGGTCAGCTGTCTGTTGATGATCTTCTCGATGACTTTAGCAGGAAAAGGGAGGAGCGAGATGGGGCGGAAGTTTTTGAGATCGGTGGGGTTCGCTGTAGGTTTCTTCAGGAGGGCGCTGATCTCGGCGTGCTTCCAGCTCTCCGGGAAGGTGGCGGTGTTGAAGGAGGCGTTGATGATGTTCCGAAGTTGGGGTGCGCTGGTGGAGTCGGCCTTGTTGAAGACGTGGTGTGGGCAGGGGTCGGTCGGTGATCCGGAGTGGATGGTGTTTATCGTGCGGGCTGTGTCTTCGGTGGTCACCGTGGTCCAGGTGCGAAGGGTGGCGGTGGGGGGCGTTGGTTCGACGGTTGGGTGCGTAGGTGGGGCGCCAAAGCTGTTGTGGATGTCGGCGATCTTGCGGTGGAAGAACGAGGCGAGGGAGTCGCAGAGGTCTTGTGACGGAGTGATGTCGTTGGTGCCGGTGCTGGGGTTGGAGAACTCCTTGACGATAGTGAAGAGCTCTTTGCTGTCGTGGGCGTTGTTGTCCAGTCGTTCCTTCAGGGATTTCTTCTTGGTGGTGCGGATGAGCTGGTGGTGCTTGCGGGTAGCGTGTTTGAGGGCGGTCATGTTGTCGGGGGTCTGGTCGAGGAGCCAGGCTTTCTCGAGGGTGCGGCAGGTCTTCTTGGAGTCCTTGAGGTCGTCGGTGAACCAGGGTGCCTTCTTGCTTCTGGGTCTGCTGGGAGGGTTCTTTAGTGGCGCGAGGTCGTCGGCGCAGGCGGTCAGCCACTGTGTGAAGTTGCGGGCTGCTTCGTTGGGGTCCGTTGTGTTGGCGGGTGGGCTCTGGCTGAGGGAGGTGGTGAGCTGGTCTGCGGTGATCTTGCTCCAATTCCTGTGAGGTACCTGTCGCGGGTGGTGGTGGGCCGTGGATCTTTTGAAGCTGAAGTGGACACAGCTGTGGTCGGTCCAATGGAGTCTGGTGGCATGGCTGAAGGTGATGTACTTGCTGGAAGAGAAGACGGGATCAAGCGTGTGGCCGGCGTAGTGGGTGGAGGTGTTGACCAGTTGCTTGAGTCCGAGGTTGGCGAGGTTTTCCAGCATGGCGGTGGTGTTGCGGTCCTTGTTGTTCTCCAGGTGGAAGTTGAGGTCCCCGAGGAGGATGTAGTCAGTGGAGGGGAGGGCGTGCGGGCTGATGAAGTCTGTGATGTCTTCGCTGAATTGTGTGCGTGGTCCCGGGGGTCTGTAGACGAGGGTGCCTCTGAGGGTCGTCTTAGGGTCGGTGTGAATCTGGAAGTGGAGATGTTCGGCTGTGGCGAAGGAGTCGTTGGCGTCGGTCGTGATGCGGATGGTGTTCCTGTGGACCATGGCGATGCCACCTCCGGTCTGGTTGATGCGGTCCCTCCTGATGATCTTGTACCCGTCCGGGATGGCGATGGCGATGTCGGGTGCAGAGGAGGCGTTCATCCAGGTTTCAGTGAGGAAGGCGACGTCCGGTGATGTAGCGTCGAGGAGGTTCCACGGCGTGTCTGTGGACGGAGCGGGTGTTGATCAGGATGCACTTGAGGTGGTTGCTGCTGGTGTTTGTCTTGGCGAGTGCGGGGCAGGTTCGGAGGCAGGTGAACTTGCAGGTGCAGCAGGTGAAGGGTCCATGGGTGCGTCTCGGGGTGGCTCGGCAGCAGGCGTGGGTCCGGCCGGCATTGAGTGCGTTGAGAGTGGCGGCGTCGTAGGTCAGTCGGGTCGTCTTGTCTCGGCGGGGAGGGCCAGGGGTCCTGGCGCTGGGCGCGGGCCAGGCGCGGACGGGCGCAGACAGGCTTACCTTTGGCGCACCTTCGGCGCTCAATCGGCGCTCCCGCTGCGCGCGTCCGCTTCGCGGTCGCTCTGGGGGCGTCATAAGTAAGGAGCCGGGAAGGAGGAGCAGCTGGGTGGCGGGAGCGGGGCGGCGAATGGAATCACAAGGGGGCGGGGCCGCAGGGAGGCAGCGCTGGGAAATTCCAAGAAGCAGCCGGCAGCGAGAAATTCCCAGGAGCAGCGGGAAATTCCCAGGAGCAGGGGGAAATTCCCAGGAGCAGCGGGCAGCGAGCGAAGGAATCTGCAGGCAGGAGGCGGCAAAGGCAGGCAGGAGCGGCAGCAGTGAGTGGGGCGACCAAGCCCTGTGGAGGGCTGAGCGGTCACACTCTGTGGTCCCCTACGGTCCCCTTAAGTAAGGAGCCGGGAGGGAGGAGCAGCTGGGTGGCGGGAGCGGGGCGGCGAATGGAATCACAGGGGGGCGGGGCCGCAGGGAAGCAGCGACGGGAAATTCCAAGAAGCAGCGGGCAGCGGGAAATTCCCAGGAGCAGCGGGAGATTCCCAGGAGCAGCGGGAAATTCCCAGGAGCAGCGGGCAGCGAGCGAAGGAATCTGCAGGCAGGAGGCGGCAAAGGCAGGCAGGAGCGGCAGCAGTGAGTGGGTCGACCAAGCCCTGTGGAGGGCTGAGCGGTCACACTCTGTGGACCCTACGGTCCCCTTAACTAAGGAGCCGGGAGGGAGGAGCAGCTGGGTGGTGGGAGCGGGACGGCGAATGGAATCACAGGGGGGGCGGGGCCGCAGGGAGGCAGCGTCGGGAAATTCCAAGAAGCAGCGGGCAGCGGGAAATTCCCAGGAGCAGCGGGAAATTCCCAGGAGCAGCGGGAAATTCCCAGGAGCAGCGGGCATGGAGCGAAGGAATCTGCAGGCAGGAGGTGGCAAAGGCAGGCAGGAGCGGCAGCAGTGAGTGGGGCGACCAAGCCCTGTGGAGGGCTGAGCGGTCACACTCTGTGGTCCCCTTAAGTAAGGAGCCGGGAGGGAGGAGCAGCTGGGTGGCAGGAGCGGGGCGGCGAATGGAATCACAGGGGGGCGGGGCCGCAGGGAGGCAGCGGCGGGAAATTCCAAGAAGCAGCGGGCAGCGGGAAATACCCAGGAGCACCGGAAATTCCCAGGAGCAGCGGGAAATTCCCAGGAGCAGCGGGCAGCGATAATTAATTTTATGGTATTTAATTTTTGGGTAATATAATTCTGTAGCGGGTTGTGGGTTTATAGGGGAATAGGGTGGGAAGTAATTTAATTATAATTAATTAAATATGTTAATTTATTTGTTGGTATTTATTTTGAATTAATTGTTAATTAATAATTAATTAAAATATAATTGGTAATTATTTTAATTAATTGATTAATTGATAATTATGTTAATTTTATTAATGTGTTTTCAGTAGCGGGTTGTGGGTTTATAGGGGAATAGGGTGGGAAGTAATTAATTATAATTAATTAAATATGTTAATTTATTTATTGGTATTTATTTTGAATGAATTGTCAATAAATAATTAATTGGTAATTAATTAAAATGTAATTGGTAATTATTTTTATTAATTGATTAATTGATAATTATGTTAATTATGTTAACTTTATTAATGTATTTTCTGTAGCGGGTTGTGGGTTTATAGGGGAAAAGGGTGGGAAGTAATTTAAATATAATTATTTAAATTTTTTAATGTATTTATTGGTATTTATTTTGAATTCATTGATATTTTCATTTTTAATTGGTAATTAATTAAAATATAATTGGTAATTAATTTTAATAAATTGATTAATTGATAATTATGTAAATTTTAATGTATTTTCTGTAGTGGTTTGTAGGTTTATAGGGAAAAAGGGTGGGAAGTAATTTAATTGTAAGTAAATAAATATTGTTATTTATATATTGCTTTTGTTTTGTTGTAATTTTTAATAATTTTTTAATTGTTAAATAATTAATTGGTAATTGGTAAATAATTTGAATTATTAGGTAATTATTTGTAATATTTATTTGTTGTATTTTTAATGTATTAATTATTATATTATATAACATTGTTAATTACTTTTAATTAATTTGTATTTGGTATTAATATTTAAGTTATTTTTATTCATATATGAAGTATTTACTTTCGCTACTGTTGCTCTCTCTGGAGTGTGAATAGTAATTTTTACCCCTATGCTATCCAACGCTTTCCCTACTGTTGGACTCTTTAGAGTGGGAATAGTTATTTTTACAAAAGGGGGTGGTGATGGACGGAGCATCTGAACCAATCAAACACTCACACCCAGTCAAAAGATCTGGGTTTGATCCATCACCGTTCTTTAGCCCACTCTGCCACCCCAGTTCAGACATGGCTATATACAAATCAGTCTGACCCTGTGCCTCATGGGAACAGTCCAGCCCGAACTGCCAAGCCATGCCTTCCCTGGACCGGAAACAACCTTCCGAGGACCGGTTTCTGGCATTCCAGCCGTCTTCAGCCCGGCTTGCTTGAATCCAGTGGCAGTTATTTTTACACCTACGCTATCCAATGCTTTCCCTACTTTTGTACTCTTTTGGAGTGGGAATAGTAATTTTTACCCCTACGGTATACTAACACTTTCCCTACGGTTGCACTCTCTGGAGTGGGAATAGAAATTTGATCCCCCCCGCTATCCAACGCTTTCCCTACTGTTGCACTTTCTGGATTGGGAATAGTAATTTTTACCCCTATGCTATCCAATGCTTTCCCTACTGTTGCACTCTTTGTGGTGGGAATAGTAATTTTTACCCCTACGCTATCCAATGCTTTCTCTACTGTTGCACTCTTTGGAGTGGGAATAGTAATTTTAACTCTCCCGCTATCCAACGCTTTGCCTAATGTTGCACTCTCTGGAGTGGGAATAATAATTTTTACCCCTACGCTATCCAACGCTTTCTCTACTGTTGCACTCTTTGGAGTGGGAATAGTAATTTTAACTCTCCCGCTATCCAAAGCTTTCCCTACTGTTGCACTCTCTGGAGTGGGAATAGTAATTTTTACTCCTACGCTATCCAACACTTTCTTTACTGTTGCACTCTTTGTAGTGGGAATAGTAATGTTTACCCCTACGCTATCCAACGCTTTCCATACTGTTGCACTCTCTGGAGTGGGAATAGTAATTTTTACCCTCCCGCTATCCAACGCTTTCCCTACTGTTGCACTTTCTGGATTGGGAATAATAATTTTACCCCTACGCTATCCAATGCTTTCCCTACTGTTGCACTCTTTGGAGTGGGAATAGTAATTTTAACTCTCCCGCTATCCAACGCTTTCCCTACTGTTGCACTCAATGGAGTGGGAATAGTAATTTTTACCCCTACGCAATCCAACGCTTTCCCTACTGTTGCACTCACTGGAGTAGGGATAGTAATTTTTACCCCTACGCTATCCAACGCTTTCCCTACTGTTGCACTCACTGGAGTGGGAATAGTAATTTTTACCCCTACGCTATCCATCGTTTTCCCTACTGTTGCATTCTCTGGAGTAGGAATAGTAATTTTGACCCCTACGCTATCCAACGCTTTCCCTACTGTTGCACTCTTTGGAGTGGGAATAGTAATTTTTACCCTGCCGCTATCCATCGTTGTCTCTACTGTTGCACTCTCTGGAGTGAAAATAGTAATTTTTATCCCTACGCTATCCAACACTTTCCCTACTGTTGCACTCTCTGGAGTGGGAATAGAAATTTTTACCCCTACGCTATCCAACGCTTTCCCTACTGTTGCACTCACTGGAGTGGTTATAGTAAATTTTACCCTTTCCGCTATCCTACGGTAAAAATATTGTACATTTTTTATTAATATTGCGTTTATATATATGTGTATTAACAAATCAATTTGTATTATTTATTTTTTTACTTACATTCATTATTTATTCATTTTAAGGTTATTTAAGTATTTTAAGTAGGTTTAAGTTAGTTATATTTATTATTTAATTAATTTGTAATTAATTTAAAGCATTTTAAAAAATTAGATATTTTGACTAAATATATATTTTTACATCGATATTTTTGATTCGATATTTTTGTACTTACCTGTTTGGAGATAGGAGGTCGATATTTTAGTATTCTATGTTTTTACCTCGATATTTTGGTAGCTCGATATTTTGACATTCTATATTATGTGATCCGTCTGTTCGTGGCGCCACTTCTTCTCCAGTTTTCGGCAGTGTTGTTGGGGGTCCGTGGTGAACCAGATGGTGTTTCTGTTGGTGCATCTGTTGGAGGGATTCTTGACCGGTTCAAGGGTGTTGGCGTAGTCGTTGATCCAGTGTCTGAGCTTGCCGGCAGTGGTGTCAGGGTCGGTGGGGTCGGTGGGAGGGCTCCGAGCGAGGGTGGTAGTGAGCTGGTCTTCAGTGACTTTGCTCCAACAGCTGAGGGGGATCTGTTGGGTGAGGTGGTGCATGGTGGGCTTCTGGAAGGTGAAGTGGATGCCGCGATGGTCGGTCCAGTGGAGTTCGGAGGTTGGACTGAAGGAGACGTGGGTGCTTGCGGAGAAGATAGGATCCAGCGTGTGGCCGGTGGAGTGGGTGGGTGTTATCACTAGCTGTCTGAGTCCAAAGTTGACGATGTTGTCGATCAGGGTGGAGGAGTTTGTGTCGTTTTGTTCTCGAGATGGAAGTTGAGGTCTCCTAGGAGGATGTAGTCCGTGGATGCGAGGGCGTGCGTGCTGATGAAGTCGGCGATGGAGTCGCTGAACTGTGGTCAGGGTCTGGGGGGTCTGTAGATCAGGGTTCCCCTGAGGGTGGTGTTGGGGGTCGGTGTGGATCCGGAAGTGCAGGTATTCAGCTGTGTTGAGGTTGTTGCTGGAGTTGGTCGAGACGTTGAGGGTGGACTTGTGGACGATAGCAATTCCTCGTCGTATTCCATTTGCGCGGTCTCTGCGGGTGATCTTGTAGCCATCCGGGATGGCTATGGTGATGTCGGGTGCCGAGGAGTCGTTCAGCCAGGTCTCTGTCAGGAAAGCGATGTCCGGGGAGGAAGTGTCGAGTAGGTCTCAGAGTTCGACACCGAGTTGGCGTGCGGAGCGGGTGTCCAGGAGAATGCATCTGAGGTGGATGCATCCCGGCATGGTGGGTGGGTTGGCGGCTCTGGTGCTGGTGAATCTGCAGTTCTGGCAGGATAAGGGTCCTTGAGTGTGCCTCGGGGCGGCCTGGAAGCAGGTGTATTCTTGTCCGGTGTTGAGTGCGTGGAGGGTGCTGGCGTTGTAGCAGATTCGGGCATTGTGGCTTTTGTGGGAGCTAGGGGTTCAGGCGCTGGGCATGGTCCAGGCACGGACGGGCGCAGACAGCTTGCCTTAGGCGCACCAGCGGTGCTCCAGTGGTGTGGACGTGCAGCGGCTGCCATAAGAAGGGGAGGTGGGAGGGAGGAGCAGCTGGGGGGGGTTTGGACTAACGGGCGAGCTGGGGGGACGGGGCCGCAGAGCAGGAAAGAGGGAGGGGGAGATGGCGAAGGGAAAGGAAGGAAAAAGGCACAGAAAAGGGCGAAAGCAAAAGACGATCACAGAAAAACAAATAAGTAATACAGTGCAGAGGCAAAAATCAATCACAGAACACAAATAAGCAGTACAGTACAGAGGCAAACAACATTCACAGAACAACAAATAAGCAATCCAGGGCAGAAGCAGATACCAGTTGTTAGAACCGGGGTCTCTAGTTGGCCGGGGTATGCACCCTAGTCCAAGTAGGGACCACCGCTTCCGATGCGGTAGCTTGGCGCAGAGCAGGAAGGCTTAACTTCAGAGGCAATGTGTAAAGTATTTGTGCAACACCCCAACAGTTCCCAGTAAAACACGCACAAAAGAAAAAGACATTACACCAATCTGTTATAAAAATAAAAATATTTTTATCTCAAGTTTCAGGCAAGATCATCAATCAGATAAATACAGTTGCATATAAAGAAGGTAAAGTTATCCTTATCTGGAGATTGCACACGGTTCAAAAATAGTATGAATTCCCCATACAACAAATCACAGGTCTCAGTTCAATGTCTGAGGATGGCTGTTACTGTCCTATAGTAGGAGAGCGATAGGGCCAGCGAAAGACTCCCCCAGTCACCCGCAGTTAAATGCCAGTCTCTGATCCCTTTAAGGCACACAGTTCCCAAAGGCAGTAGAGTAAACACGGTCCCCAGGAGTTAGGAGCATGAGGCACTTGAAAGGGGACGCAGTCCCCAATGTGCAGGCCCCTCGCACTGAGAGTTCCATGGCTGCTTCAGTGTTTGACCTTTGCGAGGGGTTCCGATGTGCTCACTGGAGGCCAGGAGTGTCGGGTTAGGAAAGGCCTGGTACCGCTGTTAAAAAGGATGGATGATCCCACTCCTGTTCAGCACTTAAGGCGCCTCCTTAGCAGCGCATTGCATTGACAGATCGCTTGTCTCCTGAGGCGGAAGCCGGGAGCAGCGCAAAGATCGTTTTTAATAATTTTAAAATTGTTGCTGTAATATTACTTACATTGCTTATTTTGCACATCCCACCTACCCTTACTCATTTAATTTAGTGGCCTTGCCCTCTGCAGCCGATCAGGCGCTGGGAGGGGAAACTGATTACTAGTTTTGCCGCCATCTTAGGAAGGTGCTGGGTGACGCTGCATTTGGTTCTCAGTAGCATTGAAGGCACAAAAACAGACATGTAGAAGAGCAGAGAAAAAGTGGAGAACCAACTATGACACCCAGCTCAGACAAGGATATAAAGCAGTTCTAGCCAGTTATAAAAAATTAACAATAACGGAAAAAAGCAAATATTTTGTTTAGAAAATCAACGAGTCAAAAAACTCTAGTAAGGCTCTCTTTGCTACTGTAAATAAACTATCAAAAATTGAAAACAGCAGCTCAGTTGAAATGTCGTCAGAATTTTGTAACACATTAGGTGAATTCTTTGTTGACAAAGTATCTTCAGTTTATGAGTTTATGACTCTTTTAAAATTCACCACACAGATATGGCAGCCCAGGCTACCTCACACCCAATAAATTTAGCGGAAGAATCAGTTCAACCCATACTGTTCCATTTCATCCCTCCTACAGCAGATCAAATTCAAAAAGAGGTGCTCACCACTAATTCAGGCAGCCCAATGGACCCTTGCCCGCCCAAAGTAATGCAAATCTGCCCAGAACAACTGAGCCTGCTACTCGAAAAACTATTTGCTCAAATCCTAAGAATTAACACCTTTCCAGATGACTGGAAAACGATATTGATTATGCCTCTATTGAAAAAAACAAATCTAGATTGTGAGGGACCAAGCAATTACAGACCAATAGCTAGGATTCCTTTCGCCGCGAAAATTTTCGAGAAACTTTTAAACAAACAGTTATCCCACTATCTGATGGATGGTAATTGGCTGGACCATTCCCAGTTTGGTTTTCGCGAGGGACACAGAACGGAGACTGCTCTACTCAAAGCAGTGGAAGAACTTAGGAAGGTGTTGGACAATGGAGCGAAGGCTGCCTTGGTGCTACTAGACCTATCGGCGGCCTTCGACACGGTCAGCCACGAGATTCTCCTAACTCGTTTGAGAGCAGCAAAAATTCATGATTCAGCATGTACCCTCATTGCTTCCTACTTAGAGAACAAAACCTTCTCGGTGGAATTAGGAGGGGCTAAATCTAAACCATTTAACTCACCATGCGGGGTCCCACAGGGGTCCTCGCTGAGCCCCACCCTTTTTAACTTATACGTGGCCCCTCTTGCAGAAATTATAAGGGACTGTGGCTTCACCCCAATATCCTACGCTGATGATACCCAAATCGTGGTGTCCATCAGCAAGGATGTGAAGGAGACAGCAGAAAAATTTCAACTATGTATGCTACAGGTCAGACAATGGATGAAAAAGAACTGCCTAAAGCTTAACGGGTACAAGTGTGAGGTGATGATACTAGGGGGCGACACAAATATCTGGTCCCCCGCATGGTGGCCCAACAATCTGGGTAGATGCCCAGATTCGTCAGAAAAAGTGAAGAATCTGGGCATTACTCTAGACACCAATCTTTCCTTTGACGCCCCAGCCAGCAAGCTGGCATCAACAATCTGGTTCATCTTAAAGATGATAAAGAAGATACTGCCTTACCTACCACAGGATTCGCATAAGACAGTGGTGACAGCTTTAGCCTTGTCAAGACTGGACTACGGGAATGGCCTATATGCTGGAGCCAGGACAAAGATCTTAGCCAAACTACAATACCTGCCGAACGCAGTAGCTAGGCTGGTTCTCGGCATACCTAAGTTTGAGCCGATCAGCTACAAAACTAGAACCCTGCATTGCCTGCCAATTGCAAAAAGGGTGCAATTCAAATCATTGTGCCTGGCCTACAAGGCACTTCATGGGACAGGATCGCAATTCCTGAAGTCACATCTAAAACAATACGAACCAACCAGACTTCTTAGATCCAGCCAAAGGAAACTCATCAGGATCCCAAAATTTAGACTAGCCAGCTAGGGTGGAAGAAGTTTCCTGGTACATACCGCACGAACCTGGAATCAGCTGCCTTTTGCTATTTCTCTGCACAGCTCTAGCTACCGTTCTCGATAGTCGAGGGTCTGTCATAGCGCCAAGACGCCTGCAGGCAATCACGCGCTTTATAAGTTGACAAATCAAATCAAATCAATATCCCCCACAGTAAACGAAGGCATTCCCCGTCAGGCCCGCAATGCAGCCACAGGGCTCTTGCTTAATTGTTGCGAACCCCGGCCCGAGCTTCACTCGCAGCCCACACACCCCGGCAGACCCGCAACCCGCCCCCTGTGCTGAGGCGTTACCTGGAGAGGCGGTTGCGGCACAGGAGTCTGCTTCGGGGCGATCCTCCGCCCAGAGTTTCTCCCTTCTTGTTGGTGCCACTCTGGGGAAGTCAGAGCCACGGCCCGAGCTTCACTCGCAGCCCACACACCCCGGCAGACCCGCAACCCGCCCCCTGTGCTGAGGCGTTACCTGGAGAGGCGGTTGCGGCGCAGGAGTCTGCTTCGGGGCGATCCTCCGCCCAGAGTTTCTCCCTTCTTGTTGGTGCCACTCTGGGGAAGTCAGAGCCACTTCCAGGGGTCCGGCGAGGGTGGCTCCTTCTCCCGGACCCTCCCCGGCCTCCAGTTCCACTCTTCCTGTCCCGGCCAAAGTGTGGGGGAAACCCTTGTGGCAGGGCCAATAGCAACGCGGCACGCTGATGACGATGCGGAACTCCTTGGCGACTGAAGCCAATCCCAACGCGGCCCTTCCCCGACGTCAGTGGTGCAGGCAGCAGCTTTCCGAGGCTCCCGGGCCGCCGGTGGGGATTTTGAAATTGATCGTGGTGCACTCTCACTTGGGCCCACGGCGGTGAAGCTGGGGGCAAGTTTTAAGGAACTTTCCTCACACATCAGAGCTGATGCAGGTTAACTCGTAGGTTACTCGTGCCAGCAGTAGGGGGTGGTCCCAAAGCCCAAACAGTGCTTCATTCACTGCACAGTGCCCCTCGGTGCATTCCGGTCCTGGGCGGCGTCGGTAATTTCACGCCCGTACAGCGCTCCCTTTCCACAGCACTTGTCAGGCCATGTAAAGTCCTCACAGAGCGACCGGTTCCCAGGGCAGCAGCGGTGATTGCAGGAGCACAGCACTACAGGGGTGATTTAAATACCGCGCTCCACTCTGGCTGGAGGCGGTCACTTCAGAGGGGAGCATAAAGTTATTTTACACACCCAGTGCTGCAGAGGCAGTAGTTGAAGATCCCGGGGCCAGTGATGTTGGTTGCAGGGACAGAGGTGCAGAGCCAAGTCCTTAGAAGAGTTGCTGTCCCCCAAAAATGCAGCCCTTTAGACGGGGTTCGAAGAAAGGTAGTTTCTCAGGGATTTTGTGGAGACACTCTGGTGGTGGTATTTCCAGTCTCCCTAGCAGGGCAGGATCAGCAGGCAGCAAGGTAGCTCAGTAGGTAGGGGCAGCAGTTCCTTGGAGCAGTCAGCCTCCTTCAGACTGGCAATCCTTCTTGGTGCAGCAGTCCTCACTCCTGCAGGGGTTCGTCCAGGTCCAGCAGTGTAACAAAGAAGTGAGGCCAGGACCCTCATTTATATATCTTACAGTCTAGGGGCTAGAAAGTGGTAGAAGTCTCTGGAAGGGTCTGGGGGCAGGGGCTTCTGGAAGAGTCCAGGGAGTTCTTGTATGTTCCCTGCCTTCCCTGACCTGGCTGTCACATTGACGAGAGGCAGGCCGTTAAGGCTACAGTGGGCAGCCCATCACAGCCCATCCAAGCGGAGAAGGTGTGAATCACCACTCCCAACTCCCCACCCAGGCAGCTATCAGTATGCAGAGGGGAGAGTCGGCAGTGCCCAATCTAAGTGTAGGCAGGAAAAGGTCCACTTTCTAAAAGTGCGATCACTAGCGTAGTAGTGCCCAAACCCCATATATCATTGGAAAGGGTTCCCCGCCCCGAGTCCAACACGACCAAACATGACAGACTTATTAGGTCCCTGTCAGAAATGATCCCATAATAGCGGTTCCCAATGCTAGCCAATGGAGAGTTAAGCCTTACTGCAGTAGCAGGGGCTTGTGGCAGATATGCCAGCGTCATAAGGTTTTAGGGGAGAGCACCTGCTCCTCAGCACTGTGTAGCAGTGGTGAGGCGCCAAGAGTCCTAGGTCCAACAAAAAGGTACAGTGAAAATGGGAGGCGCAAGGGCAAAAAGCGAGGGGGAGACCACTCTAAGGCTGACAGGTCCAACACCAGTCAACAAAAAACAGTGCAGATACTGGACGCAAATACCTACGGCCTACCACTGGCAACCAGGGATGCGGCGCAGGTGGTAGCCTGCCGGTGGAGGTGGGCCTCGAACTCCTTCAGCAGCAGTGGCAGCTGGGCAGAGACACGGGCGCAGACAGGTGGATCTGCGCAGTGTGGGGAGCGACCTGCCTAGAGACAGGTTCAAGGGTCACTCTCTTCACCGCGCAGCGGCCGCCATAAGAAGGACAAAAGAAAAAGTTTGTTATGACAGTATTTTAACCAGAGCACTATACATACATGTCGACAAGCAGTTATAGCTGGTCTTCAGGGAGAGGACCAAATCTTTTCTGGGAAATCTAAAAAATGCATGTCCGTAGCTGAGGGGAAAATTGTAAAGTGCCAAGAGTAATGCCTACTGACAAGGATGTTAGTACCATATGAAGCACAACTATAACAAGTATTTTCTTTTTTCCGATGTCCTTTTCCGATATAGGATTAAATTCAAAGGTTTTTTAACCAACATGTAGTATTAAGACTAGAAATGATTTTATAAAAGGCATGCTCCACTTTAATCTTTTGGATATATCATATTCTTGTCCACATCTGTCAGGATCAGTCCCTAACTCTAGGTGGAATGGTATTAAACCATTGGCAATAAGGTCAATGAAATGCAAAATGCACAACCATAATGAGTGTTTACTTTTTTCCAATGAGCTTTTCCGATATACGATTAAATGGATTTTTTTTTTACCAATATATAATATTAATATAAGAAGTAATTTTATAAAAGGCACGCTGCACTTTAATTTTCTGAATAATGTATAGTCTCATCCACCAATTCCAGGGTCAATACCTAACTTCAGATGCAATGGTATTTAACCATGGGCAACAAGGTCAACGAAATGCAACAACAGCATATTGCTGTCTTTAAAATTAGTTCTGGTGCACAATTGCATTTATTAATTATGTCGGGTCTACCGACGACCATTAAATAGTAATTGGCCAATAGATGAATCCATTATTTACAACAAGGGGTGGTGATGGACAGAGTCTCTGAATTAAGCAGAGTACTCTCACCCAGTCAAGAGATCAGGGCTAGATCCAACACCGTTTTTTAGCTCATTGCACCATCCCAGTTTCAGAACCTGGCTGTATGCAAATTAGTCTGTCCCTGGCCCAGTGCATCATGGGAACAGGGCAGACCAGACTACACAAGCCAATTCTTACACTGGGAAGGAAACAAGCTTCCGGGGACCGGTTTCTGGCATTACAGCCGTCTTCGGCCCGGCTTGCTTGAATCCTGATGGTGCAATGAGCAAGGGACTCACATCTGAGTATACCCTTCCACGCTTAGGGTGGACAAAATTATTTACAACAAGGGGTGGTGATGGACAGAGTCTCTGAATTAAGCAGAGTCCTCTCACCCAGTCAAGAGATCAGGGCTAGATCCAACACCGTTTTTTAGCTCATTGCACCATCCCAGTTTCAGAACCTGGCTGTATGCAAATTAGTCTGTCCCTGGCCCAGTGCATCATGGGAACAGGGCAGACCAGACTACAAAAGCCAATTCTTACACTGGGAAGGAAACAAGCTTCCGGGGACCGGTTTCTGGCATTACAGCCGTCTTCGGCCCGGCTTGCTTGAATCCTGATGGTGCAATGAGCAAGGGACTCACATCTGAGTATACCCTTCCACGCTTAGGGTGGACAAAATTATTTACAACAAGGGGTGGTGATGGACAGAGTCTCTGAATTAAGCAGAGTACTCTCACCCAGTCAAGAGATCAGGGCTAGATCCAACACCGTTTTTTAGCTCATTGCACCATCCCAGTTTCAGAACCTGGCTGTATGCAAATTAGTCTGTCCCTGGCCCAGTGCATCGTGGGAACAGGGCAGACCAGACTACAAAAGCCAATTCTTACACTGGGAAGGAAACAAGCTTCCGGGGACCGGTTTCTGGCATTACAGCCGTCTTCGGCCCGGCTTGCTTGAATCCTGATGGTGCAATGAGCAAGGGACTCACATCTGAGTATACCCTTCCACGCTTAGGGTGGACAAAATTATTTACAACAAGGGGTGGTGATGGACAGAGTCTCTGAATTAAGCAGAGTACTCTCACCCAGTCAAGAGATCAGGGCTAGATCCAACACCGTTTTTTAGCTCATTGCACCATCCCAGTTTCAGAACCTGGCTGTATGCAAATTAGTCTGTCCCTGGCCCAGTGCATCATGGGAACAGGGCAGACCAGACTACAAAAGCCAATTCTTACACTGGGAAGGAAACAAGCTTCCGGGGACCGGTTTCTGGCATTACAGCCGTCTTCAGCCCGGCTTGCTTGAATCCTGATGGTGCAATGAGCAAGGGACTCACATCTGAGTATACCCTTCCACGCTTAGGGTGGACAAAATTATTTACAACAAGGGGTGGTGATGGACAGAGTCTCTGAATTAAGCAGAGTACTCTCACCCAGTCAAGAGATCAGGGCTAGATCCAACACCGTTTTTTAGCTCATTGCACCATCCCAGTTTCAGAACCTGGCTGTATGCAAATTAGTCTGTCCCTGGCCCAGTGCATCATGGGAACAGGGCAGACCAGACTACAAAAGCCAATTCTTACACTGGGAAGGAAACAAGCTTCCGGGGACCGGTTTCTGGCATTACAGCCGTCTTCGGCCCGGCTTGCTTGAATCCTGATGGTGCAATGAGCAAGGGACTCACATCTGAGTATACCCTTCCACGCTTAGGGTGGACAAAATTATTTACAACAAGGGGTGGTGATGGACAGAGTCTCTGAATTAAGCAGAGTACTCTCACCCAGTCAAGAGATCAGGGCTAGATCCAACACCGTTTTTTAGCTCATTGCACCATCCCAGTTTCCGAACCTGGCTGTATGCAAATTAGTCTGTCCCTGGCCCAGTGCATCATGGGAACAGGGCAGACCAGACTACAAAAGCCAATTCTTACACTGGGAAGGAAACAAGCTTCCGGGGACCGGTTTCTGGCATTACAGCCGTCTTCGGCCCGGCTTGCTTGAATCCTGATGGTGCAATGAGCAAGGGACTCACATCTGAGTATACCCTTCCACGCTTAGGGTGGACAAAATTATTTACAACAAGGGGTGGTGATGGACAGAGTCTCTGAATTAAGCAGAGTACTCTCACCCAGTCAAGAAATCAGGGCTAGATCCAACACCGTTTTTTAGCTCATTGCACCATCCCAGTTTCAGAACCTGGCTGTATGCAAATTAGTCTGTCCCTGGCCCAGTGCATCATGGGAACAGGGCAGACCAGACTACAAAAGCCAATTCTTACACTGGGAAGGAAACAAGCTTCCGGGGACCGGTTTCTGGCATTACAGCCGTCTTCGGCCCGGCTTGCTTGAATCCTGATGGTGCAATGAGCAAGGGACTCACATCTGAGTATACCCTTCCACGCTTAGGGTGGACAAAATTATTTACAACAAGGGGTGGTGATGGACAGAGTTTCTGAATTAAGCAGAGTACTCTCACCCAGTCAAGAGATCAGGGCTAGATCCAACACCGTTTTTTAGCTCATTGCACCATCCCAGTTTCAGTACCTGGCTGTATGCAAATTAGTCTGTCCCTGGCCCAGTGCATCATGGGAACAGGGCAGACCAGACTACAAAAGCCAATTCTTACACTGGGAAGGAAACAAGCTTCCGGGGACCGGTTTCTGGCATTACAGCCGTCTTCGGCCTGGCTTGCTTGAATCCTGATGGTGCAATGAGCAAGGGACTCACATCTGAGTATACCCTTCCACGCTTAGGGTGGACAAAATTATTTACAACAAGGGGTGGTGATGGACAGAGTCTCTGAATTAAGCAGAGTACTCTCACCCAGTCAAGAGATCAGGGCTAGATCCAACACCGTTTTTTAGCTCATTGCACCATCCCAGTTTCAGAACCTGGCTGTATGCAAATTAGTCTGTCCCTGGCCCAGTGCATCATGGGAACAGGGCAGACCAGACTACAAAAGCCAATTCTTACACTGGGAAGGAAACAAGCTTCCGGGGACCGGTTTCTGGCATTACAGCCGTCTTCTGCCCGGCTTGCTTGAATCCTGATGGTGCAATGAGCAAGGGACTCACATCTGAGTATACCCTTCCACGCTTAGGGTGGACAAAATTATTTACAACTAGGGGTGGTGATGGACAGAGTCTCTGAATTAAGCAGAGTACTCTCACCCAGTCAAGAGATCAGGGCTAGATCCAACACCGTTTTTTAGCTCATTGCACCATCCCAGTTTCAGAACCTGGCTCTATGCAAATTAGTCTGTCCCTGGCCCAGTGCATCATGGGAACAGGGCAGACCAGACTACAAAAGCCAATTCTTACACTGGGAAGGAAACAAGCTTCCGGGGACCGGTTTCTGGCATTACAGCCGTCTTCGGCCCGGCTTGCTTGAATCCTGATGGTGCAATGAGCAAGGGACTCACATCTGAGTATACCCTTCCACGCTTAGGGTGGACAAAATTATTTACAACAAGGGGTGGTGATGGACAGAGTCTCTGAATTAAGCAGAGTACTCTCACCCAGTCAAGAGATCAGGGCTAGATCCAACACCGTTTTTTAGCTCATTGCACCATCCCAGTTTCAGAACCTGGCTGTATGCAAATTAGTCTGTCCCTGGCCCAGTGCATCATGGGAACAGGGCAGACCAGACTACAAAAGCCAATTCTTACACTGGGAAGGAAACAAGCTTCCGGGGACCGGTTTCTGGCATTACAGCCGTCTTCGGCCCGGCTTGCTTGAATCCTGATGGTGCAATGAGCAAGGGACTCACATCTGAGTATACCCTTCCACGCTTAGGGTGGACAAAATTATTTACAACAAGGGGTGGTGATGGACAGAGTCTCTGAATTAAGCATAGTACTCTCACCCAGTCAAGATATCAGGGCTAGATCCAACACCGTTTTTTAGCTCATTGCACCATCCCAGTTTCAGAACCTGGCTGTATGCAAATTAGTCTGTCCCTGGCCCAGTGCATTATGGGAACAGGGCAGACCAGACTACAAAAGCCAATTCTTACACTGGGAAGGAAACAAGCTTCCGGGGACCGGTTTCTGGCATTACAGCCGTCTTCGGCCCGGCTTGCTTGAATCCTGATGGTGCAATGAGCAAGGGACTCACATCTGAGTATACCCTTCCACGCTTAGGGTGGACAAAATTATTTACAACAAGGGGTGGTGATGGACAGAGTCTCTGAATTAAGCAGAGTACTCTCACCCAGTCAAGAGATCAGGGCTAGATCCAACACCTTTTTTTAGCTCATTGCACCATCCCAGTTTCAGAACCTGGCTGTATGCAAATTAGTCTGTCCCTGGCCCAGTGCATCATGGGAACAGGGCAGACCAGACTACAAAAGCCAATTCTTACACTGGGAAGGAAACAAGCTTCCGGGGACCGGTTTCTGGCATACTCAGACCTGAGTCCCTTGCTCACTGCTCCATCAGGATTCAAGCAAGCCGGGCCGACGACGGCTGAAATGCCAGAAACCGGTCCCCGGAAGCTTGTCTCCTTTCTGGTGAATAATTGGCTTGGTAGTTTGGTCTGCCCTGTTCCCATGATGCACTGGGCCAGGGACAGACTAATTTGCATAAAGCCAGGTTCTGAGCTGGGATGAGGCAGTGAGCTAAATAACGGTGATGGATCAATACCTGATCTTTGGACTGAGTAAGAGTGGTCTGCTTAATTCAAACACTCTGTTCATCACCACCCCCTTTTCTGAATCGTTTTTGGCCACTATAGGTATGGCAGGGTATATTCAGACATGAGTCCCTTGCTCACTGCTCCATCAGGATTCAAGCAAGCCGGGCCGACGACGGCTGAAATGCCAGAAACCGGTCCCCGGAAGCTTGTTTCCTTTCTGGTGAAGAATTGGCTTGGTAGTTTGGTCTGCCCTGTTCCCATGATGCACTGGGCCAGGGACAGACTAATTTGCATAAAGCCAGGTTCTGAGCTGGGATGAGGCAGTGAGCTAAATAACGGTGATGGATCAAGCCCTGATCTTTGGACTGGGTAAGAGTGGTCTGCTTAATTCAGACACTCTGTTCATCACCACCCCCTTTTCTGAATCGTTTTTGGCCACTATAGGTGTGGCAGGGTATACTCAGACATGAGTCCCTTGCTCACTGCTCCATCAGGATTCAAGCAAGCCGGGCCGACGACGGCTGAAATGCCAGAAACCGGTCCCCGGAAGCTTGTCTCCTTTCTGGTGAAGAATTGGCTTGGTAGTTTGGTCTGCCCTGTTCCCATGATGCACTGGGCCAGGGACAGACTAATTTGCATAAAGCCAGGTTCTGAGCTGGGATGAGGCAGTGAGCTAAATAACGGTGATGGATCAAGCCCTGATCTTTGGACTGGGTAAGAGTGGTCTGCTTAATTCAGACACTCTGTTCATCACCACCCCCTTTTCTGAATCGTTTTTGGCCACTATAGGTGTGGCAGGGTATACTCAGACATGAGTCCCTTGCTCACTGCTCCATCAGGATTCAAGCAAGCCGGGCCGACGACGGCTGAAATGCCAGAAACCGGTCCGCGGAAGCTTGTCTCCTTTCTGGTGAAGAATTGGCTTGGTAGTTTGGTCTGCCCTGTTCCCATGATGCACTGGGCCAGGGACAGACTAATTTGCATAAAGCCAGGTTCTGAGCTGGGATGAGGCAGTGACCTAAATAACGGTGATGGATCAAGCCCTGATCTTTGGACTGGGTAAGAGTGGTCTGCTTAATTCAGACACTCTGTTCATCACCACCCCCTTTTCTGAATCAATAGATGAATCCAGCAGGGCTCTTGGGACGGTATTGCCTATTTTCCATAAAACGACATATGTTTTAGCTAATAACAGGGTAAATAAAATACTTCAGTTATAAGAGACCTAATAAGTGCAATAAGATCTGAGATGAAACTATTGTAGATTGTGTCTTCAAAGTAGTCTTTAATCTGAAGCCTCGAATAGATCAAGAAGGTTTTTAACTGTATTTTATTTAGCACGATGTGTGGGGAGAGGTGTGGCGCCGCGGCCAGGGCGACTGACGCTGGCATCTGAGGACCACGGTTCGATCCCCGGCTCCGGCGGCAGGTTAGCCCAGCACCATGTGACTCTGGGCAATAGCTCGCTTAATCTTCCCGACGGCCCCCAGCGCCTAGAGACCCTTACGGGTGATTGTGCGCTTTACAAATGTGGACTTTACTTACTTTACTTTACTTTAACTGTGTCAGATTGTAAGTTTTAATTAACTGAACAATAAACATAGTCATTCATATAAGAAATTGTACACCTCTCAGATGCCCACAGAAGTAGATGAACCAATCAAAATAGTTTCAGCATGTACCAATAAGTAGCTATGCATCCCTTTAGTCTACTTGACGTTTACCAGTAAATCCTCTTTTGTTGCTGCTAGCGTTCGGATATGTGTCCTCTCTTACATGATTTCATATTTAAACGTAATTTTATTGTTCTGCTGTTTATCATTTTAAAAGTCTATGAATTGGACACAGATGCATTTTTCCTTTTCTCTTTATTGATTTGCTCCCATGGCGTACAGCACCACAAGATATTTTGGGGTACATACCTCCTCCCAGAGAGGTGACGTAGCCCAATTTTCTTTAGTGATGTACCACCTCTCTTCTCTTCCTCCCCTTTCAGTCAGCACGCCCACTCCCCGTATCCAGCGGTGTAAAAGGAAGCTCATGGAAGTGTTCCCGTTTTAGTGTTTCATAATTTTTGCCCAGCAACCCATTTGCGAATGCCCAAGGCTCTATGGGCCATATGTATCATCATACCGTTTAGCGATTCCTAAATAGCGATTTTTAAGGAATCTCTATTTGGAAATCGCAAAACGGTATGTATGTAGGAAATCGCTTCTTTTTAGCGATTCCTTAACATTCCTAAATTGCGATTAGCAAATTGCTAATCGCAATTTTCTTATTCATTTCTATGGTCCAGGAGGCCCATAGAAATGAAGGGGATATTTGCGATTAGCAATTTGCTAATCGCAAATTGCGAATATTTTCAAGGGTGCAGGGGTGTCACAAGAACACCCTGCTACACCCCTGAAAATGACATGTGTGGGCATATGGCGCACATACATGCTCTAAGGGCATGTATGAGCATCATATGGCACCTTTGGAATTTAAATAAATTGCTTTTTTAAAAGAATTCGCAACTTACCACCAACTCGAAGTTGGTGGTAATCTGTGAATACTTATGTGCATTTTTGCATAAATATTTCTTTGATACATTGCATTTAAGGAATCGCAAAATTTGCGATTCCTTAAGTGCAATCGCAAAATAAGGAATGGCAAAATGTGCGATTCCTTATTTTGCTGCGAAAATTTTTCATACATACCATTTAGCTAATTAGCTTTCGCAAAGGCCGAAATTCTGCGAATTTCGGCCTTTGCGAATGCTAATTTGCTTGATACATATGGCCCCAAGAGACTTTTTTCGGTCAAGAATTCGAGACCTCTTGTATTGTTTTGTCAATTTCTTTGTGTGCTTACAGTTCACCCACTGCTTTTTCATTTGTGTGTTTCAGGTAATGATCCATTCTGCACTGGGCATACACGCTCCTTGTTCACCTTTTGCATCCTGCGTATATCCACTTCCAATTTCAACATCCCTGCCCCTCCTGCCTCTGGAACTCCGCTGCCAATGTCCATTCCAGCTGCCCCGTTCCGGACCATCGGTGCTGTAGTGGATACAAGGCACCCGCTACAGTTGGGCAGCAGCTCATTCAATAGCCACAGCCATCCATCATTGAAAATGCCCAATACTCATCACATGCTTGCCTAACGAGAAATGCCCTGTACTCACCATGTGCTTGGCTAAAGAGGCATGTTTATATTAGTTTCTACCAAAGCCAGTGCCAGTCTCTGCACTATCAGATCTTCCTGTACAGGTAGCACTCATTCCCCTCCTCAAAACACTTCTAGGCCTCCTTGAATGGCCAGACTGACCAGCCTCCCTTCCCAGATCCAGCTGCCCCTGTAGGCCATCTTTAAGAGCCTGTAGGATTGTCACACCAGTCCAATACTCACCTATACTGCCTTTCACATAAGCAGTTACTCACCCATATACCACTGTTACATCCATTCACTCACCCACACAGCCATACACACTCTCACTCACACATACAACCCCTAATACACACACTCACTAACCCATAGAACCACTGACACACCCACACACTCATCTATACAGGCAGTTACACACACACTCACCCACCCACACAGAAACTCCTGTACTCAGTCACACATCTATATAACCCCTTAGTTACCAACTGACAGACAGATACAGAAATTCACACAACAAGACACACCCATATATTCACTGAAAAACGTATTTATTCACTACTAGCACACCCACTGAATCATTGGCGGATCCCAGTAATGTCAGGCATACTGCCGTTGGCAGACTTCATACAGCACTGGTCTTCCAATCCACTTGTTAATGGAAGTTAGGCTCCTTTGTCGTTAGTATGACTTGTCACTGCCCATATAATCCCATACTTTCTGTGGAGAAGGCTTATGCCAGTGTATCTCTGTTTATTAAGCACAAGCTTCTGGCTTGTTCTGTATCTTTGAGAGCAGAAAATCAATATCAAACATCTCATGTGACTGGCATCATAGCCCAGGTCCTTCTCTGCAGATTTGTACTGACATCAAAACCTCTGTACTAGCGGAGCTTTCTGAAGAGAATCCCACAATTTAAATCAACACTCCCCCTGGGTGCATGTAGATCCATAAACCTTCAGGGTCATATGTCCTTCCTACTCTATGCTACATGTTTGCAGCCCTTTTGTCTGCATACCTGCACTTGCTCCTCTGTCACCTCGTGGACATCTGCAGAGCAGGGTACGGTCAACCCAATGTATACCACCTCTCTTAGAAAAAGATGCTTCTTCGTTGATGACTGCCTTTGACCACATCTGGCCCCATACCAAGGACCCAGCCAGTTTTAGACCTGCCTTTAATTGACATTTAGGACATGATGCACCAAACGTAATAGTCCTATTAGTTATGGGGGTATTTTGAAGGCATGTTTTCAATCCACTTCTTGAGATTACTGGGGAATGCAGACATATGTTAGACACATTTAGGCAAGGATGATAAATAAATCTGATGCTAAGAGAGGCACAGATAAGGCGCATATTTTAGCTAATATGTGACTGTAGAAATACCAGTCTGCTAGCTCAGTCTCACAGACTTGCCTCAACAAGCCGTACTTCCAGTAAATGCCTGCCAAAAGAGCAGGAGATGTAAGTATTGAAACCCTTCTATTGCTATCTGAAGGCCATATTTCTCTCAACTCTTCTCAGTACTCCACTGAGCATTTTCGAGCCAGTGGTGCTTGGATCCAATGCCTCACACCCTTAGAATATCCAGCTCAAAATGCGGATTTTGTGCGGAGCACTGATGATGTCCATGCTTGCGGCATTCTTGAGGGGTTAATTGTGATCTGTTTTGATTTGAAACAATTCACGATTTTACGACAATTGACTGCTTTTTACTTTCCAGAAATGCTAGACAATTCCATTAAATGATGATCGGTTACTGATGCAGGCTTAGTTTCAACTGTCTTTCAAAAGACGATTTAAAAATTTTACAATAAAGGGTTACACTCTTTGATCACCTCAACACATGCATGTTCCCATGCCAGAGACGTATTGTGCTCTTGCTTTCCATAGCGATAGCGGAACAGCACTTAACGACATGGTCTATATGTTTCCCTATGTAAAGTGACTGCAAAAAAGGTGAAAGAAATCCATTCTGGTCTGACATATGTTTGTTAGATTTGAACCCAACCACAAAGTACCAGAACAAATAACATTCAACAGAAAATAAATAGTTTCAAACAATGGTTGAAGATATACATTAGCAAGTTTAAAACTCCGGAAGAATACAGAAGTTGGCAGTTTGGGTGGTTAGGGTTTTGGACAAAGATGTTGAATTGTGTACCTCCTGTAAGGTTACAGTTTGTGTTGCAATATCTACACCCGTCTCTGTGATTGACCCAATGAACTGTAATTGCCATTCAGTAATTAATATTTATTTTTATTTTCTAACTTTTAGTTGCTCATTAGTTTGTGCAGATGTAACAATTGACTGCTTTTTTTCTGAGACTTACTGTGTTTCTTTCTATACCTAGGTAAAGATTTCCCCAGTGGAAGACACTGTAAGCACTTCATGTTTGGTGGATGGGCATAGTGTGATTTCGCAAAACAGACTCTTCAGTTTTGCCATTTACATCTTACCTTAGATGATACATCATAGTGCTGCTACCATCAGATTTAGCAGACTGTAAGCCTGTGGGAAGTTTATTCCGTGCGCAGAGAGTTGCCTACTCCACGTTCCGTGGAAAAATCTCTGCACACTCCGCAGTGGAGTGGAGTTGACCAGCCTCGCATCCACCCCTATACAGAATTAATAAAAAATACATTAAAGGGGGAGGAGCTTCGCGGGCATCCAAGATGGTCGCGTGAGCACAGAGCTCCCCGGACCCGCGCCGCCCTTCGCAACTATCCTTACTACATCCTGATATTGAAGATGGGCTTTTGTTCGCAAACCCTCGCTGATCTCAACATTCTTTGAAGAATTGAATTCGGACGTTGGGATCCACTTTTACATCGCCTCGAACTTTTGCGTCCCGCCCCGAGACGGACTGGGGGCTCGGTTGCTTGGCAGGCCGGGGAGTAGTTTAATAACATCGGCAGAAGGGGTCCCCTCTAGATCGACCCCAGTCTGACTTTCAGTTTCGTTTTCTACTCCCGGCTCGTATTGATGGCAGTGTCGCTCTAATTGATCCTCGGCCGGCCTGGTGTTTCTACACTGCTTTGCGCTGTCCTTGCTGAGTGCCCTGTCTCTAGTTTTCTTGGCGTTACTGCTCATTTGATCCAGTTTTGGTGTCTGCTTGATCAATCTACACCCGGCCATTTTTACCAGGTTGCGCGGACCCCTCCGGGGTCCCTTCTCCAATATGGCCACCAGACCTGATACTGAGAGGCGCAAGATCAAGACACCTCTCCGTGGGGGTCAGACCCAGACGAACATTATGGATCATTATTCTCAGTTGAAAGGGTCCCCCGGCGGTTCTGGTCGCACTTCAGACGACCCTAAGGCTGATCCTGCAGCGTCCTCGGAAATATCGTTGGATGACGTCATGGGTGCCATTACCAGCATGAAGGCCTCCATGGGACAGCAGTACGAGGCCCTTGCTTCTAAGATTGACACGGTGGCCGTCGACATCACGCTGATTAGAGCGGTCTTGGCGAAGACTAACGAGAGGGTCAAGTCGTTGGATTTGAAGACTTCCAGTCTTATTACAGATGTCACAGATGCTCAGACCTGCGTTCCTCTCACGACATGATGGCTCGTCGCCTTGAGGATTATGAAAATAGGGCCCGTTGTAATAATGTACGCCTTATTGGTGTCCCTGAGAATCCCAAGATGCCTGCAACCGACTTACTGGTGGAAGATCTGGTCACGAATTATCTCGCTCCCGCCGGACTTAGCAAATTCTTTGCTGTTGAACCGGCCCATCGAGTCCCAGGCGGGAAGGCGAAGCCGGGTGCCCCCCCGAGACCCATCATGGCCAGACTATTCCACTTTAGGGATAGAGACGCTATTCTTCAGGCCTCGCGGGACAAGGGCCCTGTGAAATTCGAAAATGCCTCCGTGACCTTTTATCCCAACTTTACACTGCTCGTTCAGAGACAGAGGCTGGGATTTCAGGGAGTGAAGAGACGGCTGCGGGACTTGGGCCTTAAGTACGCCATGTTGTTCCCGACCAGACTTCGGATCGAATATGGGGAACGTACATTTTTCTTTGATCGTCCGGACAATGTTAGTGACTGGCTTGACTCTTTGCCCAAGAGAGACGATCGACCTGGTCACCCCGGTGGCGCCGACGGTGGCGCGCCGGAGTGAAAGTGACACCTCGGATCCTGACGTCTGAACTTTTCTACCATTTCAGCTGAGTCTGGACATTTTTTCTCTCGACTGTAGTCTCGATTGGCCTGAGGGTGGCAGGGGGTGAATGGGGACTCTTCCTCCTCCTGGGTTCTTTGTGTAGATTAGTTTAATGATGGGGCGACAGTCGCACTGCAAGTTGGGGTGGCTTATGAATCGTACGCAGGGGTGCAGGGTGGGGGGTGTTGTAACGGGTTCAAGTTGAGGGGTGGCGGGGGGGGGTGTTTTTCTTCATTCACGAGGCATCATATTGGTTCTTTTTTTTGCTCTGGTCAGTGGGTCTTGTCTGGGTGTTGCTCTGCCTATTTCTTGGGGATGGGGGGTGGCGAGTTGCGACTACTGTCCTGGAATGTCAATGGGCTGGAAGACAGGATAAAGCGAGGGGTCGTGTTACGGTTCCTTAGACGTCATTTTCCCGATATTGTCCTTTTGCAGGATACGCATCTAATAGGTAACGCATGTCAGGCCATGAATAGACGTGGATACCGGCTGGTGGCTCACTCTGGGTTTACTTCTGGTTCCAGGGGGGTGGGCATTCTTATCCGGTCTTCTCTCCCCTTTGAAATTGATGAAGTGTCGCTTGACGACAGGGGGCGCTACGCGACGCTCACTGGTAGATGGGAGGGGAAGACACTATTCATACTTTCTGTGTATATCCCTCCGGGTCTACAGGCCTGGACTTACGCTGATCTCGGCATGGTTATATTGGGGCTCCCTGAGGGCCTCCTGATTCTAGGTGGGGATTTTAATTCTGTTGTCTCCGGCACTTCTGATCGCTATCCCCCTAGGGATTTGCCTAAGTATCAAATGTGGCTGAGTGACTTGTTCGAAACCTTCGGGCTGGTAGACGGTTGGAGGTTACTGCACCCCACGCAATTGCAGTACACTTTCCATTCCGGGGCCCATGGCAGTCTCTCCAGATTGGATTACTTCTTAATGCCATCGGTCCAATCCTCCTCCATTAGAGAGATTCGTCACTTTCCTAGGGGTATTTCTGATCATTCCCCACTGTGGCTTAGTTTTGAGGTCGGGGCGGGCAGTGAGGGTAGAGTTGCCCCTATTAACCCCTGGTACTTCCGCAATCCCAAAACCCGCTCTGAACTTGTTAAAGCTATTGACCATTATTTCGATGAAAATGTGGGGTCTGTTTCCTCTGCCGTTTCACTGTGGGAAGCCTTTAAGACGGTTGTCCGTGGGCAATCTCTGTCGCTGATTGCCGCCACCAAAAGGGCTAATAATGTGGAACTTGTACGATTGGAAACCGAAATAACTGCACTTGAAGACGATCTTGATTCGGGTGTCTCTCGCGCAAAGCTGCACTCCCTTGTTTTGAAACAAGCCGACTATAGAGCTCTTGTGACTGATGCTGCGAAAATGATGTATAGAGAGCAACAGGGTAGGTTGTATGATGTGGGAGACAAGGCTGGTAAATTGCTTGCGTGGTTGGACAAGAAAGAGAGGGCGAATCGTGTTGTTCCGGTGATTGTTGGGCCTGATGGTGAGTGTGTTACGGACCCAGTTGGGATTGTTCAGTGCTTTGTTGATCACTTTAAGATTGTGTACGCCTCGGTCTGTGGTAGAGATGAGGAAGACTCTCGCTCGCTGTTGCGGGATATTGCATTGCCCTGCCTTTCTGACGCCGACAGGGACCTCATGGAGGCTCCGCTTACGGTGGACAAAGTTGCTGTGGCTATACGTTCCCTCCGGTCTGGCAAGGCAACGGGCCCCAATGGTTTGCCCATTGAACTGTACAAGCTGCGACCCGACAAAATGGCGCCCCACTTAAGGGAGATGTTCCTTGAGGCTTTGGAGTCTGGTTCCCTTCCCGCTGATCAACGACTTGCTACCATTGTAGTTATCCATGAGGAGGGTAAGCCGCGGGATCGTTGTACTTCGTACAGACCTATTTCTTTACTTAATGCCGAACCTAAAATCCTAGCTAATTTGTTGGCTAATCGCTTGATTAAGGTGATTGGAGACTTGATCCATCCAGATCAATCCGGTTTCATTCCACATCGCAACACCGCTCTTAATCTTCGCAGACTCCATGGAATTCTCGTGAGAGCTGGGATGCTCACCGAGCCGGCCATTTTAGCTTCCCTTGACGCTACCACGGCTTTCGATACCATCGTGTGGCCCTACCTTTGGGCGGCCCTCTCGAAGTTTGGGTTTTGGCCGGTTTTCATCGCCTGGGTGAAACTTCTTTACGAGAGGCCTTTGGCTCAGGTGGTAGTTAATGGGAAAGTGTCCTGTGTTTTTACGCTCGGGCGTGGTACCAGGCAGGGCTGCCCGCTGTCTCCGCTGCTTTTTGCCATCGCTCTGGAACCTTTGGCTGAGTGGCTCCGTTGGGAGCCTTCAATGCGGGGCATTCGGTGGACTCCCGATTTTGAGGATCGAATCTCATTATACGCGGATGACATCCTTCTCTATCTTACCTCCCCTCGGAAGTCCTTGAAAGTACTTTTTGATGTTCTGACCTCCTTCAGGAAGAACTCGGGTCTCATTATTAATAGGGCTAAATCCTGCATCTACGTTTTGGCGGGAGATCTCCCTCCATTGCCTCGTAGATTTCCAATTCAAGTAACTGAGACCAGTTTTAAGTACTTAGGTATTTACGTCTCCTTAGACCCCTCTGTGCGCGACGAGCAAAATTTGTTACACCCCCTTCAGCGGCTCAAGCTTGATGTTGAACGTTGGCGTAGGTTGCCTTTATCACCACTTGGTAGAGCGGCGCTTTTTAAAATGATGTCGCTGCCTCGATTTTTATATGCACTTCAGAATTCGTTTGAGCCGATCGCTTCGGGTTATTTTCGTGAAGTGGAGAGCCTGCAGAGATGACTGGTCTGGGATGGGCGTGCCCGCATTCCTCTTTCCAAACTCACGCTTCCGTGGTATCCCTCCCAGATATCAGGCGCTATTATTATTGGGCTTCTCAGCTGAGTGCCATCAATCACGCGACTTATGCTTCCGGCCCTGCCCCGGCTTTTTTAATGGATACATTTCTTCTGCCAGGAGGGACCTTCCATAGGGCGCTCTATTCCAGGGGACTTTGTGGAGCACTGACCAGTCTCACTAAAATTGCTGTAAGGATGTGGCAGGACGCGAATGCGGCGTTGGGGTGGTGTGGTAGATTTACCCGTGCGACCCCTTTGTATGATTCTGAATGTTTGGGACATCTGTGGAGAACGAAAGGGTTTGATAAATGGGACATGATTGGTATAAGCAGGGTAGGTGATCTATGGACGAAGGGTACCGTCAAGTCCTTCGATGTGTTGAAAGCGGAGTACGAGCTTGGTGATACGGAATTCTTCAGGTATGCTCAGGTCCGTCATGCTCTACTGTCAGTCTTTTCTGTGTGTGATGATATTCCTGAACCCTCCCCCCTCGAGGACCGCATCCGAGATGGCCATGTGCCCGACAGCACGATTTCACTGGTCTATAAGAAGCTGATTAATAATAGAGCTGATTTGCTGGTGCGCCTTATGGCTTCGTGGAGCGCTGACGGGCTAGAACTGGATGACGAGGACTGGCAAACTGCTTTATCCTCGCCTAAGGAGGTTGCTATTCCTGCTCGCCTTAGGTTCATCCAGCTTAAGATCCTCCATCGTGTGTATGTTACTGGTCCGAGTCTGGTTCGAATGGGTTATTCTTTAGATGGGTTGTGCAAGCGTGGCTGCGGTATGTCTGGCACCTTCCTCCACATTCTATGGGAATGTCCGGAGGTGGTTGAGTTTTGGTCCCAAATACATGTGGTGATGGAGAGAGTTACTGGTGTGCCGTTGCTGCCCAAGGCCAGGCATTGTCTGCTGAATGTCTGGGAACCCAATGATTACAATACGGCTCAGATCAACTGGGCAACCTTTGGTAATATGGTCGCGAAAAGGGATATCGCTCAGCTCTGGGGCTCCCACAGGCCACCCACCGTATCTAAATGGAAGGAGAACATGGATTGGTGCATGTTTCGGGAGAAGACTGTGTACCTATCCCGGGGCAGGCCCAAGAAATGGGGTAGGATCTGGTCCCAATGGAATGCATATCGTGGAAATATATGTACTCCCCCACAAGATGTGTATCCCGATGTCTCCTTGTCCCCCTAAATTGACATTCCGATTTTTGTTCTAGATAGTATTACTGCTTGTTTCCTTGCCTACCCCTTCCTCCCCGCAAATATCGACTGTAATGTTTGTACTCTGCACTAGAGCTCTGCCTACATGGACTCATGATCATGCTTTACTCGATTTCTGCCTTGTGAGTTTTGTTATTTTGTTTATTTGATTTTTTCAATAAAAACAAAAAAAAACTAAAGGTAAAAGAAAAAAATCTTACCTTGACTGGGCTTCCCTGGGCTGCCCTCTTCCTCTTCCTCGCCGTCTTAAGGATCTTAATTCAATATGAAATGTCTGGATTCACAGCTTAAATAGACAGAAAAGTGTGAGAAGACCATGCTACCGCGTACCCGAGGACACAGTTGGCACTTTATAGGCGGACGACCCGATTGTAAATGGCTCGTGGGGTTACTTCTAATGAAATGACACCTATGGAGGACTTACTTTTATGTCTACTTACGATGTGACATTTCAGAACAAATTAGGAACCTTATAAATTTCTAATTTTGGGAAATTCAACCTGAATTGTACATATCGTCCTATACACAAATGGGATGGAATTATCACCATATGAGAAATTTCCACCAAATACACTTGAGCCTTGAAAAAGTTG
Source organism: Lissotriton helveticus (assembly GCF_964261635.1). Lineage (NCBI taxonomy): Eukaryota > Metazoa > Chordata > Amphibia > Caudata > Salamandridae > Lissotriton > Lissotriton helveticus. Next base: position 1,752,600,955 of record NC_136068.1, on the reverse strand, counting down.
CAGGACAATTTCCCAGTGTGGCGAAGAAACACGTGGTGGCTGGCTAAGAACCTTATAACCCCTTCCCTGCTCATGACGAGCTCAGCTCGTCATGAGGCACGATGGCCATGTGCTCATGACGAGCTGAGCTCGTCATGACACGTGCGGCGCTCACACGCAGGGATAATCCCCCCGCTGTGCTGAGCATTCCTTTAAACGGGCGTGGTCCTGATGAGCTCAGCTCGTCATGAACACAGAGCCACCGTGCAGCGTGACAAGCCGAGCTCGTCACGAGCACCGTGGTGCTGCGCAAGCCCCGCCTCCCCCCAGCACCGCAGGGGAATTATCCCCGCGGCAAAGGTGCTAAAATAACAAGAAACGGATGAGAATAAAAAAAAGAAAGGATCACAACTACTGTTGTCATAATTTGTGTACAGTATTCACATTAATATTGTCTTTACCCTGCATACGTGTGCTGAGGATTGTTTATACCTGTTACTTTGGCCTAGGCCACAATTTACGGAGGCTGGTGGTTCTCTTCACCTTACAGCACCGTCATCTGATATTCTCTTATTAAAACATGTGTGACATTTCCTGAGTGGTGCCAGTATACCTAGTAGTATACCACTGATCGTTTGAATCCTGCTCTAACTTATACTTGGATAACTGGAAGATGTGCACAGCCTGTCTCTTTCCTTGCTCTCTCTGTCGGCTCACATACCTCTCTTGGTCGGGTGCCCAAGAGAGGTATGTCAGCTGATGGGTGGCCATTGCCCCTCTGAATACCTGCCTTACTTTGAGGGTAAAGAGATTTCTTTGGGAAAAGCAACAAGTCCCTCTCACTCTCATACTCTCTCTCATCCCTCTCTGTTGCTCTCTCCCACACTCTTCTTGCCTCCCTCAATTGGTCGACTGCATGTTTTCAAGCACAGTTTCTTTCCTGTGCCTTTTCACATTTTCTGTCCCTCAATACTACACTCTCCTCCCCTTCCTGGGGAGTCTTTTACACACAAAGGTGTTCCTTCCTTTTTTATACTTCTGTTACCTGCTCTCCCCTTCTATCTCGATTTCTCACACACTCTTTCTGCTCCTGTGTCTGGAGCTCTATCAGCGCGTTATGCACAAACTACATCTCCTTCTCTGGCTTCTTGTCTATCTATTCTGTGCAGCTTTCAGCCCTATCTATCCACCATGCCACATAATTCCACTACACAGATCCACTCCACACCACACAATTCCACCTCACACAATCCCACAACTAACAAATACAACTCTACCACATATTTCTACTCCACACCACATACATCCACTTGACTCTAAACCTAAACACATGGGCAAACTCTTGCAAATGTGAGACCTATTGACATTGCCAATGCTTGTTAAGTTTTCACACCAACACTTTTGATAACCATTTGGGAAGTACTTTTTAATTAACTGGTTTGCCACTTTTCCTTTTTTATGTCTTAATTTGTTGCTTATAAAAAAGAGTATTTCTGAGCACTTTGAGTCCCATAAGGATAACACTCCACTGACTCTATGAGCAGTAAGGTAAGGCTCTGTACCATGGAACAAGTGTCTTAGAGTTTCATGGAGGATATGGAGGTGCCTCAAACTCAACTCAGACAAAATATGAATACTCATATTTGGATACAATAATTCCCTGTGGGATTATGTTGCAGGGATTCTGCACATACACAGAGCTATGCACAGGAAGGTGTGCAGTCTAAATATCGAGTATTTATTTTCGAATGGACATAATATCGACTCCAGAATATCGAGATGGCATTAATATAGAGGTAAGTAATATCGATGTATTTATTATCGATTTTCATGTATGTAAAAAAATATCGATTGAAAAAATATCGAGTAGGTAATATCGATAGTAAAAAATATCATTTTTTCTAGTAGTTTAAAAATATCGAAAGTCAAAATATAGGTTTTAAGAATATCGAAAGTAATATCGAATATTTAAATGTACACTGTTTTAATTTTTTATTACTACATTTATTGTTAAAATATATGTTCATTTTGTATTTATTTATATTGAAATTAAATTTTAAAAAAATTAATAATTATAAAAAATAATTCAAATAGTATAATAATTTCTAGGAGCGGGTAGTGGGTTTTTAGGGGAATAGGGTGGGAAGTAATTTAATTATAATTAATTAAATATGTAAATTTATTAATTGGTAGTAATATTTAATTACTTGTTAATGAAAACATATTTGTTGATTATTTAAAATTTAATTGGTAATTAATTTTATGTAATTGATTAATTGCTAATTATTTTAATTTAAATAATTTATGTCATGTAGCGGGTTGTCGGTTTATAGGGGAATAGGGTGGGAAGTAATTTAATTATAATTAATTAAATATGTAAATGTATTAATTGGTAGTAATAGTTAATTAATTGTTAATTAAAAAATATTTGTTGATTATTTAAAATTTAATTGGTAATTAAGTTAATTAAATTGATTAATTGCTAATTATGTTAAATAATTTTTTTTATTTCCTGTAGCGGGTTGTGGGTTTATAGGGGAATAGAGTGGGAAGTAATTTAATAATAAATAATGAAATAATAATATTTATTTAAGGTATACAACGTTTACCACGCAACTTTTACAACGCATTACCATTACAACGAAACTTTTACAACGCAAATACCATTACAACGCATGTATTTACAACAAATGTTTTTACTACGCAGGTACTTTTACAACGCATACCATTACAACGTAAGTATTGGTAAGTATATAATTATATTTAAAATGTTATAGGTTTGGGTTTTTGGGTAAAGGGGTATTTTTAGGGTTCAGGGTCAGTTTTGGGTTTTTGGGTAAAGGGGTATTTTTAGCGTTCAGGGTCAGTTTTCAGTTTTTGGGTAAAGGGGTATTTTTAGGGTTCAGGGTCAGTTTTCAGTATTTGGGTAAAGGGGTATTTTTAGGGTTCATGGTCAATTTTCAGTATTTGGGTAAAGGGGTATTTTTAGGGTTCAGGGTCAGTTTTCAGTTTTTGGGTAAAGGGGTATTTTTAGGGTTCAGGGTCAGTTTTCAGGTTTTGGGTAAAGGGGTATTTTTAGGGTTCAGGGTCAGTTTTCAGTTTTTGGGTAAAGGGGTGTTTTTAAGGTTCAGGGTCAGTTTTCAGTTTTTGGGTAAAGGGGTATTTTTAGGGTTCAGGGTCACTTTTCAGTTTTTGGGTAAAGGGGTATTTTTAGGGTTCAGGGTCAGTTTTCAGTTTTTGGGTAAAGGGGTATTTTTAGGGTTCAGGGTCAGTTTTCAGTTTTTGGGTAAAGGGGTATTTTTGGGGTTCAGGGTCAGTTTTCAGTTTTTGGGTAAAGGGGTATTTTTTGGGTTCAGGGTCAGTTTTCAGTTTTTGGGTAAAGGGGTATTTTTAGGGTTCAGGGTCAGTTTTGGGTTTTAGGGTAAAGGGGTATTTTTAGGGTTCAGGGTCAATTTTCAGTTTTTGGGTAAAGTTGTATTTTTAGTGTTCAGGGTCAGTTTGGGGTTTTTGGGTAAAGTGGTATTTTTAGGGTTCAGGGTCAGTTTTGGGTTTTTGGGTAAAGGGGTATTTTTAAGGTTCAGGGTCAGTTTTGGGTTTTTGGGTAAAGGGGTATTTTTAGAGTTCAGGGTCAGTTTGGTGTTTTTGGGTACAGGGGTACAGGGTAAAAATAACGTAATTTTAAATTTACATTAAATTACTTAAATTAAAATAAATTAAATTAAATTAATTTTAATAAATTTACATTAATAAAAATATGATATACTTAACAATACTTACGTTGTAATGGTATGCGTTGTAAAGGTATTTGCGTTGTAAAAACATTCGTTGTAAATACATGCGTTGTAATGGTATTTGCGTTGTAAAAGTTTCGTTGTAAAGGTATGCGTTGTAAAAGTATGCGTTGTAACGTCATACATCTTTTATTTAATTGTATTTAATAGAAAATAATTGTAAATTAATTTATAATTATCAATAAAAAAACTTGGTAATTAGTTGTAAATTAGTATTAATAGGTAAGTAATAGAAATAATTATAGTTAATTAGTAATTTTAATATATTAATTATTATGTAAAATTAAATAGTTAATCATTTTTAAATAAATTTATATTGATATTATTTTGTAATTTATTTATTAATATATGAAGTATTTACTTTCCCTACTGTCGCACCCACTGGAGTGGGAATAATAATTAGTATGGGTTCAGTGTCCAGCAACTTCCATGAGTTTACAATTGGTGAAGTGGGAATTGTAATTTGTATGGATTTAATGTGTAGTATGGTTTTGTGAGTTTATAATTGGTGCAGTGGAAATAAGAAAACATTTTTATACAAATAATTATTATTGGTAGGATACTATAATAAAGTTTTAAAATTACATAGACAAATTTTGTATTAATTATAATTATTTTTAATGTAGTAGTTAAAAGATAAATACATTTTAAAAATTATTAAAATTCAAAATGCATTTTTAAATAGAATATTTCATATGTAATTAATATTTATATAGAATAATAAAGAAGGAAACATACACAGGGTTAAATGGAATACATGAAAAACAGTTTATTAACATATAAAAAATACATTGTAAGTAGAGATGTGTTTTTTATTTCTATTGAAAATTGTAAGTAAACAGTTTTTATTATCCAAAAAAATATATGAAGTGCATATAAATGTTTTTAACAAATAAATGATATTAACATAATTTTATGTTTATTAACATATATTGTAATTTAAATAGTTAAAGAAACAAATTGGTAATATGTACTTTTCATTTAATAACAATTATTTTATTCACATAGACATTGAATATATTGTCATAGATAAATATGTATATTTGTTTTATAACAGTAACATTTTTGTTTTTTACAAAGTAATCATATTTTTTTTACAAATTAATATTATGAATATTGAACATATTTATAATATTAATTTTTACATAGATAAACACACAAATACATTTTTATATACATACATAATGTTTAAACTAATATTAGCTATTTTTATAAACAAATTATTTGTAACAAGGTTATATATGCAAATTTGTTTAACATATAGATTATTTTCAAAATGTATATATAAATAATAAAATATTATTTAAATTAACAGATAACAGTTGAATAATTATTTGAAAGTAATGATTATTTAAGAAATATTTTTCTACAATTTAAATAATTATTTACACTTAATATAATACTCAGTGTATTTTTTTAAAGTGTTGGAATATAGAAAATAAAGAGGTTTTTGCTGTATACAGGGACTACTTTTTAACCGCGTAATGTTATTTAGGCTTATTTGGTGCTTCAACAGATCGCGGTTGGATGCTGCTTCGCGTTAGAGAGGGTAAGTTTGTTTTAATTGTATTTTAGAAGTTAATGAAGTTAGTGTTAGTGTATGTGTGGTGTGTTTAGGTTTATGTAGATAGGGTTATTAAGAGAAGATTGAGTTTTCGGTGTTAGGTAGAGTGTACGATATTTGATTTTTACCGCGTTTTAGTTGTAGGTGTGTGACGTGAGCTAATATGTTTAAATGTTACAAAGATAATATGTTTGGTGTATAAATATGTGTTTTTATATATGTATGGGTGTTTTTGTGTGGGTGGGTATGTATTTTATTTTTTCCAGGTTATCGTCGCGTTTTACTGTTTTTGAGGAGGTCCTTCTTTTTCGATCAGAGTTGTGTGACGAGTATTATATACTCTTATTTTTGCACACAAATATTTTGGTTTTCAAGTTTTCCAGGAGCGTTTTTTTATCAAAATTACTATTTTCGGGTTTTCAATCGTATATCGTGTGTATTACATTGGAGAGGAGTCGCTATGGATTTGCTTGTATTTTTGCATTTTTTTGGGGCTTCCATGGATTGTATGGGTTTTTGCAATGGTGTCGTATGGATTGCTTGGAATTGGATTACGTTTGAAGGTGCAACAGAAATGTAAGTATTTACAAAAATTTTTATGGGTGGGGAAACTGTTTTAATTTTTGCTTTAGTTACGTTGTATGTAACATTTTGTAAATACATTATCTAAATACATTTTATATATGTTAATATTATGTATTTGATAATTTAATTGCAAATTGTTACATGTAAAAATCAAGGAATTTAGAAAAAAATGCTTAATGTAACGTGTATAGTTATGTTATGTTTTAAAGAATAGTTTTTGCAATCATTGATAGATATTCTAGTCCTTTGCTAGTTGGATAGAGGGTAACTTGACTTTGGAGTGTGTTATACATTTTTTTCGTTTCTTTGGTGAGTTTAGGTCCGATCAAAGTTACTGATTGCTCCATTCGGAGCTCCTGGTAACTCTGTTCTTTTTGTAAGGATTGTATTAATTTGTGAAGGGTAGGCGTTCCTCGGCCTGCAGTTGCTTGGAAGGCATTGTGCCATCCTTCAACTGCATTGTTTGTTTTTGCTTCCTTATTTAGTGTGCTAAGGTAGACATTCCACCAAGCTATTTGGTATTTGGGTTGTCTTCTATGGCCTGATCTGTGTAGCCTTCCTACCCATGTGTCTTCGAAGTAGTCAAGCATTAGGCTTAGTCTTTCTTCGTTTCTTTTATAGTAGGGGCTGTCTATTAACAAGTTATAGTGCTCAGTTACATCTGTCAGTGGAACATAGGCTAGGGCGATGAGTTTTTTTATTTGTAAGCAAATGTGCTATCAGTGGCGTATTGAATACTCAAGGTAGATTTTTGTAGATGTCGCCAGATACATTGGTTAAAATGGTAATAGCAACCTTGTATTGCTGTGTGTGGGTATGTTTTAAGGATGCTGTTTATCATTGCTTTTTCAAAGTCAATGATCATTTTTTGTGGAAAATAGTTGTTAGTATGTCGATTGACTACAGTTAGTATTTCTTGATAGGTAGCTTGCTGTTTGTTTGGTAGAAGGGCATAAAGGAATGGAATATTAGCATTTTGGAAATGACCATGAATAGTGTATAATTGATAAAAAGGTTTGGGGCATACAGAAAAAGTACCGTCCATCATCCAAGTTTGGCATTGGGTAAGTTTAGTCATGTTGTTTGCTGTGGCAAACAGTATAATTCTTTTATCTTTAGATTTGTTGTCATATAGTATAAAATCATCTTTATTGTGAGTTACAGAGAGTTCAGGGGGAATTTGCACTTCTTCAAAAGTTTTTGGTGTGGGAGGAGTAGTGCATGTTGCTCTTTTTTGTCTAGCTACAGTTCTTTTAAGGGATTCGATAGATGGTAATTGGCTAGAAGCATGTTGGGGAAGTACACTTAAATGGTGTTTCAGAATAGCAGTTGTTGGTTGATCAGTACTAGTACTAGCTTCTTTAAGGGAATCTAGCATTTGTCTAATCTCTATTTCTGTTACATTGGGTGGGTGATTATGTTCCTTAGTATAAGTAACAGTAGTTTCCTGAGTTATAGCTCTACCATAACATTTGTTGGCATAATATTTCGTACACTTCCAAAAAACTCTCAAATCTTTTTGTTTCTCTTGAGTGTAGACATATCCCATGTAACAAAGAAGCATTTTCCCTTTTTGTGAATAAATGAATTTAGCTCCTTCAGTCATGATTGTATTGTAGTGCTAGGAGGTAATTAAAAGAGAATGTCATTACATTTTTTGAAAAAATAATGTTGTATTCTAATAATACAGTTTAATACATTTCTGATTTACCTGTAAATCTTTTTATGATTTCAAGTAGTTCTTTTCAGGTGTTGATGTTCTTCAAACTGTTATTTTCTGTGTATATATTTTTGTACCTGTGGAAGTTGAGAAAATGTGTACAAATATTTTATAACTATTTATGATATTTTGGTAGAGGTTTTTAGCTAGTTTCTATTTAGTTACCTATCTATTAAATGTCGAAGTTACATTTAAATTATATACTTACTTATTTATATTTAACTTTTGATGTCCAGGTGTTGTCTAGGTCTTCTGTATTTTCTTTTTGTCTGTAGGATAAATAGTTAAAAAAAAACATATATTTTAGGTATTTGGCTTTTAAACATAGGTGTGAGGTTTGAGAGTTACATTTTCGATGGAAAATAATGTAGTAGTACTTACTTTAGATAGGTGTAGCTGTCTTTATGTTGAAGTCAATAAGTTTTCTTTCAGAAATCCTGCAGAGTTTCGTCTTCCTTTAGTTAGGAGATTTAGGCAGCATTTTTAGTTTGCTGTAATCTTGTTTATATAGTATTAGTCTAATAGTTTCTGAAATAGGATTGGTTGTTTAAATTGATAGTCTGTTTTTATTTGTGGATTTGAATTTTTTAACCTGTTATGCTAATTGCTTTCCTTATATGGGTGACGCCAATTAACGTTTATTTAATGTGTAAGGCCTTATTTAGTATAGGTAATGTTATCTTTATATTTTTAAAGTGGAGGAATATATATTATTTGCAGTAAGAAATGTTTAGTTGTTCGAAACATTGTTTATGTTTTATAAAATGTATGTTTGTATTTATTTTGTGTTATAAATGTTAGGAAAATATATAGTATGTTTTATAGCTTTATAGAAACAATTAGTGAATAATTATGATTAGTATGACTAAATTTTAAGATAATAAAGTGATTTATTCAAGGATGTAGTAATTTCGATATTTTAAAAAAACGATCAATTTGCTATCTATATTTTTGTATTCGATATTTTGACTGTTTTTCATTTAAAGATGTGATAATCGATGTTTTAGAAATCGATAATGTTGTTAGTCGATATTGTTGTAGTCGTTGTTTTTTTTAGTCGATAATGTGGTTTCGATATTTTTGTGTTTTGTTGTTTAAGTTTAGGCAATCGATAATTTTGTAGTCGATAATTTGTCATCGATATTTTGTCCAGTCGATATTCGGTCTGTCGAGGTTATGTCAGTGATCCCACAGGAAACCAGAATCTCTGTGTGTATTGGTGCACCAGAAAACCCACCTCAGTACCCAGAACCTCAATCTGACTAGCAATAGTGTCTCATTCATTCTCACTACTACAGTGAACTTACCAATGATTAGACATCCTAGAACATGTCACTCGGTCCCACTCAGGAATCGCAGGAAGAAGAACACTCTTACGTTGAAATAGTCATACTTGTCCACAACTTGAGTAAACAGTGACACAATATAGCATAAAATGTTTATTTTAGCTAATGTGATCTACAACACAGTATACTAGCCAACACAAGCAGCGAAATGCATATGAACAATATATTCAGCATAGTTACAATTCCATAATGCACAAATGGGGCAATCATTTTATAATGATAGTGGAAACAGGGCTACAACGCCTTAGTACCCTCCCCTTGCTACAAGCTAGTTTATTATAATTATAGAAGCCCTCTAGGCTTTGTCAGGAGGACCCCATACCTCTAAGTTTAGATGCAAGGAATCACATCTCAGAACAACCATAGCTCTTCTTCATTGGAATGAATCTCTCCAAGTGCCTTTTCATGCATGCAATGCCTCAGTAAAAGCAATCGACTTTCAGTAGTGCAGCTGTGTTCTATGTTGTGTCTTTGGGTGCGGGAGTGACCCAAGTGAATTAACAGCATACGTTGTTTTTTGACCTTGAACACGCCGTGCAGACTACGAGCAGGGTGTATAGCTAAATGTGTGAAGGGCAGACAGTTCTCATGCACAAATGCATCAGCAGTTTATCCACAAGAATGAAGCCATGCAGTAACATGCGCAAAAGCAGCAAGATGGCTTCCAAGCATAAACAAACTAATGCTAACTTAGCAATGTCTGCAGGTAATTCTATGACCTCACTACAGCCTCCCCTGGTCAGTCCATCAGACAGAGGTTTCCTTGAGTAGGATCGGGTTTTTGAAAAGCGAGCAGAGTTTACTTGCAGAACAGCATTCTTCACAGAAGGAAATCGTTTCTTTCCAAAGCCTTCCCGTTGTCAGCTCTCTCAGCCTTCAGGAAGTGGTGCCCCTCTGCCTACCCGATCCTACTCAAGGAAACAACTGTGTTAATTGGACATTCAAACTTTGAACCTACTAAAGGTGTTTTAGATTCTCACCATTCCTAGGACCACAGATACCATCATGCTTTGAGCATCACCTGTGCGCCACGCCCACTGGGGGCGGATTTTCAATAAATGAAAGTATTGGAATTGAAACGGTGAGCCTTCTTTGTTTGAATGCAACAGCCCATGATTAAGAGGCGTAGTTGGCCTCGAAACGCGTCGGGCATGGCAGCAATGAAGGGAGACATGAAAAGCAAGCAGCTGCGAGGTGCAGAAACCGGATGGTGAGGACAGCCTTGTGTGCCCTCTGTGAGCTCAAGGGCATTTGTTTATTGATAGAGAGATATATATATATATATATATATATATATATATATATATATATATATCCTGCAGATTATTGATGCCAGCCAGGTTTATCCAACAAAGTGTATGAGCTGGAAGTTGCAACAGTCTCCAAGAGGACGTCATTGTTATTGTCAGAAAAAAGAGACTCCGTCCAATCAAGCAACTCGAAAGAACAGACATGTTCCTCAATGACTGATGCCTCCAGCTCCATCAGCAGCCAACTTGCGTGGTGCTCGATGTAACTTCATTGTAGGAAATCCTTTGCTGCAGCACAGATATCCCTGTGCCAAAACTCCAAGCGCAGACACGCGGGCCATTAGCCCAACACCGGAACACTCTTGCTCATGGGACACTAAGGGACTCATCTGCAGATCAAAATCCGGGGCAGGAGACACTGTAATGGAGAGGCAAAGATCCAATGCCCATTCAAAAGAACATTCCAAGCAGGTGAAGACAGGTTGCACGCAAGTGTCATGTGCAAAATGAAAGGACAATCTGTAAGCCACTCTGAGTGTGGCCAGGGGCAAAGTACGATAGCATTCAAGCATACAGCTACAAAGCATCTACTGTCGGTCTTGGCTGTGTAGTGCCACCAGAAAAGCAGCCATTGCACAGGAGGGATATTAATAGCAGTATTCCAGCAGCTAAGGCAAGTAATAGTGGCAACCCACCGAAGACGCTGGAAAAAATAGAATGAATAAATGGCGGTAATATATCAAAAATAGTTTGGAAAGTAGACACAATGCCAGAGCCCACAACTTTAAAAAAATGGGCCAAGCCTGCAGTATTAGATGCATTTAAAATGGAATGAATCAAAGCTCCGAAATGCAGTGGGAGGTCGGTATTAAGAAGGGCTTGAACCTCAGATCAGGTATTGGCCACATGAAGGATGATTGTCTCATGTGCAGATGTGAGAGAAACTTCTTTTTGGGACAACAATGCTTTAATTCTGCTCAACTTATCAAAATGGGCTCTCAAGGTCGGAATGGAAGGCCGGACTGAGTTATCGAGTCTCCCATGTGGGGGTGGAAACAGTACATTTTTACAGCAAACCACACGTTGCAAGACTGTCACAATGTAAGGGATGCCAGCAAGGATAGCGCAGCATTCCTCATTAATTAAAAGCAGATAATTAGCACTTGCAAGCAGAGTGAAAGTTGGTGTAATATTGGGCACTGGAATACCTTTCAGAATGCATGTGAGATTCGGAGCCGTTAAGTTACAGGCTTCGTGCAACTGTATATTTTTTCAAACAATCGAATGACCTATAGTCGAATTGCATGGATCCCCAGTTAAATACATTTCTTTTTCATGCGGCAAGCATCTGTAAGCGAATGGTAACACCTCATGAAGGAAAGCACTGCCCAAGGGTTCAAAGTGACATAAGGGGTAATGCTTCATACAGGTGCTAAATTTAAATAAGGGAAATGGTAAGGTTATTACCCCATAGATGAACCAGACAGCAGCCTCAGTTTCGCCTACAGAAAAGGGCAAAGGCTCCAATTTTTCAATATGTAAAAGCATGTATGTAGCATCTTTCATAGACATAAATCACTGTTTGTCTGTTAAGTTAAATGGTATAAATAAAGTAGTAGCGTTCAAATAATCACAAGGAACCTTACCCATTTTAAGAGTCTGCAAAGTCCATGCAAACTGCATTACTGAACACAATTGATTCTGTCCATGATACAAAACAGACACATCATCTTGCACAATATCAACAACAGATGAAACAATACTGTCCAATGTATAATTGCGGGAGAAAAGAGTGGTAATACTATTATCCACAACAGCAAGGACTTTTTCCAAATTAGTCTGGTCTATGGCCCTTAATCGGGAAGCAGCCTCAATTTGGGACAGCTTCCATATTTCATTATAAGTTGCGTAAATAAATCATTTCGATCTAGCACCAGCAGGGTCTTTTATAAAATCTGTAAAATCAATGTCACCTGATAATAACGACAAATGTTGTTTCACAGAGGACAGTGTGGAGTGTTGTAACCAATTTTGACATAATTTTCCAACCGAGTAAGTGGTGACAGAATGGGAATTAGAAAATCGGGGATTAGGCCTATTCTGCTTATAGCCAGGGGCCTTGCCATGAAAACACAGTTGGTACGAATCCGAGCTTGTTTGCTGGACCAACCAGCCAAGGGGGTCTAAGGCAGAAATATTAAAAGTAACATTCTGGAGCACGGACTTCAATGGAATAATCAGTCTGATTGGTCCAGTTAAGATATGCAGCCAAAGTGGGAATGGCAGGGGCATTAATTTGCTTTGAAGTAGCCAATCGAAAACACATAGTCTGATAGACCGAATTGTTAAAAAATTAGGAACGCGTGATGTAAAGCTTTCGTGTCTCGTACCTGCCAGGGTCTGGAACCCCACACAGATTTAAGATCCATTGTGCTTTCCACAGATCATAGCCACCCACTGACAGATCATTAATAAAAGATTGGGAATACATTAACTTGGTGTGTGTGAGCATCACTTACGAATTTGATGATACATTTAGTTTAAAATAAAAGAATTCTGGTTTGGATTTATCAAAACCTGTATAATAGGTACATTTTTTCAAAAAGGTTTTGGAGCTATCCTCCAATGGAGCTGGGCAATGTTCCCACTGTGTGAAATTAAAAACATTTCTAAATGTATTAGCTTTATGCAGGAAATGATGGCCATAATGCTGGTAGCAAAACAAATCAGCATAATTTGCAGTATTCAAATACCTTCAGCATCAAAAGCATCATAGTATCTGAAAACAGAGATTGTATAGCATGTACGTCCCAATCATCAGATCGTATATTGTGTTTCACTACGTCATCCATGGAAACACGAAGTACATTTGGCACGTTAATTATCTCTGTAGGGCCATGAATCTGAAAATCCACTGCATCCCAAACTATGCCATCCGCACTGGCCAGGCTGATATGTTGACAGAAGTCAGGTCCCTTTTCATGATGTGGGAAGATGAATGTGGGGCCGAAGTTCCATCAACCAGTTTAACAGCAGAGCGTTCAGGTTCAGTTATGTAGTGACCATTTATGAGAAGGAAAAAGAATGTCACAAATCCAATTGACATGAAAGGAAAAATGGCAAAAAGGACTAACCAAATGTATGCCCAAGGTGGACTCAAATACGTTCATTTAAACCAGGCCACAAAAATTGAGAATTTGGAAGGAGTTACTGATAATGTAGAGTCTGAGTCAAAAGAGATATGTGACGGGTATCAGGCTGCAACCCGGGTGACGACTCGGTTGCAGGATAAGTATACTCATTTTCTTCATTTAGACCAGAAGTAGGGAGGTTTAGTAAAGGGTTATTGACAGAGCCCATTTCTATGGCAGTATCAGGCTGCTCGGTGTCAGAAGCGCCCAACACTGGATTCGTAGAAATCACCGTACATGAAGACGCTGGTGTTATACTATTCAGGATTGGCCAGATGTTGTAACTTGACATTGTCCACAGAGACGTTTCTGTTGTCTTTTCGACCGGGAAGTGGTGGCAAAAATGACTGTACAAGTACCCTTCAAGCCAACCACTAGGACAGGTGCTCGATAAGACTGGCCAAACTCCTTTTTGTTCTCCAACTTCTCTTGGACCAGGTATCCAACTCTGGGTAGCCAGCCTACTATCAGAATATGCAGTGCTGTATCAGTGGCTGAGGGCAAATGTTCCTTTGCAACACTTTCCCAGTTCTCTTGTAGCTTCTGTAATACAGCAGAATGATTATCCACGTCAAAGGATGCAGCGGAGGCCACAACATATAGACCATCAAGGTCTGGCACAAACATTTTCAGGCCAAAGAGCATTTCATATGGGGGTCCTCCCACCCTGAGGTCTTCCAGGGAGATTATTTAGTGCACGTTGTACGCTGTGCGAATGGGTGAACCAGCTTCTATCAGTATCTAGGACCCTAGCTGTCAAGGATTTCTTTAAGTCACGGTTCATTCGCTCCACAACTGAATTACCCTCAGGCCTGTCTGGAGAGGAAAATTTGACCTGCACTCGCAAATACGCCATGTCCTCCTTGTATGCCTTAGAGGTGAACGCAGGACCCTGGTCAGAATGGAAAGTGCCACATGCAAAAATTCCAACAAGGACGCGCAAATCCTTGATGACAGTTTGAGAGTCAGCACTTCCAAAGAAAATGTGGGCACAAATCAACTGCAACTAAGATGGATTTATAGGCTGTATCTGAAGAAAATGGACCACAGTGATCTAAATAAACACATCCAAAAGGTCTATTAAAAATACACAGCGGTGTTTGTGGTGGGCATGCTACCATAGACGGCTTAATCTGTTGGCAAATATCACAAGAAAGGACATAATTACGGGTTTGTTTATATAAACCACGCCACCAGAAACACTACTGTAAGATAGAAACAGTCGCAGACACTCCAACATGGAGTGAAGTCAAGCCTTCGTGTGTGGCTATAATCAGTGAAAGTCTACAGTCTGCATTGGGAATCAACCTGTCACCAACATCGTTAATCCTCACATAAGGAACTTTATTGGGACTTAAGTGATAAGAGTATGTCGAAGGGAAACCCCGCGGGTAATTGCCACCCTTCACTGTAGCAGCAATAGCTGCCAAGATGTCATTATCAATCTTATTCGTGGATCTAGTAACAGCTACAACTGAAAATGTGTCCACTGCTGATTTAGCAGCTTCATCAGCTAAACTATTGCCAACTGCGTGCACTCCTACATGTTGGTGGCCAAGAGTATGAATTACAATTTGAGAGGCAGACGTTCTTTAAGATCTGCAACTCAAACCCAAAGCAATTTATACTTAATTGAACTGCCTTTAGAATCAGCATAGTCATTTTGAGACCAAAAGTGGAAGTTGTCATTGAGTGACTGAACACAGTAATAGGAATCGCTCACAATGAGATTAGTCCCATTTATATCTACAAACTCAAGTGCAAGCACCAGCACGCGCAGCTCAGCTAATAGGGCGGTACAGTCACCTAGTGCCTGAGTGTGTAGAACACTCGACTTGAACTCTCCATTCACTATTGCACCAGCTACAATTGCGCATGCTGCCGAATAAAAATGCTTTGACTTCTTGCCGGTTGTGCCGAACTGTCAGTGTAAATGATACAATGGTACTCCTCCAACGGATGCATAGACATAAGAGAAGGATGAACAAATTTATACTGTAAAAACTCCGAAGATGTCAATGAAGTAGCCCATTGTATCCAACTTGGATGCAAAGCTTTTGAGTTTGATACACTTGCTTTTGTCACTGCTTATAGAGCAGGATATGGTGTCATAACCAAAATGCGCTTCCCTTGTGCCAGGGCGTGTTCCTTCAGGATCATCATCAGGACAGCCTTTAAGATTTTTTCAACAGTGGAAAACCGCAGCTCAGCCGAAGTGTACAAATGTGACTTGTAAGCAAAAGGCACTATGTCGCCCTCATTAAATGTCAAGTATGTGAAACCCTATGTGCCAGGCATGATCCGTATCACCAGGTTAGTGTGGTTATCACATATCAACAAGTACTTAGATTCAAGAAGATCAGACTGCAAAGCCTGCAGAATAGCAGAATGTTCCGGAAGCCAGCAGGCTTTTGAAAAGGTAGGTTGTATCAAAGCATACAATGGTTTGATACACTGGGCATACTCGGGATATAGGTTCGACTCAAGTTTAAAAATCCCAGGAAAGACTGTCGTTTTTCAGGGTTGTAGGAGGTCACAAATGTGCGCATTTCTCCAGGAAGTGAGGCACAAAGCCTCTACCTTCGTTATTGAGCTTGTAGCCCAAAAAAAACACTGTGTACTCTGCAATGTGTGATTTAGCAAACTTAAACTTATAGCCGTAGCCCGCAAACAAAACTATGATGTGGTCCACTCGACACAGTTGCCATAATTCGTCATCCGTGAGATAAATATCATCAATGTGCAAGTACGCATCAGGGTCAATACCATCCAACAAAGGGACGACACGGGTGGCGAAAACACATGGGCTGTTTTTGTAACCCATGGCCAAATGCTGAAATTGTTTTTGTTTTCTGCCGGAAGTAAAGGCGGTCCAATGACTACTTTCAGGAGACAAATTGTGACTGAAAAATCCATTGGAAATATCAAGGGTAGTTTTAAATTTTTTGCAAACTATACTGTCCACTAGGGCAGAACTATAGGTATTCTGAACCGCACAGGTACGACAATCAGAATTGAAATGCTGATAATACAAAACTAGGTGGTACAACCCATCGGGTTTGGTTACGGTAAACAGAGGGTTATTCATCGGTGACACACATGTCTCAATTAGTCTTTGATAGTCTAATTGAGCAAGAATTTCTGAAACAGGAGCTTTGGCTTCCCGACGGTTGGGATACTGGGTTTATGGCTGTGGCAAAGACCGTAATGGTATCTCATGCAGGAGAGACTCTTTGTCTCATTCCGTCTGAGTACGGTACAGCGCAGGTGCAAGCACCAAAGCCCACTTTTCTGCAAAAGCCTCTGCATGCTCCTTGGAGACGTTACATGAAAAACTCGGGAGAATTACTTCCTCCCCTCTCAGAGCTGCAAGAACAAAAGGTGGGGGGCAATCTGTCACTGCCAACAAAATGTCATAAGAAGAAGTCAGATTTTCCCAAAAGATCCCTTTAATTAAACGTTGTATGTCACCTTCAATCATGAGGACTATGTCATATAATTTGTCAGGGAGAGCCTCTTGGGTATCAGCTGTTTCAACTGTGATGAATGTTTCAGTTGCTGTCGTCTCCAGATATGGATACAGTGCTTGCCACATTATGGTAACCTCCGCTCTTCTGTCTACCAGTGTTACTGTCCATGTTAGGTTCTGGAGCCGTGTCCTCACTGTCTGTGGCATATCTTGCTTAAAGCAGCAACTTTCTTTTTCTGAAACTGTGGGCGCTGATGAGGAAAATCGTCCAGTTTCCTTTTTCCGTCTGTTGGACGAGGTTTGCTCTCGTCCTTGTGGGGCACTTTGACCTCTCTGTGCACCTGACGTTCCCCGCCACCAGCCTGTGGGCCTGATGTGTCCTGTAAAGAATGAGGAGAACTCTGATCAGGAACTTGAAATATGTCAGGAGACCTAATTCTCGCCCGGTCGTGCAAATCATAAGTGCGCTCAGAAGACTCGGACGCAGGTGACATTGCACGTGACCCTTATTTCTGCTGTTGCTTTCCCTGTTTTTTTTCTCCAATTTTTCTTTTGAAAAGATGGACGGTCGTCCTTTGCGGGCTGTGCCGTCTGTATTTGCTGTTGCACTGGTATTTTGCAAAAGGCTTAACACCCAAACTATTGCAGCCAATCGTCCTATTGGTATTTGCAATGATGTTTGGTAAAGCGCAGGGTTTCTTACCTTCCGGGAAAAGGCTTAAGGCATTAGACACTTGAAAGTTGACTGCATCTCCCTTGACATTTGCAAGGATCAGATCAGCAACTACGTCGAACACTTCAACCAACTGCATCCCCAATTCCACAGCCGCCTCCGGTCCGTGCTCATCTTGAACACACTTAATCACAGAGGGGGAGCGCTGTCATAGATGAAGTGGCAAAACATTTTGCATACACTGCCGTAAATAATTTACCCCAATTTTCACAATTGGTTACCTCGGGTATTAAGTCTTTCTGGAAACTAATATTTAAAATCCCGTTTTTCCACCGATGTGGTATTCGGAAATACCGCTCCCAGCTGGTCAAATTTCTCAGCAAGCCAGTATGGTAAATCATCCTTATTTTGGGGACGCTTGCCCATAATCAAATTAACCATGACAGGACTAGTAGACATCCTGGCAGGTCCAGCTGATTGCGCAGCAACCCCAGGTGCTCCCACCTGGAGATTGGGTGAAACATATTGCACGAGTGCTCGGTGTACCTCAATCAAGGAGCTGTGCAATACATTAAGTTCTTCCACTCTGACTGCCAAATAACGTGGATGGGGTGTGTGCTCAGCCAAAACTGGCCAAGTGGCCCTGAGAATTGATAAAGGGCATAAACAGACCGGAGTCACTGTGTGGAGAAGGGCGCCATTAAGCCAAATACGGTGTTGCCATGCCAAAAACGGAACCTCAAAAGTCCTATAAGGCTGATAAATATTACGTGTTGCATTGTGATGGTATTCATGGAAAAAGTTATCATCTCCATTTACTGCCGGGAAAGTCGCCCAGGATTAAAACACCTCACAGTGGTAAGCAGGATCAGCTCCCACCACAAAAATAAGATTGACACACGCATCCGGTATGCCATATGCGTGCAAATGACGATAGAGTGGTGTGGGGCTCTGAGCCGCAATATCGACATCAGCCATAAGGACTAGAAAGGAAGAACAACCTAATGCGTGGCAGCACAATTTAGGGTAGCAATTAAAAAAAAAAACAGTTTAATTACTGTGGGGAAGTGTGGCTCAATGGTTAGAGCAGGCAGACCTCGATGCAGAGCTCTGGCCAGGGACCAGGGTTCGATTCCCGCCTCAGCGGGTCTCGGGCTCATTAATTCCCCTGACCGGATATTCTCGCCTCAGTGCCTATTCTGATCATGGGTCCCGCGCTGCAACTCTGGGCAATAGCTTGCTTAGTCTCCACAACGGCCCCCACATCGCGAGGGATGCCTGGTCTGCACCATGGGGGTGCCCAGGAGTGGACACTTCACAGGGAAAGCCAGGAAGGGTTCCCTTGCGGTATTCGTACAAGCGCCGGGAAACCCACTGCGGATAGCTGTGCGCTATACAAGTACAAAAACATTTACATTTACATTTACATTTACACTTACGACCTCAACATAATCTTCTAAGCCAACGACATGCAACTGATCCTCTCCCTCATCAAGGACCCCCTCACTGCCTAATCCAACCTCCACCAGGGAATGAAGGCAGTCGCCAAATGGATGGAGGATAGCCCCTTTAAGCTGAACACAGACAAGACAGAGATCCTCATCTTCGGGCCCAAGCGCTCAGCATGGGGCGTCTCCTGGTGGCCCACATCACTAGGGACACCCCCTGCACCCTCCAACCACTCACGCAACCTGGGAGTTATCCTCGACTCGAAACTCACCATGACCAAATAAGTCAGCGCTGTCTCCTCCGCCTGCTTCAACACCCTCAGTATGCTCCGCAAGATCTACTGATGGATCCCGACAGACACAAGGAAAACAGTCACCCAGGTGCTAGTCAGCAGCAGACTCGATTACGGAAACAACCTCTACACCGGCGCCCCGACCAAGCTCATCAGCAGACTGCAAAGAATCCAGAATTCCTCTGCACGCCTGATCCTCGACGTCCTGCGATCACATCACCCCCCACCAGAGAAACCTGCACTGGGTCCCTGTTAACAAAAGAATCTCCTTCAAGCTCCTGATCCACGCACACAAGGCTACCAAAAGACTGGCCCAGGCTATCTCAACAGTCGATTCTCCTTCTATGTACCCAACAGGAAACTCCGCTCCGCAGACCTCTCCTTGGCTACCATCCCACGCAACTGTAGAACCACAGCCGGAGGCAGATCCTTCTCCCACCACGCCGCCAAGACCAGGAACACCCTCTCCCTTAACCTACGACAAACCGAAGACCTTCTAACCTTCAGTAGACAACTCAAGACCTGGCTGTTCAACCAGTAGCAACAGCACCACCACCTCCCCTCATTCAGCGCCTTGAAACCCTTGCAGGTAAGTAGTGCGCTCTACAAATTATCTGAGTGATTGATTGATTGGATTATATCAAGCTTAAAAACATCAATATAGGTAGGTTATGCCGTCACAGCTGTTTATCAGAAAACAGAAGTGAGGGTCTTGTGGACAAACTCTAGCACTACTCGAGTGCTTCTAAAATAAGAAACAAACCAAATGTTAGGAGGGCCATTTTGCAGGGATTCTGCACATACACAGAACGATGCGCAGGAAACCAGGACCTCGGTGTGTATTGGTGTACCAGAAAAGCCACCTCAGTACCCAGAACCCCTATCTGACTAGCTATAGTGTCTTATTCGTTCTCCGTACTATAGGAGAGCTACCAATGATTAGAAATCCTAGAATGTGTCCCTCCGTCCCTCTCAGGAATCGCGGGAAGATGAACACTCTTTCGTTCAAATACTCATACTTGTCCACAATGTTAGTAAACACATTTTTATTTTAACTAACGTGCTCAACAATGCAGTATAGTAGCCAACACAAGTAGCATAATGCATAAGAACAATATAATCAGCATGGTTACAATTCAAGGTTCTTAAAACAGTGTGCTTTTGAATCATGAAAGCTGTCTGCTAATGCTGGGATTTGATTTTTATCACAAAGTTCACGATTGTTCTGGGGGATAAAATGCAGTGTGGGAACTGTAGTTCACAGAAGTAACAAAGACACGTGAATGAGAAACGTAAGAAAAGGGGAAGACTTGAGAGGGTTAAAATCAGAGAATCCGGTGTGAGGAATTGGGCGATGTCAGGCGCACGTGATGCGGCAAGAATAGTCATGAAATGAGCAGGTACGCGGTACATGTAGGTTTTGAAATCAAAGGTTTTGAACGCTAGTTTAGAAACAGCAGATTGTCTGTAAGAAATGGGTGGGAAGCTCGAGAAATTCAGGCAAAGGACCTTTGATGAGTGATAAACAGTGAAGTTTAATGAAGATGTAATATGTGTCACGGCTGAGTAAACAAAAAAAAGGGGGATTGCCATAATTGAACATGCAGATTCGAGGAAAAAGTGAAAGTTGAACAGGATCTGACACGTGAATAGTAATAGTTACTCATAACATGGTTGCTGAAGGGTAAATAAAAAGCGAATGAAATGGTGGGAAGCCACAGCATATAGATTATTGAGCGCAGAACTTAACTTATTTTAATTCAATGAATGAAATGACCAAAATGTAATATGTATATTTGTTAATTCACAGTTACCCCTGAAGAAGGGCTTTTATACGCCCGAAATGCATTGGGTCAATAAAGAAGACTGCTTGGAATCAATTTGTGCATTTTTGTAATCGTTATTTGCGAAGAGGCTCGGATGGGCACACGTGATAATGAGAAGCTGAACAAAAAAGCACTTAAAGTTTTGTGTGGACTTTCGAAAAATGGCTTGAAAACATGATGAATTTGGTGAAATACATTGGACAAGTTTGAGTAAAAAGGCTAAAAGGACTAAGGTTAAAAAATGAAGGCTAAGGATCTAGTATCCATCCATGCAGTGCAACCAGGAGTGGAGCGCTAACCACGCTCCCCACATGCATTATGTAATACAGCAATATGCCCACATTGCAACGTCTATCTCCCTACTCAGGTCTCTCGGCCACTCCACTTTAGTGTAATGATATGCCCTGTAATCCATGGATAGACAATAGATCTTGGAGACTATTCTCTGTGGCAAATCGGCCTTGATAATATAGGAGAAAGAGGGTAAGTCCCCCACCTCCCCCCTCCCTCGACTGGCAGTTCCCAACTGAGCCTGGCCGAAATACCCCACCAATCCCCCACTCCTCCTTCACCAACCAAACATGAGTTGGAGCAACTTTAAGAAATCCAAAACAAAAGTTAAATCCCCTCAACCTTTCAACCACAAAATAGTTCTCAAGAAGCATGTTTCACTCCTGGGCAGATGTTGCACAACACATAGGAAGATAATACAGACCTGACTAGGAGCAACCCTGCTTGCCAAACAGCCAATAGAAATCATCTGCAAGTTGTCTCTCTGCCCACCCAGCTCCCCACATTCCCAAATTGTCATGGTGCACCCAACAGGAAGCCCAAATAGCGTATGAAGGATCCCCATGTCCTGAAACCACACCCCCATATTGTCACAAAACTGCCATATCGTAAAGAACAATGCCATGTGATCATATTTTCACAACCTCCACTCTCTTCCCAGCAAGCTTCCCCCAATGAACCCTCTTATCTGTGACTTATGTAGTCTCTCATTCAGTCTTGCTCCTCTAAGTGACCTCCGACTGCACCCTCCAAGGGACTTCGTTCCGTGCTGCTACGTTTCTCTGTAGTCCACTCTTTTAGGGCCTTCTGCAGAGTCTTCAGATCTGTAAATATACGTGATTGACCGTGCTAGTTGACACGCAGTCTTGTCGGGTACAGCATGGCATAATCCAGGTTGAGTTCCCACAATTGGTGTTTCAGTGGGGCAAACTGCTTGCCCCACTGCTTGCCCCGCTAAATGCGAATTCACAAATAAGGAAGATTAAGGATTCGCTTATGTATCAACATACCATTTTGCAATTCCTAAATAGCGATTCCTTAAAAATCGCTATTTAGGAATTGCAAAATAGTTTGTTGATAGATATGGCCCTAGATGATGAATGATGTTCCTATTGTATATCCTGTGTTCGGCACTCTATATATTCCAGCACTTTGCACTTTTCTGTATTATGCCTTTTTTAATGTTGATGGAAATTTTAAATTGAATGCACATTAGTCTGATATAATCAGAGGAAGACAGAGTTATGACAGGAGTTAAACCTCTGTTAGAAATGGATGTTTATTGCACCGAGAACTTTGTGCTTATCGATTCTTTGGGACTGTCATTGAGTTGTCAAACTCTATGGCTAATTTTAAATATACTTCAATGTATTTACTGTGAAGAGAAGAGATCCCTTTTGCTTTAGTACTGTATCAAATTGGACATTTTGCAAGTAACATTTTATGTATAAAGTCTGTTGGGGTTTTTTGTTAGATTTTTAACTTGATTTGTTAATTTAATGAATTTTATAACCCTGTGATGTGTAGATGTTTATGATTTTTCGGATGCTTTTATGATTTGTGATTTTAAACCGAACGAAGCTTGATTTGACATGGTCAGAATCATTTTGAGGGGTATTTTTATAGAGTACAAACTCGATTACCCGAAAAGTATTGGAGCACTTTACAAAAGCGCCAGTTAAATTACACAAGGTCATGTTAATTTTCTTGTTTTTAGGTGCGCAGAGATTATGTGATGCTGATGTCATCCATGTTTATCTATGTCATTATTTCCCCTCTACCTGGCAAATAGGAGCATTTTGTTATTGTTCCTATATCCAGTACTCCTATACCCAAGGTGCTGGGACAGCGGGCAGGCTGGTAAACAAATGGTGTGAGCCGTGTTTCCAATGGAAAACTCTGTAGAAGAGTGTCTGGTAAATAAAGGCCTGGGGTTGGAGGGTTGTGATGTCTCCTCCATTGGAAAGTACTTAATCACTTTATTCTTAGGCTGTCCAATACTCTAGAGATGTAGTCGTACACAGAATATTATAGTGCTATTGACTTGCACCGAGGCACTTGTATTTCAGATTGTGAGCTAAAAGCCTTAAAATGACTCCATAAATGTTTGCTGGGGCAAGCATGTATTCCTGAATCACACTGCATGACACAGTGTATAATATTGTATAGCTCTACAGTCCCTGGCGGCACAGCCCCCAGGATAACGTGCGGCATGGCTAAACCCAAAGATGAGACCTTTTGGCTATGCCAATGGTTGTTTTATACTTATACCATCTAAGAATAGAAACAAAATATTTGGATGGTCATTTGGAGCACTTGGCTCAATTACATTGTTATGGTGATAACATTGCGGTTAAATTATAATGAATAAAAAAAATGTGAATTCACATTCTATCTTGTCACACGTCTTTCTCATTTCTACTTTTCACTGTTGCTGGCATCATGAACTGCATCATTGTTATCAATCAATCATTCAAGGTTTTGTAGAGTGCACTACTCACCAGTTAGGGTCTCAAGGCACTGAGGGATAGGTGTAAGCAGCTCCGTTAGGGTCAATCGTTGGGCCAGGTCTTGAGGTCTTTACTGAAGTGGTGAAGTGACAGGCTTCGTCGAAGGTGAAAGTGGAGTTTGGACTTAGGTTGTGGCTGCCAGGTAGGAGAATAAACTTCCACCTTCTCTAGTCCTACAGAAGCATGGCACAGTGGCTTTGGAGAGGTCTGCTGAGCGGATGTTTTTCTTGGGGACATGGAAGGAGAGGCGGTTATTGATGTATTGCGGTCCAATGTTGTGGAGGGCCTTGTAGGTGTGGATGAACAGCTTGAAAGTTATTCTTTTTTCAACGGGGAGCCAGTGAACATCACGGAGGTGCCGAGGGCATTGATGTAGTCAAGTCTGCTGGTCTTGAGGGCACGAGTGCCCATTTTCCTGGTGTCTGGGGGGATCCACTTGAATGTCTTACGTAGTATGTGGAGGCTGTTGAAGCTGATCTGGTGATTCATATTGAGCGACAAGTCTAGCGTGATGCTGAGGTTACATGCACCCCTCAAGTGATACTTCATTAATGTTATGTATTCATGTTTGGCCCCCACTAGGTAGGCATTTGAAACCTCCTTTTCTTTGGCAACAAAGACGATGGGCCCCGTTTGTTGACACAGGGTGTCACGTTTTTTAGCCTATTGACTCTTCAACACCTGACGCTGAAGGTGAGTTCTTGTACCTCCTCCTAATCTTTTAAAAAGGTAACTAACATGTACCACGTTAATGACAGGGGTTCTTTTTTATATGGTTTACAGAACTCGAAGAAAGCACACTGTGCGCCTCCACTTTAGACTGTTTACAGAGAAGACCTTCAAAGCGATGCTGTTCAATTTGAGGAACACAGTGAGCATCAAGCAGGTCTTGCATTTCAGTTTGAGTATTATTAATTCAACACACTTAATTCCCCCACATCGCTTCCTAAAGTAGACTATATTATTTTTATGCAGGCATTACATCATTTGGTCTTTAGTTCTGATGAAGACCCCGTAGCAATGGTTATCAATTTCACCCTTCTTTAAGGGGTCGAAACGTTGACGTATATGGAAATCAAATGTTATAGTCCAATTAAACTTTAGATCCATCAGTTAAGATTTTATGTTTAAGTTAGTACGGTCACACAAGATTATGACTTGGATGTGATTGATTGTGTTATATATGTAAAAATATTGTTGTTTCAATTGTATTGTTATTTATGTGTATAATTGTTTGTATTCACGTACTGTAATTTCACTGTGATTAATTGTATAATAACCTCTGAATAGTCCTTTGTGTGTCTATATGTCATGCCTTTTATAATTTTTTATATGTGAATTATTCAAATGTCATTATTTGGTAGTGGTTTGTTTCATATCTACTTGATGAGTTTGGAGAATTATTTTGGTTTCTTTTTCATTAAATGGTAGTCACAAGCCGGTGGGTATCAAATAATAAAGGTGTTTTGATAAGCTATGTAGCAGAACCATGGATAGACCGAGGAGACTGCCTGAGCTGCTCAGAGATTACATTGGAAGCTGACCAAAGGCAAGATGCCCAAAATGTATTCTCAGAAAGAGTGTGTCAGTGTACATAATACATTGCCCTATGTAGCGACTGGTAGAGAGAAGTGCATTACTGCAGGACAGCCTGTTCTTTTAATAATGTATTGGGTGGAGTGATGGTTGAGGGACACGCCCAATCTCTGACCAGCTGAAAATAATGAGACCGCCACATCAGAGCTTTGGCAGGACATACCCTCCATCTACTGAAACTGAATAAATACAATGGCCAGACAATCAGATGTGGAGAAGGCCTGAAGAATTACTCAGACCCTGATCTTCTGCAACTGCCCAGCTCCATCCTTCCTCCAAAACCATGCAGGTGTTCCTCACCTCCACCATCTTACTCGCTTCTTTGATCACCAAAGGTGAGACATCAGCTGATTCTCAATATTTTTAGTTCACTTCAAAGAACTCAGGAGCACATAGTTCAAAAGAAAAACTTTAAAGTCTCTGCCAGACAGCAACTCTGAATGACAGAACTAGAAAAGGCAAAACATTACATGTTTCCAACATGTACCAGAGTGTTAAACAACCCTACCAGTGAGGTACATGCCATCTCATCCTATCAACATTCGAGAAATGGGCAGGGGACCCTCTCCCTATGTATGTTTGACAATGAGAATGCACAGGGAATAAATTCAATTATGAATAAATTCAATAATTGGGTTGGAGTAGTTTCATGTACAAGTTATTTCTTCCAGTAGACTGCATGGCTTCTCGGTGGGTACAGGTAAATGAGGGGTAAAGTAGAAAAACAGTATTTCAACTAACTGATTGCTTTCCAACGTTTTTTATAGATGTTTTTTAGAAAAACAGATATTTCCAATAACCATGCACCTGCACTAACTGAATTTTCTCAATTTTTGCAGATTTGTTTCAACTATTTACAGAAACAAATTATTTTCTCTTTTTGTATACATCTATAAAAATGGCAAACATGGAAACTAGGCTTTTAAAATGCAAGCTCCTAGGTCTTCCAGTGGCTATGTGGTTTCACTGAATAGAAAACATGGGACGTTTACATCCAGTTGTCAAGCAGATGCCTAAGTTCATCAGTCAAAGATTGTTTCTATCACTTTAGACATAATTAGCATTTCACCTTTCCTATATCATGTGTTCATCCTTGCCAAACTATATGAGACCTCCTTTTCAGTGTTTGACTGTTTCTCACCATGCTGTTGGGGCTTTGGGTGCTTTACAAAGAACTAAAAATTAACAATAAATAAATAAATAATGCATTGTAAATGGCTACTTTATTAAAGGAAACAACCTGTGGTTGGTCTTGTGAAATTGTACATGACAGGACAAATACATGTTTAAAAATAGGTGTTCATTGTCTGGCACGGGACAACAAAATTCAAAGAAAATGATAAAAAATACATGCAAGTGAAATTTTCAGAAAAGGAAAAAACATTGACTGGGCAGTCTAATCAGCTACTAATCTGATTGTAAGAGAGCATATAATATAGCCGGATCTTGGATCGTCAGACTAAAATTTGAACAGTAAATTTAGATGAGATCAAGACCGAAAGCAGACAGTGTGAGGTAATGAACTTCACTCTAGTCTGAAGGGGATAGTGGAATGTGGATGCCGAAGGTGACGGTACAATGTGGGTGCCCATGGATCAAATGTGTTTAAAATATACATAGTAATGGTAATACGAAGTAATGACCATGAAGTGAAGGAAAAATACTCTCTGAAGGTGATTGTGCAATGTGGGTGGGCTCTCTGAAAAGGTCTGCACTAGTTTTAAGCACCACTAAGGCCTAATTATGAATGTAGGTGCTATTTATCACACCTGATAAATAACAATACGACAGGGCACGTTATATATAAGGTGTTAAAAATACCAACTGTTACTACATGGGGTTGGGAATAATTTATGGATTTTGCTGTTTAACTCACCAAGATCCGCATGATACACACTGGCGACTGCCACATACAAAAGAGTTGTGAGGTGCTGGGGGGGGTGCGGGAGGTGGCGCAGGGTGAGCTGGATGGGGAAGCCGGGAGGAGGCTCTGGGGCACTGTATTAATAATTTAAAACATTTAAAGCCAAGTTAAACATAATGACTGCTGGCCACGCTGCGTCTCTTAGTGCTGGGACTTCCTTTCCACAGCATACACTGTGACTATGTGCAGTGTGGGGATTGGCCTGAGCGTGCTGGAAAGATGCTCCGATTAGGTATTGGAGTCTGTGGGGTTTATCTAACCTGGCTGTTCAATACTGCCGAGTTAGGGAAACCTAAGTGCGCATGTGTGTTTCGATCAGCCTGAGACAGCCGGCCAAACACATATGCTCATTTAGGTAGAACAAATGCCACTCCTCTTCAACCTCCCACACCCCAGCCCTCCCTGCACATGCTTAAAAATAAAAAGATAATCAACTATTGTTTTTCTTTTTTTGCTGCTGAGTATGAGCAGATGGGGCGACCCTCCCCCGCCATTGCTGCCCCTGACGAAACAGTAAATATTGGATGCTTTTATCCCCTTAAGTTTTGGCAGGTTTGACCTGCCAAAAATGTAACAAAGGTTGAGGTATTTTGCACATTCAATAATTATCAGATGCTAAACACCTACCAACTTGTAATTGCAGCCCATGGGTTGACGGCTCTGTCACGTTTTGGAGACAGTCACCATTTCAGACCTCCAATCTTTGATAGTGTCGATAGACTTTGAGAAAGCCTTCAATGCTATTATCTGGACATACCTGTATGCACTATTTTAGAGAAGAAGCACTGAAATGGTATTATGCAGAAGGCGAGGGCTAAATTTTGCAGCAGGGTTGAGTAAATTATGCAGCAAATGATGCTGCATAGTGAAGCACATTTTGTAATAGAAATACGTCATTATTTTATAATTTCTAAACTGGGTAATACTATCTGGGCGTTGGTTGCACCTCATTAGTACCAGTTTAGCACCAAATATAGTAATAAGCAACAGAAAGGTGACCAGTCCAGCTGTGCAAACTGCCTTCCACTGTTCTGCAACATGTGTCATTGCATTTTTAGTAATGTTTGAACCATTTGAGCTAGAAACAAATGTTTTTTTGTTAAAACCTGCAGAATATGTGGCAGATGAAGGATTGTGTAGCAAATACAACCAATCTATAATTATTCAAAAACTGTTGTGGCTGCACAATCGCATAATTCCAGTGTCAATCCTATGAAAAGAGTATGCACGGAATACATATTTTCAAAGTTGTTGAAAACTGGGATATTATTTGTGTGGCCATCACAAGTAATAGGTCCACAATTGTACTCACTTCATTGTAGCGATTGACGCTTACAGGGTAGCGAAGAATAGCAGTCTAAGGCCTGCACAAGGGAAGTGGTGTGGGCTAGTAATCACCAATCATTGACACACAATAATAACACTGAACAAATCATTGTCCAGTCAGTACATTTTCATGAGAAAAAGGAGAAGTACATTTATAACACTCATACACTACTAAATACTACACAGTAATTCACAAATATTTACATTGGCAGATAGAATATACAATAGATGACATTATGTAATCACTGGTGACCTCCTAGAGGGGTCACCCACACATTCCAAGTGAGTTTAATAATGTTGTTTCATAATAAACCCCATTAAGATACCTTTAGCAGGAATCATTGTCAGTATTGCACAGATCAACAAAGCATTATGGATCATGATAGTGAACCTATACAATATGTGCAATCAATATGCTGAACCAATAACTAATAAAGCTTTTATGAGAATTAAAACCTGTTGTTAAGTAATTCTTAGGTTTTTGATACCAAGAACTTAACCAGGCCCAGGCCCAGGTCCAGTGCTATGATGAAAATACAGTGATAACATAAACACACACAGCCACATTAGGGTGCACTATGTGTTACTGTCACCTACGATTGACATGGCCTATTCTATAAGCCCCTAGTACATAATAGGGCAGGGGGATTAAAACTACCTTTAAGTCCCTAGTTTATAATAAGGCATGGCAGTTTAGAAGCCAGCAGCTCTTTCTGCACTTGCATGTGTGCACTGCTGAGAGCCTTTGGTCATTTTAAAAGCAGCCGTGTGATACAGGACTGCTTTCAAATATGCATTTTGCCCAAACTCGACTTTGGTGGTAGGGGCACTTAAAACTTGATAAACTACAATATTTTTCGATTTTTGGTGCCCCCAGTGGTGGGGGTCCGGTACTAATAAGGAGGACACTTATAAAAGAGGATTTATATGTCCTGGAGATAGAGTAATTGCAAATGTAACTTCCCCCATTGTAGTGAAGTGGTTCCCAAAATCGACTTTTGTGCTAGGAGCACTGTGGAGTGAAAAACTACATTATTTTCGAACATTCAGACTTCCCATCCCTGGTATCATTACTAGCAATGGAGATTACTGAAAAATATTATTCCCGGATTTTGGAGAATGCTATAGATAAATCCAACAATATGATATTATTGAATTTATCCTGAAATGTACATAAAATAATTGATAAGAATTTCTTGTTCCTAAGCCAACACTTTCTGTGGTTTCACCAGATTGGTTAGAGTTAACACAATTAGCCAGGCTGCTTTGATGAGGTAATAAGTGGCACCAAGGGAGAAAGGCTATCGAGCAGGAGAAGGCTCTGATACACAGGAATGCCAGAGAAGAGGGGAGGGATTGTGAACCATGAGCTTCAAAGGAAGAAGGGGCTAGGCTGAAAAGGCCAGGTCTTTCTACCGCATCTCCTCTGATGCCAGGCTTAAGGAATGAATTTGCAGATGTCAGGGGGATGAGAGCTATGAAAAATGAACCATACTGGAGGTTGATTTTACTAGTTCTGGCTCCTCTGATGAGATTTCAGCCATATTGAATTTTGGAAGAAGAGTGCTATCTGGGAAACCCTTATGCCACACTTTGGAAGAAGTGGTCATCCTCTGCAGTGTTGCCCTGCACCTCACCGGAAAGGAGTGCCCACCTCCTTGACTCCAGGGAAAAATGAATCATCATTTGACAGGGGCAGACCCTTTTAGATCTGCTGCTTAAAACTAAGACGAGAAGAAGGGTCCATGCTGGAAGTTTAATTTGCACCAACCAGACCCTGCACTCTGACTGACTGTGCCTGCTTCACAGTATGCAACTACAGTCCAGTGGACCTAACTTGTTTTAAGAGGAATAAAGAGTGGACTCCCTACAAGCTACAGGTTTACAGAGCTCACCTGGACCATCACTAAGATTCCCCAGCCTGGAGGTTCGGCTTTTCAGAGTTTGACCGCTAGCTCCTTGGAAAGCAAGCCGGCGAACCCTCACCAAACCTGGACTGGTAAAGAGCATCGAGGGACTCCAGCAGAAAAAGCTACAGAAAAGTTTGTAAAGCCAGCCAAAGATAAAACTTTGACCGAGGACTATGGCAAGGGGTAGTCGGACAGGGCTTCATCGTGGGTGGCCCGAAACTTTGACTTTGTCCCAGTCTAGCACAACCAGAAGTCCCAATAAGTGTTCCAGGTTTCTATGTGCTGTATAATGCTAAATCTTTTCAAAATGTATATCTTGGTTTGCTGCATTAGATTATTTTTGTTTTGGTGTCATTTTAAAGATAAAACATGTCCTATTTGTATAAAATATGTTTTATTTTTATAAATTGGTGTTAGATTTGTATTTTGTGTTGTGTCTTAATTATTTACTGAATAGGTGTTTTTAAATGCTTTGTATGTCTGTCTCTGAAATTAAGCCTGCTTGCTCGCAGCCAAGCTACCAAGGGTTGAGCAAGGTAATAGTTTTCTGAGACCTATTCTGAGCCTGTGTTAGTGGCCTTATCACCACTACTAATAATCCACTTGCCAAGCCATACAAATATACACATTAAAACAACATCAGCTTACAGTATGGTGTTAGTAAGAAAAAATAAATTCCACAGGTTTACCCAGACGCTTTATAATGCATGATAGTGCCTAAATGATACACAAGTGCTTCCCAGCTCTAACACAGGATAAACCATTGGCTAGAGTGTGCGAGGCCAAGGACCCAAGGGCAATTTTCAAAAACAAAAAATAGAAAGTAGCATCTATTAAAAAAAGAAGTGCAAAAGTAATGCATGTCCCCAATTCCTATCAATGTATTGTGTGATTAAATAAACCTGTTACTCACAGTAATGCGCATTAAACATTAGTGCCTTGCCATTTAATATTTAATAAAAGGTTCCCCAGATTGCACTTACAATTTAAAGTGCAATATTGCACGTAAGTGATGTTTTTAGTGCTTGTCTGTTCCCAGGCAAGGTGTAGTCATTAGCTGGAGTTTGCTAAGACACAAGAGTAAGTAAGCAGAGTCAGCAAATAGAAAGAATTATTTAGAGAAACAAGTGCATTAGTTGTGCATTTCCCCAGCCCTGCCATTCCCTTGTCAGCAATGGATTCATTGGTAAAAAAAAAGTACTCAGTGGGTGCCATCAACCCAGTTCCTTACACTATTTTGCAATGTCTAACATGATTAATAACACATGTTGCTCATACTGGAGTGCATTAAACGTAATTACCAACCTTACAGTATTGATTTTAAGGTTCCCCAGATCGCACTGGCAGTTTAAGGCGCATGGTACCGAATCAATAATGTTTGAGTGCTGGGTCATTCCCAGGCAGGGTGAAGACATTAGACAGAGTGTGCAATGACGCAAGGGTAAATAAACAGAGTCAACAAACAGAAAGCAATATCTAGACTGAAAAGGGCATCAGTTGTGCATTTCCCTAGTGTCTACCAGTCCCTTACCAGCTGTGAGTTCATTGGTAAAAGAGTACTCTGCAGGTGCCACACAGACATGGAGGAGTTTAGTGCAGCTGTGGCCATCCTCGGCTCCTGGAGTCAAGGCAATTTCACTGAGCAACAGAGGTGGTCCTTAGCTTATCTTTCCTTTTGCAGATATGCCTTTGTTCTCTTACTCACCCAGAATGTTGATGTTAGCTACTGGTTTTCCTTCCACCTTATTTAGGTATCTCACAAGGCAGAAATTTAGTTGCAAATTCTCTGGGGCAAACCACGCCATGACTGCATGCCTACATGATGCATTCCTCTTTGATTAAAGGGAGGTCGTAGCATTGCTCTGTGCTCACTCAGTAGTTATTTACACTCCCTGCTCCGCACAGCCAACAGTTGGTCATGGCTGGAAAAGATGTTGCTTCTAAAGTAGTAAATGGAATAACGATGACAAGATGATAGTGCAGACACTTCTCTTTGGCTGCTTTTGTAAACCCTGCACGAAGGTAGGGTTGGGTTGATGTTGCGACATAACTGTGCAATACAAAGCAGCAAGAGCGGCCACCGGTATTGCGAAGTGGTGGGTTGGGGGAGGCGGGATCGCAAACAAAACAAAGGAATTATAAAGAAAGAAAAATGCACTTATCTTCACCAACAGCCACTGGTTTCCTCTGATCCTTGCAGCTCTGATGTCCAGGAACTGCTGGACACAGCGCTGGCTCCCAATGCCAATGCTGCTCACATGCTGGGAATACTATACTTAGCATGTGAGCAGTACTGGGATTGGTCTGACCACCTCGGTTTGGTGCCTAGCAGGCTGCCCAAACTGTCATGAGCACTTGGCAGTTCCCACCTCCTCCCTGGTGCTGCAACTGCAGCGTCAGAGTAGGTGGCCATGCCCCTCCTTCGGCTCACTATTCCAGTCTGCAGGCTAAAAAATACAAATGTTTTATTATCATTTTATTTTTGTCCTTTGCCTCTGGTGGCTTTCAGCAGAGGGGGTGATGCTCCTTCGCCATAAAAGAAGAGACACCCTTGCAAAGCAGGGCTGCAGAGTTACTTTATCCTCTCATAGTGAGGTCTGCTTGATGGTCCTATTTGCCATGTGTTTGAAGCTTGCATGCGTTACAGGTATTTCCTAAAAGTCCTGTAGGCCCAATTGTTTTATTGACTCATTGAGGTAGGCTCTTGCGGGAGAGTTGTTTCTGGTTGTTAACTCTATACAAAGGTGGGCACTCAGGGTGTTTAATTGTGCTATCTTTATGTTATACCAGCATTTTATATATGTGCCCCTTCTGACATGTGTCTGCTTCTGCAGGCCAAACTAGCCGTATCTGTGCTGATGAAGTGTACTTAGGGAGCCATAAGATAAGTCAGAATGCACCTGCCATTGTTCCATCTAGGATCTCATCTCTGCCTCGCATTAACTCACTCCTGCAGGTTACTGTTGATACAAGCTTTGCCTGAATTACCCGGACTAAGGTGTAAAACAGTGCCATACACCTGTCTTCTTCAGGTTTTTTAATGGAAGAACTAGAGCACTCCCTCATCTCCTCAGTGCTTCTTTCTGGGGAGTGAATAACCCGTTGTTGTCTATTATTACTCACAAGTACTTATATTCTGCTACTGTCTCCAGAAGTTGGTTGGCTCTTATTTCTGTTGATTTAGTATCAGACTTTTAGTTTTTTCTAAGTTGATGATCAGCCCGTCCTCGACCGAGAAAGTTTGTTTTACATTAAGCAAGTGTTCGAGCCTATCAACACCAAGTCATTGGGATAAACAGATTTGATAATATGAACCACCCCAACTTCAGATATTGACAGTTGCAGCAGTTTAACTTTGGTCTTCCATAAAAAAGATGAAACAGGGTGGGGGCAAGGAAGAAACCCTGCTTCAGGCCTTTTGTGGTTAAAATGCGTCTGGAGAGATGCATACCATCCCCTACCTTAACTTTTACCCACTTGTCTGAAGGGGAGATAGGATTTTCCAGTCGTTCCTCTTGTGCCATAGTTTTTCCTGATCTATCTGATCAAAAGCAGACTGGTAATCGATAACGCAAAAATACATGGGTAGCTTGGGAAAAAAAATATTTGAAATACGTGGCCCGCAAGTCATTATGCAGTGAGATTACTAGAGAAGATGAATTCTTTAGCAGCACTTGGAAGACCCAGTCGGGTTACTTTTTTTATTTCTCTTCATTTTTCGAGGATACTCATGCCGTGGATTTCCGTTGTGGGGTGCCGGGCCCCACTCTTACCCTGTTGGACAGATTTGGATGATCCTGGGCTGGTTTTACTCCTGGTGGCGAGTTCTATCCACTGAGGGCAGTTGCAGCAACCCTCCTCAACTCCAAAGTGGTGTAGCCCTCAAAAAGCTGTTTTTCCTGGTCCCCTGCACCCGTGCCCCTTTGGTCAATTAAAGGCAGACAGAGGACCTTCAACAAGACATCGTAAAAACACAAATGCATATCCAGTACAACCAAGTAAACAAGTAATCACAATCCCGCCGGTTGCGACTCAGAAGACCCAAAAGACCCAAAAGACGCACAAGAACAGTGCCAAGTACGTTATGAGGTCAGGAAAAATCAGGAAAGCAATAGCCAGTGCCCCGGCCAAATGACGCAGGGCCAACAAACACAAACTTATACAATACAGACAACTTGCTGACTGAACAAGAAGAGCCCACTACTAGACCCGACGCCAGAAAGGACTGAAAGGATTGGCTTAGATACCAGTAAAACAGAAAGAAAGAGCTTTCAACCAAAAATGTACTCTATTTTTTAATTTCTGAAATAACCTGGCTATTTCCTAAGCACCTGAAATAGCAATCTTAAGGGCCTGCCCTCACCAATGGAACCTGAAGGGTGCTTGCAAAGCACCTACATAGAAGGCGCGGAAGACAAAAAGTGTGGAAAAATGTGGCATTTGTACACACCCAAGGAATGTAGTGCACAAATGGAAAGTCTTGACAATGGCAACAGCAGGGTGGACAACGACATGAACATATATATTAGCAACAAAAAGGGTTACCCCCTTGAGCCAAACATCCTAATACAGACAAACGTGCAGCCTCTTGCCAAAGCAACAGTGGCCGAGAATAGCAGCAATGAGTCCAATATCGATAGTAAAACAGATCCACCAGGAACCAGTGAGCCAAAAACTTCAACTCAGTCAACTATGGAGCCTCCAAAGGAGCGGGAACAAACAAACAAAATAAAATCCAACTCAGGAGGCAACACCAGCACCGCGAAGGTGGCTTGGGCCACAGATTGGGACCGGGACATTACCCTGGGGATTCAGCTAGGCCAAAAACATGTCCACATGGGGTGGGACAGAGAGTCAGAAAAAACGCCGGAAAGAGAACAAACTGAAGCAATCGAACTTACAGAAAAAAACGGAATACCTGACCCAGTCCACATGGGGTGGGGTAGTGAGTCAGAAAAAATGCCAGAAAGGGAGCAAACAGAAGCAATCGAACTCACAGAAAAAAACTGAATACCTGACCCAATCCAGGCACACGATCAACCAGATGCCTCTAACATAGAAGATAACTCCCAGCTAACAACTGAAGAGTAAGAGAGACTGGTAGCATCATATTCACCAGCTATCATACAGGCCTACGGCACCACTGTAGAGAGTAAACATGACTCTGAGACGATTCCACCAACTGAAGATCATCCAAAAAGCGCTGAAGTCTTATGGTCATCTTTGCTAAACCCGCTTCAATTATCAATAAAGGCCATGCAGTACCACTCGGAAAAAATGGACATCCAACTATCCCTCTTAAACTTCTTGGCCATACACGTAGCCAAAATTGACAGCAATGAACTGCATGATAACAAGGGTGCAAGCGGAAACCAAAATAGAGCAGCCGAGTTGTGCCTGCTATTCAATAGTGGACAAACTTACAACAATCCCTCAACTCCTGGGAGGCATCCAGGCGGATCTAAAACAGACAACGGAAAATACAACCATAATCATCCCAGATCTTGAGAAAGAGGGCCTAAATCAATACCTCAGACACCCTAGAGAACAGTCAGACATTGTAAATTCACAGAACTCACCAACTACGCCTAGCGGCCAAAGTGGAGAGTTCGAGCCAAATAACCCAATTGGCCCGGAAATCAGTAAACCTGATATCGACACCTAAGCGGGGGTCACAGGGAAATCCTTAAGGCAGCTTCCCGACAATCAAAGGAGTGAAGCCCCGGTGCAAACAAACATACACCCAGGACATACCAACTGCTACAATTAGACACCTTTAAAAGTCCCCATAATGAAACCATAAGCAAGGAAGAACTCAGGGCAGAAAACAAAAGACCTCGAAAACAAAAAAGGAAAGGAAGAAAAAAGACGGACAACATAAAAAGATTTTCTTCAAAAGTATAACTACGACCCCAGAAGAAGAAGCAGTAGACGAAACAGAAAGTCCGCCCACGACTATAAAAACAGCTCTGGAAAAGGAGATGGTAAAGACGACACAAAGGGAGAATCCCACCCATTCAATATCAAGGGGGGGACTGTTGGCAGATGGAAGCAAGGGTTCCCCCCCGAAACAGGAATCCATAGCAGTTTTCAACATGATAAACCGGGAAGGGCAGGGGGAGGACCCAATACCTGTCAAGAGACACGACAGCTCACAGACTGAAGCAGGCACAGAAGACCGCAAAAAATGGGAGGTCGGTCAGGCGGAAGCTGACAGCGGCATAATACTGTTTATTCCCGAATATAAGTCAAGAGGCAGAGGGGATACCCTCAATCGAGGTAATATCTTACATCTACTATCAACTTTCAGCAGTCTGACTGATATTAGCCCTAAAGAACTAGAGGCAGTGGAATTTACCCATTGTAACCATCTGTCAGATCTGGAGGTTACAAAAACAACATGGGCAAGGAATGAAACAGTGACGAGAATAATGGAATTAGAATCACACTTTTTATCCTGGGGGATACGTCTAAAAAGATTGGAAAAAACGGGTACCCGGAACCACTACGCTAGGCATAATATGAGCGACAAGGCCTAAACCCAATAAACAAACAATTTCCAGCAAAAATTGAAAGTGTCTTAAAGGGGGCCAGAAGCCTTTCAGTGTCTAGGATGACCTCTCAGACCAACAGACAAGAGCACAGGCCACTTGGACAAGATGACTGGAATTGGATAGCAAGGACAATCAACATAAGGGCCCTAAAGTTCTGACAAAACACTCAACAAAACATCCAAACACAACAACAACTAAGAATATGTTCTTGGAACGTAAATCGCCTAGGGAATAAAAGAGACGATACTCAGCTCTTTTTCTATCTCCAAAAATGTGATATAATAGCCCCCCAGGAGACTTGGCTAGACCAACCACATCAAATCCAGGGCTTTAACTCATATCATCTCCCAGCGGAAGGCTTCACAATTGACGCAAAAAAACGGTAGGAAAAGAGCATCACAAACCAGCCCGATTATCTAAGCGCCTGGCAGCAATTTACGAGCAGTCTTTGACAGGCACATACAAGGAAAGCTAAGATCCACACGAAGCTGGATCATCGAAGCTGCAAAAGACAAATAAAGCGGCCTGATTCAGCTGGCAGCTGCGATAAGCCCATAAACCAAAATATCAAGATAAAGCTCCTCAAAAGAAATATTAACAAACTACTACGGAAATTACACCACGATGGACCGGACATCGCGATTCAAAAGGAATTGCCAAACTTAAAACAGCGCAAAAAGAGAATAATTTGGCATGGAAATAGGGAAGCAGAGGATGCGGTATGGGCTAGACTTCTTCATGAAGCAAAAGGAACCAATACAAGCGGAAGATTCTGGAAGAGAGTCTACACACTTCAGAATTCTAGAAGCCCTAGCATTGATTCTTATCTAACCGAGGAAGCCTGGACCAACTATCTACAGGCCCACTTCAACACAGCGTCACAGTTTGTAACACCTAGCCGACCGGATAAGGTCCGAAAAATTCGAGCTTGGGCACCACAATTGGCCATTACTTCAATTGAGCCAACAGAAAAACAAATTACAAGCAGGATCGAGAAGGGGTAGGGGGAGGGAGCGCCAGGTCCCAACGGGATCCCTCCAATATTGTACAAACAAAATCCGGAATACTGGGCAGCGGCCTTACTGCCACTTTTCAAACAGATAATAGACACTGCAACTATCCCAGCATTATGGAAAGGCTCAATAATAGCGCCAATACATAAGAAAGGCAACGTAAAGGACCCTAAAAAGGACAGACTAGTAGCCTTAATCGACAATGAGGCCAAATATTATGCTGGTCTTCTTCTAGAGGAGGTCTTGGAATGGTCAGAAGAAAACGCAGTAATCCCCATCACCCAGACAGGATTCCATAAACAAATGGGTACAACATCAAACATTTTGGCTCTCTCGCTCCTCATCGATGCCACAAAGACAGCCAATCTGCCCTTGTATGTATGTTTTATCGATTTTACCTCAGCGTTTGACACTATCAATAGAAACCTATTATGGTCAAAGCTGGAAGAAAGGAACATTCCACCTTGGCTACTAACACAGCTGATTTCACTACATACGGATACATGGGTCCAAGTCAAGCTAGGATAAGGAGATCACCTGTCAAGGAAAATACAGACCACAAAAGGCTTAAAACAAGGGTGTGTGCTAGCGCCAACATTATTCAACATCTTTATGCCTGACCTTACACAGCAGCTGGATGAAAGCAACTCTTATGTTTCAAGCTTAGGTGGCTTTACTCTCTCCAATCTAATGTATGCTAACGATATTGTGCTAATCAGCAGAACAGCCTAAGCATTTATCTCTCAAAGACCAAAATAATGAGGATAAATGTTAAATCATCATCAGCAGGGTTCTACTGGCACATGGGAGGGTTCACACTGGAAACAGTGGAGGAGTACAAGTATCTGGGCGTAATTGTGGACAGAAAGGGCTCATTCCAACAGCAAAAGGAAGCAATAAAACAGAGGGGAACCAGCATAGCGATTGCACTAAGGAGCCTCAAAATGCAAAGCAGTCGGCCGAAGCTTCACCCCTCTGCTTCAAGTGCTTGAGGCAAAATGAACACCGGCCCTAACTTATGGAAGTGAATGCCACCGTGGAAGGGACGCTCAGCTATTGAACAGCACAATAGCGAAGGCCATGAGAATGATATTCAGTCTGCCCAACTAGACCTCGCAGGTAGGGCTGGAACTCGGCCTGAGAAACCAATCGTTGGAGCGAATGGGTGCCTATGTCAAAAGATGGCACAAGATCCAGAGAGGAAAAGCTGCAAGTCTAAATCACTATCTATGGATAGAGATAGAAAGTAAGAGCAACGGCGCAGCCGCAAAATATCTTAAGCATTCAATAAACTCCTTGTGCCTACAAGAAGCCTGGAAGTGCAGCGGGTCCCATAACATCTTCAAACAACTAGTCAACAAATCAGTAAGATCTATCTCGTTAATAGAGGACAAAGCAAGCCTAGCTAACCGGGCCTATGGCTGGATAGTTATTCAAAGCTATACAAGCAGCCTCTGCCAAAGCAATTTAGGAGTCGGGTTCACTAGGCGCACAAAGGAGAAGTTCTTACGCTTACTTCCATCACAAAATCATCTCCCCCCATGAAAAGGCCCCGAGCAACAACCAATTGCCGAATATGTGGGAACGCAAAAGAAGAAATCCTGCACCTAATATGCACCTGCAAAGGTCTGGACATAGAGCGTAGATCTCACTTAAAATTGCCCCTTAATCAGCTGGGCATAAGAACATGCCGGCAAGCGGTCAAGGCTTGCTTCCATGGAAAAAACATTCAATTAGCAAGCCACGTTGTCAAATTCTTGGAGAAAGCAGAAAAGAAACAAGAACGACAGATGGCAGACACTGGATGATGCTAACCTAAGAAGCAAACCCAAAGGGGCAACGAACAGCGACTCAACCATCCAATATGGGCAAAGAACAGATTCCCGAATGCAAGTCAGCACACAAAAAAATAGTAGGGGATCGCTACGAACTAACAGACGCCGGTGAATAACAAGTTTCTTTTATGTTCCACTCTCACACTTCAGTGCAGTCTAAACCCAGGTGAAAGTCTTTCAACATAGCCAGCTCAGGCAATACAAGGGACTTGCTCTATTTTAATCCATGCTCAGTGAGAAAGAAGCATACATTTCTGTAGTAACCACTATTTACCACATGAAGTTATTTTCATTTTATATCTTTTATAACAATTGTATTTAGTTAATGTATTATATGCTAATATTTGCAGTAGTTTTAATTAACTGAGCAATAAAGATTTACTTACTCATTTTTGGTGGGTGCAGAAAAGTTAAGGATTTTCCATCAACTTGTTCTAAGGGGCTTTAGAGGGCCAGCCTCACTGGCCCTTGGGGAGAACCACTGGTCCTGGGGTCAACTGTAC
The DNA here is from genome assembly GCF_964261635.1 of Lissotriton helveticus. Classification (NCBI taxonomy): domain Eukaryota; kingdom Metazoa; phylum Chordata; class Amphibia; order Caudata; family Salamandridae; genus Lissotriton; species Lissotriton helveticus. The sequence goes on along the minus strand of NC_136068.1, from coordinate 1,752,560,358 downwards.
AGAGTCCTGTGTCCTGAGTGGGTGCCAGATGGTTCCTTGTTTCAGTTCTCCATGGCAGCCCTAGGATCCAGCTGTGAAATATGCAGAAATCCACAGGCAAGAGAGTGTCTCTTCCTTGAGCAAGAGTTTTTAAAGGGAAGAGGAAGGTTCCAGAAGACAGGCACCCTTGGCCAAACCTGGGTTGCAGATCATCGCTCCACGCAAGACCCAACCTTCCTGCACAGCATGTTGGGACAATCCAAAATGGAGTCATCCAGGAGGCACTGGTCACAACAGCTCTTGGGGTCTCAGCTCCACCCCTCACTGACATCACTGCCAGGGACTTGCAAACTAGAATTTTAAAGACTGCCCCCCTCTGGGTTGGCTCCAGTTTTCTGGGCACTCTCCTTTGTTCAGTGAGCTTGGGAAAGCCAATTCCTTGTACAGTGGGACAGCTGAGTGGTTGATAGAGACCATTTCACCCCACTCCTTTCTTCCTCAGGAGATGGTAGAAGTACTGTTAATTGCTCCTTTTCTATGGGGCAGCCTTTGTTTCTGCTGATATTGAAAATGTATATAACTGGGCACTGCAGGATGACACCAGGCCTGGGCTCTGACTCTGACATGAGCCAGGAAAAAATGTGAAACCCTGCGCAGCTCCTGTACAGGTTACACGCCAATTCAAGACATCAATGATATATGTAGGCCAAGGGGATCTCTCCCCCAATTGTACAATAGGTGCCACTACAGGATAAACAGTAAAACACACTGACTTCTGATAGTGTTTACTTCACTCATAACGTCTATGCTCTGTGAATACCTAATCCTGAAGCATCCCCAATACCTGTGCACTGTTACAGGGTTGGCACAACTATAGTCTCCTACACATAACCCACAGACGTGTGCACACACACATGTGCAAATGTGGTCAACCTTGTTATATTGCAGCAACCTTACTTCAAAAGGTGATAAGCACGCGCAGTCCATTCGCTATGTTATTACAGTGTGTAAGATATCAGTAGTGAGACTCACTGTTAGACTTGGCATCTTTTGGTGTGTTTCCCAAGAGTTTTTGCTTTCTGCCCTCCCGGTTTTGACTCTGTTTTTGCTGGTGTAGTATTTCTGCGCACTTTTCACACTGCTGATCAGTGGTAAAGTGCAAGTGCTCATTTGGTAAAGTATGTTATGGATTGGTGTTTCTTGTCAGCCCCAGTAAAGTGCACTGAGTGTGCCAGGGCCCTGGGAACTAAATTCTACGCGTGGGCCTGCAGAATGGATTGTGCCACCCACGTGAGTAGCCCAGAAAAGGTATCTCAGACCTGACATTGTAGAATTTGCGCGCAGTTTGGAACTGTCATGTTGACTTTTCTTACATGTCAGGCACCCCTAAGGTAGGCCCAAAGTACCTCTGTGGGCAGGGTGCAGTGTATGTGAAAGGTAGGACATGCCCTGGTGTGTGTGGCATGTTCTGATAGTTAATTACAGCCCATTTCGTTTTTCACTATTGCAAGGCTACCTTTTCCCTAGAGGAGGACAGAATGTGAAGTTTATTTATAAGATCCTATAAACATAACTGTCCTGGGAACTAGGTGGGAAAATAAAATGTAGTATGCCTGAACTCAGAATATAACGATGCATCTTTTAGTAAAGGTGATTTTTACATTCTGCGTTTGAAAATACCACTTTTAGGAAGTATGTATTTTCTTGCTCAGTCATCCCGTGTGCCTCTCACGGAATGTGGATTGGCTGTCTAAGTTTTGGATGACAGATTGCTATGAAGCCAGGGTGCCTCCTGATAGTCTAGGTAGGTCAGGAAAGGGCTGAATAGACCTGGGATGCGATGGGGGAAGTGGAAGGAGATTTCCTTGCACCTCAAAGGGCCTGGTCTGCCTCTGACAATGCTGCCTCTACCCCCTGCTGGAAAATCGCACCAGAAAAGGCAGAACTGGTTCTGGCTGGGCACAGATACCCTCTGCCTAGAGGATCAAAGGATTTTTGGATACTAATACTGGGGCCCAGACGCCTGAACTTTAGAACTCTTTTGGATCAAGAAGACTGCCAAGAAGAAGAGCTGGAGAAGCTTTGAGGAGGGACTACCACTTTGCTGTGTGCTTTGCTGTGTTGGCCTACAGTGGCTGCTTCTATCTTGGGCAGAGAAAGGACTGGACTGAATATTTCTGTAATCTACTTTTGTGAGTTCCTTCAATGGCTTGAGGTAGAGCTTGCCCCCTATTCAAGAAGTCTGAGGAACAGCAAAGACTGCCCTTAGCACTGGGGACTGTGTGTTTTGTGTAGCAACAGAAGAAAAGCAACTCGACAACGCCTAAGAACCGCTACCAACTCTGTTTCCTGAATGCACCGCAGAGGGCACCACTGCAATGCCGCACCACGACCCTGGTATCACTGCCTCGGCCTGCTGATGCCGCCACTGAGCCGCTGCTTGCACCACGATCTGTGGGCACCGCACTCCGCACTGCCTAGCTTCACGCTGAAGCCTGGGCATCGCAGAGAGCACTGCTGCAATGCCGCACCATGACCCTGGTCTCACCAACTACGCCTGCTGATGCCACCACCGAGCCGTTTCTCACACCGTGACCTGTGGGCACCACACTCCGCAGCAACTCGCTTCACGATGATGCCTTGGCCTCCCCAATGCCACCGTTCCAGGCCAAAATTGACGCCGCTACCTGCACCGTGGTTCGAGAGCACTGCTCGTAAAGTTACATGACGCTCCGCCCTCATCCCACACCGCAGCCTTGGCCTACCGACGCCATCACCTTCGACTCCCATTCGTCAGCCGACGACAGCGCTTCAGCAACAAGGACGCCGCTGCTTGCACCGTGACCTGCCAGCACTGGGACGAGCACCGCCTTCACCTTACACAGCTAGCCTGGTCTCACCGATGATGCCATTTGACGCCGCCACCAAGCCGCTGCTTGGTCCGCAACCTGAGGGCACTGCACGCCACCCTGCTGCACTTCTCACCACAGCACCCAACGCCTGCCGACACCAGCTCTCCTGATCCCAACAGAAAGGAGCTCAACCTGCAGCGCGAGTGACTTCAAGAGCCTCAGCGCCCTGCATCTCTAACAGGTTCTGTTGCGGGTCTTCCCGACACCGTAGCTGGTCTGCAATGCCGCGACCAGCCTGAATTGTATGGATTTGGTTGCTCACGACCCCTGATAGCCTGGGCGGAGCTATCAACATCAAGGATCCATTTTTAAAGCGTATTTTGATAACCGTAGATTTTTAAGTACTGTATTGTGGATTCTTATTGTTTTTGGTCTTGTCTATAAAAATATTGGCTATTTTTCTAAACTGGTGAGGTGTCCTTTTGTACGGCTTACACTGTATCACTGTTGGTTATGTGCAAATGCTTTACACACTGCCTCTAAGATAAGCCTGACTGCTCGTGCCAAGCTTCCAGGGGGGTGAGCATAGGTTATTTTAGGAGTATAGCTCCCTTATCCTGACTAGGAAGAAGGGTCCCTACTTGGACAAAGGTGCAAGCGCTTGCCAACTAGAGACCCCCATTTCCAACATTCACCCACTGTAAACAGTTTTAAAACTGGGTGATCAGAAAAGCAAAACATCTGGGCGTACTGAAGAGGCAGAATCCAGTACAACAGGAGCCATACAGAGTAGAGCGAAGGACCCTTCAAGGTTGAAATTGGAAAGGAACCATTACCCAGTGGTATAGAAGCAAAAAGCAGAAACAACGAGGGTGCAGGCTAGGCATTATTATCTTTTAAGCAGATGATATACTGCTTTATTTAAGGGTATGCAGACTGGGGTAGGACCATCTATAGAAGTTATAATGGAGTTCAGGGAAACTATTGGTTATGCAGGTAAATTGGCCCATATCGAGTAGGGCTTGTGCAGAATGCCCCAAGATGTATCCACCCTATAGCTTGGAAGCATCGCATTACTGTAATTAAGGACATAGATACATAGACTGTAAAGGGATATTATTGAAGACAATACAGGGCAGACTAAAACATGTCTCAGAGGCCCACATTCTCTGACTTTCCCAATCTGGAGCCTCCATGGAATAGGTGGACAGAGTGGGTCCCACAGTTTAGTATACTGGACCTCAATGGGGGTAACTACAGATGAGAAACTTCTACAACAGGGTTCTTAAGCACATGACGCATGAAAATGCGTTATGAGGTATCAAGGGGACAATTCATAACTCACATTAAATCCTCAAAGTGGTACACAAGCTTTGGGGCAGCAAAATTAAAAGATCCCCGACACATGAAATATATAAACTATTAACCATGATAGGAACTTGGTAAAGAGAAGTTTCACATCTATTTGCAGTTCTAATGTACTGAACCAAAAGTGTGCTGGCTGGGTGAAGGGAGAGATGGTTCTAGGGACACAGATCCTTGAAGACATGGACTGCACACTTAAAGTGAATTGTATACCAATGGTGCCCAGAAATACCAGATTACGTTACTCCAACTCAATATTCTATAATGGATATCTTTAACTCTGAAGTGGGTAGTAAAAATACATTCATTGCCTCTGGCGTGATGCCCATAATGTAAGATGTAAATGCAAACTTCTGGTACAGGTTTGTGCACATCGGATTATTGTATGGTACAGAGGTTTTCTCGCTGGAAAACACACAGAAATAACTGAAAAACTCATTTAAACACTGATGAAATGTGTTATTTCAGCTTGATGCCAGATCCTAACAACCAAAAATCAGCTTGCTAATTTGTTGAACATGGTTTTTGTTCTAGCCCAAAGGGGACAGCTATAAACTGGAAGTCACCTAATGCTCCAGCTATTGATTTATGTCTGCAAGTAGTGGCAGACTGAGCTTGCAAGGAAAGAGCCATGTTACACATAGAGAACAGCATGGGCCTTCAGATATACTCCTAGTACAGTTTAAAGTGGGAAAGAAGGAACTTAGTGATAATCTGAGAAACCAGGGCTGGCTATCAAGCCTCGGATAAGACACAACCTTAATGATCAAATCGACGGTCCGCCGGATTGCACCACCAGCTCTAGCAGACTCCAAAATGAAGTAGGGAAGGCAGATACTTTGATTTCCAAACTATTTGGACCTACCTGATTATGAAATAATCCAGCCCCTATGTAAATGAAATGTAATGGGAGACAGAAGTATCTAATAGTACTGTGTAGCTCCGACATTTACTTACGCACCTGTTGGAAATGACTACCTCTTGCCATCTTTACCCCCAGATATTTGCCTTGACAGTTTTTGATGGCTGTAAACTCCTAACCAGTGGTAAAGTGCCTGTGCTCCCTCTTTCAACATGGTGACATTGACATACCTTTAATTGGCATACTTAACCCCAGTCTCTAATAAAAGGGTACATAAAGAGTACCCAGGACCTATAGGTTAGAGCCCAAGAGTAGGCTACAGCACATATTTTGGCACCAAATGTAGTGACAAGACAAATTAATGTGGACCTTTATATATAAAACGACCAACTTGCAGTAGCAATTAGGTAGTTATAGTTAGGACCTAGCACTAGATGTAGGTGGCTAAATACCGGTCGGTAACGCCGAAATTCGCTACATTTCAGCATTACCGACTGGTATGTAGCCTTGTGCGATGTAGGTATTACCGATCGGCATCGGTAATAAGGAATAGGGAAAAATAAGGGAAACCAGTTACAGACTCCTTATTTACCTATTGGCAGACAAAAATACCGAATCGGTAAATAAGGAATCGGTAAAAAATCCGTAATGTGATGTACCAAAAATCGGTAATACAGAATTTGCTAAAAATCGGTATTTAAGAATCGATAAGTAGCACTGACTCAAAGCAGATGTTAATCAGGTGCACTGCATACAAACAGCCCTTAAATGCATCAGTGTGAACACAATGGCGGCCCTCTACGTGAATTACTTATTTACTTCTCACACACAGGTGACAGTGCCTATGCAATGCGCTCTTTCATCCTGACTCCGTACCTGCACCCATCCACCCCAAGTGAAAGGAGATACAGTATTGCACGAAGATTGACACGCAGTGTGGTTGAGCTAACATTTGGACTCCTCAAAAGCCGCTTCCGCTGCCTGCACAAAAGTGGAGGTGCACGGCAGTACCAGCCCTGGTGTGTTGCAAAATTATAGCTGTATGTGCCACGACCCACAACAAAAATAAGAAGAGGCTCTTTTTGGGACTTGTAGGATACTTTTGCAGGTTGGTTCTGAAATTAGTTCTACCTCAGACATACACAGGTAAACATGTGCCATGGACTGAAGTTCAGGAGCATAACTTCCATCAATTGAAATTGGCATTATGTCAAGCCCCTATTTTCAAGTGTCCTAACGTTGAAAAGACATTTGTGCCACAGGCCGGTGACTCTGTTCCGGGCTTGGGTGTTGTTATATCTCAACCCAATCTGCAATGCGACCTGTGCCCAATCTTGTATGACCACCACAGATTGTTTCCCAGGTAAGTGCATTATGGCACCATAGAGTAGGAATGTCTTGCCATCTATTGGGCTATGTAAACCATGCAGTATTACCCAATGGGTCGTACATTTATTCTTTTGACTGATCAAGCCAACCTCACCTGGAAGCTGCAGTATAATCTGGATTTCATGTCCCATTGTCCCATCACCGAATGGCCCCATTCCTTTTGGGAAGGCAGTGTAGTCAGACGGCTATCGAGCGCAGGACTTCCAAGATGGCTGGTACTATCAACACAGGATATTGGAGCAGCAGTGCTCCTGTGGCTCATGAGATGTCATGTGGTCCCTGAGTGTGTTGGCACCATAACAGAAGGACCGCAGAGGTTCAGGGAGGACAGCAGTATTACAGAGGAGGAAGAACCTGGAGTGTGAACAGGAAGAAAGGCGACATCAGACAGATGTTGTCTGTATGTAAGTAATGCAGGAGACGCAGAGGACTGTTGGGAAGTGGACACAGAGGAAAAGGGGAGACCAAGGCAGAACACCCATTGTACCAGGTTCAATCCCTGGATACCCAATAGCACAGAGGGAGTAGAGGAAAACCCATACTTGACTTGAGAAGGTTGTAGGAAAACTGCAAAAAAATAAAAATCCCAGATCTGCACTTCTAAAATAGAGAATCAAGCCATATCTACAGCCGAGCTGGTCCATCAGAGGGAATAGTGTGAAAGCGCAGGGCCCATTCATTCTACACCTTTTCTAGAGACACACTCTAATGGTTCTTTTTCACAGCATGAAAGCATAACGGGTGAGAAAAGTAGTTAATCAGCAGTTAATTAGCCAATGATACTCTTTGATACATAATACCCACTGACAACTACATAAGGTTAATTTGTTTATTACAAAGACAAAAATAATTGAACATAAAGGCACATAAACAAGAGGGTATAGAAATACAAAGGAATTATCATGGATCCAAATCTACACATCCATTTTAGATGATGCAGCAACAATAAAACTATTAATTCAAGAAGAACAATGCAGAAAATCAGAAAGCATGAGTTCTTATTTATCTGCATTGAGGGTTGGTGAGTGAAAATAATTAAATCTATCCCTATTCTAGTGCTAAGGTGACATCCCTACATAAACATTTTCAATAGAAAGGTGTCAATATATGGAGTCTTCCTAAGAAGTCTCGCCACCATCCATGAGTTAAGTAGAATTAATGCAAAAACAACAGTTGATGGACAGAATGCAGAACAATGTCATACATTCACCCCAATACAGAGATCTGGGCCTAAATCCATCGTTTTTTTGCTCACCATACCACCCCAGTTCAGACACGGCCAAATGCAAATCAGCCTTGACCCTGCGCCTCATAGGTACAGTCCAGCCTGAACTGCCAAGCCATGTCTTCCCTGGACCAGAATCAAGCATCCTAGGACCGGTTTCTGGCTATCAGCCGTATTCAGCCAGGATAGCTTGACTCCAGTGGCGTGGATAGCACGGGACTCACGTCTGAGCATACCCGTTCCACTCGGGGTGACAAATTCGAAAACAACAGTTGATGGACAGAATGCAGAACAATGTCATACATTCCCCAAAGTACAGAGAGCTGGGCCTAAATCCATTGTTTTTTTGCTCACCACCCCACCCCAGTTCAGACATGGCCCTATGCAAATCATCCTTGACCCTGTGCCTCATAGGAACAGTACAGCCCGAACTGCCAAGCCATGTCTTCCCTGGACCGGAATCAAGCATCCCAGGACCGGTTTCTGGCTATCAGCCGTCTTCCACCAGAATAGCTTGACTCCAGTGGCGTGGAGAGCACGGGACGCACATTTGAGCATACCCATCCCACTCGGGGTGATAAATGCAAAAACAACAGTTGATGGACAGAATGCATAACAATATCATATATTCACCCCAGTACAGAGATCTGGGTCTAAATCCATAGTTTTTTTGCTCACCACACCACCCCAGTTCAGACATGGCCATATGCAAATCAGCCTTGACCCTGTGCCTCATGGGAACAGTCCAGCACTAACTGCCAAGCCATGTCTTCCCTGGACCGGAATCACGCATCATGGGACCAGTTTCTGGCTATCAGCTGTCTTCAGCCAGGATAGCTTGACTCCAGTGTTGTGTAGAGCACGGGACACACATCTGTGCATACCCGTCCCACTCGGGGTGACAAATTCAAAAACAACGGTTGATGTACAGAATGCAGAACAATGTCATACATTCACCCCAGTACAGAGATCTGGGCCTACTATTCATAATTTTTTTGCTCACCACACCCCCCCAGTTCAGACATGGCCATATGCAAATCAGCCTTGACCCTGTGCCTCATGGAAACAGTCCAGCCTGAACTTCCAAGCCATGTCTTCCCTGGACAGGCATGAAGCATCACAGGACCCGTTTCTGGCTGTCAGCCGTCTTCAGCCAGGATAGCTTGACTCCAGTGGGGTGGAGAGCACGGGACTCACGTCTGAGCATACCCGTCCCACTCGGGGTGACAAAAGAAAAAAAACAGTTGATGGACAGAATGCAAAACAATGTCATACATTCACCTCAGTACAGAGATCTGGGCCTAAATCCATAGTTTTTTTGCTCACCACACCACCGTTGTTCAGACATGGCCATATTCAAATCAGACTTGACTCTGTGCCTCATGGGAACAGTCCAGCCCGAACTGCCAAGCCATGTCTTTCCTGGACAGGAATCAAGCATCCTAGGACCGGTTTCTGGCTATCAGCTGTCTTCAGCCAGGATAGCTTAACTCCAGTGGCGTGGACAGCACGGGACTCACGTCTGAGCATACCCGTCCCACTCAGGGTGACAAATGCAAAAATAACAGTTGATGGACAGAATGCAGAACAATGTCATACATTCACCCCAGTACAGAGATCTGGGCCTAAAGCCATCGTTTTTTTGCTCACCATACCACCCCAGTTCAGACACGGCCAAATGCAAATCAGCCTTGACCCTGCGCCTCATAGGAACAGTCCAGCCTGAACTGCCAAGACATGTCTTCCCTGGACCAGAATCAAGCATCGTAGGACCGGTTTCTGGCCACAGCCGTCTTCAGCCAGGATAGCTTGACTCCAGTGGCGTGGATAGCACGGACCTCACGTCTGAGCATACCCGTCCCACTCAGGGTGACAAAAGAAAAAACAACAGTTGATGGACAACATGCAGAACAATGTCATACATTCACCCCAGTACAGAGATCTTGGCCTAAATCCATTGTTTTTTTGCTCACCACACCACCCAGGTTCAGACATTGCCATTTGCAAATCAGCCTTGACCCTGTGCTTCATGGGAACAGTCCAGTACTAACTGCCAAGCCATGTCTTCCCTGGACCGGAATCAAGCATCCTAGGACCAGTTTCTGGCTATCAGCCATCTTCAGCCAGGATAGCTTGACTCCAGTGGCGTGGAGAGCACGGGATTCACGTCTGAGCATACCCGTCCCACTCGGGGTGACAAATGCAAAAACAACAGTTGATGGACAGAATGCAGAACAATGTCATACATTCACCCCAGTACAGAGATCTGGGCCTAAATCCATAGTTTTTTTGCTCACCACCCCAGTTCAGACATGGCCATATGCAAATCAGCCTTGACCCTGTGCCTCATGGGAACAGTCCAGCCCGAACTGCGAAGCCATGTCTTCCCTGTACCTGAATGAAGCATCCTAGGACCGGTTTCTGGGTATCAGCCGTCTTCAGCCAGGATAGCTTGACTCCAGTGGTGTGGAGAGCACGGGACACACATCTGAGCATACCCGTCCCACTCGGGGTGACAAATGCAAAAACAACAGTTGATGGACAGAAAGCAGAACAATGTCATACATTCACCCTAGTACAGAGATCTGGGCCTAAATCCATCATTTGTTTGCGGACCACACCACCCCAGTACAGACATGGCCATATGCAAATCAGCCTTGGCCCTGTGCCTCATGGAAACAGTCCAGCCCGAACTGCCACGCCATTTCTTCCCTGGACAGGCATGAAGCATCACAGGACCCGTTTCTGGCTGTCAGCCGTCTTCAGCCAGGATAGCTTGACTCCAGTGGCGTGGAGAGCACGGGACTCACGTCTGAGCATACCCGTCCCACTCGGGGTGACAAATGCAAAAACAACAGTTGATGGACAGAATGCAGAACAATGTCATACATTCACCCCAGTACAGAGATCCGGGCCTTAATCCATTGTTTTATTGCTCACCACACCACCCAGTTTCAGACATGGCCATTTGCAAATCAGCCTTGACCCTGTGCTTCAAAGGAACAGTTCAGCCCGAACTGCCAAGCCATGTCTTCCCTGGACTGGAATCAAGCATCCTAGGACCGGTTTCTGGGTATTAGCCATCTTCAGCCAGGATTACTTGACTCCATTGGCTTAGTGAGCAGGGGACCCACGTCTGGGCATACCCTTCCCACAAAGGGTGAACAGCAAAACACACAAGATGATGGACGGAATGTTGTACAATGGCAAAACATTCACTCCCATTCACAGATCTGGGTTTAATCAATCATTAATTAGCTCCCCAAGCCACCCCAGTTCAGATATGGCCATATGCAAATCAGTCTTGACCCTGTGCCTCATGGGAACAGTCCAGCCCGAACTGCCAAGCCATGTCTTCCCTGGACCGGAATCAAGCATCCTAGGACCCGTTTCTGGCTATCAGCCGTCTTCAGCCAGGATAGCTTGACTCCAGTGGCTTAGTGAGCACGGGACCCACGGCTGGGCATACCCTTCCTACACAGAGTGAACAGCAAAATACACAAGATGATGGACGGAATGTTGCACAATGGCAAAACGTTCACCCCCAGTCACAGATCTGGGTTTAATCCATCGTTATTTTGCTCACCAAGCCACACCAGTTCAGACATGGCCATATGCAAATCAGTCCATATTAAACCAGGGGGCAACGCATAGGATGTTGTTTAGTGTGCCTTTCTTGCTCTTTTCATTTCATAGCACATTTCAAATAAGCAACCAAGCTTGCCACGTCTTGTCTGCATAGTCTGAATTCTAGCTTTTGTTGTGCAATGGATGTATGGCGCATCAACTAGAACACTCATCGGTAGATGTCTATAATCGATTTTTCAATGATTCGAACTACCCTCCCCCTTAAGGACTTCCGAACCTTATGCTATAGTGGGGGCTAGTTTTGCAGGGAAGACCTCGCCCAAAAGGTAAAGAGACGGGCCATTTAGAGAGTTACCTAATGTGTATAACCCTTCTACCAAGGTATGGCTCCTTTTTGCTATTGAACATTTAAGCGCTTCAAATGTCCCTCTTGCAACAAACATTATGCTGAGGTACTTCTACTCTGGATCTAAATACAGCACATTGCTGTTCAAGTAGTTACTAGTGCTGGAAACCATTCTGTTCTGCTAGACATTGTTTTTGTTTTTTGGGGATTGACTTCTAGCTTGTGTGTTTCTGAGAACTTCCCTGTGGAGTTTATTAGCCTTGGGAGGCCCACTTTTTTGTGTCTTAACATAACACAGTCATCAGCATACATCATGTTTGAAGCGTTAAAACCTGCCACCTTTGGGGAGTGAGAGTTTACCTTGTTAAGTGCTGATGTGAGTTCTGCCAGATATAAGTTTAAAAGGATCGGTGCAATGATGCAGCCATTGCTTATATTTTTTTTATGATAAAGTGTTGTTACGATCCCGATCCTGATTTTTATCCATATGTTGTATTATAAGAGCTGAATAGCATTTAGAAGTGCTGGTGCAATACCACCTTGCTGGAGTTTTTGCCAGAATAAGTTATACTGGACTGCATCAAATGCAGAGCGAAAGTCCACAAAACACAGATGAAGGTTCTGGCTCCGGAGCCTTGCCTAGTTAACTATTTGGGAAAGCATCCAGGGGCATATTATCAAGGACGGGCGTTAAAATTATCACCGCTTTAGCGGCAGAAGATGACCGCTAAAGCGGTAATAAGCCCATTATCGCCGCTTTAGCGTCAGTTTTCTGCCGCTAAATTGGCGATAATTTTATCGCCATTCTTGATAATATGCCTCCAAGTTATTAGTTGACGTTCCTGTATTACTGATAAAGCCAGTTTGGTAGCGAATAGCACTGATGCAAAATATTATGTCTCTCTATCTACCATTAAATCAGCCTTTAATTAGATGGTAGGGTCCTGTTCCTAGCTTTGTAAATTGAGGTCATTATCGAACCCCGCCAGCTGTCGGGGATTGCCTGATGGAAATGAGCATGATTAAAGATCAAGCAGAGATATTTTGCAGAGTACTTACGGGGATCATACTATTGTGGTATTTACCCCTACATTACTGGATTTTGTGTATCTTCATTAAGTAGGGATTGGATTAAGAGCCCTTTTGGGGTTCCCACATGAGGTTTTTGATGATAGAGGTTTCGTGCTCTTTACACGTATGATCCTTCTGATATTTAGCGTGTTATTTGTAGTATATTGATGACTTATTTTTGTGTTTCATCATTTATTTATATAACATTCGTATATTCCTTATAGGTATCATCTCTGGAGGGATTCCTCCCAGAATATTTTCTGATAGTATTAATATGTTTGCCTTGATGGATCTCATCCGTAAATATGAGAGCTGTTTCTTACATTAAACATTTATCCAACACTTTGAAGGATTTCAAAAAGTATAGAACAAATTCTCCATACTAGGAGTATGAACTGAGCAAATGTTTATGACAGGGAATTTAGTAACTCATTATAAAATGTCCAAGTACTGTTTGTATAAGTTGCCTTTATAGTGCATTACTTTGCTTGAGTTACTAAGAGCTAAGTGCTACATGAAGTGAGTGTGCTTATCATTTTTGCATTTTTGAGTCCCTTACTATGCACATGTGATTCTTTTGTTCCCATTGAACGTAATTATTTTGTAATAATTGTTTAATGTGATGATATTTGTTTGTTCTTTTGTAATCCTTGTTTTCTACATTTAGATTCATTATGAAGTATTGTCACGTTTTATGTGTTGATATAAAAAATGTTTTATTATGTTTTCAGATATGTATGGCAGTGAACAAACCTCTTGTTGTATTTCCCTTGATGTATTTGTACATAGTGTGTATTGTTCGAATGTGCCTGTAAGTTACTTACAGCCCTGATGAAGTTCGAAATACTGTTTCAACAAAAAAATTGGCTGGATGCTCTATGTATGAGAAAAAAAATTCTATGGACATATAGTAAAGAAAACATAAAACATATATTGAAAAATATACGTCATTTTTATGTACTTCAATATTTCAGAGTGCAGTTTTCCATTTGTAATTCGAACATTGCATCTATGATGCCTTCGGCTTGGAGCTAAGAATGAAGGATATGCAGATAACTTGTGTGTCCCACTCCACAAATGTTGTTTTCTCCTTCCATACCTGCTGTGAAATTTGATTATTTGCCCAAGTAATAGTGGTAGATTCTTCTGTGTTATTCTGCGCTGCTCAGCAGAATGCAACTATTAAAATGTCAGTGGTAGTGAACTTTATTAATTACATGATGCTGGCCCCATAACTTGTATTTACTGATAAATTAAATCCAATCTTCAAAGTATGCAGTAAATCAAACCCAGTGTACTACTGACTGAGCACGCTTATCGACGTTGAAGCCTAATTGTATGCTTCCAATCTACTATTAGACTTTGAGGTTTGGGCCGCTGCCAGCAACATTATTCCAATTACATAAACAAGATATAGAGCTGGCATGAGTACAATGAGCAACCTTCTTGTCCTGAGTCTCCTTGTCAAAAAATCTACCCACAACACCTCTAAATTTTACACCAGCTCAATTGACAGAAAAGCGGCCTTTCACGTGGTCACAAGAGAGTGCGTTTGGACAAACATGGTCAGATGGGGAGCACCACCAAAGCTATTGGGAGCCATAGTCAACTTATACACAGAGACATGGGTTTGAGTCAAACTAGGCAAGGGAGACAGAATAACAGGGAAGATTCCCACGCACACACCCCTAGAGCAAGTGTGTGTGCTCGCCCCTTGCCTATTTATCAATTTCATGGCGGTCCAAGAGGAATGATTATCTGCAAAAAGCTACAATGTGATCCACCCAAACTAGCAAAGAGCCCAGTGTGGTGCCTACAATACGTGGATTACATTGTTCTATGTAGCCAGACACCAATTTTTCTTTAGCGCCTGATAACCAAATTACTTCCATACACAGAAGTGCTGTGTCTAGAATTTAACTATAATAAAACAAAAATCATCTTTTTTTCCACAAATGTGTGTTTTCACAATATCAAATTCAAGTGGAAAGCAACAAAGAACAAACTAGAGCTGGTCATCTCCTACGAATGCCTAGGAGAGGTCCTGGACTCCAGACTAAAGTTTGAAGAGCATCCAGTTCAAAGATGGGTATAGGTTGATAAATTGCATATTGTACTTAACACACTAAGAACAAAGCTGGGGTGCACATCACACTCCCATCTACTACAAATATTAGTAGCTATGTTTCTCCCTACACTTACTAATGGTACAGAGGGAAAGAATGTGACCACTCTAAACTAACTTCAGTGTACCCTGTGATAGAGCGCAGGCTCACCTGCTCATTTTACCATACCCACCTGGGCCCATAAGCTATATATACATTGAACAGGTAAACCTACACTCAATCAATTTTAATTTAACCCTTCAGGACCTATACCATTTTTGACTTACCAATCCAAGTCACCAATAGCTAAAGTCCTAGAGAATCAAGGAAGTTAGCAAGAAAATAGGCATTTCATAAATAACCACAAACTTGGGAAAGGTTTAAGTTCTTGTATCTAAAGTAACTTCTTAAATGTTTGAAAACATAATACATCAATATTTTCCTGTTCATTAGAATGATGAAGATTGAAACGACATATGCAATATTTTGGAAAGAAAATATTGTTAAGATTTGACACAGGGTGGTTAGAAAAAGGAAAACAATACAATGACAGACCCACACTTTATAGTTACCTAGAATGGTGTGAAGACCAACCCTGGCCACGGGCTGGTATGAAGGATAAGAACCCCAAAATGCAGGTGCCAGCGAGAAAGAACAGGTGCAGACCAGAATCAGGGCAGGTTACGGACCAAATTGGATCAGGATAGGACCACCACAGGCTAAGATTGGCACCACACCTAAAGTTCAAAACACCAGCGTTGTAAACCATCTCTGCAACTAACAGTTGAACCCCGATTGGGTCATCGATCTCCTCTCCAGCACCCCGATTGGGTTATCGAATCTTCTGATTCACATGGCTTCACAACAGTATCGTATGCTGACGATACGCAGGTGCTTATAACATGTAAGGCGGATTTCCATGAAACATGTATTAGATTCTAAAAGTGTATGCTTGATATCAGCAAATGGATGTATGACAACAAGCTCCAACTGAACTACAGCAAAACAGAAATAATTTTGTTCGGTAAGGCCCTCGAAGTATGGTCACAGGACTGGTGGCCCCAAGAACTAGGACCATGCCCCGCACCCAAGGAGGTGGTTCGTAACCTGGGAATTTTGATGGAGTGTTCTCTCTCCATGAAAACCCACATCAACCAAGTTTCTGGCATCTGCTATGGGATCATGAGTAAGTTGCGCACAATCTTCAAATGGCTACCTCTGGAAACCAGAAAACCACTCGTACAAGGTCTAATCATAAGCCGTTTGGACTACGGCAACACCTTTTTCACATCAATCAATGAGTGTTTTCTCTCTAAATTACAAACACTACAGAATGTTGCGGCGAGACTATTGCTGGGCCTTCCCCCTAGATCAGCTGCTTTGCCTAGTCTTAAGCAATTACACTGGCTGCCAATCCGCCAGAGAAGCCATTTTAAAAGTTCTTAGTTTGACTCACAAACTCCTTTACAGCACTGGTCCAGCTAATCTTGCAAAAAAACTGGTCTGGTATCGTCCCACCAGATCATTAATATCAAGCTCAAAGTCTCTTCTAGTACAGCCACGAGCACGGATGGCGCGGAATGGATGCCGGTCCTTTTCCTATATGGCTCCATTTCTTTGGAATAAACTTCCCCCCATCTTTTGTCAATTACCAACCACCAGCTGTTTCGAAAAAACCTAAAGACCTGGCTCTTTCCGAAATAACTGTCACCTTGCAGCACTAGCTCATGTCATGATTGTTGTTCTTAACTGCAAAGCACCCTGAGACCTTGTGGTGATTTGTGCGCTATAAAAAAGCATTTGACTTATGACTTAGTGTCCGCCAGCACCTCTGCTCTCGATCACCTATTGAGTGCGTTGGGTCAGTGACAGGTCAGCTATTCGGACAAGTTGGACAATCTAACTAGCTAAGCCTACCCTAGTTATACTATTTTCCAGGTCAGTGTACCACCCTCCAATGTTGCAAATGTGTGAATCCCACAATTGTATTTGTCAAAAGATAAGGACAGGTTATCACACCATATTAAGATGAGGTTTCATTCATTCAGTCCCTCCCATAACTTTATCTTCCATGCACTTTTATTCCACCCGGCAGTGAATGTATCAATAACATACAATGTTTCAACAAATTATACAATTCAGCTTCCTTTGGCCGGGTTAGGAGTTCATGTTTCTCATAGTTTTCACAGTTCATGTCTGATGCTGGCATTAATTTAATGCCATGGCTTTAATAGCTTGGGATTCTTTACACAGGTGCAGTCTCTCAAAAGATGGAGTTCAGAGGTACATTTCAGGCCCAAATGCAATTCATGCAAAAATAGAAGAAAACAGTTTTTAGAAACATAGACTAAATGAATGCACTGTATAACACTTATCTCTATTCTATTCCCATTATTTTATTTTAACTATTGCATTAAGGTTTAGGCAGAATGAACAGCTTAGCAAAAGCAGTGATGCAAGCTTCTTGCACGTTAGGACACAGAATAGCCATCTTAGTTCTAGTGCGCAGAAGCAAATGTTTCCCATTCAATTGAAGTAATACGTCATGTCACGTGAGTGTGACAGACACAAGCGCAGTAGAAAATCCGACGTAGCAGCAGCCATTTTAATGCAAGCGCATCATAGTTAGTAAATGACCATGTCAAGCTTCCCCTAGATACTAAAAATGTCGTGTAATGCAATATTAATATAACGAAACATGTTAGTTAGTAGATTAATATTATTTTCGAGAGGGCTGAATACAAGCAAGTCGCTTTACGTGTGCAACCTTGCTCCATCAATCCCCTCTTTGATGATATATTATATCATCACCAATTAATGAAACAGATGCCAACTTTCATATTTCACCCAACTCAATTTCTTCAAACTTTCTGTTAAGTTTCTTTTCATTATTTATGTGAAGGTTTTTCACTTTCTTGTACAAATGTCCATTAAACTCTTCTAATTCAATTTCATTCATATTTCTTTTATTTCCTTTCTTATCCACTGTATATGTATTTTTATGTTTGCGACATTTGCAACAAGTTATTATCCCTAAAATTAGTAGGGCTATTCCCACCATTGGCATCAGTATTCTACCTACAAAACTTTTCCCTACGTTACAAAACCAACTATCAATAGATGAGAGACCATCTGTAAGTCTCTTCCATTCACTATCAACCTCCAGTGGTTTGAGTTATTTTTCTAAATGTGTAATATTCCTTACATACCCCTAATTTCTACCCTTTTGTCAGGTATGTAAGTGCAAAAAAAATAGTAACAACAAAAGAGTGTTCAAATTCGGCAAAAGAACGGGTTTCAAAGCACAGAGAGAAGGAGATAGAAGCACTTTCTTGGTGTTTATAGAAAGCCCTCACTCACCGACCTGGTCGGGGACATGCTTCATCATCGGGCCCCACTGGGAGTGGCCGAATGCCACCCCAGTGTGCTGCAAGGCCAGAATTACTGCGGAGCGGGTAATGTGAAGTTGTGAGTGACTAAGTGGTTGTGTGAATAACTAGACAAAGTGTACGTGGTGGAAATAAAAATGCCTTAGATGTATCAAAAATTCTTTATTCTCTGATCAGTAAGACATATTAAAATATGTGTGGGAGAACTAAGCCAGATAAATTAGATGGCTAGTTTCCTCTAGCTTTATGGTCAACATGTTTCTGCCAATGTCGGTGTCAATTAACCTGGCATTCGTCAGGACCTAAGGTGTGATATACCCCGGCGGTGTGGACGGGCTAAGGCCCACCCTACCAGGGGACGTGAAAGTGAAAAATAATTGTAAAAATTGTAAAAAAGTGCAAATTCTGGTAGGTACTCGCAATTATGGAGACCACACAAAAATTAAAAATGCACCTGTAGAAAGAAAAGGACAGACACACATGAAAAGACATACAAACAATTAGATATCTTTAAATCAGAGGCATGTCAATGGTCAGCAGTGACGCTGTGCTCTGGTGAATCGACCCACGTAGACCCCCGTGGATATTAGCACTAACTTCAGGGCCCCAACTGTGGGTGTGCTAGTCTGCGAGTGACTACTCGGTATGTAAGTGCAACAATGTTGCGCTTCTAACATTCTGCAGACTCCGCCCTCTTTTGCCAACAATGTATCAAGAGCAAGTTGATTTTGTAAAACCATTGACCTAACCGCAACTAGTTCACAATTGATCATTAAGAATCCTCCAGCAGTGTCAGTCGATAAACGATCCACCACTGTTGACAATTTGCAAATTCTTTGAGTATTGAGAACCACTCCTACTGAAGGTATCAATGCACTAAATATATCACCTACAATTTCTGCAATACTATTATTATTATTATTATTTAAATTTATATTGCGCGACAGCTACCCACAAAGGGTTTCCCGGCGCAGACGAAAAAGGCCATAACAAGCAGCGCCTGGGAATCTTATTTGTCAAACAGCCAGGTTTTAAGCAGCTTGCGGAAGTTGGAGTAGCTTGTTTCATTTCTAAGCGTGACAGCGAGGGAATTCCAATAGTACAGCCCTAAATATGTAAAGGATTTTCCTCCCATCCGTGCTAGGTTGAATTTAGGGACCACAAAGTTTCCTTGGGAGGCTGATCTTAGATTTCTGGATGAGGTATAGAGTTTGGCCAAAGTACAGAGGTAGTTCGGGGCCATTCAGGATTTGATTTTGTGCATGTAAGTGAGTGTTTTAAATTTCACACGGTTTTCAATATTCAACCTGTGTAGTTTATGTCGGTGTGATGAGATGTGTTCTGTCTTCGGAACTTTGCATAAAAGTCTAACTGCTGAATTTTGGGCCATCTGTACTCTATGGATTATGGGTTTGTTTGAGCCCACATATAGGACATTTCCATAGTCAAGCTGAGAAGTGATCAAGGCGTTGACTACAGTTTTTCTTGTTTTTTCTGGTAACATCCAGCATATTTTCCTCAGCCATTTGATGATAGAAAAACATCTGGCTGCGACTTTTACTGATTTTGCATTCATACTCAGCGTCTCATCGAGAAGTACGCCTAGGTTCCGTACGTGTAATAAAGGGGTGGGGAGAGAGCCCATTGTGTCTGGCCAATGTTGTGCGCTCCAAAGGTCTTTCTGCTTTCCCAGTATCAGTACCTCTGTTTTTTCTCCATTTAATTTTAGGAAGTTAGATTGCATCCAAGCTGCTATATTGGTTAGTCCTGTCTTGAGTGTTGAGGTATCATAAGGGTTGGGGTTTTGTGCAGATAGGGAAAACATGATTTGTGAGTCATCAGCATAGGAGTATATAGATAACCCGGATTTTTCAGCCAGCTCCGCTAGGGGTTTTACATAGAGATTGAACAATAGCGGGCTTAAAATGGATCCCTGCGGAACGCCATGTGCAAAGGGACATGTTTGGAAGCAAGCGTTCTGAGAAAAAACTTGAAACGTTCTGTCTGAAAGGAAAGCCTGAATCCATTTAAGAGCTGTTCGGCTATACCTATTTTGCTCAGTGTGTTGATGAGCACAGTGTGCGATATGGTGTTGAATGCGGCTCTCAAATCTAGCAGAATGAGCGCCACCGTTTCTCCTCTGTCTAGATGATGGCGGATTCCTTCCGTACTAGCTCTTTTGATACGCATTAGTCCATTAGTTTCCTCCTTGCTTCCACACCACACTAGTAATATGTTGAAGGCCAGGAACCAGTGGGTCCCTGCAAGATGTCAGTTTAGTACAGGCATCCAAATATGACACATTCCAATTTTTAGAATTCAGGGCATTGTGTACTACTAGCAAACTGAAGACAGGCAAAAGTGCCAACACCCAATGCCTCATAGAGGTACTACTGCTGGATGATCTTAGAAAGGCTTTAGGGCCTGATGGCCCTGTGAAGGTATCAACCCAGGCGGTAATAGACAGGACTTGCCCACGTAATAGGGTTAGGACACAACAACCCACTTCCGTAGCAAAAGACAGTTTCTTTTATTAAGACAAAATTCATTAAAAAACCACAATAACAATAATGTTTTTTTAAAAGAAAGCATGTAAAAACATGCAATACATATGAGCAATTAAATAAAATACAAAACAAGAGATAATCCACAACAATCACAATTTCATAAAAGTATAATGTTAATTCCTGAGTCAAACATAAATAGGTATGTAGTCGATGCGCGTTTCGGCGACCAGCGCCTTCTTCAAGACAAACAAAACTCAGGTTCATGCAAACTTGTACGTGCACACAATTAATATTGTAGACACAACTTCTCGTGATAAGGGAAAAGCTACGGTGTTTTCAATTGATGCGTGTTAATTCAGCATCAGTGGTTCGGAAATACGAACAGAATATTCTTTTTGGATTTTGAGAACTCTTAAAGAAAAATATACTCAGAATAAAACTTTGATGGCGTAGGATGTAAGGTAAATAAAAAACACGCTCTCCTGTTCTGCTTTTTTGAGAGAGGGATTAAGGGTTGTGAAACTAATGTGCTTAGCCTCCACTGTTCCGAACCGGCATAAGTGATAGGTTGGCTCTGATTCACATTGACCGTTACTGGCTCAAAGTATATGCACTTCTTTTTAGGGGATGTTTTTCTGCCAGTTCCTACGTTACTGGCATGCAAGGATAAACGCACCAGAACTGCTAATGAAAAAAAATCAGTTTGTGGAGGCTTGCTAATTCAGTAGTCGTATCCGGGTCACGATCGACGACGGAATCTACAGGAATTACCCGGGGAACCCTTGTTTACTACAAGTTTAGGGCCTGATGGGGCAGGCAGTGGAGGTGGAGTCGCAGAGGAGGAAGGTTCAAGGGATGAAAATTCCTGGGTTCCAAACCTTGAAGCTGACCAGGAAGGTAACAATGACCTTGACCTGGAAAGTGCAGCTCCTGCTGAAGATGAGGAGGAAGGCCAAGAAGGCCCTATCTTTATCCTCCCAGGAAGAGTTGGAGGTATACCTAGGAAGTCCAGATCTCCTTCTGTTGAGTCTGACCATGCTGGTGTATCTATAGGGATCTCTGTTTCTTCTCATAAGAGAAAATCCTCCCAGGAGAAGAGAGAAAGGCAGACAAAGTTTGAGGCAGCCCAGCTGAGAATTAGAAGCCAGGAGGTAGCCTTAGAAAGGGAGTCCCTAGAGCTTGAAAGAGTAAGAAAAAAGATAAGACTAGAGTCCCATGGTGGCAGCAACTTCCCTAGGTTAAAGAGAGATCTCATGACCATAGGAATTTATACAAGATTGTCCGTCCCTACCAGAGTGGGGATGACATCCACAAGTAGATAACTGCACTGGAAAGGGCCTGCATAGTTCAGAAGGTCCCCCAGGAACAGTGGGCAGCTATCGTGTGGCTCTCCTTTGCAGACAAAGGTAGAGACAAGCTCCTCACTGTTAGAGAAGAGGATGCTGATGGTGATAGAGTCCTGAAGAGTGCTCTGATTGAGGGGTTTGACCAAACTACTGAACAATACTGATAATGTTCAGAGATACCCAAAAGGCTCAGACTCAGGTCTGGGTTAAAACATAACATAACATGTACATTTGTAAAGCGCACGTATCACCCAAAGGTCTCAAGGCGCTGAATAACAGGTGTATATTGTTACCCAACTCAATGGTACTCATTTTATCGACCTCAAATGGATGAAAGGCTGAGTGGACCCGCCGGGATTAGAATCTGTGACCATGAGGTCGAACACAGGCCCCTACAGGAGATGTATTTGTCTACTGCCCCACCAGACCCGGTTGACTTTGTTGATTTGAATTTGAATTTTAAATTATTTTTAAAGCGCACATACACCAGCGGTTTCTTGGCGCTACAACTAACAAAGGACCGGGGCTGGCTAGGCAAGAAAAACAAACTGCTAAAAGGTTCATTGAAGGACTTTGCGAACAGATGAGCCTTGAGTTGCTTCCGGAATTGCGGATACAGGGTTAAGGCTCTGAGCTCAGGGGGCAGAGAGTTCCAGAGGAGTGGAGCGAGAGTCGCAAATTTCGAGCAACCCCATTTCTTTCTCCGGAACCGTGGGATAGTAAGAAGAGACTGGGTAGATGAGCGTAGTTCCCTAGTGGGAACGTAAGGGGTGATCTCGGATGAGATGAAAGCCGGTGCCGTGCCCAGTCGAGCTTGAAAGGCAATGGAGGCGAGCTTAAACTGGACACGGGCGCGAACAGGGAGCCAATGTAGAGATTTTAAAAGGGGGGTGGTGTGGTGGGATTTCGGGAGTTTGAATACCAAGCGCGCCGCCTGGTTTTGGATCTGTTGCAAACGCCGTAAACTATATGCAGGAATACCTGCATATAGGGCGTTGCCATAATCCAGGCGGGAGACCACCATGGCCAAGGTGATCAGCTTGATGGCAGCAAAGGAAAAAAAACGGGACACCCTGCGTATAGTGCGCAGTGAGAGAAAAGAAGAAGAAACCACAGAGCTAACCTGGGAGTGAAGAGTGAGTTGAGAATTGAGTTTAATACCTAGTGTTTTGACTGAGGTAGAGGGGATAGGTGGAGAGCCAAGAGAGGGGGGCCAGAATAAAGACGACCAGGGGCTGGATGAACCACCTGTCAACACCAGCTCAGTCTTGTCTGGGTTGAGTTTTAGATGATTGTGGTTCATCCAGTCCCGGATGTGGATCATAACAGATTGGAAATTAAGAACAGAAGAGAGGGAGGAAGACAGATTAAAGACAAGCTGGAGGTCGTCCGCATAATTAAATACGGCGACCTCCATTTGTTGCAGAGAGAAGATAAGAGGGGCGATATAAAGATTAAACAAAAGAGGGGAAAGGGAAGAGCCCTGGGGAACCCCGCACTGAACTTTCCGAACGTCCGCAGTAAAATCACCCAGGCGTACAGCCTGGGTGCGGTCACTCAGGAAGGAGGATAACCAAACCAATGCGGTGCCCCCGATCCCCGCCGCCCTGACACGGGAAAGCAAGATGGTATGATCCACCGTGTCAAAGGAGGCTGAGAGATCGAGGAGGACCAAGGCCTGGGGCTGGTTGGTATCCATACCCTCCCTGAGGTTGTCCAGGACCGAGAGAACTACGGACTCCGTAGAGTGTGCGGGGCGGAACCCGGCCTGGCGGGGGGCAAGAGCTCCATGCTTCTCCACAAAAGAGCTCAGAGCGCAGGTGACATGGCGCTCGAGTACCTTTGCCAGGAAAGGCAGGAGGGAGATGGGGCGAAAATTGGCAGGGATTGAGGGGTCCGCGCCCGGCTTTTTCAAGATGGGTACAATTACTGCTGATTTGAATGGATTAGGCACTACGCCTTGAGAAAGAGAGCTATTAAGGAGGTGAAGGGGGGGTCTGGACAAGTGATGAAAATGTGACGAAGAATATGAGCAGGGCAGGAATCTAATGGGGAACCAGATTTGACAAGAGGTATTATGGAAGTCAGAGATTCCCTGGTTAGAGGGGGGAGGGTAGTTAGTTCTCCCTTAGGAGGGGGGCACTGAGGGTCAACAAAAGTGGGGGAGGGAGGAGGGATATTGGCCTTAATGGTGACTATTTTCTGAATGAAGTAGTTATTGAGGGAGTGACAGAGTTCTATGGAAGGGGCGGGCTTTAAGGTTGTTCTGTCCGAAAACGCCAGATTGTTCACAATCGAAAAAATTTCCTTTGACTGGTTTTCTGCTGCGAGGATTTTGGAGGAGAAGTAGATGGTTTTAGCCTCCAAGATGTCTTTTTTGTATTGGGTCGAGATATTAACAAAATCCAATCGCAATGAGGGGCAATATTGGTGTTGATTGTGCTACTAAGGCTCTGGAGGGCTGGTTACTTGACAGTAAGGGGTGTGATTTCACAGGATTGTACAACTTGATTATGAGGGAGCAAATCCTTAATAATTGTCAAAATCAGCTGTTGCATCAGCACCTGGTGAACTCTAATCTGACCTCTCCCCAAGAATTGGGAGAGAAGGCAGACAAATGGGTCAGAACCAGGATGAAGCAGAAGGTTCAGAACCAAGGTGGTGAACAGAAGAAGCAAGATCCTAATAACTCCAATAAGGGTGGGGAAAAGGGGAAAGACCAGAAGTCTTCTCAAGGTCCACAAAAATCTTCAACTGGTGGGGAATGCCAATCATCCAAAGGAAAAGACCAAAAGAAACCATGGTGTAAAATATGTAAACAGAAAGGCCATTGGACTAGTGATTGTAATAATTCCAAAGACTCAGCTCCAGCCACCATTGTCCCTAAGGCAACTGTTCCCCCTAGTTCAACTCAAAATGGTGGTACACAGACAAAGGGTGTAGTAGGGTTAACCCTGGGTTCTGAAATGGACTCTGGCCTAGTCAGAGTTCTCACTCAAGCTGTACTGATCTGTGATGGAGGCATGGATATGTCCTCCTTTGTGAGTCCCAGTAATTTGGGCAAATACAGACAACAGCCTTTAATCAATAGAAAAGAGGCTTTGGCATACACGGACACAGGGGCAAGTGTCACAATGGTGACATAAGACCGCGTGGCTCCAGAGCAGATCATACTTGGTGAACTCTACCAAGTGACCAATGCTAGCAATGTACAGACTGACCATGCTCTGGCAGTTGTTAATTTCTCCTGGGGAGGGGTAAATGGCCTCAGGAAGGTTGTGGTAAATGCAGACCTCCCTGTTGAATGCTTGCTTGGCAATGATATAGAGACCCCAGCCTGGTCTGAAGTGGAGCTCAGGGCCCATGCAGAAATGTGAGGCATCCCTGCACATGTGTTTGCTGTAACTAGGTCACAGGCCAAAATGTCAAACTCTGAACAGGCCCTGGATTCTGGAAGAATGGACCAGGTGCCTTCCAAGAAAAGGAGCAGTAGGGTTAAGGCAGAGCCTTCCCCCTGACGCAGAATACAGATCAGTCTCTTGAGGGAGATAATTATAGTCCTGCAGAAGGAACTGTCCCAGATGAGCGTGAGCCTGATCAGGTTGAGTTCTTGGGGACAGGGGGGCCCTTCAAGGGCAGATCTGAGTCAGGAGCAGCTGAGCTGCCCTTCTCTTGAGCCCCTCAGACAGCAGGCTGCTAGTGAGGCTACTGGGAATTCTAGTGGAACCCATAAGTTCTATTGGGATGATGGACTCCTGTACTCAGAGAGTAGAGATCCCAAGCCTGGTGCAGCCAGGAGGTTGGCTAAAACAAGACTTGGGACAGGAGTGTCCCTCACTTTCATTGTCCCCACATGTCTGAAGACACCAAGGAGTTGTGTCGCTCCTGTGTCACCTATCAAGCCAGTGGTAAGGCAGGTGGTACTACAAAGGCCCCCCTGATACCACCAGCTGTGGAGGGGGTTCCCTTTGAGAGGGTAGGGATTGATATAGCCGGTCCCATGGATCCTCAGGCAGCCTCTAGACACAGATTTATCCTGATGGTAGTGGACCATGCCACTAGGTACCCAGAAGCCATTCCCTTAGGATCACCACATTACCTGTGGTGGCAAGGGCCCTCTTGGGAGTATTCTCAAGAGTGGGTTTTCCTAAGGAGATAGTTTCAGACAGAGGTGAAAACTGTATGTCTGGTTACTTGACTGCTAATTGGAAGGAGTGCGGAGTGATTTACAAACTCACCACACCCTATCACCCACAGAGATTAAAAAAAACCTTAAAGGGCATGCATGATAAAGGGTCTCCCTGAAAAGCTTAGGTGCAGATGGGACATCCTTTTGCCCTGCATTGTATTTGCATACAGGGAGATTCCTCAGAAGGTGGTTGTTTACAGCCCTTTTGAACTTCTGTTTGGGCATCCTGTAAGAGGACCATTGTGTCTGGTGAAGGAGGGATGGGAGTTACCCCTCAAACCCACTAAACAGGACATAGTGGACTATGTACTTGGTCTCCGCTCAAGGATGGCTGAATCTATGAAAAAGGCAACTAAAAACCTTGAGGCTAGCCAGGAATTGCAGAAGGCCTGGCATGACCAAAAGTCTGTTCTGACTGTTTCCCAGCCAGGACTGAAAGTGTAGGAATTGGAGCCTGTGGCCCCAGGAGCTCTCCAAGACAAGTGGAGAGGCCCCCTTACAATTTTTGAACAGAAGGGAGAGATTACCTATTTGGTAGACCTTAGAACTCCCAGGAGCCCCCATAGGGTGCATCATGTCAACAGACTGAAACCTTATGTTGGCAGGGCAGACATGGGCTTGCTTATGGCTACTGATGATGGACAGGAGGAAGAGAGTGATCCACTACCTGACCTGCTCTCACAGAACCCTGATGATGGGTCAGTTGATGGTGTAGCCTTGGCAGGCAGCCTCACTGGCCAGCAGCAAGCTGAATGTACACAGGTGCTCAATCAGTACAGAAACATGTTTTCTCTGACTCCAAGTCAGACTACCAGGTGCACTCATGAAATGGACCCTGGGTACAGTTTGCCTGTTAAAAAAAAAATGACAGGCAACATGACCATGTCAGGGACTGTATCAGGACTGACGTCCAGAAGACGTTGGATTTGGGAGTTTTTTAACCCTTAGTCCAGTAGTCTTGGTGCCTATACCTCACACCCATGGTGGTAAGAGAGAGATGAGGTTTTCTGTAGACTACAGGGATGTCAATGCAGTCACTAGGACTGATGCCCATCCAATCACAAGAGCAGACGAGCTTATAGATACTTTGGCCTCAGCCAAGTTTCTGAGCCCATTTTATCTCATTTATTTATTTCTATTTTTCAAATTTATATGGCGCACAGCTACCCGGAGGTTTCCCGGCACCTACGGACATGCATTAAGAAGAGAAGGGCCAACCTCTAATGATTGAATAGCCACGTTTTAAAATCTTTCCGGAATATAAGATAATTTGTTTTGTGACGTAATTGGAGCAGGAGTGAGTTCCACAGGAAAGGAGCACAGTAGGCAAAAGAGTGGCCGCTCATTCTAGCTCGTTTAATCCTGGGAACTTGGAACTTCACCTGGCTAGAGGACCGTAAAAGGCATGAGGGGAGGTAGGGATTCACCAAGGCACCTAGATAGTGGGGTGATAAGCCCATATTTATCCTATGCATGTAGCAGAGGGCTTTACATTTAGCGTAATTGTCAATCCTCAACCAGTGGAGTTCACGGAGGTGACCAGTGGTGGAGGCCATTCTGGTTAGCTGGCTGCCGAACTTTGGACCACTTGCAGCTTACTAAGCACTTCCTTAGTAGCGCCCAGATATAGCACATTTCCGTAGTCCCATCTAGACACGACCAGGGCCTGGATGATGGTTTTTTGTGTGGAAGGCGGAAGCATCCAGAGAATTTTTCTAAGCTACTTTAAAATCGTAAAACAGATAGAGGCAACCTTAACCACTTGTGGCTTCATAGACAACTGGTCGTCAATGATAATGCCAAGGTTGCGAGCCAATTATGAAAGGAGGGGAAGATCACCCATTTGAGGTGGCCAGTGTTGGGGGCCTCAAAGAGTTTTGTTTCCACCGAAAATGAGGAGTTCCGTTTTCCGACCGTTCAGTTTCAGTTTGTTAGCGTGCATCCAGTCGGCTATCTTACAGCTGGCTACTGGCAGATCAGGTTAGCTGATGATGCAAAGTCCAAGACAGCATTTTCTACCCCTAGTTGAGCACTACCAATTTGTGGTGATGCCCTTTGGTTTAAAGAATGCACCTGCCACTTTTCACAGTTTGGTGAACAAAGTCCGAACATGCCTGGAAGACTATAGTGCAGCAAATCTAGATGATATTGCTGTCTTTAGCTCCAGCTGGGAGGATCACCAGGTCCACCTAAGAACTGTTTTGGAGGCCCTGCAGGAAGCAGGCCTAACTATCAAGGCTACTAAGAGCCAGATAGGGCAAAGTCAGGTTGTATACCTGGGCCACCTTGTAAGTGGAGGCCAGGTTCAACCATTGCAGAGTAAAATCCAGACCATCATGGACTGGGTTGCTCAAACTACCCACAGTCAGGTGAGAGCTTTATTGGGCCTGACTGGTTACTACAGAAGGTTTGTCAAGGGGTATGGATCCAGTGTGACCCCAATGAATGGCTTAACTTCCAAGAGAATGCCAAAGAAAGTTCAGTGGACAGTTAGCTGTCAAAAGGCATTTGATGACCTGAAGCAGGCCTTGTGCACTGCTCCCATTCTGCAAAGTCCTAACTACTCCAATGAATTCAATGTCCAAACAGATGCATCTGAGTTGGGGGTATGGGCTGTGTTATCACAATTGAATGATGAAGTCAGGACCAGGCAGTAGCTTTTATTAGCAGAAGGCTGACCCCTAGAGAGAAACGTTGGTCAGCTATTGAGAGGGAGGCCTTTGCTGTGGTTTGGCACTGAAGAAGCTGAGACCATACTTGTTTGGCACTCACTTCACTGTTCAGACTGACCATAATCCCCACTTATGGCTAAAACAGATGAAGGGTGAAAACCCCAAATATTTGAGGTGGTCCATTTCCCTACAGGGGATGGACTATGCAGTGGAGCATAGACGTGGGAGTAACCCTGCCAATGCCGATGGACTCTCCAGATATTTCTACTTAGAACATGAAGACTCTACTGGTCTAGGTTAGTTCAATATCCCTGCGCTTGGGGGGGGGGGGGGTGTTATATGGGAGAGTAGGATCTGCTTACTATGGTTACAACCACTTTTTGCTGTTGTTTCACTGTTTTTTTAACTTTAGTCTGGCTGGGGCCCTACTATGCAGGACCCCAGCCTAGCTGCTTTCTCTCTAAATTGTTTGCTGTACTATAGGTACACTCCAGTTAGTTTACTGGGGTACCCTTGTGAGTCCCTAGTATATGGAACACTAGGTACTAAAGGCATAGGTACCCAGAGGCCTACCAGGGGCAGCAGCATGTATTATGCCACCCCTGGGAAGCCTTCCAAAATGACACCATAGGACTGCTACTGCAGCCTGGGTAAGGTGCTGCATGCACCCCTTACTAAGAAATAGGTTACCTATATCTACCTTAAATCACTGCACATAGAAATATATCAGTCACCCCGATTGCAGGCCTTATCAATCCTGAAGGGAGGGTGCTTGGTTTCGTGTGAGAGGGTGCCCATGCCTGAGCAGGATCCCTCTGCGGCTTTTGGAATCTATTCTCTGGGCTGTTCTGTGATGCAGCCAGACCATATACTCTTAAGTGCATTATACCCTCGGAGTAAATGCTACCTTTGGGATGGCTGCAGGGAAAATGTCGTGTTTGGTGTCAAAAACTTTGGAATCCTACCCTCGCTAGTCCTGGTGGCAGGTGTAGAATTCCACCCTTCTAGAGGGAGAGACATGTACACATCGGTCTGCCAGGTAACAGTTTAAAAGAACCCTGGCAACACAAAATGGATGCTGTAGCCACAGACACCTGCTGAGGACCAAAACTCCTGCAGGGGAGGCCTGGACAATAGGTTTCCTATCGCAGGAAGGTGTAACAACTTCCCAGACAGGCCTTAGTGGATTATGGCTGGGTGGGGGCACTCCAGTAGTGCTTTGAAGTCTGCACTGGGGGCACATTTGGTGTCCCTGTGCATAGCCCAGTTCAAACCAGTTGCAGGGGCTACCAGCCCCTGCTCTGGCGTGAAACTGGACAAAGGAAATGGGTAGAGCATCCCTCTTTCTAAACACTCCCATAGGTGGGTCCCCAGAGTTAGTCCAACCCCTTTCATAGGTATAAGTAAGGAAACCCTGGCAAAAGGACTTTAGATATCCCTTGATGAAACTCTGCAACTTAATCCTGGAACGTCGACGCTCTACTAAAGACTAGAGGATGAAGAAATCTCCCTTGGGGTTAAGCAGTGACTACCCTGCTTGGCAGGGACCAATGAAGCATTTGTCGGTCTGCATCTCCGAAGCTCTCAACGGACTCTGAAGTACCTGCAGCCCAGGTTGAGGATTTACAAACTTCTCAGAGGCCAATCCAAGTCTCCAGCAAAGCTGAGACCCACAGCCCTCATGAGTGCCATGAAACCAGAACTCCTGGACACCGTGCACTTTGCTAGTGCATTGGATTCTTGATGTCTCTTGATGATGTGTTTTGGGTTTCTTGTAGCCCAAGCCCCGACCACCGAAGATTGTGGGCCTACACTCCATGAGTGTTCCCTGAGCCCACTTCTTGCATTTCTGCTTGAGGCCCCTTCGGGATCCCTGGTCTGTCAACTGGTGTGTCCCCACGAAGGCAAGGTTGTCTTTAACCTATCCAGACGTGCCCTCACTCTCCACCACGTGGTGAGTCCCTCTGACCTTAATGGTCCACACCGAAGCATTTATTTACTTACTGTGTGGATTGCTGTTGCCAAGACTTGTTGGGTTCCAATCCGGGCACCGCCACCATAGAACTCGACATCCTCTGTGGGACAGCTCAATTCCAGAACCTGGTCATTGTCGACGCCTCCTGGTGCCTGTGGCTGAATAGTCAAGCTTCACCTTCTTCACCTAAAATCACCCAAAATGAGCGGGCATCCGCC
The DNA here is from genome assembly GCF_964261635.1 of Lissotriton helveticus. NCBI lineage: Eukaryota > Metazoa > Chordata > Amphibia > Caudata > Salamandridae > Lissotriton > Lissotriton helveticus. Next base: position 1,752,529,280 of record NC_136068.1, on the reverse strand, counting down.
TAACATGCTCATGGTCACTGGCTAGTGACCCAGACTCTGTCCCATCTGTTTTCAGGTTCTTCTCATATTTTATCCAGGCTTGGCTCACCCTGGACACCTTCCACTTCGACTGCAGCACCACTTTGTAGCACATCGCTGTTGGAAACAACAACGATTCCCGACACCAAAAGATACCTATACACCCAGCTTCCCTTGGGGAGGTAACTCGATTACTCTGGTGCTCCTGTGGGTGTTGGCCCTAGGACCCCTTAAGTCTAAAGGGGTTTGCTCAAATCCTCTCCGAAGTGTCCCTTTTCTTTAACTTTCTAACCGCGACTTTCCTCATTGAAGTTAACGCCAATCTGTGGCTGTGTTCAGGCACTGCAAGCATCCCCAGTGGGTCCGCTGTTTCACTACCTTGGGCGGTTCCTTGTGGCCCCAGCACTTCTAAAGGCTCTAGGCCTTGTGTCTAGTCAAGTCGTTGTTCTTATACTACTTTCTTAATATATGGTTTGGTACGCCCCTCCGGTTCAATGTATATTGTGCTAATTTACTGTGTGCTATTAAGTTCTCTGTATGTACTTTTGCCTCTTGCCTCATAAAGAGACTAGTGGGATGTGTTTAGAATAAATACATGTATTTTATATATATACCAGGTGTGGTTCTCCTTTCATTTGGTCATTCACGAGATTAAAGACTCGTAAAATAAGCTGCTTTACATTCTTCCAAGACTTAGCTTGAAGGATGCTCACCACAGCTACCACTAGGATAGCTTTCAATAAAGGTTGTCTTTAACCTATCATCAATAATGTTCATTTGGACTGATGCAAGGTGCCCACTAGAACAGTGGACAGCATATGCCACTTATCACACCTTTGATGAAATAAGGACCCTTGTAGATAACCCCTGCTCACTACTTGGTAGCTTGGCATGAGCAGACAGGCTTATCCCCAAGGCAATTTGTTAAGTATTAACATTAACACCCACAGCAACACGGCAAAACACCACAAATGGACACCACACTGATTATTTATAAAAAATATATAAATATATATATATATAATGTTCAGGCAAGACCAAATAAAAAAAAACTCCACATACTCTATTAATTCTCCTCTTGGAACGCTTCTTTGGCACGTTACTTACTAAACAAAAATGTTATTGTTAACAAAAACACAGATTTGGTAGGGTATGTAGGCCTCCTTGACAATGCAACACAGTCACAGATGCATTATTATTTTGGCAGGTCTGTCTCAGCTTTGAAAACGTTTTGTCCCCAGTGCCTGGCATTTGTCACCGGCGCACGCTGCCCCTCGTGTCTTTTAAACCGATGTGCCTCCTAATCGGCTTACTCCATGGTCAGTGCTGGAACACTATGCCCCCAAAGCATGAAGGGAACACTTGCTAACAAAATACGGGCTCTGATATTGCAGCTCTCTCAATGAGCCAGTACGGGCCATTCTGACATCTGGGGCCCACAATGATCCCAGGTCACGCGTGCCACCCTTGGCCGACCCGTTAACTACCAACCCGTTTAAAGGAAACGCAAAGTTGTAATGTGGGTTGGAGATTTACCTGTGGAGCTGTTCTTGCACTGTGGCCCCCGCCAGTGCGATCGGAACTCCTCTTCCCTCGAAGGTGCCTCATGGAGGGAGTCAGGGCAACCCTCCCAGCTTTGAGCTGGGCTCCTTTTTCTGTTCATCAACGTCCTGATGGGCAGGGCACAACGCAGCCGGCAATACCTTACTGGGGCGTCCTTTGCTGCCTAGCAACGGCCCACGGCTTCTTTGCTGACGCCACCTCCTCCTGGAACTCAGGTCGAAGCGGTGATCTAGGCAAAAGGGATCAGAGCGGCTTCCCTGGTCAGAGGCAGTTCTCCGCGGCTCCCACGCTTAAAAGAAAAACAAGCAGCGACCGAATCTTGCGGATGGGTCAGCGGCAGTGACGGTCCCTAGTGGCTCGTGGTTCCGGTGAACTTGAAGCGGGCCACCAGCTGGGCTCAGGCTCAATATGTAACATTGCAGGGTCACTCTGGTCGAGTTGGAAGCACTCTTCAAACGTGCAGGTTTCACGAGCAATGTAAGCTGTGCACAGAGACACACACACACAGCAGCTTGAAAGATGTTGCCTGGAAAATTTGATGACCCTGGGTTTCCAATAACAGGAGGTCAGCTCTCCTTAGGCCCTTGGAGACTCTTTTGCTTCTGGACACAGCATACAGCAAAGTCCTTGTTACAAGAAGGGGGGACACAGCACACAGCAAAGTCCCCTGTCCTCACCCTGAGTAGAATCTGCAAATTGCAGGCCAGCCCCAGAGCACACAGCAAGAACAGTACTTCTCCGCAGTTTCTTCAGTTGATCTTCTTGGGCAGAGGTTCCTCTTGATTGTAGAAGTAGTCTAATTTTACTAGGGTTTCAGCTCTTACTTTTATACCCCAAAGGTCTTTGTTCTCCATGTGTTAGGGGTCTTGGACCCAGTCCAAACCTTTTCTGGGTGCATTCTGCCAGTGCACATCTTCTTCCTTTGTGAGTGTGGGCCAGTGCCATCAGACGCACCGCAGGAGGTGGAGCCAGCATTGTGGAAGGCAGGCTGAGCCCTATTCAGACCAAGGTGATACTCCTCCCACCACTCTACATGCAGATAGGTCTATTCAGCCTAGTGCTGACTTACCCAGCCTCCTGGAGCCACCCCAGCCCCTGTCACGCAAACCAGACAGTCACAAACAGGCAGAGGCACACAGATAGGTGAACAAGAAAATAGCTACTTTCTAAAAGTGATTGTTTCAAACACTGAATTTAAAAACCATCCTCCTTAAAATATGTATTATTAAATTCTGAGTTCAGGGATACCAGATTCCAAATTTCTATCTCGCTGCTATGGGAAGCAATGCAGGTAAACATGTTACACAGCATTCCCCATTCTATCCTATGAGCAAGTTAGCCTTTCAATAGTGAAAAACAAAATTGGCAGGATTTCACTATCAGGTCACGTTACCCACACTAGAACATGTCCTACCTTTCACATACACTGCATGCTGCCCAAGGGGGTACCTTGGGCCTACAATAGGGGTGTCCAATGTGTAAGAAAAGGGAAGGGTCAGGCCTGGCAAGTGTGTACACTGGCCAGGACAACATGGCAGTTAAAATGTGCACAAGCACTGCAGTGGCAGGCCTGAGACACCGTTTTAGGGCTACTCATGTGGGTGGCACAATCAGCAGGCCCACTAGTAGCATTTGAATCACTAGCCCTGGTACACTCAGTGCCCTTTACTAGGGACCTACCGGTAAAACAAGTACACCAATCATGAATAACCAATTACAATAATTATTTAACCAAGGAGCAATTGCACTTTGCACTGATCAGCAGTAGCAAAGTGCACACGGCATATAGACCAGCAAAAACGAATTCCAGCACAGTTTCAAAAATATAGGAGGTATCGGCAAAAGTCAGGGGAAACCACACCTAGTATGCCAGGTCTAACAGTGAGGGATCACTACAAAACCTAACTGACCTTTTTAAAACGTCTTATTTTTCGTTTTCTTTCATTTCCTTGTATGCGTGCTAGGCGCTCGGAAATGCCTGCCTCCTGTGTCACTTTTAACTTATATTTTGCCCTACACTTTATCCTCAGTTCCTTGTATGCACACTAGGTGCAGGGAGGTGCCTTTGATCTCAGAGGCAGAGTCGGACTTGTAGTAGCGACGACCCTAGAGGTGGGCTAAAAATTCATGGCAACTGCACAGCCTTGCAGTGGGAGTGCGTAGTGGGTGCGCTGCTTGCGTGCCAAAGGCAAGCGCATCTGCGCCCGTCCGCAACTGGATAGCGCCAGGGGGCAGGACTCCTGCTTCACACATCATCCAGTCCACCACCAAAAGTAATGAGTTAGGAAGTCATGTCCACTATTCCCTTAATGCTCCTAAAGCTTAATTGCCCTCTGAGAGACGTGTGCACCCACAAGTTAAACATATCACAAAAGGTTAACAGCTGCAGTAGGTGTGGTTTCCGTTTAGGCAAAGCGTACACTATGGTTTCTACTGTTAGGGCAAACCTATCCTACAACGGAAGGATGCATTGTCTATTTCTCAATTGCTGCTCACTACCCAAACATAAATTGGAAATAGCAGACCTTATATCTGAAGTTCGGCCTGATGCTTTCTTCTTATCTGAGATTTGGCTAATAGAAGCCTTGGCTCCTGACATACTACTAGAAGCAATGCCTATAAACTATGCAATACTTTGCCTTGATAGTCCCACTCTTAGAGGAGGAGGGCTGGCGATAATCTTTAGAAGCACTCTGTGCTGCCAGCTGTAACTTACAAAAAACAGCAAAAAACACAGTTGATGGACAGAACTTAGAACGTAGTTCAGACTGGACTGTTCCCATGAGGCACAGGGTCAGAGCTGATTTGCATAAAGCCAGTGTCTAACCCAGGGTGGTGTGGAGTTCAAAAAAACGATGGATGTAGGCCCAGATCCTTGTACTGGGGTGAATGTATGACATTGTTCTACATTCTGTCCATCAACTGTGTTTTTTGCAATTTTCACCCCGAGTGGGCTGGGTATGCTCAGACATGAGTCCCAGGCTCTCCACACCACTGGAGTCAAGCTATCCAGGATGAATGAAGGCTGATAGCCAGAAACCGGTCCTTGGATGCTTGATTCCGGTCTGGGAAAGACATGGCTTGGTAGTTCGGACTGGACTGTTCCCATGGGGCACAGGGTCAGACCTGATTTGCATATATCCAGTGTCTAACCCAGGGTGGTGTGGAGTGCAAAAAAACGATGGATTTAGGCCCATATCCTTGTACTGGGGTGAATGTATGACATTGTTCTACATTCTGTCCATCAACTGTGTTTTTTGCCAGCTGTAACTTATTCACATTGTGAATTCTGAGACAGATTTCTTGAGCCTTACTTTAAATAGTAAGGTTACACTGAATGGATTCCTAATCTATCGCCCATCAGCATCAGCGAAGACTTTTATTAAAAGCCTAGCTTATATGATTCCGAACTACGTAGTTATATATGCAAATTTTATAGTGCTAGGGGTCCTCAATATTCATATATATAACAAGGAATGCCCGATCACAAAAAACCTAATGGAAGATTTGAATATGTTGGAACTCACCCAATTAGTTAATGCCCCTACGCATGATAGGCCATATTTTGGATCCCATCTTTACCAACTCTCGTTCTTTAAAAGTGCCCGAACCTATCCCGGTAGCATGGTCAGACCTTCACTTGATTCCTTTTGGTGCTACAGAACCCTTACAGGCAGAGATGCCGCTCCAAAAATCCACCTTGTGCCAATGGGCTTGTATTACCCTCAATTAATTTATGATGGCCTTTAACTCCCATAGACTAACTCTTGCAGAATGTACATCACTAGCTAATACACAAAATAAGGGGTGGTTTAATCAAACATTAGACTCTTTAGAACCACTGAAGGCAATTACAAGCAGGCAGGTTAAACCTTCTACACCCTGGTTTTCAGAGGCACTCCAAGAAACTATGAGATCTTGCAAAAAGCGAGCGAGTATGGCGCAAATAATATAATGAACATCATAAATCTACATATCTTGCAGCCTTAAAGAAATACCACAAGGATCTTAGGCAGGTCTGGGCGAACTATTATGCCCTACAAATCAAACACTCTAAAAATTCGACCAGGGAGCTCTTTCAGCTAATTAAGTCTCCCACCATCCTAGAACATACTACAGCAGTAATCCCCCCATCTCCTGAGTGCTTTAATCAAATTGCAGTCTACTTTGTGAATAAAGTGAACAACATCTACCCTTCTTTCCTAGAGAAAGCTAGGACCTTTAAGAAGCCTCTGCTCTCGAGCACTCCTTGAGCGTTTTAACCATTTTTTAAACAAATTGTCTCAATTAAATTTCAGAAAAGGGGGTGGTGATGAACAGAGTGTCTGAATTAAGCAGACCACTCTTACCCAGTCCAAAGATCAGGGCTTGATCCATCACCGTTATTTATCTCACTGCCCCATCCCAGCTCAGAACCTGGCTATATGCAAATTAGTCTGTCCCTGGCCCAGTGCATCATGGGAACAGGGCAGACCAAACTACCAAGCCAATTCTTCACCAGAAAGGAGACAAGCTACCGGGGACCGGTTTCTGGCATTTCAGCCTCTTCGGCCCGGCTTTCTTGAATCCTGATGGAGCAGTGAGAAAGGGACTCATGTCTGAGTATACCCTGCCACACCTATAGTGGCCAAAAACGATTCAGAAAAGGGGGTGGTGATGAACAGAGTGTCTGAATTAAGCAGACCACTCTTACCCAGTCCAAAGATCAGGGCTTGATCCATCACCGTTATTTATCTCACTGCCCCATCCCAGCTCAGAACCTGGCTATATGCAAATTAGTCTGTCCCTGGCCCAGTGCATCATGGGAACAGGGCAGACCAAACTACCAAGCCAATTCTTCACCAGAAAGGAGACAAGCTACCGGGGACCGGTTTCTGGCATTTCAGCCTCTTCGGCCCGGCTTTCTTGAATCCTGATGGAGCAGTGAGAAAGGGACTCATGTCTGAGTATACCCTGCCACACCTATAGTGGCCAAAAACGATTCAGAAAAGGGGGTGGTGATGAACAGAGTGTCTGAATTAAGCAGACCACTCTTACCCAGTCCAAAGATCAGGGCTTGATCCATCACCGTTATTTATCTCACTGCCCCATCCCAGCTCAGAACCTGGCTATATGCAAATTAGTCTGTCCCTGGCCCAGTGCATCATGGGAACAGGGCAGACCAAACTACCAAGCCAATTCTTCACCAGAAAGGAGACAAGCTACCGGGGACCGGTTTCTGGCATTTCAGCCTCTTCGGCCCGGCTTTCTTGAATCCTGATGGAGCAGTGAGAAAGGGACTCATGTCTGAGTATACCCTGCCACACCTATAGTGGCCAAAAACGATTCAGAAAAGGGGGTGGTGATGAACAGAGTGTCTGAATTAAGCAGACCACTCTTACCCAGTCCAAAGATCAGGGCTTGATCCATCACCGTTATTTATCTCACTGCCCCATCCCAGCTCAGAACCTGGCTATATGCAAATTAGTCTGTCCCTGGCCCAGTGCATCATGGGAACAGGGCAGACCAAACTACCAAGCCAATTCTTCACCAGAAAGGAGACAAGCTACCGGGGACCGGTTTCTGGCATTTCAGCCTCTTCGGCCCGGCTTTCTTGAATCCTGATGGAGCAGTGAGAAAGGGACTCATGTCTGAGTATACCCTGCCACACCTATAGTGGCCAAAAACGATTCAGAAAAGGGGGTGGTGATGAACAGAGTGTCTGAATTAAGCAGACCACTCTTACCCAGTCCAAAGATCAGGGCTTGATCCATCACCGTTATTTATCTCACTGCCCCATCCCAGCTCAGAACCTGGCTATATGCAAATTAGTCTGTCCCTGGCCCAGTGCATCATGGGAACAGGGCAGACCAAACTACCAAGCCAATTCTTCACCAGAAAGGAGACAAGCTACCGGGGACCGGTTTCTGGCATTTCAGCCTCTTCGGCCCGGCTTTCTTGAATCCTGATGGAGCAGTGAGAAAGGGACTCATGTCTGAGTATACCCTGCCACACCTATAGTGGCCAAAAACGATTCAGAAAAGGGGGTGGTGATGAACAGAGTGTCTGAATTAAGCAGACCACTCTTACCCAGTCCAAAGATCAGGGCTTGATCCATCACCGTTATTTATCTCACTGCCCCATCCCAGCTCAGAACCTGGCTATATGCAAATTAGTCTGTCCCTGGCCCAGTGCATCATGGGAACAGGGCAGACCAAACTACCAAGCCAATTCTTCACCAGAAAGGAGACAAGCTACCGGGGACCGGTTTCTGGCATTTCAGCCTCTTCGGCCCGGCTTTCTTGAATCCTGATGGAGCAGTGAGAAAGGGACTCATGTCTGAGTATACCCTGCCACACCTATAGTGGCCAAAAACGATTCAGAAAAGGGGGTGGTGATGAACAGAGTGTCTGAATTAAGCAGACCACTCTTACCCAGTCCAAAGATCAGGGCTTGATCCATCACCGTTATTTATCTCACTGCCCCATCCCAGCTCAGAACCTGGCTATATGCAAATTAGTCTGTCCCTGGCCCAGTGCATCATGGGAACAGGGCAGACCAAACTACCAAGCCAATTCTTCACCAGAAAGGAGACAAGCTACCGGGGACCGGTTTCTGGCATTTCAGCCTCTTCGGCCCGGCTTTCTTGAATCCTGATGGAGCAGTGAGAAAGGGACTCATGTCTGAGTATACCCTGCCACACCTATAGTGGCCAAAAACGATTCAGAAAAGGGGGTGGTGATGAACAGAGTGTCTGAATTAAGCAGACCACTCTTACCCAGTCCAAAGATCAGGGCTTGATCCATCACCGTTATTTATCTCACTGCCCCATCCCAGCTCAGAACCTGGCTATATGCAAATTAGTCTGTCCCTGGCCCAGTGCATCATGGGAACAGGGCAGACCAAACTACCAAGCCAATTCTTCACCAGAAAGGAGACAAGCTACCGGGGACCGGTTTCTGGCATTTCAGCCTCTTCGGCCCGGCTTTCTTGAATCCTGATGGAGCAGTGAGAAAGGGACTCATGTCTGAGTATACCCTGCCACACCTATAGTGGCCAAAAACGATTCAGAAAAGGGGGTGGTGATGAACAGAGTGTCTGAATTAAGCAGACCACTCTTACCCAGTCCAAAGATCAGGGCTTGATCCATCACCGTTATTTATCTCACTGCCCCATCCCAGCTCAGAACCTGGCTATATGCAAATTAGTCTGTCCCTGGCCCAGTGCATCATGGGAACAGGGCAGACCAAACTACCAAGCCAATTCTTCACCAGAAAGGAGACAAGCTACCGGGGACCGGTTTCTGGCATTTCAGCCTCTTCGGCCCGGCTTTCTTGAATCCTGATGGAGCAGTGAGAAAGGGACTCATGTCTGAGTATACCCTGCCACACCTATAGTGGCCAAAAACGATTCAGAAAAGGGGGTGGTGATGAACAGAGTGTCTGAATTAAGCAGACCACTCTTACCCAGTCCAAAGATCAGGGCTTGATCCATCACCGTTATTTATCTCACTGCCCCATCCCAGCTCAGAACCTGGCTATATGCAAATTAGTCTGTCCCTGGCCCAGTGCATCATGGGAACAGGGCAGACCAAACTACCAAGCCAATTCTTCACCAGAAAGGAGACAAGCTACCGGGGACCGGTTTCTGGCATTTCAGCCTCTTCGGCCCGGCTTTCTTGAATCCTGATGGAGCAGTGAGAAAGGGACTCATGTCTGAGTATACCCTGCCACACCTATAGTGGCCAAAAACGATTCAGAAAAGGGGGTGGTGATGAACAGAGTGTCTGAATTAAGCAGACCACTCTTACCCAGTCCAAAGATCAGGGCTTGATCCATCACCGTTATTTATCTCACTGCCCCATCCCAGCTCAGAACCTGGCTATATGCAAATTAGTCTGTCCCTGGCCCAGTGCATCATGGGAACAGGGCAGACCAAACTACCAAGCCAATTCTTCACCAGAAAGGAGACAAGCTACCGGGGACCGGTTTCTGGCATTTCAGCCTCTTCGGCCCGGCTTTCTTGAATCCTGATGGAGCAGTGAGAAAGGGACTCATGTCTGAGTATACCCTGCCACACCTATAGTGGCCAAAAACGATTCAGAAAAGGGGGTGGTGATGAACAGAGTGTCTGAATTAAGCAGACCACTCTTACCCAGTCCAAAGATCAGGGCTTGATCCATCACCGTTATTTATCTCACTGCCCCATCCCAGCTCAGAACCTGGCTATATGCAAATTAGTCTGTCCCTGGCCCAGTGCATCATGGGAACAGGGCAGACCAAACTACCAAGCCAATTCTTCACCAGAAAGGAGACAAGCTACCGGGGACCGGTTTCTGGCATTTCAGCCTCTTCGGCCCGGCTTTCTTGAATCCTGATGGAGCAGTGAGAAAGGGACTCATGTCTGAGTATACCCTGCCACACCTATAGTGGCCAAAAACGATTCAGAAAAGGGGGTGGTGATGAACAGAGTGTCTGAATTAAGCAGACCACTCTTACCCAGTCCAAAGATCAGGGCTTGATCCATCACCGTTATTTATCTCACTGCCCCATCCCAGCTCAGAACCTGGCTATATGCAAATTAGTCTGTCCCTGGCCCAGTGCATCATGGGAACAGGGCAGACCAAACTACCAAGCCAATTCTTCACCAGAAAGGAGACAAGCTACCGGGGACCGGTTTCTGGCATTTCAGCCTCTTCGGCCCGGCTTTCTTGAATCCTGATGGAGCAGTGAGAAAGGGACTCATGTCTGAGTATACCCTGCCACACCTATAGTGGCCAAAAACGATTCAGAAAAGGGGGTGGTGATGAACAGAGTGTCTGAATTAAGCAGACCACTCTTACCCAGTCCAAAGATCAGGGCTTGATCCATCACCGTTATTTATCTCACTGCCCCATCCCAGCTCAGAACCTGGCTATATGCAAATTAGTCTGTCCCTGGCCCAGTGCATCATGGGAACAGGGCAGACCAAACTACCAAGCCAATTCTTCACCAGAAAGGAGACAAGCTACCGGGGACCGGTTTCTGGCATTTCAGCCTCTTCGGCCCGGCTTTCTTGAATCCTGATGGAGCAGTGAGAAAGGGACTCATGTCTGAGTATACCCTGCCACACCTATAGTGGCCAAAAACGATTCAGAAAAGGGGGTGGTGATGAACAGAGTGTCTGAATTAAGCAGACCACTCTTACCCAGTCCAAAGATCAGGGCTTGATCCATCACCGTTATTTATCTCACTGCCCCATCCCAGCTCAGAACCTGGCTATATGCAAATTAGTCTGTCCCTGGCCCAGTGCATCATGGGAACAGGGCAGACCAAACTACCAAGCCAATTCTTCACCAGAAAGGAGACAAGCTACCGGGGACCGGTTTCTGGCATTTCAGCCTCTTCGGCCCGGCTTTCTTGAATCCTGATGGAGCAGTGAGAAAGGGACTCATGTCTGAGTATACCCTGCCACACCTATAGTGGCCAAAAACGATTCAGAAAAGGGGGTGGTGATGAACAGAGTGTCTGAATTAAGCAGACCACTCTTACCCAGTCCAAAGATCAGGGCTTGATCCATCACCGTTATTTATCTCACTGCCCCATCCCAGCTCAGAACCTGGCTATATGCAAATTAGTCTGTCCCTGGCCCAGTGCATCATGGGAACAGGGCAGACCAAACTACCAAGCCAATTCTTCACCAGAAAGGAGACAAGCTACCGGGGACCGGTTTCTGGCATTTCAGCCTCTTCGGCCCGGCTTTCTTGAATCCTGATGGAGCAGTGAGAAAGGGACTCATGTCTGAGTATACCCTGCCACACCTATAGTGGCCAAAAACGATTCAGAAAAGGGGGTGGTGATGAACAAGGGACAGACTAATTTGCATACAGCCAGGTTCTGAAACTGGGATGGTGCAATGAGCTAAAAAACGGTGTTGGATCTGGCCCTGATCTCTTGACTGGGTGAGAGTATTCTGCTTAATTCAGAGACTCTGTCCATCACCACCCCTTGTTGTAAATATCAATTAAATTTGTGCCTTATCCTTTACAGATGTTATACATTTTGTACTGGTCTGTCTTTATTAATCGTTCTAATTAATCAACACATAAAAAGTATTTACATTGGATGAATATCAATTTGTTCTGCAAGGTACTGGTGTTTTGCGCCTTCGCTGCCTTCTGGACCTTGATCTCAGCTTTCAAGTGACTGTGATCATCATTCAAAGGGAGTTTTATTGTGACCTGCAGGATGGCACCTTTGCTTGGTTCTTTTAACTAGATGATGCCTGGTAGGTCTGGAGGGACCTGACTTGTTCTACTGCCAGTAAAACACATTCCAGCACTGATGGTTTTTAGAGCTACAGTACTCTTTGATCAGGACTTACGATCTGGCATGCCATCCATTTGGTGGTTTAAGGTGGTCGCATTTTCACACTTGTCTAATTGCTGCTGGTGGTCACTGAGACCTGTTTACTTCTGGATAATCCGAAGGTTCCGCTTGTATCTCATGTACTCTTGGTGACTTCTTTTGTGTTATAAGGATGAGGCACACCCACTTTTTTTGTGTTACAATTATTTTGCAAAGTGAACCTTGCTATTCTTGGAGAACTCCAGCTTGCTCCTCATACTATGGCCTCCATTGATGATTCCGGAGCTGACACCTTTCTTTTTGGAAGCTCTTCTGAAGATGGAATATATTGGATCCATCTGTTTGGTTTTGCCCCGTTGATAGCGCTGATTGTTGTGGGCCTTTCTTTGTCTTTTTTGACTCCGACAAGTTAGCCCGCGCCGAAGAATCAGTTGTTCCGATGACATGAGGAGGTGTCTTTGGAGAGGTCTATAGACTCGACCTACTTATAGGTTCGGGGTTATTCAGTACCATCATTAACTGATTCTCATTGCAGGTAATTTATAGATTGTTTCTTGTCGTTGCGCAGTTCCTGGCTTAAGCTGGAGTTTTATTTTGTTTAGTACCGCATCAAGTTATGCAGAAAGGGTGGATAAATTGTCACTCAACGGACCACAGGTACAGGCCACTGACAATTGTGTCGCATCTGATTGTGCTCATTGGATCAGATTATTTCATTGAGGACGCTATTTTGGTATCGATTGCAGTGACATAAACTCCCAAGTAAATTGATCCGCAGGTCAACTTTGTTTGACTGATACGTTAGAACATCCACTACTGCTTGGAATGAATTTAGCAGAACCTCCCAAGTCCCCTGCATTTCATCTGTTTGATGCTGTTGTATTGGAGAGTTTTGAATGTTGTTTACTATTACACTAGTTTCAGCCCGATCCGGTGATGGATCCCAAGAGACCAAAGTACACGCTATATGTTTCAACCAGACTCATTTCTTGCAATTGGGGCTAGCTTCCAAGGTAGAGGCAAATGAAATTGCGGAAGAGGCCAGCCTGCCCAACAACCATCTAGAGTAATTTATAGGTTAGCTAAGTGTATGCTCCTGGGGCCAAGGTGCGCTTGCTGGTGAATCCTGTTTGCTTGTCAGTTCATAGAATGGAGCGCTAAAGTACTCCAATATAGCTGCTGGTAATAATGGAGCATGGTGTACTTCAGCTTTAGCTACATGCTCATTGTTTCCAATTGGAAGCGCAAATTAAGTTACTTTTTTTGCCTGATTAATAATGGAGGATCCATTCGATAGTCGCCCGGATTATTCATCTGAGGTTTGAGGGTGCACCCTGACCTAAACTTGTTACTGCCAGTACTGCATACGGGTGCTTGCTTTGAATGTACTTGCCCACTTCTCTTGTGATGTAACACTTGCTTTCTGATTTTATCTTCTTCACTGAGATGCCCTGGTTGCCTTCAAATTGTAATTCATAAGAGGGAGTAGTGTGTGGCTGAAGGGAAGCTTGCAGTCCTTTGACTTCTTTATTGTATGAAAAAAATGCATCCTTTGGGTTTTTTATATTACTACATTTATTCCACGATGTCAGCTTAGCTCGATAGGAGTGTTCCACTGCAGGTGAAAATAAGGGCCCCTTGTCCTGCTGTAACATTAGCAGTGGACCTTCTGAAACACAATTACTTTTAGCCACATGTGTGCACCTCTGCTTAGGTCCAGTGGTTTTCAGCATCACCAGTGTTTTCACCGACCTCATTCGACCCTACCTGGTGGGTTGGGTTTGACCCCACCAAACACTTTTGAGTATAAATGGAGAGTGGGAGAGAGGGCCTCTACTCCCTAAGAAGCACCTGTGTCTATCCCTTGTTGAAAATTAGTACGTTTTGGTGAACATTATCTGCGCCATCTTGCCTCTTCCCCTGATGCCACACTTTTGTCGTGCGCGCCCGCCATTTTTTTAAGATGCCCCGATCAGAGCGAACCCTTTTGCATGCTGCTGGCCCCTGACATAGCCCTTCGCCTTCACTAAGCCTGCACGCTGACCACCCCCTGCTTGCACCTGCCTTGAGTCATAAACCCCTCTTCGGCGCTGCTCTGCCCCAGGCCCTCATCCTGTTCCCAGCGCGACACCTCCCTGCTTCCCTCTCATGATCTCCGGCCCTTAGATGCAAACCCCCTTTTTCCCTGTGTGCCCGTTTTGTCTTCCCCGTTCCCAGGCCGACACCCAGCTCTGCCGATACCATTCCTTGCCCCTCCCCGTACAATAGAAAGCTTCCCCCATCAAAGGATCCCCGGGTTGATCAAAGCCCCCACTCCATGAGATCCGATCGAACCCCCCACATTCCGTGAATCGGCGGAATATCCAGCTGCGTGATACTCATCACCTGTTGTGACTAGGGTGGGGACTTCAACTGTAAATGTGTGTGGGAACGGGCCCAAAGGGGATTTCCGGGAATGTCTTTTCCATACATCAAAGCTTTAACATGAATGTGTAATCTACAATAAAGTCGTAAAACAGTGTATAAGAGGCCAGGCCTCAGAAATGTATCTAGAGCACCTCAGAACGATACCTTCTGTCCATTTCGTTGTGTTCTCCTCCGGAGAAAATAAAAACCTTGTTTCCTGCCTTCCAGTCTCCAGCGCCTGCCTCTTCATTGATTAAATAACTAGAGGGTCACAGAGGCAATACCGCCGGGCAAATATCGATTGTCCCCGACCCGAATCAGGTTTTAACAATTGGCGTCCCAAGCGTGGGGCCCATCAGCGACTCGTGGATCCAGTGGGAGAGGTCCCGACGACAGAGTGAACGACTGCAACGATCGGGAGAGCTCTTGCCCAATAGACCCTCGTCTGGCAGCCGATCATCCGAACTTCACTAGTTCCGAACAGACCTCTCTCGAGTGATCTACGGTCCTGACTGGGGACCATCAGGAGTGCCGTGAGAAATACGAGAAAAAGAGGACGATCGGGCGCTGGATTCGGAAGACAAGAAACTGTCCACATGGTCCGGGTAAGGTCGTGTAATCACGACAAGTTGCGAAATAATTGCTTGATTGTTTGATTGTTTAAAAATACTAGTATTGCTCTTTATTTATTTGGAGATTCACTGTCTACAAACGGAGAAACAACGGGCTCTCTCTTTGCAAGCAGTGAAGGATAGGTAGGGCAGCAGCCGTGCTTATTTTTTCTCCCCCACTCAATAATTACTTGAAACTGAACTGTTGTTCGCAAAACTATTGTTTCCTGGAGATTCCCTGTCTGCAAACAGGGAAGAGACCACCCTTTTTGCAGATAGTGAAAAGGGTAGGTAACGCAGATCTTTGCGGACCTACTCATTCTCCCCATTGTTATTTATTGGTCTTTTTGTTATTTTTGATCCATGAGGTATTCACTGCCTGCAAACAACGTTGAATAGAAATATTCTGTCCAGTCTTTGCACCTAGTGATAAGATAGGCAGTGCTGACTTTTTAGTCCCTCGTTACGAGCCGTCATGTCTGTCTTCTCCCCACTGATTAATAGCCTGTTTAGCCCGGACCGTGTATTAGAGGTGGACCATATAGCTCCACTAGAAGGCACCCCTAATAAGGACATGTTCATAAACTATGGATTAGTCACCATAGCCTATAATAAATTGTGGCACAGGTATACCGAAGAAAGTCAAGACAAACAGTGGCCACTGGCAGGATCCTTTGACCTTGATAAAATAGAAACGTTAGAAATAGCCCTTCGAAATAATAAGACAACGCCAATTATGCTCGACAGTCTCGGTATGTGGCGCAGAGAGGCTATGCAACGACAGAGAAAAGACGAGGACAAACCAAGTAGAGAAATATACCGACAGGACAACCCCAGGACATCGCTACCCACGACTTATCCCCCGACACTATGCAAAAGACGACCAGACTTAGGGCCAGACCAATGCGCTTTTTGTAGGTATGTCGGACACTGGAAAGCCCAATGCCCGACTCTACTGAGCGTGAGTAAAGGCAAAGGGCCGACAGGAACGACAGGCCGGCAGTACGAGAAAAAGCGCGAGACAAAGAAGAACCCGACTTACATAGACAGACCAGACAGAACCACCACGTTTGATTATGCCCGATGGCACAGATTTCGCCAGGACAATTTCAGCGGCATGCTCAAGTTTTCCTAGGTCGGGCAACGTCAAGACGGGAACCCAGCCTCGTTTCAAATTCACAGACGGAAAGAGATAATTATGACCAATAACTGTTTTATATTCGTCTTGGGTCTTTGTATGTCGTACTTGTACTGTCCCCCGTCTGAGTTTGTGTGTATGTAATGTACAAATCTGCGTCATCCCTCTACACGTGTTTCCGTATTACTCAACCTCTGTTAGCAGAAACTTAGCATAAAAGCAACCTGGAAAGAAAGAAATGGTAAAACAAAATCCGTAGACCATTAATGAACTTGAACTTTTAATTTAGCACAACAAACAAGGAATGATAACGGTAAACTGTAGAAAATGAAAGTCAAACAGAACATTCGCCCCCCCCCCCCATTCTGGAACCTTCCAAAGTAGGGCAGGGTTACGGCTACGCCCAACCAACGGCAACCCATATAAGGCGGGCCCGGCCGCCAACTCTTGGTCAGGAAATCTTAACGTATGGGGGAGCCGGAGGAGAGGCAGGAGCCAGCAGCCCGGGCAGTTGTAGGTAGTCCCGCCACATGTCTCCTCAGCCAGCCGCAACGGGCCTGGATAGACTTAAGTAGTCCCGCCACATGTCCAGAGGAGAACGAGGCACCTTTTTTTCCTTTTCTCTTCCGTAACAGCCGCAGCAGCTCTGGACGGCGGGATGTCCTGCACGTACCTCCACAACAATTTGTCCAAGTTGGGCTGGGAGGGAGAGGCGACGCGGACGAGCCTCTCCCACCTCCACCGATAGGAGGTCTCCCAGCCCCCGGCCCGACGCCGAACACCCCCAGTCAGGCGATGGTGCCAATACTTCCACAGCACGGAACACACCATGGTGGCACCCCAGTACTTGCGCAGCACCGAACGTGCAATGGTGGCCATATTTTCGGAACACCGAACCTGCAATGACTGCACTGATACTCGTGCCGCGCCGAATGCGCGCCACAGGTGGCCATACTCCCACAGCACTGAGCCCAGGACTTGGGGAACACCGGATGTGGAGAGACCTTCATGCGGGGCGATGAAAAGGAGCGGCATGGAGTGCACCGGGAGAAGGAGACGATGCGGACGAGTCTCCCTCGCCCCCCAGGTGGGGGCATCACAGCTGCACCCCAGCTGAACGTCCCGCTTTCACACAACAGGGACCTCTTCCTTTCACTCCGAAGGATCTCTCCCACTCTTGCAAACTCGACGAGAGTGGCCCCTGTAGGGCCTCAAAATGGCGTCTGGGTCCGCTGGAAGGCGGGCCCCGGCCACTAGAGTAACTTTGACCAGCAATATAACTCGAACATTTGCCCCCTGGAGCACGAGCCCCCATCTCCGACAGCATCTCCGCAGCCTTGAAGATCCTACAAAGGTCCCCGGCGGAACCTTCGGCCTTTGCAGGCTTCCGGTAAGGGACGGCTGCCTTGATCGCCAACGAAACAAACATGACATTGCCACTCCTTCTGTTAGCATGAATTCTAGAACTGCCGAAAAGGACTCTGGTCCAAACTGCCAGTAATGGGAAACATTTCCCCCTGATGCTGCTTCCGGACTGAGCCGGCCCCGCCCAAAATGGCGCTGGTATCAATCGGAACTTACGAACACCTCGTGGTGTTCCTTCGCACTAATATAAACTTGATGTTCTGAGATTTTATATGATCCTTTGTACACTTGGCTAGAAAAGACAAGGAGAACTCACTCGACGAACAGTATGAAAGGATCCCCGTTACAAATGTTGATTACAAATGTACAATGTATTATATTTTTATAACTGATGTAAACCTCATTTACGACGCTCACGTACGGTATGCATATAGGAAATCTGATTACCACTATTATGATTATGCTTCTAAATTATGAAATAAATGCCCCCGAACCCCCAGCCAATTAATAGACGTTTTAGTCTCTTACAAATGAATGAGTAAAACTTTCCGATGTTTTTATTGCTGCAAACGACACCCCCCACTGTACGCACTTTAGCCATTGCCACGACCGGCCAAATACGACCGCACCCTCATAATCCTCATGCTGAAATGATTTTGCAAAATAAAGTTTTTGAAACTATGGACGGGTATTGCATGCTTTATTTAAAAAAAAAAAAAAAAAAAAAAAATGTGGGATCGGTGGGAAAGTTCTTTTCTGTGCACCCTACTCTGCTCTCTCTTTAAGGTTAAAAGAAGATGGTTGCCCAGCCCTGGAGGACGGATCGGATCGACAACACGACACTCCGCCTTCAACGTACGCGACTGACCCATGAACTCTCGCGTAGAGGAAGACCTTGACTTCCAAGGATGGGTAAAACGAACGGTGTAAATGAGGGAATGTAAAAGGAGGGTGAAATGAAATAATGTAAATGTTATAAAGTACAACGTTCCAAAGTATCAGGGAACGGAGCTGACCCAAGAACCGAAGAACCTTAGAACGCCACAGCGTTGAAAGAGGTTTTAAGGATCCCGATAGTGAGATACATCCTTTGACTAGATACCTCGCACTAAGCACCTCTGGTTTCCTTTTTACGTTTCCCCGCACACGACCTATATGGACACACTACCCCCCCCTCGACTCCAGAAACCATATCCCCGGGGACCCTGCCCCGAGGAGGAAAGACGAGTAAGAGGTAAGTAAAGGACTTATGAATCCATGTATTTGAATATGCGCGAATGCTGTCTCCCCCACCCCCCCTTTTTTCCTCCCTCTGCAGGTTACATCAGAGATTACAGCCGAGGTGTGGCGAAGATCTGAAGCCTTGCCATGTCTAATACACGAAGCGGACAAGCGCCGCAAGGTGGTGTCTAAGCACGCCTGCAAACTACTCACGTATCGAACAAACCCGGAAAATTAGCACAACCTGATAAAAAGTGATCACCCTTAAACCAGACCGGACGAATGAACCCATGTCACGTATGATGCGAAACTATGAGGGAATGTGTGTGTGTGACTGAGGCGTCGACCCAACTGGTCGAAGGACCGAGAATGCGAGAAGTGCGACAAAAGGGTACCTCCTTTCTTCTTTCCTTTTTTTCTCAAGGCACGTCCCCTCTACCCTGTCTAATGCTCAAACTGCATGATTACAAGATTCTAACGCAGACCCGTGAATGCCCTTTACTGTGTAATGCACTAAATAGCCTTTCTTGAATACACTGCCACCCTCTCTGTTGCACGTGTACTATTTAGCCTGCCGTTGCGCTCTCTCTCTCTCTCTCTCTCTCTCTCTCTCTCTCTCTCTCTCTCTCTCTCTCTCTCTCTCTCTCTCCCTCTATTTTTGCACTCCCACTCTTCCGAGTGATTAGCCCCGAAATTGACAGATTGCCACCCCTAGCACACCACCTAATTGGCTTCAAATACCGTCAGTATTTGCACAAAAACTTGTCTTTAATACAATCACCCTGAAGCCGCGTCATTACCTCTCCTTTTCCGCTAGAAGTCAATGAACCGAGGTTAGGCCGTAAGGGAAAGGACAGGTAAGACGACAGAGGTTCCCTAATCTGGCCCGAAATAAGGGAACTACATGTCGACGGCTCCTATGGTATAAAACAAGGACCTCAGAATACGCGACCCTCCCCTCCCCGAATTGTCGCAATGCCCAAACCGGAAAAATGATCACCCCTGTTACCTCCCCTGTATCAGCCGCCCAAAAACTGGAATTATGAAACTACCCCTCATTTCCGGTTGTGAGAGATGGGTCGATTTATGCCCTTACCACAAGTTTCCTATGCCCCTGGTTGTTCCCCATAAAACCCCTGTCCTTCCTAATTAAGTAATCGGGCTGTAAAAGGTTACGTAGGATCCAGAGTGATGTTTTACAAGGTTAACAGACTAGTCCAAGGTAAAGAAATCATCGAAATGAACCCCGTAGTAGTTGAAAGGCAGGATGCATCGATAGAAAGGAAATGTTTAGTCATGTTCGTCTCTCAGCAAAATACCTGTGTAGTACCATGTTGACGACTCACAGTACCCTTTGTAAATGTAAAACTCTAGAGAACGGCATATCTTTGCCAGGTTCGTCTCACGAAGGTGGGTCACCATCAGATGAACTGTCGTGACTGTAATAAATAATTGTAAAGGAAAGTCATAGTAAATCCAACAGGCCCGTCACCGGTCATTCATATGCCAGTTGTGAACACTAATATAACGGGCATTTTTCATTCTTTGCCTGGAGCTGGGAGAGAAATAGACTTTTTGATTATCTTCATCTGCAAATTCTCTAAAGACTGTCTTTTCAAACTTGTTTAAGGGTACTGCTGTTGGAGGAGAGTAGGACCGGATGTGGGAGCACGAGGCCTGACTGCAGACTAAGGAACACCTGCGACATTAGCCAAGGCGAGACCACGACAGAAAAGAGCTGCAGGACGAGGCACTGTTTTCGACAGCATGAGAAGAAAGGGTCGACCTGATGCCCCTGCTCGATGTCCAGTGTCTGTCGACAAGTCCCCGCTCTCTGAATTCGGTCACACGCCCGCCTATTTGAAGTCTCTCGTTTCCCTAGTTTGTTCCTAATTTGGCCTTGCTCCA
Organism: Lissotriton helveticus; assembly: GCF_964261635.1. Taxonomy (NCBI): domain Eukaryota; kingdom Metazoa; phylum Chordata; class Amphibia; order Caudata; family Salamandridae; genus Lissotriton; species Lissotriton helveticus. The sequence goes on along the minus strand of NC_136068.1, from coordinate 1,752,508,725 downwards.
TCCCCCTTTTCCTCTGACCTACCCTATGGACTGTTTTGTACGCTCTTCTTCCATCTGAACTTTCTGACAATCACCTCAAAGGACACAGGGTGATAAGGACCTTTCCGACCAGAAACGCGAGGAAAGGGTCGTGCCCTGCAACGCAGAACTTAGAACAGAGCTGGACTTGTAGCTCCACCGCCGGTGCTCAACAGCGCCAACGAAAGGCAACAAAGAATGATGAGAACTCGTTAAACTTCGAACATTTGACATCCCCAATCGCCGTTTCTGCTAGACCTCATTTCTCTCCCAGCCGCCATCGTATTGATCATGCTCCAATCCGAACCTGATATATATGTAATAACCTGCCAGTATGAAATATGCTTGCTGCTCTCGCTACAGAATCGTTTTTGTATTGCATTCCTATGACTTTCCTGCTAAACAAATTGATCAAAGTTTATCAAATAGGCCCACCTCCTAAAAACTAGAAACGTTAAAATGTATTGTTTACAACTCTTTTCCTCTAGGGTTCCTACCGTTTTCTTTCTCATGCCCACCACAATAGAACCGAGTAGAAAATGAACCAGCAAGATGTCTTGAATATGTTAAAGGGAGGACTGTTGAAAATTAGTACGTTTTGGTGAACATTATCTGCGCCATCTTGCCTCTTCCCCTGATGCCACACTTTTGTCGTGCGCGCCCGCCATTTTTTTAAGATGCCCCGATCAGAGCGAACCCTTTTGCATGCTGCTGGCCCCTGACATAGCCCTTCGCCTTCACTAAGCCTGCACGCTGACCACCCCCTGCTTGCACCTGCCTTGAGTCATAAACCCCTCTTCGGCGCTGCTCTGCCCCAGGCCCTCATCCTGTTCCCAGCGCGACACCTCCCTGCTTCCCTCTCATGATCTCCGGCCCTTAGATGCAAACCCCCTTTTTCCCTGTGTGCCCGTTTTGTCTTCCCCGTTCCCAGGCCGACACCCAGCTCTGCCGATACCATTCCTTGCCCCTCCCCGTACAATAGAAAGCTTCCCCCATCAAAGGATCCCCGGGTTGATCAAAGCCCCCACTCCATGAGATCCGATCGAACCCCCCACATTCCGTGAATCGGCGGAATATCCAGCTGCGTGATACTCATCACCTGTTGTGACTAGGGTGGGGACTTCAACTGTAAATGTGTGTGGGAACGGGCCCAAAGGGGATTTCCGGGAATGTCTTTTCCATACATCAAAGCTTTAACATGAATGTGTAATCTACAATAAAGTCGTAAAACAGTGTATAAGAGGCCAGGCCTCAGAAATGTATCTAGAGCACCTCAGAACGATACCTTCTGTCCGTTTCGTTGTGTTCTCCTCCGGAGAAAATAAAAACCTTGTTTCCTGCCTTCCAGTCTCCAGCGCCTGCCTCTTCATTGATTAAATAACTAGAGGGTCACAGAGGCAATACCGCCGGGCAAATATCGATTGTCCCCGACCCGAATCAGGTTTTAACACCCTCTAATTCTTTAGATGATGTTTGGATGTTGCCCTTGCACGTGTCTTACTGGGATTGCAGAAGGGAGCAACTTTTCTGTTGACTGAGTCGTAAGCCATAAATTGCATGCCACTGAATAGTCATGTACAGTTCTTGTCAATCGCCACACTCTATAGTTGAAACTGATACTGTGAGGCTAGAAAAAAGCTGATGTGTCTTCATAGAGCACAGATCTTGGTTTTAATGGAGGTCCAACTTGCTCTACAATATGCAGGGCATTATATGGCTTGGAGTTGGAGACTATTTGGAGATTACTCTTAGATCTTGTGTGGCACGCCCATAATGGACATGCGAGGATGTGGGCCGTTAGGTGGGCCGACAACTATCCTGCGGGCCTGCAGGCGGTTTTCTATCCCATGGGGCAACGGAATTCTTGTTGTACCTTAGAGGTGCTGAAGAGTCAAAATGCTGGGGCATGGAGAAGTTCTTGATTGTGAAGTCCCTCAGGACTCCATTTACTAGCAGTGCTTGCAGCGCCACTGCTGTGGGAGCGCCAGCAGCAGCTTGAGTGGGAGAGACAGTGTAAGCACAACGTTTCCTGCATGTCAGCAATCCATTCATCCACCTCTGATATGCTTAATATGAAAAGTTACGACAAAGGTAGTAAGCCTGACTAATTTATTGTGAAAAGCAATGGTTAATTCCACCGGGCCTTTAAGTGTGGATAGTCACTAGTTATCTTAAAATGCAAACGCAATATTAAGCCACGGTTGCGGACATAACAATTCTAAATATGTTGACCATCTTGGAACAATAAAACAATGAGACACTATAGACACTACTATTTCAAGATGGGCAACCATTTTAGAAATAATGACAACAGTGGATGCAGCAAATTAAATTTTGGGGCGCGACAGCAACCATTAGGAATGTGGGTGAGCTGCGGGACACTCAGGAAAAAGAATGAATGAAATGAAAGCTGACCTATAAAATAAAAACACAGAAAACTAATTGGTTGGTCACCACCCAGACAAAGAAGTGTCCTCATTATAGAAGGATGTGCACATATGAACATTACAAATGCTTAATGTGACATCTATGTTTAAAAAGTAAAACGGTTGTACACTGTGTACAATACCATTGAAAAATGACCGTCTCTTCGTATGATCAATATTATATTTGCATTTTCTAACCAAGTTTAGGAGGTGGTATGACTTCACTTTTTTACGTACGCTTCTTTTATTTATCATTCACGTGGGCACTTGTCAGTATGTTTTATTATGGGTGGATAATGGTCTAAATGGAAGAATGACCCATTGGATGGATGAATCTATCTATCAGTCCAGGAATCAGTGACAGAGTGCATTCATGATGACTTAGTTATTTTCCTAAAATACATTAGTGACAGAAGAGGAACTTTCAGTTATAAGCCAGACCAGCAGTGCCAGTGCTTGTTTCTTTTTAGCAATATCCTTCTCACGCCAATTCTTATGATGCATAAAATATAGAAAATGATTCACCAGCCTGTGGCTCAGCATCATTTAATGTACATTGTCCCCAGACTGGACAAAAGTCTCAAAAAGAGAAATTTAGTTGCAGTTTAATCGAATAAACAACATATGTAATACAATATACAATATGTTGCACAGTAGAACAAGAATGTACCTTTGAAATCGTTCTCTGAGCCAACACATATCATAAATATAAGTTTCCGACAAACATTCTGGGCCCAGTAGCAACATAGTTGCATAATGGAAAATCTAACAACACATAAAATCTAACAATATAAATAATCTTTTCTTTTCAGGAAGTTCCATCATTTGTGAGAGTTGTGTAATCACCGACAAAGAATTTTGCTCTGGCAATTTTAAACAGTGCCCCGAAGGAGTCACTTACTGTTGCACTGGCCTGCGGAAAAAAACAATAGGTACGTGTCAATGGATTCATGGAGGAATTGTGTCTTCATTGCCGACCCAGGCCCGTTTTGTACATTGTGCCCAGGGGTGCAACAGGCATGTGCGCCAGCTTCGAGCTTCCCCCAGGCCTAATGGTGCTACAGAAGGAGCAGCTGCCACTTGTGTGTCCCCTTCTCTAATACAGATAGCACTGGTGCACAAGTTGCTCCAGTGCTCTCATAAGAGAGCGTTTCTACATTTGCATGGGGGCATGTCTCCATGTGAATGAGGAATTCACTTTGCCTTTGCCCCCATGCCGTATGACCGCCATGGGCACAGACACCAACATGCAATTAGGAGGTGTACTGAAAGTTCGCCACAAAAAGGTAGTGCACTTTCAGTGCGTTTCCTAACAGCAGCCCTCTCGGGGGCTCGGAGAAATAGAGTCCCATAGACCTCCTCTGACATTACCCTGAATGCGGGTGCAGTCACTCACTGCACACGACTACAAGGGGATCTCTAATCTCCCTTAAAAGTGGAGGTGGGTTGAAGCCTGCACTGTGAAACGCAGGAAGCTTTTAAACATCTGATCTGTATTTCAATTGAAGCAGCGCAACTTCGCGGTTGCTTTGGGGGCAGCAAATTAATTTTAACATGGAGCAATTTCTATATTTGCTAAGGGCGCAGTTCAGCACAGTGTGTGAAAAGTAAGACCATGCTCATTTTACTGAAAGCTTGTGTAATTTAGGTAATTTCACATTGTGCATATTTTGCAAAATGTCGAGGAGCATAAAAGGTCTTGCGGGGACAGATTCTTGCAGAAAATGTGCCATAAGAGAAATTTCCAATATGAACCTTTCCCTTTGTCCGTGACTTTTGAATGTGAAGAATGTTTAGTGTTCGCTCAAGATAATCCAAAGTGCATTTTGTTTACATTATGTGTAATTTTTCATAATTTTCTGAGATTTCACATAGTATCAGGATAACAATTATGAGATTTTGCACTCTTTTGGTGTAGAATGTCTGGAAGATACAAATTTGGCAGCATATTGGCAAAGTACTGGAACATTGTTGAGACAGTCAGCTCAAATTTATGGATGGGCTGGACTAATAACAGCAATTGAACCTAAATGCATTCGAACTTGGTGTAAAGAGCATAGCTGAGAAGATATTCTGGAAATTAGGTTAGAAAGACAAGTTTCAAAATGCTAGAAGAAGTTAGGGGCATATTTACATGCACAACGATAAATAAATGCAAATCGCGCTTAGCGCTTTTTTATTTATCGCCGTCTATCACTGTATTATATTGCCCTGTTAGTGAGTTATTTACAACGCGTTTCCCCAGGGCAATATAATTACCAGCGATATCAGGAAAATCACAGTTTTGCAGGAAACATCGCTGGTTTTCCAGCGATGTTCCCTGCAAAACTGCGATAACCTTGCTGATACGACCCTGTGGTCGTATCAGCACTATCTACCTCCTATGTTTGCATAGGTAGGTCAGGATTTTAGCAGACGTTAGTTTTTGGTAAAAACTACAGTTTTCGACAAAATCTAACGTGTGCTAAAATCCTCTGGGCTTCCTTGTAAATATCGCAATGTGAGCATCAACGATATTTGCAAGGTAGTCCATCCGGGGTACGCCCAGTGATGCCCACTTTGCATCTCATTAGGGATGAAAAGCTGGGCGTTGAAGGAAAGGATTCACACAATGGCGTGACTTTGCTGATAGGGCGTTAAGATTAGCACTGATTTAGCGGCAAAGAGTGCAGCTAAAGCGGAGATAATGCCCTTAATGATATGCCCCTGGGTGAAGAATGCAGCGGGAGACCAGATAGGGGTCTTGAATTTGCTACGAATGTGTTGCGATTTATGGGGGTGAGAAATGTGGGTTACTCTCCCACACTCAATATTTAGATGGAAATGTATGGACATTCGTTTGTATTGCACATCAATCTGTTGTGGCCTCTTCTATTTATTATGACATCATTTTAACCTCTGGAACATTTATAGAACTTTCTTGACATGCCAGGAACAAATTTTGCCGCTGTCATATGTCGGAAGGGTAGCTGTCGGTCTCAACAACATACTTTGAACTGAGAAAAGCACGTAGATAATGTACTGAAGGGCTAGAGAAAGGAACGAAGAGATTCTAAAAACAGTCTAACAATCACCCGGGTTGCCGCAGTGTCATTCAGAGATAGAGTGCCTGGGTTTGTGTGGGTATTAGATATTAAGCTGTTTGTTGCTGTAATATCCTTTTTTTTCTACAATAAAATGTGTTCTTTTCACGTAGGGACCAAAGTCATGTTAACTGCTTTCAAGGGTTGCGTGCACCCCACCAAACAGGCCACCTGTGGGGCAGAAGTTGTGATCAGGAGCGCTGGCATTCTCATGCAGATCACACTAACGTGCTGCTACTCAGACAAATGTAACCATGACGAAATTATGGGTAAGAAAAATGAGAAAGGTTTAAAAATGTTTAAAGGAGACCTCAATTTGTAAAATGTGTACTTATAAATTCACCATAGTAGCATTACCAACAAATACTTTTAGATGCTTGCTATTTGGAAGCCCAAGGAAAGCAACCCGTGTACCATCAACGAAGGATCCAGGGGGGAGTTCAATCCGCAGACTCATTATTGGATGAATTTGTAGTTATTTGGTTAATCTTAATAGGACTGTCAAAGAAATGCACATGCACCAATTAAAGGACAAGTAATCAGCTGAAATCAGCCTGTACAGTATGCTGCTGACATTTGCAGGGCTGTATAAGCCAAGGCAGATTTTTGTGGCTGAGTTTTTGAGGTGACAGGATGCCCACAATGTGACCAGTGACAGAGCGCTTTGCTCCTTGGAAATTCAGGTACAAATTCAGGGTCTGGAAGCACTTTCCAATAAATCTTTAGTTCCGACTGAGGCTGGCATCAAACATCAATACGAGTCAATAAAGTGAAAATCATCTGGCTCCACAAGTAAGAGTGGTTAAGTTTCAAAACCATAAAGATTCATCATAGGTGTAGCAAAGTTTTAATCTCAAATCATCAAATTAGTTTTTAATGAATACAAAAGGTGTTAGTCAATATATTCAAAGCAAATCAAAGATCATGAGCAAACACTATTATACATCTCAAAGGTCAGTTCTACCATAAAGAGACAGGGAAAGGTTCTGCTAGGATGTCAGGAAAAAGGGGTCTGCGTTAAAGGCAGGTGAAAGGGCATCCGTTTTTTATGCACCTAAATCTCTGTCTACAATGCATTAGTTTAAATCACACAGTTCCAACCATGATTCCCACACAAAGTGCTGATCGCTTTAAGGTACGTGAAGGTAACACAAATGTATTATTTTCACAGGCCACTGAACAATGATCCAACTCTAAACATACTTTGGACTTACTGTTATCTGCAACATAATGAGATACGCTTGGTCCAAGAAATACTCTGCACATTCTCGTTAGTGTGTTCTGAAAAGATTGTGTAAAAACAAGTGACACCATTTGAGATTTCTGGTTCATTTTCTCCTGGAAAAAAAGATAGACACACAAGATGGAACAAGATGGCAGTCAGACACTGTATTAACCATTTTAAAATGGGGTCTACATTAGCTTTGGTCAGTCTAAACGTGAATAGTACACACCTAGTATATTTGTGCGTTACTTGTTAATATCAGTATGAATTTCAAAACATTTAATTGTGAAAATATCGTCATCAAAAGCAAAGAAACAGCAGTGGGTTTAGTCTCATCAGATTCTGATCCTCCACCCTTGCTATTCCCGGGGCCCCAATTTCCCCCAATGGGCACGTACCTAATCCTACAACATTGCTTGCCCCGATAGACAGGGTGTACACTTTGAAAGATAAATAAAAAGGAGGAGGTTCAAAGAGCATGAGTGGGATACAGAGTTTCAAATAAATAAGCAGCGGCTTGCTAGAGAAAAAGAAGTACAGCCACACAGGATAAAACAGAATGAAAGGGACAGAGAGGAAGACATTAAGCAGAAAGAGGAGATACAGGAGATGAAGCTTGCTAATGTTTTAGAATTGAGACAGTATGAGCTTCCAGCTGCCGCTGTCGCTCCTTCCCGGAAGAGATGCATCTCAGACCAGTACCGCTCCATGACCAGTAAATTCATGAGTGAATTGTTTAACTGGCACATAACCTGTTTCCGTTATGCTTTACTAAGCACTTTCCTTTGCAGGCAACGTGGCTCCAATGGAGCGCAGTAGAACTGCCTGCAGGTTTCTATCATTTTCGGATTTTGATGGAACCATAGCATAACCTTAGAGCCCACCATAGTGGACTCTACTTGGCCATTAAAGGACTTCTTGAGTGTTAAACCCGCACCATTGACCACCTTGAACCACTGAAACGTCCTCCCACCCACTCTAAACGCCCGCAAACTGCCTGGTTTTCCCCCAGTTACATACACAAAAAAAACTGTGTAGGAAATATGAGAGGAAATGGCGTACTACCCATAAGAAAAGTGACAAAACTCAGTTTCTAACTTCGTTGTCAAGTTATCACAGTAGCATTAAAAATGCTTGAAATAACCACATTGCCACTCAACTTATAATGGCTGGTAATACTCTGAAGGTTTTATACAACATTCTTCAGTCATTTATTAAACCTAAGGCCTGTGAAAATGTTGAAGCCCCTTCACAAACATTATGCAATAATATTGCATTACATTTTTCACAAAAAATAGAATGAATTTATGAAAAAAATTGTCTCTTCAGGAAGCCAACATCAGATGCTTATGACCACAGAATTATCAAAATCAATCCCTTCCATGTTGCTTGAGAATTTTCCCCCACTAACTACAGAAGATATAGAGGTCCTAATGCATCGAGTGAAGTTTGGCTCACCTTGCAATTTGATTTCTGCTAGAGTAGTCAGTACCCTAATTCCTCAACTATCTCCATTGATTGAACATCTTCTTAATTTGTCAATAAAAGAAGGTTTTGTTCCATCAGAATGGAAAGCTGCACAGATAATGCCGATAATGCCGATTCGTAAGAACACTAATGCCCCCCTGACTGATCTCACCAATCTTCGTCTCATTTCACTCCTACCATTTCTGAGCAAACTAATAGAGAGACACGTCAACAAACAAATCTCAAACCACGTCGAACTTTCTAGGCTGTCTAGACTCCTCTCAGTCAGGCTTCTGGTCCAAATATAGCACCGAATCAGCCCTGCTGATAGTCACAGATAACATCAGAATGACTCTAGACGAGGGCCACTCTATGATTCTGGTGCTATTGGACCTATCCGCCGACACGGTTTCCCATCAAATATTGCTCAGAAGTCTAAGGGAAATGGGACTAAGAGACTCCGCCTTTCAGTGGATATCAAGCTTTCTATCTGGTCGATCTCAGACGGTTAACCTAGGCCCATGTCGTTCGGCGCCCATAGAACTGGCCAAGGCAGTCCCACAGGGGTCTTGCTTGAGTCCTCCTTTATTCAATATTTATGTGGCTCCCTTGGCCAAAGTTCTAAGAAAATATGGGTTTATTCCAATATCATATGCCGACGATACGCAGTTACTCTTTCCTTTTGATGAACTCACTCCTACTGTCCAGCAGACCTTTTCTTTGGGCATGAGTGCTATCTCACAATGGATGAAGAATAACTTCCTCCAATGTAATGTTGGGAAAACTGAGCTTTTACTACTAAATTAGGAGTTTGTTTGGACCATGCCCTTACCTCTAAGAAACATATTGGCCAGACAGTTGCCACACGTTTCCATACTTTGGGCTGACTTCGACGAGTCTTTCCTTTGCTCCCAGACTCTGTCCGAAGGACTTTCACTCAGGAACTCATATTGAGTCGCCTGAATTATTGTACCGGTCTGTTGCTCTCTGCCATTGAAACCTCGAGTAGTAAACTTCAAGTGGTTCAAAACATGGAAGCCAGACTGGTCCTGAACATGCCTCCCAGATCAGCTTCCTGCCCTCTTCTTTGAAAACTTCACCGGTTACCCATACGCCAAAGGATAACTTTTAAAGTGACCTCTGACCCTGCCTTCAGGTTAGGTCACCCCCACGCCACTGCTGCCTGCTCACCCCGGTCTCCTGCTGCCTCCTTCGCCACACTTTTCCCGCCGCTGCCTCCCTGCGGCCACCCCCCCTGACACCCCATTTGCCGCCTCGCTCCCGCCACCCAGCTGGTCCTCCCTCCCGTCAGCACTCTTAAGAAGATCGCACAGCAGTGCAGGGAGCGACCTCTGACCCTGCCTTCAGGTTAGGTCACCCCCACGCCACTGCCGCCTGCTCACCCCGGTCTCCTGCTGCCTCCTTCGATGCACTTTTCCCGCCGCTGTCTCTCTGCGGCCCGCCCCCTCACACCCCATTTGCCGCCCCGCTCCCGCCACCCAGCTGCTCCTCCCTCCCGTCAGCACTCTTAAGGAGATCGCGCAGCAGCGCAGGGAGCGACCTCTGACCCTGCCTTCCTGCCTTCAGGTTAGGTCACCCTCACGCCGCTGCCGCCTGCTCACCCCGGTCTCCTGCTGCCTCCTTCGCCGCACGTTTCCTGCCGCTGCCTGCCTGCGTCCCCGCCCCCCTGACACCTCATTCGCCGCCCCGCTCTCGCCACCCAGCTGCTCCTCCCTCCCGTCAGCAATCTTAAGGGGATCGTGCAGCAGCGCAGGGAGCGACCTCTGACCCTGCCTTCAGGTTAGGTCGCTCCCACGCCGCTGCCGCCTGCTCACCCCGGTCTCTGGCTGCCTCCTTCGCTGCACTTTTCCCACCGCTGCCACCCTGCGGCCCCACCCCCCTGACGCCCCATTCGCTGCCCCGCTCCCGCCACCCAGCTGCTCCTCCCTCCCGTCAACACTCTTATGCAGACCACGAAGCGGCCGTGCAGCGGGCGCACCGCTGGCACGCCGAAGGCGCGCCAATGGCAAGCCCGTCTGCACCCGTCCGCGCCTGGACCCCTGGCCCCCAACGATGCCAGCCCACACGACGGACCCCTCCACGCACTCAACGCCGGCCGGAACCCCACCTGCTACCGATCCATCCCAAAACGCACCCACGGACCCTTCACCTGCCAAGCCTGCAAATTCACCTGCCTCTGAACCTGCACAGCTCCCACCAAGCCAGGCACCAGCAACCTCAAGTACATCCTGCTCAACACCTGCTCCGTCCACAGACACGCCGTCGAACTCTGGAACCTCCTCGACACAACATCACCAGACGTCACCTTCCTCACAGAAACCTGGATGAACACCTCCTCAGCCCCCGACATCACCATAGCCATCCCGGATGGCTACAAGATCACCCGGAGGGACCGCGTCAAACAAACCGGAGGAGGCATTGCCATCGTCCACAGAAACACCATCCGAATCACGACCAACTCCGACGACACCCTCACCGCCGCCGGGCACCTTCACTTCCAGATACACACCGACCCCAAGACCACCCTCAGAAGCACTCTCATCTACAGACCCCCGGGACCACGCACACAATTCAGCAAAGCCATCGCAGACTTCGTCAGCCAGCACGCCCTAACCTCCTCAGACTACATCCTCCTAGGGGACCTCAACTTCCACCTGGAGAACAACAATGACAGCAACACCGCCGCCCTGCTAGACAACCTCTCCAACCTCGGACTCAAGCAACTGGTGAACTACGCCGGCCACACGCTAGACCCCATCTTCTCCTCCAGCAAGCACATCTCCTTCAGTCACTCCAACAGACTACACTGGACAGATCACAGCTGCGTCCACTTCAACTTCAGGAGAACCACGACCCACCACCACCCGCAACAGGTTCCCCGCAGAAGCTGGAGCAAGATCACCGCCGGCCAAATCACCACCTCCCTCAGCCAGAACCCTCCCACCAACACGAGGGACCCCAACAAAGCAGCCCGCAACCTCACACAGTGGCTTACCAACTGCGCCGATGACCTCGCGCCACTGAAGAACCCTCCCAGCAGACCTGGCAGCAAGAAAGCCTCGTGGTTCACCAACGACCTCAAAAACTCCAAGAAAACTTGCCGCACCCTCAAGAAAGCCTGGCGCCACGACCAGACAACAGAGGACATGACAGCCCTCAAGAACCAAAAACTACAAAATTTGAGAAGGGTCAGAGGAGATATATTTAAAGACCTAACATCCCATCTCCAACAACAGTCATTTATATACCAAATTGGATGAAGAGGTCTAGAACGTGTGGTAACACAAGAAGACTACAAAAGAGTGGATACTAGAGTAATAGTTGGCCGAGATATTCCCATCAAACCACCCTAATTTGGCGGAGTTTCATCATATGGGATCTTTGTAGTAACACCCGACTCTACCGCCCAAACCATCAGCTGATGGTGCGGGAGTGGATGTAGATCTTACACTCGTGCCAAACTTATACTCATAGAGTGGTGATGAAAGTGTCTGTGCAGTGCTGTGGTGAAAGAATGTTAAAATTAGCGACTCAGACAAGAGCACATTTAATAAAGAAAGTCCGAGTGTTAAAGTTAAAAACACGCCAGGTAGTTGAAGCTAAAGACTACACTATGGCGCTGTGCAGGTGGTCAACATGTTTCAGCCCTATAGACGTGTCGTCAGGCTTTCGTCAGGACCAAAGATTTAAAGCTACTGCCACAAAAAGTGAATTATAACGAAGTGAAGTGAGAACATAAATAAAATGCAATCAGCTACCATGAACTTGGAGCCCCAATGTCCATATGTAGAAGATGTTTTCCTTTCACAATCCTGAAAAAAATATAACCAAGATTATGTGCATTACTAATATGTACCACAATTAAATAGCAAAGACATGTGTGTACCACACCATAAACGGGATCAAAAGATATCCCGTCCACCATTAGAGTCTACTTACTCATTTACAGAACACGCCACTTGTGTCTATAAATACTCACCAAGCTTTGCAAGGAAGTGGACCTCACCTCACCCGGCAACCGCTCGGGAATATGAGGCCCCGCTCTAAAAAGTGCATAAGAAAGCAAAATATCCAGAAGAATTATACGCTTTCCTCCATTAGTTGCAACACTTATTTATCACAACCCATAAACTGTGAACTTGCATAAATGCGACCATAATACAACTTAAAAGGGGTGGCTGTAAGTGATGATATGCTATGGCCAAAAAGAAGGGGAGTTTAACTCAGGCCAAAGCAACTACAACAACTTAAAACATAGGATAGATGGAGACTAACAAGGGTAAGCAAGAGCGCTACCACATGACAGCAGAGAGCAGCAACTTAGCAAACAATCAACCTCACTGTAGCATACTTCCAGTATGTACTGTTTAGACTCTCACCTTACCTGTCCGTCGGTACCTCTCTCAGGCGTCCGAGAGGAAGTGGAGGTACCGACCGGATCAGGAAGACTGCTTTAAATACTGCCGTCAATTGGTAGTTAACTTCGTCATTGACACCAGCTGTTTAGAAAAAATCGCGTCTTAGACCGCGATGCGCATGTGCGTGAAACGGCCACTGCAGCAGTTCTTGCCGTCAATTGGTTGTTTGACAGAATCCGCGTTTCAGACCGCGATGCGCATGTGTGTAAAATAACCACTAAAGTAAATGTCACCGTCAATTGGCTGTTTTAGCAGAGATCGCGTCTCCGACCGCGATGCGCATGTGCATGAAACACCCGCTACAATGATGCGGGAAAGTATGCGCCGTGTTATTAGCCTCGAAGATCTCACAAACCATAGGCGCATGCGCACACAGGGAGTCCGTTACTCGTGCGCGCAGGTGCTCTGCAGGAATATCTGATAAGACTGCGCTTTGAAAATTCAGGCGCATGGCCCGTGTGAGCACAGCAGCGAAAGTAGATGATCAGTGACGCGCTGTGCCCATGCACAATGTACATGTGGCTCAGGAAGCTAGATAACCGCCATTAACACACATAATTATGTAGATAGATAAATAAAATTGCTGCAGGTGCCCAGAAATTTTTTTTTTTACAAAAGCCTCGATTGATGAGAGGTCAGGAAGAGGAAATAAACAAGGTGATAGCTAACCATCCCTCCTGCAACCAACGGGTGTATGTGAGACAGTCGCCTAAAGAGGCATGCTAGAGGAAGTGTAATAATAATGGCTGTCTCACCACCTACAGCTGGTCATTATGGAACAGAGTGGATCACCCGTTGGTTGCAGGAGGGATGGTTAGCTATCACCTTGTTTATTTCCTCTTCCTGACCTCTCATCAATCGAGGCTTTTGTAAACTGTAAATTTTTTCTGGGCACCTGCAGCAATTTTATTTATCTATCTACATAATTATGTGTGTTAATGGCGGTTATCTAGCTTCCTGAGCCACATGTACATTGTGCATGGGCACAGCGCGTCACTGATCATCTACTTTCGCTGCTGTGCTCACACGGGCCATGCGCCTGAATTTTCAAAGCGCAGTCTTATCAGATATTCCTGCAGAGCACCTGCGCGCACGAGTAACGGACTCCCTGTGTGCGCATGCGCCTATGGTTTGTGAGATCTTCGAGGCTAATAACACGGCGCATACTTTCCCGCATCATTGTAGCGGGTGTTTCATGCACATGCGCATCGCGGTCGGAGACGCGATCTCTGCTAAAACAGCCAATTGACGGTGACATTTACTTTAGTGGTTATTTTACACACATGCGCATCGCGGTCTGAAACGCGGATTCTGTCAAACAACCAATTGACGGCAAGAACTGCTGCAGTGGCCGTTTCACGCACATGCGCATCGCGGTCTAAGACGCGATTTTTTCTAAACAGCTGGTGTCAATGACGAAGTTAACTACCAATTGACGGCAGTATTTAAAGCAGTCTTCCTGATCCGGTCGGTACCTCCACTTCCTCTCGGACGCCTGAGAGAGGTACCGACGGACAGGTAAGGTGAGAGTCTAAACAGTACATACTGGAAGTATGCTACAGTGAGGTTGATTGTTTGCTAAGTTGCTGCTCTCTGCTGTCATGTGGTAGCGCTCTTGCTTACCCTTGTTAGTCTCCATCTATCCTATGTTTTAAGTTGTTGTAGTTGCTTTGGCCTGAGTTAAACTCCCCTTCTTTTTGGCCATAGCATATCATCACTTACAGCCACCCCTTTTAAGTTGTATTATGGTCGCATTTATGCAAGTTCACAGTTTATGGGTTGTGATAAATAAGTGTTGCAACTAATGGAGGAAAGCGTATAATTCTTCTGGATATTTTGCTTTCTTATGCACTTTTTAGAGCGGGGCCTCATATTCCCGAGCGGTTGCCGGGTGAGGTGAGGTCCACTTCCTTGCAAAGCTTGGTGAGTATTTATAGACACAAGTGGCGTGTTCTGTAAATGAGTAAGTAGACTCTAATGGTGGACGGGATATCTTTTGATCCCGTTTATGGTGTGGTACACACATGTCTTTGCTATTTAATTGTGGTACATATTAGTAATGCACATAATCTTGGTTATATTTTTTTCAGGATTGTGAAAGGAAAACATCTTCTACATATGGACATTGGGGCTCCAAGTTCATGGTAGCTGATTGCATTTTATTTATGTTCTCACTTCACTTCGTTATAATTCACTTTTTGTGGCAGTAGCTTTAAATCTTTGGTCCTGACGAAAGCCTGACGACACGTCTATAGGGCTGAAACATGTTGACCACCTGCACAGCGCCATAGTGTAGTCTTTAGCTTCAACTACCTGGCGTGTTTTTAACTTTAACACTCGGACTTTCTTTATTAAATGTGCTCTTGTCTGAGTCGCTAATTTTAACATTCTTTCACCACAGCACTGCACAGACACTTTCATCACCACTCTATGAGTATAAGTTTGGCACGAGTGTAAGATCTACATCCACTCCCGCACCATCAGCCCTCAAGAACGCCACCCGCAAACACCACCAGCTGATCCGCACCACCAAAGGGACAACATTCAAAGAACGTCTGGACAACAACACCCACAACAGCAAGGAACTCTTCAGCATCATTAAAGAGCTCTCCAACAACAACTGCCTGCAACAACGACATCACACCCTCGCAAGACCTCTGCGACTCACATGCCTCGTTCTTTCACCGGAAGATCGCCGGCATACACAACAGCACAGACCATGCACCCAACCACCGAATCAGCACCCCCACCACCATCCTCTGCACCTGGACCCCTGTCAGCACCGAAGACACCACCCGCTAGAATGAACAACATCCACTCCGGCTCCCCTACTAACCCCTGTCCACACCACATGTTCAACAAAACCGACTCCATCATCGCACCCCAACTCCGGGACATCATTAACAGCTCCTTCGCATCCGCCACCTTCCCGGAGAGCTGGAAACATGCCGAGCTCAGCGCCCTCCTGAAGAAACCCACCGCATACCCCACGGACCTCAAGAACTTCCGCCCCATCTCGCTCCTCCCTTTTCCTGCCAAAGTCATCGGGAAGACCGTCAACAAATAACTCTCCACCTTCCTCAAGACAAACGGATCCCTTGACCCCTCGCAGTCCGGTTTCCGAGCAATCCACAGCACCGAGATCGCCCTCATCGCAGCTACCGAAGACATCAGGTCCCTGCTCGACAATGGGGAAACAGCTACCCTCATCCTCCTGGACCTCTCAGCAGCCTTCGACACCGTATGTCACTGCACCCTGATACAGCGCCTCAGCAACATCGTAATACAAGGAACGGCCTTGGAGTGGATCATCTCGTTCCTCGCCGGAAGAACCCAGAGAGTCCGCCTCCCCCCATTCCGATCCGCGGCCACCGAAGTCATCTGCGGCGTTCCGCAAGGATCCTCGCTCAGCCCCATCCTCTTCAACGTCTACATGAGCCCCCTTGCAGCCATCACGCGCCAACACAACCTAAACATCATCTCCTATGCCGACGACAACCAGCTGATCCTCTCCCTCTCCAACGACCCCGCCACTGCCAGAGCCAGCCTCCAGGCAGGAATGAAAGACGTCGCGGAATGGATGAAGCTCAGCCGTCTGAAACTGAACTCAGACAAGACGGAAGTCCTCATCCTGGGACCATCCCTCTCTGCCTGGGACGACTCCTGGTGGCCCCCTGCCCTAAGCACCGCCCCCAAGCCAACGGTCCATGCACGCAACCTGGGCTTCATCCTGGACTCCTCCCTCACGATGACCGAGCAAGTCAACGCGTCTCGTCATCCTGTTTCAACACCCTGCGCATGCTCCGAAAGATTTTCCGGTGGATTCCCACCGAAATCAGGAAGACCATCGCCCAGGCCCTTGTCACCAGCCGACTGGACTACGGAAACACCCTCTACGCTGAAACCACAGCCAACCTCCAGAAAAGACTCCAGCCCATACTGAACGCTTCTGCACGACTCATCCTGGACATCCCCCTTCACAACCATATCTCTGCCCATCTGAGAGACCTGCACTGGCTCCCCGTCAGCAAGAGGATCACGTTCAGACTCCTCACCCATGCACACAAGGCTCTCCACGACATGGGCCCCAAATACCTCAACAGCCGCCTCGCATTCTACACACCCACACGCCAGCTCCGATCCGCAAGCCTCGCCCTCGCCACCGTCCCACGAATTCGCAGAACCACCGCCGGAGGAAGATCCTTCTCCTACCTGGCGGCCAAGACATGGAACTCCCTCCCCACCCACCTACGGTTGACCCAGGACCATCTCTCCTTCAGGAAACAACTCAAGACCTGGCTAATTGAGCAGTAGCTACTCCCCCTCCCCCAGCGCCTTGAGACCCTAGCGGGTGAGTAGCGCGCTATACAAATTTGCTGATTGATTGATTGAAAGTCTGTTGCACTATCCACAAGGCATTGTTTAATCTTGGCCCCAGCTATTTGTCAGAAAAGTTCACTTTCTATCATCCCCTAAAATTCTTACGCTCTAATACTAAACACTTGCTAAAGGTCCCCCGAATCAGGACAGAAGGTTAGGGGGAAAAGCTCTCTCTTATCTTGGCCCGCAATACTGGACTGAACTACCCCTACATTTAAGAGAATGTTCGAACCATCTTCATTTTAAAAAGCTACTTAAAAACATTTTGTTTTGCTTTTAAGTTCCACCATTTCTGCAAATGTAATTTGGACAGGGATCAATTTGGTTTCCGCCCTGGACATGGGACTGAGACGGCATTGGCAACGGTAATGGACAATCTGCAAATGTGTGCTGACAATGGTAACTCCTCGGTCCTAGTACTATTGGACATGTCAGCCGCATTTGACACGGTGAGCTATGCCGTGCTGGTTGAGAGATTGGAAAGCATAGGGATTAAAGGGCGAGCCCTGCAGTGGCTACGATCTTACTTGTCAGGAAGACAACAGGCTGTATCTTTAACGCCGTTTATCTCGGACATGTCCCCAGTACATAACAGGGTGCCACAGGGCTCGGCAATAAGCCAGATTCTTTTCAACATCTAACTGCGCCCTCTATTCCCCATCATTAAGTCCTTTGGGGTAGACCTGGGCAACTATGCGGATGACACTCAATTGATATTCTCCCTGGAGGGGAAACAAGCGGTGTCTATGGACACATTTCAGGAGTGAATGTGTCAAACTGCAAGTTGGCTCAGGAAAAACTCTGTACAGCTTAATTGGGGAAAAACAGAGGTGGTGTACTGTCCTGCCACCAGAGTGTCTCGACACCTTACTCCGGAGGATGAACCTCTGACTCCATCTAAAGTGGTACGCAACCTGAGAGTTATGGTTGATGAAAATCTCCAAATGTATATACAAGCCAACAAAACTGCCAGTGTGTGCCTTTCTTTGCTGCGAGTATTGCGTAAGATCCTCCCCCTACTCCCAGAAGACACTCGACCGCTTGTAGTGAGAAGTATAACACTGAGCAGGCTGGACTATTGCAACTCTCTGTATCTGGGAGCACCACAGATACAGAGGCTGCAGAGAGTACAGGCAATGGCAGTAATGTTGGCGCTGAATAGACAACTTGGGTCCTCTACGACACTGGCGCTAAGAGACGTTCATTGGCTGCCCATCAAGGAGAAAATTTGTTTTAAATCACTCTGTATTGCATATAGGGCAGCACATGGACAGGGTCCTATTCCCTTGCAAGAAATGTTCACTTGGTATAACCCAAGGAGGCAGCTCCGATCGTCAAATACAAATTTGATTACAACTACCAGGTTTAAGAGGTCCCGGAAGGGGGGGTAGAGCCTTCGGAGTACTTGCCTCACATATCTGGAATGCGCTGCCTCTGACTCTTAGGCAGGAAAGCTCACTGATCAGGTTCAGGAAAAGTTTGAAATTCTGGCTTTTTCCAAGGAACGCTTCTTAGCTTCCCTGCTATTGACAACTGACTCTGCTATTTGATGTTTTCTCTTTGATCCAAGCGCCAGGATAGTGGCATTTTTGCGCTATACAAGTTCCTATTCCATTCCATTCCATATGTAATTTATACGCGTCCAAAGTGCAGAGATTCTCCTCAAAGTCGATTCTGGCGCTATACAAAACCAAAAATAATATAAAATTAAGGCCCGAGCCGAACGCGAGGGCCTTTAACAAGGAACCGGACCAAATGTTATAATTTGTAAAACAAAGGCCTCCCAGAGCCAAGGGGGTTGAAATCCCCTTGGTATTTATGAGGACTTGTTAAACATTAAAATCTTGCTGCTCAAGTTGTCTACCAGCTTTTAGAAGCACAGAACACTCCATTGTTTTCAATGGAGCTACCAACATTCCAATGTTCTAATGAGTATTAAACCAATGTAAAGGTCCTAAGAAGGTGCTGAATGTGAATTGGAAAAAAATTATATTAATGGATTTTTTAAAGTTTGGGCAGTATGTGAAGGGAAAGAAACTGCTGCAAAGAACAAGTACCATGGATTTTCACAGAACAGTATTTTTCGTGTATAGCTCATTTGGCTACTTCTTTTGTTACAGAGATTCTTTAGTGACTGTGCAGTACATAAGTTGCAATGGTAATCTAGCCATATGAGCAATGAAGTGCCATCAAAGAGCTGCATGCAAGCTGCAGGGTATAGGTTAGAAAGTTATCTTTTTCCCAGTCTTTCTTTATCCTGATGATGCTAAAAAATGTTTGTTTGGGTAGAAATGAATTCTAATTAGTAAAGTCAACTCTAACCACTGTGTTATGTTCTGAATCTTGGTTTTGTACTTTTCCTGACCAAGAACTCTTAAAATCTGCCTACCAGTGTCAGTAGCATGTGAATCCTACATCTTATAGTCCCCTTTGCCTTATGTAACATTTTCAATACTCTGATTACACATTATTTATAAGTTGTCTGTGTGTGTGGGTGTATGTGAAGTACTCCAACACCCTACAATGGTATGAGAGTGTTAGAACCTGAGATGCCAGGTCACCTAGGGTAGCCTGGCCTAGGGGTAAGACATGCAATTTCTAGAGGCACAGTGTGAAGGTTGCAGACCACCCAAAAGTAAATCCACGCAATAGCACACAAAAACAACACTACACCAAAATATAGGAAAATAAGTACTGCTTTATAAAAATAATATTTTCTGTTCTCTCATACTTTAGAATTTACAGTTCAGTACTTTACAATCAATCAAGTGAAAACAATCCGCTAAAGTTTTGGGAGAGAAAACTATCACACAATATAAGCACAAGCAGATGTCATGGAATTAATAGCAACCTAATTAGCAGTGTTAACTGGCATTAAAAATCCACATTATCAGTAACTTTCATCACATTTGGATGTCATGTACGTCAGTAGTGCCACCTCCAGAAATGTTAACCTGCTTCAGGAGCTATTATCAAAAGAACATTGCATCAGACACCAACATTAGTATTCTGCATTCAATTATGTAAATATTCCTGAAAGGTATAATGAGACTCCAGCATTAATTAATTTTGGCTTCTTATAACCACTGTTGACTAGCTTCTTCACTTGTCCCCCTCTGTAAAGGAAACAGACATCATAACCAACAATATTACCCGGCTTATTAATCTGGCAACTTTATCTTGTCTCAATAACCAATGAGGCTTTCTTATATAATGCTTAAGTACTTTGGGAGAGTTCCCCCAGTCTCAATACCGCAGTCTAATCAAACCTGCCCTTGAATTCACACTATGGACTTGTTTGTAGTATTCTCAGCTGTGGGACCTTCCTGTATCATGGTCCAGTCTCTACTACCCAGATCCCCACCTTACTTGTAGCACGTTGTGGGTAGCTGGAGCTCACCACTGATGTTCTTTCTGTCAGCGTCGCCTCCTCACCAGCCTGGCCACGCAGGAATACACATCTGCGCTGAGGGGAGGTCGCGCTGATCCGCTCCCGCTGTTAGGAGCTCTCGCCGATGGCTCACTGTTTCTTCAGTAAGGGGGGGGGGGGCGCTGGGGGTATCAGGCGCCTACACCACGAGGGAAACGCGGGGGTTAATGATTCTCCGAAGGCGCCGACTCTCTCCAGACCGTTAGCCTGCTCACGGGGCATGCGCGGGAAGCTAGCGGCTCCAAGGAAGCGCCGCCTCGTTCTCCACTTGCTGGCCGCTCACGGAGCATGCGCGGGAAGCTAGCGGCTCCACAACACTACCGCTGCAGTCTCCTGGCCGCTACCACGTCCAGGCGCTCTCTTCCCTCTTCAGTCAGAGGATCGATCACCCCCTGTCTGTACTACCAGGATGAGGGCAGCAAGCCCAGCAGCTTCCTCAAGGCGATCGCGTCACCTTCCTCCCACACCTCACAAGGATAAGCGGGCACTCGACAGCAATGGCAGGTGAGGGGCAGATTGTGAGAGGGAAAGGCAGATGACAAGCTGGGCTAATCCAAACCCACTGGCACACACCAACCCCAGGGGGCGACTAGCAGTCCTGGGGCAATTGCCAGTCCCTGGACAGGGGCTGGGGGTAAAAGAAGGCACACCCCTCAATAAGTCTCACCAACTGGGCAGAGGACTGCGCTCTGCAGCGCGGCAGTCTCCTTCTCCTGAAGCTGCCCCTGTATAATTTTAGACAAGGGGCCAGCTAGGCGCCCAGGGTCTCCAGTAACCTTCAACAGCGGGGCCAGGACAGGTAACCAAAAGGGGAGTAGTGGGGTGGATCAATAGGGCAGCTTCCCAGTCCAGGAGGTCAACCCTAAGTCTAACCTCTTCCCACCCTTAGCTACAGCCTGTCCTCCAGCTGACTTCCACAGGTAGACAAAATGGCTGCCCCGCATTCCGCCTTTTATAGGCTGCCCTTCAGTGGTCCAGAATGGACCAGAAGGTTCTGGAATGCCCTATGCTGGTCTATGGGTGAGTTCTGGACTTGGCAGTTAGGGCAGTTGGTAGCCACCATTTTGTGGCTCCAACTGTCCCTGTCAGAACAGGCCTCTGGGCCTGAGGTAAAAGATTATGGGGGGAAAAAGAACACCTATCCCCTTGACCAACACCTATAAAAAGTAGTAGACACAAAAATATTAAGGGTATGAGGGGCAAAAAGGGGACAAAATAAAGAATAATGAGGAGGGACTACGCAAAAAATCCAGACAGGTCTAACAGAGAGGTACTATAAAACATATAAAACACATGTGAGAGAGAGGCTTGCAGAGATGTGATGCGCTGGTGGTCATATCCTGGTTCACAGTAAGGTCATCATTTACTATGCAATAAAGCTAATACATATATAAAATGAAAAATGTGTTGTACATTGCACTATTTTTTCCCACCATTTCTCAGGCAGAGAAACCCCTCCCCAATGCCCCCCTTTTAGTGGTCAGGTTATCTCAATGCCCATGCTATGCACTGTTAGGGGGCTGGTCTGACAACATTTCCAAGGGCTGCTTTGGATTCTCAGTCCGGCCCTGGGAGGATTGGTCAATGAAATGAGCCCAACCCAGATCCATCAATCTCCACTTTCAAGGACGCAAAGAAGAAGACTTTATCGTGGAACTTATAGAGAAGATACTATTTTTCTTTGTGCTGGGTCTCCATCCTAAAGTCCTGTTCTCATGGTTACTGGTGGTGTACCTTACAACTAGAAGATTTCAGTTGTGAACAGGAGTGTAATAACACCATCCATATATAATGGAGGACTTCACAGTGAATATCAATCCACTATCACATCCCTCCGTTCCTACAAACCCAAAATCTGCTACAGCCTTAATAGGTTTTAAACAGTGTTCTGTCTAAAAATTGAGTAGCTGAAGCTTCAACCAGCAGACTAGTCCTCTTAGGCAAGAGCCATTAGAACAGAGTCGGAAATATCATAGGATTGTTGCAATAATGTAACATTGCATCATTGCAAGTTCCAAAGTTCCCTGGTTCAACTCAAGCATACTCCCTCTAAAAAAGAGAGAGTTGTCCACCTACACCAACGGGACAGGACACCAAAAAGATGTTAGTCTAGAATGAGCTCCCTTTGGGGTATTCTTAGAGCATTCCAATCAGATACACCTATCAAACCTACCACTCCAGTCATACAGGGTCAGTTCTACAGTTGCCAGAAAGTCAAATATAAGATCTATGTTAAAATTTGTTTTTGAATTTATTAGGTTTGGTCAAGAAAATATATGCATGAATACCGTTATTCATTAAAAACACAATTTATCAATGTCACATCAAAAGTACACAATGGATCAAAATATAAACAAAATATATACTCAATATAAATAAGACAATATTAAAAAATGCTGTAATCACATTCATATGGTTAATTTTATCGTCACATTCCGACACTGTTATCTAATACCTCTGGTCCTTAAACATCCATTACCCAGATGCGGAAGAGAAAACAGGGCTTGTTCATAAAATGTTCAAGATGTGCAGAGGATCTCAATTATTGCAGTGAAAATTGTTTTCTTGATAAATGTGGCAAAGTTAATATTCTTCCATCAATATTCCAATCTTGGCATTCGTAGCAATTCCGGGATTGAAGAATCTCCTGCTCATACGCCAAACTCGTCAACTCAAGCATAGCCTATTGGGACAACAATGATGTAGCAACCAAGTGCATGAACATTATATTAGTGCTCTATGTTGTTCCTCAACACAAGAAGGTGAATGAGTAGCAACCTTGTGAAAGTGGCTAACTAGGACAGTCTTTCTAAGAGTAATGGGTTCCTGTAAGGACATGTCCTCATATCTCTTTGACATTGGATCAGAAATAATCACCTTTGTGACATGTTTTATTCCTAAAATGTAGTGAAAAAAACCCTGAGATGTATTTTCCTTGCTCCTTTAGTAAATCCTGCAAAAGTGACGGTGAACGGATACAAGTGTCCAGTTTGCTTCACGGACGAGTCCTCTGATGGATGCACACCTAAGGGGGAAGTTTTCTGTGTAGGCAAGGAGAACCAGTGTGCCACCTTCACCAGACAAATCGCCAAAGCAGGTAACCCTCATCGATGATGCATCATCGTTATAGGTTATTTAATATCGTTACTTATTAACAGGTCCCAGTAAAAAGCTGTGCATCATATTATATAATTGTACAGCGTGCTCATGAACTGTGGCAAAGAGCACTAGATAAGAATGCTAAAATAAAATAAGCGTTTATTTATTACATAAAATACAATATCCATGTATTTAAATGCAGCAGCAATTAACATTTTGAAAAACAGTGTAGTACATTACAGAAAAAAAACACTAAATACATTGGAGTGAAAATGGTTGGAGTGGAACAAAAAACAACAAGGTAATAGATATGTGAGTACAGTAGTATCTGAAAAATGTTAATAGGTCAGTGTAACGGGCAAATGACTGCTTGCTTGAGGTACATAGGCAATCAATCAATCAATCAGAGTACTTGTAGAGCAAACTACTTACCCGTGAGGGTCCCAAGGTGCTGATGGGAGGGAGGGTGCTGCTACTGTTTGAAGAGCCAGTTCTTGAGGAGTCTTCTGAATGCGAGTAGGTCTTGGGTCTGTCGTATGTGGGTAGGGAGGGTGTTACAGGTCTTGGCGGCAAGGTAGGAGAAGGATCTGATGCCAGAGGTCGTTCTTTGGATGCGGGGGACAGCGGCGGGTGCGAGGCTGGTGGAGCGGAGCTGGCGGGTGGGGGTGTAGAAGCTGTGTCTGCTGTTCAGGCAGGCTGGTCCGGCGTTGTGGAGTGCTTTGTGTGCGTGGGTGAGGAGCTTGAAGGTGATCCTCATGTCGATGGGGAGCCAGTGTAGGTCTCTCAGGTGGGGGGTGATTTGGATGCGGCGGGGGACATTGACGTTCAGTCGGGCCGAGGCGTTTTGGATGCGTTGTAGTCGTCGTAGGTGTTGGGCTGGGATTCCTGCGTAGAATGCATTGTCGTAGTCCAGTCTGCTGCTGACGAGGGCCTGTGTAACCGTTCTTCTTGTTTCGGTCGGGATCCACTTGTAGATCCTGCGGAGCATGCAGAGGGTGTTGTAGCAGGAGGAGGAGACTGCGCTGACCTGCTTAGACATGGAGAGGGAGGAGTCGAGGATGACTCCTAGGTTGCGTGCATGGTCGGTGGGTGTTGGTGCTGTTCCCAGTGCGGTCGGCCACCAGGAGTCGTCCCAGGCTGAGGGCGTGGGTCCGAGGATGAGGACCTCCATCTTGTCCTTCAGACGGCTGCTCCTCATCCAGTCGGCGATGGCCTTCATTCCCTCGTGAAGGTTGGTTTTGGCGGTGTGTGGGTGCTTGGTGAGGGAGAGGATGAGCTGGATGTCAACGGCGTAGGAGATGATGTTGAGGTTGTGATGGCAGGCCACTTGTGCGAGGGGGGCTATGTAGATGTTTAACAGAGTCGGGCTGAGGGATGAGCCCTGGGGGACGCCGCAGATGATGTCGGTGGCTTCGGATTGGAAGGGTGGGAGGCGGACGCTCTGGGTTCTGCCGGAGAGGAAGGACGTGGTCCAGTCAAGGGCCTTCTCTTGGATTCCGGCTTCTAGGAGGCGTGTCTTTAGAGTGCGATGGCAGACGTGTCGAAGGCGGCTGACAGGTCCAGGAGGATGAGGGCTGATGTTTCGCCTTTGTCTAGTTGGCGCCTGATGTCGTCTGTGGCGGCGATGAGGGCTGTCAAGGGCGGGTCGTCTGAATCCGGAATGGGATGGGTCCAGGATGTTGTTGTCTTCCAGGTGGCAGGCCAGTTGCTTGTTGATGATTTTTTCAATGACCTTTGCCGGGAACGGGAGCAGGGAGATGGGCCGGAAGTTCTTGAGGTCCTTGGGGTCCACCTTGGGCTTCTTGAGGAGGGCATCGATTTCAGCATGCTTCCAGCTTTCCGGGAATGTCGCTGTTTCAAAGGAGATGTTGATGACCTTCCGTAGTTGGGGTGTGATGGCTGCGTCTGCTTTGTTGAATACGTGGTGTGTGCACAGGTCTGACAGAGACCCTGAGTGGATAGAGTTCATGACCTTGCGTGTCTCATCGTCGTTGATGTTGGACCAGGAGATCAGGCGGATGGCACTGGTGGTGTTCACAGGGGAGGTGGAGTCTGGAGTAGTTGGGGCAGTCTTGGTGTTGAAACTGTCGTGGATGTCAGCGATCTTGCGATGGAAGTAGATGACTAGGGAGTCACACAGTTCTTGCGAGGGCGGGATGTTGTTGGTGTTGGCGCTGGGGTTGGAGAGTTCCTTTACGATGCTGAAGAACTCTTTGCTGTGGTGTGCGTTGTTATCCAGGCGGTCTTTGAAGGAGGATCTCTTGGCTATTCTGATGAGGTGGTGATGCCTGCGGGTGGCGTCCTTGTGGGCTGTGTGGTTGTCCGGTGTGCGTTTGTGGAGCCATATATTCTCCAGTTTCCGGCATGCGCGTTTGGAGGTCTGGAGTTTGTTGGTGAACCAGGTGGCTCTCTTGCTGGTGTGGCAGTTGGAGGGTTTCTTGAGCGAAGCGAGGGTGTTGGCGCAGTCATCGATCCACTGTCTGAGATTGCGGGTTGCGGTGTCTGGGTTGGTGGGGTCGGTGGGTGGGTTCTGGACAAGGGTGGTGATCAGCTGGTCTTCGGTGACCTTGCCCCAGCAGCGGCGAGGCAGCTTTTGGGTGCGGTCGTGCTTGGTTGGTTTCTTGAAGGTGAAATGGATGCAGCGGTGGTCGGTCTAATGGAGTTTGGTTTGTGGTCGAAGGCAACGTGGGTGCTTGTGGAGAAGACGGGGTCCAGCAGGTGGCCGGCGGCGTGTGTGGGTGCGGTGATGAGTTGTATGAGGCCGACAACATAAAAACACCTCAAACTAGACAAGGCTTTGTCAATGGTTGTGTGTGTGGAGAAAAGCCAGGGATTGGTTGACCATGCATTACGATCATCCCAATGACGGGCATTGTAAAAACCTCAGAATGCTTTTAGTCTCAAGTCCAGAGCTCTCAGTCACGGCTGTCATAAACACCTGAAGATGGCTTAGTCTAAAGCATGCACCATACAAGAGTAATATGCTACAAAAAAATGCAGAAAAACAACATCCTGGAAATAGCTAAAACTAATGGAGTGCAAGATTCAGGGCAAGATGTGAAATATAAACCAGAACTGAATTACTGACATGGATTATCTAAAACGTTATTACATGTATTGTTCAGAAATCCCATGGAAGTCAAGGTTATGAATTTAGTCCCCAATATGGACCCATTTCAATGTCTGTTCTAAAATACTATCGGGTCCGAGAGATGGAGGGACCCAGCCCATTTAAAGCCTGGCTGCATAAACAGTTAAGCACATGACTTTTGAACTCATGTCCGGTTGGGCTGGCCCAATGGCCAGTGGAAGAGTGTTCCAGTGTTTTGGTCCCAGAAGGACCAGACCTAGAGGAGCAGGGGGGGAGTCCATTTGCAATGAAAAGCCGATTAAAACCCCTTCGCTGCTAGGCCTTTTCCCCCTCTGTGCTAAGGCTTTTTTATTGGCTATTTGGGATAGGGCGCGCTTAGGCCCCAGTAACGTTTTGACCACATAAGGTATCCACGCCACATTCTAACATCATGGAGATTCTAAAGGTACCCAGCGTTTGCGGATTCCCCTTGGAAGGGTCCCAGAAATTAGCCAAAATACAGCTACATTTTGTTTTATGTGGGACAAATGGGGAAAAGGGCTGAAAATGAAAGCGTCTGGGTTTTTCCCTGCAAATGGCATCAAAAATGGGTATGTGGGACTGAAATCATCATTTTCCAGCTTTTAGGGAATGCCAGACTTTTATCAGAAAACCAACATTTTTTACACAGTTTTGGCATTGTTCGTGGACATAGCCTATTTTTACAGTTTTGTAATTTTTCTGGGACATAGCCTATTTTTACTATTTTTTGTGCTTTCAACCAGTTTCTGATAGAAATAGGTATGAAATCAATAATGGATCCTGGACAGCTATAAACTTTAGAAAAGTAGACACATTTTGAATTCAGCAAGGGGCCATTTGTGTAGATCCATCAAGGTTTATTTATAGAAACCAACCGTTAAATATAGGAAAAATTGTAAATGAGTTACAAAAACAGCCTTTTGTGTCAAGTTTTCACCTGTAACTTCTTCTAATTATGACAGCTCTTTGACACCAATATACCGTTACATTTGCTGGACCGTACTAGTTGTGGGGATATATATAGGACTTGTAGGTTCACCAAGAACCCGACAAACCCAGAGTCAAAAACTGAGCAGCAATTTGCAATGGCTTTTTAATTATGTACCGGGTATATAGCAATTAATTGTGGGTAAATGTATACATGGAAAAATCGGTATGAAAGACACCTATGTATTTATGAAATGGAAACAAATATAGAGTTTAGAAACAGTAGATATTTGCACATTTTCAAAATTGGGAATACTCCTTCTAGCATGAGAATTATCTGTTATTTTTCAAAATGACTTATTTTTTACACAATGTCTCTCATTTGGAACGCAGAAATGTATCGAAAGTCAATAGGTAATAACAGTTGCTTTACAAATCTGTATTACCCTAGGTCTCCCGATAAAAATGGTACTTCACTTGTGTGGGTAGGCAGAGTGCCCACAACAGGAAATGGCTCAAAACCCAACGTTAACAAACCTCATTTTCACAATGAAAGATTACCCTTGCCTAGTTGTAGTTTTTGAACCCTAGCACTACCGGCACCTAAGTAAACCTAGCAAACCTATACATTTCTTAAAACTAAACACCCAGGGAAATCCAGGATGGGGTGACTTGATTGCCTCCCACCAGGTTCTGTTACCCAGAAGCTCTTGCAATCCTAAATAATTGTCCAAAAAAACCCTCTTTTCCCCACATTTCTGTTGTGGAAAGTTCTGGAATCTGCGTGGATCCACACATTTCTACCCACCCCGTGTATCCCAAAGTCTTCCAAGAAAAATGGTGTCTCACTTGTTTGTGTCAGCCTAGTGCCCGCAACGGTAATCGGTGCAAAACGCAACGTTGATAAAACCTCAATTTCGCGGTGAAAAATGACCCTTTTTTGGCAAAGTGCCTAGCTGTAGTTTTTGAACCATAGCTCTGCCGGCTACTAGGAAAACCTAGCAAACCTATACATTTCTGAAAACGAAACACCCAGGGAAATACAAGATGGGGTGACTTGACTGCCCCCAATTCAGTTCTCTTACCCTGAAACCCTTTGAAACCCAAAAAATTGTCCAAATAAACACATTTTCCTCACATTTCTGTGGTGAAAAGTTCTTGAATCTGCATGGATCCACAAATTTCCACCCATCCCGTGTTTCATAAAAATGGTACCTCACTTCTGTGGGTCGGCCCAGTGACCGTGATAGGAAACGGTGCACAGCGCAAAGGGGACACAGCTCAATTCCGCAGTGAAAAATGACCCTTTTTTGGCAAAGAGCCTAACTGCAGTTTTTGAACCATAGCTCTGTCGGCACATAGGGGAACATAGCAAACCTATACATTTTTAAAAAGTAGACACACAGGGGAATCCAGGATAAGGTGACTAGACTGCCTCCCACCACGTTCTGTTACCCAGAATCTCCTGGAAACCTAATAAATTGTCAAAAAAACACATTTTCCCCACATTTCTGTGGTGAAAAGTTCTGGAATCTGAGTGGATCCACAAATTTCTACTCACCCCGCGTTCCCAAAAGTCTTTCGAGAAGAATGGCATGTCACTTATGTGTGTCGGCCTAGTGCCCACGACAGGAAATGGCGCAAAACGCATCATGGTCACACCTCAATTTTGCAGCGAAAAATGACCTTTTTTTCACAAAGTGCCTCGCTGTAGTTTTTGAACCATAGCTCTGCCGGCACCTAGGAAAACCTAGCAAACCTATACATTTTTGAAACCTAGATACTCAGGGAATCCAGGATGGGGTGACTTGACTGCCGCCCACCAGGTTATGTTACCCAGAATCCCTTGCAAACCTATACAATTGTCAAAAAAACATGTTTTCTCCAAATTTATGTGGTAGAAAGTTCTGGAATCTGTGTGGATCCACAAATTTCAACCCACCCACCCCACATTCTTCCAAGAAAAATGGTACCTTACTTGTGTGGGTTAACTTAGTGCCTGCAAAAGGAAACGGCAAAAAAATGCAACATGGACACAATTCAATTTCGCAGTGAAAAATGACCCTTTTTTGGGAAAGTGCCTAGCTGTAGTTTTTGAACCATAGCTCTGCCGGCACATAGGGAAAGCTAACATACCTTTACGTTTCTTAAAACTAGACACACAGGGGAATCCAGGATGGGGTGACTTGAATTCCTCCCCCCATGAATCCTTTCCAAACCTAAAAAAAAAAAATGTAAAACACATTTTCCCCACTCTTCTGTGGTGGAAAGTTTGGGATCTGTCTGGATCCACAAATTTCCACCCACCCCACATTTCCTACAGTCTTCTGAGAAAAATGGTACCTCATTTGTGTGTGTCGGCCTAATGCCCGCGACAGGAAATGGCGCAAAACGCAACATGGTCACACCTCAATTCTGCAGTGAAAATTAACCTTTTTTGATAAAATTCCTAGCTGTAGTTTTTTAACCCTATCTCTGCCGCCACCCAGGAAAACCTAGCAAACCTGTACATTTTTAAAAACTAGACACCATGGGAACCCAGGATGGGGTGACTTGATTGCCTCCCACCAGGTTCTGTTAACCAGTATCCCTTATAAACTTAAAAAAGTTTCAAAAAAACAAATTTTCCCCACATTTCTGTAGTGGAAAGTTCTGGAATCTGCATGGATCCACACAATTCCACACAGCCCCGTTTCCCAAAGTCTTCCAAGAAAAATGGTACCTCACTTGTGTGGGTCGGCCTAGTGACCTTGACAGGAAACGATGCAAAGCACAACGTGGACACACCTCAATTCCGCAGTGAAAAAATTACCCTTTTTTGGCACAGTGCCTAGTAGTAGTTTTTGAGCCATAGCTCTACCGGCACCAAGGGAAAGCTAGAAAACCTATACATTTCTTAAAACTAGACACACAGGGGAATACAGGATGAGGTGACTTAAATGCCTCCCACCAAGTTCTGTTACCCAGAATGCATTCCAAACCTAAAAATTGTTTTTTTTTAAAAAACACATTTTCCCCACATTTCTGTGGTGGAAAGTTTTGCAATCTGTTTGAATCCACAAATTTCCATCCACCCCGTGTTCCACAAAGTCTTCCGAGAAAAATGGTACCTCACTCGTGTGTGTCGGCCTAGTGCCCGTGACTGGAAGTGGCGCAAAACGCAACACGGTCGGACCTCAATTCCGCAGTGACATATGACCCTTTTTTTGGCAAAGTGCCTATCTGTAGTTTTTGAACCATAGCTCTGCCGGCTACTAGGAAAACCTATAAAACCTATACATTTATGAAAACTAGACACACAGGGGAATCCAGTATGGGGTGACTGGACTGCCTCCCACCAGGTTCTGTTACCCAGAATCCCCTGCAAACCTAAAAAATTGTCCAAAAAAACACATTTCCCCCACTTTTCTGTGGTGGAAAGTTCTGGAATCTGTGTGGATCCACAAATTTTCACCGACCCCGCATTCCCCAAAGTCCTCCAAGAAAAATGGTACCTTACTTGTGTGTCGGCCTAGTGCCCGTGACAGGAAATGGCACAAAACGCAACATAAACACACCTCAATTTCGCAGTGAAAAATGAACCTTTTTTGGCAAAGTGCCTAGCTGTAGTTCTTGACCCATAGCTCTGCCGACACCTAGGGAAACCTTGCAAACCTATAAATTTTTGAAAACTAATCACTCAGGGAATCCAGGATGGGGTGACTTGACTGCCTCCATCCAGGTTATGTTACCCAGAATCCCTTGCAAACCTAAAAAATTGTGAAAAAAACATATTTTCCCCACATTTCTGTGGTGGAAAGTTCTGGAATCTGCGTGGATCCACAAATTTCAACCCACCCACCCCACATTCCCTAAAGTCTTCCACGAAAAATGGTACCTCACATGTGTGGGTTGGTCTAGTGCCCGCGACAGGAAACGGCACAAAACGCAACATGGACACACCTCAATTTCGTTGTGAAAAATAACCCTTTTTCGGAAAAATGACATAGTTGTAATTTTTGGAAACATAGCTCTGTCCGCACGTAGGGAAACCTAGCAAACCAATACATTTTCGAAAACTAGACACACAGGGGAATCAAGGATGGGGTATCTTGACGGCCTCCCACCAGGTTCTGTAACCCAGAATCCCTTGCAAACCTAAAAAAGTGTCAAAAAAACAAATTTTCTCCATAAATCTGTGGTGGAAAGTTCTGGAATCTGTGTGGATGCACGAATTTCCACCTGCCCCTTGTTCCCCAAAGTTTTCTGAGAAAAAATGGTACCTCACTTGTGTGATTCGGCCTAGTGCCCACGACAGGAAACAGCACAAAATGCAACGTGGTCACATCTCAATTTTGCAGTGAAATATTACCCTTTTTTGGCAAAATCCCTAGCTGTAGTTTTTTTTAACCCTAGCTCTGCTGGCACCTAGGGAAATCTAGCAAACCTGTACACTTATAAAAACAGACACCCTGGGAACCCAGGATGGGTGACTTGACTGCCTCCCACCAGGTTCTGATACCCAGAATCCCTTGCAAACCTAGAAAATTGTCAAAAAAACAAATTTTCCCCATTATTTTCCTACCAGAATGCCCTGCAAACCTCAAATGGCTCCGAAAAATTTACTTTTTTCTCACATTGCTGCGTAGGAAAATTCTGGAATCTACATGGATCCACAAATTTTCCCAGGTCCCAATAAAAATGGTACCTCACTTACGTAGGTTGGTCAAGAACCCCAGACAGGCAAGGGCCCAAAACCTATTGAGGCGACATCAAAATGACCTATCACAAACCAACCTGGTTTTGCATGGGGTGTCCCATTACTTTTTGGCCTGGGGATCGGCAGCCATCTAGGGAAACCTGCCTAACTCACACATTTCTGGAAACTAGAAACCGAGGGAAGTCCAGCGAGGTTTGGCTTGCGTGGGTCCCCCATCATTCTTCTACCCTGAATCCACTGCAAACCTCAATTTTTGCCCAAAAAATCACTTTTTTATCACATTTCTGTGTGGGAAAGTTCTGGAATCTGAGTGGATCAACAAATTTCCACCCTCCCTGCCTTCCCCCAGGTCTCCCTATACAAATGGTACCTCACTTGTGTGGGTAGGCATAGTGGATGCAACAGGATATTGCCCAAATCTTACTGTGGAAACTACAAAATTGCCTATAACAAAACTACCTGGTTTGGGGGGGGGGGACCTAAAATTTTGGCCCCGGGCTCAGCAGCCATCTTGTGAAAGTACCAAACCCAAACATTTCTGAAACTATACACGCGGGGGAGTCTAATGAGGTATGGCTTGCGTGGCTCCCCCAATGTTTTCCTACCCAGAATGCCATGCAAACCTCGAATTTAACTGAAACAAACAATTTTTCCATATATTTTTGTGTGGAATCACCGTGCCGGCACAAATGTCCAATCCCACAGCGTTCCCCTTAGTGTCCCGAGTAAAATAACCGCTAGTTTTGCTATAGGGAATTTTAAAGTCTCCACAGTACGATTTGGGCCATTTCCTGTTGCAGCCGCTATGCCACCCACACAAGTGAAGTACCATTTTTATTGGGAGACCTGGGAGAATGCTGGGTGTGAGTAAATTTGTGATTCCAAGCAGATTTCAGAACTTCCCCACACAGAAATGTGAGAAAAAAGTGATATTTTTTGGTAAACTCGAGGTTTGCAGGGGATTCTGGGTGGGAGAATGATGGAAGACCCATGCTAGCCATACCTCACTGGACTCCCACTGGGGTCTATTTTCTAGAAAGGTGTGGGTTACATAGGGTTCCCTAGATGGCTGCAGAACCCCAGGCCAAGAACTCATGGGACCCCCCATGCAAAACCAGGTCGGTAATTTTGATGTCGCCTCAATAGGTTTTGGACCCTTGCCTGTCGCGGGTCCTTGACCCACCCACGCAAGTGAGGTGCCATTTCTATCAGGAGACCTGGGGGAATGCTGGGTGGGAGTGAATTTGTGGATCCACGCAGATTCCAGAACTTTCCACCACAGAAATGTGAGAAAAAACGTGAATTTTTCAGTGGAAATTGAGGTTTGAATGGGATTCTGGGTAGGAGAATGATGGGAGACACACACAAGCCATACCTTGCTGGACTCCCTTGGGTGTCTAGTTTCCAGAAATGTGTGGGTTTGGTAGGTTTCCCTAGATGGCCACCGAGCCCCGGGCCCAAAACTCACGGGACCCCCTTGCAAAACCAGGTTGGTTTGAGATTGGTAATTTTGATGTCAATAGGTTTTGGGTCCTTCTGTGCCGCGGGTACTTGGCCCACCCATACAAGTGAGGTACCATTTCTATTGGGATACTTGGAGAAAAGCTGGGGAGTTGGACATTTGTTGTTACTTTCTGCAATGTGACAATGTGGGCACAATAATGCAAGGAAAATGTCACAGTCACATTATGAGTATAGGACATTGTGGGTAAGATAACTTGTTGGGATCCACAAGAGAGACATCACCATGCACTCCCTTGGGTGTTTAGTTTACGACAAAAATTACAGTTGTTAGGTTATTCTTAGATGAAATGTACAGCATGGCAGAAAGATATAAAACAGACAAAGATTACTGCACAACCATCTATTCCTCAAGCACACACACATACTGATTGGATTTGGCACGAGTGCGAGCGATGGTTCAGTATATAAAATTATATTAACAAGAGATTTCACAAAAATGAAATGCACTGTCAATAATTGAATGAACAAAAGACTGAACCAGTGACTTGCAGCTCGTGAGCTGTAAAGCCGCTTCAAGGCACCAACCACTTTACAGGCCATTCACACACCTTTCATAGATGATACACACAAGACCATTCACACCACCAGGCACAAAACGAACACATTACAACATTCACAAAAAAATACAAGTTACACTCTGCTTGACAAAAAATGAAAAAAAAAACATTTTTAAGCACAATCACCTATTCCTCAAGCACACACACATACTGGTTGGATTTGGCATGAAGGTGAGTGAATGGTTCAGTATATACAATTTTATTAACAAGAGATTTCACAAAAATGAAATGCACTGTCAATAATTGAATGCACAGAAAACTGAACCAGTGACTCGCAGCTCATGAGATGTAAGGCCACTTCAAGGCACTAACCACTTTACAGGCCATTCACACACCTTTCATAGATGATACACACAAGACCATTCACACCACCAGGCACAAAACCAACACATTACAACATTCACAAAAAAGGACAAGTTACACTCTGCTTTACAAAAACAGAAAAGACACATTGTTATGCACGACCACCTATTCCTCAAGCACACATACATACTGGTTGAATTTGGCATGAGGGTGAGTGATGGTTCAGTATATACAGTTGTATGAACCAGAGATTTCACAAAAATGAAATGCACTGTTAATTGTAAGGACAAGAAACTGAACCATTGACTCACAGCTCGTGAGCTGTAAAGCCACAACAAGGCATCAACCTCTTTACAGGCCATTCATGTACCTTTCATACGTGTGACACATGCAAAACCATTAACAACGCCAGACACAGGCCCAGCACATTACAAACTCGCACCAGCAGACAGCGCCATTCAAGGGCCCATCACTTTCACACACCCACATTCCTGACACAGCAACCACACCAGCTCACGGATTTCATTGAGTGGCGTTTGACTAGCAGTGGGTTTAGTGACCAGCAGCTAGTCACTACTCACACACCGCCAGCCAAGCGCCAGTCCACGTACACCGCCAGCCAAGCACCAGTCCACACACACCGCAAGCCAAGCGCCAGTACAAACACACCGCCAGCCACGCGCAAATCAAAACACACGGCCTGCCAAGCTCCAATCAAAACACACCACCAGCCAAGCGCCAGACCATGTACACCACCAGCCAAGCACCAGTCCACACGCATCGCCAGCCAAGCGCCAGTGCAAATACACCACCAGCCAAGCGCTAGTACTAACACACCGCTAGCCAAGCGCAAATCAAAACACATGGCTAGCCAAGCTCCAATCAAAACACACCGCCAGTCAAGCGCCAGTCCACACACACCGCCAGCTAAGCGCCTATCCAAAGACACCCCAAGCCAAGCACCAGACCACGCATACCACCAGACAAACGCCACTCCAAGCACAAATTCAGCATTTTTTTTATATAAATAAGTAAACAAAAACAAATTGCAAATAGATACAAATCTACTAACACAAAATCTGAAACTAAATACACTACACAAATGCCAACCTTGAAACTGAACACAAAATATTAAAAAATAGAAACCAGGCAGTTCACTTTACTACTCATGGAACCCCCAAAAATTATTTTGCGTGTGGTACATTCTAAAACAAGCAGGCACACACAGCCCAGGGTTAGAAGGACACTCGGGCAGTACATACGAGTCTCCATCCGCATATTTCTTCGCCAACAGACTCTACATCTCCTATTGGGAAAGTCTTTTGAGGGTGTGGGAGGAATGTGATCAGGAAAGTGGCAATCTTTCAATCTAGCAACATCCTCAACCACTCCAACTCTAGGAACACTTTCCTGTTCCACTAAAACAAGGCTGCCTATTACAGACTCCTGAAACTTAGCAAAAGTAATTTGTGTTTTGACTCAGGACAAGAATCCTGGAACACAGCAAAAGCATTAAAGGTTGCCAAGTGGAAAAGATGGATAGCCAACTTCTTGTACCAAATGTAAGCCTTACAAAGAGCAGCATAATGTTCCAATCTCTGATCTACTCTGTCAACACCACCCATGTGCCTATTATTGTCTAAAATTCACACATGTTTGCGTGCTTCAGCAACCTGACCCAAAACAGTCACAGGTGCAGTGCTTCCATCATGGATGTAGTCAGCATGTCGACATCTCTCCTGTCTGAAAAATACACAGCTAATAGCTCTTCGCAACGCACTGCACTGTCCCCGCACAAGCTTTTGATAAACAAGTTATTTTGGGAAACCTTTACGGCTAGAGCGCATTGTGCCACAAGCAACAGTGTGCACTTTGGCCAATTCTCTGAACAACCGCGCACCAGTGTAGAAATTATCATATCAAAAATCTCAGTCACTCCAAAAGTTGACAGACAGCCAGGGGGTTACTCCTGGATTCCTTACCGTACACCCTGAAATTAGAGACATATCCACTCCTACTGTCACACAGCCTATACAGCTTAATTCCATAGCGTGCCCTCTTACTAGGAATGTATTGCCTAAAAACCAAGCGGCCCTTGAACAACACCAAAGACCACTGCAATTTCTTTCCCTGGAGCATAGATCTCGGAAAATCGATCAATAAAGTGATCAATGACAGGCCGAATCTTAAAAAGACGGTCACAATCAGGGCGATCTCGTGGCAACGCTAAACTATTTTCGACAAAATGCATCATCCAAAGCAGAAGCAAATACCTATCACAACTCCTGACTGCCGGAAATATAGCAGTTGCCATCAAGGGACAGGTAGACCAATATGAAGACATTAATGACTTCCTTACAAGCCCATCAAAAAAGTTAAACCCAAGAACTTCTTCATCTCTTCCAGATTTGTGGGAGTCCACCGGGTAGCTATAGAGTGGGGCTTAAGGCAGGCACTGTCCCTCAAAAACTGTTCGGCATATAAATTAGACTGCTCAACAATCTCTGCCAAAAACACATTGTCCATAAACAACTGAAAAAAATGTATCAGCAAAAAATTCTCAGAAGAATTAACATTATACACTATGTCACTACCCAATTGGTCAATCTGCCAGATGGGCCTTCAGATGGGCTGTGCAAAAATGGGGGCTGAACTTGCCCAAGGGATCGGGTGAGCTTGTCTGAGGGTGGGGCAGAAAACAGCAGACAGAAAGGTCCCCCCCTTACAAAATTGATAAATCCCTTGTGCCTAGTAGGGTTTTTATACATATTCTGCCCCCTGGGAGCGACCCTTGCCCAAGGGGTCGCTTCCATTT
Source organism: Lissotriton helveticus (assembly GCF_964261635.1). Classification (NCBI taxonomy): domain Eukaryota; kingdom Metazoa; phylum Chordata; class Amphibia; order Caudata; family Salamandridae; genus Lissotriton; species Lissotriton helveticus. The sequence continues at coordinate 1,752,471,221 of NC_136068.1, read as the reverse complement.
TAATCTCAAATAATTTCAAATAAGTCCCTGGTGTCTAGTGGGGTATTTTGCACCCCCAACCCCCCCACCCCCCCGGACCAGAAATGGCAAAAACCCTAGGCAAACAGTCCCCAGGGGGGCAGAAAAGACTTTTAAAAAATGTGTCCCCTAAGGAAGCGACCCTTGCCCAAGGGGTCGCTTCCTTAAGCTAATACAAGGACACCCTGGGGTCTGGTGGGGTATTCTGCCCCCCCTGGGGGCAGAAAGGCAAAAACCTAGGGGCAATCTGCCCCAAGGGGGCAGAGTACTCATTTTTTAAAATTAGGGGCCTGGAAGCGACCCTTACCCAAGGGGTCGCTTCCGTTTTTTAAAATAAAAACATCCTGTCTCTAGTGGGCTATTCTGCCCCCTCCCTGGGGCTAGAAACGCCAGAAAAGCAAGGTGATCTGGCCCCAGGAGGGGCAGAAATGTCTTTAAATGATTTGCCTCCTTTAGGAAGTGATCCTTGCTCAAGGGGTCGCTTCCTTTTCAACACGTTTGCGATGCTGTGCGCGATTGTGCTTTAGGAATGCCCTGTATTGAAACATCAGGGGAGAGTATGTACTCTTTCCTCTCCTCTGATGCCTAAATACTTTAACCCCCTCCCCAGACCCACCAGAGCCCAAAACCTACCTCCTCCTGCTTGGGACTCCTGGACGCAAATGGCTTCCAGCCATCCCAGCATTTCCTGATGACGTAGGCGTGCGCTGTGCGAGCTGACATCATGGGAAAGCATGAGGGGGTTGGGGTGGCAGTGGAAACTCTTCCCAGGGGTTGTAATCATGACGGAGCGGTTCCGTCATGAGCACAGCCCAACAGATGCTCATGACGGAACCGATCCATCATGAGCATCAAAGGGGTTAAGTTGCAGGAAGAGATATATTTGGCATCAGAAAGAAGATTTTGGGATTACCATAAAAGGCTTTGAGGACTATTGCAAGTAGTTTGTAGAGGGAGGGACCTGTTCTTACCGAAGAGCCTGTCAGCTTGGCAATAGTGTGAAGTTAGAGGTGCCTGATTCACAAAGATGTTGATGTGATTACACTTGGTGCACTACTTAATTTCAGTAGAATGCCTGGGGTAATCTTGGTTCACTTGTGAAATTCATAAGTAACCTAGAGGTACTACAATAGTAAGTCACACATACTTATACATCAATCTTTCTGAATCCAGCCTGGGGTGTTCACGGCAGAGGGCATAGTGCTCTAGGGGTGAGTAAGTGATATGAACACGCTAAGGGTGAGATACTGTCCATCCGCTCATCAACGGAGAAGCATTTGGGAAAGGTTCTCTGATTTACTTTTAATTTCACTGTCGCCGCTTTTTAACTGGACACTGCGCTCTAACAAGAGGCAAAATACCTTTAATTACCGACCCCCTCACTTGGCTAACCTGCCGGTTCGAGTTGGCGTCCCTCCCTGGTCCATCGCGGATTCTTCCGTTTGATTGGAGGGAGGTGCCACCGGCCAGAAGTCAGGTCTAGCCACTTCCACCTCACCAGCACGCAGGTCAGCGCTCTAGACAGCCCCTCCATAAAAGACATGCCCAAACAGACGCGCAGCGGACATGCACAGCGGGTGCGCCAAAGGCAAGCACGTTTGCGCTTGTCCGCGACCTGCCGGGGCCAGGGGACTCAACCCCTGCCCGATCTCCCGCTCACAGTAGGAGCTATAGCCCCAACTCTCTCCTCAATCTGAGAGGAACCACACATGCTCCATGTCTTCACTCTTGGAACCCACTGGATTCACACACCTCATGCTCACAGTGTACTTTTCAGTTCTACACAGCTCCTTCCAAAAAACGAGCTAAAAATGTACCTTCTGAACTGTAGATCTCTCCCTAAACATTCTATAGAAATCTCCATGCTCTTGGAAGAGCTCGGCCCAGATGTCCTATACCTAACAGAAACCTGGCTGACCACAGAGTCAGAAACTGACCTAGTGCAAGCCCTCCCCCAAGGTTATGAGATACTACGGGAAGATCGTTTGACAGGAAAAGGGGGTGGCCAAGCAATCATCTATAAAGACTGTTATAAGTGCCGTAGTTCCCCCAACTCGATCCCAGATTGTGAAAGTCTTTCCTTTGCCATAGACTTCTCCCCCACCAGCACCTTCTCTGAGACGCTTATACACCATCCACCCGGAACCCTGAAAAAATGTCACAATGCCCTTCCCCCCATCATAGCCAATCTAGCATGCAGCCCGTCCAATTATACTCTGCTAGGGGACCTCAATATCCATTTTGACGATAACTCAGATCAGTCCGTCCTGGATTTGATAATAAATCTTTCCGCACTACAATTGAAACAACTTGTGCATACACCTACCCTCATTAAAGGTCACCTTTTAGACACAGTCTTCAGTAATTGCGAAGACCTCATAGTGGGCTCTCCTTCCCCCCTTCTGTGGATGGACCACTTCCTGATCCCCTTTGCTTGGAACATCCAAACCCCCCCCCCAAACATAACCGGATGTAAGGTACGAAATTGGACAAAACTCCCCCAAGAGAACTGGCTAACAGCTCTGGAAACCTCCAGACCCTCCCAAAAATCAAGATCCTTCTCTAGCCAACGAGAATTGCAACAGCTGGATCTCTAAATCACTAGACTCTGTACTTCCTGTAAGCCGTACCAAGCCTAAGCGCAATTTAAAAACTGCCCCCTGGTACTCCCCCGAACTACGGGAGATGAAACGGCAATGTAAAAAACTTGAAAGGATGTGGCGTCTAAACTACTCCCCTTCAAGGAAAACCACATACAGGGAAGCGATAAGGTCCTACAAAAACGAAATTACAACCACACAATCAAATTTCTTTACAGGAAAAATCACCGCAGCTGCCTCCAAGCCAAAAGAAATATACCGTATTGCCAAAAATCCTCCTCAAGCTTCCTGAAAAAAACCCTCCCTCTCACAATACGCAAACCTGCTGCAATGACCTGGCAGAGTTCTTCTTCCAAAAAATTCAAAGTATTTACATTTCCTTTCCCCCCACTCTTATTGACCCCCCGCTTATAACACCACTGGAATATGGGCAGCAGCCCCCAACCACACTTGACGTCCTTCCTCCCCTCGACCAGAAGATGCCCGACTCCATCATGCACCAGGTAAAGTCCGGCTCCCCCAACAACCCGGCACCCCCGCTCACCTTGCTCTCAGTCACCACCAACATTCTCCCCACCATTCTAGACCTACTTAACGCCTCCCTTTCCACAGGCTTCGTTCCACCTCTCTGGAAGCGAGCCATGGTCAAAGCTCTTCTCAAAAAACACAATCTTGACCGATAACTCCAGCAAGGATGTATGACGTTGTAACGCATACTTTAACAACGCATACCTTTACAACGCTATTTTTACAACGCAGGAACCATTACAACGAATTACGATTACAACGCATTTTTTTACAACGCAATACTTTTACAACGCAATACCTTTACAACGTAAGTATTGGTAAGTATATAATATCTTTTTAAATGTAATTAATTAAATTTAATATAATTTATTTTAATTTAATATTATTTTTAATTTATTTTTACCCTGTATCCATGTACCCCAAAACCCAATCCTGACTCTGAACCCTAAAAATACACCTTTACCCAAAAACCTAAACTTAGCCCTGAACCCTAAAAATACCCCTTTAACCAAAAACCCAAAACTGACCCTGAACCCTAAAAATACCCCTTTACCCAAAAACCCAAACTTAGCCCTGAACCCTAAAAATACCCCTTTACCCAAAAAACCAAAACTGACCCTGAACCCTAAAAATACCCCTTTACCCAAAAACCCAAAACTGACCCTGAACCCTAAAAATACCCCTTTACCCAAAAACCCAAAACTGACCCTGAACCCTAAAAATACCCCTTTACCCAAAAACCCAAAACTGACCCTGAACCTTAAAAATACCCCTTTACACCTTTACCCAAAAACTCAAAACTGACCCTGAACCCTAAAAATACCCCTTTACCCAAAAACCCAAAACTGACCCTGAACCCTAAAAATACCCCTTTACCAAAAACCCAAAACTGACCCTGAACCCTAAAAATACCCCTTTACACAAAAACCCCAAACTGACCCTGAACCCTAAAAATACCCCTTTACCCAAAAACCCAAAACTGACCCTGAACCCTAAAAATACCCCTTTACCCAAAACCCAAAACTGACCCTGAACCCTAAAAATACCCCTTTACCCAAAATCCCAAAACTGACCTGAACCCTAAAAATACCCCTTTACCCCAAAAGCCAAAACTGACCCTGAACCCTAAAAATACCCCTTTACCCAAAAACCCAAAACTGACCCTGAACCCTAAAAATACCCCTTTACCCAAAAACCCAAAACTGACCCTGAACCCTAAAAATACCCCTTTACCCAAAAACCCAAAACTGACCCCTTTACCCAAAAACCCAAAACTGACCCTGAACCCTAAAAATACCCCTTTACCCAAATACCCAAAACTGACCCTGAACCCTAAAAATACCCCTTTACCCAAAAACCCAAACTTATAACATTTTTACTATAATAATATACTTACCAATACTTACGTTGTAAAGGTATTGCGTTGTAAAAGTATTGCGATGTAAAAAAATGCGTTGTAATGGTAGTTCGTTGTAATGGTTCCTGCGTTGTAAAAGTTGCGTTGTAAAAGTAGTCCGTTGTAAAAGTTTTGTTGTAATGGTTACATACCCTCCAGCAACTATTGCACGATCTCCCTGATACCCTGGGTGAGCAAAATCTTAGAGAAACAAGTCAATATGGTCCTGGCAGAGTTACTCGAGAACAACCACCTACTCGACCTCTCCCAGACGGGTTTCCGTCCCATGCATGGGACCGAAACTGCCCTGGTTGCAGTGACGGAGGAGGCCAGGAAGATCTTGGATCAGGGAGGATCGGTGGCAATCATCCTCCTCGACCTAAGTGCCGCCTTCGACAATGTGAACCACAAAATTTTACTGCACCGACTCACCAGCTTAGGAGCCTCATGAAAGGCAATCGCCTGGCTTGAATCCTTTCTCACTGACCGTTCATTCCAGGTTTTTGAGGGTGACACCACCTCCCCCAGTAAGCCCCTTGGTTGCGGTGTGCCGCAGGGCCCCTCTTTGAGCCCTACGCTATTCAACATATACATGAGCCCACTAGCTGAGATAGTCCGTCCGTTCGGGATAAAAATCATCACATATGCCGACGACACTCAGCTAGTGGTGGCTCTCAATCACTCAGATACACATAAAGCACAGGACAACCTGAGGGCTTGCTTAGAAGAAGTCAGCAAATGAATGCCTTCCTCATGTCTTAAATTTAACGGAGACAAAACGGAGCTCATGCTCCTAGGCAACCCCCCTGCCTCCACAACCAACTCACTCTGGCCTGCCTGCCTTTGCCCCCCCCCCCACACCCATGGGCACAATAAAGTGCCTTGGCATCTGGCGTGACAAATCCCTAAGTTTCAACTGCCAAGCAGCCAAACTAATAGCCATTTGTTTCGAGCTACTCAGGCTTCTTCGTAGGATCCTACCCCTTCTGCCCTTCCAGGCAAGACAGGTCATGGTCCAAGGCCTTATCCTGTCCCGTCTTGATTTCGGAAACGCTCTCTATCTAGGAGCCCCTCAAACCACCCTACATAAGCTGCTGATCATACAAAACTGTGCTGCCCGAACATTGCTTCAGATCCCCCGTCGCCTCCTTGCCAAGCCCGGTCTGAGGGGCCTTCATTGGCTCCCAGTCAGGGAGAGAATCGACTTCAAGACCCTCTGCATCTCCCACCGAGCGTTTCGGAAAATGGGGGCAGCTATCAATTACTTCCTAATTACCCCCTACCACCCGACAAACAGCTCCGATCAGCATCCTCTTTTCTCGTCATAGTTCCTAGGATCAAGAGATCCAGATGCAGAGGCCGGTCATTCTCGTATAACTCAGCCAAACTTTGGAACACCATCCCCCTTCATCTGAGATCCGAGCCCAACCTACTCCTGTTCCGCAAACTCAGCTGTCTCACCTGCAAGTGTTGTTCATTTAGCGCTAGGATGCCTGAGGGTAGCTACCGCGCTCTACAAACCGTCTTTTCATTTAATTTCATTATGAAAGGGTCACTAAAGTACTAATGCAGTAGCCTCAATTCCTGATAACAAACATGCTAATTATAACCTTGACTTGCAGAAAGGGACCTCTGTGCAGAAGCAAATCTCTCTGGCTAGTGGAATTAGAATGCATTTTACGTAGACCTAGGATTTTATGCATAGCTTTGGGAGTGAGAAAATTGTGGTGCTGGTAAATACCGTTGTATCAGAAGAAAACTATTTATACCTAGGAGTAGGGGTAATAGTAGAAGAGGACTACTGCTCCTGCGTGTGGGGGTATGGAGCCCCCTACCATCTAAACATCTCTGAATTCCTGGAAGGGACCTTCAGTCCCAGAGATCCCTGCACTGTCAGAGTGCCAACGCTCAGAGAGGGGCTGGGCTGCCAGATCATCAGTGCTACAAAGTGTCACACCTGAGCCTGTGGCACAGGACACACATGGGTTGTGACCGAGCAGAGCCCATACCAAGGGCAAGCCCATCCATGCCCGACCAAGTGCAGAGGAGGTTGAGCTGGGCCCCCCTCTAGGTTTTTTAAACTCATGCAGGTACTGTGACTATACTGCCTTGTGTGTTTTGTGACCCCTTCATTGTTTACCTGCCCAAGTGGCCATGGGAAAGGAACCTTGTTTGCATGCTTTTGTGTGCATGAGCGCAGGAACGCATTTCCCTTTATTGAATCCAATTCTCTTATCAGGGATTTATATGTTTTAAGGCAGCCGCTGGCGAGGCGGTTTGCTGCTCCCACCATATTACGCTGCTCATCCTATACCCCCACCAGAAACTCCTTAGCGATAAATCCATTTAAAGTTTCTACAACTATGTAGACACGGGCTAGTGGGGGTCGACCATAAAGCTAAACTTTTTCTCTCTGCACCGGTTTGGGTTGGGACTACTTCCCTCAGACATTTCCAGTGCAAGGCGGGCCCGGGAGCGGTGGGAGTCTTGTAGAGAAAGAAGAGGCCAGGCCTATTTTCTTTCCTTTGTAGCTTGCTGAACCTCCTGTTATTTCCGCGTAGTGCCCTGGCTGTGCTATCTCTAGGTGGTTGTCTGGTCCAGTGCGCTTAGCACATTAATTTCACTCCTACCTCACATTTTCATGAGGTCCTTGCGTGGCGGGGAAAGAATAATGGGCAAAACGTAAGTGTAAGGGACAGAGTCCTTACTTCCGGAGTCTTTTTTTGATTTGTGTTGTCAATGTTGTTTCAAAGGAAATAGAACAAACCGAAAGGCATCTCTCTCTGGATTTTGGAGTTGCCGCTGGTTGTCCTTTAGCTTCCCCGGCAGGTCCATCCACAGGTCCCATCATTCCACCTGGATTAATGGTGGATAGGGCTACAGACTAGATGGCTGCCCTGCCCTTTCCATGTTTCTGCAATCCAGACGTAACGCAAATCAGTGACAGTGAACCTAGCTCCATAAGGAAGTATAAAATGAAGGATTGGGCCGTGCTAAATTACAATGCAGTTTCAGTCGTATTACTGGTCACAAGGAGTCTGTAGACCCCCACTTGCTGCTGTCTGGGCAGGCTTCAATTAGACCTACAGCTGAGGATGGTGTACTGCCACCTATCAACTGGGATGGCATTTTGGACAGATGCTCGTCTTCTGTGGATGTATGTATTTCTCCCTTGTTGGATAAGATTTGTTACCATGAACATACTGTTAGCCTGTTGATTTCTTCTTTAAATGTTGCCTCGGGTTGACAGTTTTATGTGCAGCCGCAGTTCACTACCTCTATTGATAATACTACTCCTTCAGCTGTCCCCTCAAGGTCACTGGATAGTGTAGGTTCTGACCATTCCTCCCAACTTTGAGGTAATTTGTCCCCCCCACAGTGAGGACAGAGCAAGAGGGGCAGATGGTTCAGGGGTTCAAACTTTAGGATTGGGTGCCCTGTACAGGGCACATCGATAAGGGCCTAACTCACAGATTCTGTTTGGGCTGGACTGTTCCCATGAGGCACAGGGTCAGACTGATTTGCATATAGCCATGTCTGAACTGGGGTGGCAGAGTGGGCTAAAGAACGGTGATGGATTAATACCAGATCTTTTGACTGGGTGTGAGTGTTTGATTGGTTCAGATGCTCTGTCCATTACCACCCCCTTTTGTACCGCTTTTCGCCGGCATAAGTGTGGCAGGGTATGCTCAGACGGTATACAACCTTTACAACGCAACTTTTACCACGACCTACCATTACCACGCATTTTTTACAACGCAGGATCCATTACAACGCATACCATTACCACGCATGTATTTACAACGCAGGTACTTTTACAACGCATACCATTACAACGTAAGTATTGGTAAGTATATTATTTTATTAAAAATATTATTTGTTTTTTTTTGTAAAGGGGTATTTTTGGGGTTCAGGGTCAGTTTTGGGTTTTTGGGTAAAGGGGTATTTTTAGGGTTCAGGGTCAGTTTTCAGTTTTTGGGTAAAGGGGTATTTTTAGGGTTCAGGGTCAGTTTTCAGTTTTTGGGTAAAGGGGTATTTTTAGGGTTCAGGGTCAGTTTTTAGTTTTTGGGTAAAGGGGTATTTTTAGGGTTCAGGGTCAGTTTTGGGTTTTTGGGTAAAGGGGTATTTTTAGGGTTCAGGGTCAGTTTTGGGTTTTTGGGTAAAGGGGTATTTTTAGGGTTCAGGGTCAGTTTTGGGTTTTTGGGTAAAGGGGTATTTTTAGGGTTCAGGGTCAGTTTTGGGTTTTTGGGTAAAAGGGTATTTTTAGGGTTCAGGGTCAGTTTTGGGTTTTTGGGTAAAAGGGGTATTTTTTGGGTTCAGGGTCAGTTTTGGGTGTTTGGGTAAAGGGGTATTTTTAGGGTTCAGGGTCAGTTTTGGGTTTTTGGGTAAAAGGGGTATTTTTTGGGTTCAGGGTCAGTTTTGGGGTTTTGGGTAAAAGGGTACAGTGTAAAAATTAAATATAATTAAATTTAAATTACATTAAATTAAATTGATTAAATTAAATTAAATTAATTAAATTAAATTAAATTAAATTAAATTAAATTAAATTACATTAAATTAAATTAATTAAATTAAATTAAATTAAATTACATTATATTAATTTGAATTAAATTAAATATTAAAAAATATTATATACTTACCAATACTTACGTTGTAATTGTATGCGTTGTAAGGTATATGCGTTGTAAATACATGCGTGGTAATGGTATGCGTTGTCATGGATCCTGCGTTGTAAAAAATGCGTGGTAATGGTAGGCGTGGTAAAAGTATGCGTTGTAACGTCATACATCCGCTCAGACGTGAGTCCCTTGCTCACTTTGCCACTGGATTCAAGCAAGCCGGGCTGAAGACGGCTGTAATGCCAGAAACCGGTCCCCGGAAGCTTATTTCCGGTCCAGGGAAGGCATGGCTTGGCAGTTCGGGCTGGACTGTTCCCATGAGGCACAGGGTCAGACTGATTTGCATATAGCCATGTCTAAACTGGGGTGGCAGAGTGGGCTAAAGAACGGTGATGGATTAAACCCAGATCTTTTGACTGGGTGTGAGTGTTTGATTGGTTCAGATGCTCCGTCCATTACCACCCCCTTTTGTATAACTCACAGATTCAAGCACCTCCTCTCAGCCTCAATCCTTCCTGAGCATCCTCCCCGCCTGCTGTCTCTATGTGGTCATTCTAACTGGAGTTCCCCCACCCAAGTGATGCCGCGAAGAGTCTTATGTGTACCATAAACATAAGGTATGTCATTGGTTGATCAATCAAACTGATTTCTAAATCCCTGAATATGATAACATCCTATTGGTAAGGAGGGAGGGCCCGTCACCCAAGGTTAGGTGGACCCATCACCCAAAAACATTAGAGGGCATTGTGTTGTTATCATTTGCAGGAACCCTGGTATGGCTAAGTGGTTGGTCAAGAGTGGGGCTGGGGCCTGTTTAGTGAGCGACAACATTAACCTTGTCCCCTTGGCATTTTTTTATAAGCATTTGTCACCCAGGAAAAGGGTGGGATCCCTGCCCTTGCCCTCCAGGATTGCTGCTGGGGATAGGTGAACAATCTCGACTTCCAACAGATTTCTTCCTCTCCATAACCTGGATAGTTTAGACTGACACCCTCGTCTGTCTACCAGCGATAGCGATATTCTGGCTACTAGTCTATAAATTACTTCCCTCCAAGATCCCCAATGTTCTTCCGCTACTCCTTCTGGAGTGTGCATGCTCTCCCTTAGTTATGTTGGGCCTCCTCTTTTATCCCACATAGCCCTGGAGTCTCACGTTTTACTTGACACAGCGCTGTGCCTGCACACCCATACTAAGATCTTCTCCTGGAATGTTGCTGCTTGGTGTCAAAACCTGAGGCCCCTGATTCGGGTCTTTCCACAGATTCATTTGACATCTGCCTGTTCCAAGAGACTTTTGGCCATATTTACCAATTTCTCATGCAGTGCAGTGCAGCATCCACAAAGTCCGTGCTGTGTGAGTAGGAGAGAGCAGGAGAGCAGCACATTTACTAAAATATGTCTCTCTCCTACCCTCTCCATAGTGTGGCTCTGAAATTAGCTGCCGTACCCCACGGAGACGCCATTGCATCATAGTGCAAAGATGTCTCCGTGAGTCATGCATAGGTTTTGTACTGGAAGCATACCCTTCCAGTTAAAAAAACAATGCTTAGACTAATTTTAAACATTCTCCCACTTGCATATGTGCTGTAAATTGCAGCACACATGCAAAGTCGGAAAATAAAGTAGAAATAAATTATTTCTCCTTTCGCGATAGGTATAAGGGTGAGTTATTTTCTGATGCTAAAGTCTGTCTACTTTATTTAGGAAATTGGGTTTTGCGTCAAAAACCTTGGATGGTTGCATGAGAATGCCCATGGTACTAAGTAATTCAAAGCAGCGCTACACGCTGCTTCGAGATACTTTCACATTTTTTACAGCGCTAAACAAGTTTAGAGCGGGAAAAAACTGGACAAAAAGATTTGGCGCCAACATGCTTCACATAAAATCTGACTCTTGGTTAGTTGCCCCAGACGCCTAGCAGGGTATGTCAATTTTAACCTGACTGCTGCCACCACAGGGAAGGGAAGACCCCCGGGAGATTTGTCAGTTTGGATGATCAAAACTACTGTTTGCTGCATGACTAGAGAGCTTGCATTGGATAGTGCTGACGTACAGTGTGTTTCCCTTTACTACAGGTAGTGCATACTACTTATATAATGTGTACTACAGGCATGGTGTCATTAGTGCTAAGCTTCAACAAACTTTTTTTTGTTTGTTTTATATAGCGCAAACCAGACCCGAAGATATCAGGTATCAGAGCGCTTTACATGAGCACCAATTTTGTTACAGATGGACACATTCATTTTAGTTAGGGATGGGGAGATTAAGTGATTTGCCCAGAATCACAGGATGTTGAGTGTCTCTTCCGAGACTCGATCCCGATTCCCCAGCCCTGAGGTCGACCACTCTAGCTGTAAGGCTACATCCTCTTCCCTGAACAGATTGGTTCACATATGGCTGATCTGCCTGCAGATTCTTTTAAAATAGCAGTAGGCATTTTTTAGTTGGATATTTGAGCCCTTATCTGTCGTGCTAGAAGATCCTATTGGTGATATGGATGAAGCCTGAGGTGTTTCTGGCCTCACACTCCCCCTGGTCAAGAAGTGGTCTACTGCTGTGTTACAGCTAAATGCTTTTACATATAGCAATTGTCTAACGGCATGCAATGGCAGGACCAATTTTGACCGTGAGAGGAGCCACATGTATCATCGCCAACAGTCCACTAGCCTTATTGACTATATCTTGTTAGATATTAGGTTGTGGAAATCCTCCGTAGACATGGCAGTAGCACCCAGGCACAATAGTGAACATAATGCACTGGGGCTGATATTGGGTGCTATGGGCAACGCCCTACTGAATACTTTTTATGAGGAACTAGACAGAAGGTTGGTACCAACCAATACTTGGCGTAGGTTCAAGTGCAGCTTTCTGACAGAATCAGAAATAGCAGTTGGAAAAGTCTTTGAAGTAGTGTCTGTTAGCTTGGATGCTGTAACTGCACATTTTAGGACCCCGGATGACTCAGCTTCCCTGTTGCGATTGAGCTTATGTTTTCCTCACTAAGGAACTTATTCTAAATAGACACTAGGCCCATTCCCACAAGGACACCTGCTGGGTGGCCAGGTGTTGCCTTTCCTGATCCATCAAAACCGGGTGTAGAGTCCCCATCTGGATAGACAGGTCACTCTAAAAAATCAATTGTTGATTCTAAAAGTGATTGGAAAACTTCTAAATGGGACAATATTCTGAGTGCCATCAAATGCAAGTATTGTCGTTCTTTTTGGTGCATCATCGTGAACGAGGACTCTGGCATCCATGCCCCATTGGATTGTAACATTTCTGCTGCTGCTTGGGTTGAGATCGTCTCCCAGTTAGATTCGGGAGTAGTTGACCAGGGATTATCCCAGGCTGCCTTTCATACTTAAGTCACCAGGGTGGCAAGTATTACCCCCTTCTGTAATATAATGGCTGAGCATTACCTTGATTCGGTGATGCAAACAGCCCAGAGAATTTCTAACATTGAGATCTCTAAAGCATTTAATTGGATTCTTAAAAATAAAGGCCCAGGTTTGGATAAGATGCCAGGTGATCTTTTATACTTATAAGGATGCATGGGGTCCTTATTTTTCCTCTGTTCTTTAGTGCTATAGTGTTCGGTGCCTCTTTGCCTTTGACTTGGGTGGGGTGAAATGACCCAAACTTACTACAGACCAATCAGCCTCATTGATAGTTCATAAAAATTGTATAGTCAGATAATTTTGAAAAGGTTGAATGAGTGGATGTCCAATTTCAAGGTAGGTGGGTTTCAGGGATGGCTTAGGGACAATTGACCAGGTGATCCGCCTGCAATTGCTAGACTGGAATTACATTTACGTGGGGAAGGCAGCGGACTTTATGTTATATTTTTGAATCTTCAGTCTGCTTTTGATCTAGCCCTCAGGGAATCTCTGTGGAAGGTATTAGCAGAGATGGGGGGCCCTGAATCTCTTATGGAAATTTGTACTAGACCACATTCGACCAATTATTCCCAGGTCAAATGCGGGCCTCAGGGTAAATTAACACAATCCAACCAGTATAATCATTGAGTAATGCAGTGGTGTGTGCTGGCTACAACCCTTTTTCTCTTATATATAAATGATTTAGTATCACAGATTTGGAAATATAAGAGTCACGCCTTACATCTTGCCATGGTTAAGATCCCAACCCTACTGTTTGCAGGCAATACCCTTTTATTATAGAAATTCCCTATCCACTTCGACGCAGCGCAAATTCCCCTACCATGCGGGCAAATTCCACACGTGCACCGAACAGACATGACATTGGACATGGAAGGGGTTATAGGTCTGTAGAGTATTCTGGATTGTTTTGGGTCCTTCTGCAAGCAGCTGATGCTGAAGATTAACCTCGGCAAGACAAAATACATTGTTTTCAACCCATGTCCTGTTAAAATCTGGATTGTGGCGTAAACATTATCGGCGCCATCTTGTCCTTTTCAGATCCATACGTGCACGTAAGTGGCAGCCATTTTGTGTGCCATGGCCTCTCTGCCCACTGCCAATAGCCTGCGTGTCTCTCCCCCTCACTCCCCGGCCTCGCAAGCATCCCACCCCCGCGCCCCGACAGCCCCCGGTCTCTCCTGCTTGGGCCATAAACGCACCTCCAGCGCGACCCTGTCTCCGAGCCACATCCCGTGCTGAACCCCCTCACTCTGTCATCTCATTCATAGAACAGGCCCTTTTGATAACCTCTTCCTCCCTGCCTGATTGTCCGGCCTGATCCCAGGCCATCACCTAGCCCAACAGATACGGTTTATTGCCCCCTACAGTAGGACCTCGCCTCACATCAAAGGAGCGGGGATTAATCAATGACTTCACACCCCTAGATCCAACCGATCGCCCGCATTCCTGTTCCCAGCGGAATGTCCAGCTGCGCGATAGCCATCATGCTGAGATTTGGGTGGGGACCCCTACTGTAGATATGTGTGAGAACGGGCCTGAACCGGGGATTCCAAAGATGCCTTTTTCGTACTTCAAAGCAATACCACTGATGTCATAAATGTAATAAAGCCATAAACTTGTGTTTGGTAATCTCGAATGGTATGAGAGGCGGCTAACGCCGGGCAGATACTGAAGGGTTCTTGGTCGAATTCGGCTCTACCTTTTTACAGTCCAACTACTCATGCAAACCCAACTCTCAGTGGAGTGGCTCTTGAGAGTTCAGATGTTCAATTATCTGGTGGTTCCACTCACCATAGACTTGATTGGTTACCCCATAATCAGAAGTGAGTGTTCAAAATACATTGTGGGGTTATTGTGAGGGCTCACTGCAGCCCTTTTTTCACTTGGTGATTCCAGCCCTTAAAATCTACAAAAAACAGGCCCTAGGAACCACTCTGTAAGGTAGAGAGCTTTTGGGTTTCCAAGACACTATACCCTTACAAATTATAGAAAATAATTTTAATGAAGAACCTAAGTAACTTACCAGCTAGCACCCGTGTGCACCCCTACATCTAGTTTATGGCCTTAGACACAACAATGACACAGCTGGGTTAAGATGGCTTTTTTTCTGGCTGAGACTCTGAGTTAGCCCAGAGCTTGTGACATTTCATATGGCCATAGATGACCTGTAAGACTGCCTGGCTTTGGGTAATGGAAGATCGGCTTATACCGACCACCAAATTCTATACCGTCTTACGGCCTGGTCTCTTACTGTTTCTTTTTTACAGATCAAAGTAGATTACCATCTGGAAGCATTCTTGGATACATTTGAACACCCCCTAACCCCCTTGTAATTCCTTTCTATGTTAAATTTGCAAGGGATATTGCCTATTTACTCTTTTACAGTCAAATGGAATTGTCACCCTAGTGATTGGGACAGATTCTGCCTGTTCTGCTCTCAGGTGGACAAATCGGCTGAGCATGTCATATTTTTATGTTCAACTTACCAAAGCATCAGAAGGAAGTTGATATGCTGCAACCTGGGATTAGGAATTTTAGGACAACATACTGAATTTCGGACCAGACAATGCATTGTGTTGTCTTTCTCACGATTTTTTATGTACACGAGCAGGCTATTTCTATTTGTGCTGCAGAATGTTGCACACACAGAATAAGCAAAAACGAGGAGAAATAAAAGTATTTCTCCTTGTTTTTCCATTCTAATGCCTGCTCTTGCATGGCATTAGTCTTTGGCGCAGCCTCAGATTTACACCTCCTTGCAATGCTGGGCCAGCATCAAAAGCAATGGATTTTGTAGTAGAACGCCCACAGATACACCAATTGTATGTCCCTTTTACGCTACGTGATGCATGTAAAGAGGCCTTATTTACAAGGCAGCACTAAGCCACAAAAACTGGCTTAAAGTCAACTTTGTAAATATGTAAAGGGCATAATATTGCCACCAGAACATCTCTAAAAGTGATGTTCTGGTGGCGATATCTTCTTGTAAATATGCCCCTCTGTGTTTTGTGGACTGAAAGGGTGCGATGGAGCTCAAGAATGGTGAGCAGACAAAGAGAACTGAGGTAGCGTCCAATAAAGCAGCCCAGTGCTTAGTGTAGTGCAGGGTGGAGAAGGGTAGGTCGAACGTTAATAGGTGTAAAGGAAGGTATGTCTGATTGTTGTGGTTGTATAGAGATGCAAAACAGAAAATATACTAGAGAAAGTATTAGAAGTAGTTCACCTCAAAAGATTTCCGATAGTATGTACAGTTTTTGAAGGTTGCCTATTGTGTGTTCGGTTTTTGAAGGTTGCCTATTGTGTCTGCAGTTTTGTGCAGTTTTTATGGATGTGGTGGAAGTGAGGTATTGAGGATTTGTAAGTAGAGTATTGGACCTGAATGCTGATGTACGTACGATTGAGCATAAACGTCATGAGCACTGTATCACATTTATAATAAGTCACTTGGGTGCAAAAACGTATGCTGTTTACCATTTAAATGAAGGAGAATAATGGAGATGTAAACTTTTGTGATAAATGAATAAAAAAAAATCCTGGTCTAGTTTAACACTACAGCACTTATAGCCAATTGAAATAAAAGACATATATTTCCAATAAATCGTCTGAAATTGTGATGAATGCACTGCCTTCAATAACAGTGCAGTATTTGTATCTCTCCAGACTACATTTGACTATATTGTATAGGTGGAGGATTATGGGCATGGTTATTTGTTTTGAGGTTCTACCAACTTGTTGTCCTCAGGCAAGTTGTTGTCTAATAATTCTCTGCATTATTTTTGATGACAAACTCTTTTGTGGCACATATTGAGAAGCTTACCACGTGCTTCTTTATGCTTAAAGTAATCAGAAAAATTATTCATATCCTGCAGAGCTGCTCCAGAAAAATCCATTTCATGCCCTTATCATTGCTAAATTAGACAATTGCAATGCTCTTCAGGAGAATTGTCGGCTATCGCCTCTAAAAACGACTACTTAACCAGAGTGCTTATTCTGGGGCTCAGCAGGAAAACTAGTATTTCTGTCCATCTACCTCTCTTTTACTGGCTCCCTATGAGCAGGTGTTGGTTATTGAAGGTCCTATGTTTCTGGACCATATCCAGCCTCGCCACTGACAGTTACCTGGCTTCTCTTCTCTCAACCTATGCCGCAACTGGATACCTTCAATCCAGATCTTTGCAATATGCTTCCCTACAAGACATAAATATATATGTAACATAGTCTGGTTCTCTTGTAGAACCCTCTTTTTGAACTAAGATCACAATGTACAAAGCTGCAATAAAATTTGCCCCAAGAGCAGGCTAGCGAAAGGCAGAAAATGCTTTTGCACCAAAACACAGAAAACTAGTAGCAGCTAGATCAGAATGGTCTTAACCGTATGAAATATATTCTAATTGGTGGAAAGCAGGCCCAAACATAACTGTTGAAAGATCATGTTGTTGAAGAGTCAGATTGACAAAGCATTCACTCAGTCAGGACAAGGCGTGTCACTCGCACCATTTTCAATGTCTAGATGTCAGCCAGTAGGAACAGCTGTGGCATGGGGGATGGCAAGCATGTGGTCATCTGTAGACTGGTGTGAGATGCTCTGCCTATTATTAAGCCAAAGTGGGTCTCCACAAGATTTGCTTCTTCTTACCGTGAACAAAAAAAGATAAAAAGTTGTTGAGCCCCCAGATGTACAATGGGGGTAACTGTCAGAACAGGGCACAATGGTTCAGTAAAGGCTAGCCTGAACAGCCACAGCAGCTATGGTATTACAATACATAAATGAAACGTTTTGCTTTGATAACCATGTGCCAAGTTACTACCCCTCTAGGTGCATCTGCTGTCTTTCCACTAAAATATACATCACTGATATCCTTATAGGTCAGTGTCCCTGCTGGTGGGCACCTGTACTGACTTATTGCTGTGGAAGGTTATGCTCTTAAAATTTATTGTTAGTCAAGCACATGATGCCTTAATTCCACTAATATACTTACTGCATACCTAGGAAAATATAAGATTAACTTTGGAATGAGGTTCTTTATTTGTTTTAACTTTTGGTTTCTTGTTTTATTGCCCAATTCAGCCTTCGGAAAGCTTATTCAATCAATCCAAACACCAAGCAAAACATGTGTCAGCTTAAAGATTTTAAGAATGTAGAATGCAGTACAATGAACAAATATTATAACACTGAAGTGACTTATTGCCGCAAAAGTGTTCATTCTAGGAATGTGTTATTTTCGCCCTGTGCAGTCAATGGCACATTATGTACTCCTCTTAAGTTCTTAGTATCATAACTGAACAGACGTAAGTGAATTGTTTGGTGCCTTCTTTTCGTAGAAAACAAAAGTCTCAGTTCAGTCATCAAACAAGCAGATTTATGTGATGTACAGCTTTTCATAATCACATACTATCTCACCCAGTCAAACAATGCATGTTATGCAGAGTTCTACAGTTTTACAAACTTACAAAGTTCACTAGAGGATGGGAAACTGAGGTGTGCTGTCTTTGTGTTTCAGGTAAGCCGGAGAAAAGGTATAGCATGAGAGGGTGCGCTACCAAGGATGCCTGTGAAGTCGGACTTCTCAGCATGGCATTATCTAAAGCATATCATTATGAGTTCAAGTGTTATCCACCCAAAAAAGTTTAAAATGACCATAGACTTCTAAAATCCATCCTTTTCTCAGCCTTGTTAATCATAGGTAGCATCATGAATAATTCCCTGGGACCATCTGAACCATCTGATGCCAAGAGTTAGGTTTTATGAACAGGACAACAATTTGAACTAACCACATCTCCTTATCACCATCCTGGCTACAGATAATTAGGCCAAAGTGATGCATATTGTAACAACACCATGCTGTTTATAGGCCAATCCCACTTCCATTGGGCCAGCTTTGTCTGTAGGTTGGGTTCCACCTGGAGGCACAAGGAAGCCTTCAGCATTTATTATATGTACATATATATGTATGTCACTTATAGAGAGCAAATGGAGGGATGCGGATGGTAGATTTTGACAGTACAGAGTGGGCGGACAAAGAAGAGATGGATTTTTGGAGCAAGGATACAGCCTGAGTGGTGAACGTTGAAGAGCCATAAAGAAGACAGCCACCATGAACATTATAGTGAACATGTATATGATTAGTCAAAACCTAAGTACATGATATCTTAGTATTGCACAACATTTGTGATGTACTTGGTCCCAGAGGTCTCATTGGGAGCCGAAGGGTGCATGGGGCAGGTTTGACCAATGAATTGAATTTCAAAGAGGTTTAACTTCCTACTGACATCGTATCTGAGATAAATGAGAATTTGAAAGAGGGATACCATGGCTGATCTTTTTTAATTTGTCTGATAAACATTGAAATATGCTGCAGGCTGTATGGCTAGCTACCCGCAACCCTTTCTTCCCAGTATGATCTTAAACTTGAGGGCTCCTTCCCAGGACTGACAAGAAAAGGCCCACTAACCGCTGATAGAGTACTCTGAAAAGTGCAGATGATCAAACTCTGTAGCTGATCATCCCCATGTTCTACTCCACCTCAGGTCAATGTCCCCCCACACCAATTTTCCACACTTGTGCAACACAGAATGCACTTATATTTGTGGGACTTTCCTGATTGTTCCCATATGCATCCTGCTCTGCCATATCACATTTTGTGGGTGTATCAAGTAAACACAGGGAAAGGGGCCTCGGCAAACACATCTGTCATTAAATTGACCTTGATACTTTTCATACTTTTGCACCTGGCTACTGTGATGATGGCAGCATGACACATTTTTGGTTTGGAAATTGGAAGCAGCTTTCTTCATGTATCTTTGAGCCTTTGTGACTATTTGTAAAGATCATCTTTTGTGTGGTATTCCCCTAGATTTTTGCCTTTTTTTGCTGTATTCATTTTTGCTGGCCATTGGACTGTGTACACCTTACTACTGCTAATCAGTGGCAAAGTGCTTGTGATCTCCTCAATAAAAATATTAGAAACAGTATACCACTAAGCAGCATGTTTCTTTTATTTGTTTAGTCCCTAGTAGATAGCACCACATGTATCCAGTTTTATACAATGACTTTGCCCCAATAGGGATGAGGCATGCTTTTGATGGTCTGGTGAAATATTTCAATAAGGTGTGTCATTGGTCCGCTGCCTTTATTACTGAGATGAAGACACACATAGACTCTGTAGACTGTTAGATCATTGTGATTGATAGGAAAGCAGTCTTTCTGGTGGGGAGATAATACCATTTCAGTCCTAATACACTGTCAGTTTTTATGTTTGGAAGTGATTGCCCTGGTGAGGTGCAGAGGAAGAAGACTTCTGCTTCTCAGTGAATGCCTGCTTCATACTTGGCAGAGCCAGCTTCCAGGGTGTGGTCCTAGAACATCATCACCTGAATATTGACTGACATAAGTATTGTATCTAAAATGTAATTTACAAAAATATTGCGCCTTTGGGGTTGAATAAAGAAAAACTACTCCCAATGGGCTATATTTGAGTAAATCCATGTTTTTGTCTTTGAGCCAATACTTTTAAAAATAATATTCTGACATATAACTGTTTCCAGAGCAGACCCACTGGGGAGGTTAGAGCACACAAACTGTTGGCTACTGAATTGAGAACTTGATCTATGGAGAAGCCAATGGGTAGTGGTCCAGCAGCTCTTCAACCTTTTTCAAATTCTGACACAGGTGTGATTAAGTGTTGACTGTAGATTTCAGCAACACTAGGCATTCTGTTCCCATTTAGTTGCTTGCTTCTATGGTGTCTAAAAGATAAGAATCAGCTTCCAAGAGGAAACTAATGGGCATAGGGTTGAGGGTGTTGTATTGCAAGCTGAATGTGCCATAGAGGGTATGGCATGACAAGTATTGTACCACTGAGCTAGTTTGTACCCAATGAGCTTTCTCAAGGCTCATGTTAGCATGAAATAGTATTTTGGTGAGATAAGACAATGAAATAAAGTTGGTGTATGTTCAACAAATAATGTGTCTGGCTACATCACTAACCATGGGATTTTCAGTCTAAAAAAACGTAAAGCTTTTCCCCACCAGTGTATGCAACATCTCAGAAATTTCTTGGGCAGACTATGGGACTGATTTATGAGGAATTGACTCAGGAGAGCACCTCAAGTCTTCCTGCTGTGCTTCCCTACGCCAATGTGAAAGGGCAGGAATGCACTGTATTTATGAAGTAAGGTGCATTCCTGTCCTTTTCCCCCTTCTGTGGCACACAATTTGCTTCCTAGCACCAATGTTGGCACGCTTTCACCATGGTGCAAGGGTGCCTCCATTTCATGCAGGTTTGTTTATGAGCTGGAAAGGATACCTTCCCACAGAAAACATACGGACACAAAACAAACCAAGAGCCTTTTTACTCTTTCTATGTGTGCTGCACAATGCACAACACAAGGAAAGCAGAAAAAACGAGAAGTAAAAATATTTCTCCTTGTTACGCCTGCTCTGGGGAGGTGTTTGTTTTTGGTGCTGCCCCAGGTTTACGTGATAAAGGAAATCTGGGGCAGCGTCAAAATCCATGGGAAAACCCACATCAATGCCCATAGAATGACTCCTTGATGTAGAGTAAGGATAGGCATCAACTTGCACTTCTTTGTCTTACTCCATATCTATGAGGCCATGCAAAGGCACGCAAAGTTGCTTTGCTCCATCTCATAGGTGTGAATGAAGTACTAGAGCCGCTGTAGTATCAAAAAAAGTGACTTAACAGCGGTGCAGCCCGCTTGTAAGTGACACCCTGAGTCTTCTGTATGAGGCTTAGAACTGTAACTCAAAGATCAACATGAAGGCTCCAATTCCAGAGAAGTCTCATGTGGTGTTTGTTTTGGAACAGATGATCATTTTCAGATTGTGACTATTGAGATAGTGGAGGGGACACTAATATGTGACACGGACGAGGTAAGACACAGAAGATGAAGTCCTCTGCACGATGCTCAGGACCACCACCCAGAAATAAACAGGAAGCCTGTGGTGCGTTAGCACTGAGCCTTGGGACCCACATAACTGCCAAGGTTTCAGATTTCTTATGATTGACATTTTTATAATTTCAGTGTAATTGTGAGTGACATTCAGCGCCTGTGAATGACACTTTTTTTTAGCCTAACCAAGCAATGTATAGGAGAGAAACCTATAAATATCAGAATTTACACCCATTTGAGCAACAAGAATCTCAAAAAAGATCTTAAAACTGCTACAAAGCACCAGAAATGGAAGGGTGCTAACCTAGTGCCCCACTGTAATTTTTCAAAAGACTCAACTTAGGCTCATGGTGACATGCTCTAAGTTAGTCAATTAAATTAGGATTCATTGGAAAAGATTATAGCTGCCAAGTTTGTCTGCACATGTGTGAACTTTCCGTGTCTGCATTGTGATCGTGTGGGACACTTCAGTGCCTTATGAGTGACCCTTTGACTGACACCTTTATGCATGCAAAACTAAAAAGTTACCCCCAGTTAATTATATCAATATGACATATGACTCTTCTGTTTATAAAGCCCAATTCCTGCTGGATTTCCTCAGCTTCTGAACTGCAGTTATTTTTTCGGCTTTAATGTAACTTTTGAGATATGATCCCAGCTGTGTGAAATGTGTGTCAGTCTTATAGCTGGACAGGAGCTCACACACTTTTCCAGTGAAAAGGAAGTGGAAAACATTGTTCCTGTACATGGGCACCTCTGAAACTTGGAGCCCTTCATGGTGAGAGATGTTTCTAAGAGCATCCTCATCCCAAGGTACAAAAAGAACAATTGATGGGCAAAATGCAGGGCAATGTCATACATTCACCCCAGTACAGAGATCTAGGCCTAAATCCATTGTTTTTTTGCTCACCATGCCATTCCAGTTTGGACCCAGCCATATGCAAATCAGTCTTGCATATGGCTAGGTCTAAACTGGGGCGGCATGGTGAGCAAAAGAACAATGGATTTAACCCAGAACTCTTGATTGGGGCGAATGTTTTGATTTGTTCTGCATTCTGTCCATCAATTGCCTCTGAGAGATCTTAATATCCAGAAAAGCTGTCTTTTACTTCTGGGAACTTTAGTGATAGGATAGAGTCTTCAGTGCATTACAGTGATGAGTGAGGGCCCCAACCACCAAACACCCATGACAACTTTGCATAGCTGAGAGCACTGCTGTCTAGCTTCATCTGTGACACTGCAGGTACAATGCTTCTGTAGAGCTGTCAAATGAGGTTAAGCTGTGAAGTCTCCAATGGGGTAAGTTGGCAGAGCAGCGCAAAATGTGTTTAGTTCAGGTGATATCACTGAGGGCCATATTTCGGTAAGTTGGAAATGCCGATTCCTAAAAAACAAATTTTACTGATTCGGTATTTAGCAATCAGTATTTCATATGTAGGGAATAATTCGGTAAAAAATACTGATTCGTTAATATTCCTAATTACCCAATCGGTAATACTGATTCGGTAATAGGGAATACCTACCCATTCATTCCTATGGGCTTGGAGGCTCATAGGAATGAATGTTAAGACATTCAGTATTACCGGTTCGGTATTACTGAATCAGTAATACAGGGAGGTATTTTAAGGGTGCCAGGGTGTCCAAAGGACACCCTGTTGCACCCCTGATATGTGCATGTGTGCACATGTGGCACACATGCATGCCCCAAGGGCATGGATGTGTGCCACATGGCACTTTTTAAAAAGCAAAAATTGGCTTTTTTAAATGAATTCGGTAATAATCACCAACTTGAAGTTGGTGGTAATTAACAAATTCCTAAGGCCCAGAAGCACTCTTAAAAGTGCTTCCTACATTGCATTTAAGGAATCGGTATCACCGATTCCTTAAATGCAAATCCATAAGGAATCGGTATTAAGGAATCGGTATTTACCGATTCCTTAGTACCGAATCATCCCTACATCACAAATGCATGAATACCGGTCGGTAACGGTGAAATTTACCGAATTTCACCCATACCGACCGTTATTTGGGCCACCTACATATGGCCCTAAATCACTTCCAAAGGATGTTATTTGATGAAGCTTCATTTGTTACTGCTCAGCTCCACTTTGGGGGGAAATTGGCTCATTTGAATGTAACTTTAAGTCCACTGCTTTTGACTGCCTAAAGCCTGTTGCTTTGAAGAGTTAGCCAGCTGCCTAAACTCCAAGGTAGAAGTCTCATTTAAGATTGGCCTTACAGTAACAGTAGTAATCCAAAGGGGTAATGAGTGCTCTCCCACAACACCACAAATATCTGCTTGTCACAGTAGAGTCAAACATATACTGCTGTTTCTTTCTTGTAAATCTAATGAGGGTTATTGAATAATTTCCATTGCGTGTGGTGTTTTTTTTTCTAAATAAAACTTAGCATATGCATTAGACTTGCCAAAAATTATAAAGGAATGATAAAGTGATCAACACTGAAGATCCAACCTCTTAAACTTAAAAACCACTTGTAAGATTAAAAGACAGCTGAATTTTAAATTAATAATGAATAATATGATCCACCTAAAATACAGGGAAACATGGTTTTGCAATGTATGCATTGTGGAAACAAATTATTAAGAAATGTCATGAAGATTTCATTTTGCATACGGGGAAAAATAACACAGAATCAGAATAAATATTTTCTTGAAACCGAGTGAGATATCTGTTTTTAACATTCAGAGGAGCTGATGGATCCCAATGAAAATAATTTGTGTGCTCTGTTCATTTAACCGCCAAAATGCTGGGAAAGATTCAGCAAAGTGGGGGATCTATCAGCCTCAGTTTTCCCAAGCTGTGTTTGGCAGCCTTCCTCAGACTCAGCAAGCTACGATAGAGTGCTTGCAGTGATCAGGCCGCTTCAACAGCATGTCTGGTATGGGTGAACAGGGTGTAGCATCGGCATGCCTGGTTCAAAGCTAGTTGGACCCACAATGGTGACTGCCCCCTGCATGGCATGGGCTGCGGACAGTGCCACTGTCTAGGTGTTGATGACCCGCTCAGGCTGCCGGCTGAAACTGAAATATGGCCGCTCCGGCAGTGACCACGATCTGGGATGGGTCACGGCTGTCATCACATTACAGCCGCCTGGCACGACAATGCAGGGTGCCCGCTGCCAAATTTATACTGACTGTTGCACTGCCTGCTCATGCCGCAGGTGCCCGGTCATGCCTATGAGTGTCTGTAATCATTGCCTGTCAGAAGAAATCATTAGGCACGGCAAATCATGCAGACACTTATTCACTCTAGTCGCCACGTGACATAGGTGAATCTGAATGAGGTGCCGTGCCTGAAGTTGTTACACTGTAGCCCCCAAATCCAGCCAAGAGCGAACTGAACTAGCCTCCAAGCATGCTGCAAGCAGTGTAGACCAAGAGTTGCCAGCTTCCTGTCAGTGGTGCTAATTAGCAGCTAGTGCTAGGCTTGACAGCTGAGGAGGCGCTATAAATGCTTGACAATCCATTTCAGTGTGGTGATGCGGACCATCACACTAAAATGCATTAGTCTAACCCCTAATGTGTGGTCCTTGCCAGGGCTGGATTCAAATCAGGAGCAGTGTCCTGATGATTGTCCTATCCAAAGGTTAGCAGAAATACCTTCAGTAAAACACGGTTATCTGTGAGGATTGGGCACTAAGGAAAATTCATTGTGTTAACACTTTGAAAATAAAACTCTCCTGAGAAAATTAATGCTATTTATCCATCAAGGGAGCAGCAAAGCTCTATATATTCCTTGCTCTTTCATTGGTGAAGAGCGACTCTTGCTAGTTTGTAAATGTTTTTTACTGCATGTAGGAGCTTATTTATGAGAGGTTTGCATCATGTTTGCCCCATGCAACCTGGTACATGTGTGACGCAAACCTCTAAGTCAGGTGCAGCACATATAGAAAGAGAAATATGCCTCAGATGATTGTTTTTGTGCAGGAAAGTGCAAAGGTTACTGCGCTAGGTTGCCAAAAGGGCACCAGCGCAAGAGAGAGGACAGGAATGTGACAAATTGGCCGAAATACAGTGCATTTGTGCCAATTCCCTGTCAGGCTGCGCACACAGCATGACTTTCTCATAAATGAGGCCCATGGTGTTTACAATACACCAACCTTTTGCTTTGCTATTCTCAGAATATTAGGGACAATTAGAGACTCTCCACTAGTCCTTAATATTGTAAAAACAAGGAACTCTAACCAATCCACCCTCCCATAAACATTATCTACCTTCCAAACACTCTAAAACCACCTTCCCTTCTTTTACAGGTGAAACATCCAACAGATCAACATGACATCCTCTTAATTGTTATTCCTTGCTCATTCCTTAACATTGTACCTCCATCGACTGTAGGCATATTTTGCGCATTGTCCATGAACTGGAAATGTTCCCATTCACAATGGACTCTAATTCAGGTCCATAACCATCCCTGAAAGCATGACTTATAACAAGATACCTTTGTGCTGTTGGTATACAAAAGAGATGAAAGAAAAACCTTTATTAAAAAGATTTCAAAACTTAGCACCGAGTAGCAAAGCAAGGGGGCAAGCAAAACTGGGTTATAATACATGGGATTCTACAATCCCTAGATAATACCTGCCTTTATTTCTTTTTAATAGGCGAGTTGAGACGTACCCAGTCACCTTTTATAAGAATTGCGGCAGACATTCCGATGAGAGGTCACAGTGCAGAATTAAAACAGCTGTTTCTAGCATACAGTGACAAGCAGAAAGCTCATATTTATAGCAACATATTTATTTTTTCACTCCTTAGGTAATTCTAGGAAAGTTGGAATCTTTTTGCATGATTCTTCACATTGTGATCCACTGCAGTATTTTTGATGTCTTTAACTACTAGAAATTACATTTTTATTCTTCCTATTCGCAAACATGTTCTTCCTTTCATATGAAGGAGCTATGCATGAAGAGCCATATGTATAATTTGTTCAGGCAATATAATGCAGCAAGCCACATTGTTTCTCTATGCTGTGCACCATTTCTACAAAGATATGGTGCTTTCCTGCTACTTTGAAGTGCTGTAGCACTTTTGACTGCCTAGTTCCAACGCATGCCCACTTACACCATAGTGCATTGATGCCTGTGTTACAGGCAGGATTGTTTGTGTGTAGGAATCCCTTCCTGCACTAAAACATAAATAAAACATAATGGTTTTCAGGTGCACAATGAATGGGACAAGAGAAAGGGGCCATGTGTGGCTGTGCAGAGCAATAAATATAGGTGACATGCACATTGCTGATGGTATCTTGCAATTTGAGGAATAAACTATATATGGCCAGCATGACTTAAATCTGCTGGCAAGACAGCACATTGCATTATTAACAACTGTTCAAATTTCAGGGTTATGTTATGTTATTGTAGATTTATAGAGCGCATTATCACCCAGAGGTTTCTAAGCGCTGCCAGTGGAAGCCCTGCGCCAGGTGAGATGAAAGTGGCCTGCTCAATTAGATTTGATGGTCCATAATACATCTGCCATTATAAAATGAACACCTTTTACTTGAGTGACATTAGCACATGACACTTTAAATCTCATTAAATGCAAGGCGCCACCCCCCTTAGGGGAGTGGCGTCGTTAGTGGCAGCCAAAGGGCCGACCCCGGCAGTGAATCACTTCCGGGTCATCTGACCCGGAAGTGAAAGTAGGTAAAAAAGACCAATGGAAGCGGGGCTTATTAACGCCCCGGAAGTAGTCGAAGGGCGCGAGGCTTAAAAGCCTGCGTCCATCTTAGGGACCCCCTCTTCGTCCACTGACCGCCCAGGAGTCGGATGTCTCGGGAAGAAGGCATCGCGGGACCGTCGCGTCGAAGTGTGGCAGCGAGGGTCAATCCGACTCGTGATTTAGGTTAGTGGGCCATTGCAGTGTGTTGCGTGGTGATCGCAGGGGTATGCATGCGTTAAGGGCGTGCGAGTGGTTTTTATGGGAGAGAGCATGCGAGACGGAGGTGGGGAAGCGTACGGCTCGGGTGCGCGTGTAAGTGTGAAGAGGGGTTGCGGGTTGCAGGCATCGTGAGTCGCGGGCACACGAGAAGACTTCGGAGTGTGTGCGTGTTAACGAGAATCGCACAATTGCTGCATGTCGCCTCAAAGCAAACCTTATCACTGCTTATTAGCCGGTAGATGTTTGTCAGGGCTGAAGCTTACATTTAATATGCAAAGTAGCACGCCTGAACATCTGTAAGGGAGCCCCATAGCTGGCATGCTCTCCAGCAAATGACACTTTAAACATGACACTTTAAATCTCATTAAATTAGCTATACTCAGGTGGCAAAAATGATATATTTGTCTCACATTATAGACTTATAGCCCGCCGTAGCGGGCTATACCAGCTATTAAAAGCCCGCTCCCTTGTTAAAGGCCCAAGCCGAAGGCAAGTGAATTTAACAAGGAAGCAATACTTTAATAGCCGGTATAGCCCTGCAACGAAGGGCTATAAGGCTATTAGAACATTCTAACACCAGAGTGCAGAATGTTCTAACAAAAAAACAAAAAAGGCCTCTCGAAGTTCGAGGGGATTTCAATCCCCCTCGAGCTCTGAGAGGCCTTTGTATAACATTGGAATGTTGCTTTGCGGGACTTTAACGGGCCGTAGAAGCAGGGAACAATCCATTGTCTTCAAAGGAGTTCCCAACAATCCACTGTTTTAATGTACATTAGACTCTGAAGTATTTCAGATGTTAGAAATATAGTAGAGATTTAAAAAAAAAGAATAATCACTAAGACAACATCAATATTGGTTTCTAAATGTCAAGCATGGGCCTCGGTTATGAAAAAAGAGAGCCTTACTGTTGGTTCACTAATACAATATTAATAGTAAAAATATTGATAGAAGAAATATTGAAAAAAAAATATAGACAGTAAACATATCGACTCCCTATACTTAAACAGGTAAGTACAAAACTTTGAATACAAAATATTGAAGTTAAAAAAATAGATGTAAACAATATCAATTTAAAACTATTAATAAAATGAAATATATATTTAAAAGATAAAATATTAATATTAATATTCACAAAATAAATTAAGTTTAATATTCATTTTAACTAAACATACAAATTAAACGTAATTAAAAAAATATAAGCGCACACACATAATCATTTATACATATACATATATTTACTTTAAAATAGGTTATTAACTATTAACTTTATTTAACTTAAACTTTTAAATTATATAAAATAATTATATACATATATCAATAACTTTAAATTAAAAAAACATTCTATAATCAATTAAAACATTAAACTAAGAAAACAAAACTAGACATCAATTTTGCAAAACAATAAATACAACACTAGAGAAAATGTTGGATAGCGAAAAAAATGTATTTACTATTCCAACTGCAATAACTGAGTGCAACAGTAGGGAAAGTGCTGGATAGCCGAGAGGTAAAAATCACTATTCTCACTCCAATGAGTGCAACAGTAGGTGAAAGTGCCGGATAGCGGAGGGGTAAAAATTACTATTCCCACTCAATTCAAAATGGCACTTGAAAATAAAGATCGAGAATTCCCCACACTTATAGTGTGCGATTATTTTTACTGTGGTCAATCTAACATTGAATATTTAAGAAATAGGCTTCAAATTGGTTTCAAAGATGCAAAAGTTAGCACAATCAAGCATAAAACGCTTTGGGAACAAATAGTTCAGTTGCAAGATGGACTACCAAACACGAGCTACATACGCTGAGTCATCAACGTGATGGCATTCACATTGAAGGGAATTCATTGGCTGATGAAGCCACGAAGGGGGCTGTGCAATCACTCATTCAAAAACGAAAATAGACAGTGAAATAATACTGGCTGTTAATGCTTCAAGCAAAGGCAGTGGTGCAGCTTTACCTTAAAAGTTTCCACTCAAATACTTGTATATAATTGATGCGAACAACGTTCTGTTTGCTCAAATCCCTGGAGTGGGGGATAAGGTAATTCCAAACATGAAACACAGATTAGGACTAATCTAAGCAGCACATGAAGGGATTGCCTTCTGCTCATGCAGGTGTTTCCGCCACAGTATCGTTATTAAAACAGAGATACTGGTGGCCCGGCATTAGGAAACAGACCAGAAACTATGTTTTGGACTGTGAAATAAGTCAGAAGATGAAAGTCTCTACAGTTAAACATCCTGCAAAGACGCCCCTGTTATTTTCAGATAAACCATTAGCTTGTGTTTACCTGGACCACTGCGGTCCCTTCAAAAGGATGGTACCTATAAATATATCATGGTCACAGTGGATTCGTGTTCAAGGTTCCTATGGATGTGGCCTCAGCGTTCAGCTGACGCTCGAACTGTTATAAAAGATTTGCGAGTCTTTATTGGCACATACACAATAGGCACACTACACTCTGAACAGGGCCCTGCGTTTAACTCTCAAGCTTTCAAAGAAGCCAAGGCCAGCTTGGGCGTAGCATTGCAGTATTCTTCTGCATTCCATCCTGAGGGAAATTCTGTTGTGGAAAGAAAAAAAGGGACATAAAGCAGTCTATAACAGGTAGGGTATTAGGTTCGGATGATGGGTGGGTCAAACATCTTTATGGGATCCAACGCTCACTAAATAATTTGCCAAGAAATTCTCTGGGGGTATCACACCGTATGAGGTCCTATTTGGGGCTAGAATGTTGACATAAAAGGCACAGTGGTGGAAAATAAACAATTTGGTATCAAAGATCGTTTTACAGGAATTAAATGAACTAAGATCGAAACGAAGCAACGTGTTCCTGAAGCCAACCACCACTGGGGAAAATACAGCCGTCCTAGCAAGGCCTGTCTGGATCCCAAAGCTTTGGAATCTAGTCAGAGAAAAGATCGCGGACAAGAAGGAATTTGGGCCTTCTTACAGACAACCAGTACCTGTCCTAGCAATCCACGGATCAAGAACAGTACTTTTGCCGCTCCTTGCTGGTAAAAAGGAGAAAAGATTTGTGCCCATCGACCTCATCAAACCACACTATGTGGCCGATACTAAGCAGTAGGCCAAGTGAACTCCGACAATGTAGCAGCTATCCGAGAGGTTCAACCTGAGAGACTCATCACCTTTGAAGATTCTACAGTGAGAAAAGAAGGACTAAGCAACAATTCTATGGAACTTATTCCTCTTGAGACCCAAATAACAGTCCATCCTGATACACCTGTCTACAACAAAGTAACAAGTGATCAATTGCGTCCAGCGATTTTCAACAAATCCTGGTGCAATTCTAACCATTGACCCAACTGCCTCTGGCTATTTCAATACTTTTGATAGATTTTCTGAGGATCTCAGCGAACCAGAAACAACGCCAGCACAAATAACTTTCAAAGAACAAGCAACAGATTTTTTTCACCTTCTGAAAAAGACTTATCTGGTTTCACCATGGATTGAACTATGGATTGTTTTGGGAATATTTTTTTTTGTAATGTGGCTAGCTCTGGTAACGACTATGGGAATGCTGATAAATGGAAAATATATTCCAATGGACACAGCAAGTAAAAGAGTCAACTTACTTCTCCATCCACAGAAATCATCCCATCGTAAAGCAAGAGACTTGTCATCAGTGAACATCACAGCCATTTCTATACCATATGGTATAGTTTGGGACAAAACTGATTATGACATTTTTGGCCCGTCTGAACTTTTGAAGATTCTACACTTATTTAAAATATCATTAAGTGACTTTATTACCTCTAGTACCTTTTTTGATGATTGGGACTTCGAGACTGTTAATAACATAATGTCTGATCTAGAAATGTCTGCAGCATTCTCAAATCAGGAATATTTAGAGGGTCCATCAGACTATGAACAGCTTTATTGTTACAACCACTATGGTCATCATTTCTTGCATAAAACTGCATCACCTAGAAATGTATTTATGTATATCCAATGGGAACATTGTCCTACACCTCCAAAAGGTAGCTCAAAAACATTAGAAAAGAAGTTTCCATATGTTTCAGGGTTCAACATATCCATTCCAGAAACGTTTTACTTTAAAAATGAGAACAAAACAGGAATAAAATGTATGTTAACAAATGCAAAACATATTTATTCTGCAGCCTTTATTGCCCAAATGTCTAGACAGGGTTTTGACTTTTAGAAAGACAACATTGACACAAAATCTGTTTGGGGTACAAAAGATTGGCCAGTGCAGGGGATGGAAGCTTTGTTTAGAGCCTGTATCATCCCTGAGCAAATCATGTTTTTAAATGACACTGTCCAACAAATGTCCTGCCTTGGGATAGCCAATATCAAAGACATGAATTATCCGTCCATACCTACACCTGCAATTAATAGCACTACACAGGGGGGGTCAAGGTACATACTATTTTGCATCACAACAGATCAGATCCTGATTGGGGAAAATGGTTGTTCTGGCCCACAGACACAAACAACTGTCAAGATCGATTCCTGATCAAAACACAGGGTTTTACTATCAACAGGCCAGACCCACGATATGTTCAAAGACAGAATCCAGGGGTAGTAACAACATACAGTGGAACAAGACTTGGTCATGCTGCATCATGGTCAATCTCTATTACGTTCTATCATGATATTAGGCTGGACTCTACAAAACCTGTGTACATGCTATGTGCCTTGGCGTTTAATCAACACAACGTCACTGTTTTCAGAATACAATCTCACTGATAAAAAGATCCCACTGGCACAAAGGGGAGCAGATTATACAGTGCTGAGCATTGAAAAACTGAACAAGTTACCATTCACAGTGGCAGAAAAACCAGTTACTGAGTGGCTCATACATGGTAAAATTACTCTGCCTGTTACAACTTTTCATTTTCAGTATTGCCTAAAACATATACCAGTAGGCAGATATGAAAGGTTGGGTAAAGAATACATCAAGACATCCTGGGATTTACCTTACACACAGAGATGTTGGAGTGGGGGGAGTGAAGTATTTCTTAGCGGTACTAACTGTGAAAACGCACTAAGCTGTTCTCTCCTATGTCAGGGTATTAACTTACAAGGGCCTGCACCGGTTCCACTGCAAACTTATCTTGCCAACCTGCAAGGTTCACGAGCCGCAGTGATTAATCCAACTTTTGGACAACTTTCAAATGGAAGTTACATTATGTTGAATGCTCGCAGCTGCTGTGGCATGTTGCCATGCATCCCATATTTAGTAACAGTTACATCCAGGGTCACTTGCTGTCTGCAAGTCTGGTTACCCCAAATACAGACAGCCAGGCATTCACCTCTATGGCCTTCAGTGAACATCTCTTCTATACGAATTGATACTCTAAGTAGAATGAAAGCCATTCTTTTGCAACAAACCATGACTCTGACCTCGGCCAAAGAAACCTATGATCTACAAGTCACAAGGACTTCAGCTGAGATACATGCCCTTTTGAATACAAACTTCCGTACACATTTCTCAGAAATGCTGGGACGTATCTTAAACATGTCTGATACGAGCGGTGTTAAACATGTATTTAAGAACGTGTGTTCAGGACTGTTAGCACCTTTTCAAGCAGTCCTCTGAATAATTCCCAACTTTGTGCCCTCTGTGTTTGGCGGACTGCCCCTACTTGAGCACTCGTTGCAGGGATCCTGTTTTTATTCCTAATGCTACGATATGGCAAGCCAAATAACCAGCGTCACTCCAAGCACCATAGAGAATGCTCTACTGGAGATGAAGTGTTGTGAGTGCATCATCCAAATTTTGGGTTTACCTCATCTACGAGAATTAAATACCACATGGTTTCTGTCATTCAGACCAATCTGGCAAGATTGCATCTTATCTGTTCTACGCTGTCTGCTTTGCAGTGAAGAATGCGTGCTAGACATCTGTCTAACACTCCCATCAGTCATGCCTACGGATTTCGATACTCTGCTGGACCCAGTAACGGCCCATGCTGTGTGTTGTCCCCAGCAGCTACCAATCTTGATGACGGCATTCATTGAGATCTCACAGATGCAAATTGCTACTGCTGAGGTACGAGAGGAAACAACAGGCACGCAGGTAACATCGGAAACAAACATTGCTGATGCTTCCAATGCTGAAGGCGATGGTTCACATCTATGTGCGGTTAATCTTCTAAACAAGGTATTCCAACTTTCACCTACTATGGTAGACAACTTTTTGTCTACAGAAATAGAAGACTTCATGTTTTCTCCAAGCCCAAACACTGACTCTTGATTCACCACACAGTGTCCAGAGAAACTCTGAATTTGGCCTTCATTTTTTCAAAACAGAGACTAACTTTGGAACTTTTTCCTATGATTATTTTTTTTCTCCAAATTTGTATTTTTCATTTTATTGGCATAGTAATTTACTTACAGAAGAACTATTCATAGAGAACATAATTCTTTGAAAACTTCCAGAGACAATATGTCACCTTGTCAACAACACATTGATTTATGTAACATGACATGAAATGGTTTTGGCATTTTTTCTTCTGTATTTACGAGCCATTTCATCATGTGTATATATATCTATGATTCATTCATTTGGCATTCACTGTAAATATATGCTTAGAATGAAACATTGCTTTAAGATGTACACCACCATTTCATTTTATGCATCACAACAGTTTTAAATGCATTTTTAGAAATATGTTTTAGTCATGTTTTAGCAATTCATGTGTCACTATATTTTAGATATGTTTAGCATGTTTAGCATTTAGTAATGCCGTTCATATGAAACTGGAGTGGGTGTTGTGTGTCGATTTAGATACCTGTATATAGGTTTACCGATTTATGTCCTTATATAGGCACAATTCTCATTGCCCTTATTTATGCATAGAAATTCAACCCTTATTTAGGTATGAGCCATGCAAACTAAATACAGGCATGGTCACCTACATCCATACATCCACGTCACAACAAGTTCTTGGTAAACTAGACTCGCAAGCATTTACGACTTCCCCTGCTTTTATGATTGATTGATTTCTCCTAGAACTCATTTATTATGCATGAACATCTATTCCTTAGGGTTTTATTCATGATGTTCCTCTGCCCGACTTTTACGTCAATACTGGCATTCCTAAACACCTTCAAGGTATAAATATACCTTCACTTACCATGGCAAACCACGGCTCAGCTACACAGCTCGATGTGGCTTGCCACAGCAGGTTCGGAAGTAATTTGAGTCCCTGTCTGACTCACTGACCAGATTCTGTCATCCTCCTCACAGAGAATCCAGCTACAGTGTTTCTGACTCCTTTCGCGGGGTGTTAGAGATCGAGACCCGGAAAGAGATTCCAATCTCTCTCATTCTAAGGTAAGGAGCAGACTAGAACCTAGAGGGACTTCTGGCAAATACTAACTATAGCTAAACTATACTATAGAAAACAGCATCATTTCTTACCTCTTACTATACTTATGTTTGGTACACTGGGGTAGAACTATTTAGAAGCACCAGATGAATATTCACATTTTAGCCAGTGTTATTTATGTATGTATTTTATGAATATATGTCGTAGCTACAAATCAAATCAAATCACTGTGTTTTTAAACTTTGGACAATTGAGAGATACCATTAAAATCAACAATCTACTCAGTTTGGGTCGTCACCCTTGGAACCTCTTATTAATTGGTTTGTTTTTGTGTTAGTTATCAAATAACCATGACTACAACTTCTTACAAAAGCAACTATGATCAGGGATGGTGCATAAGTCTAAGGCATTTTCTTCCATGATGCCAGTGCGAGAAACGAGAAAGACCTGCCACCTTTTCACATAGTGTGGATTCTAAGGGGGATGAGCAGTAATTCATTACTGGATCTAAGCACCCTACATGGCTGATACCAACATAGTTTTTTTGACCAGTATCTTGGGCCGTTTCCGTACATATACTTGTGTGTCAAACAGAGTGTTTTAAAGAGAATTTGTTTTCTCGCTGGGAGCCAGTGAAGAGCTATTCAACAGGTAGCACAGGAAGATCTGTGCGGAAAATCTAGGACTAACCTAGCAGCAGTGTTCTGCAAAATGTGGAGTCTGTTTAGAAGGTTTTTATTTATTGAGAGCAATAGAGCTTTTCCATAATCCATTTGATTCATAATTAATCCCTGGATTAATGGTTTCCTAGCCTCAGTAGGAATCCATTTGAAAACCTTCCGCAAACTACGCATTACACTGAAGCAGGTGCCAATGACATGATTGATTTTGCTTTTCATAGACAATTGATTGTCCATGTAAAAGCCAAGGTTACAGACCGTTTCCTTGGGGGTTGGGCAGAGGTCTAGATTGGATGGCCACCAAACGTGAGCCCAATGTTCCAGAGCCTTGCCAAAAAGCATGATCTCTGATTTGCCCCCGTTCAATTGAAAATGGTTTGATCTCATCCACCTATCGATATGAGACATACAATTTATGGAACACTGTTTAGTTTTGATAGGATCCGGGCCTATGGTGATCAGGATCTGTTTGTCCTTTGTGTAAGATATTACATCAACTCCACAGGCTCTGATCACCTTAGCCAGTGGACTCATATACAAGTTAAAAAGTGTCAGGCTCAGGATAGAGCCCTGTGGCACTCCCATTTCTACCGGTCTCCCATATGAAATGCTGTTACCCATCTGGACAGTTGTTACATGATCAGAGAGGTAGCTTTTAAACTATTTAAGGGCATTTCCTCTAACACCTATCTCCCAGAGCCGGTGTTCTAAAATGCTATGGGAGATGGTGTCAAAGGTGACGGACAGGTCGAGCAGGATGAGGATGACTGACTGATGCTATCTAAGGGGAGTCTGATGTTATCTGTGACCTCGACCAATACCGTCTCTGTGCTGTGCGCCGCCCTGAAACCGGACTGTGAGGAATCTAAAAGTCCATGGCTCTTGAGGTGGTCGACGAGCTGTTGGTTGATGAGGGATTCCAACATGTTTCCAAAGTATAGAAGTAGGGAAATTGGACGGTAGTTTACAAGACGTTTTGTCTTGGCAGTAGTTTTTTTTAAAATTAGTCTCACTCTGGCTGCTTTCCACATTTTAGGGAAATCCGCCTCTGAGAGCGATTTATTAAGTAGACCAGTTAAGCTTTCGAATAGTACCAGAGCAATAGTGGAAAGGAGTTTTGGAGGTACAGAGTCTGTGGGAGAGCCGTATTTTATCTTCTGCATGACATTTGCAACTGACTTAGTGTCACATTTAACAAATTAATTTAAAGTATGGAGGGGTCAGAGGACGAGCAAGGCATATCTTCAGAAAGAATGTTATTATGTTGTGATGAGAAAGAATAATGGATGGCTGTAATTTTTTCTTACAAAAATTTAGAAAGGGAATAAGTCCAGTCTTGAGAATTAGGGATTGATGGCTGATTGCTAGGGGTTGTAAATTCCTTCAAAATTTGATAAAGTTCCTTAGAGAAATGTTCCGCCTTATTTATCTGGTTTAGAAGAAATTATTTTTTTGCCAACTTGATTTTGGACATGTAGCTGTGATGTATTTTTTTTATACATTTCACGGTCGGCCTGGTTTTTCCTTTTTTGCCATTTTCCTTTTGCCATTCTGCACAAAAACGTTGTTATTCTTAGTTGATCTGTGAACAAGCGGGCGGTTCCATTCTTGATTTTAATGTGGCTAAGAGGGGCAATTTTTTCTAGTGTGGTCGAGATGGCTTTATTAAAGTTTTATGCCACTTGATTTACGCTTACTTCTGAATCTGGATGGTCTAGGCAAAAATATTTTGAGAAGATAGGCTGAATGACTTTGCGCCACTACCTTCACAGTATTGATTCGTTTTCATGATCATTTTTGGTCATATCAATGGGAATAGAAAATGTTAGTAAATAATGATCCGCCCATAATAATGGAACTGGGGATTCTGCTATGATCTCAGGCGAGTTAGTAAAAAGAAGGTCAAGGGTGTGACCGGCACTGTGAGCTACAAACCATGCTATGTCAGTATTATTTTATCTTACAGCTAACGCTGTATATAGTATACTTCGCATTCTGTCTTACGATTGTAGCTGTTCATATCTCTTGCAGGAGAAATAAGATTGTTCAATAAACCCTTTTTATTGAAACGCCCGTCTACTTATTTCTATGTAACGCTATAGAAACGAAGCATGCACGATTGACTGTGAGAAACTGTTATCTATTGTTTCCACAATTCTGAGAGAACTGTTCCGATTCTAAGGGAAACACAGTTGTCATGTTTATGCGGTTTTCAGAGACTAATCCCTTCTTGTTCATTCAAGAAGTTTCCAGTGACCTCTGAGCTAGCTGGCACACACAAGTATTTAAGTTTAATGTACTCGATAGAGACATACTGACCTCAGTCCTATGCCAGTATATATTATTCCAATGCGCAGAGCCTATAGGGAGTACAGGAACTACAGTACACCAGAAGAAGAGTCACACCCTCACGTAGAGCAAGGACTACGGGTACTGATGGCCTGGAAAATTTCAGAACACAGTGGTGAATACCAGGCCTTTTGTCAGATGCTTTCCAACTCATATCTGAGTCATGGGCATCTGGAACAAAGAAAACATATTGATTGGCTTGGAAGAAATGGGATTGTTGGTGTTTTTAATGGAGTTACAAACCTGTTTCAACTCATCTAGCGCACGTAAATAATTACCTATCTGAATTATTTACCTCAGGTCTGGTCTATAGGGCAGTTAATGGTTACAGACCAGTTATACCAGCAGGACATTGTTCAGTGAACGGTGTCTGTGTGGGCTAGAGTTTACTAACTAAGAAAGGTATGAAATATATTTGGGTCCTGCACCCTCACACCGCAAAATACACTGCTTTGTGGGATGTTAATGATGTCCTACTGGTCTTCGCTAGTTGGGGTGAGCACTCTAATGTGTCTCTCAAACGCATCTCTTATAAACTTACAATCTAACTTTGTCTGGTGTCTTTTAGGCAGACCTCAGTCATGAAGGCGTTGGATGTCACTAGCAGGGCGTACCAACCTAAAGGAGTATGTTTCTATCTTAAAAGAAGAACAAAAACAATGTCATGTT
The DNA here is from genome assembly GCF_964261635.1 of Lissotriton helveticus. Taxonomy (NCBI): domain Eukaryota; kingdom Metazoa; phylum Chordata; class Amphibia; order Caudata; family Salamandridae; genus Lissotriton; species Lissotriton helveticus. The sequence goes on along the minus strand of NC_136068.1, from coordinate 1,752,432,824 downwards.
CTACCTTCTATTCTTTCTTTTCTCAGAACGGGAGACTTTGCGTAGTGAATTGCTTGAGAAAATATGAGAGAATTGAGAGTTTGAGAGGAAACGCAGGCAAACTGTTAATTTCCCATAAAGGGCCTCATAGAGCTATTTCTTCACTTACCCTAGCAAGTTATGATTGAGAGTGGTATAGATGTTATTAGGGCCGCAGATTGGTCCAATGAATGTATGCATAGGAATTGTTATTTTAGACCAATCACAAACATGATTGATAGTCATAGTCATAGATTATTGTATCTGATTACTTTAAATTTCCACATTTTAATAAATGTTGGGACATACACAAATAAAGGCACCAAAACTAAGTCGTAAATGACAGAAAATACAGACGATTTTTTAAATTGAAACAGCAATGATTATGCACATGCGGTGTTAACTAAAGTGCATGTGCTAGGCAACCAGCAAGTGTTATTTTAGTTTAAATGGTTATTACATTTCCTAGACAACCACGATTGATCTTCCAAGTGACAATTACGTTATATTGCTTCAGAAACAAAAGCCATCTGCGTTCACTGTTTTAAAGGAACTCAAACGGCAGAGTTTATCAAAAGATGTTAAGTTAATCTTACTATGTTGAAGTGTAAATATGCCTAGGAAAACAGTGGCTTTATAATTAGGACTAGCCACAATGGTACTTGTCTCTGATTGTGTGTAAAGGAAATGTAAATAAGAAATGCAAGCCTTTACATTAAAATTTCAATCAATCTTCAAAGATTCTACTGTTCAAATTGACCCGAAATGGGTTAAGCATTTTGTCCGCTTGTTACATGGGCTTGTGAGGTGCTGCAGTGTTTGAGCTATTACCCATACCGGCATTGTTCTTACTATTTCATTTTTTTCTATGTCGGCTTTCCGTAAAAGTTTCCTTATTTCTGCCAAATAGTTTACACCCCAGCAGGACAAGATTATGGGGAATCTCCCATCCAGCGTATCATGGCTTGCCGCCATGTGCAATTGTTCAATGCATTAAAAATGGGTTTTGAAAGCAGTTTCATCAACTCCTTGACTGCAGGGCATGCATATAGCAGGTGAGTTAATGTTTCATTAAAAAGGTGCATAAACGACAGTGCGCTGCTCGTTGTTTGCTTTTCCATGATGGTTGTAAGTCCTTTGAATCATGCGTGCCCAACTGGTAATAAATAAAGCTCTTTTTTAACGCAATGCTGAAACGAGTTAATAGGTAAGCTTGAGGCTTTATAGATGTGGAAGAGTTTATCACTGTCCACCATGACAGCATTTAGAAATTGCTTTTTTATCTTCCAAAGAAGATTTCTTCTTTGCTGCATCATAACCAGATTTGCAAAAGTTTGCCTGATCTACCATGCTGTCCCATACATATTGTATTTCAAGCTCAGTCAAACATTTTCTCAGGTACGCTCCCCATGAAGTGGGTGTTTCTTGATCCATCTGGTTACTAATATGTTCCCAGCATATTTATTTTTAATATTATTATTATTTTTTTAATTTGTAAAGCGCACAAATGCCCTGGGGCATCTCGGCGCTGCGGACCGCAAGCTAAACCAGTGGACAAAATTATTGATTGAACAGCCAAGTCTTTAGCATCTTTCTAAAAAGAAGCAGAGACTGACAGTCTCTTATGTCCAACGGGAGAGTGTTTCACAGTCTGGCTGCCGTGACGACAAAGTGTCTGTCACCCCAGAAGACTGTGTTTGTACGTGGTACAAATAGCTGACATGCCGTGGAGGAGCGAAGCGATCTATTTGGGTGGTAGGGGGCCAGCTTATTTATAAGAAACTGAGGGCCTATTTTACGTAAGGCTTTGTAGGCAATACATAGTGTCTTATGCGATTCCTGACTGGCAGCCAGTGATATCTTTTGTTTATGTGAGAGATCGATTTGAACTTGGGTGCTTTGGACAACATTCTGGTAGCCGCATTTTTAACAGTCTGCAATTTTTGGATCACCCTGCTTTGAGCGTTAGCAAACAGCCCATTTCAGTAGTCCAAGGATGACATCACTAGTGTGCTGACCAAAGTTTTACCAGCATTTTCGGGGAGAAATGGGAGAATCTTTTTAATCAGTCGAAGTTTATGGAACGCTGCTGATGCCACCCGAATCGCATGGGGTGCAAAAGTCAATCTATCATCGAACAAGATGCCTAAGTTCCTGACCTTGGGAACTGGGTTGGGAGGTGAGCCTAACGAAGGAGGCCACCAGCAGCTGGCCCAAGCAGGGGATAGATTACCAAAGATGATGGCCTCCGTTTTTAGGTCTCGCCTGTCGATGCGCATGCGCATCGAGCTTGCGAGCCTATTGCGGCTTAAACAGTCTTTAACCAAGTTGCAAGGAATCGTGGCGATTCCTTGCAGTGCCCGTGACTTTTAAGCTCAATGCGCATGTGCATTGAGCTTAAAAGCGCGTGCACATCAGTTCCCTCAGCCGCAATCGCCGTCTGTTCCCTCAGCCGCATTCCTCCGACACCTTTTGAAGTGAAGCTTAGCTTCACTTCAAAGGCCCCGGCTTCTTCACACCCACATGCCGCTCTCCCCGCTCCGCCCCCTCCTGCCGTGTCCACTTCACTTTGACGGCCGCAGGCCGTCTCTCGTGTTTCTGCTTGTTTTTTAAACCTCCCATCTGGGATACACACTGACCTCGCACTGAGGGGTGTTGCGCATGCTGGTTTTCAAAACCTTTCCACAGTTAGCAACAGGCCACTTAAATGAGGGGCAACACTGATCTGTCTCGCCAGGAAATACAAGCTTTAAACAAAAACATTTAAAATTATGTTTTGCTGCACAGCGCTCAGAAAATGTGTAACCTCATGGGAAACCACTTCTTTCAACTTGCGCATCTCCCGGCTCCAAAATTCAAATAGATGCGTTATTTTTCCAAAAACATGAACACGTGAACTAAGAATACCGTGCTCTGCAGTCCCCAGGTTCGGCCGGCAGTTATAGCTCCGGTGAATTTCATTCTCCATATTTGGCACGACCCAATAAAATTGCTTCCTCTCCGCTAGCAAATTCGGGATCGAAGTTCCCGTATGTTTCCACGTATGTAAATCCAGGTCTGTCTGCCCCAGAGACGGGCTGCCCGGCGTGCTCTATAAAACATGGAAGTAAATAGGCTTTCCTAAAGCCGTGGCTTTAAGCAGATTTGTAAAGCATTAGTACTAAACATTCCAGCCTTGTCATCTGGTTGTTTAAGCTTCTTTTCAGCAATCACAGTATGTTAGCTTGGTGAAGATAATGCCTCTTTTTTTATATCTATGGCACACAGATGCAATGGACCTATTGCCGCCTGACACCACTGCAGCTCACCCCTCTCTGACCCTTTCTCATATTCTTTCTATTTGTGTCTGCCGCTCATTCTCTCTATGTCTTGCTGTCTCTATATGTCTCTCCCGCATCACCTCCCTCCCATCTTTCAGGCCGTGCGACAGAACTTTTTTAATTATTTCCAGGCTCCTCACAACTTGTTTATATAGCGCAGACTTTACCCGAAGGTGTCAGAGCGCTTCACAAACCCACTTCACTACCCACTACCCAACCCCTGCCGCCGGACAGCGGCACTCACAGCGGCTAACACGTCACTCACCCCACTGAAAATGTCACACTTAGCAAACCAAAACCTTGGCTGCTATGTGCATTTCTTAAACTGTATTCTCCTTATGTTTGTAACATTAAATTAGTCTGTGTATTGTCGGAATGGTGCCAACCCCGTAACGCACAGATCCGATGTGAGGGACCGCCTACTGGATTATAGTCATCACCCACCCTGTTCTCCTTATCTGGAAAAAATTCCTTCATTTAGATGGCCTCGCCCCCCCATTCACCCTTTAACCAGACCCCTCGCTATCTCTTCTTTAGCTGCCTAAATTACTGCCCACCGCTCCCCCTCCCGCTTTTTTGCCTCAGTCTAAACCCAATCAGTTCCCTCTATCCTGCCTTCTGATCCTCCCTCCAAGCGCTCCCCGTGACAACACAGTTCAGCAAACAGAAATTAGCTTCCCTGCATCCCCCATGGGATGCAGGGAAGGTCTCGCCCCCTCCCTTCTCCAACCCCTCCCCACTCTCTCTCCCAGCACAGCACCATCAAAAAACCCCAGCCGACAGTGCAATAGGTCTCGCAGCATTTGAGTTAGAGCTTTTAGAAATGTTTATGGCTTTTTTTATTTGTAATTCTTTAGCATTGGCTACAGGAAACAAAAATGCTAAAGATTTTCAAAAAAAACCCATAAACAATTCTAAAAGCACTAACTCTAATGATGCGAGACCTATTGCATTTCCAATGCTTGTTTCGGAGTTCAGTTTTAGGCATTTGCTGGCCATCCAGTCACTGATGGCCAGCATGCCCTCTTGACAGTTGGCTGCCAGCCTTTCTCCGTTGTTATGAACCACTAGCACCAGCTGGGTATCAATAGCATATGATGTAAGGCCCATCCCATATGCCTTAATGACTCTTGCTAGGTCCGACACGTAGATATTAAAGAGTGTCGGACTTAGGGATGAGCCTTGCGGGACTCCACACGGCAGTGTCAATTGGGCAGAGTGGAAAGAGCCTAGAGTCACCGCCTGAGTCCGGTTGGAAATGAAGGGTGACAGAAGTTCTTTTGCCTTGTCCTGAATACCCAGTGCAGTGACATGGTCGATCAAGATGGAGTGATCAACCGTATCAAATGCAGCTGACAGATCTAGCAGTATAAACACAGCAGTACCTCCCTGATCCATGATGGTTCTTATATCTTCTGAGGCTTTAATTAGAGCTGTTTCTGTGCCATGTGCTTTTCGGAACCCAAATTAGGTATTATCTAACAATTGGTGAAGTTCTAAGTGTTTGGAGAGTTGTTGGTTCATAGACTACTCAATGAACCAGGCTCGGATAAACATTATTTATGGCATAGCTCCATGTTGCCATTCATACCACGGAATCTCTCATCCTGGAGGCCGAATTCCAGCCGAACCTGAGCTGAGGAGGTGGGCTTTGGTAGGATGAAAATGGGCTTGTAAACCTTTGTCTGGAGCTTGTTTAATAGTTCAGGCTCCGTACCACACCAGGTAATTAGACCATATGACAGGGTGGGGAGAATTTGAGCTGCTATCACTTTTAAGAGGTGGTTATAGTTCGGACAGCCCAATTTTTTGTTTAGTAATCTCTTATGCAAATATTAGCGATTGGGCTTTAGCTCTTAAGTCCATTTTATGTTCCTTGTGTGTTGTTCCCCACCCCAGTTTAATGCCAAGATATTTATAGGACGCTTGCTTCTACTATTACCCCTTTTACTAGATATTTCAACTTTGATTTTTTTAGGTCCACTAGGCGTACAACCCTGGTTTTCTCTTTGTTTAGTTTTAGGTTTTCCTGGTTCAAGTAAGTAGCTAAGTTGTTTATTGCTCTTTGTAATCCAATGGGGCTTTGGTTCAACACCACGATGTCATCCGCATACTGTAAGAAGGGGATTGGCTCTTTGGCCAAGTTTGGTGGATGGCAATCGGCTGTGTGCATGTATTTGACCATATCTGTGAGGAGCACGTTAAATAGGCTCAGAGCCAGGATGCAGCCTTGTTTTAGGCCTTGCTGAGTGTGGATACTGGTGGTTGCACTACACCCATCACCTAGTTTCACTCTTGCCCAAGTTTTACCGTGTAGGGTGAATGTTGCTACAATAATTTGCTCAGTAACCCCAAGTTTTTAGTTTTTCACGGAGACGATTTCTGCTCACTCTATCGAATGCTGATTTCAGGTCGACGAAACAAGCATAAAACAGAGTTTTCTTTTTTTACGCTTTTTCAATTAAAAGAGCCAGAATAGCCAGATTTGTTGTGGTGCCCATCCCTGGCCTAAAGCCCATTTGAAATGTAGGGATTATGTTCTTTTCATCCATCCAATATCAAAGGTGAACTAGGAGACATGATGCATAGAGTTTGGCCTTTACGTCAATCAAGGATATCAATCTGTAGTTTCCCGGCTAGTTATGATTTCCTTGTTTGAATCTTGGATGGATTATGTTCCCTTTCCAGGATTTGGGGACCTTATTCTGGCTATAATTGTGATTAAAAAGGGGCGTAAGATAATCTGCCCAGAAATCTGGAGCTTGTTTGAAAAGTGCAATGGGAAGCCGGTTTGGACCCGCTGCCCCCTCCATTTTTAGTTTTTTTATTATTCCTCTTAATTGTTTGGTATCAGTTAAGGTATTTGATTCATTGCTGGCTGTCACTATTCCTGGTTCATTACGTTCTGCCTGGAGCTGGGTAGTGATGTTTTCTTCATCGAGCCACTGTTCTTGAGATGTTTCTAAAGCCGTCGTCGCTGTAGCTCGCTTTTCATGCTCTGTGCTATCATGCATGTTTTGCACATGTTGAATCAGGATCTCTTCTCCGATTCCTGCTTCTCGTTGGAGTCTTAAACCCTTTGTCAAGTTATTTATGATGCCCCAGAACTCCCTGCTATTTGGCAGTTTTCTGGTCCACTGTAGTATTTTCCAGATTGTTTCTTTGTACCCTGTTTTTGCTTCCCTCAGTTCTTCTTGTAATTCATTTGTATATCCTTCAGTTTACCATTGTCTATTTTCCTGCCTGTTCTTGCCACCACATCTTGTAATTGCACCTCTCTTGTGATCCTTATCTTTTGGTTTCGCAGTTCAATATTGAACCATGGCTCCCTTCTGGTGTCTAATTTCTTTTGACTTCTATAAGTGGCTGGGAAATTTTTGAATGAGAACGAGGCCCAAGTGTTCCCAGCTTTTTACTCTGTCCTCTTCTATCGGGGTTCCAATTTGACTTGTGTATTCCTTAGGTGTGTCCAGTATGATCTTCATGTCCGATCTCCACCACTTCAATTTCCGAAGGTTAAACTTTTCTGGGTGTTGCACTAGAGAGTTAACTTTTTGGACCTGAGCGAGAGTGATATTGATGTTCGTGATGTGCGGGAAGTGATCATTTTCTATACATGGGCAGACTTGAAATGAGTCTATGATTGGGACAAGAGTGCTGCTGGTAATGGGGAAGTCAATAGTTGATAGATTTTTTCCACGCAAATGTGTTATAGCTGCTGGTCTATATCCGTTTACGTTACGATTCAGGATGGTCAGACTGTGGATTTCCAACTAACGCTTTATTATTTGTAATCCCCAGTACTCCTGCCTCTTTCTTTTGTTCAATTTGTTGTTTATAAGATTACTATTAAAATCTCCTGAGATGAGCAAGGAGCTTTGTGATCTTTGCAGCACGTTAATCCGGTTCATTAATGTTAAATTATTTTCTTCTGCGTCTTTTTCTCAGGGTGGATGTAGACATTGACTGATATTAGTTGCCAACTTGACTTGTTAAAATCAAGCCTACCGGTAAGTTTTATAACTTGCAACCAGTTTACTCCGGCGTCTAGTTCTTCTACTAGCCATCCATGTTTTGTGTTGTGTAAATTGATAGAACTCCTCTCGGGTGACCAAAAATTTAGAATCCTTCTGCAAGGATATGGTGTTTTATATAACCCGCAATTGGAACTTAGATCATGTTCTACGTTTCTTGAAGCAAGATTAGGTCTTGTTTTTGAAAAAAAGACAGAGTTTCATGGTCTTGACCCATGTCTCTAAAGCCATGGACATTCCATGAGCAAATTTTGATTATGTCCTGGCTCACTTCTCCAGAGTCATGTTCATTCTTAGGTCCTTCCTTATTTTCATACCCATTGATCCGGCCTAGCTTCCCCCACCTTATATCGTCCAAACTTGACCTTAGGTTTTCATCAAGTACACTTATTACTCAGTGCCTTTGGCACCCATGACCAGTCCGAGCTGTCACCTGTTTGGCGTTAGAAATTTACTTGACTTGCAGCTCTATTGACCTGGATTGAATTGATTTGCCTTGGTGGTGTGGTGGTTCTGGCCATGAAGAAATGTTTTTTGACATTTCTGATTTTTGTTTTCCAGTTTTTTGATTTGTGGTGCTTTTTAGGAGAGGGTATGGTTACTTTGTATGTTGTGGGGAATCAACATAATTCCCCTGACTTCAAACGTTGATCTTGCTGCGTATATCCTGTCCACTAGTTCCTTTGAGGACCAAGTTGTCAACGTCTCTTCAGTGTCTAGGGTAGGTGTTGTATGTTGGAATTCCACAGCTAAAAGATCTTGTGAAGATATTCCCTTTAGTTCTGGAATATTTTTTGGAACAGCTTTAGGATGTTCCCTCGGTTCAATATGTCTTGCCTGCCTTTGGTGGGATATTCTGGCACAAATGTAAGTTTTGATGTAATCTCCGTGGTGTTATTTTGAGAGTTGGTGGCATTTTCAAGGTTTTGTTTTAACTACTTGAGAATTTAGAGTCTCTGATGGTTCATAGCCAATATCAGTTTCTTGGCCTGCTAGTTCTTTGATGAACTTTTTGTTTGATATGGCCAAAGTGTTTCCTTCCTTTACATCTTGCACTGATTTTCCAGTATTGATGGCTGTGTTGACTTGGTTTTTGGTTCAGTGAGAGGAAGCCTGCATATTCAACCTTTTCTAATTATTGTGACTTTTAACAGGTTTTGGATGCTTTGAACCTTGTTATTTATTTTATTGTACACCATTTTGCCTAGTGTTTCTTCCGTTCATACTAGTTTATTCCGTGTTTGGCCACCATCTTGCAGACTGGATTTTTGCACCCTTTTATTTGGACTTGTACTTCTGTAGCCCTGGGGTGTATTTACTGACTGGACCTACAATGTTTTTTCTTCCCCTTCTCCATTTTTGATTGATTGAATTTGATCTAATCTCCAAATTTCAGGTTTGGGAATTCATGCTGCTTCTTTTGCCGGCAGGTGGCTATTTGTTATGCGGGGAACCTGGTTCATATACTCTTGGATGGTGGGGGTGAGAGGGTTTGGGGATTTTTGGTTTATGTTAAATCTGTTATAGTCTATTGTGTTGTTCGATTGGTCTGAGACTACAAGTGAAATATCCGATGTGGCTTCTTTCAGTGGTCTGTTTTTTTTCCTTTGCATTGTTTGGTTTGTGAATATTGAAAAGATTTTCCCAGGACCTGAGGTTGGTTGAATATTGTATTTAAGCCTGGCCTTCATGGCGTGTTTTTTTTGCCTTTTTTGTGGGTTTTGCGATTAGCGAAGTGTTGATGGTGCTCTGTAATACTTCGATTTGGTAGTCCCTTAAATCAGGCCTTACCACTATTTCCTCTTTCTCTGATTCCCCCTTATCATTGCTGCTTGTCTCTTTTGTTGAATTTTTTACTTTTGGTGACTCCTCTTTGACCTTAATCACATCACCCTTTTTGGTTCCCATTGTTGATTTGGCCTTGCTTGTTGATTGAACTGCCCCTAAGATATCCGTTAATATTTCGGTGTGGTTTTCCAATATATAAATTATTTTACCGCAGCCGCAGTTTAGCTGTTGTTGGCAATTGCTTGTTTGCAGCTCCAAATATCCCCTGGTTGTTACAAGGGATGTGATTAGATCCAGCTTAGTATTTATACCTGAGATGTATCCAGAAACTAAGTTTATAAGGTCTATCTGTACCTCCATTTTATCTGCTTGGAAGTTCAGTACCCTTATTGCTTGTTCCAGTGTACCTAGCAGAGATTTACTCCATGATGCGGTTGTAAAATCTTCAGGGGACTTTCCTGAAGCCCCCGACTCCAGATCAATCCTACTGACAGATGAAATTGTTATTGGGGATGACATACCTGTTTGATTTATTTTTGTTGATAAACTTTCTTCTACGGTTACATTCTCCTGTTGATCGTTTCTGTGGGTCGGGTTTAATGGAGTAGATGCCACCACCCCCACTCCGGCCTGCGCTCTTCCCATTGGGGTGACAAGTGATGGGGTTTTCCCTTGGGTTGTTTCTTCCTGTGATACTTGTTTTTGTGTGTTGATTTCGAAAATTTGTAGAAGGTTAGCAACAATAGATAAGGAAAATGAGCTTGACCAGGCTTCTTCTGGGCGGGGAGGGAGCTGCCTGTTTAACTGAGTTATCTATTTTAGCTTCCATGTGCTCGTTTTTGTTGCCCTCAATTAAACCTCTTCTGATTTCTTTGTTTTGATTTGTTGTGGGACGATTCTGGTGCAACTGGGCCGTTACCATTACCAGCCTTCTTTCTGGAATTTCTCTAGTTGGTTTCTGTGAGGCTGATTTCACTTTTGGAGCTTTATTGTTTTATGTAGGAGGGGAACTTGCCTAGATGGAAACAGAAATGGCTTTGTCTATCTGGTCAGATGTTCCTGGATTGAAATGTCCTTTTTTGACCTTTGTGTGTGGAATTATTAGGCTCGGCAGATGAGCTGTCTCTACTGTTGGTGCGTAGATGGCGGCCATTGGGTCCTTTTAAAAGAAAAATTTCTGTATTCCAGTATTACTGCTGGGACTGAGAAATGTTGATTTGGGCATTGGAGATGAAATTAGCTTCTATCTCAGTCCCGAATCCTTTCTTTTTTGGCTTGATAAAGGGCCATGTGTTGCAGGTTTTTTATTTTTATTTTTTATTTTACCGCCTGATGAATTTTTCCCGATCTCATGTTTCTTATTTAGGTTATTTAGGTTAATTTCCCTTGGTGGGTAAGTGGGTTGGACTTCTGAGAGCCAGGCACTCTGGTGAGCCACAAACTACAAACTATGCCCAGCCTTATTTATTTTACTTAATTATTGTTTTTGCGTGGGGAACCTTCGCTGTAGCTGTAGCTTCTACTGGCCACCTTTCCCTAATGCCAGTGCTTTCCCCAACAGCCTTCTAGCATGCAGCACACTACTTCCCGCTACTTCCCAACTTTATCTTTATTTGCTGCAGACTGGCTAACAGGATTCGGGATTGCTGCTGTGGAAATGTGGGGGCCTAGTCACTTGATGTTTGTTGGCTGCCAGCTACTTGCTGACCACCCGCACCCCCAGTAACGGTGGCATGGTGACAATGGCAGGCTGCTCACGGACTCACGGGCTGCTCATAGCCACAGCGTTGCGCTTACCGTATGCAGCTGCGGACGTTCTACGCAGGAGCCTCAGGAGCCGCGGGGGCCATAGAGGCCACGGGTTGCAAGTCTCCAGTCCCCCGTACAATGCCTTCAATGCCCTAACGCCTCAGCTGTTACGCAGCTCATTGTTCTGACCAGTGTCCGAGCCCACAGCTCCTGCTGCTCCAAAAGTCTGCTCTGCCACTCAGCTGCTCTTCCACGTTCCTGCTCACTGCTCTCTGGAGTTTGCTTGGCAACACCCACCCACGATATTAGTTGAGGCAGACCAGAGCACTGTGTGGGGGCCGATACTCAGACACACTGAGCCCTGCTTGGCTGCCCGGCTGCCCGGTGGCCAGGCTGCCTGCGGCTGGATGTTAAAGCCCCTGTAGAGAAGAAAGGCAGGAAAGCCAGGGATCAGCGGGGGAGCTGTGAACAGCAGTTCAGCGGTTCTGCATCTTCCCGCTTGCTCACTTGCACACTGCTCATTGCTCACTACAACATGATTGATAATGTGTTAAATACACTTTGTACTTGTGTAATGTTAGCCTCTGTGCCATGCCATAAAATTAAGATTTTTCACAGCTTGCTGGGCAGGAAATGTGGATTTAATTAAGGACATGGAGCCTAAGATTATCCCTCCACTTCACATTGTTACCCACCCGAGTGGTATTAAATATATTATGTCAATTATTATCTACATTATTTGGTTTTCTTTCAGAATAAGAATTTACCTCTGTTTGGGATTACTACTGGTGAAATGTTATCCACCGAAGTTTAAATTTCTTTGGAGGTTTCTTGTTCGCAGAAGAAGGAAGAAGGCTGCGAGTGGGGGAGACTTTATACCTTGTTAGAATGTTCCTTGACGTTCTATATTCTTTCATTGTTGCTTCTGTGAAATCGCAAAAATAGGAGATTTCCATAATCTTAGCCTATGTGTCTTTCATGAAATCCAGATTTTTTTGCCCACCAGGCTGTGAAAATCTAAATTGTCCAGCTGGGAAACCTGATTTGCACCCACGGGCCTGCCTGGTGAAGACTGTGCCTGCTGTGCTATCTGGGACTACAACTCTGAGGACTTTGCCATGCATCAAGAAGGAGTACGGAGAGGACTCCCTGCAGCTACATCTTAACAGAGTTTAATTGACCCTTTTCCAGCCAGAGTCCCTATCCTGGAAGGCTTCTAGCAGAGTTTTACCGGGTTGATAAGTGCATTGTGGGAAATGAAGTCCAGGCCTGCTAAAGATAATATAGGAGATTTCAGACCCTTGGATTTGTGTTTTAGAAACTTCAAAACCACCAGTAGTCCCTCTAGAAGGACGACCATAAGTTTGGGAAAGTTTTGCAAACTTTTGGGGAAAAGCTCCAAGAGTTGACTGACCAGAACGCGAGAGACAAGCCGGCCACGTTCAACTGCGACCCTACCCAGATTCCAGATTCGTTCTGCTGAAGAGCTCCGGCAATACGACTTCCTGAGTTTGACTGAATGCTCCCTCAATGTCAAGCCTGGGAACTCTCACCAAATGCAGACTGGTGGTGAGCAGCGAGTACCCTTGGTGGAAAAAGCTCCATAAACGTTTCTACGTCCGAAATTAACATTTTGACTGAGGCATACCATGTGGGGTATCCGAGCTGCGCTTCTTCATGGTCTACCTCAAACTTTGACTTTGTCCCGGTCAAGAGCGACCAGATGTCCAGAAGTAGCGCTATTGGTTTCTGAGCACTAGAAAGTGTTTATTCTTCAAAAATTCATATCTCCGGTTCCCTGCATTGGATTTTTATATTTCCTATTTTTATAAATTAGGTTGGGATTTTTATTGTGTGTTGTGTCTTACTTATACACTGTACAAGTGTATTTAAATGCTTCACATGCCTGTCTCTTAAGTTAACCTATTTGTTTGCTTTCAACTTCCAAAGGTTGAACAAGGGACTAATTTTTACAGAACCTATTTAAGACCCAGTACCATGTTGGCCTTGTTGCGGGTGTTAGGAGCCTACCTACCACTCCCTATAGCCCACATTTAAACACTTACCCAGAGGTGCTGTTGCCTGGTGACTAAAGCTTTCGACTTTGGAACATGAAGTCCCCAGTATTGAATCCTGGCTTTGGAGCAGCTACTTGTGGTTCTAGCAAATCGATTCATCTTCCTCTGCCTACAATGGAAACAATGTTTAAAATAGGTGGGGCCTGTGGTAAAGTGCTGTAGTCCCCTTTTGCCAGGTTTCTGCTATTAGAAAGGATGTACCATGAACACTACAATCCCTAGAAGCTCTAGTAGGAAATCCACCCTCCTTCTTACAGTATGCATGTGTGAGGAATCATTTACTAAGCTGATGGTCCATGTTCAGGACCTCACCATAGGTGAGGATTCTATGGCGGTAGGAAAGTTGTATGACTACGCCCACTCTTTCTTAATTGACTCAATGTAATCAGAAGTGATAAATGTATTCTCACGGAGTTTAGTACTTTTATTTGCAGACACTGTCCCATGTATGCATGCTGCTATTAATGTATAGCGTAACAGATAACATGTTGCCTGCTGTGCATTGCCACTAACTCATTATCTGCTCCTTGTCAAGTAATCAAAAGTGAGGCTGCTAAGAGGCGCTATATCTTCTCTTACTCTATATGCATTAATACTTTTAACTAAGAGGTAGCACTGCTGATGCTGAAAAGGTAAAGCTGTACTAGGTATTGCTAATTTCATGAAATCATTGTACAGGAAGTGCATATTTTATTCTGGACATGGTGAGCAGTTAGGTACACCCCAGATCGGCTACTGATGTACCCTTGTTAGTCCCTAATATATGGTTCTAAGATACCCCGGGCATAGGTACATCAGTGGTCCCCCATGGGCTGAAACATGTATTATGCCACCCATGGGAGACCATAAATGATGTTGGAGGTATGATTCCATGCACTGTAAAGCTCCTCTGGGAGGCCCTGAGTGCTCCTGGTACCAGTTGTCTACACCTGGACAGCATAATGTGGCTGCTGCCGATCTGAGACACAATTCTGCCCTACTCCTGGTAAGCCAAGCTCGAGCAGGGAAGGCAAGACAATAGGTTTCCTGCCACAGGGAGGTGTGGCCACCTCCCAGACAGGACTTAGGGCCATATGTAGGTAAATACTATTTACCGATTCTAAAATACAGAATTTTACCGATTCGGTATTTCAGAATCGGTAAATGGTATGTAGCTAAAAATGTGGTAAATATTACCAAATCGGTATTTAACGATTCAGTAATTCCCATTCATTCCTATGGGCCTGGAGGCCCATAGGAATGAATGGGAAGCCATTCACTATTACCGATTCGGTAAATACCGAATCGGTAATAGGGGGATCACATTCAAGGCTGGCAGGGTGTCACATTGACACCCTGTTGCACCGCTGAATCGTGCATGTGTGCATATGTGGCACACATACATGCTCTAAGGGCATGTATGTCTCCCAATTGGCACTGTTGAAAAAGCACAAAATTGCTTTTTCAAAGGTTTTCAATATTTACCACCAACTTGTAGTTGGCGGTAAATAACAAATCCTTAAAGCACATAAGCACTCTTAAATGTGCTTCCTACATACCCGATTCGGTAAATAATGATTCGGTAAATACAGAATCGGTAAATACCGATTCTGTATTTACTGAATCATCACCTACATTGGAAATGGCTCAATACCGGTCGGTAAGCCTGAAATGTTCAGAATTTCGGGTTTACCGACTGGTAATGAGCCACCTACATCGGGCCCTAGTGTATTGGAAGAGGGTGGGGGCGCGTGCCAGCACCACTAGATGCCTTTGAAGGGCCCATTTGGTACTCACATTGCATACTCCAGTTGGAATCAGTTAAGGGAGCCATTGGCTCCTGCTCTAGCATGAAACTGGACAAAGGACATGGGAGTATACTCCCCACTGTCCAGTCCCTTCTGTGGGAGGGACCCCTGAATTGTCCCAACCCTTTCCTTAGGGTACTTAAGGGCTTAACTGTGAGTGGTTCCTTAGATTCATCATGAGACAAGATTCAGACTCAAAACCACTTCATCTTCAACCGTCTGGGCACTTTAGACTTTGCTGGACCTTGCTTTCAATCAATCAATCAGGGGGTTTAAAGCATACTACTTTACACCCCAAGGCACTGGACGAGGGGGTTTACAGCTCTGAGTCAGCCGAAAAGCCAGGTCTTGAGGCTCTTCCTACAGGTGTGCAGAGTAGGGGAGCTGAGACTGCAACCGGGAAGACTCCTGCTGCTCCTGGTCTTGTTGTCCTGACAGTCTTCTGTGTTGTCTGTGGCTGTGGTCCATACTGGTTCCTCTACAGGCCTGTGGACATCCAAGACACCCAAAGGAATCTACCTTGAAGTGGAGGTGTCATTTCCCTGCATCAACAGGCACTGCAACGAAGCTGACCGGTCTGCTGTACCTGAGCTAAGACTCCAAAGGTTTCAGCAACACAGGTAGGGGTTCTTTAACTCCCTCGAGGCCTGCACTGTCTTCACAGCAAGTTTGAAACTAGAGATCTTTAGGCTGCAAGAAGTTCCAGCCTCAAACATCTCCTGCAACCAAGATCTTTGCCTGCACCATGGGCTTTCATCATTTGGTGAGCTGCTCAAGATCCTCTTACGACTCCTGTGCCTTCGTCCCGTGGGTCATCTTGAGTGTCTTCTTTGGCTCCAGTGGGCTTCCCTCCTTCTCAGGCCTGCTCTGACTTACCTGCTTGCGGTGAGTCACTTCAACCTGGCTGGTCCTAACACCACACATTTTTCGCATTCAAAGTTTGTTGCCGTTACCAATGCCTGTTGGTGCTCGCGGCAGACACTGACCCCCTGGCTCTTGACATCCAACGTTGGACAGCACAAACATGACTCCTGGTCTTCCACGGTATAGAAAACAAGGTGGTCCTAGACATAACTTAATCATAACATTAAATGAAACACTTATTTGATATAGTATGCGATTCCCTTTTCACCTGCAAAAAACACAGTTGATGGACAGAATGTAGAAAAATGTCATACATTCACCAGAGTACAAGGATCTGGGCCTAAATCCATTGTTTTTTTGCACTCCACACCACCCTGGGTTAGACACTGGCTATATGCAAATCAGCTCTGACCCTGTGCCTCATGGGAACAGTCCAGTCCGAACTACCAAGCCATGTCTTTCCCAGACTGGAATCAAGCATCCAAGGACCGGTTTCTGGCTATCAGCCTTCATCAGCCTGGATAGCTTGACTCCAGTGGTGTGGAGAGCCTGGGACTCACGTCTGAACATACCCAGCCCACTCGGGGTGAAAATTGCAAAAAACACAGTTGATGGACAGAATGTAGAACAATGTCATACATTCACCCCAGTACAAGGATCCGGGCCTAAATCCATCGTTTTTTTGCACTAAACACCACCCTGGGTTAGACACTGGCTATATGCAAATCAGCTCTGACCCTGTGCCTCATGGAAACAGTCCAGTCCGAACTACCAAGCCATGTCTTTCCCAGACCGGAATCAAGCATCCAAGGACCGGTTTCTGGCTATCAGCCTTCATCAGCCTGGATAGCTTGACTCCAGTGGTGTGGAGAGCCTGGGACTCACGTCTGAGCATACCCAGCCCACTCGGGGTGAAAATTGCAAAAAACACAGTTGATGGACAAAATGTAGAACAATGTCTTACATTCACCCCAGTACAAGGATCTGGGCCTAAATCCATCGTTTTTTTGCACTCCACACCACCCTGGGTTAGACACTGGCTATATGCAAATCAGCTCTGACCCTGTGCCTCATGGGAACAGTCCAGTCCGGACCTCCAAGCCATGTCTTTCCCAGACCGGAATCAAGCATCCAAGGACCGGTTTCTGGCTATCAGCCTTCATCAGCCTGGATAGCTTGACTCAGATACGCCTACCCCAGTGTACCTAACCTAAGCCTAGTATGTGGGAAGGAGTAAGTGAGCTGCAGTTTGAGTTAAGATAGTTTTGCCAAGAATCTGAATCAAGAATTCTCTAAGGGTCTAATCAGCTCCGTGCCTTGGTTATAGAATGAAGGAGGTCTTGTATCTCTCTCTCAGGACTCGATCTCCCGGTAGCCCGCAAGGGTGACAGGGAAACACTGGAGCTGGATTTCTCGGCGGGAGAAAAGACAGCGTCTCTCTCAGTGTGTCAATGGGAGGGTCGGCTTCCTTCGGCACTCATAACAGCAGGGCGTCGGGCAAGTAGATAGCCGATCTGCTCCAAACCGCTGTGTGTTTTGCTAGGGCAGATGCTGGTATATTTATACCTGGAAGGTGCCGAGTTTGACGTAAGGGTGGACATAAGACGCCACTAAGAACTTGCAGTTCTTTAAGGACTCCAGGAGTTCTAGGACACATCAATACAGAAACAGGGGGAATTCCCGGGCTGCTGAAGGCTTGGTTTGTTTAAGAACACGTTGTGCTTTCTAGGAGTCTATGGAAGTAGCCTTGCCGTATTTGAACTGCATTGGCTATGACTTAATATGGGCATGATTCTTATGCCTGTATAAGGATATGATTTGATATAACCACATAAGGGCATAAATCTGGAATATTTAAATAGGGTCCTAGATTCGTTTACAACAGAAGAAGGTGGCCAGCGAGTTGCATAGGTGTTGTGACTGTGGGATGTCGTTGGTGTTGGAGCTGGGGTTGGAGAGTTACTTCACAATGTTGAAGAGCTCTTTGCTGTTGTGTGCGTTGTTGTCTAGTCGGTCTTTGAAGGAGGTCCTTTTGGCGGTTCTGATGATGTGGTGGTGTCTGCGGGTAGCGTTCTTGTGGGCTGTGTAGCTTTCCGGTGTTCGATCCCGGATCCAGTTTTTTTCGGGTTTTCAGCAGGTTCACTGGGAGACCTGGAGGTCTTTGGTGAACCAGCTGGCTCTCTTGCTGGTATGGGTGTTGGAGGGCTTCTTGAGCGGGGCTAGGGTGTTGGTGCAGTCGTCGATCCATTGTCTGAGGTTACGGGCTGCAGCATCGGGGTCGGTCGGGTCTGCGGGTGGGCTCTGGGCCAGAACAGTGGTTAGCTGGTCCTTGGTGACTTTGCTCCAGTGGCGGTGAGGCATCTGCTGGGTGCAATGGCATATGGTGAGTTTCCGGAAGGTGAAGTGGATGCACCGGTGGTCGGTCAACTGGAGTTCGGTGGTGTGGTAGAAGAAGACGTGGGAGCTTGCTGAGAAGATGGGGTCGAGAGTGTGGCTGGCGGAATGGGCAGGTGTTGTGACGAGTTGTCTCAGTCCGAGGTTGAGTAGGTTGTCGATCAGGATGGACGAGTTGGAGTCGATGTTGTTCTCGAGGTGGAAGTTCAGGTCCCCGAGGAGTATGTATCTGTGGAGGCGAGGGAGTGATCCCAGGAGAAGATACATCCACTCTCTTTAACCCTGAATGCACCCAATAAAGCCCAGTGGTTTACCAAGCACAAATGAAAAATGCAGGATGAAAATGCACAGCAGTACAGGGTATGGAATGAAGGAAAAAAATTCAGAAATGGGAACAGTAAATCAGAGAAGTTTGAGGTTACCCCTATTAAGGACCTAGAAACTCAAAATGCCAGGTAACAGAGGGCTATTGGCAGAAATCGCAAATTCATGTCTCGGTGTCTATGTTTCTAACTGCCTGTCATTTCGTATTTTTGGCCTAAGTCAGTATTTTGTTTGCATTGAAGTCTAGTGGCCTTGTGTTTATTTGCAATTCTTGTGGATGTATGAAAAATAAAATGGCGTGCAGAATAACTGAATTAAAATAGGATTAGCATCTGAAAACTGTTTCCTTTGTGCATTGTGGTTATATGTCCACCCTTGTACCCCCATTCTTATTACAAACACTTACCTTGTAATTCACACCCCTTTTTGTGCAGAGATATCACCACTTTGCAGTTTGTGTATGTATGTATGTATGTATGTATCGCATACTTTTATAGCGCAAACTGTCACCCAAAGGGTATCCTGGCGCTTTGACTCTACCTAGCTTCACGCAATCACAAAACTACAAAAAAGTAAGACTTCAGCCCTTTTTTAAAGGAGGAGAGTTCCTTCAGACTCCTCAAAAACAGGGGAAGAGAATTCCAAAGTTTGGCAGCAGTGAAGCCAATGGAACAGCCGCCCTTCCGAATCCTCTGAATCCTAGGAGCTGTCACCAAGCAAGCAGAGGAGGGCCGTAGAGGTCTGGCTGCTGAATACCATGAGAAGAGATTTTGCAGCGCAATAGGCCCCTGTCCGTGGAGAGCCCTAAAGACTATGCAAGACGCCTTAAAACAGATACGCTGATGGACAGGTAACCAGTAAAGGTCTTTTAGCACCACAGAAGAAGAGGCCGAGCGCATCCGAGAAAGAGCCAGCTTAGCTGCCATATTTTGTACGCGCTGCAACTTACTAATCAAGGTGCTGGGGGCACCCAGAAGTAGTGCGTTGCAGTAATCAAGCATGCTAAGAATGATACTAAGCACTACTTCCGGTCTAGCAGGTGCCGGAAGCATGGGAAGGATCTTACGCAATGTACGTTACACATTCTTTTTGACAACTGAAAATCAAAAACGAAATAATTGCGGTGTATATAGTGTTACTCTTAACTATTGCTTTAGAACTGTATAGTTGACCCGATATTTTCCCAATTCATTCTTCTTTATCTTTTGTGTGTTTTACAAATGTCTGAATGAGAGTGGTGTGAATGTGATATGCTTGAAAAGTGATGATATGGTTGAAAGAATTTCTTATTGTTTTT
The DNA here is from genome assembly GCF_964261635.1 of Lissotriton helveticus. NCBI lineage: Eukaryota > Metazoa > Chordata > Amphibia > Caudata > Salamandridae > Lissotriton > Lissotriton helveticus. Next base: position 1,752,413,171 of record NC_136068.1, on the reverse strand, counting down.
TTGTCCTAATTTGCATTGTTTGTCAAGAATACAACCTGTAAAGGCGCACAAACTTGAAATGGTGTCCGTTGGTTTTTTGAATTATTGTAAATAAATAGCTATTTTACAGCCATCTTAGGTATTGAACCGGTGTCTATACTTGTGTGATAGTAACTGTTCTAAAATTTAAAAAAATATCAGTTTTGGCATCCCCCCTTTGTTGTTGTACTTATCAGGCTCAGCCTTACTGATTAGAGCCAGCCCTATTTTGTTATCAGTTGTGATAGCGGGAGCAGTCTCGCGAGGCAATTTATTTTCCCTGTCGTGGAAACCCTATTTGAGATGGTGCATTGAGGACTTGTGCCTTTTTTGCTGGAGGTAGAGGTTGTTTCTTTTCTATCCTTTGCCTATTCTTTATAAATTTGGATTTACTTGTCTGCAGTACCCCTGTGGTTGAGTTGTTCTTTTCTGTTTTTTTAAATTTACTAATTGTGAAAGGTTATGGCAGAGAACGATGCCTTTGCCTATAGCGAAGACCATATAAAAAACCTCTTGAGCGCTCCACCTAAATTCACTTCAGTTTCCCTTAGTACTTCTGCTGCCTCACAAACCGAATCAGACAAATTACTGAGACTAAAGAAAAAACAGATCAGAACTGATCTGCACGGCCATTTCCTTCTCCAACATCTTAGGGAAGGTACGATCCCAGGAGGCCTCCAAATAAAGAATATACCGGTGATTTTTACCGAGGATCCCCTTTTCAAAAAAGGATTCAGCTGCATTGAAACAAAATGTAGTGGGGACCTTATGGTCCTTACTATAGAAACGGCAGCTAGGATCTCCCAAAAAGAACTCGAGGAAATAGCACAGTTGGAATCTGAAATAAGCAACAGCCAAACCATAACAGATTCCAAATTACTACTTGAAAAAGTAGACAAGGAAATTCAGGAATTCAGAGACTATACAATTACGCACAAAACTAACCAATTTGAAAAAGATAAAAAAACTTTTCATGGGACAACGTCTCCCCCTTTTTACAAGCGGACTTCTACACCAAGTCAGACTCAAGACGCTTTCTAAGTGATAATCGAGGAAGGTCACGCAATCAATGTATCACGTTCTCCGACACGTCCTCATCAGCAGGCAGTGACAGTGATAATAGTAGTAATAGACCAAACAGGAATCGCAAATGGAACCAACAACAACAGCCTCAAGGACAATCTTCAAATTCTTCTTTTTTAGGAAGAGGTCAACTCAGGTCAAGAGCAAAAACAAGATACACACAACTGTGGGAAATGACAACCCGCCGCCAGTATTACAAGAACTAGCGGTCTCTCCTATTTTTAATTATCGCATAGAATTTTAAATGAGGCGGAAAAAAGCATCCTTGCCAAGGGACTCTCCTTCGTGCCATCTAGGAGAACTGACTTTGTGAGAATGAAAACTGAATTTTTAGAATTCTGCCACAAATTGAGATTGACGTTTTTTGCGGACAGTCCAGCCATTCTGACACCTGAAGTAACAGGATTAAGGAAAAAATCGACCTTTTGTCCTCCAGGTAATAAGATTCCCAAGGAAATCGTCGTGTTTGAAAAAACGGCAATGTCTGCAATCTCCGAAATGGAAAAACAAAAGAAATTTGTAAAATTCAACATCTCAAAGGATGAAACAAATGCTTTGACAACCTTACGCAATGATTCCACTGTTACAATAAAACAATCTGATAAAGGTGGGTCGATTGTGGTTTGGGACACTGCTGACTATACATCTGAGGTCATGAGGCAACTCAATGACCGAGCATGTTACCGGAAAATCAAAAAGGATCCCACAATCGAATTGCAAAACCAACTTTTTTCTATACTTAAAGAGGGCCATGAACAAGGCTTCCATGGATCTAAAGAATATGACTATCTACAGAATAAACATCCCAAAGTCCCATTGTTTTACATCTTACCAAAGGTCCATAAGAACCAAACTAATCCACCGCAAGACCTATCGTGGCGGGTTGTGATTCTTTATTGGAACCAACTGCGAAATATGTGGACTGTTTCTTGAAACAGTTTATGGCGCATGTAACTTCCTACATACAAGACACCACTGACTTCATTACAAAATTGGAAACAATCAATTTCACAACTGGGATGGATCTATTAGTCACCATGGATGTGACTTCTTTGTACACACAAATTCCTCAGGATGAAGCAGTGGCAGTGCTTTCCCACTTCCTGGACTTGAGACCAAGACCCGTTCAAGTTCCCACACAATTTTTGGTAGATCTGGCCTCTTTTTCCCTTAAAAAAATACTTCTGTTTTGGGAAGGAATTCTTTTTCCAAACAAAAGGGGTAGCTATGGGGTGTCCCTTTGCCCCAGAGCTGGCAGTATTGTTTATGTCACTATACGAGGACACTTATGTACATAACAACAATCCATTCTTGAGTACATCGAGACATGGCTACGGTTCATCGATGACGTGTTTATGATTTGGTCAGGAGGGAGAGAAAAGTTGGAACTTTTCTACAATTGGTTGAATGCGAGAACCATCGATATCCAATTTAGTATGATTCAATCAGACAAGAGAATATCCTTCCTGGATGTCGAAGTTTTTCCTGCTGAGGGGAAATTGGCGACTTCATTATTCACTAAGCCAACTGACAGAAACAAGGCTTTATTGTTCTCCAGTAATCATGCCAGGAGTCTAAAGGAAAATCTGCCTTACGGCCAATTTTTACGCGTGCGTAGGAATTGTTCTTTCAATGATGATTTTAATCTGCATGCTGGTAATCTTGTCAAAAAGTTATGTGAACGAGGCTACCCTAAAAAACTGGTGCGAAATTCAATGAAACGTGCCAGATGGACTCCCAGGGAAAGCCTTCTTGAACGCAAAAAGAAATCCCAACTGAAACGTCAAGTGTGCGTCACCACTTTTTGTCCAAACGCCAACAGACTCAAAAAAATCATTGGACAGAATTGGCACCTTGTGAAGGACCTACATGAGAGTCTACATGAGTCTCCCCTATTTGCTTTTAAAAAAGAAAAATGCATTGCCAACTATGTAGTGAGAGCAGCACCCCCGAAGGAATCACAACCCACTTTAAGACATCTGATGGGTCTGTCCCCCATCACAGGACACCACAAATGTGGGACATGTCTGTGTTGCGACCTTACTGTAGAAGGCACACACTTCCAACATAATGGGATTTCGTGGAAACACGAAACATTTAGCAACTGCAAATCAAAATACGTGGTCTACGGAATAAAATGTCCCTGTGGGCTCTTGTATATTGATAAAACCAACCAAGAAATCCGTCAAAGGATTTCGCAACATAAGTCCAGAATAAAACAGAAAGTGGAAACTGCGCCATTGGTAAACCACTGGAATAGATGCCAACACCATATTAATGACTTGAGATGGACAGTCATCTCCAAAGTAGAAAAAGATCCCCGTGGAGGTGATTGGGAACTAAAACTGTCTAGAAGGGAAGCCCTTCTTATTGTCAAATTCGACACGGCCGTGTCGGGTCTCAATGAATTGTCCGAAATCTACAAACTTTAATTCCATGTCTATGTGGCAGCATTCTGTATCGGTCATAGATTGTACTCATTATTTTGGTGCTCAATTCGTTTTTGGATCTTTTAATTAAGATACCCCACTCTATGACGAGAGGGCCGCTCCTCCTCTGACTCGGAGGTGCCCCTCCGCCTTCACAATAGCGGGACTAGTTACTTTCCTGCTCTGTTCTCGCGCCATCGAAACTACATTGCCCAGAGTGCTGAGAGGCACGCATGTGCAATCAATCGTTTACTGCCATTGACTAGGTGTCTGGCTCGGCGATCTGATGGTAAGACCGTTTGTTCTCTGCAGTAGCTGCTGTAGTTTGTCCTTGAGTATAGCTCACCTCAAACTAAATACGGCTCCCGCCGGCTTTTGTTATTCTAGATAGCCGGCGAGCTGATTCACTCTGCGACGCTGCCATTTTTGGCCGAGCCGTTTTGAACTGAACTTGGGCTCTAACTATGATATCCACCCGGTAAGTGCACTTCAAAGGTCCGGATAGATATGCATGCATTGACTCGCTGCGAAGTCACTAAGAGTGTATACTAAACTAGGCATTTGTGGTTCACTAGGGGCACCCCAGCTGTCCGCACCTTGCTTAGAAGACTGGATTCGTGCCTTCTAGAAAAATCCTTTTTTAAGGTAACTCATGCGGTGAATAGACGTTTAGAACCCGTATTGGCGTTTGAGAAGTGTTACTATCACCCCTTTCCCCCCTCCTCTCGTTTTGATTTGTTTTTCTTTCTGATTCTTCTCTTCATGTAGGAGCAACCACAATTTCCATATAATCCTCGTTTGCTCTTCTAATGGGTAAGCTGTTATTGGATTTTTGGTGTAGTAGTGCTTGTGAGGTTTATATGGTTGTTTTAACCACTGCATTAGATACTTAGATTTGGTCTTTGCTCTCTTTTTTTGTCTCCTCTACAGAACGTTCTATGGTCCTGATGAGAATCCTGTGATTAGTAAGGATTCGGAACGCGTAGACCGTTTAGGGTCAACCTGTGTTATCCTGGTGTTTAATTTTTTGACACTTGGTATTGTGATTATACACCCATTGAGTGTTACACATTCTTTTTGACAACTGAAAATCAAAAACGAAATAATTGCGTTGTATATAGTGTTGCTCTTAACTATTGCTTTAGAACTGTATAGTTGACCCGCTATTTTCCCAATTCATTCTTCTTTATCTTTTTTGTGTTTTACAAATGTCTGAATGAGAGTGGTGTGAATGTGATATGCTTGAAAAGTGATGATATGGTTGAAAGAATTTCTTATTGTTTTTTTGTCCTAATTTGCATTGTTTGTCAAAAATACAACCTGTAAAGGTGCACAAACTTGAAATGGTGTCCGTTGGTTTTTTGAATTATTGTAAATAAATAGCTATTTTACAGCCATCCCAGGTATTGAACCGGTGTCTATACTTGTGTGAAAGTAACTGTTCTAAAAAAAACATATCAGTTTTGGCATCCCCCCTTTGTTGCTAGATATTATTAGTGGCACAAGCCGGGTGAGAAAGATCATTAACAATTTTAAACAGGGTCTGTGATTTGTTAGCTGCCTGAGCCAGCATATCCTCAAGATACTTGGCTTTGGCGCACTTAATCTGTGCTTTGTAGCCCAAGAGCAGCTGTTTAAAAAGGGCTCTGTCTGGCTCTAAATAATGCTTCCTCCAAGTTCTTTTTGCCTGTTTACAACGCAGTTTGGACTGGAGGAGGTCATTGGAATACCATGGAGTGGCGTACTTAGACCTATCCCTCACTTTCCACAGGGGAACCACTTTATCCAAGGATTCTGCGATCTGTTGACAAAGGCTCAGGTAGCTCTCCTCCACATCTCCCCCAAGGTGAAACCACCGGGTAGTAAAGTTGGTAGCGTAGAGTTTTTCAAAAGTCTAGACCTCTGCCTACTAAGTTTGGTGTTGCCAGAGCTGCAATCTCTGGAAACATCAGCTGGGAGATGTAGAGAAAAATAAATAAGGGCATGGTCAGTCCAGCACTGAGTAATTATATCCCTAATCTCAACCTGGGTATCATACGCAAAGACCAAATCTAGGGTATGACCCTTCAAGGGAGTTTGGGAGAGCACCAATTGCTGAAGGTGAATATTATTGCAGGCCTGACAAAGATCTCTATAGGCTGTACCTGAGGGCCCATTTAGCCAAAGATTAAAATCTCCCAGAACTATTAGCCTGGCATGTGTGTTGGAGAGATCGTAGATAAGATCAACCAAATCGAGTGAGGCTGTCAAGGCACTGCCGGGTGGTCTATAACACAGCAGGCCAGAATACAGAGCTCACTTCTGGCCATTTAGAGAAAAGCCCAAAAGTTCAAAAGCTTGGACCTCTTTAACCTTAAGCTGGGATATGGCTAGTGATTCCCTGAAAATGAACCCCACCCCTCCTCCTCTACCCCCCACACAAGGGTTTTGCCTGATCTTATAGCCCAAAGGGCAAGCCAGTCTAAGTTCTACCTCGCTATCGGCTCTAGTCCAGGTCTCCGTGAGAAACAACACATCCAGATCCTGGGATTCAATTAGAAGTGCAATTTCCACGTGATGTTTGCAAAGTGACCGGACGTTGAGCAAGCCACAAGACAGCACCCTGGTGGTTGCTAACAACTGGCTGCCCATACTAGAGCGCTGGCCTACCTGAATAAGCTCTTCCCTAGAGTAGGCCAGTCTAGTAAGGGTAATAGAGGCAGCACGGCTGGTGCTGGTCGTGACCTGTGCGCGAATGGGCGCAAACGGGCTTGCCTCTGGCGCGCCCGCTGCGCGCATGCGCTGCGCGCTTGTTTGCCCTGCATCTTAAATGGCGTTAGGAGCGGGAGTCCTACGAGGCAACCCCTGGACCCGCGACCAAGATGGCACCTGCAAATCGGCACCTTCACCAATAAAAAAATCATTTTTATAAAGGAAGTGTGAAAATACAAAAAATTTAAAAATATACAGAAATACTGTTTTTGATAAATAAAACATAATCTAAATGAAAGTTTGTCTTTTCTCTTTTGTGTATCTATGCTGTATAGTAAATACTGTGAGTAGAACTATTGCCACTCTTTAAACCAGATAGGCCTGACAAGAGGTTGTTCTATTTTGTATTTATTTATCTTTCCCCTCCCCTTGGGCCTCAAAGAAACTGGGGGTACCTTAGCGTAATTGCATATGTTTCCAGTAATAAAATAAGACACAGAAGAAATCAAACATACTTCCTTGTTTTCAAGTAAACACAAGGCACAAGTCCTCTACGAGAGCTTGTGTTCCGTCCAGTGAAATACTTAGGGGCAGATTTATGTTAACTGGCGCATCCCCAGGGATGCGCCAGTTAACATGCGCCACAGTGCGCCACAGATCCGCCACCCATGGTGCGCCGCATTTATGATGCGGCGCACCATGGGGCAAAAACGGCACAGATGCGTGACGCATCTGTGCCGTAAAGGTGACGCATTGCTGGAGTTGCGTCGCAAGCGCGACGCAGCTCCAGCAAGGCTCGGGGGTTGCCCTATCTGACCAATGCTGCATCAAGACCTACGCCTGCTTCAAGCAGGCGCAGGCTTTTGACGCAGCATTGGCCTGAAAGTGACTGAGTGAAATCTTATAGATTTCACTCAGCCACTTTTGCGAGGCGCACCTGCCCCGGAACGCCCACCCTGCGCCGGAACGCCCACAAGCGGCGCAGGGCTTTACAACGTGACGCATCTGCCTAGATGCGTCACGTTGTAAATCGTTCGTAGGGATGCGCCACGTTTACGCCGCCTTGCGTGACGCAACAGCGGCGTAAACGTGGCGCAAGGGCCTCATAAATCTGCCCCTTAGTCCTGGAGAGAGCTGTCGGAACAAAGTCTGCATCCCACCCTAGAAGCCGCCTGAGAGAAGTACTGTCGATCAAAGTGCTGCAAAGCAATGCATAGCTATTCATCTTCCAGGCAGTATGTTGTATTGCAAACGGGGCCTTTTTACATTCCATAAGTGTTTTGCATCACTTTGAGTCAAGGATGAACGGGAGTCACAATGCCAACACACTTGGGTCCAGATTTACAAACATTTTGTGCTGTGTGTGTGCCAAAAGTGACAGGAACCAGTTTAAAATGTTTTTTTGTGTTATTTATTTCTTGGCACAAAACTCACTTTGTGCTGGAAAGTTGCCTGAATATAACAAATGAGCATAAAATGCTGTTTTGCATTACTTAGCTTCAAGGGGGTGCTACGTGGGGGGTACATGGGCATTACCATACAACCCCCTATACTTTTTGATGCAAAATCCTATCTACTAGCAGTAGTAAAATTGTTTTGTTCCAAAAAATAACACTGCTTAGAAGCAGGCACTAAAAAGGAGAAATGCTTTTATTTCTCCTAACGCTTCCCACTTTACATGTGCGCTGCGCTGTACAGAACACATTCAAAGGGGGAAACATTTTAAAGTTAGTCTAAGCATATTATCTTGTACTGGAAGGGAAGCCTTCCTGGGAAAAACCTATGTTAAACTCATGCACACGCCCTTGCAATATGCTCAGCAGCAAAAACCTGCGTCTGCGCTAGGAAGATGGAAGGAGAGAGCCATCTCTCTGTAGCTATGGAGCTCTACAGCTCCCTCCCTGTCACGTAATAAGGTGCATAACTTCTGGGTGCTGCGCTGAGTTGTGTCTAACTTTTCTAAATCTGAACCATAGTTTTTGACACAGAGCCTGATCTATGGGGATAATCAGTCTGCTTTGCATCAAAAACTAGCACTTCCTTGAAGAAGGTGCCAATAAGGACATTTCTTTTCATTTTTCATGGAAACCTGCATGCTGCATTTGTGATGACCTACGCATCATACATCCAGTGCTTTGTCTCGTTTAGGAATTTAAACTAGAGGGATGTTCTTCCAGTACTAACGTTTATGGTTGAGAGACACACACAGCTCGGAGAGGCTGTAAGTCACGGAGGGCTCCCTGTAAGAGTGCCAGTGCAGTGGGTGACAGCAGAATCAATAGATATTGCTCTGCGGTGTGTGTACCCCTTTGTGCTGGGCTTTGTTGCTTTAATAATGAGAAAATCTGCTCCTAAAGACTCCCTCCCTCCGTTAAATGCCGAACATTTACAAGTCTACTTATTTCCTCCCTATTTCTCATTCCTGAATCTATTTCAACCTACAGTGACCAAATCTTGAGAACCAACATTTTGCAAAAATCGAAGGTCTGCAATTTTACGTCAATGGAGTGGCGCAAAATGACAGCTCTCATCAATATAGGAAGACAAAAGAGGCACTAAGAAAATAAATAAATGGTAATTTCTAAAACCAGAATCATACCTGTTAACTAAATTGCTTATTTATAACAGTAGCTACCTAGCACAGCTTTAGGACTCCTAATAAAAGTGTCTCTAATGTTTCCAGTCGACCTCCTCTAACAAGTATTTACAATGCAATGGTCTCGGCATTATTAAAGGTAGAGCTATTGGCATTGTTTATGACATTTTTTTTCATTTTTTTTTTAAACATAAATAAATGGTATTGTCATTTACAATGGCAATAGGTGAGCATTAGAGAGTAGAAGAGAGTATTCACAGACACAGAGTGTTAGACCTGGCACATTGGTGTGAGTTTCACTTCCACTTTTTGCTGATGTGTCCCAGATGTTTTTGCTGGTGTCCGCTGCTCCGGGCACTGCGCCAAGGCCAAACCGTGCCGCAGTGCAAGTACTCGCTATGTAAAGTGTAACTGTGATTGATGCTCCTGATTGGTTCATTGGATTTACTGTCAGTCCCCAGTAAAGTGCACCAGGAGTGCCAGGGCTTGTAAGTGCCAATACTGCTAATGGCCTGCAGCGCTGGTTGCGCCACCCACAGAAGCAGCCTTTTAAAATGTGTCTAGGGTCTGCCATTGCAGAACCTGTGTGCAGTCTGGTACTGTCATGCTGGCTGGGCAAGTGCACCCACTTGCCAGCCTCTAAATCTTCCCTTTACTTCATATTAGTCACCCCTATGGTAGTCCCAAGGGTAGGGTGCATTGTAAGTGTAAGGGAGAACATGCCCTGATGTGTGTGGCATGTCCTAATAGTGAATTACTGCCAAATTCGTTTTTCACTATTGTAAGGCTACCTGCTCTCTTAGGCCAAGATGGGCTGCTTGAATTATTACAATCTATAATCCCAGCAGGCTCAGGGAACATGGTAGAAAGTCAACTTTAGTATGCCTGAACTCAGATTAATAAAATACTTCTTTTAGTAAAGTTTATTTTATTATCCTGTGTTTGCAAATGCTACTTTTAGAAAGCTAGCATTTGCTTGCCTAACCATTTCAGCCCGCCTCTGCTAGGATGTGTATCTGACTGTCTGGGATATGCGAGTGACAGGACTGGGGAATGACAGGTGGTGAATGCAAGGATTACAACTTAGTGGGAGGTGGGAGTGCCCCTGGACTCTGAATAGGGCTGTGCTCTGCCACCACAATGCTGGCTCCGCCCCCTGGGGAGCGACTGATGACTCAGCCGACACCTGGCCCAGGAAGGGAGAAGCACTGTCAACAAGGTACTCCTGGCTGCCCCTGTCCACACAATGCTGGCTCCACCTCCTGTGGAGCGTCTGATGTGCCTGCCCCTCACACTGAAAGAAGAGACCAGAGTACACCCAACAAAGTGCTCAGAGACAGAAAGAAGCTATGCAAAGGTCCCCCTGGCCTGCCAGAACTAGGAAAATGCTGTATAAAAGTAGGATCCCTGCTCCTTGCAAACTAGAATCCTGTTTCCCACAACGAACCTTTGCCCAACTAGAAGGAGAAGAAGAAGCTCGAAGGACTGGCCTTCTGTCTGCCTTGCAGAGGAAGGAGAGGAGAAGACTTTATGAAAAGACTTTGCTGACTTGTGCTAGAAACTTTCTCCAAGGGCTTGACTGAGCTTGCCCCCTGATCTGAACCCCAGGACCAGTGGGTTCTCCTATGCTTTGGCTCGTCTGATATCTGAGTCCGAGTATTTCCTCTCGCCAGAGGTGAAGTCTGCCCCCTCTCGCCCCCTCCTAGGGCCGTGGTACCCGGGAGCCAGCCTGCCTTCTTGCCCTTGAGAACCTCGCTCTGTTCAGAGTCGCTCTCTGCCCCCGGGCTAAGGCCGGCCGCTCCTCTACCCCCGCCTGCTACTGGAGTGCCTGAGCGCGTCTTCACCCCTCCCGCCGGAATCCAGGACCCGAGAGCAGTCTACAGCCTGGATGGCCGCCCGTGCATGTCATTGCACCCGGCCGCCCCGCTTTGCCCTTTTCGTCCCAGGAGAGGCCGCGCCGCATTTTGAAGGGACCCCCCCTCGGTACCGTCCGTACTGAGGGCTCCCGTGCCGCGCCCCGCCTCACGGAGATCGTGCGCCTTTTGACCGGATCCCCTAGCACTCTCCGGGACCGCCGCACACTCGTGGAGTGCACTGTGAGAACCGGAAAATACTGCCAGCCGTACCGACCCCTTTCACGCACAGGGCTGTCTCGGGCTCGGGGCCCGCAACGTTCTTCTTTCCCCGTTGCCCTGTGCGTCTCTTCAAAGGTCCAGGTACGTCTCCCCCCTCCCCCGGGCACGACTGAGCGCTTCCCTTGAATGCAACCGAAGCCCGGCTCAGCCGGACGTGCCCCGCAGCGCCTCTCCCAAGCGCCCTCGAGCCTCGGAGCCTCTGGGTAGCAGCGCGCATAACTTTGGTAAACGGCCCCGTACACTTCATTGCTGGAAGCGGTACGTCGCGAACCTCGACTCACGCGAGAAGCGTGAGAATTGGAAGGGGGCCGGGATTTCACCCGTCCGAGGCGCCGTGAAGCGCTACGAAGTGCAGGACCAAGTCCCCAAGGTCCTAGAGGGGTGTAAACATATATAATCCATTTAAAAACTACCAGAACTGAGAGGACTGTGTTGAAGGAAAAAGAGGCTAAGAAGAAACATTTTTGAACTATAACTGAGAAGAAACGCTTGCCTATTTACAATCTTGTGGCCCAAACTAAAATCGTTATATTGGTCTTGTGATAAGTCTTACCTGCAGATATATATTGTTATATAAAGAGAACATATTTTTACATATCTACAGCCTGGTGTCCATTTGTGGGGGGGATTGGTACATTTACTGTGTGTGTTATTACAAATGCTTAACTCAGGAACGCCTGGAGAATAGCCTTGGCTGCTCACGTCACACCCCTAGAGGGTGAGCAAGGGTAATTCTAAGGGGTCATCCTTTGCCCTACTTCACACTGCTTGTCACAAGTGAATACTTGTGCCAACCAGAGACCCCCAATTCTAACACAGAGAAACACACCACACAGTGGATGCTAACATCAGTAAACCCACACTGTCCAACTCCATACTGCCCAGATGCTTTTAACCGCCCATGCGACAGGCTCCAACCCATTTCCACATGCGAGGAGATTATGAAGACATAGTACTATAAAAATAAGTCAAAGATAACTCAATGTGCTTCTTAACGTTTTCTTCAACTGATGGACTCACACTTCCTGAGTTTATGATACTGTTATTAAGTTCCTATGTTACTGTCACCAGTAGTAGAACTGCCTAATAATATTTGATCTTTTCTGCTGCAAGACTTTGTTCATAAGAACATTTCATGCTGTGTCCTGATCTGGTGCGAGGCTTTATTCACACAACTTACAACAGTCAGTGTCCTGCCTGGCTGTAGAGAACTCTCTGTTTCTCCTGTGATATTGAGTTTTGCAATTACACCTGGCACTGGTAAGAGCTGGACCTGGAATGGGAACTTTGGGGCAAATTATTTGCTAGAGTACTTGCTTTTTTCTAACTATTATTTCAGAAACGTCATGTAGTGACAGCGTATTCCAAAGCATTGATCCCACAATCAATCCATCGAAAGCAACGTGTGTGTGTATATATATATATATTATATATATATATATATTATTCCAGTTTTCCCCGAAGGGGAAGATTATCTCTGCGCACTCCCGGATATGAAATTACACAGCCATAGCATCCAGATAGTAGTTCAGTTTTCAATTTATTTTAGCAAGCCAGCTGCACCTGACGCGTTTCGGTCTCTGCGGAGACCTTGCTCACAGGAAAACAATCACTACGTTTTTTGGTGCGTTTAAATAAAATGAAAAAAGTGCAAACATCCTGTCATTATGTATACATCACTTCCTGTTGCTGACACAGGAGTTGTGGGACATGTAGTTTTGCAACATATTGCCAATTATCACGACAATTTTTAAACTTATGTAACTATGAAGGTAACTGAGTTTAAACTGATAATAATTTACACAATCATTTTGATTCTATTAAACCCCCTGGTGGGTATATGCAAAATTTGCACTTTTTTCATTTTATTTAAACTCACCAAAAAACGTAGTGATTGTTTTCCTGTGAGCAAGGTCTCCGCAGAGACCGAAACGCGTCAGGTGCAGCTGGCTTGCTAAAATAAATTGAAAACTGAACTACTATCTGGATGCTATGGCTGTGTAATTTCATATCCGGGAGTGCGCAGAGATAATCTTCCCCTTCGGGGAAAACTGGAATAATTTGACTCTTGGCGTGGTCCTGCCACGCTCTGAGCGCACCGCCTGAGAGCGCCTGGAAGCCCTGCCTTTGTGGACCTAATGGATTGTATTCTCAAAGGGCTCGGGTGAACGCCGACTTTCATTTCATTTGGTGGATTGATGGACTAAAGTAACTGAGGAAGCCGACAGTTGCGGGCTGGAAACGGGAGACGATTTCTCCGGAGGGGGCACGTCAACCGAAGTACCCTGTAACCGGTAAGCGACCTCTACGCTTTACTTTGATAAAACAATCTGCTTAAAAATAACAGGTGATTACTCACAGTCGGTTGGTTTTGTGAACGCTGTGTCATCGGTTGGAAATAATTCGAGTGAAAGCATTACTCGAGGAACCTTCTTTGAAATATATACACTGCAGAATTGAATCGTGTAGGGTTCAAGTTTGACACACAGCAAACCGGATAATTCCAGCACAGAAGTAATAACTGTCAAGAAGAAATTATCGCGATATTTAGCTTAAACAAACAAGTTGCCAGCTCACCATGGAGAAAAGAGAGACATCCAGGAATACATTAATTCAATCATGTTTTGAGGATGAAACAGTAGCCACAGGAGCAAGTGGCAGTGTCCGAAAAACCGATTTAAAACATAAATTACGAGCGTGGGAAAAACTTTCCAAAAAGGAAATCAATAAATGGTGGGAGGTTGCAGCTTTAAAAAAATACCTAGACGCAAAACGAGTGCCCCGTGGCTTACGAATTAGCCTGATGCCTAATCATCAGGACACCAGCAATGAACTTTTAAGTGAATGGGGGGAATTCATTCTAAATTCGTCGCTAGGTTTAATGCAGATATTGGTGAAACACATCCAAATTGCACTGGAAAGAACCACAAAACAATTAAAAGACTTAGAAAAGGAACTAGCAACACTTGATCTAAATCCTGAGATGAAAAAGTTCAAGGAAGATCTGGAACAATATATTGACAAACATGAGGAAAGTGTACGCCTAAGAAAAATTTCAAAATTCCAACGCGACAAAGAGGATTACGAGGAAGGCCGCATATTTACTTATGCAAGAAAATATGATCATTTCAGACAGAATAATTTGGAAAACATAATAACCATGGGAAGCATGTCCTCTCTAGCCTCAAGTTTATCGACAGAACCGGGTGCAAGTGGTGGAGAAGAGGAACAAAGAGGAACCATTGTAAAAGTTCCTTTTTTAGACGAAATGAAAATGGCTTTTCATCAAAAGAATTGGGAGAAAACAATGGGGCCCCGTCAACCATCCCAAAGAGGAAGAGGGAGAGGCCGTGGAAAAGCGCCACAAAACCAACCAGAAGAAGCAGGCGCAAATGCAGCACAAAATACTGGCGCAAACCGCGTGGGAACCATGACACGGAACATGAGGAAGAAATGGAATCATTGAACATGGATACCATCAGTCATGAATTACAGGTCATTAATTTATCCTCAAAAAATCTAAACGATGTGGAATTGAACTTATTGAAAAGAGGTATGAATTTCTGTCCTACAAGTGGTATGAATCTGGCAGAAACACGTGTGGATCTATACAAATATATCAGGAAGATCAAGCTAGCAAAACTATTTGTGGATAAACCTGATATGGCTAGTTGGAGAAGATCAGTCCCGCAACCAACTATGCAATTACCAGCAAGAGACGCGGAACACTTTGTTAATTTAATGGAACTCAGTCAGGACCCACAACAAAGTGGAGGAGAAATACAAGACTATGCAGTGCAATTAGGAGCTGGCATTTCGAAAATGAAACCTGATTCTAAATTTTACCCACAATTACCGCCAGGGAATAAAATAGATCTTTTCCATGAGTGTGTAATAAAAGACCTTTACCATCTGAAAATCCCTCACACAAAGGATAATCTAACGAGGGAAGAACGACAAGTGCTCAACAAATTACAACAAGACGACACTATCGAAATAAAAATAGCGGACAAGGGAGGCAATGTCATCATCCAAGATAAGGAAGCATATATGCGGGAAGCATATTCTCAACTCCGCAACAAGGAATATTATGAAAAATTGAAGGCTAATCCATCAGTGAAACTAAAAGAAGAATTAGACTCTAAGCTTGAAAATTGGTTCAAATCTAACCTACTAGATATTGATGAATACAAATATCTCCAAACACCATACCCGAAAATGGCAACCATATACTTCCTTCCCAAAATACATAAGCATCCCACGAAACCACCAGGGAGGCCAATAATATCAGCCAAAGGTGCATTGTTGGAGCCAATTGCAAACTATCTTGATGTATTTCTTTTACCCTATGTGAAGGGTCTAACATCATATGTGAAAGATACCGGGGATCTGTTAAGACGATTGGAGGATACCCCGTGGCAACCATCTTACAAATTGATAGCTATGGATGTAATATCTCTGTACTCTAATATTCAGAATGACATTGGCATAGCAGCTTGCAAATCTTTCCTGATGGATAGGAATATTCAATTCGCTGAGCACAACAAGATGTTGCTCGAAATGATCTCAATGTGCCTGAATCAAAATGTATTTTTGTTTGGTAAGGAACTGTACAGACAATCTAAGGGCACTGCAATGGGCTTTTCTTTTAGTCCATCATATGCCTGCCTTACGATGGGCCATTGGGAAAGGACATGGGCCTGGAGATGTGAAAACGATGTATCAGTATCTAAAACCATAGCTTGGCTGAGATACATCGATGACTTGCTTTTGATTTGGGATGGAACGGAGGAGGAGTTTGAAAATTATTTTGAAGTGTTAAACAATTCCAATTTCGGTCTCAAATTCACCTACACAATCAGTGAATCAAGAGTGATTTTCCTAGATACGGAAATTTTTATCGAAAACAATGCAATACAAACAACTTTGCATCGCAAAAGTACAGCGACAAATGCAATATTGCATGCTCAAAGTTTTCACCAGCCATCTTTAATCCGTAATATTCCATACGGAGAGTTTTTGAGAATCAAAAGGATATGCTCAAAGGAAGTGGATTGGATCTCCAACCAGAAATTGACTAAACGAAGATTTGAAGAACGGAAATACAAGCCTTTCACAATCCAAAATGCAGTGACACGATCCTCCGCAATTAACAGAGTTGATTTGCTAAAAGAAAAATCTAAACCAGAAACTGAGGACCAAAAGATCCGGTTCATTACCACACACTCAACAGCCAACGATGCCATAATCAAAATTCTGAGAAAAAATTGGCACATTTTGCATATGGACCCAAAAATTGCAGAAATTGTAGGAGACCATCCTAGTGTGACATATCGCAGGGCTAAAAACTTAAAAGACAAACTAATTTCAAGCCACTTCCAGGAGCAGATTAAAACACAGGCTTGGTATAAGTCCAAAGGTTTTTATAAGTGCTCGAGTTGTAAGGTGTGCTGCATTGCCCAGAACACAAAAGAATTAAAAATGGCAAACAACAAAATCTGGACAATCAACCAGCTAATAAACTGCAAAACGCAATTCGTAATTTATGTGCTAGAGTGCCCATGTTCACTCAAATACATTGGGAGCACAAAAAAAAAGCTCAAATTACGAATACTGGAGCATGTCCGTGCTACGATTAACGGTGACAGAAGCAACGCCATGGCTAGGCACATGGAAAAAGAACACAAAGGCAACTGGAAAGAACTAACATTTTATGGGATTGAAAGTGTGGGAGCAAATCAAAGAGGAGGAGACCGTGAAAAAATAATGAGACAAAAGGAGTCAAAACACATAATGAACTTTCGGACCATGAACCCCTTCGGGATTAACTTGGATGAAGAACTTCATTGCCACCTGTGAACTTCCAACCAACTGTATTGAAAAGGAAACAAACATGAATCATCTCTCTTAGTAACCCTTTTTACCTACCTTAATTTCTTTAAATATATGGTTTAAAAATCTCTTCACGTGCAAACATGAGAACAATGGGACAAAAATTATGAAAAATTATGAATAATTTTTGGAATTTTTATTCACCCACCGGAGGGTTGTATGAACAAATGTGAGTTGAATAATGCAGCTTACAGATTTAGCTATTTAGGTGATGATAATGGTTTTGGCAAATTTTGCATATACCCACCAGGGGGTTTAATAGAATCAAAATGATTGTGTAAATTATTATCAGTTTAAACTCAGTTACCTTCATAGTTACATAAGTTTAAAAATTGTCGTGATAATTGGCAATATGTTGCAAAACTACATGTCCCACAACTCCTGTGTCAGCAACAGGAAGTGATGTATACATAATGACAGGATGTTTGCACTTTTTTCATTTTATTTAAACTCACCAAAAAACGTAGTGATTGTTTTCCTGTGAGCAAGGTCTCCGCAGAGACCGAAACGCGTCAGGTGCAGCTGGCTTGCTAAAATAAATTGAAAACTGAACTACTATCTGGATGCTATGGCTGTGTAATTTCATATCCGGGAGTGCGCAGAGATAATCTTCCCCTTCGGGGAAAACTGGAATAATTTGACTCGTGGCGTGGTCCTGCCACGCTCTGAGCGCACCGCCTGAGAGCGCCTGGAAGCCCTGCCTTTGTGGACCTAATGGATTATATATATATATATATATATATATATATATATATATATATATATATATATATATATATATATATATATAATATCCAGAGAGAGTAAAAGGGGGCAGAGAACACAATAAATAGAGAGACAGATTAAATAGGGAGGCAGAGAGAAAGGCAGACAAACACAGTGGGATAAGCAAGCGAATGGAGGGTGAAAGAGAGAAACAGACAGAGAGAGAAAGAAGAGACGCAGAAAAAAGGAAGGAAATGCAGACTGACAGAAGAATGCAGAGAGGATGTGAGAGAAGCAGACAGAGGCAGAGAAATAGAGAGGTAGCTGTAAAAAAGAGACGGTAATAGAGGCAGAGATAGAAATGGAGGGAGAGAGAGAGAGAGGGCGCACAGAAGAGAGAGACACAAACTAAAGACAGAGAGAGGTAGAGAGAGCGGGCACAGAAGAGGGAGAGGGAAATAGAGAGAGGGCAGCGAGCGAGGGAGAGACCGAAATAGATGCCGAGAGAGAGACATCCGGACCTGGGGTTTCCCCCAGCGCGCGTTGCCCCTTTGGTTTGCGGAAACTCTGGTCTGGCCTGCACCTCCTTTGGCCGGAATCGTGGTGCCGGGACAAGCCCGGAGACCCCTTCTCAGCAGACTCGGGCTGTGACCTTGTGGGAGCGCCTAAGAGTCACTTCTTGAGGGCACTTGTGCGTCAGGAGCGTCGGGTTCGAAGGAGGCCCTGCGATTGAGGACAGGGCGGGTGATGAGGATACCAGGGAGGCGTGAGGAGGGTACCAGGGAGGGTGAGGAGGGCACCAGGGTGGGTGTGGAGGACACCAGGGATGGTGTGGAGGACACCAGGGTGGGTGAGGGGGATACCAGGGTGGAGGACACCAGGATGGCTGAAGGGGACACCAGGGTGGGTGTGGAGGACCAAAGGGTGGCTGAGGGGGACACCAGGGTGGGTGAAGGGGACACCAGGGTGGGTGAAGGGGACACCAGGGTGGGTGAGGGAGACACCTTATGTCTGTTCTTGGAGAAGTGACAGGTGAAGATGAGGAAGAAGGAAGTAAAGAAAAGTACAGTAGACCAAAAAGAAAAGCAGTGAGTGAACTGAAAGGAGAGAGAAAATTCGGAAGCGGGGAGGAAGGAAAACCAAAGGTGGGAGAAAGAGGGAGAAGGACACAGCAAAGGGTGAGGCCGGAGACCGCGGGCTGGCAGCCTCGAGTGCTCCAGGGGCCTCTGTTGCCGCCTTTCTCTCACTGTTCCTGCTGAGGGCGCAGGACTGCTGCAGACACTACATGAAACTAGCGCCTTTGTGGCCTGTCAATGCGCTATTCATAGCGAGAATGAGCGAGCGCTGTGCTGATGGTGGTGGAGCTAAGAGAACAGTTTCAGTTTCCATTTGACCTGTCTAATAAGGCCTCACATCTTTCCATCTCACCCCTTCAGTGCCAGGAAGGGCGAAGAACAATTCATGGGTTGATGGTGGGCGCATCACCCGACCACAAAGGGTAGGAGGAGGAGTTGGGGGCTCGGGGGCGCAACATTTAAAAGGTGCTTTCTCTAGAATCAAAACTAGAAAGCAACGCCCCCCCCTCTAAAAAAAAAGTGGGAAATGGGCTGGAAGGGCGAATCCTCCAGCGATGAAAGGAAGCACACACCATTTGCCAATCAAATCACATGAGCCAGTCATGTGTAATCGGATTACTTCGGATATAGTTATACAGGATCTAAATGGTGTGGTTATTTATCATACATTTTCCTGCCATTATTCTACAAGATAATCTTTCGAATGAGGTGTTTTCGGATAGACTTGCTCTGCAATGACGCTTTATTGAGAAACAATGAAAAACGTGAAATGCGTCACCTTAAGGAACAAACAGAGATGTTCACATCATATAGTTATTAGCATATACGCTCCATGGAGCCCATTACACTGAACGCAGGTGGATGACGGGCAGAAGCGGCCCTGCCTGGGTTGGCACTTATTGGCCAGTGTACCCCGCAGTATGCGCACAGCAATATTTCCAAATCTGCCACAGAGCTGCATGGCGATCTCCACAGCATGCACATTCCCCCGCTGAGCTGGCTTACGGGAGTAAAGGCACGTGTGCCCTTTCGTGTTCAATGGAGATCTCTGCTTCAGGTTTTCCACCCTGACCTGCTGATCTATCTGTACCTGTGACAACCGTGTCTGCATCCATGGGACGCCCGGGCGCAGGGGATAAGAAAGCAGTGCTCGCAGGGGCTCTTACCTTGCTGGGGCTCAGCTTCTCCACCGCTATTAGTACAGTTACAGTGCAGCACACCCCACAGCCAGACTTCCGCCTTCCGTGCTCACCTGAAGAGCCCTTGCACGCAGGGGCTGCAGTAGCGGTGCCCGCACTCGATCTGCTTGGGCTGGATGAGGAGGAACACGCAGGCAGAGTACAGGAGCACAGAGCTGGGGGCCGCGTCCAGGGGCCGCAGGGGGGACACTAGTGCTACCATCTCAGGCCGTGGTCACACATATTCTGCCCGCTGGGGGCCAAAGAGGTATGTTTTGCCCCCTTTGCTCATGACCCCCCGAGGGTGGCTCTCACCTCACGTGCGGCTGCTGGCTGCAGCCCCGTCCAGCCAGCACAAGAAGTCCGCCCAAGAACCACATGGCGTTCCTCATCTTTGGTAGCGCTCTGACTCCACGTCCGCTTCCCTCGGGGCGCTGCTGCAGGAGCCGCCGCTGTGGACACGGGGTCCTGGATGGTCATGTGTATTCGTGTTGGGGGGTGGGGATGAGGCGTGAGAGGGGAGGACAGAAGGGGAGCAGTAAAATAAAACAAAGACAGACCGTATGTAACGCGGATGCACGGTCCTAGACGGGCTAGCTGACAACAACATAAAAAAAATGGCAGCCGTGACTCCGAAAATTTCGGATTCGGGGCGTGTTTTTGGCGTTCTGAGTGATGTATGACGTCACAGTCGAAAGAACGCAAAAAAACACGCCCCCGAATCCGAAAGAGACGGGGCTTAAACTGAGTGATGCCCCTCTCATCCAATGGCTGGCCTCAGTTTAGGAAGCCAGCCAATGGAGGAGAGAGGCAGGTTCAAGCCGCCATACTCCAAAACATTAAATCTCCTCCCGGAGACTGCGCAAGCGCAGCCTTACGGTCCTCGACCTAAAAAACAGGACATGAGCCAAAATTGCTGCAATCTACCGGGACAGCTGGTGGAAATACGGGATGCCTGGTCACCCTACTTCAACCTCCTGGACAACCTGTGCACTCTTTGTTTCCCTAAACTTTTCTTTGTTCTTTCTCTAAACCTCTCGGGCTGCCAACATTCTCTGCTCTCCAGTTGTCTTAATCGTTGCTCTCTCATTTCACTTTTCTTCACATGCCAGTAAATACATGCATTCAAAACACTTCACCCAACTTACCGCCAAAGGCCATTTAATATATGTCAGAGTGGTAAGTGGGTTCTTCG
Organism: Lissotriton helveticus; assembly: GCF_964261635.1. Classification (NCBI taxonomy): domain Eukaryota; kingdom Metazoa; phylum Chordata; class Amphibia; order Caudata; family Salamandridae; genus Lissotriton; species Lissotriton helveticus. The sequence goes on along the minus strand of NC_136068.1, from coordinate 1,752,392,173 downwards.
TTGTACAGAAGAAATAATACTGTTCCACCTGCTCAAAGGTGGTCCGGCAATGACAAAACAGCTGATCCGCCACCCACATCTGGCACCACCTCATCCATCCTTTCCATCCTCGATGTCACATCAGAAGAAATGGCGTTCCTTCTCCTCTTAGCAGGGCCTGCTTTTCCAGTATTAATCACCTGCAAACACTGGCAGAAATTAAGAACAGTGGCTGTAAAGCAAACACCAGTTACATTTTCTGTCCTGCCAAAACTCAAAGAAAGCACTCCAAAGGCCTGATTACGATCTAAGAAGTTACATATCACCCCTGATAAATAATGATACCACTAGGTTTGCCATTGGGTGCGATAAATAACATCTATTATGAGTTCATGGAGAATAAAATGCGGATATTGGGGTTTTACGCACCAAAATCCACATGATATGGTGAATGCTGTATTTTTACCCCAGTTAAATTCCTGCAGGTTTGATCTGTTGAAAGTTACCGAAAGTTAAGGTATTTAACTTACCCAGAGCCGGACTGGCTGGAGCAGGCACCGGGCAATCCCCGGTGTACCGCACGGTGGGGGCCGGTTTGGGGCCCCCACGGGGGCCGTCTTTGCAAAATCGTCCCTGTAACAAAACCGGCCGAAAACTGGCCCTGGCAAAGACCTCGGCGGCACCCACAACCCCCGAGGGGGTACGGCCGAGCACTTTGCCAGGGCCGGTTTTGGTTCCCAGTCCAGCCCTGAACTAATCTAACGTACCTGATACTTATCAAAACCCATAATTCCAACCCCTGATTAAACAGAGGTTTATACAGGGGTCAATTTTATAAGGTACTTGTAATCAGGGCTTTAGTCTCAGCTGTACAAACTAAAATGTGGACTGCTATGACATGATGTACCAAGCAGCTGGAGAAGAAAACAGAAAAGTCATGAATGAGTCTAAAACTTTCAGTAAATATAAATAATCCTGAAATATAAATAATCCAAAGTAAATGGCTGTCCAATTTTATTTGGAGGGAGACTACATCCACTGAATCTACAGTAATTAATTATTGAAGAATGTGTTCATTCACATACAGGTTCAATAGCACCATAATTGCATTTAAGGACTAAGTTGCCCCATACAAACAGGCTGCCTGTGGTAAAGAAGTCGAAGTTCTGCACTTTCCTTGCGTGTTACTCAAGAGTTCTGTAAGAAAAATGCATGCAACAGAGTTGTAGTACAAGGTAAGTAAAACGACTCATCAGACCTTGTCCTTACATAAAATAAGAAGCATATGTTTTCTTGGCACTATTGACAAATAAATGACATGGTACTACCCAGCTCAATGATGATCATTTGAACAAGATCAGGAGGATGAAAGTCTGACTGCACCTAGCAGGATTTGATCATGTGATCATGGTGTAAAACACAGATTCCATTTAATTGATACATTAGTACACTGAGCCAGCAGACCTACATCTCTGTGGTTGCAAACACGACCAACTCATAGGTCCAAATCCGCAATTGGGATGTGACCGCACGTGGTGAGGTTGCAAACTCCCATTTCCCTACGGGAGCTTGTGCTATGGTCAGAAACTGGAGACAACAGAGAAAAGGGGGCCTTGCTAGAGGCCCTCAAAGTCACTTTTTGACAGAATTTCCATGTCAGAAAGCCTGACATTGAAAGACTCCTGTCGGAAACCTAAATCATAATCCCGACAGGAGAAACGCCAATCTGTAAGGGATTATGTGGCAATTTTGATGGAAGCAAGGTTTACCCTCCGACCGCCTTCTTTGTAATAAGGTGGTCAGAATTTAAACCAAGGATGACGGTTGGTTAGCCTCCAACGAGCAGTTGGAGGCTTACCGACCGACATCCTAATCGGCCCATAGGTGTTTTTTGGAATATCTGGTTTCTATTCAATTGTTGAGTTGTTCTCTACAGTGTTTTGATTTGGGCTTATTTTGATTGGAATATCCCTTCCTTTGAAAACAGATGTGTACCCTTGCACTAAGTGACTGGTTGTATGTGAAATTGCGATCACAAATTTCTAGTTTGGCCCTTGTATCATGCTAATCTAGCATGCGCGCAGATGCCTAGGGCTGTCCTTGGTTATGCATAATCTGTAACCTGTTCTGTGACCTGGAAGGGAGCACAGAGTATGCCGCCATAATGGCCATGGAACTAATGAAATTTGCCTAGGGTAAATGAGTGGCAACATACTGGGATTTTGTGAGTAGCGTGATCAGACCTATTTCTCTGTATCATGGAGAGATAAGTTGACCAACCCCTCTTATATAATAAGGCTCTTGAATGGGTTGTAATCTGAACCCCCGAACCTTGCTCTGACATTCCATGTGCGTATTGTATGGGTTTAGGTGCACTGGCAGGTTTAAGGCAGCAGGACTCTGTGTGTGGAGATAGCGTGTGTGTTGGGGCCAATAGCATCCATTTCAATGGCCCCTGGTTTAACATGTGTAGCAGGGAAGTCGGCCAAGGCACAAGATGGAAAGTGGTGAACCTGGCCCTCTCCGATGGGTCACCTCCAAATGTTTTGCCTTTACCCTCCACTTTGGGGAATTAGTTTTTGCTGGCCTAAGGACTCTATGCACATTACCACTACAACCACTGCTAAAGTGCTTGTGTACTCTCCTTAGGATATGGCATGGTAGAATTGGTTTATACCATTTGGCATATTCAATCTTCATGTACGTCTCTATTAAAGTGGCACTACCTGAGCCCAGGGCCAGTAATCAAGTTCTACTAGTGAGACTGCATCACTGAATGTGCCACCAAGTCAAGTAGTCCTTTAAACATGCCTCCGGGCAGCCATCACAGTTTGTGTGTACAGTTTTACACTGACATTTCAACCTGGAAAAATACACCTTTTGCCAGGCCCATACCTTCCTTTTCAATTAATGCAAGTTACCCCAGCACAGGGTCTGGATATCAATTTATTTAAAAAGTAGGAGATACCACTGGTCCTTGGCAATTCACAGAGTGGGGGGCAGTAACCCCTGGCACACAACAGAAAATCTCCACTCTTCTTCCCAGTATAGTTCCACCCTACCGCCTGAGGTCTAAAATCACCAGCTACACCGGGGTCAGAGGCGAGGACTCCCTCCCTCTGCACCCCCTTCCAGATCACTATACCCTCCCAACTGGAATGGTCCCCTAGAAGGCAAGACCAGTCAGGACACTGATTACAGTTGCCCTTTGTTTTAGACAAATGCCCAGAAACTTCATGAGGTGACACCTAACTAATGTGTCGTGTGACAGTCTGCCTGGCACAGAGCTCACTACCTCCTGGCCACCTGACAGTGCATGAAGATGCTCCAGGACAGAAGTGGCATCACAATGGCCAATCCTAGGTGACACAGCCCTTCTGGCTGGCCCCTGTCCCACTGGATTATCCACTGGGGACTCTTTCCCCCTCTCATGCCTCAATCTGCATTTCTGTACCCTCCCCTTAGGAGTAACACGGCCAGACACCAGAACGGATGGAGGCCTGATTACAGGCACTCCCAGCTCACCTAACAAGGGAGATCCTCCTCAAAGAACAGTCCAACAAGACAGACTAGGTTCCCTAAAATCAAAGAACTTACACACTTCAACAGGGGTTGGCGCGACTCCGGAAAATAATTGCGGGGCAGGATTTCGTTGCACAAACAGACTGAAGCGCCTTTTAACACCATTCACCGGCTAACCAATCACCCAAATGTCCAGTGCACCACAACAATCATCCACACTCTCACCACAAGACTGGTGAGACAGCCACCTGACTGCCCCTGAAACACAACCTGAACCCTCTTACTGAGCACCAGGTACCATACTCTGGGAACTGGGAATGGGACTAACTGCACTGGACAATTATATTGCTGCCACCACTGGATCCCACCCTACTGGGGAATCCACCAAACTCAACAATGCACTTAGGGGATAATCTACATGCCCGAGCTAGTTACACCATGCCAATTAAGTTACCACTGTAGGCCAACCCAAGAAATAGCAGACAGTACAAAGGCAGTCCCTCCTTCAGCATCAGGCCAACCCAAGAACAGACAGTACAGGGGCAGTCACTCCTATAGCTCGCGCTGCAGGCCAACCCCATAAATGACAGTCTACACAAGGGCAGTCACTCCTTCAGCATCAGGCCAAGCCAAATAACAGTCTACACAAGGGCAGTCACTGCTCCAGATTCTCTGGTTTCTGTCCTTGGCAGGATACCTAACTGACAATGCAACATAAAACATATATCAACAAAAAATGATATTTAAAATAAACTCAAAGACAATAATCCCCTAAAATGCAGAGTATGTAGTGCGGCCAGTTGTCACTGCGGTTTTGAGCAAACGCAAGTCCTAATCCCTCCGCTGGCCACCAATGTTAGAAATGGGGATCTCTGGTTGGCTAAGGCTTGCACCAAAGCCAGGCAGAGACCACCACTCTAGTCAAGGAAAGGGAGATACAGGCCAAAGATAACCCCTGCTCACCACCGTGTTAGCTTGGCACAAGCAATTAGGCTTATCCTGGAGGCAGTGTGTTAAGCATTTGCGCAACACACACAGTAACAACACAGTAGGCACAACACACAAGGTTATACAAAAATAGCCTTTGTATTATAATAAAAACACATCAGATAGTAATCACACAATATACACTGTACCAACTGGCACGGGCAATTTTTACAAGGGGTTATTTACACATGACAGGGCCACGTGGGCCACTGTCAGAATTAGCACTTGGTAAAGAACAGTAATAGTAGGAATATATATGAACTTAGAACACAGTCAGTAATCACTGGCAGACACTATACTCAGCGTCAACCTGTAATATAAATCATAACAGGTACAGTATCACATAAGGCGAGAACTCTATTCTGCCTCAACCTCATAAGCTAAAATAGGAAAATCATTAGGGAATAAACTTAATAGCATTACGTGCAGTAGGGAATAATTCAAACCTAGACCACAGTAGAGAAATAAAACATCAGACAGTAGGTAAAAACCTAATAAGCATAAAAGCCCATCTATAATCATAAATCAAGGTGCATAAATCATACTACAAACATTATATTTTCTAGCACCTATATAAAAATGACATTAGGGCCTTGCCCCCTATAATCCTAACAGTCCCCTAGGCCAACTGGCCATCTATGAGGGGCTGAAATGCCCTCTGTCCAAAGTCAGGGCGCGATGCCAAAGCAGCAACAGTCACGGGGCGCACTTGGCGCAAACCTAAACGTGGCAGCTGCCCACTACTTGCTGGGCAGCTGGGAGTCTCAATGAAGGCCTAAACGTTGCAGCTGTCACTAAGTGCTGCACAGCTGTGCCCCGTTACCCGACACGGATTCCTGCAACTCAGCTGCCCTGGGAACTGTGTCCTGGCCCCGTACTTTGATGGCAGTCCGCCCTACCATAGAGGTATCTGCAGTAATTCTCCGATGAGGAGAACTGTTTTGCACAACCCCGCTTTCTGTAATCACACCAAGCAAAGACATTCTTCTTCTGCCCAGGCCAACTCGGGTCTCCGAGTTTGCGCCCACGCTTCGCCTTCAATTGATCCCGGCTCCGGAAATCGCCCATCCGACCCAAGTACCCCGTGGACCCTCGAGGTCACTCTGTACAGTTTTTACCGTACCGCTCATAACCTACTTCGTGAACTCCCGCCTGCCTTTTGGAACTACACACTACCCGACTGGCTACCCGGTCGTGATGAAGATCCTGAATAAAAAGGATTGAAATGCCATTTTACAGCGTGTCTCGTGGCGCACCATCAACTTTGGTTCTCAAAGCAAATAATCATCACTCATTGTTTGAGGACAAACCATTGTCATTGTGTATATTGTCTCTGTCACATTGTCACCTTGCATCCTTTGCTTTATTCACAGACTTGTCACTCTGCCACCGCATTTTGTGCCTACAGTGCTGTTCCAACTGTCTTGTATGAAATGTGTTTTCAAATATATGATGCTACATGCACTTTCTAAAAACTGAAATTCATAGTCTCCCTTTTTTTCCTGCACTCTCATAATGTCTTGTACATATATTTTTATTTGTCCCTCTTACTGAATCCGGTTGAGATATTGTTGTTTAAAATACATGTACACCCAGATCTCAACTCGGTCTATGGGTTATACTCCTGTCGCTTTACCCTGCGCAGCTGTGCAGGCAGACATGGGGCAAAGGAGTGCGTCTCACTCCTGGGTTAAAAGAACATGTCCCCTAAAAGAAAAGAAGAACCTAAACGGTGCAGCTGCCCACTACTTGTTGGGCAGCTGTGAAAGCAAAAATGCGGCAGGGGCCCTCACTGGCCCTTAGAACAAATTGTGCCTAACATTGGAGCCATCTAGGCTCTGGGAATAGTGGGGCTGGGAGCACTCTGGCTCCTGAAGGAATGTTGCCAAATGGGGGTAGCACTGACCCTGAGGACCCCAATGGGCCCTTTAAGTAAATATGGCCAAATGTTAGAGCCACCTTGGTTCTGAGGGACAAAAGCTAGGGCAATATGGGCCCTGAACCAACTGTAGCCTTGTTGGAGCCACAGAGGTGCCTGGAATAATGGGGTCAGGGTAGAGCCACACATAGGCTCTTAAAATAAACTGTGCACAGTGTTGAAGCGGCCTGCTGCCAAGTGGGGCCGCTTGGGGAACACATCGGGACAACCCCCTCCTTACTGGGCTGCTCTCTCTCTGCCGGTAGTCCGCGGGGTTGCTGCTGGCGCTACCTGCCTTTTCACCCGGGCCCTCTCTTGGGACCCGGGACTCTTATAGGCCGGCGGTTGCCACTGTGGGGCTCTCCCTCTCTCAGGGAGCCCTGCCTCTCTACCGGCGCTGCATCTTTGACTCGTGGGGCTTCCCTTCCGTCCCGGAAGCCCCACCCAGGCAGACCAAGCCTTTCTCTACTTCCGGGTCGCACTAGGCAGCGGCCGGAGGAAATTGCATGTGTGGCTCGGCGGAGGCTGTGAACGCGACTCTGGCCGCGACTGTAAAATGCAGGGTGCGCACCCGCTAAATTAAGGCTATAAAGCGGGATGGGCACCTGTAAATTAAAAAAGTGTAAATAAGCGGCATCAGAGCGGGGTGGGCACCCGCAAAACAATGATAAATGCGGAAGGGGAACCTGCATCAGGACTCAATGTAGGGGAATCCCTACGCTGGGGATTCCCTCAAAGAAGGGATCGTAGCGCTCCTCCTCAGCTGCAGAAACAGCAAAAAGGAGGCTCAGCGCTCTCCTACATCGGGAAAGGAACCAGGTGCTCTCAAATTAAAAGCAAGGTCCTGTAGAGTTTAAAGGTAAAGCAAAAAGGGGTCGAAACGGGAGGACATGACGGCCGGAAGCTAACGCCCGTGACGGAGCTCCTCCTTCTGTGTATGGCGTTCGCGGAGAGCTAGCATCCAGCAAGTCTGCTCTCTGGAGGCTGTGCAGTTTTGTTCTTTGTGCGGTCGATCGAGTGAATTTAAAAGAGTAAAACGGCATTGAACCGCTGTCTGGTGTGATAAAGCAAGCTCAGAGGGGAGAACTTGCTCGAGCTCGTGTTTGCGTTCAAGTCCTTTGATCGTTTTTTCCATCAGCTGAGCCGGTCATAGGCATTCCCGAACAGCGGAGCACAGCGGGGCACAGCAGAGCAGATGGTCCTCGGAGGAAGCAGCAGTGAGTTGGCGGTGCCGGCGTGGTGTAAGGAACTAGGAGCCGCTAGTTTCTGGCGACAGGCTCCCAGAAGACTGATTTCTAGGACTGGAGGGCCCGTGCCTGTTGGACGGGAAGTATACCAGGCTGCCGGCACTCTTAGGTTTGTCCTCACCACCGGTAAGCTGTTTAACTACACTTATTATTCAAGCAGCAGCACGCGGCTGGAAGATAAGCTATATATCCTCGGTGCTAGTAATTACGGGGGTGCTCTGGACTCAGACACCTATAAATATATACAAACTAGCATAAAACGGGGTTCTTATAGCCAGTATTGCTACCAGGATCGGGCTTCCTGCATGTAGGTGGGAGACCACGGTGCTGATGGTGTCTGTTTGCAACCAAAAAACTGCCTGGGTAACCATGGCTGCAAGTTAGACGCTTCGGCTTCCCGGGTTGGGGTAACTCGTTATACACTGCGAAATCGTGCCACGAACACTAACACGAACGCAGTGACAATTCCCCCTAAATCATCAATTTCCCCACCGGTGATACAACTGAAGGCTAGGGTAAGGAAAGGCAAGATAAGTCTTGGTAGGGTGGACACTCCTCCTGGTAAAGATCTTATAATTGGCACTTAGCAGGGAGATCGGACAATATGAATCCTCCAATATGGGGTCCTTGCCTGGCTTTAAAATCAGAACAATTGTTGCCTCCTTCCAGGACTCAGGGACTCTGCCGGTGGAACAATAAACTGAATTAAAGATAGTGCCCAATACAGGGATCAACTCCTCTGCAAGAAGTTTATATACTTCACTCGGGAGTGAATCCGATCCTGCAGCTTTTTTGCTCTTAGATTTTTCCTCCAAAATGAAGGGGGCATATAGGTTATTCATACTATCCTCCGACAGAGAGGGCAGCAATGTATTGCTCAACCAAGTGCGGATGGAACTCGGGATGGAGCCAAATCCTCCTTATAGAGGTCCGAAAAAAGCGCTAGAAGACAAGTTTGCATGTCCTCCTTGCTGCTTGATGTCCCCCCATTGCTGTTTACTATCAGTTCTTTGATATAATTCCTAGTACAATCGGTTCTGGCTTTCCAGGCCGGTAAAGCTCCTGCTTTCTCCCCGTATTAAAAATGTTGCATATTTATTGAGTTCCATTGCGCTCTACACCTTGCATCTAATTTCCCTCTATGCTCCTGTCTCGCCTCATTCAGGTCCTTCAGGACTTGCGAGAGACGCTCAGAGTCCCCATTACTAAATCCATTCTTCTTCTTCTCCAACTGACTTATTCTCCCCTCTATACTTTTTAGTACCCCAGCCTCTGCTCTATTCTTAGCGCAGATAATGCCATGGAACCTCTCGCTTAGACTAGCCTTGTATGCGTCCCACATAAAATCCATAGTGAATCCCATATTTAAAGAAAAAAACGAGGAGGACTTTACGGCCTCAAACACTTCCGGGTCGAGAAGCTTGGCCCTATTCAACATCCATCTTGGCTGCAACTGCGGACCCTTGTTCTAATAGGAAATTTGCAGTGATGCATGATCTGAGTGGTGGCTTGGCATAACAGAAATACCCCCTAGGTCATTCAATATCGATCTGTTAGTGAATATATAATCTATCCTAGAGGAGTGGTTATATTTTTTGCTATAGAACGTAAAACCCTGTTAGTCTCCCTTCTGAGCCCTCCATACAGCGACCAGATCTAAATCTTGTATCATATTCAATAGTGCACGATGTATCTTCGTAGCTTCTATATTATGACTCAAATTAGACCAATCTTTTGAAGGATTCAACAGGACATTAAAATACCCACCCAATACATATGGAGTGGACTCCAAAGTCAATATTGATTGTGGTTTACATATGTAGTTCGGATCGTCTACATTTGGGCCATAAAATGAGGCACACACTAAGTCTATGTTCTCTAAAGCCATTTGAGCCACCAACCACCTCCAAGAAGGGTCTGATTGTGATTTTTTTATGGAACAAATGACACCAGGTTTAACCAAGATTACCACACCTCTGCTGTGAGACGTCTGTTGCGACACACTGAAACATTTAATCCAAGGGTCCTTGCAAAATATTAAACAACTTTCTGTGAAGCTCAGATGTTTCTCTTGTAATAAACATACTTGGGCAGTAGAGAGTTCCAAATATTTAAAAATTAACCTTTACCTCCGGGGACACCTCAACCCATTCACATTCCACAAAATAAAGATGGTTCCACTAACCCTTAGACCTTAGATCCCTGTCATTTTTCTGATTTACCTGTATGGCTATCACCTCTACGTGGTGGGATACTCTTATGACTAAGGTGAGATGGGGTTATTTTTTTCCTTTTCTACCCATTGCTCCCCACCCGGGTGCACCCCCTCCCCTCGACCCAAACCCCCTGTGCCCCCTCTTCTCATGAGGAACCATCCCCTTCCAACAAGCAAAGCCTATTCGGCTCCTCTCTCCCCCTGGGATACAAAAACTAAATTAACTGAGTCTCTGCTAGACACATATTTTCCAGTTAAATCAAAGACTGCTCCCTTTACTCACCACCCCCACGATTCCCCCCGTGCACCCCTAATCTTTACAATGAGGGCATCAGCTTCCTCACCCGACTTTATCTGATAAATATGATTGTTCCACATCACACGAAGTAACGCTGGGAACTTCAACTGTGTTTTGGCCTCAATACTATTCAACTCTTCCAAACTTCTCCCCAGCTCCCACTGTCTAGTTGCGGTCGTATGAGAGATATCTGATCTGATTTGAAAAGAGAAGGGGTTAGAGCTGTTTAGAGAGATGGAGCCTTCTTTTAAGGCAAAAGACAGGATTTGTTCCTTAACTGAAAATGTTAAGAAATTAACTAAAATCTTTCTTTGTTTTTGTTTAGCGAGGTTCCTCCTAAAGGGATCACGATGCACCCTTCGAATTACATGCACTAGATCCACTTCTGGCGCTCCTTTTAACACCGTTCCCAATAACAGAGAAATTACAAACCCCTTGATGTTAGACCCCTCCCGGGCTTCAGGGACATTTAAAAGCCTTAAATTGTTCCGCCGAGAATGATTTTCTAAGCGTTCGAGATCTTTTTTCAATTCTTTATTTTGAGCAGATAATTTGGCTACCTTCACTTCGGTGGAACGCATGGAGTCCTTAATCTTAGGGATTTCCATCTTGATAGCCTCAGTCCTTAGTGTAACCTCATCCAATCTTTTTGTTAATACTTCGCAAGAGGCTTAATTTGCTGCCTGGTTAGCCTCAGAGATTAAAAATCTGTTAGTCATCTCAGCTTGATTGGTTTCGGACACCGTGAATCTACATACTATTTCATCCTTCATTGCTAGAAGTATGTCCGCCAAATAGTGTGATGTTGTATCCGGTTTACCTGCTATGCCTGCTGTGCCTACGTTGTTAGTAGTGACATTATCGTCTGTTACACCAGGTTCGACCGAGTTACAAGCACCAGGTGACTCCGTAAAAAGAATTTCAGAGTCATTGCTTGCCAATAATGCATACCTATTTGAAAGCTTACTGCCAGAGGCATCATGATCGGGCCATGTCAACTTGTGTATCTAGAGCCCCTTCCCTCGCAGGACTTGGGATGCTAGAAGCCCCTAGAGAGAGTCACCGTGGCCCGTATTTTCTACCATATTGCCTACTGGGGCTGGCAGGAGGGAAGATGTGGACGTTGTAGTTGTTGTGGTAGACATAACCTTATAAAAAGTTTTAAGCGATGGGGTGGCTTTTATTTTAGAAGCAGACCCCTTCTTGCCCCTTCCCTTTCTCTTGCCAGCAGTATCTCTCTTTTTGGCTTTAGGCTCAAGGCCCTCGTCAGACTTGCACCATTTCATTTTACCTCGTCTGGTACGAGCCTTTACTTCTGAGACTGGAGTCGAAACACGTGGGAGGTAAACCGTTTTTTCGTTATTAGGGTTAAAATCTGACCTATCACGAAGGGTGTATCTGTTTACTTTAGGAGCCTAAATCACTTTTGACACTGCAACTGCAGTGCCACTTAGGCTTCCAAAACTGCCAATACTGAGCACTCCGTCTGCATCCATACAATTACCTAATGCCTTGGAGATTGTCAACCCAATTCCCTTAAGTGAGGGCGACTCCCCCAGCTAGGGTTGCTCTTCCTTATTGTTTTTCCAGAAAATGGTGCCCCCAAGAGGAAAACAAATTGAGGGATGGCGACTCCCTACCTTTATGCTGGCATCCACTGTATGGGCCTTGGGAGGAACATGGCGGCCACCAGCTGAACTGCGGTGGCTCAGCTCCCCTGATGGGATTTGTTTTTCATTTAATATTATGAGTTCTTTGCTAGACTCCTAGCTAAAAACTACATAATGGTATTTCTTAGACTCCCCCCTCCTCACTTTAAATTGCTTTAAAATGCTCCCGGATCGAGTTTCTTTTGGCCCCAGATCTCCAGGGGTTTCAATTGCAGGCGGCGTGGAAAGCAGACCGGGCGGAGCCGCCAACGCGAGCAGCAGCTGGTGCGGGACATGGGAGGAAGCAGCTTAATCGTGAAGGAAATGCGATTCAGCGCTGTCGTGGGGGGCAGAGCCAGGGGCAGTGCTGGCCCACCTGCGACTGTGACAGTATCAGTATCAGCGGGAGAGAATGTGAGTTGCTGAGGGGCCCACCCACTCATATTGCCTCTGCTATGTGACTCCAACCCATTTCAAAGACCTGCACTGCTTTTGCAGCCAACAACAGATTTGAAACCACTGCTTATCGATAAATCCTGTGTGCAAACCCACTCATCCCTCATCAACAGCAGCCTCGATGATGGCGCCGGACTCCATATCACAGGCTTGCAGCTCCATGGACCCAAAGGATCAACCGCCTGCGTGACACATCCTCGATACCGGACTTTGCCTCTCAAGCCCTCGTTTGCGGCATCATGATGAAGCAGAACCTTGCCTTAGAGCTGATGTATCGCTTCAGTTGCAAAACGTATCTTCAACGCAGATCATTATAATAATCGACCAACCAGGATTTAAAATAGTTTATTCAGAACGCCAAACTCTGTCCCAGATGCCAGCCTGTGCTCCATCTCAGTCCGCTGTTCTCACAGTTTTACAGTCCTCAAGAACCGGCCGAGAAACCGCTCCCGCGGCTCCTGGGCAACTCACTACGGCTCACTGCAGCTCCCGACTCACTCTGGATGCTCCCGACGCTCCAGCCAGCGTTTCTATGAGGAGCACCGCCTACGCCTGGGAGCCTAGAAGCCTGGAAGCCTCCGGTGCTCACCGTCGCTCACTTTAGCTGTCAAGGGTCTCTGTGGGCTCTGTGAAGCGGTGGTCGGCAGGTTGGGGGGTCTGTTGTCGACTCTGGCGGTCCGAGGTTTTACCCCAAAACTGGTCCGAGGATGCTTGTTTCCGGTGCAGGGAACACCTGGCTTGGTAGTTCAGGCTCGATCATGGATTTAACCAGGGAAGCTGCGCAAACGCGCCAATAGCAGAATCATAGGCAGTCTCTCTCACTTTCTCCTGTTTTTAGGTGCTCAAACTACTACGTGCATCATTCCCTTTGATCTACAATCCTTTTTCTGGTTTAAATTGTAACTTGGCATTGTACATATTTAACTGTGTTTTCTAAAAATACAAATATTGTGCAAACATTGAATCTGATTGTACTGTGCTGAAAACTAGGGTGACAGACCTGACCTGGTGGAAAAGTCTTTTCTGGTGGGGTGGGGTAGGAAACCAACTGCTACTCGGCTAGGTAGAGGCCTGGTTTCTAGCAACCATTTTTCATCCTAGGGGATGACTAAAGCGGGAGTTTTTGGAAGTGCGCACACTAGTCTATCTTGCCTCCCCATGCATTTAACCAGGGATTCTGCACGGACGCACGCAGCGTGTGTGACAAAGGGAAGTCTGTCTGTGCCCATCAGCATCCCAGAAGCGACCAACGCCAGCCACTTTGCTATACTATTAGGGAAATGACAGCTCGCATTTCTTATGGCGCTCAACAACTTTGTGAGCTGGCCCAAAGTTTCACATGCATCACTCTTAACCCCATACCCTTCGTCTTTCTGTAACCCAATGCAGTTCATGTGATTTCTGTATTAAAGATGGGAAGCAACCTCTAAGGGAGCACTTACATACTAGTCCCCACAATATGGCAGGTATGATTGATACTCTTTCTCTTTCAAAACACGCCGCCAACAATTATTTGACCTATTGTATGATGAACACTTTGATGTACTATTCGTAAAAGCAACGTGGCTTTGAGACTCCTCAGGCCCAGACACTTAGTCAGCCACTCTCTTAGGCATTAAGATTATGAGGAAAGACCACATTTTAGGTAGTGGGGAAGGCCTCACGATTATTTACAAGGAATGTTATACGCTCACTTCTCTGCCCCCAATGGATCTAGTTGGGGCAGATATTCTGGGTTTCATGTTCTTTCTCTCACCGAAACAATCGGAATTAGGGGCACTCATCTACAAGCCTCCTGGCCCTTAAGGAGGCTTTTCAGCCTTTCTCTGCAATGTCCTGACCCCAATAACTCTTAAATTTGCACACTGCTTAGTGTTGAGTGATTTAACCTTCACAAGAGATGCTGCAATACTTCTGAAGAATCTAGCTGTTATGGGAATGTTCCAGTCAGTTCTTGCCCCCTCACATTTGACTGGTCACACCCTGGACCAAATTTTCACCTCTTGCACTCTCGATGTGAATCCCCACTTGCTGCTGGTTTGGTCTGACCACTATTTGCATAGACTTAAATGGCCTAAGCGTAGGATCCATCCAGCTCCAAAAGGCAATTTATCCAGCAGGGTAAGAACCTTTCACAAAATTCAACCAGAGGACCTATGCTCTGCACAGCAAGTGGACAACCCCACCATTTCAGGTAATCTAGAGGTAGACACAACCTGAATAAATAGCTGGTTAGAGACCACAATCCTTGCTCTTGCTCCAGTAAGGAGGTCTCAGCAACATCGCCTTAAAATGTCTAGTCCCTGGTACTAACAGGGATTAAAACGTCGAAAGCTAGAATGCAAACACTTTGAAAGGCAGTGGAGAATTTCATATTGCACAACAAAAAAACAGATTATAAAGGAAGTCTCTTTAGGAGATTAAATTAGCAAAAAAAAGTATATTTTGAGGCTAGAATTTTAACTGCTGGCAACGGCTCTAAGGAAATCTTCAAAATCATCAAATCCTTTACCATGCCTGAAGCAGACACTAACTCTAAACCATCTTCTCAAAAATGGTACAAGCAAATTGCTAGCACCTTTCATGACAAAATAAACTCCATTCAATTTAGCCTCCCACCTACAAAAGTCAACAACTGATTGGATAAAGATATTAAGAAGCAACTCACAGGCATAAAGGAGAGGAAGGAAACAGCAAATAAACAAAGGAAGAGTGTCCGTTGGAGAAGCATTTAGAACTGATTATTGCACGTAAAATATGAGGCCAGATGTAAGTGGTCAGGTGACTAGACCAAATTTCAAGAAAAAATGCTGGATTTTTTCAGGAAACCCTCACTCACCCTAGTGGTGACATGCTTCATCATCGGGTCCACCGGGAGAGATCGAATACCTCCCCGGTGTGCTGCGACGCCAGGAGACTGCGGAGCAGGTTTTGTGAGAGTGAAGAGTGAAAAAAGTTAAGTGTGGTTAAAAATGTCTAAAGTTGTACCAAAAAATAATTTATTAACTGGTCAACCCGACATAATAAAATTAAATTAACTATGTGCAGGGAAAACTAGCCAAATAAAATATACTGGTGTTTCCCTGTTAGGGGAAGGTCAACATGTTTCTGCCCTTTGTATGTGTGAATTTACAGGGCTTTCATCAGGACCAATATGCGAGTGTTTACCTTGACAGGTGTGGGCGCGCTAAGGCCCACCCTGCCAAAGGTTGTGAAAGTTAAAAATAGCACTATGTGTAAAATTGGTGCATAAAAAGTACAAACCAGTAGGCTTGGGGAATTACCTCTGTTGCGAGGAACCTAGAAGTCTGTGAACAGATAATTAGACAGACAGACAAAAACACACAAAACATAGAAACATAGAAATCAATCAATATTGATCATTTCTCATGGCCATTATTCCAATATAGTGGCGTGATACGTGCTAGCAAACCTATCAATGGCCGTGGTCGAGATGGATGAAATACAAAGTAATGGTTGTGCCCAAAGCCGGAGTGATGGGCCTCAACTAGCGCAAAGAAGTGTCATCCAGCGCAATACGTTGCACATTGGTGAGGCAACAAGTGTGTAAATGGAGACTTACAGTGTTAAGTCCAACCGTGTGGGAAGCCAGGCGGCTGCCCGTAATTAAAAGACTACCTATAGTAGGGCGACGGAGAAATAATCCCCGAGGTGTAAAGCGGAAAAGCAGGGCTACAGTGTAAATACCAGTAGCACTGCTGGCCGTGACTTTGAGTACTAATTAAGCACACAAAATACCGGAGCGTAAAAGTGAAACAATCCTCACTTGTACATAAAGTGAACCACGCCCCATAGATTCAGGAGGGGGGTGGGAGCGACAATGGCACACCCTAATAAGGGGAGGAAAGCAAACACAGACGGAGGATTAGGAGACCTTGCAGGATCTCAAACACATAAACTTATCTTAGGAAGATGTCCAAAGAAGCGATCTTACGCCCGCAACGCTCTGCACCCTCTCGGCACCTAGCTGTCCCTCGCTGGATCTCGTGGATCCTGAGCGAAGGGCGAGCCCGGCGCTAAGAGGGAGGGGGCAGGGCGTCTGCCAATCGGAAGCGCTAAACCAAAACGAGGCTTGGAGTACAAGCCCCGTAGTCCCGCGAGCAGACAGCTCGAGGGGGGATTCTGTTATAGAATGGAAACGAGGCTTGACAAGCAAGCCTATGAAATGGGAGTGAAGAAGAGGCTTAGAGAGCGAGAGTCCGTCTCTGTTTCACAAAACCATGGCACAAAACAATAAAAAAGAGAAGGCAGTACCCCTCATTTGGAGCAGAAATGAAAAGGTTGAATATTCTGGCACCGCTAAATTATTATCTAAAAATAAATTTTTAGATTAAATAGCTATCAATCTCAGCGCTGGTAGAGCTGAGATATGTACCATACAAAACCAATCAACATACTGCAGAGTGGGTGCTCATAAATGCCCATGCCATCTAAGTGCGTAGTTATAAACGCCAGGTCTTAAAAAATGTGTGTAACCCAGGCTCTAGCTACAGGTGAAAGGAAAGACCTGGCGTTTATAACTGGTTTGGTTTTGTATGGTACATATCTCAGCTCTACCAGCGCTGAGATCGATAGCTATTTAATCTAAAAATTTATTTTTAGATAATAATTTAGCGGTGCCAGAATATTCAACCTTTTCATTTCTGCTCCAAATGAGGGGTACTGCCTTCTTTTTTATTGTTTTGTGCCATGGTTTTGTGAAACAGAGACGGACTATCGCTCTCTAAGCCTCTTCTTCACTCCCATTTCATAGGCTTGCTTGTCAAGCCTCGTTTCCATTCTATAACAGAATCCCGCCTCGAGCTGTCTGCTCGCGGGACTACGGGGCTTGTACTCCAAGCCTCGTTTTGGTTTAGCGATTCCGATTGGCAGACGCCCTGCCCCCTCCCTCTTAGCGCCGGGCTCGCCCTTCGCTCAGGATCCACGAGATCCAGCAAGGGACAGCTAGGTGCCGAGAGGGTGCAGAGCGTTGCGGGCGTAAGATCGCTTCTTTGGACATCTTCCTAAGATAAGTTTATGTGTTTGAGATCCTGCAAGGTCTCCTAATCCTCCGTCTGTGTTTGCTTTCCTCCCCTTATTAGGGTGTGCCATTGTCGCTCCCACCCCCCTCCTGAATCTATGGGGCGTGGTTCACTTTATGTACAAGTGAGGATTGTTTCACTTTTACGCTCCGGTATTTTGTGTGCTTAATTAGTACTCAAAGTCACGGCCAGCAGTGCTACTGGTATTTACACTGTAGCCCTGCTTTTCCGCTTTACACCTCGGGGATTATTTCTCCGTCGCCCTACTATAGGTAGTCTTTTAATTACGGGCAGCCGCCTGGCTTCCCACACAGTTGGACTTAACACTGTAAGTCTCCATTTACACACTTGTTGCCTCACCAATGTGCAACGTATTGCGCTGGATGACACTTCTTTGCGCTAGTTGAGGCCCATCACTCCGGCTTTGGGCACAACCATTACTTTGTATTTCATCCATCTCGGCCACGGCCATTGATAGGTTTGCTAGCACGTATCACGCCACTATATTGGAATAATGGCCATGAGAAATGATCAATATTGATTGATTTCTATGTTTCTATGTTTTGTGTGTTTTTGTCTGTCTGTCTAATTATCTGTTCACAGACTTCTAGGTTCCTCGCAACAGAGGTAATTCCCCAAGCCTACTGGTTTGTACTTTTTATGCACCAATTTTACACATAGTGCTATTTTTAACTTTCACAACCTTTGGCAGGGTGGGCCTTAGCGCGCCCACACCTGTCAAGGTAAACACTCGCATATTGGTCCTGATGAAAGCCCTGTAAATTCACACATACAAAGGGCAGAAACATGTTGACCTTCCCCTAACAGGGAAACACCAGTATATTTTATTTGGCTAGTTTTCCCTGCACATAGTTAATTTAATTTTATTATGTCGGGTTGACCAGTTAATAAATTATTTTTTGGTACAACTTTAGACATTTTTAACCACACTTAACTTTTTTCACTCTTCACTCTCACAAAACCTGCTCCGCAGTCTCCTGGCGTCGCAGCACACCGGGGAGGTATTCGATCTCTCCCGGTGGACCCGATGATGAAGCATGTCACCACTAGGGTGAGTGAGGGTTTCCTGAAAAAATCCAGCATTTTTTCTTGAAATTTGGTCTAGTCACCTGACCACTTACATCTGGCCTCATATTTTACGTGCTATAATCAGTTCTAAATGCTTCTCCAACGGACACTCTTCCTTTGTTTATTTGCTTACTGACTGGGGACTAAGAGTGCCCTTGAACCCTTTCTCTCCCTTTGTTGATTGATGAGAGGAAGGAAACAGACCTGATTCTTCCAATGCCTACCTTCTGTAGCACAGTCAACCTTTTAGACTCGTTTTCTCCCATTTCAGTGGAAGATACCTTTTCTAGCCATAAGTGGCCTAAAACCAGGATCCCCCTCAGATCCAGGCCCTGCCTCTCTCTTAGCTCGTGGGGCAAAGGCCATCACTCCACTGGACAATATATTTCCTCGCATCAAGGAGCAAGTTACAAGAACAGACCCCACCACCCCCCTAACTAATCACAATCATGGTTAAAGTACCAACTCCCAATCTGATTCCAAATTATTGCTGGAATCCAAGCTGTGTTTACACCCACCATAGACCTAACCGACGCCCGGGCTAACAGCAGCACTTACCACCCTAAACCCCATGTGCACCCTAAAACTACAACCACTTTCACGGCCCACTCACTCCCCATACTCCTACCACGCCTAACCCCGCCGTACCTCCCCTGGCGCCAATGCTCCCACCAGCCCACTTACTACCCTCAACCAATGCATCATACTTCTACAAGGTACCACCGCTCTCCCCATTCGTATTCCTCCCCCTACAACAATAATAATCACACGGGTCCAACCACAAATATAACCCATACCTCCCATCATCTTAACGTCGCAACCGTCACCTCCATCACCACTTCTTCTATCACAGTCCCATACACAACCCACATCCAGACCTCACCACACCCGGCCTTTGCACTCCCCCTCTCCATTGATAACCACACAATAAGACCTCAACACAAAGATATCCACACAGAAAGATCTCATCACAAAGATCCAGAACACGACTCCCCCTCAAAAGCCATACTAGACATAACCACACCTCCCTTTCTCACAACCTATCCATTCAATAAGGAAACATTCACTCCAGACCCAAGACTAGATAAGATATTACTATCTCTTCAACAAGTCAAAGCTGACAAACAAGCCCCACATGATTTGATTCTTCAGCAACCCAAGCTCACGCGCCCCAAATCCGACTTCAGAACATACCCACACTTCATAAATGTTAATCACATCCACCCACGACACATAATCTCCCAAAATCAGGAGCCCCAAAGTTGGATAACAAGGATTACCCCAACGCCCCATCCTGCCCAATCAGAATGACAAACCCCCTATCATCTAACAAACTATTCTTTTTCTCAGCTCTTCCGAGCTATCACACCTCTCACATAATACTGGGCACACAGATAATTCACGTATGGATTCCCTGATCCAGTCTATTCCTATCAACACCCACAGAGTGTAAGACACTTGTCCAGAGACATAGTTGAAAACAACCAGCTCCTTTATGTATCTCTTGCCGAACAATGCCTGACTCCAAAATGGCAACGGGTGAAGACATTCTCGATCACCCTACAGTGCCAGACTTTAAGATGGCGGTGCTACAAAATCTTATTGATTACACCTTGTTTAGCCGCTCGTGATATGTTGAGAGCAGCATCACAGTACTATTGTTGCTCATTGAAGACCCGCTTGACTTTTAATATGGTGGTGCTACAAAATCATATTATTTTCTACTTGACTATCTTATTATGGTATGGTGAGAGTGGCATTCCTGACTTGTTGTTGCCCAATTTAAGACCTGATTGTTAATAATAGGTTAATTGAAGACATCTACATTACTTGTACAATTGAAACGTCGAATTGCGCCCGGGATGCCACCAGCCTTGGTGATTGATGAGTAATACTCCGGAGAGACCAGTTTCAGTCACTATAGTTACATCACACCTTGGTACCTGGAGACCCATCCCCTCTGCTGCCTATCTGACCCTTTTTAATCATATAGTGCCCTACCATAGCCAACATGTCCGGTTCTGGCCTGACAGTGACTGGGGAAAACTCTTATACTCTACCCCCCAACCTCTCCAAAACCGCTGCTAAACCACTCAAGCACTCCACAATAAAAAGCCACTCTGAGACGTTGATATCTGACCTGCGCTACAGTGTGGACATTGGCATAGTCATTAATGACCTTATTTTCTACTCCAGAAGAACCGCCTCCTGGCGCAAAACCTTTGCTTACCTTCTTAATATTCGCTCAACCAGGAACATTCCATACAGCACCAAGCCCCCCCTCCAAGGGCTTCCAACACAGTTCATCTTAACCTCCCCAGCATGTCTCCTGGCCCTGACTACAGAATCACCCCTACAACTTTGATCTCCTCCCCCCTACCTCCTCCCACTGAATGGGAGTCTGGTAAGTTCTGAATAAGCATGAGCGAAAAATCCGCTCCGATCGCGGATTTTGCGGATTTTCGGTAAATCCGCGATCCGCGAACTCTCGCGAATTTACCGAAAATCCGCAATTCGAGAGCGGCGGATTCCCGGTCAAAAGTTCACGCCTTGCTGGTCTGTAACTGATTTACGATGGCGCCGGCAAGCTGCCAGCGCCATCCTAAAGTTACTTAATTAGCTTCAGCAGGAAGCTCTAATAGATAAGATAAAGCAGGGGCTCGAGCGCCTGCTTTATGTTACCAATTAGAGCTTCCTGTTGAAGCTAATTTAGTAACTATTTTAGGATGGCGCTGGCAGCTTGCCGGCGCCATCGTAAATTAGTTACAAAAAAACGGTGGTGTCTTCTTGAATAAATATGAAGGGCAGGGTTCATTCTGGCACGACGGTCCTGGCACAAAAATTACACCTCAACAGGAAGCACTTACAGATATCAATACAGCATGTGCCCTAGTTGAAGCTTTAATTCAGTGACTCATTCATCAGCCCAAAAACAATCCTGAGCGTTGTGGAGGCTGGGCAGGTGTGCCTTCTTCCCAAATATACCGTCGAAAATCAGCTGTGATGCTGGATACAGGCCTTTGCATCTTTGACCTTCACGAGCGCAATCCCCGTGCTGTTCTGTGACCAGGAGCTTCTGTTTCTACATCTGTTGCTCTGATCAGTCTCTGACCTTTTATACACACAAGAGGCATGTGCACTCGCATGGAAGCCCCGTCCGTTTGGCCCCGCCCACACACTCGAGGTGTGCACCGTCTTCCCGCCATTTACCCACTATGATGGGCAGATCACTCAAGGGACCCCTGCGCCCTTCGGCGCGATTGCATAGTAACACACACCTGGTCGCTGTTGACAACTCTCGGGCACTTTAGGTAGCTGTAGTGTAGTAAAAGCACTATACATTTACCCAACGAGGTAGCACTTACTGATTATCCAGTAAAGCCCCGCCCCCAAATCCGCCGATCCGCCGATCCGCAAAATCCGCGGATTTTGCGGATCCACGATCCGTGAATCCGCAAATTCGTGAATCGTGGATCCGCAAAATCCGCCCATGCTTAGTTCTGAAAGACCTCTGATTCAGATCGAGCTAGCCCTCTAAGGGTTTACAACACTGATCACCCTAACCTTTATGGCACGTACCCCGGCACCTCCAACAGAGTCGTCCCTAGACCTCTGACTTCCTCCTCGCCAGATATCCACTCAAACCGCAAGTTTGGTATGCCTCCAAAGACCCCTGATACAGCTCGAGCCAACCCTTCTCCCCTACCACCTATGCATGCCGCTTGTGCTGCTCCTGAACCACTGCCCCCCTACCCTCTAAAACCTCCCACTGATATTGATTTCAAAGCTCTGCACTCCAGAGCACCCAAACTAACTCAGAGCATCCTTATCTCTATTCTGGACATAAGGAACTTCCTTCACCTTGCCGAACTCTCCCTTGCTAACCTCAAGACCCCACTGATATCCACCCCTCCATGTCACAGAGCTCCCCAAGCACCCACTACCGCTACCCTTGAAACACCTCTGCCTGCGCAAGCAACCATACCACCTTTCAGAGGAGGAAACCCAAGTTCTCACCCTCTCCTACAACTCTACCACTGCCACCCCAATTCCACTATACCTCACTGAAAACAAAATCCTAGTCATCCTCCAAGATTACAACTCTGTCCAAGTCATCCCGTTCCGAGCATGTCAGCACGGTCACCATCAACCCCAACAAGTCAGCTAACCACCGTAACAGATGTATGGTTAAAGGCAACCTTGCACCTTGTACACTGGTCCGCCCAGACTCCTGACACTCCCCCGGAACCCCCTATCTGGTCTCTTAATCAACTGCTGATCAGCAGTTAAGCATGCCGCCAATATTGCTGATATCATTCTGAACAAGAATTTTGACCTAGCAATACTAACTGAATCATGGCTCAACTAATGCTCATCTCCTTGCCAGGCCAAGTCCTCCCCATTTAAAAAAAATGTCGCTGTATCCAGCCTCCGCTGACAACTTCAGACCTATATCCAACATCCCTCTGTTAGCCAAAGTGTTAAAGAAGTGTGTACAACAGCAAGTAAGTCAACACATCAACAACCTCCACCTACTCAATGACTTCCAATATGGATCCAGACCTGGGCACAGCAATGAAACTACCATGCTCCACATTGTGGACGATGCCCTCCAAGCCCTTTACCAATGGCAAAACCTGCCTTCTAATCCTCCTAGTTCTATCCTCAGCCTTCGACACGGTCAACCATGAAAAACTCCTCTAAAGCCTCAAACTCAGGATGGGTTTTGATGGCTCTGTTTCAGAATGGTTTAGGTCCTTCCTCCACAACCAATCACAGAGATTCCTAATTAACGGCAACCTATCTGCTCCCTCCCCGGTCACGCTTGGAGTCCCTCAAGGATCAACCCTGCCCCCCACCCTCTTCAATCTTTACTTAGAGCTGCTTACTGAAGTACTTAGCACTTCTAACATCGCCTATCATATGTACGTGGATAACACCCAAATATACATTAAAATTTCATCACTTGAGGAGATTCTCTCCCTGAAACTGACCGTACAATGGCTCGCCTTCAACCAACTCAAACTCAACGCAAAGAAAACCGAATTTCTCCTATTCTCCCCTACCCAAACCAACCCGATCGTGGACTCTGCGGAATTTCTGGGAATAATCCTCTACTGCAACCTGAACATGCAGGACCACATCAACTCAAAGGCTAAATCAGCCAGGTTCCACCTGAGCTACCTAAGGAAGCTGAAACCCTTCATCGATGCTCCCGACCTAAAAATGGCAGTCCAAGCATAATAAACTGGCAGCTAAGGTTGAATATATACAGAAACATTGAAGGGAAAGTTTTATTTAAAAGGTAAAGGTATAACAAAAAGATATGCAATATAACAGATTTGCCCCCTTAGGAAAATTATTAAGGCAAAAAGGTATATTTAGAAATGCGTTTAACATTCCAAACTTTCCCATCTTGGGTAACCACACTATTGCGATTAACTTTGATAATTTTTCCCTCATCAAAATGGACGATCTACACTTTGTGTGATTCCAGTGTCTACAGCGGTATTCATTTACTATTTATTTACTATTAAATATAGTATTTATTTAGTATGCATGAAGACTAAGTAGTATGCCCACAAGCCGAAATATGCAAATGAGGGATTTCTAATTCTACTCAACTACCCTTCAAATACATAATGAACACTTCAATTGATTACTAAAAGAAGACTAGTAGTATTCTAGAAGAATAGCATTTGAAGCTTAGTAGTATTCTGTTCGGGTTTATTTGTAGCTCGTGTGGTATTTCAAGAGCAAAATGAAGGCTAGTCTCATTCATTGTGACCACTGTTTGAAGACTAGTGGTATTCTTTGTGAGTAATATCGGAATACTAACGGCAATGATTGTGATGGGGTGCGGAGGGGAGTTTTCAGCACAGGTGGGTGTGCGGGGGGTTTGCGTGGGGTGGGGGATTTGCACGGGTGGGTGAGGGGTTTGTGCGGGTCGTTAGGTGGTTCGTGTGGGGGGGTTCGCACGCGGGGGGTATGGTGGGGTTTGTGCAGGGGGGTTTTCATGGGGGTCGCACGGGGGTCACGTGAGGGGGTATGTGGGACGGGGTCGTGCAGGAGGGTTGTGCAGGGGGGTCGCATGGGGGTTTGCCTTGAGGGGATCTCACGGGGGTCACGTGGGAGTTGGTACGGGGGGATTATCACAATGGGGTTGGCACAGGGGGCGTTGGCGCAGGAGGGGCTTGGCGCAGGGGGTTGGTGCTGGGGGGGTTTGTGCAGGGGGGGTTGTGCAGGGTGGTTCACGTGACAGCCGGCACTCCTCCTCACCAGTGTCTGTGGTGTCAGTGCTGGCTGCGTCTCTCCCAAGTGTGGCCAGCCTGTCCAGCACTGTACTCCGAGCTGCAGACAGTCCAGGCACAAGACTGGTTCGGTTGCGGTGACTGCCGCAGCCCTGGACCCTGTCAGCCCCGCTTTCGATGACACTAGCTCAGTGCATGGACGCCGGTGCTGCACCTCCGAGTACGGTGCGCCAAAAGAGGCAACTGAAAAGTTTTTTTTTTTTAAATGATTACATTCACTAAGCCAACTTGTCACTGAATATATACTTTTATGTAGCGCTGCCACAGTATTCATTGTAATTAGCAAGTATCACTGACTTCCAAATAGAATTATTGTCAGTGAGGAGCTATTTTACGACATTTAGAGCCTTCTCCTATCCTTTAAAGCCATGTAGTGCCGTTTAGAGCCACCCTTTTCCTAAAACCAACGGTATAGACTTAAGCAAAATGCAGACTTATAGGATTTAGAGTAACAGAGCATTTTCAACATTTAAATAAAAAAAATGCAGCCCATGATTTTCTCAATCTACAAGTTTTGCAAATTGGTTATGACTGTGGTTATGTTTTGCTCTGCATCAAATCAAAATATAATCCAGCAAACATCATGGCATAACCAAATCAATTCTTTTTAGGGGTGTTCAGCATTACAGAGTTTTCCTCTGAAATAATGTGAAGTTTTTTCAAAATGTCCCACAGTTCGTGCACTTCATAAAAGTACAGAAGATTTCAAAAATCGGGAGTTACTTCATAGGTTTATATTGGCATGAGTGCTCCCCATGAAATTTGTTGAATTTGGGCTTTTAACCCCTTCGATGCTCATGACGAGCTCAGCTCGTCATGCAGTACACTGCTCGTGTGCTCATGACGAGCTGAGCTCGTCATGAAACAATGGATTTAGATATTATTTTGCACAGCAGAATAATCTCCCTAGCAGCCAAGGTGTTAATGTTGGGCAACAGTGGCCATCCAAGCACACTTTATCAGTGACCCACTCTGTGCCACTGCACACGGGGCAGGCAGAAAAAGAGTGGTAGTCATGCAAAGCAAGGTTTTAGTAGGCGACTAAGAAAAAACAGCTCATCCTATCATCGCAACTTTCCTGCATAAGTATCTGAAGCATAACCTGATATCCAACTATTAAGTGATGAGCCTAGAATCAGAGGATGGGGATCCGACCCTGGGACTCGAACCCGGGTACGGCAATACAAATTCTCACATTCAATCACTACCACACATGCTTTTTATTAAGAGCATGTAATTCATTTGAGCCTGAAGCGCCAATGTTGAGAGGGGATCTCAGACACCCTGCCTCAATTTGAAGTCCCACATTGAATGCCCTGCAGCATCCTAAAAGCCCACAAATCATGGGATCCAACATAGCTGCCAAAGTTTCGAATTCCCTATGCGTGACGTTTTCTATATTTCAGTGCATTTATGAGTGACATTTTAATGACTATGAGTGACACTTTCTTGCAAGCAAAATAAAGATATGAAGATGAGGGAAACACAGAAATTTCAGAAATATCAGCCATTTAGGCAATGAGAAACTCTAAGATTATCTTAAAACTGCTGCAAAGTACCAGGAATTGGTGAGCTTGACATCAGGGTTTTAAGTGGGATAAAAAACAAGCATTTGCAATGCAATAGGTCTCGCTTTTGCCAGAGTTCAAATTATTTGGCATTGTAAAAGACAATGCCTTTTATTTATCTGTTTAAACTCTGAAATGACTAAACTGTTGGGGAAGTTGGAGGATTCTCCTACAGCACTACGTCCACCCCCATGTAAACCGTAAAATGAACTAGTGCACAACTGGATGTGAGAACTATGCTTCTTTATGTGTTTTCTCCTTGAATGCCCACCACTAAATTAGGCCAGATGTCTTTTTCATTCATCTTTAATAGGCATCATTATGCCTTACAACACACATTAAAACAACATTTGCAACCACTTGGTCGCAGTGAGGGATAGAGGATTAACCCTATCACGTAGCCGTGTTCACGACAAGAGTGGTACAAACTACAGAGGCATAGCAATTTCTTTTTTGTTGGCCTGCTAAGGCTGGGACTGCGAGCTGTTTGGTTTCGTACTGCTCTTCCCACCATCACCTCTCGCGGAACCCGCTCCGCGGGTCCCGCTTCGTCTGGGACGGTGCCACTGCCCTAATTTGAATATCGTTGCCAAGAGGATCCTATCGAGCGCCCAACCACCAACTTGGGGCGCTTGTTGGAGCAGGGCTGCGAGCGAGGGTGGGCGCAGGACTACAAGTCCCAGGAGCGCCCGCCCGTCTCGATTTACAGCACCTGAGACGCTCTCCCTGCAGGCTCCTCCCCATCATCTCTGCTGTTAAACCTGTGTGGACCTGTGACACCGTTGAATTTCTTTTTTGTTGGGCTGCTAAAGCTGGGACTGCGAGCTGTTTGGTTTCGTACTGCTCTTCCTAATGGTGTCTTTGGCTCACCACCGAGAAAGAGAAGAAGGAAGGGTGGAATCAAAAAGGGGAATAGCCTTTCTATTAGTAATATGTACTCCTCGCATAAGATTACTAAAGAAGTAGGGAATGCTGACTCAATGAGGCATTTGACTGTCAAATCGATATCTGTTCCAAGTTATGAAGGCCTATTAAATGATATTGACTGCCTTATCAAGGCCTTGATACTCCCACTCACTGAAAGGGTCAAAAAGTTAGGAGAGAAAATGGACCAGATTCTTCAAGGGCAAAAGGTAGCACCATGTCACAAACCTGGCGATCAAAGTAGTATGCACCCGCTAGTCAGACAGCCTCCTAATGACTTACCCAAGCAACAAACTGCCATTCCTACCTTAACTAAAAAGCCCGCTGTAGTGAGATCTAATCCATTGGCGGATACTAAACCTCCCACACTTATCGATAACATAAATAAGGAAAATCCCCATTTCCACCCAGGTACCCAAAAAAGAGGTCATACTATAAAAGAACCCCCAAGTAGTCTTATACAAACAACTAGAATAAGAACTAGAAATGTTGTTGATCTGCCCCCGGAATCCCTAAACTATGTCATCGTTCTTACAGGGGTTCCGACCACGCCAGATGGTAACCCAGAACACTATTCCAGCCTTAAAAATAGGGTTATTTACTGGCTGCGGAAAAATAGACCACTCCCAACGCACTTAAATGGAGACATAGTCTCAGTGAGGCGATGTAAGTGGGTGGGATCTAGACCAAAGGACATCGAAGGGGATGTGATGATTGTCAAATTTAAAGACCACAGACTGGTCACATATATAAGTGACTGGTTCCCAGGGAGATGCGAGGGAGGAATTTCCACGCATAACTTGAGCTACTTCTATCCGGAAGCTCTCATGAAGCCCTCAAATAACAATAATCCATCAATGATGAATAGAAATCATCTTCCCCCAAATAAATGGAGATTTGAAGGCTCATACAGACCAAACCCAACTTTTAACCCAGCTCAAAGATTTCATAATGGAAATGATTCCCCTTTCTTTCAATCCATGCCTACTCCCTATCCTCCTAAGACGTATAGACCTCACGTATCCTACAGACCGGATTCACTCGTGAACCCAGCTGTTCACAACTTTCATAGCAGGAACAATAATCTTTGTTTTCCACCAATGTACCCAAACCAACCATTGTTCAACTATAACAACTCCTATCTCAATAATTCCATGGATCACTTCCAAACCCATAATCCCAGGGATATTTGGGATATACCTTTGTCTAATTTATTCCATCCTCTCTCCGGACTGGATGAGAATGAATGACTCAATGTAATATGTACCAGGGAAAAATCACATGATAGGTACTTGATGCGTGGCTGCGCTATAGGTCAAGCTGATTCAGCCAGTAAACTCGAGGAGCAATTGACTAGCAAGAAATCTGGGGAAAATATAAAGAGCCCTACTCTGGATCCTAACCCTGTTCCTTACCAATCCCAGTCATCCATAAATGATTGTAGTCTCGCTATCCCCATGATAATAGCGGATACACCACATGCACCCCTCCTGCATGTTCTTAATTCAAAGGAGAAACTTGGATGCAACCAAGCTGACCCTAGCAAGGTTTTCCACTTGCTGCTTTCGTGGAATGTGGCGGGTCTTGGAAGCAAAATTACTCACAAGCCCTGGTTAGATTTCATCCAAAATCATGGCATACTCTGCCTCCAAGAGACTTGGCTTCTTGAGGAAGCACACCTGCTAGGATATCAGACCTTTCATTCCCCGGCTATTCCATCAGCACAGGGACACAACAAGGGAGGACTTTGTATTTATGTTTCAACTACTGTGGATGTTAAAGTATACCAATTTTTCTCTAGCCAGCACTTTCAAATATTATCATTTAAGTGGGGTCTTACTCAGAATATTGTATTAGTGAATTTTTATAATAACATGTCAAGCAGTGAGATGGAGCCCACTATGGCAAAAATGATGAGTTGCATTACTCGACTTGCTGAAGACCTTGTAGGGGAAAAAAGGATTGTGTGGGTGGGGGATTTTAATTGTACC
The DNA here is from genome assembly GCF_964261635.1 of Lissotriton helveticus. Taxonomy (NCBI): domain Eukaryota; kingdom Metazoa; phylum Chordata; class Amphibia; order Caudata; family Salamandridae; genus Lissotriton; species Lissotriton helveticus. The sequence continues at coordinate 1,752,362,977 of NC_136068.1, read as the reverse complement.
ATTTGTTCGTTTACCGAAACAGACTTGTGTGGTCTGTCAGATTATGGGGAGGATGGTCCCATACATTTTTCTCACACCAAGATGGGGTCCCTCCTTAATGATATTGTTTTTAATTTCGATTTTTCATTTGTCAATCAGATTTGTTCACCACCTGTCCCATTTGAGTCAACCTTTAATGGCAGAGGCTGTAATTCGACAATTGATTTCGACTTAATCACCCCTGGCAACTCAGGATTTATAACCTCATGGGAAGTTGGAAAAGATCTATTGAGCGATCATTATCCACTGATTATTGGTGTAAATGTCACAGGGCTTCATCGTATGAAAGGGACTGTATGTACCTACCCATATAAGATCAATCTAACTAAAACCAACGGATATGTTGTCAAATGGGAAAAAATTGAGCCCCGAGAGTTCTTGCAGAATGTGCTCACATCATGTGCTGCTGATGTTGTTGCTTGTCTGGAGGAACACAATGACCCAAAGAATGTAATGATTGCTTTCTCAAAAATACAGCATTACATTAACAATGTGCTGGTTCGAGTGCCTAAAGGAAACACCAAAAGGCCTGAAGGGTGGTTCAATGGAAAGTGCACTAAGGCACTGAAAGATCTAAAAAGAGCTCTGTCCTTAAAACCGAAAAATTCAGCCTCAATACGTGAGGCTAGGAGAGCATATAAATCATCTATTAAAGAAGGAAAGCTGACTTTGAAAAAGGAAGCATGGGAATCATTGATGGAGGCATCAAGGCAGAGGAACAGTTCTCTTTTTTGGAGGGCGGTAAAATCCTTATACCAGCCAAGAGATAGTGTTAACACTATGGACTTAGCCATAACGGCTGAAAGGTGGTTAAGCCATTTTAGACAGTTGTATAATCACACAATTCCTGGAGACAGTATAACAACATTAGGGGTGTGTCAATCCACAGAAAAGGGAGTACATAACTGTGGCTCAGAATATTCTCCAGCCCATTCATTCCCTATAGATTTATCATTCACTATTGAGGAAGTTCATGATGCCATTAGGGAAAGTGCAACAGGCAAAGCCGCAGGACCAGATTGTATGCCGGTAGATGTCTATAAAGCAGAGCTGGATTTCTGGGCCCCCCTGCTCACAAATGTTTTAAATAAGGGAAATCAGAGTGGGTTCATTGATACCTGGACTGATGCTATCGTGGTCCCTATATTTAAAAAAGGTAACAGGGATGATCCCACCTGCTATAGGCCGATATCCTTACTGGATGGACTAATGAAGGTGGCTGGAAGTATTATCTTAAAGAGAATACAACTCTGGGAGGAAGACCATAATGTTGTTTCCCACTTACAGTATGGGTTCAGAAAAGGAATAGGGACAATTGAACAGTGCCTAAACTTATCCCCCCTTGTCTCTAAGTATACTCACGTCATAAGCGGAGCTCTTTTTATAACTTTTATCGATCTCAGCTCCGCGTTTGACTGTGTTGACCATGTATTGTTATGGGCAACACTGGGTGAACTGGGCATTGATAGCCGTATCATTACTTTTATTAAAGAGCTCTATAAAGATGCAGGGGCAAGAGTTAGGTACGGTAAACAGGGGGAATGTACAGAGAAATTCCCGATTACTAGAGGGGTGAGACAGGGCTGTATCCTGGCCCCGCTGCTCTTCACATACTATATTAATTCAATCGGACAGCACCTTTCAACCCTACCTAATGATTATCCGACTGTTAAAGGTTCACCGGTTCCTATTTTATTATATGCGGACGACGCGGCCATAATGTCCCAGACTAAAGTTGGTTTACAAAGGGCGGTAACCAATTTTGCGTGCTATATGAGGGATAGAGGCCTCAGAGTTAACATCTCGAAAACATTCACGATGCCCTGTACCCGGAAGATTAATAGAGCTCCTTGTACCATATTCCTAGATAATCAAAAAATTGTAACTACAGATAAATTTTGTTATCTAGGCGTTCTGTTCGATAGACGGTGCCGCTGGCAGCCAGCGATAGCCGCTAGGAAGCTGGCCTATAGCCGCACAATAGGCGCCTTGCGTGTTTTTTCCGATGGAACTGGCGGCAAGCCTATCAGGGAGCTGATCCAGATTTATCGGGCTAAATGCGTCTCTACGGCCACCTATGGCGCGGGCATATGGGGTATTGAGAAAGACCACTCCCTACAGAGTTGCGAAAATCGATTCATTTGCTATCTTCTGGGAGTGGCCAAAAGTACCTCCACGTACATGTCACATATCGAGGTAGGAGTTACACATCTCAATGACATCATTAAGATGTCCCCCATTTTGCTTTGGCATAAAGTGTGGGTTACCTATGAAGCCAGTTTCAATAGAGATCTTATCGAAGACTGTCTGGCCTTAGATGGCGCAGCTAATGTTAAATGGTTAACCTATGTGAGATCTATGTTTACTGATCTGGGCCACCCAGAGTACTTTGATAATCCTAGAACCCTGGATGGACTATCAAGATCAGCCTTGAAAAAAATGATAACTACTCACCTAGAAACTGTGAGCTGGAACAGCGAAAAATCAAGGCGCACAGTATTAAATTATCAGGAAATCACACCAACTGAGGGTTTGCAAACCTACCTCGTTCTGGTACAGAGCCCATACCTTCGAATGTTGTTGACTCGCTTGCGTCTGGGCATTTTTTTCCGCATGGTTACCCTACCTAATGTTAATGACTGGTCCTCTAACAAATTAATATGCCCTTGTGATAACATCTCGGTGCAATCTAAAATTCATATCATGTTTTTTTGCAAACTATATACGAACCCCAGAAAACAATTCTTGATGCCCTTTTTAAAACGATGGGGGTTACGAAAATGTAGACCAGCATATCAAAAATTTTTACAGTTAGAAGGAGATCATATCATTTACGCCGTCTCTTGTTTTTTAAAAACGGTAATAAGGTACAGAAAAACTCTGTGTTAAATTTTCTCCCTGTGGTTCATCGTCGCCTGTCACTTTTGAAATGTTTGTATTTTATGGTTTTTATTCTGTCTTCTATGAAATATTCTCAATGCCTAAGTGAGCGTCTATTTTGTATTGATTATGTATACGATACCTTTTAATCATTGTATGTATAAATGTCTTTGTAGTGCTTTTATGATTTTACTTGAAAAATCGAATAAAGCTTACTTTACTTACTACTTACTTAAACACTTAAAATGCACAGCATTGAAGGCTAGCAGTACTGAAAGAAAAAGACTAGAATCTAGGGTGAAACAGGTAGATGAGAAGAGACAGCCAAGAGAGACAGAAATGGACCGGGAGACAGGGTGTAAGGAATAGGTAATAAGGTTGGAAGATACATCTGGGGAGCAGGTGCCAAAGAGACATCTGACAGAGGAAGGAGACTATACAGTGAGGGAGAATAGGAGAAAAGAATAAGAGAGGCGATAAAACGAGACTCGTATGAGAGCGCGTAGGGAATTTGAGAGGGACAATAGACAGGTTAGAACTGGCTGAAAAGTGGGAAGTGTGTACAGGTGAGAGGTACTTGATATAGAGACAGCAAGAGGTGAAAAACAGATATTTGCAGGGATGAGCCAGACATGGAAAACTCATGAGACAGAAGTGAGAGAGAGACAGATGAGATAGGTACAAGGGAGCTTGATGCATCTGAGAGATATATTACAGGTAAGAGACAGGAGAAAGAGAGAACAGTTGGAGAGTCAGAGATGGAGAGTAGGAGGCAGGTGTAAGAGAGGTGACAAAAAGACAGATATAGGAGGGAGAGACATCAGAGAGAAAAGGAGAGGTGAGAAAGAGGGGTGATAAAAAAGCATCTGGGAAAGTAGGGGGGCTGCACGTGTGTGTGGTGTAGATGGTCAAGAGAGAGCTGAGGGTGAGAAGGTAAAAGGGATGTGATAAAGAGCTGAAGACAGCTGAGAGCAAATGTGATGTGAGAGAGTTGACAAAGAGACAGATGAGAAAGTGACAGCTAAGAGAAAAGAGGTGATAAAGAAGCCATAGAGCGAAATAATAAGAATGAAATAGGAAGACAGTTGAGAAGTAGGCAACCTATAGCTGAGGGGTTTATGTGAGAAGTGCAATTCAATTAGTTTTATTATGATTTAGAATTCTGAAGAATTCCACATAAAATACATTATTAAAACACAATTCCATACACCAGTAATTTCAAGTAAAATTAAAAATTATCATTTTCAATTAAAAAACATGAGCTTTAGGAAATAAGTAACTAGCACCAAAAAGCATTTGAAAAAGTGCACATGCTTAATTGTAAACATAAGAACTTGGACATGAGGACTGAAAGTCGAAAAAAAAGTGTGAGTGCTCTGTGCATCTTTTTGGGAATATATATCCCAACCAATACTAGCAGCAAACAGTTTTTACAAGATGCGCAATAAAGTGCAAATGCTCTGAGCATCCTTTATAGAATGCTCTTTACCAACCAATGACTAGCAGCAAAAAATGTCCTGATAAGTGCTCATAAGAACTTGGACATGAGGACTGAAAAGTCGAAAAAAGTGCAAGTGCTCTGTGCATCTTTTTTGGAAAATCCTTCCCAAACAATACTAGCAGCAAAAAGATTTTTATAAAGTATGCAATAAAGTGCAAGTGCTCTGAGCATCTTTATAGAACAATCTTTACCAACCAATAATTAGCAACAATTGATTTCTTTGTAAAGTGCTCATACGCAGTTGTAAACTTAACTACTTGTACAAAATGGCCAAAGAGCCAGGGGAAAGTGCAAGTGCTATATACTTTCAAATCTCAAGAGATTTTTACGATCTTAATAAATATTTAAAATTCTTTAAAAAAGCAAAACATTTTAAAACACATCAGTTCGGATGGAGGGGACAGGAGGCAATTTCGGGCCTGTTCTGCTGTAGTAATGTTATACTTTAAAAAGCAAATCCTTAAATGTCTACGTCGTATTGAGTGTAGTGCAGTGCACACAAATAAAACATGATTCAAATCTTGTATTCAAAAATTACATAGCTGACAATACCTTTCATTTTTAGGAATACCCTCCCAGGAACCCGTTACTATTCTTAGGGGTAACACATTCAGTCTCAATAACAAGATCACCCTACGTACTCCATGTTTCAGGTTCCATAAGACATAAGGTTGGGGATTTTTAACAATACCACTCCCCACAATACAATCAATGCTTCTGTTCGCTGAGCACATTTTAAAAATTCCTTTCACGAGAAACCACATATATTGTTTTCTTAATTATCTTCATTAAGGATGTTTTACAAAGAACCGCTGCCCCATCCATGTCTAAACCAAACTTTGTTAATGCTTTTAAATAATTCCTAAAAATAGCACTTTTCCCCATCATATTTACAAGTATTTCTCTGTGCAACGCTGCCCTTAACAAATTGTCAGAACCATTTGTATCAGTGCATTACACCACCTTAAGCACGCGGCCATTGATAACACGTATGTAGAAAGGAGACCAAATTTGAGTCTAAGCGCTGCAATCGGTGCTGCGCGATTTAGATTACATATTTGGCACCAGATCTTTCCTTCCACTTTCTAGTATTTGGCCGACTCTTGTGCATCTATTGTTTCACTAGCATAGCTCAGAGTTGGTGGGATCTTTATTTTATAAACTGAAATAATAGGTGAGAAATGTCTTTTCCCACAGTGTGTGTACAGACGATTAATTGCAAAGGCTTGTGAAATCGCTTTACCTTTGGAATGATCCATGTGTCTATTGGCTGAACACCTATTTGTAAATATTTTTCCTAAATATGGATAAAAGGTTACTACTTCCAGTTTTTCTTTTCCCAAAAACCAATTCAACTTTTTTCTGACCTTACATCCTTGATAACTAAAAATCATAACTTTGCTTTTTGAAAGATTTATTTTTAAATAATACTCTTCTGTGTACCTAACTAGCTTGGACAGTCGTCTTTGCAACCCAATCGGGGTTAAATCCATTATTATTGCATCATCTGCATATAACAGACAACTCAATTTTAAGTTGCCTAGTTGAGGGGGGTCCTCTTTACTCTGCCCCACTTTACTCGGCAGATCATTGATATAAATGGAAAAGAGTAAAGGGGCCAGGAGGCAACCCTGCTTCAACCCATTATATGTTTTTATTTTCTTTGAGAGACCTTGTGTCCCCCCCAATAAAACCTTTGTCCAGGTCAAAGAATGGAGAGCAATTATTAATCTTAGGAGATTCCCCCCATAGTAACCAATTTCCTCCACAGCTTCTCCCGGTCTACCCGATCGAAAGCTTTGGAGAAGTCTATAAAGGCTGAGTATAACGGGACCCCCCGACCTACTGGATATTTTTCGGTTAAGGTTTGCAAAATGGAAATGTTATCCAGTGTGCCAGTATTCTTACAGAATCCTGTTTGTTCCAGAGGAATATAGTTATTTCCGAATGCCCATGCTTGAAGATGGCTAAGGATACTCTTTTCAAACAGTTGCATCTAAAAGAGAAATTTGTCTAAAACTGGCCAGGGAATTTTTAGGGCCCTTCTTATATAACGGAACTAGTATACTTCCCTTCCAAGATTGTGGAATATCCCCATAATTATAGCAGTGGACAAACAACGGATGTAAAAATTTTGCACATTCTTCACAGTCCTGTTTTATTATGGCTACAGGTCCCTCTTCTGGGCCCATTGCGCTCGAGTATCTTGCCCCTTTGATGTAGCCTTCAATCTCCATAGATGTCGGTGCTCCCAAATCACCCCCTGTTGGTGGAACATTAATAGCTTCTTCAATCTGTTCAACTGAGTGATTTAGAGCATAATGCTGGGAAATATAATTAAACCATTTGGCTTCTGGGATTAAAATGGGTTTTGATTTTTCTCTCCCATCACAGAACTTTGCTATTAATGCCCAATACTTCCTAGTATCCCCAGATAAAGCCACTTCTCGTAAACTAACCCATTGTTCATCTTCAGCAATCCTTCGATCTGATACTATTTTCCTTTTCCGTACCTGTTTTAGCCTATGTATCTCTCTCTGCCTTTGTACCCTGGGTTCTCTAAATTGGTCTCTAATTAAACCATTAATTTCCTGGTTCAATTTTTTAATTTCCCATGATGTTATTACAATTGGAGGAACTCTGGCAACTTGATTTTTCCTGCCTAATGTTCTGATTGCTGCCAAAAACCTCTTGTACCTCTGGACCGGTGTATCTGGACTTGAGCTAAAAGCGATATTCTTAAAAACCCTCTCAAAATTTGGGAGCGACTTATATGACCAGCAAGTACGGCCATTATTTCGAGAATAAGAAACATTTTCATTCCTCTGATTCCAAAGTTCAGTCTTCTCAATTTTTATGACCATGCTTGCCACTAAAATGTTATGGTCGCTCAACTTTGTGGCGAATACCTTGAATTGTATACATGCACTAAATAATTGAACAGAGACTGCCATATAATCAATTAAAGAGTGGCCATATGTCCCATGAAAAGTATAAGCTGCAAGGGAGTCCTCCGGGAATCTACCATTTAATAGTACACGGTCTAGATTCCTAAGATTTTGCAAAAGTAATAGGCCACGTTTGTCAGATTTTAATTGGGCTGGAAATACAGACTCTGGGATAGCCCAAACCTCCTCCAGGTCCGGATTAGAGAAAGACAGGATTGCGCTATTACATAACTTAGCATTAAAATAAATCACCTAGCATCATTATGCATGTGCATTCTTTAGTTCCAGAGGAATATAGTTATTGGGTCGACCAATGAATTAGACGCCCTCCTGGGGGAATATACACATTTGCCAATAATAGAAACATCGTTAGCCCCAAGTTATCTTCTCCTATTTTCAACTTTGCTCCAATACAGCAAATTGATTGATGCTTATAGATGACGGGATCCCATGCCATGTCACAACTAAGTAAGATGGCTAGGCCTCCGCTTGCATGCCCTTTCACAGATTTTTTCGCTGTGCTGCAGTACACATAGATGTTCTCAAACTGGAACTCTTCCCCCGCCCACGTTTCCTGGAGGCAGATTATCTTGGGGTCTAATTCTACTAGTGCTTTAAGCTTATAACTTGATTTTCCTAACCCCGCCACATTCAAGGATATGATCTTCCCCAAATGGCTACCACCGCTTTATGGGCTTTGTGGTGGATGTTTTTGACCCATTCAGAGCACCTGCAACCCAACTCCACTTTGCTACCTCATCCTCCAGATTAGCGCTGGGGACCCAACGGACTGCTGGTGCTAAAATATTGATTTCTCTAACACCCGCGTTTCTTCCTACTGTTATTTCTATATCTTTGTAATGTATAGGGGTATTTACACCCCTATAATCAGGGGAGCCATACCCTTGCACCTGATTAATTTTTCCAAGGCTTTCAGATGGTACTCGGCAAGGGGCAACACTAGGAATCACATCTATGCCTCTTTTCCTTAAACCGTCTGCATTAGCTAAAACCCGTGCTGACACTACCCTTGATGAAAATGTAGCTTTAGTGCTAGGGGGTGCACTCATCTAGTCTAAATATACCAATTCAACATCTTTGCTAGTTATTAACCCCAGATCCTCTATTTCAGTCAAAATCTGTAGGAGGGCACTTCTATTCAATAACATTGGTTCAGCTTCGAACAAGGAGCTAAAAGTTAAAAACCTACTCACTTGCCCGACTCCTGGTCCAGTATTCTTTATATGTTTGACAACAGGTTGCCCTAAGATTAAATATCTTTCTAGCTTACCCCCTTTACTGTTAGCAGCCGTAGTCACTCTCCCCCCCAACTATCCCCTGGCTGGACTCAGACCTCATTGTTGACAAATCCTGCCCACAGTGGTGCCGTACGGCACCTCCTGGAGCTATATTTTGATCTATTACAGGATCACCTAAATTATCCAGTACACTTCTTAATATAAGGTCACTGCTTGTGTCATGATTTATCCCACTTTCTTCCTGACCCTCTTGGCTCGATGGAGAGATCAACTCTAAATTCAAGCTGTTCAGCTGATTATCCTTTTCTTGCCCATATTTTTGACTCATGTTCAGAGTAGTTTGGCCCAAAGATCTTGTGTTCTCTTTACTAGAAGGGGATATTGAACTATTTACTACTTCAGTAGCAGGATGGAACCGCAATTGTTTTCTGTTTACGCTTCGGGAAACGGCGATTCTTCATCTTCTTCTTCCCCCTAGGACCACTTCTAGCGTTACCTTTACTCACTATTGAGACCTCTCCTGAGGGTGCACTAACTGAGATGTTTGCTAATTTTTCAGGTAACTGAATACTTGAGTTTTTTAAATTACTTTTTTTTAAAAATTGGGTAAACACGTAAAGGGTTAGGAACTGAGGATACCTTTAATTCTAAATTTTCCCCAGTGGTAGTGACCTGTGCACTCTCGTGAAGTTTAACTCGGGGCAAACTTATAATTGGGTTTCCTTCGAGAGAAGCGCTTTCCATTCCAACAAACTTTTATTTTATTTCCCCCTCCACTGATTTTGTATCAACTGTGTACTACAGGGGCCTTTTCTGAGTTATTTAGAGCTTGCTTAATCTGCTTAAAGTCTTAAACCCCTACCAATATGGGCGAGAGAACTTCCAATATGTGATCAGTATTTAATGTGCTTTTTTTCCAACCAAGATAGAATTGCGGAGAGGATTCTTTCTAATGTATAGAAAAACTCCATAGTCCCCCCGTCCAAGCATTCTCACTTGCATTCATAATATTCCCTGCCCCTTTATCTACATCCATAACCACTGAGACTCCTGATATCCTTTCAACCGAAAGATATGAAAAATCAGCAGCTTGGGATAGATTAGTAGGTGTACTACTGTACATAGTAGGCATATGTGTTTGAGCTCCTGTTGGAGCCGGATACAATTCTGAGTCCGGGTACAATTCTGGATCCATCTCCAAAGTGCCAGTCTTTTTCAGCTGCGACATTAGTTCTGCGTGTTTTTCCATTTGCTTAGCAATGTCCGGTAAGGTGTAATCCTCCATTTTCACCTGCCCCGATCTGAAGCTGGATTCAATCTGCTGTTGCACTTTAAAAGAGAGATCACTTGATTTAGTCGACAGGAAACCAGGCACATATCTCTGCATACCTCTTGAGTTATCCAGAAGGGATACCAATCCTGCCAGTGGAGATAATGCGGTGGCTTCCTTTTTTTCAAGGTTCTTCTCCAGGGGGCCTTCTGCTTTGCCCATCGACGAAACAATTTCCATTTCCGGAATGCTACCCTCCCTTTCCCCTTGTCGTGCATCAATTTCGCATGGAAGCTGTAAAACATCAATTTCACCTGGGGGCTGTACAAATTTTCCCCCATTATTCTGGTGTATGATTACAGCGGGGTAAAGAACGTCCGAGTTGATACACTGACTCTCCACCCTATTCCCTGCTGTTACATGGGTGTCCATCATTTCTTCTCCCGAAACCTCCTTTATTTCCTCCTCTTTTAGCTCCTTTCCACGCGTTGAGCACCTTACCCCTTTTGTGAACATTGACATCACAGATGGGTACGTTTTCTGATGTGAGAAGTGATCCCTGTTTCTCCGGCGACAGATGGTTTTCTGGAGCTTAAGGGTACTCCTTTCGCTCAAGTTACAACTTTCTGAGCCTACTACTGTTTTTGCTATTAAATTTGAACGCAAACACCTAGATGGCATTACCAATACATAAAAGACTCTTACTGTTTGCTGCTGTGCTGCTTTTCCGTTTGTGGAAAGATAGTAGATGGAATGGGATGAGGAAGTAGAAAGATTAGTGTTCTACTAGGGAATCACAGGTCCAGCTTGGGGAAGCACTCGGCAGCCACTGTACTTATTTATTCTCTTGCCTCTCTCCCAAGATTTGTATCCTCAGACCGTGTTCTCCCCACTCTGTTGCTGCACTGAGTGCAATGCAAATGTGGCCACTGCGCCCGAGGCACCGGAGAGCAACATCCACTGCCACGCTCCGTAATGGACTATGGTTCCTGCACTGGGAGGCACTGGGAGGCACCCGAGACTAGTGCCTAGTGGCTCTCACAAGCTCCCACCTCACCGCCGTCACCCTCAGCACTCCGCTATTACTCCCTTGTCGCACCAATGTATCCCGCTACTCACAGGAGAGAACGCCCTGCTCCGCCGCCGTACTCTTCTGTGCCCCACGCTCTCCTGCACACGATCAGCGGCGTCTGGGCCAAGCCCAGTTTAGCATTTAGCGGCTTCAGCCGCGTCAGACAGTTGCGTGTAGCTCAGGCGTCTGGCAACTGTCCGCACCGAGAAGCACCCGGAAGCATCTCTGCTGCACCAGCAAAGAAAAATGTCCAGCTCTGGCCGCACTGAGAAAGATTTTTCAGCAGCCCCAACCTCTGCGTGCAGCGTGCGGAATTGAGAACCAAGTGTCTCAAGTGTCTTCTCCGCTACCGGCCACCTCTGTTCCCTGCTGCTGCCACAGCGACCCGACCCGCCCTGCTGCCTCACATGACCGGCTACAACCACCGCAGCCACTGCCTCTGCTGGGAGACCACACTTTACACACTTTCACGGTCCAACAACCAACATTCGGCAGCGGCAACCGGGGGAAACCGGGGCAGTGCCTAAGAATTTCTCTGCGTGTGTAGCTCTCAGGGTCAGCTCTCCAGGGCGGCGGCACTCAGTGGTGGTGGTGGCGGCGGCTCTCGGTACACAGTTCGGTACGGCACAAACTCCACGGCACAAACTGAGCCTGAAGTACAGCAAGGTGATAAGGAGACAGACAACGAGAAAGAGACAGTTGTTAAAGAGAGATGTTTAAGAGGGACCGTGACAAATCTTCAAGTGACAGAAAAAGGAGAGATGAATGTTGATCAGTTGGAAGAGATAGAAGAAAGAGATAAAAATGGCAGGAGAGAGCAAGAAGAAAGTGAGGGCAGGGCAATAAAGTAACATGAGAGACAGAGCAAAGTAGGAAAGAAAACCAAGACCTGACAGGAGAGATTTGAGAGACAGAAGAGAGATGAGAGACAGGCAAGACAAAATCAACTTTGGGAGAAAAAAGAGATTTAAGCGGCTAGTAGTGGAGAGGAAGGAATATATATATATAGGCACATTCTCGGGCAAATTTCTGTTCATAATCTGACACAGTATGGCAGTTGCACTTTCTTCTAGTATGAGATGGTGGACATGCGGTCTGCACTGACCTATGAAACTAGGGGCAGAGTCATTGAGTATCTCTGATGCAATCTGGGATCACTCACCCGATTACACACACTATGATCTCTCAAGTACAAGAGTGCAGCAGTGAAAAACAAAGCACTGCATTCCAATTGCTGCTCCGTCTGACAATTCTGGCCTGCCTTTGATGGTATGCCTGGATGGAACTAAGTATGGGCATAAAACCGTTCCGCTCGTGTAATTTGCGGATTTTTGGCAATTTTGCGATCCATGAATTGCGCAAATTTGCCCAAAAATCAGCAATTCGCAAGCTGGTTGATTGTTTTGCTTGGTCGCGCTTGAAAAACTACAATATCGCGCGCGCTGTGTTGACTTACCGTGATTCTGAATCCGCCGAGTTGTTTTTCTCCCGGTTTGCGTGTGCTGCGCCATTTTGAATCTTGCTGTGTGATCATGCGAGAGTGTTTCGACCACGTGTACGTCATCGCGGCCCGCTATCTTGCACAGCGAGAGTTTGACAATGCGAGTACGTCTTAACGGCCCGCGATCACGTATCGCGGGAGTAAACAATTGCCAACACGTAGATGCGGGACGTAGCTGACATCCGGCGGGAGATTTGAACAGCTCACTTTCCCGAACTTGCAAAAATTGCAATTCTGCACAAGAAATCCACTGCAGGCAGCATAAACCTTCTGAAAATGATGATTTTGATCAGAATAACTCCTCAGATTGACATTTGGCTGCACTATTTTGTGCAAGGAGTCCATTTTGGGGGTTGGGGGTTGGGGGTGGGGGGGTGGGAGGAAGGAAGTGCCCCAGAGTCTCCAACTTCCTGTTCCTGTCCAGCAGGCTCCTCCCAGTGCTTTGTCCATCTCCTGGTCACTTTTCATTTGGATCTGGAGCTGGAAGGATTACTTTTTGTGGCTGCTGCTGGATATTTGTATTTGAGGACTTATTGGACTTTGGACTTTTTGGATCACTTTTGGATTTGAGATTTTACAAGTAAGTTGGTGTTGTTTGTTGGGGCATTGCAATTGCTGCAACTACAATTTTAAAACTATTTCACAACTTTAAAAAATATATATTGTGGGTAGCCACAGTATCCAGTAGGCCCAGGGTTAGTCATGGGTGCATGATACAACTGTTTCTGTGAGTTTTGTTGAACTTAAATCACATTTATGTCATTGAATTTTAGCTCACTATATGTGGATTTTTTTTAAATGTTGGTGTGCCTGTAAAGCCACACTAGCCAGTAGGCCCAGGGGTAGTGAGTGGTGCATTGACCAAGTCTTTCTGTGGGGTGTCTTGAATTTAAACATCATTGAGGTCATGGCTGGCATTGGATTGTGGTGATTTCTGTGTGTTTTTCGACTTCTTGGGGTGTTGTTGGGGCCTGGCCATGTGGGTGGGGGCCATTTTGAGGCCTTGTCCAGGCAGGGCCTGGCCATGTGGCTGGGGGTCAAGGGGCAATTTTGAAGCCAGGCAGTGTGCTCAGGCCTGCACCTAGTTTGCCTTGCTTTCATCCATAAGGCCCTGGGGTACTCAGTGGTGCATGGACCAAGTCTTTCTGTGGGGTGTCTTGAATTTAAACATCATTGAAGGCATGGAGGGCATTGGATTGAGGTGATTTTTGTGTGTTTTTCGACTTTTTGGGATGGTGTTGGAGTCTGGCCATGTGGGTAGAGGCCATTTTGAGGCCTGGTCAAGGCAGGGCCTGGCCATGTGGCTGGGGGTCAAGGGGCCATTTTGAAGGCAGGCAGTGTGCTCAGGCATGCACCCAGTTTGCCTTGCTTTCATCCATTAGGCCCAGGGGTAGTCAGTGGTGCATGTTCCAACTCTCTCTGTGTGGTCTCTCTTCTATTAATTTAATCATCCGTTTTCGATTAGAATTGCAATTTGTATTTTGTGTCTTTACGTTTTTGGGTGTTTTGTTGTAATAATAATAAATGCAATGCCTAGTTGCAAATATTAATTGAAGCATGTCACATGCAACATTTATTTAACTGATGTTCCTCTGTCTTCCTTTGCGGTGCACAAGGGAATCACATCAGTCATCGTTCATCATCAGTGCCAGGAAGAAGTCCTGCAGCGGTGTGTGCAGCACAACGTCACGTGACGTCACGTGTGGCCACAGACAACTCTGCAACTCGTGCAACTGCGGCCTGCTGTTCTGACATCTGAAGAAGATGGACCCAAAGAAAGGTGACCGTAGCGCCTCTACGAAAAAAGTTGCCAGTGCCACTGCCAGTAAGAAGGAGCAGAAGAAGCAAGTGGCACCACCTACCAAGGAGACTGGTCTGCCCACAGACACCTTTTTTGGGGAAAAAAAACTATGCCTGCAGCAGCAGCGGTGTCCGACGTAGACCAAGCTGGGAGCAACACCTCCACTTCATTGGGCTCAGTGCCACCACACCAAGTTATGTCCAAGAACATGAGTGCTGCAGAGGCAGCCACTGTAATTGCTCAATCACCATCGACCAGTGATGTTGGCTCATCGCAAGAAAGTAGCATCCAATCAATAAATGGTGTAACTCATCTGACGAGTGTTCAACAACCACAGCCGTAACGACAACCACAGGTGCAACTAGTACAAGCGCAAGTACATGCGCAAGGAGAGGCGCAAGTAGAGGTGCAAGGAGAGGCGCAAGGAGAGGCGCAAGGAGAGGAGCAAGTAGAGGCGCGAGGAGATGCTCATGGAGAGGCGCATGAAGAGGCATAACTAGAGGCGCATGGAGCGGCACAACTGCCCACAATGCTTGTTCCTCCAGAAGTAGGGGCACATCAGGAAATTGAGATTCAAGAGGAGGTATCATCCGAGGAAGCCACTCCTCCCGATGATGATCCATTGTCTTCTAGATCCCCAGCAATAAAAAGGTCAAGGAGGGCTACTACTACAAGTTCTTCTTCAAGCACTCTTCCTTCTGATGATCTTGATGTCAATTGGAACCCACCAATGCAGTCTGAGAGTGAGGCACTCCATGAACCGACAAAGGTAGCTGAGCCTAAAAGGAAGGTTCCCGCACGGCTTCCACTTATGGGCGATGACGACGAACAAGAAGTGGTGTATTCTGCTGCTATTGATGAACAGTCTGACGACGACCCAGTCATTACAGTCATCACTCCAGCCCCAGCGGGCATGCAGCAGGGATGTGGGTGGCGTGGCACTGGTACCACCACCAACGCAGTTAACTACTATACCAACACAACCTACAGCTTCCATATTTTCTCCATCCAGCACAAACTCCATGACCTCAAGTAGTGGTGCTGTAAGTGCACAACAGAGTCAAATTCAGCCACGCCCATCCTCCACTTCATCTGGCATTGAAAATAGCACCTCCACCACCAGCAGACAGCTCCAGTCTCCAGTTTGGGACTTCTTTAATGTTAGCAAAAAGTCGGAAAACATGGTCGTTTGTTCGATTTGTAGAAGTGTAGTTAGTCGGGGTAAGCTTGGTACCAACTATGGTACCGGAGGCCAGAGAGGTCATCTCCAGAAACACCACACTATCATTTGGGAGGCGCACCTAAAGAAGGTCCGGGAATACAAAAAAAGTACAACAAATCCAAATGTATCCATTCATATTGCATATGATGATGACGAGGGGCTGATCTTGCAGGGGGAAGTGAAGAAGCGACAGACATTTTTTCTGGAACACCCAGTACCGCTGGCAGCAGCACTGCAGTGGTAGCGCCCACACCCTCTACCCCAGCAACATGTGTGAGCCACACTAAGAGTCTGGGAGAGACACCAATGCGAAAAAGTACATCAATGAGCCTAACTAGTTTGAAGAAGTCTACATCATCATCATCATCATCATCATCATCACGTAAAATGGTCCAAACCACCATTAGAAGCATGTTTTTGTCCGAGGCGCCATTTGAACGCAACCACCCAATGGCACGTCTGTATAACGCAAAGCTGGCTAAAATGCTAGCGCTGGACCTTCTCCCTTTTTCTTTCGTGGAAGGGGTGGGTTTTATAGAATTTGTGGCAACAGTCTGCCCTAAATGGAAGGTTCCTAGCCGTCATATTTTGCCAGAGTTGCGGTTCCAGCACTACATCAAGATGTGCTGGAGGTGATTGGGGCAGCTTTGCAGAAGAGTGCTGTTCACACTATCCACCTGACAACAGACATGTGGACCAGTTACCAAGCCCTTGATCACATGTGCATCACTGCACACTGGTTCTTTTTTGCAGGGGTTACAGACAAGTTATGTGTAGGTGTTGACCCGGACACAGTTTTTCAAGCTACTCGGAAACATGCAACAGTAGCCATGTTTGCCATGTAGAAATCTCATACTGCACAAAATATTTTGGATGAGTTTCAAAATGAGGTCTATGAATGGCTGCATCCAAGAAAGCGCATGATTGGTTATGTTTCCACGGATAATGGCAGTAATGTAGTTCAGGTCATGCATGAGGGTGGCTATTTCAGAGTGCCGTGTTTGGCGCACAGTATTAACATTGTTGTGCAAGATTTCATGAAAAGACAAAACACAGTCAGCAAGTTACTGACCACCTGCCGAAGAATCTGCACACATTTCAGTCATTCTTTTAAGGCCCGGAAGCAGCTGAGGACCATGCAACGTGAACGTAGACTGCCAGTCAGAGACTCATCAGGAGGTGGTAACACGTTGGAACTCAACCTTCTACATGCTTGAGCGTCTGTCTGAGCAGTGGGTTGTAATCAATCAGTATGTATTTTCACTGGGTTCTACTATGAAAGACATGTGGCTAGAGTTGGAGGAATGGAAGCTAGTTAAAAGCCTGACAGACATGCTTCGTCCTTTTGAGGTCTTCACGCATAAAGTCTGCAGGGAGGACTGTACTTTGGGCGTGCTAGAGCAACAACTGAAGGCGGTGTCTTCAACATTCCAAGATGATGCTGAAAAGCACGACGCATATCAGTTGGCGGAGAGGTTATTAAGCCGCCTAGTTGACAATGTAAGGCTTAAAAAAATACATACAGAACAACATTACATTTGTGCCACTATTCTGGATCCACGTACAAAAAGGCCGTGGCCAGAAAAGCATTCAATCCTTTTAATGAAGCAGATGTTTCAAAGTACAAACATTGGCTAGCTCTATCAGCCACTCGGTTCGAAAAAGAGCGGCAGAAAATTGAAGGGACCGGCAGAAGTACTACTGAATCAGCAGGCCATCCGGCATCAAGTTCCACTTCTGAATCTGTGGCCGAAGGGAGTCACTTTCCCTCACAGCCGTTAACGACACCAGCAACCGTATTATCTTCCTTACCTGCACCAGGCCCAGCCATATTATTGTCGGAAGCGGATTGGCTATCTCATCAAGGGATTGCTCGTTCCATTGATGCAAAGGCCACAGAGGGTACGCAAAGTGGAGCAACCCTGTAGAACCTTGAGTCGATGGTGCAGGCCTATCTGGATGACCCAACAGAGGTCTTTGTTAATCAGAACCCATTGCTGTATTGGCATGGGAAAAGGCCTCTATGGCGACTGATCACCAACCTGGCTCTAAATTATTTGTCTTGCCCACTCGCAAGCGTGTCTTTTTACCATGTTTTCAGTGCTGCTGGTGCCATTGTAACTTCAAAAAAGACCCGCCTCTCGCCCAAAAATGTGGCGAAAATGTTAACAATGATCAAGATGAATCAGCACTTCATACCACCAGATTACAAAATAACTGAATGCACGCAGGAAGAAGAGGACACCGACTTAGGTGAAGGAAGTTCTTCTCTGTTAGCTGACCTACTCCGTCTCAATTCACAGAGTTTGAGGATGAGCTCTACTTCCCTGACACCGAGGCCTGAAAATGACAGTTACTTCTGAAATTGACAGGAGAGGCTGCCCTGTGGGCCCTCACTTTCAGAAGAAGATGCAGACAAAAAGTGGAACAGGTAATGAATAATGAGAAGATGGCATGCAGTGGACAGCAATGGCTGCCTGGCTCTGTTGAAATCAATTGCTGTTTGTTTGTTGTGCATGAAATGAATCATATGTTATTATTTAATCTTTTACACACTAAATGTAACTCAAGTCTACTCTGCTTTTTTTTACCTTGTTTAATTCAAATTGTACTTCAACTGCATGGGCCACTACGTTGCATTTTCAAATATGCAAAATGTCCTTGGACTCACTGTTTGCCAATATACCATGATGATTGATTAAATAATATATCTTTTTTCTTTACAGTCACTCACTGTGATTGATGGATCATCAGCGTTGGTTTACGGAAGAACTATGGCCAATTTGTGAGTGGCAAACAGGTAAACCAGTCTACAACAACTACTACAGCAGAACTACATGTTTGTCTATTCGTTGTATGGAGTGGTCGAGGCAGTGTAGTGTTGTTATGCCAAGCAGAGTCCAGACAGCAGTTCATGTAAAATTGGGGCTATGTGGCTTGCTGCATACAATTAGATATGCTTTGTCTGTCTGTGACAAAGAGCCTAGGTATGCTACATCAGGTTGCTTCACTCACTGGTGCCTGCCTTGACCGTCTGCATGGCCCTGCCACAAGCATGGGCCAAACATCCGTTCTGTTTGCGAAATTTACGGATTTTCGCCGTCAAATTTGCAATCCGCAAATCTCGCGAAATTGCCAAAAATTCGCAAATTCTTGAGCGGAACGGATTTTCGGCCCATGCTTGCGGCAGGGCCATGCAGACAGTCAAGGTAGGCACCACTGAGTGAAGCAACCTGATGTAGCATACCTAGGCTCTTTGACACAGACAGACAAAGCATATCTAGGGTTTAGGGCTGTTTTGGGGGCTCAGTGCGATTTACTAGGTTTCTTGGGTTGAATTTGGTAGGGTTCCCGGAGTCTAGGGCTCAGGGCCCGATGCAGGCTTGTTCATAATTAACCCTGGGCGAAGCACTACGCTCCGCTCGCGGAGTTTGCGAAGTTTTTGCAACTTCGCACTACGCGAGCGGCACGTAGCACAGTGCGAACATGCGTAGTGCAGCGTAGCGTAGTGCAACGCTCATTTTTTGCTTGTTCGCGGTCCTGAACGTCATGTTCGCGACCGCGAGCAAGCAAAATGACATCCCGGCGAGATTCTCAACGCGAGGAGGTCAGATTTCTCATTGTGAGTGGTTGCGCATGCTCGCGACCGCTCTCAATGAGAAACTACCTGTTCGCGTTGAGAAAGCTGCTGCTCGAGTAATAATCTCCTCGAGCAGCAGAAAACTACAGCTCGCACTGTGCAAGATGCCGTTTTCAATGCTTGCACAGTGCCGGATGCTTGTTCGCACTGTGCAATCATTGAAAACGGCATCTTGCACAGTGCGAACATGCTACTACGCAGCTCGCGGAGTGCTACGTGAAGTTCGCGTAGTGCGAAGTGCACTTTGCGTAGCTTCGCGTAGCGCTACTCCGCGAACTACGCCCACCCTTATTCATAATGATGTTGGCAAGGTTTCAGGGGGGTTTGGCGTTTTTTGGTCCAGAATTGGCCGAATTGTGGCCTTTTTTGGCGTTTTGCGGGCACGTGTGTTTGGGTGAAAAGTCGTAGACTAACTGAGGAATTTCTTCAGCATAAGTCAGCTTGCTCTCTGGAACCCTAACTGGATTTCATTAGGAAACCCAGAGATAGGGCATTATATATGCAGTTTAGATTTGGTTCCCTTACGGGAAACGTGACCAGGGCAAAATGGGACCCCATAAGTTCTGTCCCATCCAATTGTCCTTGCTGTGATGCTGAGCATGAAACTCTATCCCATCTATTGTTTGTCTGCCCAGCATACAGACAGTCCAGGCTCCGATGGCTTAAGCCAATATGTACACAAATGGGCACTAGAAGTTACCTAGAGACCTTACGTATTTTGAAAATAGATTCCTCTAGGCCCTTGATTGTTTGTGGTGTCGCCAAGTTTTTGGGCTGCGCATGATTATCTGTACCAAAGCAATAAATAAGGAAGTTGGGCAAAATTAGCCATTGAGGCCCCAGAGTGCAAACTTAGATACAGGAATGCTCTCATTAAATGTTAAACAAAACTATTGTTGTAAATTGTCATCGTGGAGACATTTGTATTAGCAAAGTATTAATTCTGTACTGTCTATATTGTTAATTTTATCCCTGTCATTTATCGATAGCAAGATTTTATCTTTCTATCATTTTTTGTTATACTCTTTTAAATTTTAATATTTGGATGAATTGATAATGTTCTTGTTATTGTGAATTGCTTTTATGATACTTGCTATCGAATAAAGCTTATTTGAATGAATGAAAAGTCGTACACCTTCCAGTGGATCGATTTTGTCTCTGCCTTGCTGACATTCTTGGGAATCGCTGGAACGAGTGTCCTGGTAAGTTTCAAGAGGATCGAAGTAGTGGAAGTGCTGAAAACAGCAATTTTTTGTCAAGGCGCGATTTACCATGTTATCCAACGGGCGGTTTGGGGGCGCAAGGAGAAAGTGTGTTTGCGGTGTTCCAGTTGAGCTAGGGGAACGGGGCTTCTGTGAGTGGTAGGGAGGGGGAATTGGTGGTTGTACAGGAAATGTGGGAGGAATGGATTGATGGGAAGGGTGTGTTTAGGCAAAGTCGAGAGGGGAAACCGCTGCCATAGGCGCCCATGGTAATTTTCAATTATTGCGTGTTTTTAGGGTGCAATTGGAGTGTGTTGTAGGTGGTTCTTAGTGGATTTGCTTACCGGGGATGAAAGTTGGGAACATCTAGTTTTGATTGCAAGTGGTTTGAAGATAATCCATGGTGGAAAAGGAGTGTTTTGGGCCTAGTATCAGAGTGCGTTTTGGAACGATTTTAACTTCGGTCTCTGCAAGGTAACAGGTATTTGGGTGGCTGTTTGGGGGTGTTCTATATTTTTGGGAGTGGGTTGAGGGGTCTGGTTGCACTGCTGGGAAGGTCTAATTTTGATTGCAAGTGGTTTGAAATAAATCCATGGTGGAAAAGGGGGGTTTGGGCCTAGTTTCAGAGTGCGTTTTGGCACGATTTTAACTTAGGCCTCTGCGAGGTAGCGGTATTGCATGTTTTTGGGGGGCTGTTTGGGGGTGTTCTAGATTTTTGGGGGTGGGTTGAGGGGTCTGGGATCACTGCTGGGAAGGTCTAATTTTGATTGCAAGTGGTTTGAAGAAAATCCATGGTGGAAAAGGAGGGTTTGGGCCTAATTTCAGAGTGCTTTTTGGCACGATTTTAACTTAGGCCTCTGCAAGGTAGCAGGTTTTTGGGGGGCTTTTTTGGGGGTGGGTTTAGGGTTTGGGAGGAACGGTGGGAATGTCTAATTTTGATTGCAATTGGTTTGAAGAAAATCCATGGTGGAAAAGGGGTGTTTTTTTAGAAGTATTGCATGATTTTGGGGGGCTGTTTGAGGGTTTTCTAGATTTTTGGGAGTGGGTTGAGGGGTCTGGGAGCACTGCTGGGAAGGTCTAATTTTGATTGCAAGTGGTTTGAAGAAAATCCATTGTGGAAAAGGCGGGTTTGGGCCTAGTTTCAGAGTATGTTTTGGCACGATTTTAACTTAGGCATCTGCAAGGTAGCAGTATTGCATGTTTTGGGGGGCTGTTTGTGGGTGTTCTAGATTTTTGGGGGTGGGTTGAGGGGTCTGGAAGCACTGCTGGGAAGGTCTAATTTTAATTGCAAGTGGTTTGAAAAAAATCCATGGTGAACAAGGGGGGTTTGGGCCTAGTTTAACAGTGCGTTTTGGCACGATTTTAACATAGGCCTCTGCAAGGTAGCAGGTTTTTGGGGGGCTTTTTTGGGGGTGGGTTTAGGGTTTGGGAGGAACGGTGGGAATGTCTAATTTTGATTGCAATTGGTTTGAAGAAAATCCATGGTGGAAAAGGGGTGTTTTTTTAGAAGTATTGCATGATTTTGGGGGGCTGTTTGGGGGTGTTCTAGATTTTTGGGAGTGGGTTGAGGGGTCTGGGAGCACTGCTGGGAAGGTCTAATTTTGATTGCAAGTGGTTTGAAGAAAATCCATGGTGGAAAAGGGGGGTTTGGGCCTAGTTTCAGTGTGCGTTTTGGCACGATTTTAACTTGGGCCTCTGCGAGGTAGCAGTACTGCATGTATTTGGGGGCTGTTTGGGGGTGTTCTACATTTTTGGGGGTGGGTTTAGGGGTCTGGGAGCCCTGCTGGGAAGGTCTAATTCTGATTTCAAGTGGTTTGAATAAAATCCATGGTGCAAAAGGGGGGTTTGGGCCTAGTTTCAGAGTGCGTTTTGGCACGATTTTAAATTAGGCCTCTGCGAGGTAGCAGTATTGCATGTTTTTGGGGGGCTGTTTGGGGGTGTTCTAGATTTTTGGGGATGGGTTTAGGGCTTTGGGAGGCACGGTGGGAAGGTCTAATTTTGATTGCAAGTAGTTTGAAGAAAATCCATGGTGGAAAAGGGGGGTTTGGGCCTAGTTTCAGTGTGCGTTTTGGCACGATTTTAACTTAGGCCTCTGCGAGGTAGCAGTACTGCATGTATTTGGGGGCTGTTTGGGGGTGTTCTACATTTTTGGGGGTGGGTTTAGGGGTCTGGGAGCCCTGCTGGGAAGGTCTAATTCTGATTTCAAGTGGTTTGAATAAAATCCATGGTGCAAAAGGGGGGTTTGGGCCTAGTTTCAGAGTGCGTTTTGGCACGATTTTAAATTAGGCCTGTGCAAGGTAGCAGTATTTTGTGTTTTTGGGGGGCTGTTTGGGGTGTTCTAGATTTTTGGGGGTGGGTTGAGGGGACTGGCAGCACTGCTGGAAAGGTCTAATTTTGATTGCAAGTGCTTTGAAGAAAATCCATGGTGGAAAAGGGGTGTTTTGGGCCTAGATTCAGAGTGCGTTTTGGCACGATTTTAACTTCCCCCTCTGCAAGGTAGCAGGTTTTTGGGGCCTGTTTGGGGGTGTTGTATATTTTTGAAAGTGGGTTGAGGGGTCTGGGAGCACTGCTGGGAAGGTCTAATTTTGATTGCAAGTGGTTTGAAGAAAATCCATGGTGGAAAAGGAGTGTTTTGGGCCTAGTATCAGAGTGCGTTTTGGAACGATTTTAACTTCGGTCTCTGCAAGGTAACAGGTATTTGGGTGGCTGTTTGGGGGTATTGTATATTTTTGGGAGTGGGTTGAGGGGTCTGGTTGCACTGCTGGGAAGGTCTAATTTTGATTGCAAGTGGTTTGAAATAAATCCATGGTGGAAAAGGGGGGTTTGGGCCTAGTTTCAGAGTGCGTTTTGGCATGATTTTAACTTCAGCCTCTGAAGGGTAGCAGTATTGCATGTTTTTGGGGGGCTGTTTAGGGGTGTTCTAGATTTTTGGGGATGGGTTTACGGCTTTGGGAGGCACGGTGGGAAGGTCTAATTTTGATTGCAAGTAGTTTGAAGAAAATCCATGGTGCAAAAGAGGGGTTTGGGCCTAGTTTCAGCGTGCGTTTTGGCACGATTTTAAATTAGGCCTCTGCAAGGTAGCAGTATTTTGTGTTTTTGGGGGGCTGTTTGGGGTGTTCTAGATTTTTGGGGGTGGGTTGAGGGGACTGGCAGCACTGCTGGAAAGGTCTAATTTTGATTGCAAGTGCTTTGAAGAAAATCCATGGTGGAAAAGGGGTGTTTTGGGCCTAGATTCAGAGTGCGTTTTGGCACGATTTTAACTTAGGCCTCTGAAAGGTAGCAGGTTTTTGGGGCCTGTTTGGGGGTGTTGTATATTTTTGAGAGTGGGTTGAGGGGTCTGGGAGCACTGCTGGGAAGGTCTCATTTTGATTGCAAGTGGTTTGAAGAAAATCCATGGTGGAAAAGGGAGGTTTGTGCCTAGTTTCAGAGTGCGTTTTGGCATGATTTTAACTTCAGCCTCTGAAGGGTAGCAGTATTGCATGTTTTTGGGGGGCTGTTTGGGGGTGTTCTAGATTTTTGGGGATGGGTTTAGGGCTTTGGGAGGCACGGTGGGAAGGTCTAATTTTGATTGCAAGTAGTTTGAAGAAAATCCATGGTGGAAAAGGGGGGTTTGGGCCTAGTTTCAGAGTGCGTTTTTGCACGATTTTAACTTAGGCCTCTGCGAGGTAGCAGTATTGCATGTTTTTGGGGGCTGTTTGGGGGTGTTCTACATTTTTTGGGGTGGGTTTAGCGGTCTGGGAGCACTGCTGGAAAGGTCTAATTCTGATTTCAAGTGGTTTGAATAAAATCCATGGTGCAAAAGAGGGGTTTGGGTCTAGTTTCAGAGTGCGTTTTGGCACGATTTTAAATTAGGCCTCTGCAAGGTAGCAGTATTTTGTGTTTTGGGGGGCTGTTTGGGGTGTTCTAGATTTTTGGGGGTGGGTTGAGGGGACTGGCAGCACTGCTGGAAATGTCTAATTTTGATTGCAAGTGCTTTACAGAAAATCCATGGTGGAAAAGGGGTGTTTTGGGACTAGATTCAGAGTGCGTTTTGGCGCGATTTTAACTTAGGCCTCTGCAAGGTAGCAGGTTTTTGGGCCCTGTTTGGGGGTGTTGTATATTTTTGAGAGTGGGTTGAGGGGTCTGGGAGCACTGCTGGGAAGGTCTAATTTTGATTGCAAGTGGTTTGAAGAAAATCCATGGTGGAAAAGGAAGGTTTGGGCCTAGTTGCATAGTGCGTTTTGGCACGATTTTAACTTCAGCCTCTGAAGGGTAGCAGTATTGCATGTTTTTGGGGGGCTGTTTGGGGGTGTTCTAGATTTTTGGAGATGGGTTTAGGGCTTTTAGAGGCACGGTGGGAAGGTCTAATTTTAATTGCAAGTAGTTTGAAGAAAATGCATGGTGGAAAAGGGGGGTTTGGGCCTAGTTTCAGAGTGCGTTTTTGCACGATTTTAACTTAGGCCTCTGCGAGGTAGCAGTACTGCATGTATTTGGGGGCTGTTTGGGGGTGTTCTACATTTTTGGGGGTGGGTTTAGGGGTCTGGGAGCCCTGCTGGGAAGGTCTAATTCTGATTTCAAGTGGTTTGAATAAAATCCATGGTGCAAAAGGGGGGTTTGGGCCTAGTTTCAGAGTGCGTTTTGGCACGATTTTAAATTAGGCCTCTGCAAGGTAGCAGTATTTTGTGTTTTTAGGGGGCTCTTTGGGGTGTTCTAGATTTTAGGGGGTGGGTTGAGGGGACTGGCAGCACTGCTGGAAAGGTCTAATTTTGATTGCAAGTGCTTTGAAGAAAATCCATGGTGGAAAAGGAGGGTTTGGGCCTAGTTTCAGAGTGCGTTTTGGCACGATTTTATCTTAGGCCTCTGCGAGGAAGCAGTATTGCATGTTTTTGGGGGGATGTTTGGGGGTGTTCTAGATTTTTGGGGGTGGCTTGAGGGGTCTGGGAGCCCTGCTGGGAAGTTCTATTTTTGATTGCAAGTGGTTTGAAGAAAATCCATTGTGGAAAAGGCGGGTTTGGGCCTAGTTTCAGAGTATGTTTTGGCACGATTTTAACTTAGGCCTCTGCTAGGTAGCAGTATTGCATGTTTTTGGGGGGCTGTTTGGGGGTGTTCTAGATTTTTAGGGGTGGGTTGAGGGGTCTGGAACCCCTGCTGGGAAGGTCTAATTTTGATTGCAAGTGGTTTGAAAAAAATCCATGGTGGACAAGGGGGGTTTGGGCCTAGTTTAAGAGTGCGTTTTGGCACTATTTTAACTTAGGCCTCTGCAAGTAGCAGGTTTTTGGGGGGATTTTTGGGGGTGTTCTAGATTTTTGGGGGTGGGTTTAGGGTTTGGGAGGAACGGTGGGAATGTCTAATTTTGATTGCAATTGGTTTGAAGAAAATCCATGGTGGAAAAGGGGTGTTTTTTAGAAGTATTGCATGGTTTTGGGGGGCTGTTTGGGGGTGTTCTAGATTTTTGGGAGTGGGTTGAGGGGTCTGGGAGCACTGCTGGGAAGGTCTAATTTTGATTGCAAGTGGTTTGAAGAAAATCCATTGTGGAAAAGGGGGGTTTGGGCTTAGTTTAGGAGTGTGTTTTGGCACGATTTTAACTTAGGCCTCTGCGAGGTAGCAGTATTGCATGTTTTTGGGGGGCTGTTTGGGGGTGTTCTACATTTTTGGGGGTGGGTTTAGGGGTCTGGGAGCACTGCTGGGAAGGTCTAATTTTGATTGCAAGTGGTTTGAAGAAAATCCATGGTGCAAAAGGGGGTTTGGGCCTAGTTTCAGAGTGCGTTTAAGCACGATTTTAAATTAGGCCTCTGCAAGGTAGCAGTATTTTGTGTTTTTGGGGGGCTGTTTGGGGTGTTCTAGATTTTTGGGGGTGGGTTGAGGGGACTGGCAGCACTGCTGGAAAGGTCTAATTTTGATTGCAAGTGCTTTAATGAAAATCCATGGGGGAAAAGGGGTGTTTTGGGCCTAGATTCAGAGTGCGTTTTGGCACGATTTTAACTTAGGCATCTGCAAGGTAGCAGGTTTTTGGGGCCTGTTTGGGGGTGTTGTATATTTTTGAGAGTGGGTTGAGGGGTCTGGGAGCACTGCTGGGAAGGTCTCATTTTGATTGCAAGTGGTTTGAAGAAAATTCATGGTGGAAAAGGGAGGTTTGGGCCTAGTTTCAGAGTGCGTTTTGGCACGATTTTAACTTCAGCCTTTGAAGGGTAGCAGTATTGTATGTTTTTGGGGGGCTGTTTGGGGGTGCTCTAGATTTTTGGAGATGGGTTTAGGGCTTTGGGAGGCACGGTGGGAATGTCTAATTTTGATTGGAAGTAGTTTGAAGAAATTCCATGGTGGAAAAGGGGGGTTTGGGTCTAGTTTCAGAGTGCATTTTGGCACGATTTTAACTTAGGCCTCTGCGAGGTAGCAGTATTGCATGTATTTGGGGGCTGTTTGGGGGTGTTCTACATTTTTGGGAGTGGGTTTAGGGGTCTGGGAGCACTGCTGGGAAGGTCTAATTCTGATTTCAAGTGGTTTGAATAAAATCCATGGTGCAAAAGGGGGTTTTGGGCCTAGTTTCAGAGTGCGTTTTGGCACGATTTTAAATTAGGCCTCTGCAAGGTAGCAGTATTTTGTGTTTTTGGGGGGCTGTTTGGGGTGTTCTAGATTTTTGGGGGTGGGTTGAGGGGACTAGCAGCACTGCTGGAAAGGTCTAATTTTGATTGCAAGTGCTTTGAAGAAAATCCATGGGGGAAAAGGAGTGTTTTGGGCCTAGTATCAGTGTGCGTTTTGGAACGATTTTAACTTCGGTCTCTGCAAGGTAACAGGTATTTGGGTGGCTGTTTGGGGGTGTTCTATATTTTTGGGAGTGGGTTGAGGGGTCTGGTTGCACTGCTGGGAAGGTCTAATTTTGATTGCAAGTGGTTTGAAAAAAATGCATGGTGGAAAAGGGGGGTTTGGGCCTAGTTTCAGAGTGCGTTTTGGCACGATTTTTACTTAGGCCTCTGCGAGGTAGCGGTATTGCATGTTTTTGGGGGGCTGTTTGGGGGTATTCTAGATTTTTGGGGGTGGGTTGAGGGGTCTGGGAGCACTGCTGGGAAGGTCTAATTTTGATTGCAAGTGGTTTGAAGAAAATCCATGGTGGAAAAGGAGGGTTTGGGCCTAGTTTCAGAGTGCGTTTTGGCAGGATTTTAACTTAGGCCTCTGCGAGGAAGCAGTATTGCATGTTTTTGGGGGGATGTTTGGGTGTGTTCTAGATTTTTGGGGGTGGGTTGAGGGGTCTGTGAGCCCTGCTGGGAAGGTCTAATTTTGATTGCAAGTGGTTTGAAGAAAATCCATTGTGGAAAAGGCGCGTTTGGGCCTAGTTTCAGAGTATGTTTTGGCACGATTTTAACTTAGGCCTCTGCGAGGTAGCAGTATTGCATGTTTTTGGGGGCTGTTTGGGGGTGTTCTAGATTTTTGGGGGTGGGTTGAGGGGTCTGGAAGCACTGCTGGGAAGGTCTAATTTTGATTGCAAGTGGTTTGAAAAAAATCCATGGTGAACAAGGGGGGTTTGGGCCTAGTTTAAGAGTGCGTTTTGGCACGATTTTAACTTAGGCCTCTGCAAGGTAGCAGGTTTTTGGGGGGCTTTTTTGGGGGTGTTCTAAATTTTTGGGGGTGGGTTTAGGGTTTGGGAGGAACGGTGGGAATGTCTAATTTTGATTGCAATTGGTTTGAAGAAAATCCATGGTGGAAAAGGGGTGTTTTTTTAGCAGTATTGCATGGTTTTGGGGGGCTGTTTGGGGTGTGCTAGATTTTTGGGAGTGGGTTGAGGGGTCTGGGAGCACTGCTGGGAAGGTCTCATTTTGATTGCAAGTGGTTTGGAGAAAATCGATTGTGGAAAAGGGGGGTTTGGGTAAGTTTCAGAGTGTGTTTTGGCACGATTTTAACTTAGGCCTCTGCGAGGTAGCAGTATTGCATGTGTTTGGGGGCTGTTTGGGGGTGTTCTAAATGTTTGGGGATGGGTTTAGGGCTTTCGGAGGCACGGTGGGAAGGTCTAATTTTGATTGCAAGTAGTTTGAAGAAAATCCATGGTGGAAAAGGGGGGTTTGGGCCTAGTTTCAGAGTGCGTTTTGGCACGATTTTACCTTAGGCCTCTGCGAGGTAGCAGTATTGCATGTTTTTGGGGGCTGTTTGGGGGTGTTCTACATTTTTGGGGGTGGGTTTAGGGGTCTGGGATCACTGCTGGGAAGGTCTAATTCTGATTTCAAGTGGTTTGAATAAAATCCATGGTGCAAAAGAGGGTTTGGGCCTAGTTTAAGAGTGCGTTTTAGCACAATTTTAAATTAGGCCTCTGCAAGGTAGCAGTATTTTGTGTTTTTGGGGGGCTGTTTGGGGTGTTCTAGATTTTTGGGGGTGGGTTGAGGGGACTGGCAGCACTGCTGGAAAGGTCTAATTTTGATTGCAAGTGCTTTGAAGAAAATCCATGGTGGAAAAGGGGTGTTTTGGGCCTAGATTCAGAGTGCGTTTTGGCACGATTTTAACTTAGGCCTCTGCAAGGTAGCAGGTTTTTGGGGCCTGTTTGGGGGTGTTGTATATTTTTGAGAGTGGGTTGAGGGGTCTGGGAGCACTGCTGGGAAGGTCTCATTTTGATTGCAAGTGGTTTGAAGAAAATCCATGGTGGAAAAGGGAGGTTTGAGCCTAGTTTCAGAGTGCGTTTTGGCATGATTTTAACTTCAGCCTCGGAAGAGTAGCAGTATTGCATGTTTTTGGGGGGCTGTTTGGGGGTGTCTAGATTTTTGGGGATGGGTTTAGGGCTTTGGGAGGCACGGTGGGAAGGTCTAATTTTGATTGCAAGTAGTTCGAAGAAAATCCATGGTGGAAAAGGGGGGTTTGGGCCTAGTTTCAGAGTGCGTTTTTGCATGATTTTAACGTAGGCCTCTGCGAGGTAGCAGTATTGCATGTTTTTTGGGGCTGTTTGGGGGTGTTCTACATTTTTGGGGGTGGGTTTAGGGGTCTGGGAGCACTGCTGGGAAGGTCTAATTCTGATTTCAAGTGGTTTGAATAAAATCCATGGTGCAAAAGGGGGGTTTGGGCCTAGTTTCAGAGTGCGTTTTGGCACGATTTTAAATTAGGCCTCTGCAAGGTAGCAGTATTTTGTGTTTTTGGGGGCTGTTTGGGGTGTTCTAGATTTTTGGGGGTGGGTTGAGGGGACTGGCAGCACTGCTGGAAATGTCTAATTTTGATTGCAAGTGCTTTGAAGAAAATCCATGGTGGAAAAGGAGGGTTTGGGCCTAGTTTCAGAGTGCGTTTTGGCTCGATTTTAACTTAGGCCTCTGCGAGGAAGCAGTATTGCATGTTTTTGGGGGGATGTTTGGGGGTGTTCTAGATTTTTGGGGGTGGCTTGAGGGGTCTGGGAGCCCTGCTGGGAAGTTCTAATTTTGATTGCAAGTGGTTTGAAGAAAATCCATTGTGGAAAAGGCGGGTTTGGGCCTAGTTTCAGAGTATGTTTTGGCACGATTTTAACTTAGGCCTCTGCGAGGTAGCAGTATTGCATGTTTTTGGGGGGCTGTTTGGGGGTGTTCTAGATTTTTGGGGGTGGGTTGAGGGGTCTGGAACCACTGCTGGGAAGGTCTAATTTTGATTGCAAGTGGTTTGAAAAAAATCCATGGTGGACAAGGGGGGTTTGGGCCTAGTTTAAGAGTGCGTTTTGGCACGATTTTAACTTAGGCCTCTGCAAGGTAGCAGGTTTTTGGGGGGATTTTTGGGGGTGTTCTAGATTTTTGGGGGTGGGTTTAGGGTTTGGGAGGAACGGTGGGAATGTCTAATTTTGATTGCAATTGGTTTGAAGAAAATCCATGGTGGAAAAGGGGTGTTTTTTAGAAGTATTGCATGGTTTTGGGGGGCTGTTTGGGGGTGTTCTAGATTTTTGGGAGTGGGTTGAGGGGTCTGGGAGCACTGCTGGGAAGGTCTAATTTTGATTGCAAGTGGTTTGAAGAAAATCCATTGTGGAAAAGGGGGGTTTGGGCTTAGTTTAGGAGTGTGTTTTGGCACGATTTTAACTTAGGCCTCTGCGAGGTAGCAGTATTGCATGTTTTTGGGGGGCTGTTTGGGGGTGTTCTACACTTTTTGGGGGTGGGTTTAGGGGTCTGGGAGCACTGCTGGGAAGGTCTAATTTTGATTGCAAGTGGTTTGAAGAAAATCCATGGTGCAAAAGGGGGGTTTGGGCCTAGTTTCAGAGTGCGTTTAGGCACGATTTTAAATTAGGCCTCTGCAAGGTAGCAGTATTTTGTGTTTTTGGGGGGCTGTTTGGGGTGTTCTAGATTTTTGGGGGTGGGTTGAGGGGACTGGCAGCACTGCTGGAAAGGTCTAATTTTGATTGCAAGTGCTTTAAAGAAAATCCATGGGGGAAAAGGGGTGTTTTGGGCCTAGATTCAGAGTGCGTTTTGGCACGATTTTAACTTAGGCATCTGCAAGGTAGCAGGTTTTTGGGGCCTGTTTGGGGGTGTTGTATATTTTTGAGAGTGGGTTGAGGGGTCTGGGAGCACTGCTGGGAAGGTCTCATTTTGATTGCAAGTGGTTTGAAGAAAATTCATGGTGGAAAAGGGAGGTTTGGGCCTAGTTTCAGAGTGCGTTTTGGCACGATTTTAACTTCAGCCTTTGAAGGGTAGCAGTATTGCATGTTTTTGGGGGGCTGTTTGGGGGTGCTCTAGATTTTTGGAGATGGGTTTAGGGCTTTGGGAGGCATGGTGGGAAGGTCTAATTTTGATTGCAAGTAGTTTGAAGAAATTCTATGGTGGAAAAGGGGGGTTTGGGTCTAGTTTCAGAGTGCATTTTGGCACGATTTTAACTTAGGCCTCTGCGAGGTAGCAGTATTGCATGTATTTGGGGGCTGTTTGGGGATATTCTACATTTTTGGGGGTGGGTTTAGGGGTCTGGGAGCACTGCTGGGGAGGTCTAATTCTGATTTCAAGTGGTTTGAATAAAATCCATGGTGCAAAAGGGGGGTTTGGGCCTAGTTTCAGAGTGCGTTTTGGCACGATTTTAAATTAGGCCTCTGCAAGGTAGCAGTATTTTGTGTTTTTGGGGGGCTGTTTGGGGTGTTCTAGATTTTTGGGGGTGGGTTGAGGGGACTGGCAGCACTGCTGGAAAGGTCTAATTTTGATTGCAAGTGCTTTGAAGAAAATCCATGGGGGAAAAGGAGTGTTTTGGGCCTAGTATCAGTGTGCGTTTTGAAACGATTTCGGTCTCTGCAAGGTAACAGGTCTAATTTTGATTGCAAGTGGTTTGAAAAAAATCCATGGTGGAAAAGGAGGGTTTGGGCCTAGTTTCAGAGTGCGTTTTGGCAGGATTTTAACTTAGGCCTCTGCGAGGAAGCAGTATTGCATGTTTTTGGGGGGATGTTTGGGTGTGTTCTAAATTTTTGGGGGTGGGTTGAGGGGTCTGGGAGCCCTGCTGGGAAGGTCTAATTTTGATTGCAAGTGGTTTGAAGAAAATCCATTGTGGAAAAGGCGAGTTTGGGCCTAGTTTCAGAGTATGTTTTGGCACGATTTTAACTTAGGCCTCTGCGAGGTAGCAGTATTGCATGTTTTTGGGGGCTGTTTGGGGGTGTTCTAGATTTTTCGGGGTGGGTTGAGGGGTCTGGAAGCACTGCTGGGAAGGTCTAATTTTGATTGCAAGTGGTTTGAAAAAAATCCATGGTGAACAAGGGGGGTTTGGGCCCAGTTTAAGAGTGCGTTTTGGCACGATTTTAACTTAGGCTTCTGCAAGGTAGCAGGTTTTTGGGGGGCTTTTTGGGGGTGTTCTAGATTTTTGGGGGTGGGTTTAGGGTTTGGGAGGAACGGTGGGAATGTCTTATTTTGATTGCAATTGGTTTGAAGAAAATCCATGGTGGAAAAGGGGTGTTTTTTTTAGCAGTATTGCATGGTTTTGGGGGGCTGTTTGGGGTGTGCTAGATTTTTGGGAGTGGGTTGAGGGGTCTGGGAGCACTGCTGGGAAGGTCTCATTTTGATTGCAAGTGGTTTGGAGAAAATCGATTGTGGAAAAGGGGGGTTTGGGTAAGTTTCAGAGTGTGTTTTGGCACGATTTTAACTTAGGCCTCTGCGAGGTAGCAGTATTGCATGTGTTTGGGGGCTGTTTGGGGGTGTTCTAAATTTTTGGGGATGGGTTTAGGGCTTTCGGAGGCACGGTGGGAAGGTCTAATTTTGATTTCAAGTGGTTTGAATAAAATCCATGCTGCAAAAGAGGGTTTGGCCTAGTTTCAGAGTGCGTTTTGGCACGATTTTAAATTAGGCCTCTGCAAGGTAGCAGTATTTTGTGTTTTTGGGGGGCTGTTTGGGGTGTTCTAGATTTTTGGGGGTGGGTTGAGGGGACTGGCAGCACTGCTGGAAAGGTCTAATTTTGATTGCAAGTGCTTTGAAGAAAATCCATGGTGGAAAAGGGGTGTTTTGGGCCTAGATTCAGAGTGCGTTTTGGCACGATTTTAACTTAGGCCTCTGCAAGGTAGCAGGTTTTTGGGGCCTGTTTAGGGGTGTTGTATATTTTTGAGAGTGGGTTGAGGGGTCTGGGAGCACTGCTGGGAAGGTCTCATTTTGATTGCAAGTGGTTTGAAGAAAATCCATGGTGGAAAAGGGAGGTTTGGGCCTAGTTTCAGAGTGCGTTTTGGCATGACTATAACTTCAACCTCGGAAGAGTAGCAGTATTGCATGTTTTTGGGGGGCTGTTTGGGGGTGTTCTAGATTTTTGGGGATGGGTTTAGGGCTTTGGGAGGCACGGTGGGAAGGTCTAATTTTGATTGCAAGTAGTTTGAAGAAAATCCATGGTGGAAAAGGGGGGTTTGGGCCTAGTTTCAGAGTGCGTTTTTGCATGATTTTAACTTAGGCCTCTGCGAGGTAGCAGTATTGCATGTTTTTGGGGGCTGTTTGGGGGTGTTCTACATTTTTGGGGGTGGGTTTAGGGGTCTGGGAGCACTGCTGGGAAGGTCTAATTCTGATTTCAAGTGGTTTGAATAAAATCCATGGTGCAAAAGGGGGGTTTGGGCCTAGTTTCAGAGTGCGTTTTGGCACGATTTTAAATTAGGCCTCTGCAAGGTAGCAGTATTTTGTGTTTTTGGGGGCTGTTTGGGGTGTTCTAGATTTTTGGGGGTGGGTTGAGGGGACTGGCAGCACTGCTGGAAATGTCTAATTTTGATTGCAAGTGCTTTACAGAAAATCCATGGTGGAAAAGGGGTGTTTTGGGACTAGATTCAGAGTGCGTTTTGGCACGATTTTAACTTAGGCCTCTGCAAGGTAGCAGGTTTTTGGGGCCTGTTTGGGGGTGTTGTATATTTTTGAGAGTGGGTTGAGGGGTCTGGGAGCACTGCTGGGAAGGTCTAATTTTGATTGCAAGTGGTTTGAAGAAAATCCATGGTGGAAAAGGAAGGTTTGGGCCTAGTTTCAGAGTGCATTTTGGCACGATTTTAACTTCAGCCTCAGAAGGGTAGCAGTATTGCATGTTTTTGGGGGGCTGTTTGAGGGTGTTCAAGATTTTTGGGGATGGGTTTAGGGCTTTGGGAGGCACGGTGGGAAGGTCTAATTTTGATTGCAAGTGCTTTGAAGAAAATCCATGGTGGAAAAGGGGGGTTTGGGCCTAGTTTCAGAGTGCGTTTTGGCACGATTTTAACTTAGGCCTCTGCGAGGTAGCAGTATTGCATGTGTTTGGGGGCTGTTTGGGGGTGTTCTAAATTTTTGGGGATGGGTTTAGGGCTTTCGGAGGCACGGTGGGAAGGTCTAATTTTGATTTCAAGTGGTTTGAATAAAATCCATGGTGCAAAAGAGGGTTTGGCCTAGTTTCAGAGTGCGTTTTGGCACGATTTTAAATTAAGCCTCTGCAAGGTAGCAGTATTTTGTGTTTTTGGGGGGCTGTTTGGGGTGTTCTAGATTTTTGGGGGTGGGTTGAGGGGACTGGCAGCACTGCTGGAAAGGTCTAATTTTGATTGCAAGTGCTTTGAAGAAAATCCATGGTGGAAAAGGGGTGTTTTGGGCCTAGATTCAGAGTGCGTTTTGGCACGATTTTAACTTAGGCCTCTGCAAGGTAGCAGGTTTTTGGGGCCTGTTTAGGGGTGTTGTATATTTTTGAGAGTGGGTTGAGGGGTCTGGGAGCACTGCTGGGAAGGTCACATTTTGATTGCAAGTGGTTTGAAGAAAATCCATGGTGGAAAAGGGAGGTTTGGGCCTAGTTTCAGAGTGCGTTTTGGCATGACTATAACTTCAACCTCGGAAGAGTAGCAGTATTGCATGTTTTTGGGGGGCTGTTTGGGGGTGTTCTAGATTTTTGGGGATGGGTTTAGGGCTTTGGGAGGCACGGTGGGAAGGTCTAATTTTGATTGCAAGTAGTTTGAAGAAAATCCATGGTGGAAAAGGGGGGTTTGGGCCTAGTTTCAGAGTGCGTTTTTGCATGATTTTAACTTAGGCCTCTGCGAGGTAGCAGTATTGCATGTTTTTGGGGGCTGTTTGGGGGTGTTCTACATTTTTGGGGGTGGGTTTAGGGGTCTGGGAGCACTGCTGGGAAGGTCTAATTCTGATTTCAAGTGGTTTGAATAAAATCCATGGTGCAAAAGGGGGGTTTGGGCCTAGTTTCAGAGTGCGTTTTGGCACGATTTTAAATTAGGCCTCTGCAAGGTAGCAGTATTTTGTGTTTTTGGGGGCTGTTTGGGGTGTTCTAGATTTTTGGGGGTGGGTTGAGGGGACTGGCAGCACTGCTGGAAATGTCTAATTTTGATTGCAAGTGCTTTACAGAAAATCCATGGTGGAAAAGGGGTGTTTTGGGACTAGATTCAGAGTGCGTTTTGGCACGATTTTAACTTAGGCCTCTGCAAGGTAGCAGGTTTTTGGGGCCTGTTTGGGGGTGTTGTATATTTTTGAGAGTGGGTTGAGGGGTCTGGGAGCACTGCTGGGAAGGTCTAATTTTGATTGCAAGTGGTTTGAAGAAAATCCATGGTGGAAAAGGAAGGTTTGGGCCTAGTTTCAGAGTGCGTTTTGGCACGATTTTAACTTCAGCCTCAGAAGGGTAGCAGTATTGCATGTTTTTGGGGGGCTGTTTGAGGGTGTTCAAGATTTTTGGGGATGGGTTTAGGGCTTTGGGAGGCACGGTGGGAAGGTCTAATTTTGATTGCAAGTGCTTTGAAGAAAATCCATGGTGGAAAAGGGGGGTTTGGGCCTAGTTTCAGAGTGCGTTTTGGCACGATTTTAACTTAGGCCTCTGCGAGGTAGCAGTATTGCATGTTTTTGGGGGGCTGTTTGAGGGTGTTCTAGATTTTTGGGGATGGGTTTAGGGCTTAGGGAGGCACGGTGGGAAGGTCTAATTTTGATTGCAAGTGCTTTGAAGAAAATCCATGGTGGAAAAGGGGGGTTTGGGCCTAGTTTCAGAGTGCGTTTTGGCAAGATTTTAACTTAGGCCTCTGCGAGGTAGCAGTATTGCATGTTTTTGGGGGCTGTTTGGGGGTGTTCTAGATTTTTGGGGGTGGGTTTAGGGGTCTGGGAGCACTGCTGGGAAGGTCTAATTCTGATTTCAAGTGGTTTGAATAAAATCCATGGTGCAAAAGGGGGGTTTGGGCCTAGTTTCAGAGTGCGTTTTGGCACGATTTTAACTTAGGCCTCTGCAAGGTAGTAGTATTGTGTGTTTTTGGGGGGCTGTTTGGGGGTGTTTTAGATTTTTGGGGGTGGGTTGAGGGGACTGGAAGCACTGCTGGAAAGGTCTAATTTTGATTGCAAGTGCTTTGAAGAAAATCCATGGTGAAAAAGGGATGTTTTGGGCCTAGTTTCAGAGTGCGCTTTGGCACGATTTAAACTTAGGCCTCTGCAAGGTAGCAGGTTTTTGGGGGGCTGTTTTGGGGTTTGTATATTTTTGGGAGTGTGTTGAGGGGTGTGGGAGCACTGCTGGGAAGGTCTAATTTTGATTGCAAATGGTTTGAAGAAAATCCATGGTGGAAAAGGGAGGTTTGGGCCTAGTTTCAGAGTGTGTTTTGGCACGATTTTAACTTAGGCCTCTGCGAGTTAGCAGTATTGCATGTTTTTGGGGGGCTGTTTGGGGGTGTTCTAGATTTTTGGGGGTGGGTTGAGTGGTCTGGGAGCACTGCTGGAAAGGTCTAATTTTGATTGCAAGTGGTTTGAAGAAAATCCATGGTGGAAAAGGTGGCTTTGGTCCTATTTCAGAGTGCATTTTGGCACAATTTTAACTTAGGCCTCTGCAAGGTAGCAGGTTTTTGGGGGGCTGTTTGGGGGTGTTCTATATTTTTGCGCCGTTTCGCTGGAGGCTGCTGGCTGGTGGCCCGGGAGGCACTGGAGGAGGATCCAGTAGTTGCCGCCTCCTCCTCCTCCTGCTCCCGAGCCCACAGCCGCTGATATTCGGCGCAAATGACCTCCTGCTTACGGGCCCTGGCCCGGACAGCCATCTCCCTCCGGGTGAGCTTTTTATGTTGTGGAGCATCTATTTGAAGAAAGAAAGAAAGAAAGAAAAATACTGTAGTCAATAGTCTTTAACAAAGTTGTCTCACAGTAACACTAGCATCTTGCAAGCACAGTATAACGTTTTGGCATGTATCTTTCCGCCGTCTTTGTAGGCCTGAGACATTAGTGGGAGTTTCAGGAATTCTACTAGCAGCACTATGGACTCACTACTACATAGTCAGAGAGTCAGAGACTACACCAGTCTTCTTCTTTTTTCCCTTGTTTTGCAAAAGAAATTACTTGTACGTGAACTTGTGGTAGCCGGCATAATGCCAGCTCACTCAGCTTGCACATAAGAAAAACAGACACAAGCCATGATGACGCAGACTCACATTATAATGTCAACTATACAACACATACACAATATATGCTGTGCTTGCAAAGTAAACTACTGTACTGTTAGTCAAGGGAGTATTTCTGAACAATCACAACTTCTAGTATTTGGATTTCCTCAGCTTTGCTACTCTGGCACGGACATGCTGTTCAAAGTAACACTCTTCATCCTCTGAGCGTCTGCTCTACTACATACACATCTGCTATCTATGAGGAAGAAGAAGATACCATCAAGGCTTCCAAAGTAAACGTCTATCATTCTTCTTAATGTCTCAACTGTACCAAGTTTACTTTTTCTCAACAACCAACTAACACCCTTTTCATTTTATTTGGTAAACCACTGTCTTGACTTGCATTTGAGTTTGACCCAAATGATATATTGCAATGCACACCACACATGCATGTTTCAGTCCGAACACTGTGTGCAGGATGACACCAGTATTAAGGGCACTTAGCACATAACTGCTGCTAATTAGGAGGAATTCCTTTGAAAGTGTCTCGGAGTCCGCAGCAGAAGCGCAGACTCCTGAGACACTCTGCTCTATGGGAGCCAGGCAATTCACAACAAAGTCCTATTAACAAGTAAATGGTCTTTTAAAGACCTGCAAAGTACTCTGTGTGGCTGTGTGTGTGCCCAGCAAGCTGGGGTGAGGTGACAGAGGGTGACTTACAGAGGGAGGGAGACAGAGGGAGATAGCGGGAGGGAGGGAGACAGAGGGAGATAGACGGACGGATACAGAGGGACAGATACAGAGGGAAGGATACAGAGAGCGGGAGGGAGACAGAGGGACGGATACAGAGGGAAGGATACAAAGAGTAGGAGGGAGGGATACAGAGGGACGGTGTGAGCTATGCAAGGGGGGGAGTCAAGGATGTACAAAGGCGGGACCACTTGTAGAGCTTCGTAGGTGGTTTCTTTATTGTTCAAGGAAACATCATTCAAAGAAATAATCTCCGTCTCTGGAGTGTAAAGAAAACAAACGAAGTAGACGGTGTCCTGGGTCTCAGCAGACGTGGTCAGAAGTCCTTCCTGGCTCACTTCCTTGCCGTCGGTGCTCCACCCAGGGGGTCCGCGTGAGCTCTCCAGCAAGTATATGGAAAAGAAAGAAACCCCAAGATTACTGTTTGGCTCTGGGTTCCGGGTATGGAAGAGGGGGGACGGGGAGTGAGGGGAGTGAGGGGATCACCAGGGACTGTCACCAGTTCTTTGAATACAGCCGAAACAACCGCAGTGTAAGAGACAGGTCCTAGAGATGCGCTCGGGGATGAGGGAGTGAAGTAACACACACACACACACAGTCCCGTGACATCCCTCAGCCCCCTACCCGGTCCCAACCCGTGAGAAAACATGTCCCCATAACCGATCCCGTACCTTGTCCAGCCACACTTCTCCAGAAGTGCGGCTGGGCGACTCATGATGACCGTGGCCTCCTGGCGTGATGGTTCTGCTGGGCTGACCGTCTTCTTCGTCCTCCTTCTTTCTGGGCTTCTCCTCAGGAATGCTAGTTGGCTCCGGCTTCTCTACTCACGTTCCTCCTCCGGCTTTCGCGCCATCTTCTTCCTGGTGGAGTGTTTTGAGCGCCTCCTCTGTCCCGGATTGGCTGAACAATGGTTACGTCATGTCGGAGGTTTCCACTCACGGGAAAGCCCAGGCGGCTGTTAGAACTGGGGGTCTCTAGTTGGCAGAGGTAAGTACCGTTGACCAAATAGGGACCCCTACCTCTACTCAGGGGAGAGAGACTTACACACTGTAGATAACCCCTGCTCACCCCCTAGGTAGCTTGGCACGAGCAGACAGACTTATCCCCAAGGCAATGTGTATAATATTTGCACTTAACACACATAATGACCCCAAATCCACCACAAACTGAGACCACACAGGTAAGTATATATATAAAAATATAACTTTATCTAGTTTATGCAGTTAAAAATCACTGGCATTGCGGGTACACAATTTCTTTACTTGTCTTAAAGGTTTGCACTATTTTTCTAGGAAGTCTCTAAAACATTTCACTCTCAGTCTTACTAGGTTCCCCAAAAGTAGTTTTAGCAGGCTATAACTCCTTCAGGTGGCTTAATGTTATTGTAGCGCTTTTCTACTGAAGCGCTGCTAGCGTGATGGCACCAGTTCTGACTATGACACCCCCACTTGGCCTCTGCCGGTCCCGCTAGCCCACCGCCTGCTCTCTACAATCCAACGAGCGGCGGGGAGCTTAAATTCCTTTCTGGTGCGAGGACGGCAGGCCGGGGATGATCGGTGCACAAAGCTCCCTCGGCGAATACGGGGCACTCCTCGAACGCGGCTCCACAGACGTGAACGCTGAATCCTCATGAGCGCCGGACTAATCGGGTCGCGGCTCTGCAGACGAGCCCTCACAGACACCCTGGAGTCCGCCAATGGCAGTGCGGCTCCCAGGACGAGCCCCTGATGATGCGGAGACCGGCAGCCACTCACAGTGCGGCCTAGATGATGATGCGGCGGCGCTGGGGCCAATCCCAGCGCGGCGTTACTGAGGGGGCTCGTCGCTCTGAGCCAATCAGGGCTCCGCTCCTTCGGTTTCTCCTTCGGCGGCCCCGGCCAGGCACGGCGAGATTCTCAGGATGTTTCTGGCCCCGGGCAGCGGTGGTGAAAAGCGGCAAGGTCCGCTCTGGGGTGCAAGTGGTCAGTAGATCACCCATGAGGCCACACGATCTTTGGGGCGATTCCTTACGCAAGGAGGTATCACGATCCTCCGGTCCCCCGCAGATAGGTGCCGATGAGCACAGCGATCTCCACACACGGCCAGCAGTTAGAGGCACGCACTGAGGGCAAACCCAGCACGATCTTCACAGCGTTTTGTAGTTACTGGGGGAACCTTTTGACCCTGGCTTCCAGGACAGGAGGCCAGCTCTTCTCAGGCCCTTGGAAATCCTTGTTAGACCCAGCACACAGCAAAGACTTGAGGTCAAGCAGGCAGGGGTCACAGCACACAGCAAAGTCCCCTTCTTCTCTCCTTCAGTTGAGCAGCAAAACAGGTCAGCCCCAGAACACACAGCAAGGGCAGTCCTCCTTTGTTTCTTCAGCGGTTCTTCTTCTGGCAGAGGTTCCTCTTGATTGTAGAATCTCAAAATCTGTTGTCAAGGGTCCTTCTCTTATACCCCTAAAAGTCTTTGAAGTCTTTGTGCAAGTGGGCCCTAAGCCCGGTCTAAACCAGTTCTGGGTGTTGTTGGAGCCTTTGGGCTTCCTGGCTTCTTCCTTCTTTTCAGTGTGAGGGGCAGAGGCGACAGCCGCCCAGCAGGAGGTGGAGCCAGCATTGTGGCAGGCAGGCACAGCCCTATTCACTCCCAGGTGCTATATCCTCCCACCACTCTAGTTGCAGATGCAGTCATTCAACCACGGGCTGACTCAGACAACCTCCTGGGGGCTCCCCAGCCCCTGTCACCCTCAAACCAGACAGTCAATCCACAAGCAGGCCCAGGCACACAGGAAGGTTAGACAAGAGAACAGCCACTTTCTAAAAGTACTGTTCTCAATCACAGAATTTAAAAACAACCTTTCCTAAAACATGTGTTATTAAATTCTGAGTTCAGGAATATCAATCACTTATGTCCCATCTTGTTCCTGTGGGAAGATAGGCTGGTATCCATTGGGACCAGCCTCCCCATGTTAGTCTATGGAGCAAGATAACCTTGCAGCAGTGAGCACACAAAATGGCTGCTGTTCACTACCAGAGCATGTTACCTGCACTAGTACATGCTCTACCTTTCCTATACATTGCACCCTGCCCAGGGGGGTACCTTGAGCCTTCCATAGGGGTGACCAATGTGGACATAAAGGGAAGGGTTAGGCCCAGCCAGTGGGGACACTGGCCAGGAGGACATGGCAGTTCACTGACTGCACACAGGCACTGCGGTGGCAGGCCTGAGACACCATTCTAGGGCTACTCATATGGGTGGCACAATCAGTGCTGCAGGCCCACTAGTAGCATCTGTCATCACCAGACTCGGCACATCCAGTGCACTTTACTAGGGACTGCGTGGTGATACAAATATGCCAATCAGGTACATCCAATCAATATGATAATTTCCATAGGGAGCACTTACACTCTGGCACTGATCAGCAGTGGAAGAGTGTCCAAAGCATCTAAACCAGCAAAAACAAAATCCAGCACAGCATCAAAAATACAGGAGGCAGAGGCAAAAAGGATAGGTGAAAACCACGCCAAGGGTGTCAGGTCTAACAGCGGCGTTAAAGGGACCCCTGTTCTCAGGGTGGAAAGGAACAGGCATTCAAGTCTTCGCCCTGTCCTGGACAGATAAGACCCCCGTGACAGACAGATACAGAGGGACGGATACAGACGGAAGGTTACAGAGAGCAGGAGGGAGGGAGACATATGGATACAGAGGGACGGATACAGAGGGACGGATACAGAGAGTGGGAGGGAGGGAGGGAGACAGACGGATACAGAGGGACGGATACAGAGGAAGTCAGACAGAGGGAGTCAGAGTGACAGAGGGAGTCAGAGTGACAGAGGGAGTCAGGGTGACAGAGGGAGGAGGGTGACAGAGGGAGGAGGGTGAACATGAAAAGTTTGGAAAGCTGTGCTCTAGCATTACGCAGTCCTGCTCTCAAATGAGCACAAAGTTGCAAACAAGTAAGCATAGTAGCAACGCCACTGAGCAGGCAAGCACCTGCAATCACAGAAGCTATTTAAACATTAATTTACCTGCAATGTAATCGTATCGTCAGCATTCTTGCTCTTCGGGAAAAACATATATTAGCAATATAACAAAGAACAGAAGAAAACAAAGTAGTTATTAAATAGCTACTCACCAAGGCCAGGGATCTACACACCTAGCAGGTGGAGCAGGTCCTGCTCCCGGTCAAGGAGGTCCGACCACCGGTGCGTCGCTTGCTGATAGGTGCGCCGGAACCCCGACTCCCTACGCATGGCCCGGCACACCTTATCCCACAGCTGGCGACGCTCCCGGAGGCCATACCCTGACCCGAGCCATCCCCCTGCTGCCACGGTCCTCGGTAGGTGGCGCTGCACATAGAAGATGAGTGTGGCCACCTCCACCGCACTAAAGGCTTCCCTGGCCTGTACATTCTCCGCCCTTAAGCGCCCGCAAGGAAGCCGGCTACGGGGTGCGGGACCCTTCCCCTTTGACTTGCCGGCTCCCTTTGCCATGGTCCTGGGCAAAAGAAGAAAAGAATAGGGGGGGAAAAACAGTAAATAAAATAAAAGAGAGAGCTAAACAAAAAAAGTAGTTTTTAAAGTAAAAAAAAGTTGAAAAAAACACAAAAAAGGATGTAGAAAAATAGAGAGATAGATAATGAGCAAAAAAGATCAAAAAAAAGTTCAAAGAAACAAAGGATTGCAAAGATTAGGGAAGGATTGAAATAGCATGCCCAGAACCATAGCAATG
Organism: Lissotriton helveticus; assembly: GCF_964261635.1. NCBI lineage: Eukaryota > Metazoa > Chordata > Amphibia > Caudata > Salamandridae > Lissotriton > Lissotriton helveticus. Next base: position 1,752,320,494 of record NC_136068.1, on the reverse strand, counting down.
AATGAAAAACAAGATGGCCGCGCCCATTGAGGACCATGTGGGTAAGTTTGCGCGATATTCCTATTGCAAACACGCAAAAACGGACGCGAACACGTAATTGCGGCCCGCACGTAGGAAATGCACAACGCGAGCCTGCAACTGCCGCCCGGAACCGGAAATACGCAACGCGAACAAGTGAAACAAGATGGCCGCCCACATGTAAGACCGCATGGGTAACTTCGTGGTCACTGCGCTGAAAAAAATCCTACAAAAATGCAAAGCGCCCCGCGAACACGCAGAAAAAGAAATCCGCAAATTCGCGCGAATTCGTGGATTTTGTGTACTGCGAATTCGATTTTGCGCGAATTCGCTGATTTCACCCATACTTAGATGGAACTCTCATTACCTGCATAATGTATCATCAACATTACGGTGCACCAAACGGGCAAGGATTTCTCTAATTTCCCGGGCGTATTAAGAACAGTCCCTTCAGGCATCAGCTTCTGCAACTGTAACATGTAAATGCCCTGGGAAATGGATAAAAAAAAGCAATTGCAAGTTCCTGATGCACCTGCTGGGCATTTCAATCATCCCCTGATCTATCCCAATAATCTACATTTAGGGCCAGATGTAGGTCGCCAATTACCGGTCGGTAACAGCCGATTTCGGCCGTTACCGACGGGTATTTGGGATTTGGCATGTAGGGGGCATTTTATTTACAGAATCGGTATATTTACCGATTCAGTAAATTTACAGAATAGGTAAAATACCGAATCGGTAAATTTACCGATTCTGTAAATCAATATGTAGGTGGCACTGTAATCAGTGTCACAGGCCCGTACCGAATCTTTATTTACCATGGAACACTATTCCATGGTAAATAACGAATCCCAGTGTACATGCACATCTGTGCATGTACACCTGTTCCATGTGGCACACAGACATGCCCTAAGGGCATGTCTGTGTGTCACATGGCACACAAGGCAGAAACAGGGGTGCAACAGGGTGTCAAAGTGACACCCTGTCCCCCTTGTAAAATCAGTAATTTTACCGATTCGGTAATTACCGAATCGGTATTTGCTATTGAATCCTATGGGTTTCAAGGCCCATAGGAATCAATGGCATTTACCGATTCGGTAATTACCGAATCGGTAATTACCGAATCTTAACGAATCGGTATTTTTTCCGAATTATTTACCTACATAGCAATTACCGAATAGTGAATATCGAATCGGTAAAATTCGGTATTTACCATTCGGTAATTTGCTATTACCTACATCTAGGCCTAAGTCTTTTGCAAAATTATAGGCATATGTTAAAGTAACATGATTTGTGGAAATTCAATGGCAATATTTTTGGCATATCTTTTGCAGTCTGGTTAAACATATTGTTTGGGCATTAACATCTTAAAGTGTTTAGAGTGGAACCATTAAAACAGCTTAGGTGGATGGGGCATGTGAGCAGGCGGCACTTAATACTGGATCGTTTGAGGTGAACAGAAGTCATTTTCACATTTGACCCTCTGTGATCCGGCTAGGCTGACTTGCATTCAGGGAGCGTGTGTCAGCACCATGGCAGTACACCAATGAATACTATACATAGGCATTCCCTTCTGAGGAATTAATACCATATCACATGCACTAGCAGACTTTGGGTGTAACCATCACATCTTACCTGAACAAAGCAGGATGGCTAAATACAGTTGTCTTGCCCAATACCGCCTCATTCCAAGTCTATTACTTTTGAATTAAAAGTGTTCCACAGCACAGACTCTAACCATAGTCTCCTTTCACAAGTAAGTCTGCACCAGCCTTCGGGTGTCTCCTCAAAATGGCATTTGTTTAAATAGCCCTTTTACCTTTGAACATTCTCCCTCACTAACTCAGAGCCACCAACGGAAGGCGTCATCAACTCTTCCCACTTCCCTCAAAGCCCCCATGCTCAGACAATCTTTTCTAATCCAGGAGATGCGAAAACATAATTCAAATCAGTAATGGGCTGAAACATTCCGCCTGGCACCCGCACACTTGAGTAGTGGCGCAGGGGGCTAGACCTGAAGGGCGAAGGCATGTCAAAACACAGCACAGGGGCGGTCTGGATCGAGGCAGCACAGAGAACGCTACCACCCGAGTAGGGGTGATCTTGGACTGATGTACTTGCTGGCTGGCTGGCAGTAAGAAAGCTTAAACTTGGAGATTAAGGCAAAAAGAACGAGCTTTGACTGTTATTGTAACATGCATTTGTAATCCCTGGACAGGGGGTCTACTGTACATAACCGCTGACATTAGAACACTTACTGGTTTCATTCACTACAAACATCTTGATAATCACAGCATACTCACAGTTTGTTTTCTTTACCCCTGGCTTTCACTTGTTTTGTGATCATGGCAACATGCCTGTAGGTAGGAGAGTAGGGTCTGCTTCCTATGATCACTCCCACTTTTTGCTGTGATTCTCTGGTTTTTTTACTTTAATGTGGCTGTGGGCCTGCTAATCAGACCCACAGCCCAGCTGTTCTCTCTCTAAATTGATACCATGCACTTTAGGTGCATACCAGATTGGTTACTGGGTCACCCTTGTGAGCCCCTGTATAGTGTACCATAGGTACCCAGGGCATAGGTACACCCTAGGCCTACCAAGGGCTGCAGCATGTATTGTGCCACCCCGGGTTTGCCTTCCAAACTGACACCACAGGTCTTTTCACACAGCCTGGGTACGGTGGTGTAATCACCACTTACTTAGATATAGTATACCAATATCTACCTTTACATAGAGACACACATACACCTATAAGCCACCTCCCCAGACAGTGGTTTTGTGTATTGGGGCAGGGAGGGCTGCATTCAGTGGATGCATCTAGACACTGCCTGGGGCACACAAAGTGCTCCATTCATTGCCTGGTTCAAACCAGTTGCTGGGGCACTCCAGCCCCAGCTCAGGAGCGAAACTGGACAAAGGGAAAGGGGTGTAACCACCCCCTTCTCAGGTACACCCATAGGAGGGACCTAGTCAGGTAATCCATCCCCCTTTCTTAGTATAGTATAGGATCTGTGTCCCCAGGACTTTAGATTATCCTGGACGAATCTTTGTGAGACATATCTTGGACCTTCGACATTCCATTCTGACTGGAAGACGGAAGACATCTCCCTTGTGGACAAGGAGTGACCAACCTGTGCAAACAGGCACCAACAGCAACTTCGCTAGTCTGCAGTTTCAAGGCTCCCACCAGAACCCGAAGACAATGCGACACAAGAACTGGACTTCCAGACTTCTTTGACCCCGATGCCTCCTGGACCTCGTGGCTGAAGAGACAAATTCACATTCTTCACCTGCAAAGCACCCAACATCGCCTGGTTCCTTCCTGGTTCCTTCCTGGTCACTGGCTAGTGACCCACACTCTGTCCCCTCTGCTTTCAGGTTCTTCACATCTCCGATCCACCTTTGGATCCTCCCGTACATTTTTCCATGGTCGCCTGCAGCACTTCTTTTCCGCTCTCCATTGAAAACGACGACGAAACCCAACACGAAAAGAGACCTATGCACCAGGCTTCCCTGGCTGAGGTAACACGAGTACTCCAGTGCTCCTGTGGGTCTTGACTCTCCAAGTGTCTTAGTTTAAAAGGGTTCCATCCTAGTCCATCCGGAAGTGTCCTTAAATTGTAACTTTGTAACTTTTATGATCTCCATTGAAAGTCAATGGGAACCCGCGCCTGTGTTTAGACACTGCACGCGTCTTCCGTGGGCCTCCTACTTCCTAATCTTTGGTTGTTTAGTGTAGCCCCAGTGATTCCACAGGCCCTAGGCCTGCTTTCTAACTCTCTCGTGGTACTCATACCACTTTCTTAAATATGGTTTGTGTGTGCAACTTATTGTATATTAACTGTGTGACTTGTATTGTATTTTTACCTCTGACCTTCATAAAGAGTGCAGAGTAGTTGTGTTTAGATTAAATACATACATATTTGATATATACCTTGTGTGGTGTCCTTTCATTTGGTATTCAAGAGATTATATATGGTAAAACAACTTGCTTAACTCGCCTACTGAAGTCTTAGCCTGAAGACTGCTGGTTCATGCTACCACTAGGAGAGCTTTCTATAAGGTTGACTTTAGAGTTGATTAGACTGGTGCAACGTGCCCACTAAAACTAGTGGACATCATATGCCAGGCTAACTTCTCACATTGGTGTGCAGCAGTTGGGATAGGAGCTTGCAATTTGTTTTACCAAATTATCTTGAAATATCATCTGAAAGATCATATCAAGGTACCTGTAGGTACAAATAACTCAAGTCTTATACACGTAAGTTCCACAGACCTTAGTAGTTGTAGGTGGTAAGGGCTTAGCAGACAACCTTACTGCAACTCCTAGAGAGGTTTTAGTAGGAAACCACTTAGTGTAGGTAGATACACAAACCACACCTCACTAGAAAATGACCTTGGAAGCAGGCCCTAGTTGACCTCTTCAAGAAGACAACCAGAGGTTGCCTTCTAAGTATGACTCATTCACTTTTCAAGAACTGAGAAGCCTTTGTGCAGTCAGAAAGTTGAGACAAGGACAGAGTCCAACCTTTAACCACCTGGTAGATATCTTAGTGGCTCATGATGTAGCGAATGCATCAGACTCAGGTAGCCTAGGGGTATAGAGGGGGGCCATATCTCAACAGAGGAGAATACCACTGGAAAAGATCCACTGGTCTCTGATGAGGATGCTGACCAAGATGCAGTTGAAAAAGCTGACCTGGGCAACCTAGGACTAACTGGAAGTGGAGAGGGCCAAGGTAGTACCCCCTCCACTCACCCCAGTAGGCCTAACACTGGAAACAGAAGACACAGGTCACTTCCCAGTGGCTCTGAGTATTCTGATTCCTCAGTAGGGTCCAGTGCCTATGCTCAGAGGAGGATGACTTCCCTTCAGAGGAGAGAGAGCACAAAGCTAGGATGAAAGAAGTCAAGCTTAGGATCAAGAGGCAAGTTGCCCTTGCAAAAGAGACCCTGGCTCTTGAAAGAGAGAAGAAATTGAGTGGGCGAGAGCCCACTGATGGCAGCATAATTCCTAGAGATAGGGAAAGGTATCATGGCCATAGAAACCTGAACAAGATTGTCCCTCCCTATCAGATTGGGGATGACATCCACAAATGGATAACAGCTTTGGAGAGGGCTTGCAAAGTACAGCAGGTACCCGAAAGTCAGTGGGCAGCAATCTTGTGGCTCTCCTTTGCAGACAAAGGAAGAGACAAGCTCCTCACTGTTAAGGAAGAGGATGCTGACAATTTACTATGTCCTGAAGAGTGCTCTGATAGATGGGTTTGGCCTAACCACTGAGCAGTACAGGTTGCTGTTCAGGAATACCCAAAAGACACAGACTCAGGACTGGACTGATATTGTAGATTGTACAACTAAGGCTCTGGAGGGCTGGTTACTGGGCAGTAAAGTAAATGGCTATACAGGATTGTATAATCTGATTATGAGAGAACAAGTTCTTAACAACTGTCAAAACCAGGTATTGCATCAGCACTTGGTTGACTCTGATCTGACCTTTCCCCAAGAATTGGGAAAGAAGGCAGACAAATTGGTCAGAACCAGGGTGAAGCAGAAGGTAAAGAACCAAGGTGGTGATCAGAAGAAGCGAAAAGGGTGGGAAGAAAGCAAAAGACCAGAAGTCTTCTCAAAGTCCCTCAAACGCTTCTGATGGTGGGGGTTCCCAACAATCTAAAAAGAAAGAAGGCCCAAAGAAACCATGGTGCAAGATGTGTAAGGTTACTACTCACTGGACCAGTGAATGCACCAAGAAGGAGGCAGCTCCAGCCACCATTGCCCCTAAGGCAACTGTTCCCCCTAGTTCAGCTCCAATTGGTGGTTCTCACCAGAAGGGTGTAGTAGGGTTAACCCTGAATGAATGAATTGGGTATTGTATAGCGCAACTTAGCCCGTGGGCGTCAAGGCGCTGAGGATGTAAAAAAGAAACTGTGTGGAAGGGGAGGAGGATTGCCGGTTATAGCTAGGCCTTCCTGAAGAGCCACATCTTCAAGGCCTTCCGAAAGAGAGAATAAGAGGGTTGATCCTTAAGCACCACGGGAAGAGAATTCCAGATCCTTGGTACAAAAGAGAAAAAGGCCCTCCCACCCCACCTTGCCTTAGAGATTCTAGGCATAGCAAGAAGGTTTTTGTTAGCAGAGTGGAGTGCCCTGCCAGGGACTTAGAGGGACACAAGGGAGCTGATGTCTTCTGCCTCAGATTCATGCAGGGCACGATGGGTAAGACACAAGGCCTTGAACTCAATCCTGGCCTGCATGGGAAGCCAGTGCAGATTTTTCCTGATGAAGGAGCCTGATGAGCGCCTAGGCGCATCAACAGCAAACCTTGCGGCCGCATTTTGCACTGTTTGGAGGCGTTGAACAAGTTGTTTGTTGATTCCTAGGTATAGCGCATTATAATAGTCTAGTCTTGAGGATATGAGGACCACCTTGACCTGTTTACGAGCTTCGATCGACAAATAGTGTGCAATTTTCCTCAGGATTCACAGAACCCCACAGCAGGTTGCGGCTGTCCTGCTGACCTGCTTGTCGAAGGAAAGGGAAGTATCGAAAATTACCCCCAGATTCCGGGCTGACTGAAATGGCGTGGGGCAGGCACCAAGCACAGGAGGCCACCAGTCCATTGACCAGATCTCTTGCTTGCCTCCAAAGATGAGCAACTCCGTTTTCTCCCCGTTTAGTTTGAGGAAGTTTCTCACCATCCATTTTGCCACTGCTTCCATGCAGGTTCTGACATTTAGGGCAGTGATGTCAAGAGTTTGCGAAATAGAAACCATGATCTGAGTGTTGTCAGCATAGGAAAGGACTTCCAGTCCGAAAGATCTGACAAGCCTGGCTAATGGTTCACATAAATATTAAAGAGCGTGGGGCTCAGGGACGAGCCCTGGGGGACCCCACATTGCACGGGCTTGACCGGAGAAAATTAGTTACCTAACTTGACCCTCTGTTCACGGTGGACCAGGAAAGATGTTAGGAGACTAAGCGTAGGTCCGTCAACGCCTATCTCCCTGAGGCGCTTGGCCAAGATGGAAGGGGAAAGGGTGTCAAACGCGGCTGTGAGGTCGAGCAGGACAAGCAAGGTTGCCTGACCACTGTCGACCTTAGCACGGATGTTATAAGTGACAACTGCCAAGGCGGATTCGGTGCTGTGAACCTTTCGAAAGCCATGTTGCGACGGGTCAAGTAAGCTGGAGTTCTCCAAGAAGGCACTCAGGTATGTATTTAGATGGGCTTCTAACATTTTAACAGGGGCTGGGAGCAGGGAGATGGGACGAAAATTCTTTAGGGTCCCTGGATTCAGCATTGGCTTTTTAAGGAGGGGCTTTACGATGGCCAATTTCCAACCCTGGGAACTGAGATGGATTCTGGCCTAGTCAGAATACCAACTCAAGCTGTTTTGATCTGTGATGGAGACATAATTATGTCCTCTACTGTGAGTCCCAATAACTTGGGCAAGTACAGACAAACTCCTTTAAATAATGACAAAGTGGCTCAGGCCTACAGGGACACATGTGCTAGTGTTACAATGGTGACGCTTTGCTTTGTGGACCCAGGACAGATCATACTAGGTGAACATTACCTAGTGACCAATGCTAGCATTGTCACTACCACTCACAGTATGACAATTGTTAATTTCTCCTGGGGAGGGGTAACTAGCCTCAAAAAGGTTGTGGGTAGCTCAGACCTCCCTGTAGAATTCTTGCTTGGAAATGACCAGGAGACTCCAGCTTGGGCTGAAGTGGAGTATAGTACCCATGCAGAAATGTTAGGGATATCAGCACATGTCCTTGCTGTGAGTAGGTCACAGATCAGAAATTGCAACACTGAACAGGCGCTGGATTCTGGAATATTGGACCAGTTGCCTACCAGGAGGAGAAGCAGTAGGGTTAGGGCAGTGCCTTCCCCCTTGCCTCAGGAAGAGGATCAGCCTTCACAGGAAGTTGACTGTGAGACCCAGGAGGAAACTGTCCTAAAAGAGCTTGAGCCTGATCAAGTTGAGTTTCTTGGGACAGGGCGACCTCCAGGGCAGATCTGAGGCAGGCACAGTTAGACTGCCCTTCTCTTGAACCCCTCAGACAGCAAGCTGCTACTGAGGCTGCAGGGATTGCTAGTGGGACCCACAAAGTTTACTGGGATGATGGGCTCCTGTATCCGGGATCTTGTAGCCATCCCATATGGCTACAAGATCACCCGGAAGGACCGTGTCTACCAAACCGGAGGTGGGATCGCCATCATCTACAGGAACACCATCAGTGTAACGACCAACTCCGAAAACACCATCCCTGCCACCGAACACCTACATTTCCAGATCCACCCCGACCCAAAGACCACCCTCAGAGGAACCCTCATCTACAGACCTCCGGGCCCACGCACACAATTCAGTGAAGCCATCGCCGACTTCATCAGCCTGATGCCCTCGCCTCATCAGACTACATCCTCCTCGGGGACCTGAACTTCCACATGGAGAACAACAACAACAACAACAACACCACCCTGCTCGACAATCTCGACAACCTCGGACTCAAGCAACTGGTGAACACTCCTACCCACTACGCCGGCCACACGTCTTTCCTGCCAGCGGCCACGTTACCCTCAGCCACTCCACCGGACTACACTGGACCGACCACAGCTGCATCCATTTCACCTTTAAGAAGACCACTTCCCTCCACCGCCCGCAACAGATCCCCCACATATGCTGGAGCAAAGTCACCACAGATCGACTAGCCACATCACTGAGCCAGAACCCACCAATCGACACTGCTGACACCAATGACGCAGCCCGCAACCTCACACAGTGGATCACCAACTGCGCCGATGCCCTTGCACCACTGAAGAACCCTCCAGGCAAGCCCGGCAACAGGAAAACCACATGGTTCACCGACGACCTCAGAGAATCAAATAAATCTTGCCGAAACCTTAGAGAAAACCTGGTGCCGCGAAATGGCGACAGAAAACCTGACAGCCCTCAAGAACGCCACTCGCAAACACCACCAGCTGATCCGCACCACCAAAAGGACATCGTTCAAAGAGAGGCTGGACAACAACATACACAACAGCAAGGAACTCTTCAGCATCGTAAAAGAGCTCTCCAACCCCAGCGCCAGCAGCAACAACATCACACCGTCACAAGACCTCTGCAACTCCTTCGCCATGTTCTTTCACCACAAAATCGCCGATAAACACAACAGCTTCGGTGCCCAGATTCCGCATCCAGCCACCGAACCAACGCCCCCTTCCACCACCCTCAGCGCTTGGTCTCCCATCAGCACTGAAGACACCACCCACGTTATGAACACCATCCACTCCGGCTCTCCCACCAACCCATACCCTCACCACATCTTCAACAAAGCCGACACCACCATCGCACCCCAACTCCGGAACGTGATAAACAACTCCTTCACATCTGCCACCTTCCCAGAGAGCTGGAAGCATGCTGAGATCAACGCCCTACTGAAGAAACCCACATCGGACCCCAAAGACCTCAAGAACTTCTGCCCCATCTCTCTTCTTCCCTTCCCCACAAAAGTCATCAAGAAGACCGTCAATAAACAGCTGACCACATTCCTCGAGGCAAATGGCTCCATCGACCCATCCCAGTCCGGATTTTGAGCCACCACAGCACCGAGACCGCCCTCATCGCAGCCACCGACGACATCAGGACCCTGCTTGACAACGGGGAAACAACCTCTCTCCTCCTCCTAGGACTCTCAGCCACCTTTGATACCGTCGGCCATTGCACCCTAATAACCTGCCTCCACAACGCTGGGATCCAAGGTAAAGCCCTGGACTGGATCACCTCATTCCTCTCCGACAGAACCCAGAGAGTCCATCTCCTTCCCTTCTGCTCCGCGGCCACCGAGATCATCTGCGGCATATCCCAAGGCTCTTCGCTCAGCCCAACCCTCTTCAATATATACATGAGCCCCCTCGCCACCATCGCACGCAAACACAACCTCAACATCATCTCCTACGCTGACGACACCCATCTGATACTCTCCCTCACCAAAGACCCAGCCACCGCCAAGATCAACCTTCAGGAATGAAAGACGTCGCAGAATGGATGAAGTTCAGCCATCTGAAACTGAACTCAGACAAGACGGAGGTCCTCATCTTCGGACCATCCCCATCCGCCTGGGACAACTCCTGGTGGCCCACAGCGCTGGGCACCGCACCGATACCAATGGACCACGCACGCAACCTGGGATTCATCCTGGACTCCTCTCTCACAATGACCAAGCAAGTCAACGCCATCTCATCCACATGCTTCAATGCCCTGCGCATGCTACGAAAGATCTTCCGGTTGATCTCGACCGGAACAAGATAAACGGTCATCCAGGCCCTCGTCACCAGCTGACTGGACTACGGGAACGCCCTATACGCAGGAACCTCAGCCAAACTTCAGAAAAGACTCCAGCGCATACAGAACGCATCTGCATGACTAATCCTCGACATCCCTTGCCACAGCCACATATCTCCCCACCTGAGAGACCTGCACTGGCTCCCCATCAGCCAAAGGATCACGTTCAGGCTCCTCACCCACACACACAAAGCGGTCCACGACATGGGCCCTGAATACCTCAACAACCGCCTCACGTTCTACACGCCAACCTGCCGGCTCCGCTCCGCTAGCCTCGCCCTCGCCACCATCCCACGGATTCGCAGAACCACCAGCGGAGGAAGATCGTTCTCCTACCTGGCTGCCAAGACGTGGAACTCCCTCCCCGCCCACCTAGGACTGACCCAAGACCATCTCACCTTCAGGAAACACCTCAAGACCTGGCTATTCGAGCAGTAGCAGACCCTCCCTCCCTTCAGCGCCTTGAGACCCTTACGGGTGAGTAGCACGCTCTATAAATGTTCTGATTGATTGATTGATTATTCAGAGGCTAGAGACCCCAAGCCTGGAGCTTCCAGGAGGTTGGTAATACCTTTGGCATTCAGGGGCTTCCTTCTCTCACTAGCCCATGATATTCCCCTTGCAGGACATCTTGGCCAGAACAAGACTTGGGACAGACTTGTTCCTCACTTTCACTGGCCTCGTATGTCAGAAGACACCAAGGAGTTTTGTCGCTCCTGTGTCACCTGCTAAGCCAGTGGTAAATCAGGTGGCACCACAAAGGCCCTCCTAATACCACTACATGTGGTGGGGGTTCCCTTTGAACGTGTAGGGATTGACATTGTTGGACCAATGGATCCTCAAACAGCCTCTGGGCACAGGTTTATTCTGGTGGTAGTGGATCATGCCGCCAGATACCCAGAAGCAATTCCCCTAAGGACCACAACAGCACCTGTTATGGCAAGAGCCCTCCTGGGAGTTTTCTCAAGAGTGGGCTTTCCGAAGGAGGTTGTCTCAGACAGAGGTACAAACTTTATGTCTGGATATCTGACTGCTATGTGGAAAGAGTGTGGAGTTAACTACAAGTTCACTACACCCTATCATCCACAGTGCAATGGTCTAGTTGAGAGATTCAATAAGACTGTAAAGGGCATAATTAAGGGTCTCCTTGAAAAGCTTAGGATGGAACATCCTGCTGCTTGCCTTGTGTTTGCTTACAGAGAGGTCCCACAGAAGGGAGTTGGCTACAGCCCTTTTGACCTTTGTCTGGTGAAGGAGGGATGGGAGTTACCTCTCAAACCTCACAAACATGACATTGTAGATTATGTACTTGGTATCTGCTCCAGGATGGCCAAGTACATGAAAAAGGCATCCAAAAACCTTGAGACTAGTCAGGAATTGCAAAAGGCCTGGCATGACCAAAAGGCTGTGCTGACTGTGTACCAGACAGGACAGAAAGTGTGGGTGTTGGAGCCTGTGGCTCCAGCAGCTCTCTAAGACAAGTGGAGTGGACCCCACACTATTGTTGAACAGAAGGGAGAAGACACCTATTTGGTTGACCTTGGAACTCCCAGGAGCCCCCACAGGGTGCTTCATGTCAACAGTTTGAAACCATATGTTGACAGGGCAGACATGGGCTTGCTCATGGCTACAGATGAGGGACAGGAGGAAGAGAGTGACCCTCTCCCAGACCTGCTTTCTTATACCCTGATGATGGTTCAGTTGATGGTGTGTCCTTGGCAGGCAGCCTCACTGACCAACAGCAGCAGGACTGCAGACAAGTTCTACAGTCCTACAGACATATGTTTTCACTGTGCACTCATGAAGTGGACTCTGGGGACAGTCTGCCTGTTAAACGTAAGATTTACATGCAACCTGATCATGTCAGGGACTATATCAGGACAGAGGTCCAGAAGATGTTGGATTTGGGAGTCATTGAGCCCTCAGGGAGCCCTTGGGCTAGTCCACTAGTCCAGGTGCCTAAACCTCACACCCAAGATGGTAAGAGAGAGATGAGATGTTGCGTGGATTACAGAGGCCTCAATGCTGTCACTAGGACAGATGCCCATCCAATACCCAGGGCAGAAGAACTCATGACAGATTGGCATCTGCCAAGGTTTTGAGTACATTTGACCTGACAGCTGGCTACTGGCAGATCAGACTAGCTGATGATGCAAAGACAAAGACAGCATTTTGAAACCCCGGTGGGCATAATCAATTTGTGGTGATGCCCTTTGGTCTGAAAAATGCACCTGCCACATTCCAAAGGTTGGTGAACCAAGTCCTCTCAGGTCTGGATGACTACTGTGCAGCTTATCTAGATGATATTGCTGTCTTTACCTCCACTTGGGAAGATCACCTGATCCACCTGAAAAATGCTATGGAGGCGCTGCAAAAGGCAGGCCTAACTATCAAGGCTACCAAGTGCCAGATAGGGCAGACTCAGGTTGTATATTTGGGCCACCTTGTAGGTGGAGGCCAGGTTTAACCATTGCAGAGCAAGATCCAGACCATAATGGAATGGACTTGACTGTTCCAACCACCCAGACTCAGGTCAGAGCTTTCTTGGGCCTGACTGGGTATTCCAGGAAATATGTCAAGGGGTATGGTTCCATAGTGACACCCCTGAATGACTTAACTTCCAAGAAATTGCCAAAGAAAGTTCAGTGGAAAGTCACCTGTCAAAAGGCATTTGATGACCTGAAGCAGGCCATGTGCACTGCTCCTATTCTGCAAAGTCCAGACTACTCCAAAGAATTCATTGTCCAAACAGATGCTTCTGAGTAGGGGGTAGGTGCTGTGTTTTCACAACTGAATAAAGATGGTCAAGACCAGCCAGTAGCTTTTATTAGCAGAAGGCTGACCCCTAGAGAGAAACGTTGGTCAGCTATTGAGAGGGAGGCCTTAGCTGTGGTTTGGGCCATGAAGAAGCTGAGGCCATACTTGTTTGGTACTCACTTCAAGATTCAGACAGACCATAAGCCCCTCTTGTGGCTAAACCAGATGAAGGGTGAAAATCCCAATTTGCTCAGGTGGTCCATCTCCCTACAGGGGATGGACTTTACAGTGGAACATAGACCTGGGACTGACCATGCCAATGCAGATGGACTCTCCAGATATTTCCACTTAGAACATGAAGACTCAACTGGTCAAGGTTAGTTTAATGTCCCTGCGTTTGGGGGGGGGTTATATACGAGAGTATGGTCTGCTTCCTATGGTCACCCCCTCTTTTTGCTGTGATTCTCTGGATTTTCGACTTTAATGTCGCTGTGGGCCTGCTAATCAGACCATCAGCCCAGCTGTTCTCTCTCTAAATTGATACCATGCACTTTAGGTGCATACCAGTTTGGTTACTGGGTCACCCATTTGAGCCCCTGTATAGTGTACCATAGGTACCCAGGGCATAGGTGCACCCTAGGCCTACCAGGGGCTGCAGCATGTATTGTGCCACCCCTGGTTTGCCTTCCAAACTGACACCACAGGTCTGTTCACACAGCCTGGGTAAGGTGGTGTAATCACCCCTTACTTAGATATAGTATACCTATATCTATCTTTACATATAGAAATACATACATCTATAAGGCACTCCTATGGTAGGCCTCGACAATCCTGGAGGCAGAGTGCTTGGTTTTATGTGAGAGGATGCTCTGGCATGAGCTGAGCCCCTCTGCAGCTTTCGGAACCATCTCCTTATAGCTGTTTTATGATATAGCCATACCATATTCTCTTAAGTGCATTTTAATCCTCGCGGTTAATGCTAACTTTGGTTTGTCTTTATAAAAGCATGTCGTGTAAGGTGGCAAACACTTTGGAATACTACCCCCCCCCGCCAATTCTGGAGGCGGGGTAGCATTCCACCCTTCTAGAGGGAAAAGACATGTAAGTTACTGCTTTACCCGGTTAAAGTTAAACAAAATGGATGCTGCTGCCACAGATACGAGTCTGACCTCCTGTTGCTGGGGGAAACTCCGGCAGGGGAAGCTTGGACAATAGGTTTCCTGTCCAGGGAGGTACTGGCACCTCCCCAGACAGGGGTTTTGTGTATTGGGGCAGGGATGGCTGTATTCAGTGAATGCATCTAGACACTGCCTGGGGTACACAAGGTGCTCCAATCATAGCCCGGTTCAAACCAGTTGCTGGGGCACTCCAGCCCCAGCTCTGGCACAAAACTGGACAAAGGGAAAGGGGTGTAACCACCCCCTTCTCAGGTCCACCCATAGGAGGCACCTAGTCAGGTAATCCAGCCCCCTTACTTAGTATAAGTATTGGAGCTGTGTCCCCAGGACTTTAGATTATCCTGGACGAATCTTTGTAAGACATATCTTGGACCTTCGACATTCCATTCTGACTGGAAGATGGAAGACATCTCCCTTGTGGTCAAGGAGTGACCACCCTGTGCAAACAGGCACCAACAGCAACTTCACCGGTCTGCAGTTTCAAGGTTCCCGTCGGAACCCGAAGACTCTGCGACAAAAGAACTGGACTTCCAGACTTCTCTGACCCCGACCCACATCCACAGCAAAGCTGAGACACGTAGCGGACACGAGAGACGTAGGACCGGATATCTTGGACATCCTGCCTTTTGCTACCTGCACTCCTTTCCTGAAGCCTCAGTAAGTTGTGCATTGGGGTACAAGATGCCCCAGCCCCGAGCACCATTTGCGCTGAAGCTCAGGCCCCCACACATCGCAAGTGTCCCGTGGGCCCCGCCTTTGCATTTGAGCTTGACGCGTCTTCCCGATTCCTGGCCCGTTGGCATGTGAGCCCCATTCCTTTGAAATGTACTTGCTATCCTGGTTTCTCCAGGCTTGCTCCAGCTTCTCTGAAAAGGAGAAGCGCCACAGACTTTGCTGGTCTGCAACAGAGCCAATCTCGACATCCTGCGTGGGTTGCGGTTGCCAAGGCTTGTTGGGTCCAATCCGGATACCATTGCTGCAGTCATCTAGATCCATCGTGGGGCAGCTTGAATCCAGCTCCTGTTTATCATCAATGCCTCCTGGACCTAGTGGCTGAAGAGACAAACTCACCTTCTTCTCCTGCAAAGCACCCGACATCGCCTGGTTCCTTCCTGGTTCCTTCCTGGTCACTGGCTAGTGACCCATACTCTGTCCCCTCTGCTTTCAGGTTCTTCACATCTCCGATTCACCCTTGGATCCACCCGGACACTTTTCCTCTGGTCGCCTGCAGCACTTCTTTGCAGCTCTCGAAAACAACGATGAAACCCGACACGAAAAGACACCTATTCACCCAGCTTTCCTGGATGAGGTAACACAAGTACTCTGGTGCTCCCATGGGTCTTGACTCTTGAAGTGTCCTAGTTGAAAAGGGTTCCATCCTAGTCCATTCGGAAGTGTCCTTAAATTGTAACTTTGTAACTTTTACGATCTCCATAGAAAGTCAATGTTTAGACACTACACGCGTCTTCCGTGGGCCTCCTACTTCCTAACCTTTGGTTGTTTAGTGTAGCCCCAGCGATTCCACAGGCCCTAGGCCTGCTTTCTAACTCTCTCGTGGTACTTATACCACTTTCGTAGTATATGGTTTGTGAGGCCCCTAGGGCATAACGTATACTGTGCAACTTATCGTAAATTAACTGAGTGACTTGTATTTTATTTTTACCTCTGATCTCATAAAGAGTGCAGAGGGGTTATGTTTAGATTAAATACATATATATTTGATATATCCATTGTGTGGTGTCCTTTTATTTGGTATTCAAGGGATTATATATGGTAAAACAACTTGCTTTACTCGCCTACTGAAGTCTTAGCCTGAAAACTGCTGGTTCATGCTACCACTATGATAGCTTTCTATAAGGTTGACTTTACAACCACCATCAATAAGGGTTGATTAGACTTGTGCAAGGTGCCCACTAGAATTCGTGGACATCATATGCCAGGCTAACTACTCACAATGCCCATTATTTCAAATCCACCTCCCGCTCTACAAATCTCGTGAATCGAAAGAAAGTCCACTTCGCGTGACGTATTCACCAACACTAGGTCTTAAACAAAGTAAAATAGGTCCAAGTAGGGGGCCATCTTTGAGTCAGGCACTACCCATTTAGGCATGGAAAGAACAAATGTGAGTTATTTTCGTATGACGCGCTTGGTGTTTCTCTCTTCACCTCGCCTTGAAAAACAAATAAAACAAGAATACTGGGCACAATATGTAGATGTAAACAGCTGCTGTTGCATAGCTGCCAAGGTTTCAGGCTGCTAAGTATGACATTTCCATAATTTCAGTATCATTATGAGTGATATTTCAATGACTAAGAGTGGCATTTTTTTCCAAGTAAAACCAAGCAATGAAATGCACGAAAAGAGAAACATATCAGAAATTACACCCATTTGAGCAATAAGAAGCCATGAAAACTACTTGAAATAGCTACTAACCCCCTGAAAAGGATGACTAGGTTTATAATGAATTCAATTAGGTGTCATCAGTCTACAGAGACTTGGGTTAGTGTTTGTTCTAATGAAAGCTAGGCCTCAGAGCTGTAAATAGTGCTGCACTGATGCTTACGCCTTCCCGTGTCCTAGCAGGATTCAAATAGACCCGTGATCTCACATGGATCAAACTAGAATCACAAAGGCCCAAAGAGGATCTGAGAAGACCCAGACTGATACCATGTTGGCACTTTGAGAGCACATGTCTGTTAGTCCCGTTGTTGTCTATACATGGAATGTGCGTACCAGACACATCGGAGGGTGTGTGATAGTAGTGGTTGACATGAGGTTAGTGCCCCTCACCAAGGCCAGTACATGTGCAAAAGCAGGTGGGTACATTACCACCGCACTGCGGGATCAGTTGTGAGACGCTGTCTACTAAACATCATTTATTTGTCTTCATTTTTGTGTCACCCCTTTCACAACTGCAGCATATTTCATGCGGTTCTCAAATAAACAAACATAAAAGAAAACCATCACTTCTGAGAACTCCCCAGCCTAGCAGACCAGCAACGGTCACAGCCAGCCAGGGCGCCCAAATCTCTCAACGGCCACTCTTCAGGCCCAGTCCTCTTTAGTTTCTCCGGTCAAGCCACTGCCAGCAAGACACTAGCCCTCTCATAGACAGGGGCTTGAAGGAGGTATAAAGAGGAAGGCCGAGTCTCAGGTGCCCATTGAGACATGGATAGCTTTGGACAGTAATAGCAGGGGCATTAAGAGGGGCCTCGAGCATAGTGAGAACAGGAGTCAGGCCATCAGAATGCAGAGGGAAAGCGGCAGCCTTCAAGCCTCAACAGTGGGTCGATCCATGCAACATGGAGGCATATCAGGAAAGGCTGCAAGTACATAGAAAGGCCGGGCATGTAGGACAGGCGGGTGCGCACTCACCATGACCGGAGATCCAGCGCGGCTGGCAGGAGGTGCCCATTGGCTGAGCATCTCCTAGGAGCTGCGAAGCCCGGCAAGTGATAGCGGCTGCAAACATGAGGAAAGGATGTGTCCAAGAGCACAAGCAAAGCCTCAGCTGCTCCGACCTCTGTGCCACTCTCAGGCTCAAGAGCAGCAGCTGCACAGTACAGCGGCTGCCGTGGTCCATGGAGTTGGGGATTGGTCCAGTATGGTCACGGAGATCGTTTTCCCATTGTTTAAAACAAGTTTTACTGCATGCAAGCTGCACTGGCATTGCCACTGGCTGCAGCCTCCCACAACCTAACCTCATTAATTCCAGCTACCCTTGCACAGCCGTACTCTCTCATGATTTAATCAATCAGGAATGCCGAGCGCATGAATCCTATTGCTACATTGTAGCAGTTAGAGAGCTTTTTGAACCACCAAGGACGCAATTTAGAAACTGGATCTCTCCCTTTGAGTAAACGGAAAGGAGAAACTTCTGTGGTTGAGTGGGGAGTTATGTGGTATAACTATAACTTGTCCCTTAACTTATCCTTCCACCCAGCACCAAAATTACATTTCCATAGAATGTCTTGTTTGAGAACTCTATTGTACCTTTCCGCTTGATCATTGCCTTGTGGTTCAGATAGAGCTGTAGTAACATGGCGAATAATACAGAAATTAAGAAAATCAGTCATTTCTTGAGACTTCAACTGTACACCATTATCTGAAATGAGTACTTCATTGTAACCTTCTCTGGAAAAAACTTCTTTCTATTAAAAATGAAACAACACTACCAGTAGTAGCATGTGGGACCAACTTTACCTCAGGCCACTTGGAGTGGTAATCCAAACGCGATACAGGCATTAGCAATAACAACCACAAATAACCAGGTCACCAAACAGTTATATATCATAAACACATACATACATCCGAAGCACAGACAATCGGGGTCAAGGGAACTCGTCAATGAAGGGGCAAGACTCATGGAGGATAGGGACATGGAGAACATACTTGTGGCAGGAGACTTCAACCTCAACCTCTTTGGAGATAAACCAATCGACGATATGACAAAGGGAATGGACATCGTGTGGGAAATCCCAAACCAATCTATTCCCCTTCTCGATAAACATACAAAAACCTCAACACAGCTAGTGAAAGACCTCGAGCAGCTAAACCTGAGAATACTCAATGGACGATTTGCAGAGGATATCCCACCAGTACCAACATACTTCTCCTCAAGCACTTCCTCACATATCGACTACATTCTCGCGACACTACCATTGTTTGAAAAAATCAGCTCGTTCAAGGTAGGAGACAGCGCCCAAAGCGATCATCTGCCACTAGAAGTTAAACTAGGTCTGTATTGCGAGAACGATGTAGCGGAAAGAAGATATATCGGCACAGAACACACCTCTAACTATAGACGAATAAGGTGTAAGACCACCAAAGCTGAGGAACTATCAACCAGCGCCAAAACAATCATGCACCGGATATCTAGCTCATACACAAACCCACAAGATGCCTGGGAAGACTTTGCAATGGAACTCAGAGTAAAACATGCCACAGAGCTAAATATCCTGAAAGGGAACACATCACGGACCACACATGGAAAAGTAACAACACCAGAGATAAAAATCATAAAACGAGAAATAAACCAGACTCTTGAGCAGCTCCGAAAAAAACAAAACAACGAAGTCCCTCAAAAGGAGCTCTGCATCTTGAAAGCACAGCTAAATAAGAAGACCTGGGAAAGGAAAACGCAACTGAACGAAGACCTCTGGATAAAAATTGTTCACAATTCGAAACAGAAGAACAGCTCCAGTTTCTGGAAATTAATCCATAGCCTCCAACAGCCAGGTCACAAAGGCATCAACTCCAACATATCTGAATCCGACGGGGCTAACTATCTGTTAGCTCACTTCAACACAGTCAATCCAGACGCGCCCAAGTCCAGAGGGGAAGACTGGCCAGATGGATTGTATCAGACCTCCGACAAGACCAGCACACTTAACAACGAAGTGACTCACATCCACACAAGGAAATCATCCTTACTCTCCATCTCAACCTTGGACGAGGAATCAATAACAAGATTCAACTCCACTACAAATAGAGAGGAATCCACACACCTAGAAATAGTGGACAGGATCAGAACACAAATTTAAAAATGTAAACTTGAGGGGGCTCCTGGCCCTAATGGGATCCCGCCAATATTATATAAACAAGACGCTGTCTTTTGGAGTAACACCTTGGCACCAGTCTTCCATGAAATAAGGGCAACAATACCAATATCCTGGAGAGGCTCTATAATAAGCCCGATTTATAAAAAGGGCGCAAGGAATAACACAAGCAGCTATCGCCTCATAGCCCTAATCGACACCGAGGCAAAGTATTATGCGGGCCTCATCCTGGAGGATCTAACATTTTGGGCAACCGCAAAGCGCATCATTCCAGCAACCCAAACCGGATTCCGCAGTGGCCAGGGTATTACGACAAACATCATGGCGCTAACTCTTCTGGCAGATGCGGCAAAAGCCACCAAGAGCTCACTGTTTCTGTGCTTCATCGATTACAGTGCCGCGTTTGACCACGTAGACTGGCACAAACTCTGGCAGAAGATGGGGAATTCCAGGCCCACTCTTACAGCAGCTGGTAATGCTACACAATAACACCTGGGTTAAGATCAAACTGGGCTCCGGTACGCACCTTTCAAGACAAATCATCACCAGCAAAGGATTGAAACAAGGTTGTGTCCTAGCCCCAATGCTGTTCAACCTCTTCCTCGCAGATCTCCCCGGCATCCTAGCCCCCATGCTGTTCAACCTCTTCCTCGCAGATCTCCCCGGCGAACTGGAGACAGGCAAATCCCATGCCCCGTGGCTGGGCAACACCACACTCTCAAACCTCTTCTACGCAGACGACCTTGTCCTCATCAGCTGATCCCCCATGGGTCTCCAACATCTTCTGGACAACACCAATGCATTTTCCACAACTAACTCATTAACGATTAACCTAAACAAAACAAAAGTCATGACAATTAATTACCACAAAAAACGGAAACTTGCATGGTTTCTGGACGGACAGAGGTTAGACCAGCTAGCCTCTTACAAATACCTAGGCGTTCTAATAGACGGCAGTGGCTCCTTTAAACACCAACTAGAGGCCATCCGTCGGAAGGGCACGACATTTGATCTGTCAATAAAGCCATTGCAGAAAGCTCTCCCAGACCGGTCATCGGGACCCCTCCTGCAGGTGATAAGAGCGCGCTTACAGCCCACGCTCACCTATGGCAGTGAATCCATGCAAGGTAAAGACGCAACGACATTAGACAACACCATTAGTCGAGTATACAGGGCAATATTCCGTCTACCCACCTAAGCATCGCCCGCTCAAATCCGTCTCGAATTGGGACTACAGAAACAAACGGTGGAGAGGCGCATACATAAAAAGCTGGCGGAAAATTAGAGACGCCGACGACGGATCCTTAAATGCCCAACTCTGTACTGAACTGTCCATTAGAGATACCTCATCTGCAAGGAATTACTTAATGGAATCTCTGGAGACCTTAGGACTAACAAACCTCTGAGAGTC
Organism: Lissotriton helveticus; assembly: GCF_964261635.1. Taxonomy (NCBI): domain Eukaryota; kingdom Metazoa; phylum Chordata; class Amphibia; order Caudata; family Salamandridae; genus Lissotriton; species Lissotriton helveticus. The sequence continues at coordinate 1,752,299,216 of NC_136068.1, read as the reverse complement.
ATCGACACACCTTGGCACCTTTAAAAAAGTGGTATCGAAAGTCACCAAGATGATTTCATTATAGAGGACAAAGACACCTTGGCTAAGAGAGCCCATGGATGGGTAGTGTTGAAAGGCTACAACACTCTTAAGCCACAAGAGTACCTAACAACGGGCCTCACACAGAAAACAAAAAACAAGTTTCTTAATATGCACTTTGGCAACATACCCATAATACCCCACTTGGCACCCTGGAAAAGGGAAAGTTCAGCAAACTGCTGCCGACTCTGTTCATCTGGAAAAGAGGACCTCATACATGTCATTTGTATATGTACAAATTTCTTGGACATAAGGCTTTCCCTACTTCGGGCCCTATGGAACCAGATGGGCATAACAAGTTGCAGGCAGGCTGTGATGCAATGTTTTAATCCAGAAGAAATCCAGCTAAACTGTAGATTAAATAAAATTTTCGAGATAGTGGCTAGTAGACTAAAGAAACAGTCACAGGGCTTACCCGAAGCACCAGCCAAGCCAAAGCCGTGCTAACCTCCTCGGAGAACTCTGTCCCTTAACTCTGTAAGAACTTTGTCTCCCTAATCCACATGGCCTTTATTAAATTCAAATTGTGACTCATATGATTTTAATTTGCGAGTCTACTGCTCTTTTTTTGTTTCAAATGCAAGTACGGTTTTCTTTCATACATTTGTATGTTTTAAATTGTGAGTTTTTATTAACTGTACAATAAACAAACCTCAAACCACCCTCACTAGCACAAATCTGCAGTCTTGAGGCAAAAAATTAAAAGGCCCTGCAATGTCTAAACCTACCTTTTGCCATGGGTGATCAGGCCACTGAACAGGAATGAGGGGAGCAGTATCACATCTGAGCAGTTTCTCGCTATTCACACTTTCAGGGCATTCTCTGACTATTCTATCAACATATTTATCCAAGCTGGGACACCAAAATACAGATCTGATAAGTCTTTTCATGGAGGACATCCCTAAATCGTTTTCATGACTCATGGATAAAATATAATCATGAAGGGATAAAGCTGGAATACATTTCCCTTGTCTAGACAAAAATCACCCACTGTAATTAATTCAATGGAGATCTTCCAAAAAGGAAACAGTTCAACAGAAATCTCGTTCTTCGAGGGCCAACCTACTCCGCCCTCATCGCAGCCACCGACGACATCCGAGCACTGCTCGACAACGGGGAAACAGCGGCACTCATCCTCCTGGACCTCTTTGCAGCGTTCGACACTGTCTGCCACCGCACCCTAGTTCAACGCCTAAGCAACATCGGTATCCAAGAGAAGGCACTGGAGTGGATCACCTCGTTCCTCGCCGGAAGAACACAGAGAGTCCGCCTCCCCCGTTTCGATCCGAGGCCACCGAAGTCATCTGCGGCGTCCCGCAAGGATCATCACTCAGCCCCACCCTCTTCAACGTCTACATGAGACCTCTTGCAGCCATCGCACACCAGCACAACCTCAACATCATCTCCTATGCCGACGACACACAGCTGATCCTCTCCCCCACCAGAGACCCCGACACCGCCAGAACTAGCCTACACGAAGGGATGAAAGACGTCGCCAAATGGATGAAGAACAGCCGCCTGAAACGGAACTCAGACAAGATGGAAGTCCTCATCCTGGGATCTTCGCCCTCCGCCTGGGACGACTCCTGGTGGCCCCCCGCCCTGGTCACCACTCCCAAGCCAACAGACCACGCACGCAACCTGGGCTTCATCCTGGACTCCTCCCTCTCGATGACCAGACAAGTCAATGCTGTCTCCCCATCGTGCTTCAACACCCTACGCATGCTCCGCAAGATCTTCCACTGGATCCCGACCGAAACCAGGAAGACGGTCACCCAGGCACTCGTCACCAGCCGACTGGACTACGGAAACACCCTCTACGCTGGAATCACAGCCAAGCTACAGAAAAGACTCCAACGCATCCAGAACGCCTCCGCCTAACTCATCCTGGACATCCCCCGACGCAGCCACATCTCCGGCCACCTGAGGGACCTGCACTGGCTCCCCGTCAGCAAGAGGATCACGTTCAGGCTCCTCACCCACGCACACAAGTCTCTCCACGACCTGGACCCCAAGTACCTCAACGACCGCCTGACCTTCTACACGCCCACCCGTCAGCTACGTTCTACTAGCCTCGCCCTCGCCACCGTACCACTCATCCGAAGAGCCACCGCCAGAGGCAGATCCTTCTCCTACCTGGCGGGCAAGACATGGAACTCCCTCCCCATCCACCTTCGGGTGACCCAGGACCATCTCACCTTCAGGAGATAACTCAAGACCTGGCTGTTCGAGCAATAACAGCCCCCTTCCCCCAAGCGCCTTGAGACCCTTCCGGGTGAGTAGTGCGCTATACAAATGTTATGATTGATTGATTGATTGATAACCTGACACAACAGATCATCCTCATTCATCCCTTTGTTCCACATTTCTTCAGAAATATAACTGAATTTTTCTGACATGACCTCAGAAATATCAGTAACAACTTCTTCATTCTCACATATTTCATTAGCATTGCAGGGAAGTCTCGATAAACAGTCTACGGTAACATTGAGTTTCCCTGGGACATATTCCACAGAAAAACTGTACTCTTGTAACCAAGACATTTACCTGGAAATTCTGGCTGCAGCATTGAGACCACCACCGGAGGACAAAATAGAAACTAATGACTTGTGATCTGTCCTTAAAAACAAATCGCACACCCCAAATGTAGTTTTGGAGTGTTCTACTACCCAGACACATGCTAATAAATCCCTTACAATCACTGCGTAGTGTCTCTCAGTAAGGTTTAGAGTAAGGGAAGCAAAGGAAACATTCCATTCTTCTTTACCTGCACATTGGGACAAAACACAACTCAGCCCATATAGACTAGCATCAACAGTGAGTATACAAGTTTTTCTAATACAATAAGGTTTCAGTGGGGGAGCAACAATCATTTCCGTCTTAATATTGTCAAAAGCTTCTTGTTGTCTTTCACCCCAAACAAATTCAATATTTTTCCTCGTCAGTTCTCTTAGGAGTTCCATTGTGGATGCAAAATTCATTATAAACTTTCTACAATACTTTTTTAAGATGTTCCGCATGAGTTTCCTTGTCAGGCGAGTAAATGAGAATATCATCTTGGAAACATTTCACACGCCTTAAAACGATGACACATAGACCTGTGAAATAGGGAGGACACAGATGCCAATTCAAAAGACATCCTCTTCAATTGGAAGAGCCCATTGTGTGTAATGAAAAAGGTTATGTGCCGAAATTGCTTGGCCAATTAATTTTAAGGATACGCGGACATAAGGTCTAAAGTGGAGAAAATGGTGGCACCCCCTAACATGCTCACTACCTCATTGATATTTGGCTAGGGGTGGCAATCAACCATAATGTTAAAATTTAGGACGTGAAGATCTATGCACAGTCTCAAAGATTTGTCCGGTTTGTGTGGCAAAACAATCGGAGCGACCCATTCCGAGGATTCCACTTTTTCAATGAGATACCTTTCAAGGTTTTGCCAAGGTCATCCATTACATTGATGGGAAGATTCCTGAGTTCCTGTTTCACAGGAGACACTGCTTGTTTTTGTTTAGTTACATGGATGAAACCTTTGAGGTTTCCTAAAGTTTCTGAAAACACTTCAGGAATTTTTTTTTCAATGACATCAAAATTAACTCCTTCTTCTACAACTACAATGACTGGTTCTTTACTGTGGGAACCTCCATTGGGCACTCCAATCTAATACATTAACTCCTTTCTTTGCCACATAAACCTTAATAAAAGCAGATCTTGCTTTAAATTTGACATCTGAAGCAACATACCCCATACGGTCAATCTTAGTCCCATCAAAACTTTGAGCTATGATGTCCGGAGAACACAAATCCTTCGCAGACATGACTTTACAGAAATTTTCATCGAAATAATTTTCTGTAATAATAGTCCAGGGCAAACCGGAGTCTGCCATGAGTTTCAATGCTACATTTAAACATTTGACAATACACTTAGGCAAAACAAAGAGTTTCCTTGAGAGAACACACATCTATTATTATAGATACTACAATACCTCTTTCACTCACAGAATCATCATCTGAGGGGTTGGTATGTCTTATACAGGAAACTGCACTAGTTCTAGAAGGAAAATTCCTATCTTTGTGAATGTTTTTTTTGTGGTCATCCTTGAAGGCTCTGGCAAATTGTCCTATTCTTCCACACTCGATGCATTCCTTTCCTATAGCAGGACAACATTTGAACGATGCTACATGTTGGTACTTCCGCACCTGAAACATATGACAGACTTCTCATGCCTTTCACCCCTATTTCCATGGTGGCAATTCGCTTGATAGGAAATCTTTGTGTAGGTGGATTTATTCCTTTGCACAAATCTCATCAATATTTTGTTACTCCTGGCACCTTTAGCATTTACATCCTCATTGGTCTTCATCCATTTCTCGGATTGTTCAAACACTTTTGCTGTAGCTATTTTGTCATGCAGATAAGGATTTCCCAAAACCCATAACTGTTCTTGGGTTTTCTTACTTTAAACATTCACAATTATGTGGTCCCTAATCATTTCATCTGCTATAATGGCAAAATTACAAGAGACTACCCGGGTGCTAAGTGCAATTAAAATAGCATCAAATGATTCTGAATCTCTTTGAGCTTTCGTATAAAATTTAAACCTGTTCAATGCTATACTAGTAGTGGGTTTAAAGCGTATTTCCATGTGTAAAAATGCTTCCTCAAAAGTGCTAATTTCACCTTGTACAATAGGTAAAGTTCTAAATACAGCTTGTCCCTCAGATCCTAAACAATGTAATAAAATATTATTTTACCTTATATTGCCCGTTCCATCCTCGTCGACAGTGTTGAATTTCTTAAAATAAAAAAGATGAGTCCAGAAGTAAGATACGAGAAGTTTAATGGACACGGCACAGTACTGCAACAGCCAAAGTCCAAGGCAGAATGACATGTGACAAAGTTCCAAGTGAAGTCATAATAAATTGTAAGGAAGGAGCTAAGGTTGAAAGTATACAGAATAATTAAAAGGGAAAGGGTTAATTAAAAGGCAAAGGTATAACAAAAAGATATGCAATGTAACACCTTCCTCTCAGACCTTAATCTTTACCAAATCTGTAACAGCCCCGCACACAACAAAGGCTCAACCCTCGACCTAATAATTGCCAAAGCTGAATCCATTCCGCTTCACTCATTCCTCCCCTATGATTGGTCAGACCATCACATCATTACATTTCATGTAAGGGAATCAGTCAAACAACTTTCAACATAGACCCCGAGAACAAAGATCTGGAAGAGGAATCTCAAAAAAGTCGGTTCTGACCTACTCGCAAACTCTAATAATAACATCCTATAGCCCCCGGAATATTTAACAGATGTACAAGGCTTGACCACCCACTACTTACATTCCATGAACAGCTTATTAGACGAAATCGCTCCATTACAACTTAAAAGAGTCACCACAAAAGACTCAAAACCCTGGTTTGACGATAGACTTAATGAAGACAGGCGATCTCAAAGATCAATTGAACGACGGTGGAGATCTGCACCTTGAGCTGTCTACCTCAAGCAACTAAGAACCACCAGATACTCCTACTTTAGAAAGCTCAGATGATCTAACACCACCTTCTTCAGTAAACAACATGACCTAGCCAAGAACTGACCCAAAAAACTATTTGAGTTACCGAAAGCCAAAACGAAGAGTGTACCCACCAACCCCAAGGCTAACCCTGACACCCAGCCTCTTTTTTCATCACAAAGTCAGAAACCATGAACAACAGACCTGCTCAATGACCTTCTTTACCTTCCTGCCCTGCAAAATATCTCCTCATTGCCCCTGACAGATGCCCCAGCCATGGGATCCACAAAATTCAACCTCAAAAACAATGCATCCTGGTCCTACTTCTATACATACAGTGAGGATACTATACTAAAAATGCTAACTGCCTTAAATCCATCCAGTCACTTCACAGACCCACTCCTGGCTAACTACCTAAAAGGCTACATTCCACTGGTATTACCTATCTGAACCAAGATTATAAATAAGGAACCATTCCAGAAATCCTGAAAACTGGTCAGGTATCCCCTATCCTAAAGAAGCCAACAACCGACCCAGCGGACTTAAATAATTATTACCCGATATCCAACATCCCCATTCTAGCCAAACTCTTGGAAAAATGTGTTCACATGCAACTTAGCAACCATATTGAACAATTCAAACTGCTGAACCAATATCAATCAGGCTTTCGGGCAGGTCACAGTACGGAATCAGTTATGACCCACATAATAGACAAAGCACTAAAAATTCTTGATCAAAACAAAGCTTGCTTATTAACCTTACTCGACCTTTCATCAGCATTTGACACAGTCAAACATGACAACTTGCTACAGCTACTGAGATACAGAATGGGATTATCTGGATCTGCACTTCCCTGGTTCACATCTTTCCTCCAAAATAGATCTCAAAGAGTCAAGGTCAATCAATCCCTGTGCAAGTCTTGTTAGGAGTACCGCAAGGCTCTTCCCTCTCACGCTCCCCATTCATGGAGCCACTCAACGAACTTCTCAGTCTCTCCAATGCCCACTTTCACATGTATGCTGATGACACCAAACTATACATCAAGATCCACTCTCTTGAGGACATCAGATCTCTCAACTCAACGCTACAAAAAACTCAAATATGGCTGGCCGAAAACCATTTGAATGTGAACTCCCTCAAAACGGAATTCCTCCTATTTGCCCCGCCCCAATACATCTCACACCATCCTTGATTGGATGAAGCACCTACCAGCACTCAATGGGCTACCTCTCGTTGTCGAATCAGCGAAATCGTGGGGTGTGACAATAGACAGAGACCTAAAGATGCAGAAACATATCAGCGCCGCCAAAAAAGGAGCACATTTCCACATAAACACCCTGGGAAAAATGAAACCCATCTTACCAGAAAATGACTTCAAACAAGCTGTTCAAGCCCTAGTAATCCAAAGAGTGGAATATAGGGTGGTAGCCCTATGCGGCCTCCCCAGATCTACGACAGCCCACGTAGAGCCTCTATCAACTCAGCTGTGAGACTCATCACTGGTTCAAAAAGAAACTCTCACATCTCTCCAGACCGTAGAGCCCTCAACTGGCTACTGTTCAAAGCTAGAATTCATCTAAAAATCACTTGTATGACGCACAATGCCTTACATCATAAAACCCCATACTACCTAGTTCAGAAACTGGTTCTCTTAATAGACTGGTAATAGAGCCTCCTGAAGCTCGAGGAATCTTCTACTATTTGCCAAAAAAGAAACTTACAACCGGTCCTTCTCTGGAATGGCTCCCAGGGTCTGGAATGCTCTTCCCTCTGAAACAATACTGAACCTTCCACAGCCTCATTTAAAAAACGAGTGAAAGCGATTCTCATGGCCAAATTCACTTAATTTATTTACCTATTACTGTAATATAATTACTAGTCTGTATTATTAAGCACCTTGTATTGGAATCGCATATTTTGATTTTTCTTATGCCTGTACCTGTTTCCGTCATGTGCCATGTAAAGCGCTCTGATACCCGCAAGGGTCTTGTTCACGCTATATAAAACCTTCAAATAAATAAATAAATAAATAAACGATGAGGAAATTCAACCCCGATCTAATAGTGACTGAGGGTGAGTGTCTGAAAAGTTTCAGAGCTCCGTCCATCATGTCTTTGTGCTTGACTTTGAGAGGGCACATGCTTAGGTATTCAGCACACCTATTTCAGAGGGAGAGGAGGACATTAGTAGTATACTAGTTATTACTAAATATCCTACAAAATGCATTTGTGCACTGGCCCCTGAGTGGTAAGTCAAGAGGCAAGACCAAGGAACCCTTGGTGCCACTGCCAGCAGTAGGTGTTCAATTGTTCCATTTGATAAGGCGGCATTGACATTGTCAGCCCCTCTGACACCCCTCAGCATCAGGCAACAGGTATCTCTTGTTTGTGGTGGATCATGCCACTAGGTTGACTGAGTCAGTATGTCTGAGGCACACAACGAAAAAGTAAAATGTAGGGCTCGCCTGAGGATCGATTTTAGACAGCGACTTCCGATCAAGGAGCAACCTAGAGTGAAATACACGTCTCCAAGACATAACACCCATAAACCACAGAGTTTGAGGAAAGGTTTAAACTTAGCCAAGACAGCCCCAGTGGAAGTGAGATGTTCTCCAGCTGTGTCTCTAGATTAACCGTGGCCGTAGTTTGCAAAGTAGCACTATGCATAGCTACGCGAAGTGCACTTCACACTACGCAAGCTACGCGATACTGCATAGTGTGGTAGGAAAAATGCTGTTCATACTGAATGCACAGTGCCAGATGCTTGTCTGCACTGTGCAATCATTGCAAATGGCATCTTGCACATTGCAGGCAGTCGTTTTCTGGCGCTCGAGTAGATTTGTACTCGAGCAGCAGCTTTCTCAACACGGACTGGTAGTTTCTCATCGTGAGCGGTTGCGAGCATAAGCGACCACTTGCAATTAAAAACCTGACCTCCCCAAGTTGAGAATCTCACCTGCAGCTTTATTTTCCACGTTCGCGATCAGCAGCTTGATGTTGCTGATCACGAACAGGGAAAAAGTCTCGCAGGGATGTTGATTTTGCTTGCTTGCGGTTGCCAACTTGATGTTGAAGACCGCGAGCAAGCAAAAAATGCCTGCTATGTTACACGCTTTTGTACTGTGATACATGCAATTCGCGTAGCGCGTAGTAGCGCAAGCTACACACGCTCTGCGAGTGTAGCGCAGTCCTACACTCAGGCCTACTACAGAAGAAGTTCTCAGTCCCTTTGAACGTCTGTTTGGACTTCCCACGCTTGGCTCACTCAACAAAAATGGAGGGGATTTTCAGGGAGTTACCACAAAAAGATCGTACAGAGTATGTGAATTGCTTTAGGATTCTGATTATGCAATACATGAGTCATGTGAAGGGTAAAATTTTGGTATGAAAAGAGATACTGTTAGAGTGGTATGACCAGAAAGTGAAAATAACTGGGTACCAGGAGTGTCAGAAGCTATTCGTAAAGAAGCCAATTTTTCAATTAGCTTTAGAAGATAAGTGCTATAGACCATAACTGTAGTACAGAAGGTGTCTGAAGTTAAGTTTGGTGGACACACTGGAGCCAAAGGGATTGTTTCATTTGAACCGGCTTTAGCTACCCCTCTGTACAGGTGTCAGAGGCTGCACAACCACAAGCACAGGAGCAGATGACCGCTAGTTCCCAATGCCCCTCCAAGGTTTCTCAGAAATACGCAAGTTTATTCACACAATGCCAAGTAAACCCCAGGAGGGAAAGGGGATGGGACAGAGAGGAGACTGCTCACACCCGTCTGATTCTTACTTTAGCTTCAGAAGTCTGCAGCTTGTCCTCTTCCGAGAACTCGATAATTGCTGCAAGATAAAACACTGTAATTATATATATCCTGACTTCTTCCTTACCACATGCTAACACTCTTAGTATGAACCTACCCTGAAGTGGTGTGAACTAAGCTCCTCTTATTGTAAGTGTGATTCTTGACCTTGAGCTTGTTATCTGTAAACTGTTAATATATATTAATTAGCTTTCTGTTAAATCTATGTTCTAATATCCTTTAACTTTCTTCCCTCAGGGTCCTCACCTCACGTTATCACAGCTGAAGTTTTTGAATAGAAGGTAGAAGGTAAGTGTCTTTCTCTTTTTAATACATTACTTTTCTTAAACTTTAGTTCTTTTCACCAGAACCTGCAATCAAGTGCTCCTCTATTAAACTAGAAGTTAACTCACTCCCAGTTCGAAGAGCTGCAGGATTCACAACAGTCAAAATAATTAGCACCTGCACTGGATTTATTCTGTTACGTGACTGGTGCTTTCTCTTCATAATATCAGCGTCCAAGAAATAACTTGCACATGCTCAATACCGTAAACTGGCCCTAAAACGTATGCACATGACTAAACAACAGAACAGTCTTACTGCAATATTCTTCACATCACAAACTCCTGGAACTCTGCATCTCCTGAGAACATGAAACGCCCTTCTCAGGAAATACTGGATAAACTCACATTTTCTAGTAGCGGCATGAATTCAGAAGATACTCTCCTCAGGCCAGGTGAAATCTGAAGAGCATACAAAATGTGTGTCTTCTTCCTCACGGTTCAGGTGAAGTGTGCCACAGAAATGGCTCAACACCTGGATCTCCCTGATTGCGAGCAAACACTGAGGGGGCAATCGCATTTTCCAACGCGGTAACTTCAACCGCCATTTTAGGAAGGAATGGGGATCACTTGCATTTTCTCCACTGAGCCCTACCTTTAAGGGAGATTACTGAGAAAGAGAATCTTGCTCAAGAAGGATTCTTGGCATTCCTGACAACAGGCATTATATAATGAGCACCTGGCAAATGACAGAGGAAGCTGGAGAAGAATGTGAATCACTTCCTGACCGATTGCATAGTGTTGAGAAGAATGGATCTGCGGAGGGGGAACAACTTGCACCTGAATAGAGTGCCGTGCAACAAAGAGCTTGTAGAGAGATACTGGGATGATTATCCCATTTCTTATCCAGGCTTAACAATTGTCCCTGTGTTTGACATAGAATAGAAAATGTCAACCTTCACATGGCACCCTCGAGGCTGCTGTTTACTTCAATTAGCTCTGAAATTCAGAAAGCTGTTAAACAGGCAAGTATTTAATTGCACATTAACTGAAATAAAAGAAAAAGAAGCAAATAAGGTGTTCTGCACCACTTATTTTTAGAAACACCTTCATTTTTAAAGACATTTTGAAACAAGTATCAAATATGATAAAGAATCTTTATCATTAAAATGCAGCAGTGTTTCACCTTAGTGCAATATATTATTCAGAAATGGATTAACGCTGCAACATGAAATATATACTTACCAGTAGGAGTAGTTTTGCAGTATGAAGAGTTTCTGGACTCACATGCAACCCACCCACTTCCTCCTTAATGAGGAATACTAACAGGTGGGACAAGATATTACTCAAACTAAAGAACTATCATCTAAACAAAACAGAATTTAAGACATTCCCTACAGGAAAAAATGGAAAAAAGAATCCTAAGATGGTTACCACGCACAGGAACTTTGGTGGCACCATTTGGTGCTAGGGATGGACCTAGCACCAAATGGTGGTCGACAATACCCCAAACAGAAAAAACCCCAACAAAGACTATTCCAGACCCAACCAATAGAAGGCTGAATAATGCAAATATATATGCTTATTTATTAAAAACATGTATGCCTTCCTCTCCTTGATAACAATGCTGTTAACCTTCACTCACCTGAAATCCAGGTTGTTCACCTTGAGAGATGAGACGCTAATTCTCTTCCGCCCCTAAAAACTTATACTAGCCCAACTGGATATACAACTCAGTTTGGCAAGAATAGATTCCCAGGGGAAGGGGGAAAATGGGACAAAATAATAAACAAAAAAGAAACACTCCTCTGGTTTCGGCTTACGTTGATTAGATGTCACTCCTTTCTAGCTTAAAAGACTTCAGCAAGTCTTACTTCTGGGAGTTGACAAGTACATCTAAAACATAAGCGAATATGTTATCACACTTCCTTATAAAAACCATTTCTTGTCTTTTGCTCTATATGTTTATAACATTAGTTAAGAAGATACCTTTATATAAAACGTGATTCTTATTCACCATAAGGAGTTTTTATGACAAAATGCTATTATCCTTATCTTTAAATCTGTGGAAATAAAATGACAACAATCACTGACCTGCACTGTTATTCCAGTACATTATATAGTATGATCTTCAAACTAACTCACTAAGTAATAACTTCCAAAAACATACAAATAGTATTTACAATGTTCACTGAGTCTTAATATGCTCTCAATAAAGGTCTTTCTCTCCTCTTGTGTTTTCTTTTTATGCTCAGATTTGTGATCGTGGCGACAGAAGAGGCCCTGATTATGCTCAGGAATTCAAAGGTAAGTCATCGGAAGTTTCATTAAGCACAAATATCTATTCTTTCAGTTTTGTAGCTCCTTCATATTACCAAAGTCTTGATTTTGTAAACAATGTTTGGAAAATCAAAGAATACACACTAGCAAAAACAAATGGAGTTGGTAATTACCTTTTTTCTTTTATGCGTGCTTCTCTCTATGCAAGTCTTCTCCAAGAGCTTACTTAATTTATGATTTCTATTTCTTTTGTTGCAGGTTTCCCCTCGGGACCGGAAAGGAAGATTCGATGCATTGGTGTCACCATGGAAACCCTGCAGAAGCTGGATCACCGACTAAATACTGAAGACTGCAGAGGAAAACACAGATCTGGAGCTACTCTGGAAATCAGGTGAGGAAGAGGATTCAACAAGCACAAGCGAGTTCTGTTGTAATGTGGGGCCTTTTATACTGTTTCTTTGGGTGGGGTTCTCCAGTTAGGGTGTGGTTAGAAAAGCATGGGAAGCATGCTTCAACTGCCATTAAGGCAATGTGCTGAGTAAGCAAATGAGCCCCTGAGCTCAAACTGAATATCCAGTTTGTTCCTGCATCAGGTTGTACAATGAGTATGCAAAGGAGCGCCTATGCTCAAACTGAATATCCAGTTTATTCCTGCATCAGGTTGTACAAAATGTCACTTTGACCTATGCTTTTGCAAACGGAGCTAACTTGAAAACCCCTCATTGTAAAATATAAAACAAGGAACATTATTCATGACAAAGTAAAAATAAAAGACAGGGCCAATCCTCATTACACAGTATGGGGCTGGGCTGTGTTCTTAGTACAAACTCTAACAAATTCCATTAGGTCAGTTGTCATGTGCACTCTCTCTGTGGCATAAGTTATTATTATAAATGGAACTAGAGGTTTCATACAGAACACATCCTGAACTCATGTATTTGAAGGGGCTCTCATAAATGAGAATGAAGGAAAAGGAAGCAAGGTGAAATAAAACAATTGCCTAGTGTAGGAAAGTGCCCCTTTTTTCACGGTTACCCACACTTTCTGCCTGACTTGATCTGCCCTGGGTACCTGCCAACCAGGTTCCCAGGACCTATGTTCTTTACCAAAACTTCACCTTTGTATCCACAATTGGCACCTGCCTGGCCACAGGTAAGACACTTGAAAAAGGTACCATGGTGTCACAGGGATTCTGCTCATACACAGAACTGTGCATAGAATCTTGGAACCACAGTAAATTAGGGTGTACCAAAAACTCACCTTAGTATTCAACATCCCCTGCCAGACTAGCAATCAGTGTCTCATTGGTTCTTCCATAACCTAATGATTAGACAACCCAGAACATGAAGCTTAGAACACCTCAGGAAACGTGGAACACATGAACACTCTTTTGCTATACTCTCATATCAGTCCAAAACGAGGAGTAAATGAAGACACGTGCAAGTTTGAAATATTTATTTCTAATGCCGTGTTCTAAAGCGCAGTATCTTAGCTAATACAAGCAAACATATTATAAGCAACGAGGGTATCTGCATAGTTACTATTCCATAAAATACAAAGGGAGAAAGCATGTGGAAATGCTAAAGGGAAGGCTAAATTGCACCTAAATCTTACCCTCCCTTGCTAGTATATTATATTATATCTACAGAAGGTCTCTTGTGATTACAAGGTCGGCCCCATACCTCTGGTCCAAGCAGAAAGGTATCACATCATTTTCTACTCCAGCTCTCTGCATGCAAATGTTCTCCAAACAGTGTCTGCATGCTCTGCGCAGTGCATTAATAACCGCGTCAAAATCAAAGGTGCCCACAGCTGCATATATGTTATGTCTAGAACGTGCGCTGATCAGACCGAACAACAACCACAGGAGAAGCGTGGCTCAGTGGTTAGAGGCGGCAGACCCGGAAGCTGAGATCGGCTGTGGACCAGGGTTCGATTCCCCGCCTCGGCGGGTCTCGGGCTCAAAAATTCCACGGACTCGACAATTCTCGCTCCGGTGCCTACTCGACTCACGGAGTCACACTCTGCGACTCTGGGCAATAGCTTGCTTAATCTCCACTACGGCCCCTCGCGGCGGGATGCCTGGCTTTCACCTTGTGGATACCCTGCCGGGGTATCTCACAGGGGAATACCAGGACGGGTTCCCTAAGCAAGCGCCTTGATGCCTTCGGGTGATACGTGCGCTATATAAGTCGCAATACATTTACATTTACTGTGTTGAAATAACCTTGAAGGCCTTGGCACTCACTGTTCAGACATAGCTTACCAAGCACGGTTGGTACTATAGGAAAATATATTATTCTTGTGTAAAGCAAAATATTCTGCTAGACTCTAAATATTTATAATATTGTGTGCCGTGTGCAAAAGCAGCAGAGAGGAAAAATGGTGTTTAAACTTCTAAGAAGCTCATACTAACTTAACACAGTGTAAAGACAAAGCCCATCTCCAAGACACCCTCCCTTGATCCGAGCACGGATAAGATAAGATAAGGGGCCAATTTTGGAAAGCAGAGTTCAAGAACAACAGTCAGAACCAGTCTCAAATTGCTAAGGGAAAAAAAATTTGAGAACAAAAAACCTTACAGTTCGAAAATAGTTCAATTTAATAAATTTAGCCATGGACATGGTAAAGCCAATGGGTCTGGGCAGAAAAAAATTCAAGCTCGATAAAATGTTTTAAAAATATCCGATGTCTAATGTGTGACCTCGGTCATGGAAGAGAAAGAATCGATGACTCATCTCAATCCAACAATGAATATGCAAAATATTCAGCAACAGCCTCCAACAGGAAGTCACTGTTCTCAACTGAAAATAATTTCAGCCATCCAATTTAATAAAGGGAAAGAACATACATGTTCCTCAATTATCGGAGCCTCTAGAGGGCAACTCGATGGGTATTCAATGAAGCTGTGTGCCAAGAAATATTGCGCCGCTGAGAACATTACAACTACCCAGGACTCCATGCATCGCTGCAAAGGCCATAATCCCTCCGCCACAACAAAGCAATTCATGAGCAACTAAGGGGCTCATAAGTTGATCATAATCCGCATTGGGAGACACCGTATTGCAGAGACACAAATCCAGGGCCCAGTCGAAATCACAATTCAGGCAATGAAAGACAGGCTGGACGCATGTAAAGTAGGAAAATCAAAACGATAATCCATAAGCCGCACTCAATGTAGCAAGAGGCAGCGCTCCATAGTTCTCAAGCATCCGGTCACGGAGCAGCAACAGCTGTGACAGTTCTCCTTGTAACACAGGACGTGCATCGATTTTGAAATAAACAAAACAGCAGCAGAACGCCTGCAGCTAGAGACAGCATTAAGGGAAATCCACCAAACAGGCTGGAAAAAATGTAATGAAAAAACGCTGGGAACACACCAAATATAGTTTGAAAAAAAGTCACAAGGCCACTGCTTACAAATTTTAAAAAGTGTGCCAGCCCTGTGGTGGAGGATGCATTAAAGATAGTGTGAATTTACGCACCGAAATGCACGGGCAAATCAGTATTTAATAAGGCATGCACCTCTGTTCAGGTGTTTGCCACGTGAAGGACGAATGTCTCATGAGCAGATGTGAGGGCAAGTTCTTTCTGGGACAATAGAGCTCTTATGCGACTCATCTTGTTGAACTCTGCTTTTAAGGTCGGAATCGTGGGCCAGATTGAAACATCAAGTTTCCCATGCGGAGGAGGATACATTACATTTTTACAGCAAACCACACGCTCACTGACGGTAACGACATAAGCAATTCCTGCTACTAACCCACAACAATCATCATTATTTAAAAGTAAATAACTCCCGTTTGCCAGTAATGTGAATGTGGGTACGAAGGCAGGCACTGGTGTACCTTTTAAAATACAGGCTAAATTCGGGTCGTTCTGGTTACAAGAGACATGCAATTGTATATGTCTACACATTAATGAGTGATCTGGTGTTTCAGTGTATTCTTCACCATTCAAATGAACTTCCCTACCCTCCCTAAGGCATCTATAGGTAAACAGAAGCGACAAAGCTTCATGGAGATAAGCAGTGCCTAGAGGCTCATATCTACCAATGGCATACTACTTCATACATGCCTCGAGCTTGATTAGAGGAAACGGGAGAGTTATTAACCCGTGGATAAGCCACGTTGCTCAATTGGCCTCAGCCACTGAAAATGGTAAAGGTTCTAACTTTTCAATGTGTAACATCGAAAAAGTTGCAGCTTTCATTGACATTAAACGCTGCTTATCAGTCAGATTAAACGGGGCAAACAAAGATGACGTGTTCATGTAATGCCATGGCACTTTGCCAGCTTTTAAGGTCTGCAAGGTCCATGCAAACTGCATAATAGAACGCAATTGATTTTGACCATGGTACAAAACAGACACTTCATCCAGCACAATATCAACAACAGATGATACAATATTGTCTAACGTGTAAATGCGGGAAGAGAGCGTGTTAATGCTGTTATCTACAACTGCTAGACCTTTCTCTAAATTAGCCTGATCTGTAGCTCTAATGCGGGTAGCCGCCTCAATCTGGGGAATTTTCCAGACCTCGTTGTAAATAGCATATATCCATATTTTAGACCTGCTGTTAGCCGGGCCTTTCACAAAATCATTCAGATCAACATCGTCAGTCAGTTTAGATAAATGCAGCTTAACTGATGCCAAAGTGGAATGTTTGAGACAACTCTGACATAATTTGCCTACAGAATAGGTACTCACAGAATGGCCACTTTCAAAATGGGGATCCACCCTGACCTGTGTAGAGCCAGGAGCTAAACCCAGAAGACGATGCTCGCAAGAATCAGCACTTTTGTGCCAGAGCAACCAACCCTTGGGATCCAAACTGGATATGTTAAAGGAAGAATTCAACAACAGAGTTTATAAATCTCTGATCGAAAATTTTGTGACCTTATTCCAACCGGAATATTCTTCTAATTCAGGAAAAAAGGGAGCATTTAATTTTTTAATAGTAGCCAATCCAAAGCAAGTTGTCTGTGAAATTGTAGAATTCAAAAACAACATATGTTTCGGGATGAGGCATGAACGGTGCAAAGCCTCAGTGCCTTGCACTTGCCAGCTCTTAGAACCCCAAACAGATTTAAGATCAATGGTATCCTTCCACAACTCGTAGCCCCCAACAGCTAATTGGTCTAGAAAGGACTTCGAATACAATCATTTTGTGTCGGTCAGTCTAACCTTGGATGTGGACTTTTCTGTCATTTTAAAATAAAATGCATTGGGATTTGACTGATTAAAATCGGTAAAATAAGTGAACCTTTACAAAAAGGAAGTAGAACTGCTTTGTACAGGAGCTGGACAATGTTCCCATAGTGTATAATTAACAGTGTTTCTCCTGGTATTAGCTTTATGCAGGTAGTGATTGCCAAAATGTTGGTAACAATATAAATCACCATAATTAGCAGATTCTAAATACAAATCTTCAGCATCAAAGGCAGCATAATATTTCAAATCAGAAAACAAAGCTTCTATGGCCTGAACATCCCAATCATCAGAACGTATATTTAGTTTAATCACATCCCCCATAGAAACTCTAAGCACGTTAGGGACATTTATAACCTCAGTGGGTCCATGGATTTGAAATCTAACAGCATCCCACACAATCCCATCCAAGACGGGCCAAGCAGTTATGTTAACATAAGCCAGGTCCCTCTTCAATCTGTGCGATGAGGAATGGGGAGCCAATGTTCCATTTATATGTCGAATGCAAGTTCTCTCCTCGACATAGTATTGACAAGGCGAAAAAAATACACCACAAAGCCAATTGACATGAACAGGTAAATCGAAAAAAGCACCAACCAAATGTATGTCAAAGGTGGAATCAAAAAATATTTTTTAAACAGTGTTGCCAAAACAGACATTTTTGAAGGGGTCTTCGATGTGTGAAAGTCAGTGTCAAAGGAAAATCTGGATTCTGTAACCAAACGAGTTTGGAAATTAGGCATCGATAAATCAGTGGGGTAAGTATAATCAGTCTCATCAAGGTGAGCACAAGGCAGTGAACTCAATAAAGGACTTGAAACTGCAGGCATCTCGATTAGAAACCGGGGCCAAAACAGAATTTCTCAAAAACAGTGGACATGAGACTGCCGGGGTCATACTAAGAAGAATTGGCCACTCTGTGTATTTTGACATTGTCAATGGAGATATACCTCTTTTCTTTACGACCTGGAAGTGGTGGTAAAATGACTGTTCTTGTGCCCTTCACGCCAAGCACTGGAACTGGAGCTCGATATGAGGGACCAAATTCCTTCTTGTTTTCGATCTTCTCTCAAACCAGTTCTCCAACTTGGGGGTAGCCAGCCAACTACTGGAATATGCAACACAGCCTCAGATGTGCAGGGCAAATGTTCCTTTGCAAGACTGTCTCTCGTCTTTTGTAGATCCTGTAAAACAATGCAATGTTCATCTACGTCAAAGGAGGCAGCAACAGCCGCCTGGTCTAGACCGTCATGGTCCGGGACGAACATCTTGATACCAAAGAGCATTTCGTATGGGATCGCCCACCCAGAGACCCTCTAGGGAGATTATTAAGGGCACGCTGCACGCTACTGAGGTGGGCCAGCCAGTTCCTGCCAGTGCCTCTAACCCTTGCTGTCAAAGACTGCTTTAAATCACGGTTCATTCGTTCCACAACACTATTACCCTCAGGTCTGTATGGAGACGAAAACTTGACTTGGACCCCCAACGAAGCCATGGTATCCTTATACGCCTTAGAGGCAAAAGTAGGACCCTGATCTGAATGGAAGGTACCACAGGCAAAAATCCCTACAAAGACACGCAAGTCTCTTATGACAGTTCGCGAATCAGCGCTGCGGTAAGGCCATACCCACACAAAGCGTGTGCATGAATCAACTGCTACTAAGATGCACTTATATGCAGTATCGGAAGAAAAGGGACTGCAGTGTTCTAAATAAACACAACCAAGTGGTTTATTAGACATGTACAACTGTGTCTGAGGTGGACGCGCAGCAGTTGAAGGTTTAATCTGCTGGCAAATGTCACATTGAAGGACATAATCACGCGTCTGTCTGTACAGCCCCCGCCACCAGAAACGTCATTGCAACTGAGAAACAGTAGCCGAAACGCCCGCATGCGCAGACACTATACCTTCATGGGCAGCTGTAATCAGTGTGGACCTGTGGTCTGCGTTGGGAATCAACTGTGCACCAATGTCAGGTATTTTCACATAAGGAACTTTATCAGGACTTAAGTGATAAGTATACTTCGAAGGGAACCCCTTTGGATATTTACTTCCCTTCTCAGTGGCAGCACCAGCTGCTAAGATGTCATCATCAATCTTACTTTTAGAACGTGTAGCTGCTGCAACCAAACATGTCGATACTGCTGTTTTTGCGGCTTCATCAGTCAAAGAATTGCCAACAGCGTGAACTCGTACGCCCTGATGACCGAGAGTGTGAATTACATACACAAGCGGCAACTGCTCTTTAAGCTCAGCCACTCAGAGCCAGATAATTTTATGTTTTAATGTGCTGGCTTTGGAATCATGAAAATCATTCTGAATCCAAAAGTGTAGGTTCGCATTGTAAGACTGGACACAGTAGTAAGAATCACTCACAATAAGAGTCGTCACACTAGGACCAGCGTACTCCAATGCAAGCATCAGAACACGGAGCTCTGCCAATTGTGCGGTACAGTCCCCTAAAGTCTGCGTGTGCATGACTTTGGACTTGAATTCATCATTCACCATGGTACCTACCACAATAGTGCAAGCAGAAACGTATGCGTGTTTAGACCCATGCGCAACTTGCACTGAACCATCAGTGTAAATGATACAATGGAAATCCTCCAACGGCCCCATAGTCAATGGCGCAGGATGATCAAATTCATACTGCAAAAACTCCTGTGACTGTAAGGAGGCATCAAAAATAAACGTGACATCCGGAGACATCAAAGAAGCTGCCCATTGTATCCACCGTGGGTGCAAAGCTTTAGAATTTGGTACACTGGCTTTCGTCACTGCCTCGAGTGCAGGATACGGGGTAACAACCAATATGCGTTTTCCCTGCGACAGTGCACGTTATTTTAGAATCCCCATCTGCACTGCTGTCAAAACTTTTTCCACAGTGGAAAACCGCATTTCAGCCGAAGTGTACAAGTGTGACTTGTAAGCAATAGGTATTGTGTCTCCTTCGTTAAAAGTAGGGTAAGTGAAAACCACTGCCCCAGAGATGATTCTTATCACCACGTTGGTGTGGTTATCATGTGTCAGTAAGAATTTATATTCTAAAAGATCAGCCTACAAAGATTGCAAAATGGCTGAATGTTCAGGCAGCCAGCACGATTTGTTGAAAGTAGGTTGTAACAAAGCACACAAAGGTTTGATAGGCTGGGCATATTCAGGAATGAAAGTACGCCCGAAATTAAAAAAAAGACAGCAAGGACTGTAGTTTTTTCAGTGTTGAAGGAGCGCTCAACTGTGCGCATTTCTCCAAGACGTGAGGGGCTAACCCTCGTCCTTCATTGTTGAGCTCGTAACCCAGGAACAACACTATGTACTCCGCAATGTGTGATTTTGCAAAGCTACATTTGTAACCGAAGTCCGCAAAGCTACAAATTATGCGATCAACATGACACAGATGCGCCCAAATTTCGGCATCAGCGAGATAAATGTCATCCACATACAAAAACGCATCTGGGTCAACTCTCTCTAAGAGAGAGACAGTGCGGGCAGCAAACACACCCAAACTATTCTTCTAGCCCATAGGTAAATATTTAAAGTGGCTTTGTTTACGGCCACTGGTAAAACTGGTCCATTTGGAGCTCAGACCATCCAAATGGTGGGCAACAAAAACGCTGGATATGTCAAGCGTGAATTTAAACAGTTTACGCTCAAGACTATCCACTAAGGCAGAGCCGTGGGTATTCTGTACTGCACAGGTACGGCAATGCGAGTTCAAATGCCAGTAATCCAATAGCAAACGGTACGAACCGTCAGGCTTGGTCACAATAAAGAGCGGGTTATTCATTGGTGACACACAAGTTTCAATTACACCTTGATATTCCAATTATTCAAGGATTTCTGCAACGGAATGGGATATTGAGGTTGAGGCTATGGCATGGACCTTAAGGGAATCTCGTGGTGTGGGGAAAATTTATCCCAACCACAGTGTGTACGGCATAGAGCCGGCGCAAGGGCCTTAGCCCACTCTTCTGCAAAATTCAGTGCATGCTCCTTGGAGACTGTGTGTGCGAAACTAGGGAGGATCACCTCCTCTCCTCTCGGAGCTCCGAGAACAAAAGGTGGGGGCCAGTCAGCCTCCGCTAACAAAATGTCATAGGTAGTTGTAAGATTTTCCCAAAACACCCCTTTTATGGTACGTTGTATGTCACCTTCGATCAAAAGGACTATTTCATAAAGTCTAACGGGGGAGCTACTCTGGTATCAGCTGTCTCCACAAACAACATTTTGGTTAGTCGCTGTCACCTTCAGTAGTGGATGCAGGGCCTCTTGCACAATGGTAATCTCAGTCGCGCTGTCAGATTCCAAAGCTGCGTTCTCACTATCTGTGGCATATCTCGCAGTTAAAGCGGCAACTTTCTTTTTCTGAAACTGGGGTCTCTACTGCGAAGAATCGTCCTGCTTGCCTTTTCCATCTTTTGGGCAGGGCTGGTCGGGAGTCTGCTGGCCACCCCTACCTCTTCCGCCGCCTCCACCACCACCACCGGACGATGAGGCCGATGTGTCCTGTAAAGAACGAGGAGAACGTTGATCAGGAACCTGAAACCTATCAGGCGACTTAATCGTAGTGCGGACGCGCAAAACATATACGCGCTCAGTAGACGAAGGCTCAGGTGACGGGGGAAGGGACTCCTGTTTCTGCTGTTGTTTTCCCTGTTTTTTATTTCTGTTTCAATTTTTCTTTGTAGCTGAGGGTTGAACGTCTGTTTCAGACTTCGCACCCTGGGTTTGCTTTTTATCTCTAGCAGTAAAAGGCTTGACACCTAAACTATTGCGGCCAATGGTTTTATAGGCAGCTGTAATAATTTTCGGTAACTGGCGGGGTTTGTCTGCGTCAGGAACCTTGCATAAGGCATTAGTCACCTGAAAATTCACCGCATCTCCCTTCACATTAGAAAGGACAAGCTCGGCTACTACATCAAATGCGCCAACGAGTCTCATTCCCAATTCAACCGCAGTCTCAGGTCTGTGTTCGTCCTGAACACGTTTAATGACCGTTGGAAGGGAAGCCATTGACAGAGTGCCGAAGGACCTCCTGTACACTGCTGTAAAAATCCTCCCCCATGACTAACAGTCACCGGCTTCTGGTACCAAGTCTTTGGGTAAACTAATTGTAAGAATCCTTTGTTTTTCAACGGGAGACAAATTAGGAAATACTGCTTCCAGCTGGTCAAACTTCTCGGCAAGCCTAAAAGGCATATCATCCTTATCCTGGGGACGCCTGCTCATAACTGCATTGACCATCACGGGACTCAGCTTCATTCCGCTCGGTCCAGCTGGAGGGGCCGCAATTCCAGGAGGCCCGCCCTGTAAATTGCGTGTAATGTATTGAACTAGGGCCCGAATAATACTACAAGAAGAGTTATATAGGACCCGTTATTCAGCAACTGCAACTTGCCCCGAATGAGGGTGCGGGGTGAATCCAGCCAAAACCGGCCAATTAGCGCCTGGAATGGACAAAGGACCAAATCTAGAAGCCGTTACCATGTGGGGAAGGGTGCCATCAAACCAAACTCGGTGCTGCCATGCAGAAATTGGAATCGGGATGCTGCTTTCCTGTTCTCGGCACGCCACACGCCACCGGATCCTCTCTGACCAAACTCAGTCCCGGGGGGACTGCATCGACCGTGCACACCACGCCATGCGCACAGCGGGGACTACAGTTCCCAGCGGCCACAGCAGACACACAGTGCCGCGTCAGAGCGCCAGCGCCAGGAGGCGCTTTAAGATCTTGCCATGGCTCCCGCGGCACGGGACGTGCACGGGCATGCCCGGGCAAACTCCGGGCAAAGCCCGGGCCATGGGCGGGCCCGTCCGCGCCCATCAAAGGCCAGAAGAGGCTGGGCTGGGCCACCCCCCTTTCATCTAACATTGGAGTGCTGAAATCAAGGTACTGTCACTACGACTATTGAGTATTTATGTGTGGCTCTATCCAGACTCTTAAAGGATCACAGTAGAACAGTGTACAGCCAGAACTCTATGGTCAGACTAGAATGACTTAAGTGCACTAAGAACAGAGTGTTGTGTTGTGGTATATTTTATAAATTACAGTGTTATTGGGGAACTTAAACACAGCACAGCCAGAATGGGGAGAAGAGCCCATGTAGAGAAGATACAGGCGTAGCTTAAACCAACACTAAAACCCACCCCTATCGATAAGATGCTAGAAAAGGAATTGGATGTTGTAACATCAGTAATAGAACAAACTGAGAGGCGGTTGTCTTTGACCCCTAACTTGGAAATCCTCTCACCGGATTATGTAACAGCACAATCTTTAGGGACCCCATTGCCTGATATCTCTAGTGATCAATTACTAATAAATGAAGTCATCACCCAAAGCGATTCTAGGGTTTCCCCACAAGCACAACCCAGTAGAAACACTAAAACAAAAACAAAGGCGATTCCAGTTGTAAGGAGGAAGAAGATCCAGGGTCACTTAGCGGACAAGGGGAAACCAGGGGTGGGGAATCAGCAAGGGACAAACATGGAAACGGCTAGCGAACAGCCAATGTGGGTTACTAAACTGATAGTGGACCTGCAGTGCCAAATGAGGGATATTGTTAAGGATGAACTCAAGTTCCTCCAAGATAAAGTTGAGGGGTTGACTAAGCTATTTAACGACTCAATGCAGAGAGGCACAACTCTTGGTCCTGTTATTGTTGAGAATGGGCAACAATCCTCCTCAAGATCTGATCCGGATAGTGTCAATATGAAATCTAGTGTCCAGGCAGCACCTACAAATAGAAAGGGGGTACTGCATGTAAAGGAGGCCAACAGGGAACGCACGACTAAGCACCCGGAGGCTTCTTCAAATCAATCTATAAGTTTACCCCCGCTGACCATCCCTGTAGAGCTCCCAGTAGCAAACGCTTGACAGGCAGGGGGGTGTGCTCCTAAAACAATAGATGACATTAACGGTCCATACCCCCAAAGGGTTATCGACCTCCCCCAGCATCTACCCCATATGTCCTTATACTTGCAGGTGTTCCCGAACTCGGAAAGGAGCAGTTTGAGTCCCATCAGGACCTAAAGAATAAGTGTGTCTACTGGTTGGTTAATAATTGCCATTTTAGATACGAGAATGTGGAAGAAATTTTAACAACACGCAGGGTGGGTTGGCTCGGCAGACGTCAGAAAGACATAGTCGGGGATTGCATAATAATTAATTTTAGAAATCCCAAGATGACCAAAAGTATTTTATGTCAAGAAGTAGGAAAATCATCTTGTGGAATCCGGCCCTCCCACTAGGGTATTTGTATCCCCCCCCCCCCCCCCCCACATTCATTTTTATGATTCTTGCCAAAGGGATCAGCAAAGGAGAAACGATTATAAAAGTTTTGGACCAATATATCCAGATCTGCATTGGCAGGGAAAGTCCACATATTCCATACCCACCGCAAATAGATATAGCTGCTTAGAGGGAGTAGATTGACTGAGGGATGAGTCATCTATAATACAAATAGTCTCTGCGCAACCAGAAATTGAGGTGGAGGGGGGAATCGTAGAGCCTTGTCTTACTCCCAGATGGGAGCAAGGCAGAAGGAGCATGAGCTGCTCCACTGCCCGCTCCCAAAATGAAGGGGAACCTGTAAGGCAAGCTAACACTATAACCATACTATCACCAGGATATAGCCCTATGGCTGATCTCAGGATTACAAAATTAATAACGCCTCCACCTGGCCTAGAGACCTTAACAGTGAAATCTACTAATCCCCCAATAATAAAAAAATATATCTTGGAACGTGGCGGGGTTGAATAACAAGGAGGAGGACCCCACCTGGGGTTCCTTCACCGATCATTTTGACATTTGCTTGTTTCAAGAAACCTGGGCTAGAGGGGTGATCTCGAGGTTTGGTTTTGCCACCTTTAGCATCCCAGCAATTCTGCAGGCAGGGGGAGACCATCAGGTGGTCTGACTACGTGGGTGGGTACCCATCTTGGATGTTGAGCCGAGCAGATAAATACAGGGTCAAAAGACATTTTATGTGTTTTACTATATTTTCCCCTAAGGACCTCTGTAGCCCTCATCAATGTATATTCAAGACCCACAGCTTTGGCTAAAGAGTCACAAACGCTGGAGAAATTATCCAACTTCCTAGGCACTATTAGCGATCAGCATATGCTGATCCTGGGCGTGGATATCAATTGCCAGTTTCAACCACTGGAGGGTTTATATAAGGAAGGATTAGTTGAAGAAGAAAACTACTGGATGATCCCTGAGACTAGCTGCCCACCAGTCAAAAAATGGTCTTCCTTTGGTGATCCAAATGAACTGTCTCACACTTAAACACTCCCTCAGAGCATGTAATGGCAGAACGACCTCTGAAACCTCTAACAATTATAATTTTTATCGAAATCATCGGGGTCCCCTACTTGACTACATTTTAATTGAGTCTAAGTCCTGGGAGAGGGTCTTAGATTTCAGGGTCATCCAACGATATTATAGTGATCACTATGCTTTGGCATTGGATTTAAAGGGTTTCACTCAAGGGGGTGACAACGCAAAGGAAAATTCTATAGACCTTAGGTTGTCCATATCTAACTGCAGGAGACGGGCAAGATGGACGGACCTTAGTCAATCTCAAGACAAAATGAGTGCACTCTATGAAGCCTTGGTCCAAGTGCTCCAAACGGCCTCCCTCTCATTAAACCAAATAGGGGATGGCATTGATCTGGAGAAGGTAATGAAGAACCACACCTACCTAGAAGAGGTCACATTAGATTTCTTCTACCCGAAAAAAATAAATAGAACAAGGAATAAACCTGGTGCTATCCATCAAGGCCAATGATCGTCCGTCAATTAAATTAGCAAGGACGATATATAAAAAAGGCAACTGTAGAAGCAAAGAAAACATGGGAAACTGAACGATGCGAGGACCTGAAACTTACTTTGGGAGCAAGGGACATGAGGACATTCTGGAGAGTAGTTAACCAGGATAGCTGTGGGCCGAGGAAGCTGGTAGACCCAAATCTGGGAGAGGAAGTTTGGAGGGAACACATCCTATCCCTCTATTCTATAGAAGACACAGTGGTCATTGGCCCAGATGATGACAACCCGTTGGGGGTTGATCCCTCCGCTGCCCCAAGGGATACTAAAGCAAACACCGATGTCCTATGCAATGCAGCTATAGCTTCAAAAGAAATTAAGGGAGCTCTAGCAAAAATTGCACCTGGGAAAGCCCTGGGTTTAGACAAAATTCCAGGGGACCTCTTTCGCAACGAACTCTCTGTTTGGGCACCATATTTTTGTGTTCTCTTTAACGCAATATTACAGGGTATTAAGATACCACGTAGCTGGGCTGGTGCCGAAATAATTCCTATTTATAAAAAAGGCTCATCACTTTTACCAAGTAACTATAGACCAATTAGCCTGATTGACATTTCACAAAAGGTTTTCGCCCGTGTAGTGCTTTTTAGACTTCAGTCTTGGATGGAGGAACAGAACATACTTACCCCCCTTCAGGCCGGGCTTAGGGAAAAAATGTCCACCATCGACCAAATTCTTAGGCTCCAGCTGTTACACTGGAAGACCGTGTCCCTGGAGGGTGGCAGCCTCTATTTAATATTCCTCAACCTCCGGTCACCCTTCGATTTGGTCCCTAGGGACAAACTCTGGTCAGTCCTTTATGAAATGGGGGCCCCTTCACAAACAATTTATCTTATTAAGCTACTATAAATCGGCAGAAAACCACATTTATGGTGTTTAATTGCCCCAAAAGTACTAGATCTAACCCCATACTAACAGGGAAACCCCTAGAAAGAGTCACTTCTTTTGATTATCTAGGGGTAAAAATATGAGAAACAATGGAATGGGGGGCCCAAGTTAAAAAATCAGCTCTCAAATTACACAAGCCTCAGGTGGCATCATGAAGGTCTTCTGCAAATCTAATCAGAAATTATTGAGCCCGGCCATCGAAATTTATAAAATACAAGCACGGGGTGGGGCACTATATGGTGCGGAGCTCTGGGGGCATGTAAACCATGAGAATCTCATCCAGGTAGAGAACAGCTTCCTGAGACACTTAGTGAACCTCCCTAAGAGCACCCCACTTCTTCCCTTACGCCTTGTTCTAGGTCTTATAGCAATCACGGATACAATAGCCTTGAAACCCCTACTCTACTGGCGTAGACTCTGGGCTACCCCAGAACTTTCATCGTATAGAGAGGAAGTAAGGGAAATAATGCACTTGAGAGGGGCTGCGAGACTCCCGTGATTTGCTTACATTAAACAGTGGCTGGTTCGACTTGGATTGGACGAGCTGTGGGACCATCCAGATACTTTCAGTCCCAGCCTCCCTAGGAAAATAATGAAAGCATACTTTGGTGAGTATAAATCATCCCAACTGCACAGCTGCTCCCGAATTGGCAGACTAACCTCAGTTTTCCTTGAAATTAAAGATAGGTATAGCTTTGAACCAATTCTAGATGAAATCAAACCAGCAGAGGCCAAGAAACTATACCTCCAGTTCAGATATGGGACCATCCCATTAAGATGTTTTACCTACAAATGGGGGGATGTGCGAACCGCAAATTGTCCTGTGTGTGAATGTATTGAGGAGACTATTCCGCATGTTTTATTCATCTGTCCTGCGTACCAAAAAGCAAGGAAACGATGGTTGGTCCAGATCTGTAAGTACCTTGGCACAAGATGTTGCTCTGAGGCTCTCTAGATGCTGAAGTATGATAGTAGCATACCGATAGTGTATTCAGTAGCAGGGTTTCTACACTCTTTTGGCACACGCGCCAAAAACATCTGAAAGCGTGAGTGAAGAGACATTGGGCCCTCGCCCATCTTGTATGTGATTCACTTCAACTGGAGCAGGACATCAATTATACTATATAAGTCTGTTATTTTAAATTAGGTTGTACTGAAATTATATCAATGTAGAGTGTGGTTGGCCCTAGACCCTGGTGTAGGAAATGTATGATTCCTGGGTTCCACGTCTGATGAATATCAGAGTAAAGGTCATCCTCTAGTTTAGTATCTTTGTAAAATAAATGTTTTTAGGTAATTTATTTATTTATTCTGCACATTTGCACTTCCCGATTATGGAGTTCCATAGACGGCCACACTCAAATCCTAGCTACTTGTACTTTTCTACGACAAATCAATATGATTCGCATTCTCTTCCATTTTTTATTGTCACAATTTTAAATGTATTATGTTTTATGATTGTACTTTTTGAGGTTATGTTAACCGTAATAAAGTTTGTGATGATGATGATGGAATCTCCTGTGCCCTATAAGGAACATAGTCCACGGGCATGGCTGTGTGCGAGTAAGTGTGAAAAACCTACATGGGTCCATCCACCACAGGAAACGTCACCCAAGAGTAAAATATATCAAACGGGTAAGCAACTTCAGCACTTACCACCAAAATTGCTGCCATGCCCTCTAAACCAACATTATGTGCTTGCAAATGATTGGGAACCGCAATGTGACTATGCTGCGGTATAACAATGTCAGCCATAGTGACACAGAGAAGAAAAGGTACAATGGGAAACAAAGTAGCACAACTGGGTAGTAATTCAAAAGCAAACCATTTGAAAAGATTCAAGCTTGAAAGACCTATGTAACTATAGGTAGGTTTGTCCGACACTACTATTATCCAGAAACAATAGTGAAGGGGTTAGGGACGGATAGAAGCACTACTCTAGTGTCATGTAATAAGACCACCAGTGTTAGGGTGCTATGTCACAGGGATTCTGCTCATACACAGAACTGTGCATAGAGACTTGGAACCTCAGTAAATTAGGGTGTACCAAAAACTCACCTTAGTATCCAAAATCCCCTACCAGACTAGCAATTAGTGTCTCATTGGTTCTTCCATACCCCAATGATTAGACAACCCAGAACATGAAACTTAGAACACCTCAGGAAACGTGGAACACATGAACACTCTTTTGCTATACTCTTATATCAGTCCAAAACAAGGAGTAAATGAAGACACATGCAAGTTTGAAATATTTATTTCTAATGCCGTGTTCTCAAGTGCAGTATCTTAGCTAATACAAGCAAACATATTATAAGCAACAAAGTTATCAGCATAGTTACTATTCCATAAAATACAAAGGGAGAAAACATGTTAAAATGCTAAAGGGAAGAAGGCTAAGTTACACCTAAATCTTACCCTCCCTTGCTAGTATATTATATTATATCTACAGAAGGTCTCTTTGGAATACAAGGGCCGCCCCATACCTCTGGTCCTAGTAGAAAGGAATCACATCATTTTCTACTCCAGCTCTCTGCATGCGAATGTTCTCCAAAAAATGTCTGCATGCTCTGCACAGTGCATTATTAAACGCGCCAAAATCAGAGGTGCCCACAACTGCATATATGTTATGTCTAGAACGTGCGCTGATCAGACCGAACAACAACCACTGTGTTGAAATAACCTTGAAGGCCTCGGCACTCACTGTACAGACATAGCTTACCAAGCAAGGCTGATACTATAGGAAAACATATGAAGCAAAATATTCTGCTAGACTCTAAACATTTATAATATTGTGTGCCGTGTGCAAAAGCAGCAGAGAGGAAAAATGGCGTTTAAACTTCTAATAAGCTCATGCTAACTTTACACAGTGTAAGGACAAAGCCCA
The DNA here is from genome assembly GCF_964261635.1 of Lissotriton helveticus. Taxonomy (NCBI): domain Eukaryota; kingdom Metazoa; phylum Chordata; class Amphibia; order Caudata; family Salamandridae; genus Lissotriton; species Lissotriton helveticus. The sequence goes on along the minus strand of NC_136068.1, from coordinate 1,752,269,458 downwards.
TCTCCATGACAATGGGTACCAAGGGCTCTGTAACCAGGTAGGTCCTCCAAGGGCTGCAGCACCTATTGTACCACCCTCAGAAGCCCTGTACCTTACTAAACACTCCCTGCCACTGCAGGCTGCGTGTTCTGTAGAGGAAAGAGAAGAGTCAACATACACACATGGCTGTGTGCCATGCCAGCAGGGGACTGGCTGAGGCCGAGGTAAGTCACCTCTCTAGCAGGGTGCACTAGCTCTCAGGTGAGGGCACAGTGACACATGCCCTGTGACACAACATAGTATAAGTTCACTCTAGGGGGTGTGATCACTTCTTTTAGATCCAGTGATGAATGTAGCTGCTGCATTTAGTGTGGCCTTTAATGGTGCAAGTGAGGTTTGTAGGAGCCCTACCAGGGTAGTACTGCCGTAGTCTAATTTCAATAGCACAAGGGCTTGAACTGCTGTTGTGAGGTCAGCCACTGTAGTGTAGTTCCTATACTCCCAATAGGCTCTGCGTATTGGAATAATATAGACAACAGTGTAGACGTAGGACTGAGGTCATCTAGGTCTCTACTGACTATATTAGACTTAATTAGTTTTGCCAGCTAGCTCAGAGGTCACTAGAAACTTTCTCGAATGTTCAGGAAAGAGTTAACTCTCCTGATTTAGACAAGAAGGGATTAGTTTCTGACAACCGCATAAACATGAGAACTTTGCTCCCTCAGAATAAAGAGTATGGGCCAGATGTAGGTAACTTCTATTTACCGACTCATAAATACCGAATTTTACCGATTCGGTATTTATGAATCGGTAAATATGAAGGAGGGAGATGTAGGTAATTTTTGTTTTAATTACCGAATCGATAACATTCGGTAAATACCGAATCGGTAAATACCGATTCGGTACTGACCATTGATTCCTATGGGCCTTGAAGCCCATAGGAATCAATGGGCAATTCGGTAAATACCGAATCCTGCAAGGGTGCAAGGGGTGTCACTTTAACATCCTCTAGCACCCCAAGTACAGGCATGTATCTCTAGAGTCATGTGAAAACAATAGACAGCTATTTCACTCAGTCAATCGTGCATACTTAGTTTCACCAGAGTGCAGAGAAATAGCGAGACGGGCGTTTTCAATAAAAGGTGTTATTTATTTAGCAGTCTTCTTTCTCATGCAAGAGAAATTAATTGCCACAGTTGCAATACTTATCATAAAGTAAAGTGCGTACAGTAAAAGGAGTATTATGAAATAATACTGTAAAAGCATTGATATGGTTTCTTAGCCATATGATACTTTAAAATGGATAAAATATATACATACATAAAAACAATGGAATAACGTACTCAACTGGTGCTTCTAAGATACGCCTATCCTGGTGTACCTGACCTAAGCCTAATACGTGGGAAGGAGTAAGTAAGTTGCAGTTTAAGTTAAGTTGGTTTTTGCCAAGAATCTGAATCAAGAATTCTCTTAAGGGTTTAGTCAGCTCCGTACCTTGGTTCTAGAATGTAGGCGGTCTTGTATCTCTTTCTCAGGACTCGATCTCCCAGCAACCCGCAAGGGTGACTGGAAACACTGGAATTTCTCGGCTGGAGAAAAAGACAGCGTCTTTCTCAGTGCGTCAAAAGGGAGGGGCGGCTTCCTTCGGCTCTCACATCAGCTGGGCTTCGGGCAAGTAGATAACCGCTCTGCTCCAAACCACCGTGTGTTTGCTTAAGGCAACGTTGGTATATTTATACCTGAAAGGTGCCGGGTTTGACGTAAGGTTGGACATAAGACGTCACTAAGAACTAACAGTTCTTTCTGGACTCCAGGAGTTCTTGTGCAAATCAAAACAAAAGCAGGGGCAATTCCCGGGCTGCTGGAGGCTTGGTTTCTTTAAAGAATGCGTTGTACTTTCTAGGAGTCTAGGGGAGTAGCCTTGCCGTATTTGGACTGCATGGGCTATTACTAAATATGGATATGATTCTTATGCCTTTATAAGGATACTATTTCTTATAATCATATAACGGCATAAATCGGGAATATCGAATTAGGGTCCTAGATAGAAACACAACACCACAGGGAAGTATGATTTTAGCTTCCTAAGAATGATCAACTAGGGATTCGGCAAAATCAATTATATGCAGGTACAATTCAGGGCAGGCAGATGTATGCAGATGGACTTTACATTGGAATAATCCCAAAATATAACTCTGAAGGGATGGGAAGGCAAGTTGTAACTAATTAAATAATGGATAACATTTAGCCTTTTGTCATATTTTACCCAGTTACAACATGCACACATTAGTGTCTTTTCATGTGCACATTGATAACTAGGCCTGAGCGGAGTTCTGGAGTCGCAGTCTGCGAAACTTTGCTGAGTGGCAAAAACACTCAGGAGTTTGGGTGGCGGGTGGAGTATCCCAGCACACCTGTATGCATTGCATTGTATTGCCAAACACAACGCATAGTGGATCCTCGAATTGGAAATCACACATGAACAGTTTTCTTACTCTGTTCATGGTGCTGGGAGTGTTTTTGAATTCTTTCCTAATCTTTTCAATCCTCTGCCCTCATAAATAATCTACCCCATAATTGTATTTTTGTTTAAGTGTGTGTTATCCTGTGTGTATATATTTTTTTTTATAGTATTTTTTAATGATCTTTTGTATATTTGTTTATTTTTCGCTTTACATTCTTATGTTTTCCTTCCTTATCCTGTTTTGTTTTCTTCTCACCCCACCCAGCACCATAACTGAGCAGTTCGACGACAGAAACAGCGCTGCCAGGCCCTCCTGAACAGCCAGCAGTAGCCACATACCTTGAGGATGGCAGCCCCACCTAGGGGGGCAGCTCCTGGCAATCTTTTGTGATGTGGAGGTGGCAGCACTATCTTTTTAGTACAGTGTCACCTCTTCTATGCTGGTATCAGGTGGCAGGCATGGCATTGGTTACCCCCTGTGGGAGTGTCAGATGCATTGGGGGAGGGTGTGGTGCTCCAACCAAGGCCATCCCACCACCCAGCAGCTGATGCACCACTGCACAGATACATATGACTGGGGAGCAGGACCTACTAGACCTGTTAGGCATTGAGATTGTAGGGCTCGTTGGGTATTAATTACTTGTTAAATTTGTGTTCTACAATGCTGACATTTTTATTTCCGAATAGCATGCTGCTCACACACAGTGGTAAGATAAGTTTAGTTTACATTAAGAATATCATTATTTGATCCACTTTGAGCTAGGCAGGTGCTCGGTGCTACATACTTGTACTCCTTGGTGCATGCTTTGGGTGATTATTTAAGAAGCTATTACAGATTCCTCAGGCCTCCTCCTGCCACCATAGTAAATTAGTGATATCAGTGATTTAGTGTTCTCTGCATTCCCATGAGAGTGTAGCATGACTAGAAAGTATGAGCTTCTCATTGCATTTTCCATACAACAGCATATGTCCTTCATTGACTATTATTATTCCAATCCTTCACTGCGCTTCAATGACTCAAAGTAATAATAATTATACGGTATAGCTCTGGCTTGGATGGCTTGCCTACCTGGCTTTTATAACATTGTGAACCAACAAAATAGCCAGAGTGACATTAATAATGAACGATACTGCAGTGCTAACTGATCTGTGTGTATTGCAGTTGTATTTTTTTGGTTAAAAAAGTTAAGGGTGGGTGTAGCTGGCATCATAAAAAATGTGTAATGTTTTTTCTAGCCACACAGAGTGTAGCTGGCACAAGTGCTGCTACAGGAGGAGAAGGAGATTCAGTTGGAGGAGGAGATGCGGCAACAGGGACGGGGGTGGTATGTCACATTGCTTGCTTACTGACAATTGCAAATATACAGTTAGGGTGCTGTTGTAACTTGTGATCTTGAAACCCCTCGCCCCTTTACCAGCTGCAGCAGTGGTTGAGGTATGGCCTCTTCTATCTGCAACTCACCAAAATCTCACTGAATGAATGCTCAAAATGATGGCTTGATGGAAACGGCAAAGAACGGAAGGTAAAAAGAAAGGATGGTGAAATTATATATTACAAAAATTACAGGATGTGTGGGTGGGTAATAGGATGCTTGGGTGGGTATTGGGTAAAAGGATGGATGAGTGAAAGTATCATTGAAAGAAAGAGTGCCTACTGAATGGATGGATAATATATTTGATATTTGGATGAAAGGCAGGATGTGAAAAAGTAAAGCTTAAATCATAGTGGCTATAGAAGAATGAAAGGATGATTGAGTAATTACTTGGATGGGGCATGATACTTCATTTACTTTGTTTTATAGTTATCAAGTCTATAGTTCAAAGTGGGTGGTATATTAATGTTTGTTCTAACATCTTAACTAACTGTTTTTTTAATTAGAGGCAGGTATGTATCCCACCCATCATCATTCATTCACCCCCCTCCCTGCCAGGACATTTCACCATCCATGACGAAGTGCAGTGTGGTTCAATGTGTGACTGCAAAGTTGGCTGTACATAGAGCAGCTGCTTCAGTTAATGCAGCATTTACAAAGTTTTCAATGCATTGCAATCTGAAAAAACAAGGTGTGTTTACCTTCAACCACTCAGTCACCTCTTAGTGCTGTACTGTGGGAAGAGATGTGGAGTTGCGGCCAGGACGAGTGGCGCTGGAATATGGGGATCACAGTTTGATCCCCAGCACCAGCGGCAGATTAGCCCAGCACCATGTGACTCTGGGCAATAGCTTGCTTAATCTTCCCAACGGCCCCCAGTGCCTGGAGACCCTTACGGGTGATTGTTTGCGCTTTACAAATGTGGATTATACTCCTTTATGCTGTTCTAAGGTCTTCCTTCTCAGCCATCCAGAAACATTTTAAAATCCATTCTTGGCATGTGTCTCATTTTATGGCGATGTGAAGTTATTTTAAAATATATTTCATGGTTTCCCATTACAGATTTATTTTATGCCTGTTTGTCTATTACAGTGACTGAATAAGCCAGCATTTAGGCACAAGATAAATTGATTATCAGTGACACCATTCTATTCTATAGCAAAAGCTTGTTCTACCTTACCTTACCTTACTCTACCTTACCCTGCAGAAGAGCAAGTCAAGTTTCCTTTCCTTACTGCTCAGCAAATACATTTGTTTGAAATACTTTGTTGTGGTGGACGAGGCCAGTAAGTAAAGTTGGACTTAGTGCCTAATTTGGTTTCAACTTACGCGGAAGGGACACTCTGTGACAAATATACCAAATACAATATATAAAGCCCATCCCTGTCCCTGCAGTGCATAATTTTCCCCACCTTCTGATTACAGCAGACAGGATAATCATATCTGTATTTTATACAGGACATGCGTGACATAGTATTGTATTTATTATTCATCTTCCTCTTTGGAGTCAGGGTAAAAAGTGAAAGGCATTTGTAGAACAACAGTACCATTGGAATTAAAGATAGATAATTGTCAACTACAGTTTCCCCAGCTGCTCCGTCCATCACCACCCCCTTTTGTACCGCTTTGGCCGCCATAAGTGTGGCAGGGTATGCTCAGACTTGAGTCCCTTGCTCACTTTGCCACTGAATTCAAGCAAGCCGGGCTGAAGACGGCTGTAATGCCAGAAACCGGTCCTCGGAAGCTTGTTTCCGGTCTTCGATTGCCTTTCTGCAGTGCATACTTCTATTTAGGTTGTGTTTAGTGCCGGTCTCAGCTGGGGCTTTGCAATTATGGGAGCTGGTGGTGCTACCTGTGCCACATCCATCCGAGCAGGTTAAATAGCAATGTAAGACTCATTTGTGCCACCTTCCACATCAACTGTCTCGTTGTTGTCCTCCTCCTCATCAACCCCTTCCATAATTCAAAGGCTTTCAGCAACTTTTCTTTTCCTTTGCCTCTCCTGGCATCTTCCAGACTCTGGTGGAGTCCGCGTCAAGTCCTTATCATCATCATCAGAATTGGTACTTGAAGAAGATGGTGGAGTAGTACCCTTCCTTTTCCCTGCTGGAGGTCTGGGAGACACTGATTCTAGAAGAGTAGGTTCTTGCTCGACAAGATGCTTGACCTCCAGTTCTGCTCCAACATCAGGAAGAAGTACTATTGCTGGCTGTGGCTGCTGTATACTTTGCTCCATTTCCTAAAACAACTGGATACTACTTTTTGATAGGAACAAATCCAATTCAATGTCACTGCTCCTCAGCATCACCATGATTGCATTGGCTGCCTCACTGACAGACATGATATTCTGCTTAGGTTGGAATGATGCTGTCAATGTAAGAGTGCTGTTTTAAGCTTGTTTCCCGGAGGGACACAACATTTTCCGAAAAAGGTTTCAGCCGACATGCCACTGCTAGAATGCTGCTTCTTTACACTGATCTCTTTATTGGCAGCACCTTTGCTTAGGGCCATCTTAAAGCACTCAGTTGGCAGTGGCACTAAGCTGCACAAGCAGAAGAGATTGGAGGACTAACGAGTGATGTCATGAAACAGGCATTATATTTGGTAGTTCTGCAGATGATGTCTCTTCTTCTCTTATGCACCTAAAAGTAAGCAAGCAAGTAAAATATTTAGTGAAACGTGGCATTGCTGCAGTTTTAGGCCAGGCAAAAGTAATAATAATGTGGTTAGTTACTTAGGTAATAACCATTTTAAAATCAAACCACACCACCATACCATAAAGTATAATTGCCCATCAGGATATCACACAATAAGGAGATAGAGCTCTTTACTTTTTGTCCATATATTTTAAAGGAGACACATGTGACACTCAGAGATCTGCATGGGTACATGAAATAATAATCTTTTAAATAATGGAAGTTACTGTGTCTGTCTATGGCAGGCAATGTGGTCAAGGGAAAATTGGAAAAATAATTAAAACAATCATTTGCAATGCAATCCGTCTCAACTTTGGGTCCTTATACGTATCTAGTGATGCAGCATATTATCGCACATTAGTGCAAGGTAGATCTCCTTGACTATAAATGTATCACTGTGTAAGCACTTGTCAAAAAATCAGATGCAGCCACCTCTAAAATTCGACACCATGTGGTAGTTTGGTGGCTAATGTAATGGAAAATTGTACCCCCATGGGGAGAGTAAATCAAGCACAAAGGAGCTGTTGCCTTCCTTAAGAAGAGTGCAAAAACAACAGTTGATGGACAGAATGCAGAACAATGTCATACATTCACCCCAGTACAGAGACCTGGGCCTAAATACATCGTTTTTTTGCTCACCACACCAACCAGTTCAGACATGGCCATATGCAAATCAGCCTTGACCCTGTGCCTCATGGGAACAGTCCAGCCCGAACTGCCAAGCCATGTCTTCCCTGGACCGGAATCAAGCATCCTAGGACCGGTTTCTGGCTATCAGCCATCTTCAGCTAGGATAGCTTGACTCCAGTGGTGTGGAAAGCACGGGACTCACGTCTGAGCATACCCGTCCCACTCGGGGTGACAAATGCAAAAACAACAGTTGATGGACAGAATGCAGAACAATGTCATACATTCACCCCAGTACAGAGACCTGGGCCTAAATCAATCGTTTTTTTGCTCACCACACCAACCAGTTCAGACATGGCCATATGCAAATCAGCCTTGACCCTGTGCTTCAAGGGAACAGTCCAGCCCGAACTGCCAAGCCATGTCTTCCCTGGACCAGAATCAAGCATCCTAGGACCGGTTTCTGGCTATCAGCCATCTTCAGTCAGCATAGCTTGACTCCAGTGGTGTGGAAAGCACGGGACTCACGTCTGAGCATACCCGTCCCACTCGGGGTGACAAATGCAAAAACAACAGTTGATGGACAGAATGCAGTACAATGTCATACATTCACCCCAGTACAGAGATCTGGGCCTAAATCCATCGTTTTTTTGCTCACCACACCAACCAGTTCAGACATGGCCATATCCATCACCACCCCCTTTTGTACCGCTTTCTTAAGAAGAGCCAGCTTTAAAGGGGAACTTTTGAATGTTGGAGAAGAACAAAAACTGAAGCTGACATCTTCAAACAAGCAGCATTATGAATGCCTATTGTTGATGAGCGCGGGAGAAGCGGGCTGTTCTAACTAAGAGATTTCACATGACTTCAACAGAAGGTGATTAACCGATGCCCCTGCCTAACTTTGGAGAAATCTAGCAGCCCAAATTAAATACTTCAACAGATTGCGTGCAGACGGCCTTGTTTTGACAATCCCTTGTGTTTGCCATCTTTTGCATACCTTTCAGGACATGGCATGTTCATAATGTAGATAGGACAAGTACCGGACTAAGATGGCACCCATTTCCACAGGAGCGAGTTGTCTGTTGTTTATGTTGACCATTTGCGGAGATAGAAGGCGTGCGATATCGGAACACCCACACAGAGTCTTCCGTGAGCGTAGAGGCTACCGGGTGAAGAAGCGGATTAAGGCGAGCGTTGGTGCAGAGAGATTCGTTTCCCTTGGAGAGGTACGGGTCAGAGTAGTGTGAACTTTGAGGGAAAAACAGTCACGCTCTTCACGACTGGCTGACCCCAGGTTCTTGTCATTTTTTCTAAAGGAGCCACGAGCAGAATGGAAACGTCACGGTGACGGGTAGTAACTTCGGAAGAGTTGCTTTTCAGAAGAGGTACGGTTGCGCGCCGTTTGTTTAAAATAAGTGTATGCGTTGCTGGAGCAAGGTGATGAACAAAATTTTGTTCAAACTTGCGAAGTTAATCTCCCATAACTATAATTGAACTAATATGCTTGTGGTGAATTTACTAATCAACATAGTTTAAAGAATACATGCATCAGTACACGCGGGATGAACTAATGTGCTTTATGTTGCAAACACAAAGAAGAAATAATAAACTAACTTTGTCTATTGTCTTTGTCAGTATTAAATGCGGCTGTTTAATTAATAGCATGTGCTTATTTGTGTGCTTATGTTATGTCTTTCTGTGACAAAAGCTCAAAGGAGTTCGTGCAGATCCCAAGGGATAAGTAAATATAATGCTGCTTATTTGTGCTTCAGCTAGGTAACATAATTAACGGGAATAATTAGTAAAGGGGGTGGGTAACAGAATGGGTCTCAATTCTTTAATTAATTGATGTCTTGTGTTTGTTTAATAATAGTTTCCATAGTGAGGCCTAAAAGTGGTTCAGAAACATGGCTGACAGAACTGCAGATGCGAAAACCTGTCCAGAGCGATGCCTTGCACATGCGTAGCTGTGAAGATTCTTACTGCACAGTCATCATGAATAGAAAAGCAGTTCTTTGGATGTGTTAAATGTGCTCTCAGAGAAAAAGGCTCAAGGACAGGAACATAATGTGTCTGCCAAGGCTAGGAAGTAAATGTTTGAAACTCGTGGAAAAAGTATCTTTCCTAAGGAAGCTGGAAGACGTGGAAATGTGAGACAATAGGGCTTATGTAAAGCCTAGTCCTGGTCAAGTAACGGTCATGACCCAATGTTTTATCATGAACTGACACAGGACAGCCAATGAAAAGCTCGGATTTTTCAAAAGAATGTAAAATGTAGAAAGTTTAGCTAGAAAGAAAGGTATAAAACCTGACACTCGGAGTGGAGAAAAAACTCTCTTCTTTCCGATTCCTGATTGACGCGACATGCTGTCGGACTTTTGGCGCACGTAAGGATAGCAGACTTTAATGATTTTTCCTTTCTAGGTGAAGTGAGAAATTGACAGGGAAATAGATTCAGGGAATGGAAACTGTTATTTTGCTAATAATTCATGTTTCTGAGCTTGCTTTAAAAATATCAGTTTATTAATTCATTTCCTCATTAAAAGCTGCTTTCTTGATTGCTTATAAAATAAAGATTTTAAAACGTAAATGCTTCTTCCTTATGAAAATAAAGTTCATAAAATTAGATTTGAAATGACAAGCTGGTCTTGTTTATTCATGATCTAGTTACCATCAGTTGATTCAATCGCCTTTGTGGCCTGATTAGTGATTGATAAGTGTTTTAAAACCATGGTGAAAATAGATAAACAGCTGTTATATATAATTTTGTAAATAATATATGAGTAGTTTAGTTAATCAGACCACCTGATACAGTAGCTCAAAAATGGTCTCTTTGGTATTATGGGCCTTTATATGTGTTTCATGATTAATGGTGAATATTGTGGTGATCAGTAGTGTTATTGAGACAGTTTTTCAATAGGAGCGCTGGATCAATTTCTTGGTAGAGTTCGGTTACTATGGTAACTGACATGTTACATGGTAAATACATAGGATTGATGTTTAACCCCTTCGATGCTCATGACGGAACGGTTCCGTCATGAGCGTCGGTTGACCTGTGCTCATGACGGAACCGTTACGTCATGAGCCCGTTGGCTCATTTGAACCTTCAGCACAGCGCGAATATTTGCGCCGCGCTGAAGGTGTTAACATATGTTAAGTTTGTTAAGTTTGTTAAGTCTGGTCAGTTGTTATATGTAGTCGAAAGGTTTTTTCCGGCAGTGTGAAAATTCCTGGTTTGTGCCAACAAGAGATGTGTGACAGGTGAAGTCACACAGTGCATGTGTTCTGTTTCAAAATAGTGGTATCGCCGTATATCACAAGTGTTGTGGATGTACAGCACAAGTTTAGGGATTTTAGGTGTGTAAGGTAGAATGCATAGTGAGGATTGTCTATGAAATCGTAGCTTTCGAGTATAGGGACTTGGAGCCTGTTTTAAAACTCACTGTGAAAAGAGTAATAGAATTTATCTAAACTTGAGTAAAGGGTAAGGAAGCGTCGTCTATCTTACTGGCGAGTGAGGATTTTTTTGGGTGGGTTTAAAGCCCTACTAAAGATTTTATGTATGCAGGGATTTTCCGTGTGGATATGCGTAAATTAATTTGTAATACACGATCGAGTTAAACTCTGAATTGTCAATGTGCATTTAGAGAGAAATGAGTTTGTTATTACCTGCTAGAAGGGTAGAGTAGCCTTACTTTATCGACAAATTTAAATATTCTGTGAAAATAGCGTCGTCTATTTCACGTGAAAAGAATACTTGAATGACTGAGAAAGCTATCACTTTATTTTAGAGAAACAGACAAATGGTTTGTTTTTTGTGAAGTTATTAACAGAATTCAATTGAAGGATTTGTAAATATGGCGCTTTGAAAAAAGTTGTAAAGGAGGTGTCAGTTTAAGGAGCGGAGTGAGAGACAGAGAAGCTGCAGCGGCAGCATACGTCACAAGAGTTGCGCTGTGATTGACTAACATACGTCACAGTGCTTACGCACAGATTGGTTCACGTGACTATGGCAAGCTTACAGCTGATTGGCTCATCCTGAAAAGCAGTAATTCTATTGGTTGAGCAAAATAGTGACGCAGCTGAACCTGATTGGTTTGTTGGTGAGTTTCGCGCATGGATTGGTTGGTGTTGCGGAATAACAAGGAAGTTGTTACGATCTTTACCGAAGTAAGGGAAATTGTTTAAAAACATGGATTATTATTTCATGAAAGAGGAAAAGAAGCTTTCATGGTTTCCGAAATTGAAAAATAAACTTAAACCTGACAAGAAAATTGCAACGCGAGGTGGAATATTAATTCATAAGTACAAAACACCTGCAGCGTATATGTTTGGTGAATATGGTTATCATACTTGTCTTTGGATTGAGAATTGGATGAAGTACACTGAAAATGATGGTGTGTTGGCATGGCCAGAAGATGGATCTTTTAACATGGCAGTTTTGAAAAACTTAACAGAAAAAATGATTAAACTTGTACCAAAGCCTAGACCTACTCAATTTGAAGCACTAGCTGAATGGGAGGATGAAATGTTTGAATTACAACGAGAAAGTAGAGGAGTATCAAGAAGAGCAGGACTAGATCTTAATAGAGAAACACATGAGGATAGAATGCGTCGATGGAGAAGTGCAGACATGTGTGATGGCTTGTACCCAGTGAGACTAATTGATGAGGTAACTGGACAAAAGAGTACTCAAAAGAAAATAATATTAGTGAAGAAAGTGAGTCAGAGGATGCAGTATTAGAAGAAATTTATACTAGAAAACCGCCACCTTATCAACCATTTTGCTCATGGACGTCTCCTAGTGCCCTTCCAAGAGAAATTATTGAGGATACATCTCCTAAAACAAATCCTGATTATAGAAAAACACCTGAAAGAGTAGAAACAAGATGTAGTTCAAATTTATCGGGAGAAAATAGAAATTATGCTGAAACACCAGTCCATAGAAATGAAACCCCGGTTCAGAGAAATGTAACCCCAAATGGAAAAAAACCAGAAAGATATGAGTAATTACCAAATATCTCAGAATATAATCGTTCGAAGGATGAATTAATACAACAGTTAACTAAAAGCATGGAAGCGGTAACAGTACCTGTAACGATTGGACCTGTTCTTCCAGTATTCGATCAAAAAGAAATTAGGCAATCGGCTTTAACTGTTCCACTAAATTCAGAAATACAGAAGGTGACTGAAAAATTTTATTCAGATTTGTCTGAGTTTCATCGAGAAAAAATAATGATGCCTGACTTAACTTTTAATCAAAGTTTGACAAGTAAAACTCCATCTGGTGCAGAATCAGATTCTGGAACTCCAGAAAAGAGTCCGAATAAAATAGATTTAACACAAACCCCAGAATGTAAATTACTTGATGTTGCAAAATTGAAAGCAGATTTTGAGGAATACATAATTGGAACAATTGAAACTGACAGTTTGAAGGCATATCAGGATGATGAATTATTATTTATTTGCAAAAGCATAACTTGGAAAACGAAAAATAAATATGATCAATTAGAGGAGATGGCTGCTGAATTAGAAGTAGATTTAAGTAAGCAAAAGAATTTGCAGAAAACTTACAAGGTGGATTTCTCTGAAAATGATATTGAAAATTTGAATACCACAGGAAGAATAATTCATATAAAAGACTTAATTGTGATTTTGAGAAAATGGGGCGAATTAAGTAAATGGAGAGTGAAATGGACAAAGAAAAGAGATGAAGACAGAGCAAGTTTAGCTTTTCCTATCAGAGAAAAGAAGGAAGAAGTAGTAAATGAGTTACCAATGAGAGAAATACCGGTAGGAGGGTATGTGCATGTCCCATGGACAAGACAGGACATTTTAATGTTCACAAATGATTTTCCTCGATTAAGAGAAAAACCTGTAGAATGGTATCGACAGGTAGACAGATTTGTGAAAGTTTCAAAAGTTTTGTGGATTGATCTTGATGGATTCTTTGACATAGTTGTCCCATCAGATCTTTGGACAGAATGTAAAATTACTATAAATTGGCCTAGAGAAGAATACCCTCGACATAAAGTAACAGGTGCTCCTTCACCAGAGGTAATGAGAAAGTACGATCAGGTAATTGTGTTTTTGAAAAACAAGACTCCTCCAAAAGAGATAGACTGGGTTAAAATAGATAGAACTACCCAAGAGCCAAAAGAATCAGTGCATTCATTTTATGAAACATTACTGCTGGTTTTCAAACAATACAGTGGTTATGAAAATTTAAGTGAAAAAGACATGAGTCATTTTATATACAGATTTGTATATGGCTTGAGACCTGAAATTAGTGAAATGGTAAGAACTGGAATAGTTGGTTGGCAATCACACACAGTAGGTGAAATCTTGAGAAAAGAAAAATACTGCAGTGATGAAATAGATGCTAAACAAAAGAAGCTAAAAGAAAAAGCTATGTGGGCACAGGTAAAAGTGGCTGAACAGCAATTAGCAACTTTAGGAAATTAAAATCTTGATCAGAATCAAGGAAAATTTAAAGGTAATTATAATAAGCCAAAATTGATAGGAAATATAGAAGAGCTAAAACAGAAACTCCCATGTTTTAATTGTGGCAAAATTGGACACTGGAAGCGTGAGTGCAAGAATCCGCCCAGAAATTATTTTAAAAATACATCATTAAATCCACAGATGCAGAATGAGATAAATCAGCAGCAACAGCTACAGTGACAGGTAGTGAATCAGCAAAGTCAGATACCACAACCGCCACTTCCAAACTGTGTAAATGTGCAGAGATACAGTGCAGAAACAGGATTCACCGGAGGTGAACAGGTTAACAGATCGCCAAGAGTGAATGTGTCGAATGTGTCACAACAATATTGGTTGAAAGAAGATGGTGGGAGTGAATCTGATGATTACTTCTGACGGTGCCTGAGAGAGGAGGAAGAGTGTGTGCTTGGAGCCACTCTTGAGATAGATCAATATGGTCCATTTGTAAATGGTAAAGTGAATGATGTAGAAATTACTTTCCTAGTGGATACAGGTGCTACCCGTTCTACTGTTAGATCAGTGGAAATAGAAAACCTTCCTCTCTCTGGGGATAAAATCCAAGTAGTAGGTGTAGCTAATCAACAGATAAAAACAGATCTAACTGAACCAGTTGAAGTTGAAATAGGTAAATTTAAGGATAAGCATAGATTCATAGTTTGTGATAGCAGTCCTGTAAATCTTCTAGGCAGGGATATCCTTTGTAAGATGAATTGTGCAATATATTGCTCACCGGATGGTATTGAGCTACAAACTCCAGAAGAAGATGGCTTATACAAATTAACAATGTCAATGATTGAGGCAGAATAAAGCAAACTATTTCCTGTGTTTGATAAGAATAATCTACCTGAAGAATTAAAATACACAGTAAATGTTAAAATTTGGGATTTCACTGGAGATGAAATAGGTTCGATGAAAAATGTAGACCCAGTAAAAATATCAGTAAAACAAGGAGTAGATTATCCAAACATTCCTCAGTATAAAATGAGAGCAGAAGTGATTGAAGGAGTTATTCCTGAAATAGACAAATTCATTAAACAAGGTGTTCTAAAAGAAATTGAGAGTAGTCCATGTAATTCACCGATTATGGGGATTAAAAAGCCAAATGAAACTTTCAGAATTGTTCAAGACCTGAGAAAGGTTAATAAAATTGTTATTCCATATTGCCCAGTTGTACCGAACCCAGCGGTAATTTTATATCAGATTCCGCATGATGCAGTATGGTACACGGTTATTGATTTATGTAATGCATTCTTTACTGTTCCATTGCATCCAGAAAGCCAGCAAATTTTTGCGTTCCGGTTCAAAGAGCGTATTCTAGCATGGTGTCGAATCCCTCAAGGGTACACCGAAAGTCCATCTATTTTTAATCAGTTGCTAAAGAAGTCATTGGAAAATCTATATTTACCTGGAAAATCTACGTTAGTGCAGTATATTGATGATCTCCTTGTGGGTGCAAAAACAAGAGATAATTGTGTCACAGATACCATTACTCTTTTAAATCAACTGGCAGATGAGGGACATAAAGTATCTCCTGCAAAATTACAGTTTTGCAAACAAGAAGTAAAATATCTTGGTCACAGAATTGCAAAGGGAGTCAGACAAGTGACAACAGAAAGAATAAAACTGATTCAAGCAATGCAACCTCCAAAAACACAGAGACAGGTTAGAATGTTTCTAGGAATGGTTGGTAATTGTCGCCAATGGATTAGTGGAATTTCAGTAATTGCAAAACCACTGCAGGGACTGACAAAAGCAGACATAAAAGACCCGATTAGCCTAACAGAAACTGAGTTAGAAGCTTTTGAACGGTTAAAAAGAAGTTTGTGTGAAGCTCCAGCATTAAGAATGCCTGACTATGAAAAAGAGTTTGAGTTGTATTGCAGTGAAAGAGAAGGATGTGCATTATCAGTTCTGATTCAGAGACATGGAAGAATGAGAAAGCCAATAGCATTTTTCTCAGCTGTTCTTGACCCTGTTCTTGACCCTGTTGCAAAAGCATTACCAGGTTGCTTAAAAGCAGTAGCTGCAACCAGTGTAAGTTTGGAACAATGTGAAGGAATAATAATGGGATTTCCTGTAAAAGTATATGTACCACACTCAGTTGATATTCTCCTCACAAGAAGCAGAACACAACATTTGACAAACAGTAGGCTAACAAAATATGAAAAGGTTATGCTTGGTTCAGACAATGTTTCAATTGCGAGATGCGTGAATTTAAATCCTTCCACATTATTACCTGACACTACTGAAACAGAAATCAGAGATGAGGTTGATCATGAATGCCTGGATGTATTAGAATATTGCACTAAACCCAGACAGGACATAAAAGATGTCCCATTAGCTGAATCATATTATGTTTATTTTGTTGATGGTTCATGCTTAAGAACAGATGAAGGCGTTCTGAATGCAGCATATTCAGTGTGTACAGTTGTAGATGTAATTGAAGCCTCCTGTCTCAAAGGAATTCGTTCATCTCAAATAGCAGAATTGATTGCTTTGATTCGTGCATGTGAATTGGGAAAAGAGCAAAAAATTACCATAGCTCTGGTCTCAAAGAGGTTATTTAACTTCTGCGGGATCACCAATCAGAAATGCAGAATTGATTAAAAGACTAATCGATGGAATTCAATTGCCAGAAAAAATTGCAGTTGTAAAGTGTACAGCACATAAAAAGGGTGAGGATTACATAACAAAAGGAAATTCATATGCTGACACAATAGCAAAATTCTGTGCAAAAAATAATGTATCAATTAATCGGGAAAAAGCTAATGAACATGTTTTGAACTCACTTATGCTAACATCTGTAGTTGAGACTTGGCAGAGAGTAAAACAGTTGCAAGATGAGGCAGATGATGAAGAGAAAAACACATGGTTAAAAGCACGATGCAGACAGAGAGAAGAAGATGAAGTTTGGGTTTACAAAGATGACAGACCAGTAATGCCAGACAGTATAGTTTCTGACATGGCACGCATGTATCATGGTCCAGGACATATTGGCAGAGATTCAATGATTAGGTTATTTAGACAAACATGGTATAATCCAAAATTCAGAATAATTGCAGAATCCCTTTGTCAGAGGTGTCTTATATGCCAACAGATCAACCCAAACAGAAAAACTGTTGTGAGCATGGGAACCATAGGATGGGAGGGTGGTCCATTTACCAGATTACAGCTTGACTTTATTGACATGCCACCTCACAACAAACTCAGATATGTCTTGGTGATAGTCTGTTTGTTTTCAAGATGGGTAGAAGCATTCCCAACACGCCACAATGATTCAATTACTGTGGCAACATTGCTTTTGAGAGAAATGTAAATGTAAATGTAGTATACTTGTAAAGCGCACAGCTGCCCCAGCAACGGGGCGTCCCGGCGCTGTATAACTCTGGGGAACCCGTCCTGGCTTTCCCTGTGGGATGGTCCCTTGCTGGGAGTCCCCAAGGTGGAGCCAGGCATCCCCGGAATTGGTGGGGCCGTTGTGGAGATTAGGCAAGCTAATGCCCAGAGTTGCCGAGTGGGATCCCTGATTAGAGTAAGCACCGAAGCGAGAATTATCGAGTCCACTGACCAAGGTCCACGACCCTGCCGCGTCGGGAATCGAACCCTGGTCCCGAGCCGACTTCTGCTCTCGGGTCTGCTGCCTCTAACCAGTGAGCCACACTACTCCACATGTAGTGTGGTATGGATTTCCTGTGACGGTCGAGACAGATCGTGGCACACATTTTGAAAACAGATTGCTACAATTGGTTTGTGAGGCACTGGATATAAAACAACAGTTACACTGTGCTTACAGACCAGAAGCATCAGTTGTTGTTAAGCAAGTGAATGGTACAATAAAAAACAGAATAGCAAAGATGTGCTTAGCAACAGAAATGAAGTGGACAGATGCACTTCCACTTGTTTTAATGTCCTTGAGAAGAATTCCAGATAGAAAAACAGGTTTGCGCCCTCATGAGATACTTATGGGTAGGGTCATGAGGCAAGCATTTGTTCCAGTTGATAAACTGTTGAGCATTAATGATAGCATCATAATGGATTACTGTAAAAATCTATCTGATGTGGTGACTTCTGTGTTCCATCAGGTGAGAACTGAAGTAATTACAAAAGAGTCGAAGGTCGAAGAAATTGTGTTAGCTGGAAAACACATTGATGTATGACATAAGGTCAAAGAAAAGTTGTTAGAAAATAAAATTATTTGTTTAAAAAAAAACAGAGTGGAGTATATTCAGTAAGTTTTTAATTTTTATTTTTATTTTTAGGGTTCTTGTTTGTAAGAAAAGATGCCTTCTTATAATAATAATTCGAGATGTTCAATTTTCAAAAGATGTTGCAAACGTCTTCAATATGTGTAATCTTGATAGTTTTAGTTTGGTTAATTTTAGCTGTCATTTTTCCTTTTGGAATAGATAAAGAGTTGTATAAAACTAACATGACTAGTAAAGTTGTAGTTAATCATGATAAAGTTGATAAGACTAATAAAATCATTGAACACAAACCAGAAATTCATCAAGATAGATCTGTAGGGGATTTTTCTATTAATACTTTTTCAAGACTTTTATCTGAATATGTTAAGGTGATGGACGCAAAAGATTGCTACATTTGTGTAAAATTACCTACTTCTGTGTCTGAAGGTGTCATATATAATATGCTTCCTCTTACTTATGGCATTACATGTAGTGTAATAGTTTGTTTTATCAAACTGGACACTTGGAGTATTACTATTCAAATTACGGTGACATTTTTGCAAATTTAAAAGTTGTAGATAGCTTGAATAAAGTGAAGTATGCTAAATAGATGAGGGAATTTTTCCTAGTAAGTAGTGAACTTACTTATGAGTATGCTTTTAGAAATAATTTAACATGTAAATTGAGAACGGAAGAGAAGACGTTCTTAAATATGGTGGAAGAGAGAAGGGCAATTTACAAGCGAAATGAGATGATGAAACATACTAAGGGGCTCATTAGGATGGCAGTTTTCCCGCATCCTCCGGGGTGGCGGAAGCCACCGCTGGCCCGGAGGATGCGGGAAAACCGCCGTGGAGGCACAAAAGACCCATCGCCAAATTAAGATGGCGGTGGGTCTCAAAATCGGTCTGCAGCTTTTCCGCCGCAGTCGCCTTCCGAAGTCAGTGGAAAAGCACCGCCAGCCATATTAGGATGGCGGAAAACAGATGCCTTCTGCCGTGGAAAGGCATACAGTGATTTCTTTGGGGGCCCATAGCGGGCCCCCAGGGTGATTGTGTGGGTCTGGGGTGCACATGGAGGTACCTATGGTACCCCCCTGCATTTGCGTGCACGAAGCGGCAGGCACCGCGCGGTGCCTGCTGCTTTGTGCATGCAAATGCTAAGCATGCATATTTAACCGTGCGGCGGGTGCTGCTTGAAGCAGCACCCGCCGCAATGTTAAATATTGAGGATGTGACCGCCAGGCTGGCGGTCACATCCTAATTGCACTGGAAGGACCGCCGCGGCCCCTGCGGACGGTCCCACCTCCTCTAGGGTGGCGGATGGACGCAAGTCCGTCCGCCATCCTAATGAGCCCCTTAGTCTAAATTTTGGCAAATGGAAGATGAAAAGCTTAATGGTAAAAATGAAAATGTTGCAATTCACATAGATACACCTGTTAGTGGAAAATTCTGTATAAGAAGAGATGATACTTTGTTTGATAATTATTTTGTTGATGCAAGTCAATGTGAAGACACTTATGGTATTTTAGGAGGTTTGGGATTTAAAGGAGGCAAAGATCCAATTTTTCCTGGAATTTATTTTGTTTGTGGGAGCTAAGCTTATTACAATCTCCCAGATCACTGGTATGGGACATGTTATGTAGGTTTAGTTTTTCTCAAAATTTTTCATGTAGATAGAAATGCAAAAGGTTCATTTGAAATTAGCAATCATCTGAATAGATTTAGAAGGGAAAGTATTTCAGAAATAATGGGAGATATATTTGGTGCATTAATACCTATGGTTGGCATAACCCTGAATGCAAGTAAAAACAGAAGAATGTCTACAATTGTTGATAGATTGTCAACTGATACTGCAAGTGGATTTCAATTAGTAAATACAGAACTTATTGCTATGAGAACTATGGTGATGCAAAATCGTCTTGCTTTAGACATTTTGCTAGCAAAAGAGGGTGGAGTCTGTGGAATTTTGCATGTCCAACATTGTTGTACTTATATACCAGACAAGAGTCAGAATATAGAAATGTACATTAAGGAACATTACTGAATTACATGACGAAGTAGAACCTTTAGAAGACGATAGTTTTTCAGAACGTTTAAGTAAAAGATTTGCAGCTATTAAACACTGGTTCCAAGAAATTGGTAGTTCAATTATAGGTAAAATAGTTTTTCCTTTAATAGTCATAGCTATAGTGATACTTTTGTTAAAAACTAGTTGCATGATACACAAGAGAAGAAAATATGTAGTAGAAAAGAAAAGAATTTGCAAACTTAGAAAGGAGAAAGAAAAAGAAATAGAATTAGAAGACTTTCGGAGAACTCAATATGAAAAATGCAGAAAAACAGATGAATCTAAAGTTTAGAAATACTAATTTTAAGAAAGTCCAAAACATGTTCACGGGTTGAAAATTTATAAATTTTGGGTATTGTTTGGTGATTTTAAAATCACCAGATGAGGGAGCTGATGGAGCAAGCTGATGAACAAAATTTTGTTCAAACTTGCGAAGTTAATCTCCCATAACTATAATTGAACTAATATGCTTGTGGTGAATTTACTAATCAACATAGTTTAAAGAATGCATGCATCAGTACACGCGGGATGAACTAATGTGCTTTATGTTGCAAACACAAAGAAGAAATAATAAACTAACTTTGTCTATTGTCTTTGTCAGTATTAAATGCGGCTGTTTAATTAATAGCATGTGCTTATTTGCGTGCTTATGTTATGTCTTTCTGTGACAAAAGCTCGAGGACTTCGTGCAGATCCCAAGGGAGAAGTAAATATAATGCTGCTTATTTGTGCTTCAGCTAGGTAACATAATTAACGGGAATAATTAGTAAAGGGCGTGGGTAACAGAATGGGTCTCAATTCTTTAATTAATTGATGTCTTGTGTTTGTTTAATAATAGTTTCCGAAGTGAGGCCTAAAAGTGGTTCAGAAACATGGCTGACAGAACTGCAAATAAGAAAACCTGTCCAGAGCGATGCCTTGCACATGCGTAGCTGTGAAGATTCTTACTGCACAGTCATCATGAATAGAAAAGCAGTTCTTTGGATGTGTTAAATGTGCTCTCGGAGAAAAAGGCTCAAGGACAGGAACATAATGTGTCTGCCAAGGCTAGGAAGTAAATGTTTGAAACTCGTGGAAAAAGTATCTTTCCTAAGGAAGCTAGAAGACGTGGAAATGAGAGACAGTAGGGCTTATGTAAAGCCTGGTCCTGGTCAAGTAACGGACTTGACCTAATGTTTTATCATGGACTGACACAGGATAGCCAATGGAAAGCTCGGAATTGTTCAAAAGAATGTAAAATGTAGAAAGTTTAGCTAGAAAGAAAGGTAGTTCAAGTTCAAGTTCGGAGATTTGTATAGTGCACTACTCACCCATAGGGTCTCAAGGCGCTTGTGGGAGGGGGAGCATTATTTATCGAATAGCCAGGTTTTAAGTTCCTTTCTGAAGGAAATGTGGTTCAGTGTGAGGCGGAGGTGAGTGGGGAGAGAGTTCCAGGTCTTGGCCGCCAGGTAGGAGAAGGATCTTCCTCCCATGGTGGATCTGTGGATGCGCGGAACTGCGGCAAGCGCTTGGTTGGAGGATCTTAGTTGGCGGGTGGGTGTGTAGAAGGACAGTCGTGTGTTGAGGCATTCAGGTCCTAGTTTGTAGAGGGCCTTGTGAGTGTGGGTGAGGAGACGGAACTTTATTCTCTCGTTGACAGGAAGCCAGTGGAGGTCTTTCAGGTGGCCGGTAATGTGAGCTTGGCGAGGGATGTCCAATATGAGTCTGGCCGATGCATTTTGGATGCGTTGGAGTTTTTTCTGTAATTTGGCTGTGGTTCCGGCGTATAGGGTGTTTCCATAATCCAGTCGGCTAGTGACCAGTGCGTGGGTGACCGTCTTTCTTGTTTCAGTGGGGATCCAACGGAAGATTTTTTTGAGCATACGGAGTACGTTGAAGCAAGAGGATGAGACGGAGTTAACTTGTTTGGTCATCGAGAGGGAGGAGTCTAGGATGAAGCCCAGGTTGCGTGCGTGGTCTGTGGGTATGGGTGCTAAACCCAGGGCCGATGGCCACCAAGAGTCGTCCCATGCAGAGGGTGAAGATCCTAGGATGAGAACTTCCGTTTTGTCTGAGTTTAGTTTTAGGCGGCTGTTTTTCATCCATTCGGCTACTTCTTTCATGCCTTCTTCATGAAGATTGGTTTTGGCGGTGTTAGGGTCTTTGGTGAGGGAAAGGATCAGCTGGGTGTCGTCAGCGTAAGAGATGATGTTGAGGTTGTGTTGTCGCGCGATGGATGCGAGGGGACTCATGTACACGTTGAAGAGGGTGGGACTGAGTGATGATCCATGTGGGACTCCACAGATCACTTCGGTGGCTTCTGATTTGAAAGGGGGGAGTCGGACTCTCTGGGTTCTCCCGGCGAGGAACGAGATGATCCAATCCAATGCTTTTCCTTGTATTCCGACGTTGCTGAGGCGTTGTATGAGGGTGCTATGACAGACTGTGTCGAAGGCGGCGGAGAGGTCGAGTAGGATGAGGGCAGCTGTTTCTCCGTTGTCCAGTAGCATTCGGATGGCATCTGTTGCTGCAATGAGGGTGGTTTCGGTGCTGTGTTTGGCTCGAAAGCCGGACTGTGAGGGATCGAGGGAGTTGTTGGATTCAAGGAAGGCGGCGAGCTGGCTATTGACGGCTTTCTCAATGACTTTGGTTGGGAAAGGGAGGAGGGAGATGGGGCGGTAGTTCTTAAGTTCAGAGGGGTCAGCTGTGGGCTTCTTCAGGAGGGCAGTGAGTTCGGCGTGTTTCCAGCTTTCTGGGAAGGTAGCGGAGTTGAAGGAGCAGTTGATGACATCAAGGAGATGGGGTGCGATGATGGAGTCTGCTTTGTTGAAGATGTGGTGGGGACAGGGGTCGGTTGGCGATCCTGAGTGGATGGAGTTCATCAGGCGGATGGTGTCTTCAGTGGTGATTGGGTTCCAGGCGTTAAGGTTGTTAGAGATCGGTTTAGTTTTGGAGGTGGGTGGGGTGGGCTGTTCTTTCGAAGTGTTCTTAAAGCTGTTATGTATGTCGGCGATTTTGTTGTAGAAGAAGCAGGATAATGAGTAGCAGAGGTCTTGGGAGGGAGTAATGTCGTTTGAGGCTGCGGTGGGGTTGGTAAATTCTTTAACAATGTTGAATAGTTCCTTGCTGTTATGGGCGTTGTTGTTTAATCGATCCTTGAGTGCTGATTTCTTGGTGGCGCGGATCAATTGGTGGTGTTTGCGGGTGGCTGCCTTGAAGGTGGTCAGGTTGTCAGTGGTTGGGTTTTTTCTCCATGTTTTTTCTAGAGTGCGGCATAGTTTCTTGGAGTTCTTAAGGTCATCGTTGAACCAGGGGGCCTTTTTGCTATCTTGTTTGATCTGGTGGTTTCTTAGGGGTGCTAATTTGTCAGCGCTGTGAGTGATCCATTGTTTGAGTTTGGCAGCTTCGTTTGGGTCTGATGAGAGGGCTGGAGGGTTTTGGTTGAGCGATGTGATGAGTTGGTCGGTGGTGATTTTGTTCCAGTTTCTTCGAGGAATAGGTTGTGGGGGGTTGTGAGTCAAGGTAGTTTTGTAGCTGAAGTGAACACAGCTGTGGTCCGTCCAATGGAGAGCTGTGGTATGGTTGAAGGAGATGTGTTTGCTGGAGGTGAAGAAAGGGTCGAGCGTGTGTCCGGCAAGGTGGGTGGGGGTGTCAACAAGTTGTTTGAGTCCGAGATTGGCCATGTTGTCCAAAAGGGTGGTGGTGTTGTGGTCGTTTTTCTTTTCCAGGTGGAAGTTGAAGTCTCCCAGTAGAATGTAGTTCTCGGATGGGAGGGCATGTGGGCTGATGAAGTCAGTGATGTCTTCGCAGAATTGTTTACGGGTTCCTGGTGGTCTGTAGATGAGGGTGCCTCTAAGTGTGGTCCTGGGGTCGGTGTGGATCTGGAAGTGGAGGTGTTCGGCGGATGCAAGGTAGTCGTCGAAGCTGGTCGTGATTCTGATGGTGTTTTTATGAAATATGGCGATGCCGCCTCCTGTTTGGTTGGCACGGTCTTTTCGGATGATCTTGTACGCGTCTGGGATGGCTATGGTGATGTCCGGTGCCGATGATGCGTTCATCCAGGTTTCTGTGAGGAAGGCGATGTCCGGTGACGCAGTGTTGAGTAGGTCCCAAAGGTATAAAACCTGACACTTGGAGTGGAGAAAAAACTCTCTTCTTTCCGATTCCTGATTGACGCGACATGCTGTCGGACTTTTGGCGCACGTAAGGATAGCAGACTTTAATGATTTTTCCTTTCTAGGTGAAGTGAGAAATTGACAGGGAAATAGATTTAGGGAATGGAAACTGTTATTTTGCTAATAATTCATGTTTCTGAGCTTGCTTTAAAAATGTCAGTTTATTAATTCATTTCCTCATTAAAAGCTGCTTTCTTGATTGCTTATAAAATAAAGATTTTAAAACGTAAATGCTTATTCCTTATGAAAATAAAGTTCATAAAATTAGATTTGAAATGACAAGCTGGTCTTGTTTATTCATGATCTAGTTACCATCAGTTGATTCAATCGCCTTATTGGCCTGATTAATGATTGATAAGTGTATTAAAACCATGGTGAAAATAGATAAACAGCTGTTATATATAATTTTGTAAATAATATATGAGTAGTTTAGTTAATCAGACCACCTGATTCAGTAGCTCAAAAATTGTCTCTTTGGTATTATGGGCCTTTATATGTGTTTCATGATTAATGGTGAATATTGTGGTGATCAGTAGTGTTATTGAGACAGTTTTTCAATAGGAGCGCTGGATCACATGAATGAATGGTTTTTTACCACAGCCCTCCTATGAGCATCCTCCTCATAGCTTTTTGAAATTCCCATGAAGGTCGTGAAGAACCAGAGTCGGAACACACTGGGCAGAGTGGATAGCGAGGTGGACCGATAAAAAGAGGAGGTGAGCATAATGTTCGAGTTTTCCAAGGGTAGTTAGAGGGTTGCTTATAGGTCATTTGCGTGAACTGAAGCCAGGTTTTTGTTCAGTTTCTTCAAAAGGCTGTGACCGAACGTATGTTACATGTTGAAATCTTGTGGCAACACACGAGCACTTTCTGGATGGGTGAAGGGCTTCATAAATCATTAAACTTTCATTTCTTGGGCAGTTATCTGAACATGGTGGTGTTTTGAAGGTGTAACATGGCAGTAATTTCGTTTCCTTGCTAGGCTGTTTTTTGGGAAGTTCTTTTATGAGTTCTTGACAAAATGTGATTTTCATGTAAATTTTATGTATATGTTCAGTTTTCAGGCCCCTGAAGAGGATCCAACTAGGGCTCGAAATGCATTGGGTGGGCAAGCTTTGAAGACATCGAGGAAATGTCATGAAAAAATATGTTTGCATGATTGATAATTTGTTTTGAAAATTAATCCTGATCCTTATGTTTTTTACCTAATTGTGTTGAACCAAATATGAAGAAACTATAAATGTGCTTGCAACTTAAAATGGTTCCTTATTGATGATGCGTGTTATTTTGGAGATCATTTTAAGAGTATGATTATGTAAAGGTGAACTAAAGCTAGTAAAGTTTGAGTTGTATAACACGTGAGTTACAGTGCACAGAGGGCAAGAGCCATGTTCTCTTGATTAAGAAGATGTTCATAATGTACCAAGAGTTACTTTACATTACACACATACAGCCTTATTCATCAACGGGCCGTTTTGCGAGCCCCTAATAGCGATTCATAGCGAATCGCTATTAAGGACTCGCAAAACGGTATTCATGTAGGAATTGCTAAATAAATAGCGATTCCTACACATTCCTTATTTGCGAGTAGCAAATTGCTAATCGCAAATAAGGAGAGGTCTGACCTCTCGGTAAATAGTGGCCCAAAATTGCATTTTCGCAATTTTAAAATGCTTCATGAATTGCATTTAAGGAATCTCAAATAGAGATTCCTTAAATTCAATTCTTCGCAAATGTGCGAATTCTTAAATAGCGAAGTTTGCATTTGGGATGATGAATCCCAAATGCAAAAATTGCACTCGCAAAAGGCAAGATTCTGAGAATCTTGCCCTTTGCGAGTGCAATTTAGCTTCATGAATCAGGCTAATAGAGAATATAGTTAAACACATAGATTTAACCTTTTTGAATTGCGTAAGTATAATTGACATAACCTTGAAAAGGGTTAGTGCATCGACCCCTAAAGGCTTCATGTCCTAACATCAACAGGAAATGTAAATGTATGCAAAGGTGTATGTTAAGCAGTTTACAAGGGGAGTCCTGAGATGTGTTTTTAGATTGTTACAATGGAGAATAGCATTCATGAGAGGCAAAACGTATTCACTGCTTAATTTGAGGTGGTGATTGGCAATTAATTTTCCACAACAAACTTTGATTTAGTGGAAGCGAGAGAAAAACGATCTTGGGAGCAAAGATGGCGATCACCTAGACTCACTGCCCACTCACGCCACTCTTCTCGCTGCACAGTGACTGACTGGACAATTGGTTGCAGCTGGAGGCTGTGAGTTGCACGCAGATGATTCACCGAAATGGGGGTGGCTGGCTGCTCCACTATTTTTTCGTATCGTCCATGATTTAGTCAAAATGCAACATAGATAGATAGATACCCCACACACTTATCTGATCATAATCCGCTCGTACTGGAACTGACAGGGATGGGGACAGGTTCAGGCCTACCAACTTGGACCTTTGAGAGGGCATTGCTTCTTGATGAAAATTACAAGAAACACATGAGGGATTGGATTCCGGGATGCCTGAGGGTACATACAGGTACAGCCTCCCTAGTCAACGTCTGGGATTCTCTTAAAGCTGGCATTCATGGGGAGACCGTCCGATTTTCTTTAAACAAAGGGATAGAAGATAAACAAAAGCTACTGGACTCCACCTAAGACTTGTTCGAATGGAATTAAAACGTGTAGCTGCTGTACAGATAGGGGAGCGGGTAGGCGAGGCACAAATGAAGGTCAATAGCTAAAGCAGCGGTTATTGACGTCATTATGAAAAAATCATTCAATAGGGCTGCACTCCATCAATAAAGGGTTAATGAAAATAATGAGAAAATAGGTCATCAATTGGCAGTATCAACCTGACACGAGTATGTACGTAGGAAGATTACTAACATCAGGTAACCTGACATGGGTATTGTCACTGAACCTAAAAAGCTTCAAACAGCCTTTCAGAAATATTGCCAAATCTCTATTCTGAGGAACCCGAGAGGCTGGACCCTAAGTGACTTGACTCAATTAATAACTATTTAAGTCTAATGCCCACAACTGTATTGACTGAGAAAGATAAAGAGGACTTAGAAGAGCCTCTGGGAATAGACAAGGTACTTCTGGCACTCTCAAGCTTATTGGACGGGAAAGCAGCAGGGCCAGACCTAACTCTTTACCCAAACTTTTGAGGGGGCTATTCCACCACAGTCATGGGCAGAAGCTAAAATAGTTGTTTTTCCCAAGAAGAATAAACCTGTGCAAGAGTTAGGCTCCTAACTCCCTATTACTTTGATTAACTTCAATGGAAAAGCATATTCAAAAGTACTGGCATCACGTTTGTCCAGAGAAATTGACAAAATAGCAGTTACTTACCAACACAGATTTATTCTCAGAGGGGGGACTATCGACCACATCAGAAGGATAATATCCTTATTTGACATGGGAGAGGTAACATGAGACCCTAAGGCAGCAATCATGCTTGACGAGAGAAAGCTTTCAATAGGGTCTACTGGCACTTTTTATGGCTCACTATGCAGAGGAAGGGCATCGGCCCAAATTTCATCAGGACAGTCCGGTCTTTGTATACAAATCCTGTAGTCCTGTAATCCCAGAGTCAGTATAAACGAGGAATCGTCTGGACCCCTGCGCATTACAAGAGGGACGCTGCAGGGCTTCCCCTGCTCTCCACTGCTTTTTGCACTGTATGTAGGCCCCTTTCTCCATAACCTGGAAGATAACCCAAATATACCCCCAGTTGTAATGCAGGGTCACTGTACTTCTGCTCTGGCATTCGCCGATGACGTGGCGGTACTCACTCCGGCTCCTAATCTAGCCATAAAAAGCATAGAGGTACTCCCTGAACAGGGGGAAAACGCATATAGTTATTAACAAACATGTCTCAACAAGGGACAGTAGGGTGGTCGAGAGTGCTAACTATCTAAGGGTAATAATTAAGGCGGACTTGGACACTATAGTGGATGAAAATTTAACATCTGGCGTGGCAAAAATTGAGCTTAATCTGAGAAGGCTGGATACCCTGCATTTAACATTGGTAGGCTGGACGAAACTTAATTAAAATGGTTTATTTCCCCACATTACTGTATCTGATGAGAGTCATCCCCCTTCTACTTCCTAACTACTGGTTTAAAACATTTGAAAATATATTCTCTCAATTTACATGGGCCTACTCGAAACCTAGAAGATCGGGCAAATGGTTGACCTTCCCCATAGAACACAGAGGGTTGGCTTTACCTAATCTAAAGCTATAATATTGAGAATCGACGCTCGCATATTTTTTGATCTTGCTGAAAGATTCCCCCAGTGATGATTCACCACTGTATCCCTCAAAGTATCAATTGTTGATTGGCGTTGATGCATGGGGATGTATATGGCATCAGCTAGAAAAGGTATACTCTAAAAGGGTTAGATTTAAGACTCTCATGACAGCCTACAATATTTGGGTACTAATTTGTTGACTTCTGGGACTAGGTAGGCTCAATTTTTATACTCCCCTCCAGAATAACCCACACCAGCCAGTGATATTTTTGGATACATACATGGTTAGATGGTTGAGGTCTGGGACCACAAAAATAGGGATGCTTTCATTCAGCCTTAGCCTTTGTCACGTACGATGAACTTAAGACAAAGTATAATCTCACACATACAGAGTTTTTTTAATTCCTCCAGATAGGGGAGTTTTTTTTACAGAAGGAAGGAGGTGGGACAGGGACAATGGTAATAAATGAATTCATGGAGAAGTTAAGCAATAGAGCACCCACTAGTGTCGGGCCTTTACTGTCTATTAAATGAGATGATGAAGGATGACATAGAAAAATACTCAGAAAGGTGGCCAGCTAAACTTGGATTTACAGGTATCCTGCTCCATCATGCTTTTTCCACCTCACAGCATTGATGTCATCAAAATTACAGGTCTAATTTTATAAAACCATTTTTTTCTTATACTATACTCCATACCGCATATCAAAGTGGGATAGAGGGAAAGGAACTCATTGCCCACATTGTAGCCTTCACAAAGCAGACATACAGCCTGATTCATGAAGCTAAATTGCACTCGCAAAGGGCAAGATTCTCAGAATCTTGCCTTTTGCGAGTGCAATTTTGGCATTTGGGATTCACAATCCCAAATGCAAAAATCGCTAATGAAGAATTAGCTAATATGCGAGAATGAGCATTTAAGGAATCTCTATTAGAGATTCCTTAAATGCTATTCATGACACTTTCAAAAATTGCGATTTTGCAAATTTGGGCCGCTATTTACCGAGAGGTCAGACCTCTCGGTAAATAGCAAAAACTTAGAAAAATGCTTTTAAAAGCATTTTTCTAAGTTGCATGTTGCACACACACATGTCCTTTGGACATGTGTGTGCGCAACACGTGTTCAAATGTGCATTTTAGGGGTGCTACAGGGTGTCCTTTGGACACCCCTGGCACCCTTAAAATCGCTATCTTATTTGCGAGTAGTAAATTGCTACTCACAAATAAGGGATATTCCCCATTCATTCCTATGGGCCTTTTGGCCCATAGGAATGAATGGGGAGTTATTCCTTTTTTTGCGAGTAGCAATTTTCTACTCGCAAATAGAGAACATGTAGGAATCGCTATTTATTTAGCAATTCCTACATGAATACCGTTTTGCGTGTCCTCAATAGCGAGTCGCTATGATTCGCTATTAGGGCCACGCAAAACGGCCCGTACATGAATCAGGCTGATAGTTCATATGTTCGCAACCTTTGAGACTCTTTCAACGATTATTAATCAGATGGGGGAATTCTTTAGAGATAAACTAGGACTGGATATAGAAATGTCACCAACCTAAATCTTAATGGGCATCCAAGAGGAATGGAGTATTAATGAGGGAAGAGAATTATTATGTATTTTAATGGCTATTTTCAGGATTTGCGTACTACTGCTTGGCTGGATCCAGGTTCTCCTGTGTTTCAACAGTGGCTGGCCCGATTGCTGTCTACCTATAATCTGGAAAAATCATCTATGCTTTGAAAGGTGTCAGGGCACGGACACTGGGGTTTAAAATATGGTAGCATTTGTCCAACTGGGTTGATCAAATAAGGGATAATTGCACAATCACTTTATAGGATCGATCGCACATAATAAGCAAATAATCTTCTTCTTTTACGTCCTGTGGCTTACTCGACCATGAAGCCGAATTCTGATGATTTTTTCTTTTCAACTTGCACATGCACTTTATAGAATGCACTGAATCTGATATATTATATGAAGAACACAGATATTTATCTTTTTGCTCTCTGTGTATAACTGTTATAGACTGTGTCATTAGTGGAACCCGGGCTTTTCTTCTTTTTTTCATATGTATGTAACTTCACTGTGGGAGGATGGCAGGGGAGGTGGGGGTGGGGGGTTTAAAGGGACACAAATAGGAATGTTCATCGAGAGATTTTTTCTATCTACAAGTTTATACATGCAAATAAAACATTTCTTTGCAAATAAAAATGGGAAAGAGAAAGACAGAATAACACTGACAGAGGACGAAAGCAAAGATGAAAAATACAGCCTGATTCATCAAGCTAAATTGCACTTGCAAAGGGCAAGATTCTCACAATCTTGCCTTTTGCGAGTGCAATTTTTGCATTTGGGATTCATCATCCCAAATGCAAAATTCGCTATTAAAGAATTCGCACATTTGCGAAGAATTGCATTTAAGGAATCTCTATTTGAGATTCCTTAAATGCAATTCATGAATCATTTTAAAATTGCGAAATTGCAATTTTGGGCCGCTATTTACCGAGAGGTCAGACCTCGTGGTAAATAGCAAAAACTTAGAAAAATGCATTTAAATGCATTTTTTTAAGTTGCATGTTACACACACACATGTCCTTTGGACATGTGTGTGCGCAACACCAATGTAGATTACATTTCAGGAGTGCTACAGGGTGTCCTTTGGACACCCCTGCACCCTTGAAATCGCATCCTTATTTGCGATTAGCTAATTGCTAATCGCAAATAAGGAATAACTCCCTATTCATTCCTATGGGCCTGTAGGCCCATAGGAATGCATGGGGAGTTATTCCTTATTTGCGATTAGCAATTTGCTAATCGCAAATAAAGAACATGTAGGAATCGTAATATTTTTTGCAATTCTTACATGAATCCCGTTTTGCAAGTCCTTAATAGCGATTCCTTATGAATCGCTATTAGGGGCTCTTAAAACGGGAGAATGATGAATCAGGCTGTTAGTTTGCTAGAGTGAGATAAAGAGGCAGTGTGTAGTGATGGATTAAAGAGGCATGAGATGGAATCAAGTCTATGCAGCATTGGCATCTGGTACACCAACCTTTGATTGAACTTTGAGGAATAACACAGGATCTGAAAATGTTAACTCTGTTGGTACCTAGTGCTGGTAATAAAGCCACAACTCCGTCTTTACTTTTGGTGGGTGTTTAGTGCTGTTACATTTCTTGACTGCCGGCCTAATGCTATTTTAAAGAATGAAGGAAGAGACGCCGATCGAGTGATATGTGTTTAGAAGAGGCAGCATTTTAGTGTGTGCAACCAGTCATTTTATAGGCTTACTTTAGCGTAACGTTCACACTCTGGTGAAATGCTGCTTGCTAGACCTGGCACCATTGGCGTGGGGTTCCCTTCCATTTTACCTGTTGCCTCATGTGTTTTTGCTGGTGTTAGATACTTTGGGCACTGCTGTCCAGTGCCACAGTGCAAGTGCTCCCTACTGCAAATTATTATATTGATTAGTGATTCCATGATTGGCTTGTTTGGTTTACTTGTCAGACCTTAGTACAGTGCACTGAGTGTGCCCGGGGCGTGTAAATCCAAGTGCTGCTGGTGGGCTTGCAGCACTGGTTTTGCCACCCACAGAAGCAGCCTTGTAAAATGTGTCTAAGGTCTGCCATTGCAGAGGCTGCATGCAGTCTGGTACTGTCATGCTGACTGGGCAAGTGCACCCACGTGCCAGTCCCTAAACCTTCCCTTTTCTTAATATCAGTCGCCCCTATGGTAGGCCCAAGGGCAGGGTGCATTGTAAGTATAAGGTAGGACAGATGTGTGAGGAATGTCCTAATAGTGAAATACAGCCATTTTCGTTTTTCACTATTGCAAGGCCACCTGTTCTCCATAGGCCAGAACGGGTAGTTAGATTATTACATTCTTACAATCCTAACTGACTAAGCGAACATGGTAGAAATTTGAGTTTAGTATGCCTGAACTCAGAATGATAAAATACATCTTATAAAACATCTGATAAAATAAATCTTTTAGTGAAGTTGGTTTTAACATTCTGGGTTTGAAAATACCACTTTTAGAAAGTAGGTATTTTCTTGTCTAACTATCCAAAGCATGCCTCTGCTAGGTTGTGTATTCCTTGTCTGGAGTTTGAGTGACAGGGCTGGGAGATTCCAAGAGACAGAATGAGTCAGCCCAGTGGTGAATAGAGTGATCTGCATCTAGATGGGTGGGAGGAGTAGCACCTGAGCCTTGAAAAGGGCTGTGCCTGCCTTTCACAATGCTGGCTCCACCTCCTGAGGTGCGGCTGATGTCTGCACTGTGACAGAAAAGAAGGAATGATGTCAACAAAGTGCTCCAGGGCTGTGCTTTCCCTCCACAATGCCGGCTCCACCTCCTGTGTGGCATCTGATGATTCTGCCCTGCACTGTGAAAGGAAAGAAGGAGTCTTGTAAACAGAGTGCTTCAGAACTGGTTTGGAATGGGCAAAGGCCCCTTTCCCCTCAGAGAGCAAAGGATTTTGGGGTATAAATATTGGAACCCTGATCCCATGAAATTAGATCACTTTTGGACTACAAGAAGAACCCTCTGCTGAGGAGAGGAACATAAAGAAACTGAGGAGAGACTATTCCTAAGCTGATGTGCTGCTTAAGGGATTGACCTGCAGTGGTTGCCTGACTTCCAAAGAGAGGAGTAAGAACTTTTTGTGCTTTACTTTCAACTTGTGAAGGATCTCCAAGGGCTTGGAAAAGAGCTTGCCTCCTGCTGAAGTGTCAAGGACAACAGACTTCACCCACAGCTCCCCAGAGTTCTTTGGAAGTGCCTGCTTCTGTTTTGGGCCTTCTGAGGGACTACGTGTTGCAAGGAGCTGGAAGCACGACTCACCGAGGAAGAAGCGTGTTGCCGTCGCTGCTGCTGCGTCGCATCTCTGAACAAGGATGTCGCCACTGGAGCTGTCGTATTGTACCGCATCGTGAAAAGCATCTCGCAACGAAGAGGAAGCATGTCGCGGCCGCTGCCGTCGCACTTCTGAACAAGGGTGTCGCCGCTGGGGCTGTCGTATTGCACTGCATCGAGAGAAGTGTCTCGCAAAGAGTAAGAAGCGTGTCGCTGTCACTGGGGGCTGCCGTCACATCTCTGAACAAAGGTGTTGCTGCTGTCGCAATGCACCACGTCGAGGAAATGCAATGCAACACATCGTAAGGTACATTGACGCAAAGTGTTGCATCTTAAGAACTGAACTGAACTAAGCTAAGACAACCATCTTAAGTATAGTATTGTGTATTTTTGTCGTGTATGGTCTTGTGGTAAATCTATATAAAGAATACTTATTTTTAATATACAACTGTGTGGTGTCCATCTGTAGTGTTGTCACTGGGTTACTGTATGTGGTCACAAATGCTTTACACACTGCCTCTGAGATAAGCCTGTCTGCTCGTGCCAAGCTACCAAGGGGGTGAGCAGGGGTTAGTTTAGGAGTGTACCCCCTTACCCTGACTAGAGGCAAGGGTCCCTATTTGGCACAAGTACCTACCTGTGCCAACTAGAGTCCCCCAAATCTAACACTGTTGCACTGAAGAGTCCAACCTCTAGTGAGGGCAGTCTCGTATCCTATTAGGTAAAAATATCCATAATTCGCATAATCAGCAGAACCCTAAAATTATGACATGGATGCAATAATTTAAACGTGAGATGTACGTTTGTGTTGGGAATCCCTCCCACGACTAGATGGGGCTGATGCTCACCCTCGCTGGGTATAAGATATCCCTGCTTTCCTTACTGTGGCCTGCCATTACTGCAGAGCTTAACCAGGTACCAAGAACAATAATAAGCAGGGGTAAGTAGTGGGATAATGTCACCACGGACAACAGGAGGGACGGGGTGGTATAAAGGCACCACGGACAACGGGAGGGTAGTGGAGGTAAAGGCACCTTGGACAATGGGAGGGAGAGGGGGTGGGGTAAAGTCACCATGGACAATGGAAGGGAGGTGGTGGGGTAAAGTCACCACGGACAATGGGAGGGAGGGGGTGGGGTAAGGGCACAACAGATAACGGGAGGGATGGGGAGGTAAAGGCACCATGGACAAAGGGAGGGAAGGGTGTGGGGTAAAGACACCATGGACAATGGGATGGAGGAGGGAGGGTTAAAGTAGACACGGACATTAGTAGGGAAGGGGAGGAAAAGGCACCACGGACAACAGGAGGGAGCGAGGTGGGGTCAAGTCACGTCGGGCAACTGGAGGGAGGGGGTGGAGAAAAGTCACCAAGGACAAAAGGAGGAATGGGGTGGTGTAAAGCCACCACAGACAATGGGAGCGAGGAGGGCGGGGTGAAGTCGCCATGGACAACAGGAGGGAGGGTGAGGTAAAGTCACCACTGATAATGGGAGGGAGGGTGGGGTAAAGTCACCAAGGACAACCGGAGTGAGGTGGATGGGGTTAAAGTTACCACAGACAACGGGAATGAGGGTAGTGGGGTAAAGGCACCATAGACAACTGTAGGGAAGGGGAAAGGGTAACGTCACCATGGACAACAGGAGGAAGGGGGTGGGGTAAAGTCACCACAGACGAAGGGAAGGAAGGGGAGGTAAAGACACCACAGACAACGGGAGTGAGGGTGGTGGGGTAAATTCACCACATACAATGAGAGGGAGGGGGTTGGGGTAAAGTCACCAAAGACAACAGGAGGGAGGGGGTAAAGTCACCAAAGACAATGGAGGGAGGGGGGTAAAGTCCCCACGGACATCAGGAGGGAGGGTGGTTTTATTTAAAGTTACCATGGACAACAGGAGGGGGTGGGGTAAAGTCACCATGGACAATGGGAGGAAAGGGGAAGTAAAGGCACCACGGACAATGGGGGGGAGGCTGGTGGGGTAAAGTATGTAAATGGGGAAAAGGCAACACAGACAATGTGAGGGAGGGGGTTGAGAAGGCACAGTCTGCGGGAAGGTGGCAGAGAAGGCACAAGAAGAAAATAGTGCTCACTTTTTAAATAAAACATACTGTGCAACACTCAAAGTAAAGCGGCTGGTAGCCATGGAAGGATACAAATGACGACATGGCCGTCATAAGGAGGGACAAACTAGCCTAAACCCAATTGGACGTCAGCATTTAGGAATGACAAAGGCACAAGCCAATGAAAAAGATGGGCAGAGAGTAGGCGTAACTTCCACGGAGCTTCTCCTCCATACTGAATACTGCATGCCTCTCAAAGCAGGCAGCGCATGCGGGCTGCCGCTATAGGCTATATATATAGGCTCGACCTAAAAATAAATGATGTTGATGTGTCTGCAGTGCACCACAGGCAGAGTGTCCAGGAGGAAATGGAATTATACCTAAAAAACTGAATGCTGTTGCACGTCTGTGCTCCTGTGGTGGATGGGTCGACTGAGGCAAAATGAAAAAAAAGCCTGATAAACTGTTTATTTGTTTTTTAAAGTAAAAAATTAATTTAAAAAATCTAAAAGTAAGAAAAAATGATTAAATATTTATTAAAAAAATTAAAAATGAAATTAAAAATAGAACAATTAAAAAAAAATAGTAGCCCAGCTCTGTTCCACTTTGTGAAAGACTAATAGCGGTCATCTTCCGTGTAACAGTGTGTTCATGATGTAGAATGTGGGAGGCTTGCCCTTTGTGGCTGTGGTCCTATTTCTGGTGAATACTAAAGCTTTTTTCCTAATCTCTAAAATGTAAAAAAAGACACGTAAAGGAAACTTCACACCTTGAAATTCGAAGGGGGCAGCTGTGCATTAGTGCATCTGTGACCGTGGGATTTGTCCTTGTGACTTTCGGGTTCAACAGAGATAGATCCCTTTAAGGGACACAAATCCATATTATAATATCTGACCAAAGTGTTTCATTTTTGATTTGTTGCATTCACAGCGCCTCATTTATTTCTGTCTATCTAGTGCATATGTATTAACAAAATATCGGTATTTAAATACCTTAATTTTAATTTCATTAGCAATTAAATAATTTTCTTTAAGTCTTTCTATGTTTCGAAAATACTATTAGAACTGCTAATACCCAACACACTTGTTGGGATTTGAAAAGCTACGAGCTCCAGGTTAGGCGCAAATATCTGCGTGTGGTAAATAAAGCAATTCTTGAATGACGTTTACTTTATTGCTGAATTAGTTAACCACAAACCAAGAAATAGGATTGTGTTTTTACTATTTGAGAAAATAGTTTTATGTATTAGATCTAGCAAGCTATTTTTAATCGTGTATTGGCAAGTAGGTATCAGGAAACTCAAAATGTATGCAGAAGGTATTCACAAAGAGGCTCTGAATTTAGATTTGACCTATTGAGATGTTCCAGTGTAAGCCCATTTTCATTTTAGGTCGAGCATGGGCAGTACATGGTTTGCTCTGCAAGTCACACTGTATTCACTCTGTATTCAGGTATGGACTTGAAGCTCTGCCCACTCTCAGCCCATATTTTTCATAGGTTCGTGTCCTTCATTGTTCTTTTGTAAATGTTGGATTCTGATTCGTTAATAGGTTTGCTTGTACCTCCTTAGTACTGCCTTGTCTACATTTGTAAATTCCCAGGAGGACTGGCCATTTTATTTGTGTAGTTACATGTATGCTTTATTTACAGTCTGGCAGCAGCATTTTCTTTAATGATTTTTCCCTACAGCGCATCACCGGCGGCATGCTGCACTGCTTACCAGAATCTTACACTATAAAAGAAAATATTCTTCGAGCCGCCATGAAGAAAATAAAGTTGCGGCTCGCCCAAGTCTATTTTTTCCATATTGAAAGCTTACTGCGCTGCTCAACAACATCTTACAATATTGAAAAAATAGGCTTTGGTGAGCTGTGCATTTCTTTTAATCAGCGCAGCTCAGTACAGCTGACTCCTCCTCCCCATCCGCTCCCTCTCTTCTGCTGCAACAGGAAGCAAATACAGTAGGTCTGCATTTGCGAGAGTTTTAAACTATTAACATTGTAGATGACCATCATTTTTATTTATCTGTTTTAAAAAAAAACACATAAATAAAATGCATAGTAATTTACAATGCCATTAACTTAAACTCTCGCAAATGCAAGACCTATTGAATTGCAAATGCTTGTTTTTGTTTGTCTCTGCTTGTGGATTGTAATGATGTTTTTGAGTTTTATTTACTTTCAGCCGGCTTGATAAATGAAACGTTTGGGGCTGCGTAATGCACTCCACTCCAATATGAATTACATGCGTAATAGACATACAGCCTGATTCATGTACGGGCCGTTTTGCGTGGCCCTAATAGCGAATCATAGCGACTCGCTATTGAGGACACGCA
This sequence comes from Lissotriton helveticus, assembly GCF_964261635.1. Classification (NCBI taxonomy): domain Eukaryota; kingdom Metazoa; phylum Chordata; class Amphibia; order Caudata; family Salamandridae; genus Lissotriton; species Lissotriton helveticus. The sequence continues at coordinate 1,752,231,886 of NC_136068.1, read as the reverse complement.
AAACGGTATTCATGTAGGAATTGCTAAATAAATAGCGATTCCTACATGTTCTCTATTTGCGAGTAGAAAATTGCTACTCGCAAAAAAAGGAATAACTCCCCATTCATTCCTATGGGCCAAAAGGCCCATAGGAATGAATGGGGAATATCCCTTATTTGCGAGTAGCAATTTACTACTCGCAAATAAGATAGCGATTTTAAGGGTGCCAGGGGTGTCCAAAGGACACCCTGTAGCACCCCTAAAATGCACATTTGAACAGGTGTTGCGCACACACATGTCCAAAGGACATGTGTGTGTGCAACATGCAACTTAGAAAAATGCTTTTAAAAGCATTTTTCTAAGTTTTTGCTATTTACCGAGAGGTCTGACCTCTCGGTAAATAGCGGCCCAAATTAGCAAAATCGCAATTTTTGAAAGTGTCATGAATAGCATTTAAGGAATCTCTAATAGAGATTCCTTAAATGCTCATTCTCGCATATTAGCTAATTCTTCATTAGCGATTTTTGCATTTGGGATTGTGAATCCCAAATGCCAAAATTGCACTCGCAAAAGGCAAGATTCTGAGAATCTTGCCCTTTGCGAGTGCAATTTAGCTTCATGAATCAGGCTGATGGTGCCATATGTATCATATTTCCGTTTTGCGAATTCCAAATAGCGAATTTTAAGGAATCGCTATTTGGAATTCGCAAAACGGTATGTATGTACAAAATCGCTATATAATAGCGATTCCTTACCATTCCTAATTTGCGATTAGCTAATTGCTAATCGCAATTTACCCATTCATTTCTATGGGCCAGGAGGCCCATAGGAATGAGGGGGCAATTTGCGATTAGCAATTTGCTAATCGCAAATTAGGAATTTTTCCAAGGGTACAAGGGTGTCTCAAGAACACCCTGCTGCACCCCTGAAAAAGACATTTGGGGGCATATGGCGCACATACATGCCCTAAGGACATGTATGGGCGTCATATGGCACCTTTTGTTTTTTGGAAAAAAGCTTTTTGAAAAGAATTTGCAAATTACCACTAACTAGAAGTTGGTGGTAATTTGCGAATCCTTAATGGCATTTTTTGAATATTTTTTGTTTGATACATTGCATTTAAGGAATGGCAAAATTTGCGATTCCTTAAGTGCAATCGCAAAATAAGGAATAGCAAATTTTGCTATTCCTTATTTTGCATCAAACATGTTTGATACATACCATTTGTCTAATTAGCATTCGCAAAGGCCGAAATTCTCAGAATTTCAGCCTTTACGAATGCTAATTAGCTTTATAAGGCAATACCTCTAACTCACAAATGCGAGACCAATTTGCATGCAAGTGCTTGTTAATTGTACTAAAACTGCAAGCCCGGAAAGGGAAGAGGGTAGCGATTATTGTTGTTTGTGCAGGTGGGAGGGAGCAAGGGAGGCATTAACTGTCTGGCATTCGCTGATACAAAGGTTTAATGTACAGTTAATACTGAGCACCACACCGGGGAATCACCCAAGATATAGCTCGTCAGACACAAACAGTGCAATTGCCCATCTCGCTCAGGGTGCTCTTACTCATTGCTTTTAATAATCCACCCTTCCCAATGAGGTAAGCAAAGCACTTCTGCAGAGATTATTTTTTACAATGAACATTTAAAAAATATGAACTGGATGCTTGTTGAAAAAGTGCTCTAATGGTCATTGTACAGATTGGCGCTATAAAAAGCTGCAACAAATCTAGTATCCTACCTGGAAGTCTTAAGGCGCTGGAGAGCTGTAAGGCCTCAGCTGTAGCTCTTTTTTTTTAGGTCGATTCTAGAGTCAGCGCACAAGTGCTGCTCTATGGAAGATCTGTGGTAGTTCAGTATGTGAGGGAAGCCCTGCTACGGCCCTGCGCATATCTTTCATTGGCTTGTCTCTTTGTCCTTCATAAATGCTGCCTTCAAATTCATTTATAGCTTGTTAGTCCCTCCTTATTATGGCCATGTCGTCATTTGTATCCTCCCATCGCTACTGGACCCTTTACATCGAGTGTTATACAATACGTGTTATTTAGACTATGAGCACTATATAATTTGATGAGGTTCTCCTATTGCCTTCTCTATTCCCCCTCCCTCCTGTTGTCCAAGCCTTCTCCCCACCGCCCGCACTCCCGTTGTCAGTGATGACCACTGTTTACAATGCAATAGGTCTTGCGTAATTTTGAGCTCTATTTCATTGCAAATGCTTAGTTTTCTTTAGTCAAATACATACCGTAAATAACTGCATTTACCCCATCTGTCTTCATCTGCCTTCTCCTCTCCCATGTTACTGACCGGTTCCTGGGCAAGGGAAAAAAGGACGAAAACAGGTTACTGGCCCCACTGTGGCCCCCCAGGTAACAGCAGGGGGACCCCTTTGATAACCCTGGACAGGTAACTCCTCTCCGCCAGATTTGCCTACTCTGCGCTCTGTGGCGAATGCGGACTAGGCTAAATCTTTGTCTTTGTGGTGGATGGGAGTTAGCCACTCCCTTACCCCTTCCAAAGTCTTTAAAAATGTAAAAGAAACAACTTACCTGTTGTCTGCCACCTCCCCTGCCTGGCCACAATCTCCTCCCTGCTCCTCGCTGCCTCGCATTTTTCTGTAATTATAAAAACCCTACGTTGTAAATCTGGCACGTTGAGAGGTGGGAGGGAGTGTTTTCTTTTAACTTAATTTTAATTTAAGACAAAATCCTAACTTAAGACAAAATCCTGATTTAGGACAAAATCCTAATTTAAGACAAAATACTAATTTAGGACAAAATCCTAACTAAAGACAAAATCCTAATTTAGGACAAAATCCTAACTTAAGGCAACATCCTAATTTAAGACAAAATCCTAATTTAAGACAAAATCCTAATTTAAGAAAAAATCCTAATTTAAGACAAAATCCTAACTAAGAACAAAATCCTAACTTAAGACAAAATCCTAATTTACGACTACTAAATGCCTTCTGTGAATACCAAAAGTAGTAAGTTTAGGATTTTGTCGTAAGTTAGTTCTGTGAATTTGGTCTGATGTCTGACGCTCCCTTGTCTCCTTTGTTGTGGGTCTAGAACATCACCACCTTTTTCACTCTGTCCATCTTCGAGCTCCATATGAAGTAGAAGATCATTCTTGTGATTGCTTTGGCCATACAGGATTCCAAAGACAACACTCGAGCAACTTACTGGAGCACTGGCAGGGTCTCGTTCCGCAGGACCAACGCCTTCCCTTTGATAATCGGCTTCTGGAGGCTCCAGAGTCCTAGCTACTTCCTCGTCTTCACCATTCTCTTTTCCCATGTCTTCTCTGCTGTGCCTTCTCTGATGAACCAGACTCCAAGGATCTTCAGGAAGGTCTGCTTGATGGGGAATGGCTCTGGGTCATGGGTGGGGGTCCAGTGTCCGCAGAGTAGGGTATGTGACTTTAGGCTGTTCATCAGTGCTCCTGACACCCTCCCAAACTCAATACAAGTCCTCTCCAGCTTTTTCACAGATGGTCTGTCCACGCAGAAGACTGCGATGTTGTCTAAGTATAGGGGGCACTTCACTTCGCCCTTTTTGTTGCTTACTGGAAACGTCAATCCTCTGATATTCCTCGTCTGCCGATGAGTTTGGCGAGGAGCTCAATCATGCAGATAAACAGAAGAGGGGAGAGTGGACAGCCTTGCCTGATGCCTGACAGGATGGGAAAGGGGTCAGTTTTCCAGCTGTTAACCATTGCCTTGCTAGAGATATCTCATTACATTGTGGTCACCACATCACAAGAGAAGTCTTCCAGCACTAGTGCTCAGAGGGATGTATGTCACTACAACGCGGGCTATTACCACGCGTGCCATTACAACGCTGTTTTTACAACGCAAGTCGTCACAACGATAGTGGAATAGTTTAACTTTCTATTCCAACTCCAGACCACGTTGACAGTAGGGAAGGTGTTGGAATAGAAAATTAAACTATTCCTTTGCCAACAGCACCCTCCAGCGCAAGTCGTTGAAACGACTTGCGTTGTAAAAGCAGCGTAGTAATGGCAGCGCGTGGTAATGCCCGTGTTGTAAAGGCTGTTCCCCGTGTACGGTCCATGAACTCATGGGAAACGCGGTTGAAAGCCTTTTCCTGATCCAGACTGACCAAGGGTGTCGGAACCTTGTGGCTCTTGACGTACTCGAGTGTGATCTGGATAACCCCGGGTGTAGTTTGTGTAGTTGCGCTACGCGAACATGTTAAAGCGCTACGCAAGCTAAGTGTAGCTAAACGAGCTATGCGAGCAGGCGTAGTCACTTGTCGCGCCCGTTTGCGATGTGTTTTTCTTGTTCAGGAACGTGTTTTGCGTATTCGGGACGCTGTTTGCATGCTCGGGGGATAGTATCTCGCAAACTTGCCCATGCGGTCGCCTATGTGCGCGGCCATCTTGTTTTTCAATTGTCCCGCCCATTTGCGATGCTTTATTTCCTGTTCTGGGTCGCATATAGTGTATTTGCGATGTACATTTCATGTTTGTGAATGCTTTTTAATTGTTTGTGATGCTTTTTGCGTGCTCGGGGGGAAAATATCACCCAAAAATACCCACGCGGTCGCGATGGGCACGGCCATCTCGTTTTTCAATCTATGCTATCGTTCTGGGCCTGCTTTTCTATCCTCCTCAATCTTTGAAATCCTTAGTTTTTTACACTGTTTTTCAGATTTTTTTAATTTATTATCTATCCCTCTCTGTCCCTAAGTATATTTAGCATTTTACTGTGTTTTTTTACTTTTCTACTGTTTTACATGACTTCCTTCTTTAAGCTTCTACTTCTTCCCCTAACTTTATTTTTTCCTTCTAACTTTTCTTATCCGCCTCCCACACACCCCAGAACCATGGCGAAGGGTAGCACTACCGGCTCTAAGGGCAAGGCGCCTGCGCTCAAGAGCCGCCTGCCTTGCGGCAGACTGCTCCCTACAGTGGTGCAGGCCCGGTAGCTTTTTTGCAAGGCGGAGAGGGCCGCCCTTGTTTTTTTTGTGCAGCGCCACCTCCCCTTGACCTTGGCAGCAGGCGGCACGCCAGACTCCCGGTACCCTACCCAGGAGTGTCACCGCCGGTAGGCGAAAGTGCGCCGGGCAGTGTTTCACTGCTCAGGAGTCCAGCGCACCCATAACCAGCTGGTCCACTGGTGGTCAGACATCATAGATCGGGAACAGGACCTGTTGGACCTGATAGGTGTCAAGGTCATGGGGCTTGGTGAGTAGCTAATATATAGGAGTATAAGCATTGTGTATAACTTTTTTCCGAATAACAAGAATACTGCTGCTTACATTGCAGGTAAATTACGTTTAGAAATCTTCCGTGATTGTAGGACACAGGTGCTTGGCGCTACTCTTACTTGTTTGCAACTTTGAGCTCACTTGGGCTGATTATGTAAGAGTTGACTTTAGCGAGCTTAAGTTAGGTAATGCTATTGCTAGAGAGACTCTAGTCCTTCCTTTGTCCTCCTGTCAAATAGTGGTGGATGCATTGATAGGTTTTGTTAGTATAAGTTGCCTCCTCATTCTCCTAGACATCTCGGCAGCATTCGACTCAGTAGATCACAAACTTCTCCTCAAGGATCTCGAAAAAAGGGCCGGTCTAGACGAGGTGGTCTTCAAATGGTTTTTCTCATTCCTACACAATCGCTCCCAGTGAATCAAACTTAGAAGCTTTGAGTCTGACCTTCACCCAGTCAATAGGGGAGTCCCCCCACGGGTCAGTGCTCTCCCCTCAACTCTTCAACATTTACAACATTTACATGGAACCCCTCACCACCCTACTCAGAAAAACTAACATTCCCTTCCACCTATATGCTGATGACACTCAAATGTACCTGGAAATCTCCTCTGAACCCACAAATGGTTGAGTGGTTAAAAGCTATTGATACGCTCAATGGGAACCTCACCTTGGCCGACTATGTTAAATCATTAGGCATCACGCTAGACTCAAAACTGGACATGACCAAACTGATTAAGATCTCGGCTAAACAAGATAAAACCTTTCATTCCGCTCAATGATCTCAACCAAGCCACCCAATCATTGGTGCTGTCAAGATTGGACTATGGAAATGCAGTCCTCTCGGGAATAGCTAAAACACATCTTGCTCCTCTGAAAGCAACTCTCAACGCGGCTGCCAGAATGGTCCCCAGAGAAAAGAAATTTGATCACATCTCTCCTGCACTCAAAAAACTCAAGTGGCTACCGATAGAAATGCGAGCAAACTTCAGAACAGCCTGCCACACCCACAAAGCCCTACACACCAGCAAACCCAATTATCTGGCTGAAACCTCAAAAGAGCAGGTCAGAACAGGAACCTCAGAAGCTCTAACACCCTACTAGTCATCCTGCTTAAATCACGAAAACAAAAAAACACGGCCAGGTCCTTTGTCGGAAATGCGCCCAAAATCTGGAACTCCATTCCCCCCACATCAGAACTATTCCCTCCTTCACTAAATTCAAAAGTCAGCTCAAAATCCTTTTCCTCGATCGACCCCAAGTGAAAAGATAGGAGCAATCGGAGTGCTGAAGTTGACACCTCACTCCTCTCTGATGCTGTGTCAACAAGACCCAGAAATGGAACTCTTAATCTCTGACATTATTAATATTCTTATTCGAAATTTCTCGCTTTATTGCATAATGTTTTGCTCTATTTTGTTCTGCTCTGTAACTGATGTGAAGCGCTCCGATACCCTCCGGTCAGGCTAGCACTATATAAAACTTCTAAAATAAAAAAAGTTGATAATTTTTTAGCGGTCTGCGAGACGCATCCTCTGTCACTGAGTGCTGCTTACCACAGTCCTTAGTAGAACCTTTTGTGGTTTATTTAGTGAGTGGTAAGCTTAGCAGTGTCAGTCACTAGCAGAACATCAGACACAACCAACCAACAATTTGGCGTATGCACAAATGTATGCATGTGTCCTCCATCTCATTTATGCTTTTTTGAGGGCTAAAATAAATGGAAATGCAGACTTGGTGAACAATTGGCCCGTCTGGAATAGGTGGGCTAGGTCAGGTGGTACTTAGGTTTAGTTAGTATTCTGGAATCAGAATGGAACATTGGATTAGTGTTCATAAATAAGTAGACGGTTTGTGAATCCCGCAAGCCAATAATACTACTAGTCGATCTGATTAGATAGGTCAATTTTATTGCAATTGTTGTTTCCTAAAATGTTTTTGAGCGTTATAAAAAAATATTTTATTTGTTTCACAGCAATCATTAATGTTTGTCTCTTTCTTTATTATATCTTACATGATCAGCAGCACCCAGGGGCAAGAAGACCGGGTCCGAGTTGGAGGGACAACCAGAGGACCGCTTCTCTACCGAGGGCGCTGCTGCTGGCCCCAGTAAGTCCTATTATTATATTTCCCTAACTTTTCCTGCACCTTATTTTTTCCGAACTATTAATTCTGGTTCCACTTCCTAATTCTATTTTTTACAAAATCTTCTTTGAGCTTGACTTTCTTTTCTGAATTCTTGTTATCCCTGCCTCTAAGTTCTAACTGCCTCTGCTATGACTCTCTGTACTACTACTATTCGTCTGTCTGTAGTTAAGCTTGCCCAGTTGGCCACTCTTTATTTAAGGTTTTAAATACAACTCAGATACACCAATAGATCTAGCCACTGAGCCCAGTCCTTTGGGTTGTCCTCTTCTAGTCTTCTTAGTCTTGAGGCTTTGACAATTCCCACCAACAAAATGCCCAACCAGATATTTGACTATTTTTGATAGGATATAGTAAATACTTCTACTGTTGTGGGGATTCAACACAGCCATATACAGCACTATGCACAGGAAATAGGATGGTGATGATGGGAGGTTGGACCTTCCTCACACCTCAGTCAGAACCCACAATCTCCTTACCAACTAGCTATAGTGTCTCATTAGGTCCCCGAACCCCCAACGGAAGATACCCAATGATTACAAAACGCAGAACCTAACACCCTTTTGCTCACTCACTTGTGTAAGTCCACCACCACACCAAATACCACAGAGTCTATGTGTAAGTTAAAAAGGTTTATTTTCAACTAACAAGCTCTGTACTTTGTTCTATAATTCAGTATAATACAGCCAGCTTCAACAGCAAAATGCATTAGATTAAAACAATAAACATTGATACAAGTGCATAGAAAACAAAAGATCTGTGCGAATTCTGGGAGACCCCTCACCGTAGAACGTAGAAGTACTGGTTACATGCATCATAAGCTCTGCAAATCTCTGGTTCGTAGGGGAAGGGAATCTTTGCCTGTTATGAGAAAAATGATGCGCGTTAGATAGTATAATGCAAGCATTTCTCAGTCATGTCAAAAAATGTAACATGTCATGGCTAAGCTAGGTGGAGACTGTCACTAGATGCAGAGCCTTAGTTTGAAGAGAATGTAAAAGAAACTGCGCCAGAGTAGCAAAGCTGAGGGGAATAAATGTTTTATTTTCAGAATACAATTGACTCACAGTAGTTTGCAAGCACATCATATATATTGTGTATAGTTATCAAGCGCCTTCCTCCGACTGCTAAGACCAATCCCTACCTATGTTAATTTATTTTCAAATGTGTCAGCCAGCCTGCAAATAATGGCCTATCTGTTGGTTACACAATCAATCAAAACAAAGTTCCTTATGCAGTAGCAGTCGGTGGTGTGATTGCTGCCGGGTGGCGAGGTGGGGAGGGGGAAGGGCAGCGTTGGGGGGGTACTAAACTATGGATTACTACCAAATACAGGTAAATAAACATAAAATAAATAAAAGGAATTTCGTTGTGCGCACTGCATTGCCAAATGTGATGCAGTGCTCGCAACAAAATTAGTTTTATTTATTTATATGTTTACTTACCTGTAATCAGCCATAATCCATAGTTTACTACCCCCACCCTTCTCCTCCCCATGTCACCACCCGGCAGCACTCCCACCACTGACCGCTACTGACTTATGTCGTTGTCCCATATATAAGCAATGATCATTGGACCAGATATTTAATCTGCCTTTTTGTAGTAGCCAGGCCAGGGTGAAAGTGAAATTGAGCAATTGCCCTTCATGTAACAGAGAGTATGGCCAATTCCACCCGTGATAGAAAAATACGAGCTTCTCCACCTGCAGATAGTAGTAAATTAAACTAACGTGAGTCTGCATCATGACTCGCATGTTTTTCTTGGGTACAAGCTTAGCTGACTGAGCTGGCATGCCGGCTACAACATGGTTATGTAATTTCAGTAAACTATAGATAAGAAGAAGACTGGTGTCCATAGTGCTAGTATAATGCCTGAAACGTCCACAAAGTGGGAGGATAGATACTTACCACAAATGTTATGTACTGTGCTTGCTAGTGCTACTGTGCCACTATGTGTTGAATACATTTTGTGTTAATGGTTTGCTAAGAGTATTGGTTACAATATTCTTTTTCTTTCTTGATATAGATACTCCTTCTCAAGGAAAACCAACAAGGAAAGAGTTGGCAGCCATGGCCTGACGCCGGAAACTGGAGGCCACCTGCCAATACTGGCGGCTGGTGCCTCAGGCAGAGGAGGAGGATGTGGCAGCAGTTGCAGCCTCCTCCAATGCCCCGGGCCCCAGCCAGTGCCTGCCTGCAGTGGTACAGCTCCGCGGTCAGGCAGCTGCCCGCCTCTGCACTTTAACATCCAGCACTGCTGCCCCCCACCCTGGATGCAACTACAGGGCATTTCGGCACCAAATGCTCCTACAAATGGCACGCCTAGAGGAGCACCTAGAGGAGCGGGTCAAGATCCTCATCGACAAACACTTAAAGACCTGCCGAATCTAAGAACTATCTATGACCCTGTTGGATTGCCCCTTTTTTATTCCTTTTGTTGGTGGGTTGGAATTGGGCGTTCAGGTTTATTATTATGAACATTCAGGCATATGCATCAAGCAAAGAAATAAAGAATCCTTATTTGCGATTATTAAGGAACAGCAAATAAGGACTCGCTATTACCTATGCATGATGCAGAATGTGAAACATTAAAGAATCGGTAAAACTCGCTAAAAACATTAGCGATTTCAAAATAAAGAATCCCAAAACTAGAAAACCTATATGATTGCAAATAGCGAGATTGAAAATTGCGAGTTCGCTAATTGCCAAATCGCAAGTTGGGAGATTGCAAAACTACCGAGTCGCATTGGGAGCTGGCTGATGACCTCACAACCAGGAAGTCAATCAGCTTATGCTGCTTTCTGTGCACAGAGGAACTGGGAGCCAGAAGCAGAGTGCTGGGGGAGAGAGTAAAAAATGCAAACTGTGGTTTGCTGACAGGTGAAGACAGCCAAAATGTCCCAAACAACGACAGAAGAGAGTGCAGTGGCCAGGAAGAGAAATTTAAAGTTTAGTGAGAGGGAACTTGAGTACCTCATTGAGGAGGTGACAAGGAGCTATGATAAGCTTTTTGGGAGGCTCTCACTAAAAGTACCTGAAGCAGAAAAATGAAGAATATGGAACAGGATCAAGAGCAATGTTAATGCTGTGAGGGTGACACACCGCAGCAAAGAAGACTTAAAGAAAAGATGGTACGACCTGCGTAGCCGTGCCAAGGAGTGGATAGCACAAAGGTTGAAGGAGGCTAAGGGGACTGGAGGAGGAACTTCAACAGTCCCAGACAACACAGCCCTGGAGGACCTGGTTGAGGGCACTATCCAGCCAAAAGCAGTGGTGGGAGTAACGCAGCTGGATTCATCTGGGGCGACCAGTAGTACACAAGGTAAGATGCATGAAAATAAAACATATCAAGGTACATACTAATTGTGCCCAATCTGTAATTAAGTACCAAAATCACAGAAATAAAGTCCAGTCCACATTTTACGTAGGGACCCAAATGCATATGGGACTTGTAGGCTGCAGATCTGAATCGGTAGTCATAATACAACATTGTAAGCCCAAATGCAACAAAAATGCATTAGAGTCAGTGATTAGAGACAGTGAGAGCTTAAATGTAAAGTAATTTAATGTGGCACAACATTAGCACCAACACAAAATAAGTTTGCACTGTTTCACATCACAGATGCAGCAGAAGTAGACACTGATGACAGTGAATGTGGAGACAGCACACAGGCTACTGAAGAGGCTGCCGTGTCGACACCTGTGACACCACCAACCATACCCAAGGCACCGCCAAGACGCATGGTCACAGTCAATGGAGACAGATCAGGATCATGAAACAGCTCATGAGACAAGCCAGCCTAGTGTGAGCCCCACACCTACACCTCAGGCACATGTCCGGATGATTAGAAGACGCAGGTCAAGGACCCTCATCGGGGCACTGGAGGCAGAAACTCCCAATGTGTGGGATGGCGAGGAGTCCCATATGATGAGGGTGCAGCGCATGCAAGCGAGACATATGGGAGCCATCAATCTGCAAATGAGAAAAATGAATAAGAACATATCAGTCATGGCCGAGAGTGTGAGGGAAATGACTACAGCAGTTGTGGAAGGAAACAGACAGACAAACAACACACTGCAGCAGCTGGTTCATGAGATGCAGGAGTGACACAACACACAGAGGAGGAGGCATCGCCAGTTGATGATGTGCTTGGCTGCCTATACCAGGTCTAACAACAAGATATGCAACAGCATTGCAGTGCTGTGACGTAGGTTGGTGGCAATGCAAATAGATATGGGCCATTGTTGTGGGGATGTGTCCAAAGGACTTGGCCAACTAACCACTGCCGTTGAACTGATGCAGGCTGGTACTGGTGAGCACGGCAATGTTACAGGGGAAGAGGGTAGTGAGGCATCCAGCCTTAGCAGCATGTCTGCGCAAGTCAGCACTGGCAGGATGTGCAGTGCCCGTAGATCAACACCTACTGCTGCAGCCAGGAGTGATGATGCAGATGCAGGCGAAAGACGTTTGGGTGTGCAAGAGAGGAAACGCTAAACAAAATTAGACTTCTGAAATTTTCCATGGTGATGTAACCATGTCCAAGACATTATTTGTGACTTAGGATCAAGTCCATTGTGTGTCTTATTTGTCCTTTAGTGCATGCAGTTATTATGCTAATGGCCACCAGCTATGTTTATCTAAACACCACTACCGGTTCACGTGCTAGTAAATACTTTTCATTTCCTGTAATTAAGTGTTGTGTCTCATCATTACATACCTCAGAAATAATGCTGGGTGATGTCTGTACGTTTCCCTTGCCCCTCCGCTGCACTTGCCAAATGCGCCTGTCATGGTTGTGCCGGGGGCTGGTTGTCCTTAGTGTCGGACACCTCTATGGGGATACCACTCCTTGTTGCTATATTGTGCAACATTGCACTTGCAGCCACTATCCTACAGCATGTTTCCGGCTGGTACAGCATTGCTACTCCAGTTTTATGCAGGATGCGGAAGCGACATTTGAGCAATCCAAATCTCCGTTCAATAACATTACGTGTCCTGATGTGGGCTGCGTTGTACCTCTGCTCTTGTGGGCTGGCTGGGTTCAAGTATGGAGTCATGATATAGTTCCTCACAGCACTGTCACCTACAGGGTATTAAGCAAAGTGTTAGTGTCAGGTATGCATTGTCATTTCATACTTCATACTTCAGTAATGAGTATATGTATTTAATTTTACCTAGCAGGTGTCCTTCACCAAATTCTCCCCTGAGCAGACATGTGTGAATGCCACTATGTCGAAAGTTGTATGAATCATGGGTGCTCCCCAATGTCGGTTATGATGTTTTTCGCATTGCACACTGCTTGAACATTGATGGAGTGATACGATTTCCGTTTGCGGAAAATATACTCATTTTCTGCTGGGGGACATGAATCTATGACATAATATCGACAGACAGAATATAGACATACAAAAATATCGACACAAAAATATCGACATCAAAAATATCGGAGTTCTATCTACATTAAGGTAATTGTGGAAAAGTAAATTTTGCCATGTTCTGTGTCCCTACGCCTCATCCATCATATGTTATGTGTGCATGACCAATATGCATATGTTATTCCCCATGCCCGATTAATGACGCAATTCCAGTTGTGTCCACCTCTAGTATGTTAGTTTCCAGTCCTCGTGAATACTACGAATATCAGGCCTATGTAAAGTAATGTTGCCACGTTTCTCAGTATGCACGTTATTTCATTGTAAAGTCCCCGTTTCCAGGCCTCAAAAGGGCCCGGACCACAGATTCAGCTTCTGTCTCCTGAAAGCCTCGCAGAGGAGCGATACAGCCCCCACCTGTATCCTCGACCCTTCACTTACTTCCTGCCTCGCAGTGCCCGGTGCAGCTTGGTTCTGCCTCTGAGTCTGCCAAAAGTATGTTATAGTTCCAGTTATCAGTTCAGTCCTCCTAAGCTACTGAACTGCATCAATAGTTTCCGTCATTGTCTAGCCTTCTCGTCTCCACGTTAGAGAAATACTGTATTTAATGGTCATTTAATATTCTTCATCACGCACTACATGTAGAATAATGTATGGTCCAGTCTTAGAATCAAGTTAGCTTTTCCCCTCATGACTTCTAGTTTATATCAACATGTTCCCTAAACATCAGATACCAGATAGGGTTTAGGTACATGTCGCTCCGACCCTCCAGACTCTAGTCTCTGCTCCTAGCACAGAGTTCGTAGCCCCCAGCTTCTCCTAGTAACACGTCATTGCCAGTTTTCGCGCACCATTAGGTTAGAGGTCCCGGCTCCTTAGGTAGCCCCCTCCTATGTTTCCGCCCATTCATGACATATTCTGTTACGTTTGCATCACATGTCTATGTATACTCCCAGTTACACCTCTTTTTACTGTTATCTTTCGCGACTGCTACGCGTCACGCCTTCTGCTCCACCCACTGCTACGCCTACTGCAATGTAATGCTATGTGTTTGCGCTATGTATATAAGTCAATGTATTGTCATTAAATGTTAGCGCGCTCATCCCAGACCTAGCCCCAGCAGCTGCTGGGCCTCTTTTCCCCTGCTGGGCCCCAGTTGTCCTGCTGGGCCCTGTCACCTCTGTTCCTATGCAGGTTGTCCTGATCCAGTCCTTATGCTGTAATAAACCTGCAGAAACTCCTACTACCTCGAATCTTGACTCTTATTTATTGAGCTATCTGTTATACTATATGCTTAGTCAAAAATAGGGTATTATTTATTTATTTACCACATAATGGCGCCCGAATAGGGACTTGCCCTTTCCCCACGCGTCGGTGAAGCCACGCCGACCCCCTGACCCTCTGCAGCCGTGACGGAACCATACCGGCCAAGTGCAGATATTTCTGCTTCAAGTATCCCTCAGGCCCACGGAGGAGACGGAGGAGGCGGTCCAGCATCCAAACGAGACGGTGGAGGAACGCGGCGAGTCCCGACCAGAGCCCAAGCCGAGAGTCCAAGGTCCGAGGTATCCGGAGGCCCACCTCTAAGTGAAGTCCGAAGTCCGAAGTTCGTCGTCCGTCGTCCAGTCCCGTCCGAGGCTTTCCGTTCCGTGCTGCCCGGTGAGTACCATTGCTGGGGTAGTATCTAGACAGGGTCAGTCTAAATTGACTCCTGGTCCGTGGGTTGGTGGTACCCAAGCCCACAAACGAAGTGTTCACCTAGGTGGATACGGGTCTTGATGCGTTCCTTTATGGGACCGGTATGTTCCGTACTGTTACAGCAGTGCATCCAGTAACTCTAGTCTGTTCCGTTCTCGAGAATTCTGTTCTGTTTCTGTTTTCAGTATTTTCAGGTAGTATTCTGTTCGAACTGTTATGTTATGATATTGTTTAATGTATTTCCAATGTCGTGGTATGCCTGAATTGTTTTCCCAATTGTTATTGTTTTTCGTGTATTGTATTGTGTTCCGATTCAAGTTTAGAATGCCGCTCTTTTCCAAGTTACGTCAGTTAAAAACTAGAAAGGGTTTATTAGAGGAAGCAGTTCCTGTCCCACCCAGGGACAGTCCAGGTCACTTTATGTATCAGAAACATGGCATAAGCGCCATAATGTATCTAGATTTATGGGTAGAGTATACCAAACAGTTAGAAGAAAAGTATAGATGGCCCGTATCGGGTACATGGGATGCCGAATGTATCATGCGAGTAGAAGAAGCATTATGGAAAAAGAAAGCCAGACAGTCACAGAAAGATGCCATCGAGTTATGGCGTAAAGAAGCGCATAGAAGAACCGAAAAGGAAGTCAGAAAGTCAGAATTAAGTAGAGAATCCCAAGAACGAGCCCAAGAAAGAGAATTAATCGAGATAGGTGAACAAGTCAAAGCCGAACAGTCAGACAGACAGAGGCATGCCCTTATTAAGGGTATGTATCCTCTCCTTGCCGAAGGTTTGCCAAAAGCGACCCCAGAGGCATCCAGTAATTTCCCGCCACCATTAGTTCCGACCAAGCTACGTCACAAACCGACCGCAGCTGATATTTTTATTTCGTCCTATCTGGACGACACAGTCCCAGAATATGCAAATCCTGTTCGCGCTCCGCTAGTCCCTGTAAATCAGGCACTTCCCGCTCCTCCAGACACCGGAGTACCTGTTACGGTACCCCCGGTCCAGCCCACCGTTCCATTTCCCACTCTGCCAGGACGTAGAGCCTCAGTAGACGACTCCAGTCTAGGGGCCGCAGGAGGAGCTACTCCTCAAACCCCGCCGCCACACAAGCGTTTATCAGCACTCGAATTACATGCTCAAGCATCACAGCGTACTCCTAAAAGTAATAAGTCTGTTACAGAAATCAGGCAAGCCCTTAACGAATGTGTCTATGATCCAGTTCCAGGCGAATATACTATGGTTTTATATTCCTTACGTGTAAGGAGAGTGACCGAGTATCTAGTCACCTTACCGAATATGAAAGAAGATCTAGACAGAATATATCGTTTCATCCGTACAGGGGATGATCCAGAAAGTATTGGCGAGATTATGTCTCAAAGGAAAGCCGAGATTCAGCTCATGATATTAAAGTTCCTGATCAATTGTCTAATAAGAGAACAAGATTACCCGTCTAAAGATCCCGCCGAAATGAGAATCCTGACAAGGTGGAGTGATAATATAGCCGAGGGTAAGCACAAGACCGTCGGTGCCATGGAGAGTATGTACAAGAAAATTCGTAAAGAAATAATAAGGTTACACGAACAGCGTAAAGCAGCACAAGTAAGCGAGAAAGAAAGTATCTCTGATCCTGAAGAGGAAGACGAGAATTCCGCCAGAATAGCGTATGTAGGAAAATCTAGATTTCCAGATCGCCATTTACGTCTGGAACCCAAGTCTATTTTTCATCATCCAGCACCAGAACAAGGTTCTCTAGAACAAGTATTTCAAGCTACCGATCACATTCTGAAATCACGAATCGGTTACAGTGAGTTAAGTACTATGCATGAACAAGGACTAGCCCGATCAGCAGTCCGATGGATTACTGATTCTACCACTTTTCCAGACGAAATAGTGGCACAAATGTTTCTGAAACTGCCCCCAGCCGAGCAACGACTGGTGGGTATGTATATGATCCAGCACCTCATCACTCTGTATGAGGGTCAACATTCTGATCCAGGCCCGTTACACGATGTCCTGAACGAGTTACTCCAGTATAGATGGAGAGGTCTAGGTACCGATTTAATTAGTGTCATTCTAGAACAGCGCCACAAATATAGAACGTTCCTGAACCCGCATTTTGTTCATGTCTCACCCCCAGAAAGTAAATCGTTTTACATAGACAGACAGAATCCGTTACGAGAAGTCCACCCAGTCCAAGGGGCGGGTGGCGTAATGCAACGAGTGTTTGTATACACTCCGATTTCAAAGATGGAACTTCTTGAAATGAAGAAATTAATTCCCTGTCATGACAAAGATCCAGCAGGGTTCCATAGAGAATTAAAAGACATGCTCCGTATGGGAGAATACACTTACCCAGATATCATTAAAATGTTAAAGGTCCTGTTACCCGCAGGGGTATATGAAAAATTAAAAGAAAAGGAATGGGAGGTGGGAGAGAAAAAGATCGATTGGGCAGCTCTAGAAGCTGAAGACAAGGCACGAGTACCAGGTACCGGTCTTGGAGATAAATGTAAAGAATTACCAGAATTATTGATTCAAGTTTTACCCAGATTATTGACAACTAGGAAGGAAGACTGGGATGCAATCTCAGCCTGTAAACAGAAACAAGACGAGGATATTAGCGATTTTTATTCTAGATTCGAGAAATGTTTCAGTATCAACAGTGGTCTCAAGACAAGTAGTGAGTCATACCCTCACCTTTTCGTTACTAAATTAGTCGAGAATTCAAGTCCACAAATTAAAAATCGAGTTTTGAAAGTCGAAAGCACCTGGCAAGCAAATACTCCGTCCCAGATGCTCCAGATGCTCCAGTACCACCAGAATAGAATCAGAGAAGAGCAAGAACACGAAAGAAAACGTATGAAAGACACAAAAATGAAAGTGCTAGTTGCACAATCTGTTCCTCAAGACAGTCAGAAGAGGGGTCCGAATCAAGCCAGTCATCCTGCAGCTCCCGTTAAAGGGAACTGCAATTATTGTAAACAGCCAGGTCATTTTATAAACGAGTGTGCAGTTCTGAAACATAACATAGCTACTGGTAAGACTAAAGAAAGACCACGTCCGCCTAGACAAGAACAAGTTTCACAGACTCCTCAGTCACAGAATGCACAACAGACAGTTCCCGCACCGCAGCCTATTGCTGCAACACAGCATGTTACATCGCAGATGTACCAGTATGCACAGTCTGAGTATCCCGAGTACCAGTCATATTCATGAAACAGCCTAGAGAGGGAGGTAGGCTTGCCTCTCATCGAGATACCTGTAGATCAAGAAGGTCCTTATGTTCACAGTCAAGTATTAGGGAAAGACAGAAAGTTCTTGATCGATACAGGGGCAAGTAGGACCACAATTAGTCATGCCGAAGTTCCAGGGGCTCCGCTCTCAGGCTCAAGAAATGTTTCCCTTGGATTTTCAGGAAAACCCATCGTTAACGAGATATCAAAGCCAGTCACTCTAGAAGTAGGTCCATTGTCCCGTACTACTGATCTGTTACTTACTAAGTCATGTCCAGAAAACCTATTAGGCATTAAGACACTGAAAGAATTAGGTGCAGTTATTTGCTGTTCCCCAGAGGGAATACGTCTGTTCCTACGTGACTTTAAGGGTCACTATGTATTACGAGATTTTGATTCGAGATTGTCTAATGTTCCGCAGCATTTATGGGCGCAAGGTCCAACTGATGTAGGTTATATGCAAATCACACCCTATCGTGTGACTCTCAAGCCAGGTGTAGTGTTACCCCGAATCAGACAGTACAGATTGCCACCTGAGGCTGTAGCAGCCTTATCCAAAATTATTGACGAGCTCATGGCTCAAGGAGTAGTCGTAGAAACTGACTCCAATGTATGTAATTCTCCGATCATTCCAGTCATGAAACGTACTGATCCAAATGCACCCCCAGTATATCGATTAGTGATTGATTTACGAGAGCTTAATAAATGTATTATTCCTCAGTACCCAGTTGTTCCAGACATTTCTTCCCTGTTAACAGCCATTGATTCCGAAGCCATGTTCTTCACTGTTATTGACCTCAAGAATGCATTTTTCAGTGTTCCGATTCATCCAGACAGCCAGTTTCTTTTCGGATTTTGTTTAAATGGAAGGAGCTATATGTTTACACGCGCTCCTCAAGGTTTCACAGAAAGTCCTAGTATTTACAGTCAGGCACTCAAGAGACAACTAGACAACATTCACATGCCAACTGACACTGCCCTACTCCAGTATGTCGATGATCTCCTGATCACAGCCCGTTCTGAACGTGCTTGCGAGCGAGCATCACTTACAGTTCTGTATTTTCTAGCCGAGATGGGGCACAAGGTGTCACCTTCGAAGCTTCAATTCTGTGTCCAGCAAGTGGTATACTTAGGACACTTGCTGTCCAAGAGGGGTAGGCAGTTGACACCAGACCGTATCCAGTTAATAGCGAGTCTTCCCCAGCCCAGAACCCAGAAGGAGGTACGCGCCTTTATCGGCCTTACTTCTTATTGTAGACAATGGATTCCCCAGTATGCATTTCTAGCCAAGCCACTGATACAGTTAACGACACAGGAGGCAGCCGTATCGACTGTCCTCCCTTGGACGTCTGAACATACACTTAGTTTCAACGAGTTAAAGAAAGCCCTATGTCAAGCTCCAGTTCTAGCTACACCGAACTACAGTAAGCCTTTTACACTTTTTGTTACTGAACGCGAAGGTACAGCATTGTCTGTTCTCACACAAGATCAAGCAGGACAATACAAGCCCTGTGCTTATTTTTCGAGCACATTAGATCCAGTCGCCCAGGCGTTGCCTGCGTGCCTCAAGTCAGTTGCAGCCACAGCACTAGCTATCAGACAAAGCGATTCCATAGTTTTAGGGCATTCCCTGACAGTACAAGTCCCACATTCAGTAGAAGTTCTTTTAAACCGAACACAAACTCAGCACTTGACAATTGCACGTTTAACAGGTTATGAATTGACACTGTTCCAGCCACACATAGAAATTAGACGCTGCAACGTTCTGAATCCTGCTACACTGTTACCATCAGTTAATTCAAATCCAGACCCACATGACTGTGTGGAAGTAGTTAACATTACGACAAAGCCAAGACAAGACCTGACAGACATTCCGTTATCAGATCCTGACCTGACACTTTATGTAGATGGTTCATGTATGAGAACTAGTACAGGAGAACTAGTCGCCGCGTATGCAGTGACTACTGACACTGAAGTTATCAAGACACACCGTATTGACACCCTGTCCGCTCAAGCAGCAGAGCTAGTCGCCCTGACACAAGCCTGTATACACGCCAAGAACCTGAAAGTTAATGTTTACACAGATTCACGTTACGCATTCGGAGTTGTACACGACTTCGGAGTACTCTGGCAGGAGAGAGGTTTTATGACTTCTCATGGAACCAAGATTCAGCATGGTCTCCTTATTCAAGCCCTGTTAGATGCCATACATTTACCGACATCTATTGCTATCATGAAATGCAAAGCACATACGAAAGTTACTGACATTATTTCCCAAGGTAATGATTTAGCAGACCGCACAGCCAAGCTTACAGCACAGACTCCAGACATTCCAGTTAACATGACACATACTTCAGATCCGATTATATGCATGACAGTTAAGGACCCTACACAAGATGTCATAGATATCCAGTTACATGCTACTCCCGATGAAATCAAGAAATGGTCTGAACAAGGAGGGGTCCAGACAGATCAAGGATGGTTAACGAAGGGTAGAGCCACATGGTTTCTCCCTGATTCTATGGTTCAAGTCATTATCAATACCGCACATAGTCCAGCACATTTAGGAGAAAAAGCTATGTTAGACAGTATCCAGAACATTTGGTTCAACAAGCATTTACGAGCTGCAGCCAAGCAGAAAGTCCGCACCTGTATGATATGTTGTCAGTTTAATCCAGGTAAAAGTGTCCCGGTGGAACAAGGTGGTTTCCAGCCCCCTGACCACCCTTTTGAGGTCCTCCAGATGGATTATATTCAGATGGAGCGATGTCGAGGTTTCAAGTATGTCCTTGTAGTAGTATGCGCTTTGTCCAGGTGGACAGAAGCATATCCAGTCCCAGATTACACAGCCGCGACCACTGCCAAGCAGTTGGTTCGTGAATTTTTCCCTAGATATGGACTCCCTAGAGTCGTATATTCTGATAACGGCCAGCCATTCTCATCTGAACTCATGAAACACGTTTCCCTTTTGTTAGGGTACCAGTGGAAGTTTCATTGTGTACGCCATCCTGAAGCAGCCGGTCTCGTAGAGAGACATAATCAGACTCTGAAAATCCGCATTGCAAAAATCTGTAAAGACAAAGGTGTGGACTGGTTAATAGCTCTGCCAGTCGCTTTATTTTATATGCGCATGGTCGCACATTCCAGATCAGGTCTGTCCCCGTATGAGGTCGTATTCGGCCGCCCCCCTAACATGTGGGGTACTCCTAGACCCCGAAGTATTACCGATGTTTCATGTAATATGCTGACAGATTACCTAGCTTCCTTGATGTCTGCCCTCAACTCATGTCGTTCACAGGTTGCCGCCGCATTTCCAGACAATACCGAGGTGGCACCGCACGAGATCGTTCCAGGCTCCCTTGTAATGGTCCGGAATTTCGACAGATCAAGCCCGCTGGAACCACGTTGGAAGGAGCCACGCCAGGTCCTCTTGACCACCCGAACTGCCGTCAAGTTGGAAGGCAGGAAGGGGTGGGTCCACCTTTCTCATGTAAAACTTTTCAATGGATTGAAACCAGTCTCTAAAAACATTTCCAAGGATTTCCAGGATTCGAAAGATTGCCAGAACATTGTTTTAAAGGACTGTCCCGCACAAGACATTATTACAACCCCTCCCTTGTTAGAGAAAACTCCGCAGCAGGAGTATAAGCTCAAATTAAGGTCTAGTAAAATAAGTCAGTCAGTTTGATTGTATAAGTCCTCCCCTAGGTGAAACGGTTAGACTGTTTCTGACATGTATAAAATAGACCCCCATAGTGAGAGAGTCAGTCAAAGTTCAATCAAATGTATCGTTTTTCTGAGTTTCGTATTATTCATCAGCATAATGATTTCCTGCACCAGCTACGCACTTTTCCTGTATTTTCCAGTTCCTCATGTAAATATGTCTGCTAATGCTACAGTAGAGCACACGTTTAGTGATCTGCCTCCTCACGAATATTCTTACCGCCTTGCTATGCGCAACAACACATTTATCCGTATGTTACATTATTCACACCAGACCAGCAATGCCACTAATTGTTGGGTGTGTGGTCGACTCCCCCCTTTCCAGACACCGAAGGGAGTTTTGCCACTTTTTCCTTATCCATTCTCACACAATGGTTCATGTGGAGCATGGTCCACGTTAACGTCATCCTCAACAGATATGTCTTTTCTTAACAGTACATGTTTTCCAGACAAGCAAGGTCTTCCCCACAGAACAGGTTTAGATCTAGAAAATGAAGTATATAATTTAGGGAATTATTCGTCGAATTTCATGGTCCTGAATGTTCAGTCTGATACTACTCCAGACTTACCTGCTATTTCAGTACTACCAGTCAAAGGCGAATTATGTGTCCGTAGTTATGGTTCTGTACATATAGGTCATAGTGAATGTACTACTGTTATCCAGTATAGTGACAGTGGGAAATCTATTTTCAAAGCTTCACGTCATTCTTATTTTATTTGTGGTCAAACTGCATATGTCCGTCTGCCCCTCGATTGGGAGGGAACCTGTTACATTGCCTTCCTACTGCCACCTGTTTTCCTAGCCCCATCTGATTATCACAGAAACACACGTCTAGTACACATTAGACATAGAAGGGAGTCCCCAATTGTCGATTATACTGAAACTACTCTAGAACAGTATACAGATTTCAATAAAGGTTTCTTCTTCTTCGTAGGACCTGTCCAGAATAGTAAACTGATCCGTAGGTTAACAAGAACCCTTGAAGCTGTAGTAAATGAGACTGCCTCTGCTCTAGGTAACCTAACCGAAGAACAATCTGCTATGAGATTTGTCGTTTTGCAAAATCGTCTCGTCCTTGACGTCATACTGGCCGATAGGGGCGGGGCCTGTAGAGTCATCGGATCTAGTTGCTGCATTTTCATTCCAAATAACGCACCGTCTGTTTATTCAGCTATAACCAGACTCCATAAAATTGCCCATCTGTTACATCAAGATCCAGGCACCTGGACATGGTCCGGTTGGTTCTGGAATATAATTTCCGCATGGGGATGGAGAGTCCTGTCCTTTTTAAGTATAGCAGTAGCGATCATATTTAGCTGCTGCCTCTGTATACAATGTGGCCCTGCGATTTGCAGCATGTGTGCTACCTCTTGTATTCCTAGTCCCAAGCCCCGTTCTGAATCCCGTTCCAAGACAATTCGAGACGAGCAAATGGTACTGTATGAAATGATAGACGGTATCATGAAAATTGATGTTTCCTGATGGAAACGTAGTGACAAGGAGGGAATGTGGAAAAGTAAATTTTGCCATGTTCTGTGTCCCTACGCCTCATCCATCATATGTTATGTGTGCATGACCAATATGCATATGTTATTCCCCATGCCCGATTAATGACGCAATTCCAGTTGTGTCCACCTCTAGTATGTTAGTTTCCAGTCCTCGTGAATACTACGAATATCAGGCCTATGTAAAGTAATGTTGCCACGTTTCTCAGTATGCACGTTATTTCATTGTAAAGTCCCCGTTTCCAGGCCTCAAAAGGGCCCGGACCACAGATTCAGCTTCTGTCTCCTGAAAGCCTCGCAGAGGAGCGATACAGCCCCCACCTGTATCCTCGACCCTTCACTTACTTCCTGCCTCGCAGTGCCCGGTGCAGCTTGGTTCTGCCTCTGAGTCTGCCAAAAGTATGTTATAGTTCCAGTTATCAGTTCAGTCCTCCTCTTCTGCATTCCTAAGCTACTGAACTGCATCAATAGTTTCCGTCATTGTCTAGCCTTCTCGTCTCCACGTTAGAGAAATACTGTATTTAATGGTCATTTAATATTCTTCATCACGCACTACATGTAGAATAATGTATGGTCCAGTCTTAGAATCAAGTTAGCTTTTCCCCTCATGACTTCTAGTTTATATCAACATGTTCCCTAAACATCAGATACCAGATAGGGTTTAGGTACATGTCGCTCCGACCCTCCAGACTCTAGTCTCTGCTCCTAGCACAGAGTTCGTAGCCCCCAGCTTCTCCTAGTAACACGTCATTGCCAGTTTTCGCGCACCATTAGGTTAGAGGTCCCGGCTCCTTAGGTAGCCCCCTCCTATGTTTCCGCCCATTCATGACATATTCTGTTACGTTTGCATCACATGTCTATGTATACTCCCAGTTACACCTCTTTTTACTGTTATCTTTCGCGACTGCTACGCGTCACGCCTTCTGCTCCACCCACTGCTACGCCTACTGCAATGTAATGCTATGTGTTTGCGCTATGTATATAAGTCAATGTATTGTCATTAAATGTTAGCGCGCTCATCCCAGACCTAGCCCCAGCAGCTGCTGGGCCTCTTTTCCCCTGCTGGGCCCCAGTTGTCCTGCTGGGCCCTGTCACCTCTGTTCCTATGCAGGTTGTCCTGATCCAGTCCTTATGCTGTAATAAACCTGCAGAAACTCCTACTACCTCGAATCTTGACTCTTATTTATTGAGCTATCTGTTATACTATATGCTTAGTCAAAAATAGGGTATTATTTATTTATTTACCACATAATTACAAAAATATTGAGAAAAAAATATGGTAGTACAAAAATATCGAAGTTAAAAATATTGTTTTTTTAAATGTATCAATAATAATGTAAAAATAATTTAAAAATACATATATTTTAACAATTTATAAATACGAACATTAAAACATATTTAAAAAATAATAACTAATACATATACATTTAAAATAAATTAAAAACTCTACATATACATTAATATATATTCTTACTCCTCATATTGCAACAGTAGGAAAAGCGTTGGATAGCGTAGGGGTAAAAATTACTGTTCCCACTCCAGAGGGTGCAACAGTATGGAAAGCATTCGATAGCGTTGGGGTAAAAATTACTATTCCCACTCCAAAGGGTGCAACAGTAGGGAAAGCGTTGGATAGCGTAGGGGTAAAAATTACTATTCCCACTCCAGAGGGTGCAACAGTAGGGAAAGCGTTGGATAGCGTAGGGGTAAAAACTACTATTCCCACTCCAAAGGGTGCAACAGTAGGGAAAGCGTTGGATAGCGTAGGGGTAAAAATTACTATTCCCACTCCAAAGGATGCAACAGTAGGGAAAGCGTTGGATAGCATGGGGGTAAAAATTACTTCCCACACTACTCCCCCTTTAACACACAACATACTACACATACAAATAAACACAATTAATATAAATATCAATTAATAACAATTAATATTATTACATTGATGTAATTATAAATTAACTACTTAACACATATTAATTACCAATTATTAATTAATTACCAATTATTAATTAATTAACAAGATATTTACAAGAATAAACAATATTTATTCATAAATTATTTATAATTAATATTATGAAATAATAAAAAAAGAATTACCAATTAAATAATTAACAATTAATTAACAAAAATACCAATAAATACATACAAACTAAAACCAACGGATATGTTGTTAAATGGGAAAAAATTGAGCCCCGAGTGTTCCTCCAAAATGTGCTTACATCATGTGCTGTTGATGTTTCTGCATGTCTAGAAGAACACAATGCCCCAAAGAACGTAATGGCGGCTTGCTAAAAAAGACAGTACTACATTAAAAATCTGTTGGTTCGAGTGCCTAAAGAAAACACCAAAAGGCCCGAAGGGTGGTTCAACGGCAAGTGCACTAAGGCACTGAAAGATCTAAAAAGAGCCCTGTCTTTAAAACCGAAAAATCCAGTCCTAATACGCGAGACTAGGAGAGTATATAAATCATCTATTAAAGAAAGAAAGCTGACTTTGAAAAAGGAGGCATGGGAATCATTAATGGAGGCATCAAGGCAGAAGAATAGTTCTCTTTTCTGGAGGGCGGTAAAATCTTTATACCAGTCAAGGGATAGCGATAACACTATGGACTTAGCCATAATGGGTGAAACGTGGGTAAGCCACTTTAGACAATTGTATAAATATACAATCCCCGGAGAAAGTACAACACCCCCAGGGGTATGCCCATCAATAGAAAAGGGAGTACATAATAGTGGCACGGAGCATCCTCCAGTCCATCCATTCCCTATAGATCTATTATTTACCGTCGAGGAAGTTCATGATGCCATCAGGGAAAGTGCATCAGGCAAAGCCCTAGGACCAGACTGTATGCCGGTGGATGTTTATAAAGCAGAGCCGGACTTCTGGGCTCCCTTGCTCACAAATGTCTTAAATAAGGGAAACCAGAGTGGGTTTATTGATACCTGGACTGATGCTATTGTGGTCCCTATATTTAAAAAAGGTAACAGGGACGACCCTACCTGCTATAGGCCGATATCCCTTTTGGACGGCCTAATGAAGGTGGCTCGAAGAATAATTTTAAAGAGAATGCAACTCTGGGAGGAAGCCCATAATGTAGTTTCCCACCTACAGTATGGGTTTAGAAAAGGAATAGGGACAATTGAACAGTGCCTAAATCTGTCCCTCCTCGTCTCCAAGTATTCTCACGTCAAACGCGGAGCTCTTTTTATAACTTTCATCGATCTCAGCTCCGCGTTTGATTGCGTTGATCATGATTTTCTGTGGGCAACACTGGGTGAATTGGGCATTGATAACCGCATCATTACTTTCATTAAAGAGCTCTATGAAGATGCAGGGGCAAGAGTTAGGTATGGCAAACAGGGGGAATGTACGGAGAAATTCCCGATTACTAGAGGGGTGAGACAAGGCTGTATACTGGCCCCGCTGCTTTTTACATACTATATTAACTCAATTGGACAGCATCTTTCAACCCTACCTAATGATTATTCAACTGTTAAGGGCTCACCGGTTCCAATTTTATTATATGCCGACGATGCGGCTATAATGTCTCAGACTAAAGTTGGTTTACAAAGGGCGGTAAATCATTTTGCGTGTTATATGAGGGATAGAGGCCTCAGAGTCAACATCTCGAAAACATTTACGATGCCCTGTACCCGGAAGATTAATAGAATTCCTTGTACCATATTCCTAGATAACCAAAAAATTGTAACTACAGATAAATTCTGTTATCTAGGTGTTTTGTTTGATAGACGGTGTCGTTGGCAGGCAGCGATAGCCGCTAGGAAGCTGGCTTATAGCCGCACCATAGGCGCCTTGCGTGTTTTTTCCGATAGAACTGGCGGTAAGCCTGTTAAGGAGCTGATCCAGATTTATCGGGCTAAATGCGTTTCTTCGGCTACCTATGGCGCGGGCATATGGGGAACTGAGAAGGACCACTCCCTACAGAGCTGTGAAAATCAATTCATTTGCCATCTTCTGGGAGTGGCCAAAAGTACCTCCACGTATATGTCACACATCGAAGTAGGAGTTACATATCTCAATGATATCATTAAGATGTCCCCCATTTTGCTTTGGCATAAAGTGTGGGTTACACACAAAGCCAGTTTCAATAGAGACCTTATCGAAGACTGTCTAGCCCTAGATGGGGCAGCTAATGTTAAATGGTTATCTTACGTGAGATCCACACTTACCGATCTAGGCCATCCAGAGTATTTTGATAACCCTACAACCCTGGATGGACTATCAAGATCAGCCCTGAAAAAAATGATAACCATCCATCTAGAAACTGCCAGATGGAATAGCGAAAAATTAAGGCGCACAGTATTAAATTACCAGGAAATTACACCAACTGAACCTCTGTACCAGAACTTACCTCGTTCTGGTACAGAGCCCATATCTTCGAATGTTGTTGACCCGCTTGCGTCTGGGCTTCTTTTTTCGCATGGTCACCCTACCTAATGTTAATGATTGGTCCTCTAACAAACTAATATGTTCTTGTGATAACACTTCGGTGCAGTCTAATATTCATATTATGTTTTTTTGTAAACTATATACGAACCCCAGAAAACAATTCTTGATGCCGTTATTAAAACTATGGGGGTTACGAAAATGTAGACCAGCATATCAAAAAATGTTACAGTTAGAAGGAGATCATATCATTTACGCCGTCTCATGTTTTTTAAAAATGGTAATAATGTATAGAAAATCTTTGTATTAAATTATCTTCTTGTGGTACATTGCTGTTTGCCACTAATGAAATGCTTGTATTTTACGGTTTTATTATGAATTTTATGAAATATTTTCAATGATCAAGTAAGCGTTTATTTTGTACCGATTATGCACACGCCACTTTTAAATGTTGTATGTATAAATGTCTTTGTAGTGCTTTTATGATTTTACCTGAAAAATCGAATAAAGCTTACTTTACTTACATACAATCTCTTTAATTAATTTAATTTAATTATGTCACACCCTATTCCCCTATAAACACACAATCCACTACACATAAATAAATCACATAAAAAATGTAATTGTCATTTAATCACTTAATAATAATTAATTACCAAATAATTATTAATTAACAATAACAACAAAAATTAAATATTACCACATTAACACTAATTAATGTAAATAACAATAATTAATTACCAATTAATTATGAATTAATAATTATTTATTAATCAAAAACATTAAAAAATATATTAATTAATTAGTTATAATTAAATTACTTCCCACCCTATTCCCCTAAACCCACAACCCGCTCTGATACTAAAACGCAAAATGGAAACAAAATTACTAATTTCTAAACATACATTAAAAAACATGTTTAACAAACATATAAACAACATACAAAAATACATAACACTAAACAAAATTTTGATATTAGTAACATGCATACCTTAATATCGATATTCTGTCTATCGATATTATTGCACATCGATATTCTATACCATCGAAATTAAAACATCGATATTAATGTATATCTATATTTTAATTTCGATGTTTTGTCTCTCTACCGGGGGACATATGGCTACGTGGGTGCAATCTATGCATCTGATCCCGTGTGGAAACTGTGCAACTTGTTAGAAGTCGAGTTTAGTTTGGGTCAATTCCTGTTGGGTTGTGGGAAGGTGATGTGGTTGTGGATTATAGCCATCAAGGCGGCCAGGAAGGATTTGAAGAACCGTGATAGGGAGCTTTGTGATACCCCTCCAGCCTTTGCCACTACCCCCTGGAAACTGTCTGGCGCTGCATTAGTGGTTCCAATTGAGCTATTAAGTAATGAATCATTGCAGCATTCAACCTGTACTTATCATATATTGCTCTGCAGTTTGTCCCAACAAAGTGAGGCGCAGTCGGAAGATCCTCTCCTGTATTCTCCTCCTGGCCTTGCCTGCTGCATGGATCCTCATACTCCTCGCAAACACGTAGAGTGCTGCCATTGTGAAAGGCCTCTATGGCCTCATGGGTCAGTTTAAATAGCCTTCTGATGATTTTCAGCTGAATAGAATTTTTTTATACCACCTAATTGTGATTCCCCTTAAGCTACATAGCGATTTTCAAGGAAATCGCAATTTGCGATTTTTCATGCAAAGTATTGCGATTTATTTTAGCGATTCCTTATTTGCTATCGCATTTTTGGTTTTTCGCTATTAAGGAATCGCAATATATAAATTCCCTATTTTAGCGACTCGGTATTTTGCGGATTGGGAATTTTTGCTTGATGCATTGGAAAATGCTAAAAAGCCCTCGCAAATAGCTAATCACTATTTTTGCGAGCACTTTTTCGTTTGATGCATCTGGCTGATTGTTTTGACTTTTTCGTGTTTGACATTGATTGGGGTTAGGGAGAGGGGTGGGTCAGGTGTGGGATAGTTTATTTTTTTTAGGGTAATAAATGATATTTATACTTAAACATACGATGGTAATGTTTTGTGCCCTGCTTACTGTTTTACGAATTTATGTCACATGGTTTCCTTGCTGCTGTAGGGCCTCAGCCAAGGTTTGATTTAAATATTCTGAGGATTTTGTAACACACAAACAGATAGATGCCGTACACCTCACTTAGTTATTTGTCCTACTAGTACTGTCAGTCTCTCCTCCTAGTCCATTATACCTCCCACCAAACTTATCTTACCTGTGATTGATGATGATTAAATCAGGCACAGCGATGGCTGCATGGTTTCTCAAGAGAATGGAGAAGATGCTATGGTTGTGTTGGTAGTAGTAGACAATGGCAGTAGCCTTTGCAAAAAAAATAAAAATGAGACAGTCACTCGCCTGAGAGAGTCCGTGGGAGGAGTAGTACAAGGAAGTAAAGTACAGTACACAAGAAGACTGCCAAACAAACACTATTGTTAGTGCTAAAGTAAAATAAAACATAATGGTGGTAGGGACCGCCTCGTACAAGAAGTTACAAACTGTAGTTGTGTCGAATCACTTACACAATAGTAACTCGTAACCTTTACTGCTGTGTGGTAGGATGTTGATGATGAATCCAATCAATGCCGGCAATTAATATTGATGTATTAGGTCCCTTTGGAAAAAACATTGGCTTGCACATAGACTGAGCATGGGTGGGCAAGCAGAAGAAGATCTTCGCCCTGCCTTGATAATTGAATTAGTGTGGCTTTCACCACATCTGCCTCAGTAAGAGTGTGATCAATTGTTGGTGGACATTTAATGTAGTCACACCTCAATATAAATCACACAGCCCGACAACAAAAGCAAAACACAATCTTGGCAGACAACCATGATGTTATCCAATAAATCTATAAAGAAAAAAAAGGAAATGCATGCATGATGAAGATAACTTGATAGTTAATGAGTAGCACGTATTAACTACTACTAGACAATAAGACAATACAGGGCAGCAGTATATTAATATGCAATTTGCCTTGCCTGTCTGCCCACAGAGAGACCCAAATTACATATTGTACCGGGCTTACTTTTAAAGATAGCAAAGAGAATTAAAAAATAGTTGTAGGGCTTAATCAGCAAACAAAAATAACACACAGTCTTAATGATTGAAGAAAAAAGGAATCAAATTAATTAAAAGACGAATGATGAATGATACTAAAGTTACTGTATTATCCTGGTCAAATTGTGGAGTTGCATCTCGTCCTTCCACTTGGTCCTCCCTTCCATGGATGCTCTGCACATCAATCTTGGGTTTTACTGCCTGCCTGATGTGGATTGGTAAGGTAAGTGTGAGTTGTTTCTCCCAGTATAGCACAGGGTAAAGGCCGTCCTGTAAGTGTAGATGGAAAAACAAAATGGGTATTGAAAAATCAATGAATAAACAAAAAGCATCAATTACAGTGGAGTACAAGAAGAGAAGGGAGAACACTTTCAGACTGAGGCAGTTGGATACATTGTGGCTACTCTGTTTATAGCATTAAGCTACAACAACAGAGCTATATGGAGGCTGGGCCGTGACCCAGCCTCCATTTGGCTTAAATTTTGACAGAG
The DNA here is from genome assembly GCF_964261635.1 of Lissotriton helveticus. Lineage (NCBI taxonomy): Eukaryota > Metazoa > Chordata > Amphibia > Caudata > Salamandridae > Lissotriton > Lissotriton helveticus. Next base: position 1,752,201,020 of record NC_136068.1, on the reverse strand, counting down.
CCAGACAAAGGCATATACAGCAACCTAGCATTTTCTAAATTAAGGGCCAGATGTAGGTAGCCCAATACCGGTCGGTAACAAAAGAAATTCGGTATTTTTGTCCGTTACCGACCTGGATTGTGATATTGAGATGTAGGAGCCCAAAAAAGACCGATTCTGTAAATTCCGGAACGGTAAATTCCGAATCAGAATTTACCAAATCGGCATTTACCGAATCGGTATTTACCGATTCGGAAAATACCGAATTCATATTTACCGAATCGGAAAATAAGAAATGGGAAAAAATGTGAATCGAGATGTAGGAAACTCCTAAAATACCGTATTCCATGAAATTCGGTAATTAAGAGTCGGTAATTACCATGGAGTGAAAGCAGGTGGTAACCAGGTGCAGGCTATAAAAAACGCCCTAAAATGCAACAGTGTGACCAGAATGGCGGCATTCTACGAGATAGCAAGGCGCCTACGGCTACAGGCAGCAGGAGAGAGTATATGGGGATGGGAGGAGCAAGTCTACAGACAGCGGATCACGCTCTTTCAACTTACAGAGGTAGATATCTTGCAAAGGTACAGGCTACACTCCCACACCATCCTCGACTTGATTAGGGACCTGCACCCATTCCTGGAGCACCCAACACCAATATGGCATGCCATTCCACCCCATGTGCAGGTGCTCTGTAGCCTACACCTGCTTGCATCTGGGAGTTACCAGGGGGTGATAGCTGCGGTAGGTGGGGTTTCCCAGAGCTGCCTTTCCCATTTCTGCTGGAATTTCCTGGAGCCCATGATGCAGAGAATGCATCATTACATCAGCTTCCCTGACACACCTGCAGAACTATTAAAGACCAAGACTGACTTCTATCAACTGGCACAGTTCCCTCACGTCATAGGCTGTATTGATGGGACACACATTCCAATCTGCCCTCCTGCAGCCACAGAATACATCTACAGGAACAGAAAGTCCACCCACTCAAAAAAAATGTGCAGGTGATATGCAACACTGGCAACATAATTACTGACATCCCTTGGAGCACCCACGACGCCTACATATTCCAGAACAGTGGGATCTACACACGCCTTGTTGCTGGAGAATTTGGGGAAGGATATCTGCTAGGTAAACCACTGTGACACTCCCTGATAGATACTGCAGCTGAACGTATTTTCAGTATGTAACTAATGGCACTCTCTTTTGCGCCTAGGCGATAGCGCTTATGCTGTGCGGTCCTTTGTACTCACCCCATACCTGAATCCCTCTACCCGGAGTGAGAGACGTTACAATGTGGCACGCAGATCAACACGCAACGTTGTGGAGCGCACCTTTTGACTATTGAAAAGCAGATTCGGCTGCCTCCACAAAAGCGGAGGTGCACGGCAGTACACACCCATCACCCTGCTGTAAAATCATTGCAACCTGTGCTATGCTGCACAACCTTGCCACAAAAAGAGGTACAGAAGTTGAAATAACTCATCATGAGGACATTGATGATGGCCTTGAACAGCCAGAGCCCTACGCAGCAGGAGCAGCGCCACCAACAGATGGGAGACCGAGACGGCAGAGATCACACACAACTATTTTTAAGTAAGTAAGGAGATACAGCCAGGCGTTGTATGTGCATGACGTAGTTTAATAACTGCGCACTACGTCACTCTGCAAATGGCACACCATGCCAGTCAAATTTGCTACAATCTTAATTGTTAGTCACAGGTTACTTCACCCAAATAATGTTAATGAAGGTGTGGGCAGCAATAATGTCTCCGCCCATGCACTACAGTGCTTGATGTCTGCAGCTGGCTTTCCACACTGGCTGATGATTCTGGGACAGCAGAATGGCGCCTGCTGCTCCGGGGTTCAGGTACAGGTGTACTATTGCTGCTCCTGCTAGTTTTCTCTTGGCTCTCCCCCACACCTAGAGCACCAGTGTTTGCTGATTGGTGTTCAGCAGCAGTTCCATTGCAGATGTCACCTTGCCCATCCCCCTGGTAACATCAGTGCAGCAGTGCATGAGGCCCTCCTGCATTTACACAGAGTGCCTGCATAGCAGGGAAGTGGCCGTTGCTAACGGTTCACTGCCTTGGTGTGCTGCTGCATGTACTGCCTCTCCCTGCGCCTTTTACCCGGTCCTCATCAAGTTTGTTGCAGAGTGCCATCATGGACTAGGACATGTTCCCTCTGCCCTTTCCCTCATGCTCTCCGCCATGGAGCTGATGCCCCAGTCTATATTGCACATGTTATGATTCAAGTGCCGCATCTGTCTTTGCACTGATAGTATGGCCTTTACCTGCAGGCGCTGCACTTTGACCATGGTGGCCTCCAGCCCTCAGAAGACCCCCTCACCCTGCCGACTTTTGCTGCTCTCCCGGACCCTACGGCGTCTTGCACCTGTGTGCACACCTTCAGAGGAGGACTCCAGCCCAGCATTGGTTGACTCCAGTGGAGCAGTTGTGGTGTCACCCTCCCTTTCGTCATCAGAGGACATCTCCATGACATGGAGAGCGGGTACAGCATGCCTCCTGGGCCTTACCACTACTGATGAATTTGAGGCTCGTGAGGCTGACTGTGCTTGGGAATCCTGCTGTGGAGATTCATGCAGCGGTGGTGATGCTGGCTGTGCTGTTGTGGCTTGCTCTGGTGGTGAAGCTGCCTGTGGTGGTGGTGCGGGTGGTTGTTCAGTGCTGGGGCCTGGACTCGTGCAGGCATACTCACTCCTTACCTTATGGGGTGCCCTTCCCACCTTTTCCTGTGCTGACCTGCGCGATGGCTCTCCTGTGGACAGATATGGACAATAGCTCAGTGGTGCTGCACACCTGTACGTACCTATTAAATCACAATCCTGTCACACTATCTCAATGTCCTCAACTGCTTCTGGATTATGTGTGTGGCATGCCTTGTTGTTTTGTGTGATGACTCACATGATGGGTGTTTCAATGACTACCTCTCCCATGATGCATTGCTGGTGTATCCCAAAACCTGGACTGGAGTGTGAGTCACACAGCCACATTGGGGATGGGGGGGGAGGATTGCTGGGCATGCCCCTTACCTTGTTTTGTTGCAGCTCTGGCTGATCTGTCAGCATCCCCGATGCCAAACACATTCTCGGGTTCCAGGGTGGACTCCACCAGCTACTCCAGGTCTGTGAGGGCAGGTGCCCTCCTCCTTCCTCCCCCAGTGGAACTGGCCTCTTTCTTCTGCGCTCATACCAGCGTTTCTGTAAATCATCGATTTCATGTGGGCTCACCCCTATGGCGTTCACATTCACCTGGATTTCCAGCCAGGTCTTCCGTTTCACAGCCTCTGCTACCTGCAGGGACTGTTTCCCAAAAAGCTGGGTGTGGTTTTTGACCACCTCCTCCACAAGCACCCGAAGCTCACTTGTGCTGAACTTCAATTTTTCTTTTTCTATCTGCTCCTTCCCTCTGTGACTCCTGGGATGCCATCCTGCAGTTCTGCTCAGCTCAGTACAGCCAGTAGCTCAGCTGCTCACAGCTCTCTAGAATGTTCTGATTGTCTGCACCTGCATGGGTGTGGCCACTTCCTGGTAGTGGGGTGGGGTGGATGCACAGGATTGGTTGGTTCCTCAGATGCATGGTTGTGAGGTGGGGTGGTTGAATCCTCAATTGCTTGTATTTTGAATCTCCGATTCATACCGAATACCAAATCGGTAAATACCGATTCAGTAAAATTTACAGAATTTTTCCGATTCGGTAATTTTTACCGACTTTTTCCCTACATCTCATTTACAGATCCCGAAATACCAAATCGGTAAAATTCGGTATTTAGGAGTCGATACATTTAATTTACCTACATCTGGCCCTAAGTGACTAAATAAATGCACCACTGTCAGTCATACCACTACACCAGACTCCACCACTATACAGACATGTAGGTCTGCTGTGGTTCTTGTTGAATTGTTGTGTTTACCTTTCATGCCACTTCATGAAATGCATTTATTCCATCAATCATCTCCGATCCTACTGACTGACTGTGAAGAGTATAGTATGTGGTCATCATGATCATGGTGTCCAACTCAGTCTGTAGTGTACCGATTGAGTCCAGAGTCCATATTCAAATATCAATCAATCATATAATTTGTAAAGCGCACTACTCACCCATGAGGGTCTCAAGGCGCTGGGTGGTGAATGCTGCTACTACTCGAAAAGCCAGGTATTGAGGAGTTTTCTGAAGGTCAGCAGGTCAGCAGGTCTGCTGTAGGTGGATGGGGAGGGTGTTCCAGGTCTTGGCAGCAAGGTAGGAGAACTATCTGCCACCAGAGGTCACTCTTCGGAAGCGGGGGACTGTGTCGAGGGCAAGGTCGGTGGAGCGGAGCTGGTGGGTGGGGGTGTAGAAGCTGAGTCATCTGTTGAGGTACGTTGGTCCGGTGTTGTGGAGTGCCTTGTGTGCCAGGTTCGGTATAGCGGCGCCTGCCTAACGCCTGATATTATACTACACTTCCCATGCACTGGCGGGCAGAATGATTACATTTCCCATGATCCTCCTGGTCGAGGACGGATTTCACAAGTTGACGACTACACCCAGTGCGTGTAATTCTGTGCTTCCGGGTTTGTTGCTGAAGCAGGACTTCGTCTGGCGAGGAGCCTTGGGGAGAGCTATGACGACTGCTTGCTTCCGAGTTCCTAGGGCTGGTAAGACTGGCGCTATCCTATGCGCATCAATCCTGGGGTGGCAGAGGAGTGGAACACGGAGGTAGTTTCAACCTCGTTTTGCCGTTTTCCATTTTTGTATATGAAGCCTATTTGGGAGAGGAGCGGAACACGGAGGTAGATTCAACCTTGTGTTTCTGTTTCCATTGTATAGGAAGCATTTCTGGGAGGAGGAGCCCTGATTCCCAGCACACCCTAAATGGTGCCGTATTCTTGTACTGTTTATCACTGGAGCGGAAGTGGTGGTCACAACCACACGCTGCCGGTTGTTTTATATTTTGGTGACTTTTGTTTTGGAACCCATAGCTCCGGAGCGGTTGGGATGGTCGCAATCACACTCTGCCGGATTATATGTTATGTCACATTTGTCTAAGGAATACTTACCTGCAGCGGTAGTGGTGGTCGCAACCACACGCTACCAGTTACAGACTTGCATTGAGTGTAATGAGTTTTTAAGGAGGAAGCGGAATATAGAGGTGGTCGCAGCCTCATGTTACCGTTGGTGTGTCTTTACATACATGGATTATCTTACAGGAGACATGGAGTAAGGTTGAGTTATTTAGGGTCTGTGTTGCGCCTCACAACTTGCCTAAACTGTGGATTCTTCTCAGGTGACTTATGGGAAAGAACAGGATCAAGTTATGTTATGTTGATGCAAACCAGTACATTATCCTATGCAATTCCCATGTTTTTTTTGGTAGGTTGTTTTCCAGAGGTCAGTGTATTGCAGAACAGAGCCCATCCATCCAGATACTCATGAGATGTTTTTGTTTGCTTTACAGGGATTGAATATATATATTTAATATTTAAGTTTGAAGGCAGAAAAGGGGTCCTTCCAATTTGTACAGGTATGCAGGACTAGCGAGAATTCTTGAGTGTAGATATGATTGTGAAACTTATTTATAGTGTTAGCTGTTTTTTGTCATTTCAGGTTCTTGTCCCCGCTGCCCCTTCCCTTCCGTTCCCTCGCCTGATAGCCCAAACATCCTGAATATAAAATTCAGGGTGTTGGTAACGTCAGGAGGTGGACCCTTATCTACGACATTCGGATCCTGCAGAACGTATCCTCACATTGTGTGCGTGGCTGAGAAGCTTGAAGGTTATCCTCTTGTTGACCAGGAGCCAGTGCAGGTCTCTCAGGTGGGGTGTGATGTGGCAGCTACGAGGGATGTCAAGGATCAGACGTGCAGAGGCATTCTGGATGCGTTGGCGCCGTCTCAGGAGTTTGGCTGAGGCTCCTGCGTAAAGGGCGTTTTGTAGTCCAACCTGTTGCTGATGAGGGCCTGGGTGACCGTTCTTCTTATTTCAGTGTGATCCACTTGTAGATCCTGCGGAGCATGGGGAGGTTGTTGAATCAGGAGGAGGAGACGGCGTTGAGCTGTTTAGTCATGAAGAGGGTGGAGTCGAGGATGACCCCTAGGTTGCGTGCGTGGTCGGTGGGTGTTGGAGCGGTTCCCAGTGCGGTCTGTCTCCAGGAGTCATCCCAGGCAGAAGGGGTGGATCCGAGGATGAGGACCTCCGTCTTGTCCAAGTTCAGCTTCAGTCAGCTGTTCCTCATCCATTCAGTGACGGTCTTCATTCCTTCGTGAAGGTTGGTTTTGGCGGTGTAGGGGTCCTTGGTGAGGGAGAGGATCAGCTGGGTGTCATCGGTGTAGAAGATGATGTTGAGGTCGTGCTGACAGGCGACGTGAGCGAGCTGTGCCATGTAGATGTTAAACAGAGTTTGGCTGAGGGATGAGCCCTGGGGTACGCCGCATATGATCTTGGTGGATCGCCAAATGGATTGCCGTCCAGAAGAAGTACCACTTTGTTACTAAACAACAAGTCTGTTTCCAGCATTAACATGAAACAGGACAGATATACAGCAACCTAGCATTTTCCAAATTAAGTAACTAAATCAACACACAGCTGTCAGTCATACATCTACTACTACACTCATAACTAGTACTACTTAACTCCACCACTACACAGACATGTAGGTCTGCTGTGGTTGTTGACTTATTTACCTTTTATGCCACTTGATTTGAAATTAAACGCCTCAAATTATTCCACCAATCATCTCTGATCCAACTGACTGACTGCGTGCAAAGATAGTATGGTCATTATTATGGTGTGGTACATGTTTTCCAATTCCAACTCAGTCTGTAGTGACTCCGATTAAGTCCATATTCCATAATGAAAAATTGCAACGGATATTGGCCTGCACCTGCAGTAGTAGGAGTCCAATTTTGTTATTAAACAACAAGAAGGGAAACATTGACTGTCACTTGAGTCACTTTTACTTGGTAGATTAATTACTAGTGGAGTTCGACTTCATGCACAACATCAACACAACAAACAACAGCAATCGCTCAGAGTCAGGAAGCATCCAATGCATGCCATCATTACCTGTCTTGCTCTTCTCTTTGGCTGTCAGATCAGATGCCTAGTTCTGAAAGGTGCGTGTTTTTTAACGAGATAGTGGCCTCATTATTACTACACATTCATTTTGAGTGCTGTTAGTCGCTGTTTTGGTTTTCTTCTTATTCATCAGTAGCACTTTGTCACAGTTGAAGTTGGTTCCCATCGTCAGCGCTGTGATGGGCCGCAGCCTGGGTAGCGGCCATTGGTTAATTGAGTTTGCAGAAATGTCAGCAAGTTTCTTCGAAGAGTCTTGTCTTTCTCTGCCAAGTATCTTCTGTTCTGACAGCGACCAGCTTTGGATGCCTGCAGAGGCTGTAGCCTTCTGACAGTGATGAGTTTACATTTGGGTGCCTGCCGACTAGCGAAAGCCAAGTTCTGACAGTGAAGAGTTGTTGATGCCTGCAGAGGCGGTAGACTTTGGACAGTGATAAGTTTCGGCTTGGAAACAAAAGGAGGATAGCTATAGTCATGTTTCACTTCTTCTGGAGGGACTGTTAGAGGCAAAATTTCTTGTACTATTCTCCATCCAATGTATGGCTTGATGGAAATGTATTTAGGGCGAGTCAGTAAGATGGACTGAGGAGTGGACAGTTAAATGCACAGAGGTGCGACTTCAATAGGGAAATAAATAGAGAAGACGATTGTGATGGATTTGTTGTGATTTGATTTGAACCAGAAAGACAAACACACACACAAATAAAGGAGGAAGAAAGTAACAATTTGAAAGCTAGTTGTCAGGGAAGAGGAGCTTGTCCTCAAACTCTGGTGATTCGAACAAAAGTAGGTCATCTAACCAGCTACTTCCGTCATCGAAGCCACTCTCCTCTGCTGTGATTCAGGTATTTTGTAGTCCGGTGGTATAAAGTGCTGATTCATTTTGATCATGGTTAAACTCTCCACGCTTTTGGTCGAGAGACTGGTCCTTTTCAAAGTTACAATGGCACCAGCAGCACTGAAAACATGCTCAGAAGAGACACTTGCGACAGGGGAAGCAGGTACGTTATTGCCAGCCTGCTGAGCACTCTCCATTGGCTTCTTTTCCCATACCAATACACCAATGGGTTTCGAACCATGAAGACCTATTTTGGGTCATCGCGATAGGCCTGGACCATCCGCTCAATGTTCCGGGGTGCTCCGACGTGCCCAGCCTCTATTGCCTTTGCATCAGCACTGGACTCACCATACCCTGCCACAGAAACCAATCAGTTGCCGATTGTACTGTGGATGATCCTGTTCTTGCTGTTGTTGATGTTATTGGTAGTGTTGGTGTCAGTAACTGCTAGGAGGCAAATGCACTGCCCTCAGGCTCTGAAGTAGAACTTGACTCTGGATGCCCTGTAGTACTTGTTCTGGCCTGGGACGGGGGCCTCTAATTATCAGCAATTCATTTTCAAAGTCAATGGCTTGCTCAGCTATCAAATTTTTGTACTTGGCAACATCCACTTCCGGAAAAGGAAGTACTGCCTTACTGTTCAGAAATACTTTGTACCGTGGATCCAATATTGTGGCAGTAATGTAATGTGGATGTGACACAATGTTATTTTGAATCCTTGTATTTTCAGATAAGCGAACAGCTAAGGAGTCCGCCAAGTAATATGCGTCTTGTTTGTCATCCACACCTGCGTACATTTCAGACACCTCCTTCAGCTGTTGTTCTAGCATGTGGAATAATGGGATAGCTTGGTCCATTGTACAGTCCTCCCTGCTAACTTCACATTTAAAGACCTCAAAAGGAAGTAGCATCTCTGTCAGGCATTTAACAAGGTCCCGTTGGCCCATCTCCACGGTCATGCCTCTCACAGTAGGATCACTTAATCTTTGCATGACATAAGCATTGAGTGGTATGTACTGCTCAAACAGACGATCGAGCATGTAATAAGTTGAGTTCCAACGTGTTGGCACCTCCTGGATGAGTGCTTTCACTGGCATTTTATGCCGCGTTGAATGACTCTCAGCTGCTTCCATGCTTTAAAAGAATCGCTGAAATGTGTGCATATTCCTCTGCAGGTGGCCAGTAAGTTGCTGACTTTGTATTAATTTTTTAGAAAGTCTTGAACAACAATATTAATGCAGTGTGCCAAACACGGGACCCTGAAATAGCCACAATCTTTCATGGCCCTAACTACATTACTGCCATTGTCCGTGGCAACAAAACCAATGTTAAGCCCTCTTGGACGCAGCCACTCAAAGACCTTGCTGTTAAACTCATCCAAAATGTTTGCAGCAGTATGAGACTTCTCCATGGTAAAGATGGCTACAGTTTCATGTTTGCGAGTGGCATGAAAAATCTCAGCAGCGTCAACCCCAGCAGATATCTGTTCTCTAACCCCCACAAAAGAGATCCAATGTGCAGTGATGCACATGTAATCAGTGGCTTGGCAACGGGCCCACATGTCTATTGTCAGGTGGATATTCTGAACAGCACTCCGCTTCAGGGCTTTTCCAAGCAATACTAGCACTTCGTTCAATAATGATGGAACAGCAATTCTGGCGAAGTAGTAGTGGCTGGGAACCTGCCATTTTGGGCAGATGGTTGTCACAAATTCCAAAAAACCCACCCCTTCAACAAAAGAAAAAGGGAGAAGGTCCAGTGCTAATATTTTAGCCAGCTTCGCATTGTACAAACGTGCTATTTGGTGGTTGCGTTTGCACTGCCCCTCCACCCTAAACATGCTGATAATGGTAGGCTGCATGGTTTTCCTTTCTGTTAGGCTCAATGATATATTTTTTTTCATACCGGTACTCTTTGGTGTCTCACACTGAGATGTTGCTGAGGATATGGGCGGTACCACTGCACTGCTGGATACAGGGCTATTTTGTGTACCACTACCAGAGAGAATGTCTCCCTCTTCTTCCTCCCCCACTGTGATTGGATCTTCTACACGCTTATCCTCACCAACAGCAATGATTGTAATTTTTATGCTGCGAAGGTGGTTCTCCCAGTTGATCAAGTGGTGTTTTTGCAGATGGGTTATTTGGCCTCCAGTACCATAGTTTGTACCAAGCTTACCCCGACTAACAGAGGTATTACAAATGGAGCATATAGCAATGTTCTCCTCCTTTTTACTAACTGTAAAGAAGTCCCAAACTGGGTAGATTAACTTTTGTCTCCTGCTGGAGGTGCTACTTCCAATACCGGATGAACTAGAGGGTGTGCATTGAATTTGACTGTGTGCCGTCTATTTCAACTGAGGTGGTGGTTGTGCTAGATGTAGGTCGCTGCAGGCCTTTGCTACTGCAAATATGGAAGCTGTAGGTGGTGTTGGTGTTACCTGTGTTGGTGTTATCTGCGCCACTTCCCTCACAGCAATTTGGGATATTGTAATGTCGGTCTGCACTGGGGTGGGAGTAATGTCCATGATGACTGGCTCATCATCATTCTGCTGTTGAACATCGACCTCCATAAGTGTAATGTTTTCGGGAACCTTCCTTTTCACGAGCCTGGTCTTGGGACGTGTCTCCCTCTCAGGCTCAGGTTATGTCTCCCAAATGGCATCTAGATCATCAGAAGGGATGCTTGGCGAAGAACTCGATGGACTAATCCTCCTTTTCCTTGCTGGGGATCTGGAAGACAATGGATCTTCTGAATGAGTGGCTACCTCTTCTTCTTCCTCAGCATGAGGCTCGATTTCCTGACCTGCCCCTACTTCGGAAGGAACAACTACTAGTATTGTGGGTGGTGGTTGCGGCTGTTGTAGACCACTTGTCTGCTGTGTGTCCTCCTGGGTTGATTGGGAACTACTTTTTTATTGTTTATTTATTTTTCAAAAACCTTTATAATTAAAATAGCATAGACACATTGCAATCTTGCATCACATCAGAGTACCGTATACAGAGCAACGATTGAGGGTATGAAGGAAGGCCAATGACACAGACCAGCAGAGTACAATGGCTTAAGTAGACCTTACTGATGCACATCAGGACAGTGAGCAACAGTGGATACACATCAGGCAAATTGTGGGAGAGGGAGCAAGTCAGACCGGGAAGGGAATAAGAATGGGGCGCAGTGCGGCTACTGACCTACACCAGCCGCCGCCGTGGGAGGAGTGCCCGTGGGGAGAGGGGAAGAGGCAGTCTGGCTTGGGGCGTATGAGCATGAAGGTTTGACACTATGGTGCCTCATATGTCCAGTGGACGAGACCCGGCTGGCCTAAGGTCCCAGAATTCAGATAGAAGGGATTGGCTTCTCGAGCCATTGGGCCAACTTAGGTGCAGATTTGTGCCCCCAGCACATGGGCACTCTACGCAGCACAAGGACAAGCAGCATAGCAATCAAACGATGGGAGGCGTCCTCGCAATATTTAACAAAGCCTAGGAGGCAGAGCGGAGGGTCAGGCCGAACCGATGAGGAAGTAATTTCAGAGATAGCAGTAAAGACCTCACGCCAATAGTCAGAGTCCTTTGGGCATAACCAGACGAGATCAGAAAAATCAGCCGCGGGAGAAGAAGAGCGCAGGCATCTATTGCTGGAGGTGAATCCCAGCGTATGTAACTGAATGGGGGAGTGGTAAAGCCTGTGCAAATATTTAAAATGAGTTAGGTGCAGGCGATAGTTCGGGGATAATCGCTTCATCTGGTTGCAACAATAAACCAGTCGGCTTGAGAGATATTAACACCAAGATCCTCGCCCCATGCCACTCTAGCATGATCAGTGGAGATGGAGGTGGTGGCCAGCGAGAGGGCATAGAGTTTGGTTACCAACTTCTGAGGAGAAGATGAATACAGGAAATCAAGAGTGGTCATTGAGGGGGGGAGGCAAGGGGAACAAAGGTTGCAGCTCCCTGCAGATAGCTCATAGCTAATAAAAAAATAAAGTGTCCATGGGACCAGAATCGTCTGTGGGAGAATAGAATGTGTTACCCGGGTAGAGATCCACCAATGTAGTCAACCTCAGGTGAGTGGCGTGTTTGCCATACCAGAGGGCTGAAGAGGAGGAAAACAGGACCGCGTCTATTTCAGGGCATGGGGGTTTGGCACACACGAACAGGGCGGTGGCGAGTGGCCACGGGGCAGGGAGGTCCGCCTCAACCACCACATGCGGCTGGAAGGGAATAGGGTGAATCCAGAAGTGCAAAAAACTGGCCTGAGCACCATACTTTGAGATAGCGATAAGTTTATCTAAGGCTCAGCATCACTGGTTTGCACGATTAGGCTGGTTACCTCTTCCACACTCATTTGCTTGGGCCTGGGTTGGTGGGTTGGGCCCACTGATATGGAGGTGCTGCCCCTAGCTTGCCCCCCAGACACTGCTGCTGCAGACGTTATTTTTGTTTTCCCAAAAACGTGCTGGGCGGAACACCAGATTTAATTGATACTTCCTTCTTCTCAGGAACTTTATTGGTCTTGGAAGACCTGATACCTACTTTCGCTGGGCCATCTTATTCAGATGTCAGCAGCACTCAGTTGCACAAGTTGCATAGATGTTTGGTCAGGTCACACGTCACGTCGTGTACAACAGCAGGACGTCTGTCTGGCAGCACAACAAGCGATGATGACAGACACCTCCTTCTCAGTCTTTTGTGCACCTAAAAGCAAAAAAGCCAGAGGAACATCAGTCAAACATGGATTTCTTTTGCTGAAATGACTACTAGTGTTCTGTGTACACTCAGAAAAAATAAGAATAGCAAACAACAAAAACAAAAATACAAATGTAGTGGAACCTGCTTGGCCTTAATTTGTGCATCATGTAGGATGGATGCAGCATCAGGAACCTGCAACTGGCAATGGGGATGGAAGCAGTAAGCCAAGAGGAACAATGGAAAGACGCACAGGCCTATGTGGCAAAAATAGCACACTACTAACTACCACCACTGAATGGCCCCCGGCCACATAGTCACTCATCACAGTCACAAGGCCCGGAAAACAATGAACTCAAGCAGGCCTATATCACTATATGCCCAGACAAAGGATGCCTGCTAAACCACACAGCTTTAATGCAAAAACGAAAATCCACATGGCTAAAAAGGTTGGAAAGTTACACAACAACCACAACAACAACACATCCACATGCAACAAAGGCATTTAATTAACACACGCCCAAAAAGTGAACTACACCCCAAAGAAAACATTTTGCTATTGAATCCAATGCCATTCATGCCATAAATGATGTTTAAATTAAACAGACACCACATAAACAGGTCTTTCATGCACCCATGAGGACCTCTGGGCCTACTGGAAAAGGCCTAACAGTACACACACCAAAAAAGTGAACTCCCCAAAAACCACATTTTGCAATTCAATCCAATTGCATCCATGCCCTAAATGATGTTTAAATTCAACAGACAACATAGAAACAGTTGCTTCATGTACCCATGATGAGTACCTCTGGGCCTACTGGCAGACTAGGCCACAATCTTGGAGGTCTATGGCAAAAACCCAGTGGCTGGTCCCACAAAATGGCCACCACCACATGGCCAGGCCACCTACAACAAAAAGAAAAGGAAGAGAAGACAGACAATGCAGGCCTACGGCAATAGCACAATACCTGGCTTAACAAAATGTCCGCCACCCACAATAACAAGAAAGGGAAGACATAGGACAGGAATAGGAAGTTAGAGACTCCGGGGAACTTCCTTCTTCTTTAAAAAAATTGTAAAAAAGAAAAATGACTCCTTGCTCCAAAAACTACAGTCAAATGACAACCTGAGGAGTTTTTAGAGCAAAATGACCAAAATCATCATTTTCGAGAAGGTTTTATGCTGCTCAAGAGATATTCTTTGCCAGATTGCAAATTGTGCATCTTTGACATCGCGATCTTCACAAAAAGTTGTTACCGTGTGCGCGACAACATACATTGAGCGCGAGAAGAAGATAAAAAGTGTAAGTCTGCGTTGTTGCGCAGTACAGAGCTGCCACTGCCAGAAGTTTGCAAGCTGAAGGCCCAGGGTTAACCACTGCCTGAAAAGGACTATTTATTTAACACACACCAAAAAACTGAAATACCACCACAAAAACACATTTTGCAATTCAATCCAATGCCATCCATGCCCTAAATGATGTTTAAATTCAACTGACAACATAGGAACAGTTGTTTCATGCACCCATGATAAGTACCTCTGGGAGTCTGGGCCTACTGGCAGACTTGGCCACAAGCTTGGAGGCCTATCGCAAAAGCACAGTGGCTGGTCCCACAAAATGGCCGCCACCACAGGGCCTGGCCGCCCACAATAACAAGAAACTAAAGACAGACAATGCAGGCCTACAGCAAATTCACACTGCCTGGATGGCTCTACAAAATGGCTGCTAGCCACCCACAACAAAAAGAAATGGAAGACAGACAGTGCAACCCTATGACAAAAGCACACTGCCTGCCTTCACAAAATGGCCGCCACCCACATGGCCAGGCCACAACAAGAATAAGCATAATCCAAGGGGGACAAAGGAAAGACATGCAGGCCTATATGCAAAAAGCAGCACACTACTAAACTACCACCACAAAATGGCCCCAGCCACATGGTCACTCATAGTCACAACAGGCCATGGAAAAACAATGAACTCAAGCAGGCCTATATATGGTCAGACAAAGGAAGTCTGCTATGCTAAACAACACAGCTTTAATACAAAAATGCAAAAACGAAAATCCACAGGGCTTAGAAAGTTTGGAAAGTTATACAACAAACAGACACACACATCCAACAAAGGTATTAATTTATTAACAGACACCCAAAAAGTGAAATACACCCCAACCCACATTTAGCAATTCAATCCAATGCCATCCATGCCCTTAATGATGTTTACATTCTACAGACATTACAGAAACATGCACCCATGAGTACATATGGGCCTACTGGCTTAAATTACAATCAAAGAAAAATAATTAGGGCCCTACTGAAACTTTTAAAAACGATGAAAACCACCAAAAAATGTAGGTACAAACAATGCCCCAATCAAACAAACAAGTACACCAATTCTCCAACTTACTTGTAAATCTCAAATCCAATCCAATGATATGATGCAGCAGACAGACACAAAAAGAGATTCTTCCAGCTCCAAAACCAAATGAAAGTGAACAACACATGGACAAAGCACTGGGAGGAGCCTGTTGGACAGGAACAGGAAGTTGGAGACTCAGGGGCACTTCCTTCCCCTTGAAAAAAAAAAGTAAAGAAAGAAAAATTACTCCTTGCACAAAAAACTACAGCCAAATCACAATCTGAGGAGTTTTTTTGAGTAAAATAATCATTTTCTAGAAGGTTTTATGATGTTTGAGAGATATTCTTCGCCAGATTGCAAACACTGCCGCCAGAAGTCAGATGGCGCGTCCGAATGACATGTTTGCGTTCACACACTTTTGCGGGATCGTGCAGCCGGATACCAAATCTTGTGGGGCACGCAAACGGATAGGAAATCTCCTCGGTGATCACAGAATCCCGGTAAGTCATTACTGCACATGCGAGAACGCATATTGAGAGTGCGTAGAAGAAAAGCAACTACACTATGTTGCAGATTGCGTATTGTTCGGTAACTTTGCGGTCTACGCAAACCGCAAAGTTGCAGAAAATACACAAACTCCGCGAGCGTAGCGTAGTTCACCGCCCAGGGTCAGTCCGTCAGTCCCGGATCAGGGCCAGACTGTCTGCGATTTGCCAACCTGATATCCCACAAGACTGGTCTGGGTGGACTATCTTCGCTATTACCTACTTTAGGTGAGAATTTTGTAGTA
The DNA here is from genome assembly GCF_964261635.1 of Lissotriton helveticus. NCBI lineage: Eukaryota > Metazoa > Chordata > Amphibia > Caudata > Salamandridae > Lissotriton > Lissotriton helveticus. The sequence continues at coordinate 1,752,185,299 of NC_136068.1, read as the reverse complement.
CACGTTAAGCAGAGAAATGGGCCTCCAGTTCCTGAGGTCTTCTCTCTCTCCCTTCTGCCTGTACAAAAGTGTTATCATACCTTCAGGGTTTGCGGCATTCTGTCCTTGCCCATAATTTCCTTGTAGAGGTCCAGCAAGTCTGGCCAAATCAGGCCCAGCATATCTGGCCCAATCATACGCGCACTCCCAGAAGAGATGGTATGCCGTCTCATCTGCGGTGCACCCTCTGGGGCAGGACTTGTATCGGTTGAGGCCCTTTGCATGCATGGAGGCTCTCACTGGAAGTCCTCCTTGGATGGCCATCTAGGCAACATAAAGTTCCACTGGGAGACCATCATTTCCAGGCGTTTTGCTTCTCTTGGTATCTCTTTGTTCGCTTTGTTCGCCTTAAGTTGGCAGGGTATGCCCAGACGTGGGTCCCTTGCTCACTCTAAAACTGGATTCAAGATAGCCTGGCTGATGAGGATTATGAATCCGAAACCGGTCCCAGGATGCTTGTTTCTGGTCCAGGGAACACGTGGCTTGGCAGTTCTGGCTAGACTGTTCCCATGAGGCACGGGGGTCAGACTGATTTGCATATGGCCATGTCTGAACTGGGGTGGTGGAGTGAGCTAAAGAATGGTGATTGATTAAGCCCAGATCAGTTGATTGGGGGTGAGTGTTTGATTTGCTCAAACGCTCCGTCCATCATCCCCTTCGGTATTGCTTTGTTCGCCCTAAGTTGGCAGGGTATGCCCAGACGTGGGTCCCTTGCTCACTCTACCACTGAATTCAAGATAGCCTGGCTGATGAGGATTATGAATCAGAAACCGGTCCCAGGATGCTTGATTCCATTCTGAGGAAGACATGGCTTGGCAGTTCGGGCTGGACTGTTCCTATGAGGCACGGGGTTAGACTGATTTGCATATGGCCATGTCTGAACTGGGGTGGTAGAGTGAGCTAAAGAGTGGTGATGGATTAAACCCAGATCAGTTGACTGGGGGTGAGTGTTTGATTTGCTCAAACGCTCCGTCCATCATCCCCTTTGGTATTGCTTTATTCGCCCTAAGTTGGCAGGGTATGCCCAGACGTGGGTCCCTTGCTCACTCTACCACTGGCTTCAAGATAGCCTTGCTGATGAGGATTATGAATTCGAAACCAGTCCCAGGATGCTTGTTTCCAATCCAGGGAAGACATGGCTTGGCAGTTCGGGCTGGACTGTTCCGATGAGGCACGGGGTCAGACTGATTTGCATATGGCCATGTCTGAACTGGGGTGGTAGAGTGAGCTAAAGAGTGGTGATGGATTAATCCCAGATCGGTTGACTGGGGGTGAGTGTTTGATTTGCTCAAACGCTCCGTCCATCATCCCCTTTGGTATCGCTTTGTTCGCCCTAAGTTGGCAGGGTATGCCCAGACGTGGGTCCCTTGCTCACTCTACCACTGGATTCAAGATTGCCTGGCTGATGAGGATTATGAATCCAAAACCGGTCCCAGGATGCTTGTTTCCCGTCCAGGGAAGACATGGCTTGGCAGTTCGGGCTGGACTGTTCCCATGAGGCACAGGGTCAAGGCTGATTTGCATATGGCCATGTCTGAACTGGAGTGGTGGAGTGAGCTAACGAATGGTGATGGATTAAACCCAGATCAGTTGACTGGGGGTGAGTGTTTGATTTGCTCAAACGCTCTGTCTATCATCCCCTTTGGTATCTCTTGGAGGTTGTAGCAGCCAAGTGCAGGTCTTCCAGGGTGAAGGGGGCTCTCTCTTCTGGACCCAGTGTCTTCAAGATGCTCTCCTGGAAGCTATCTGCCTGGGCCTGGGTAAAGCTTGCCATAAAAGTCAGTTATGACTCTCATGACTTGCTCATTCTCACCTTGGAGGTTGCCTTCCGAGTCCTGAAGCTCTTCCAGCATTGTGTGGACTGACTGAAGTTTCTTGAAGAAGAACAAGTTGCATTTCTCAACCTTATTGAGGTTCCCGGTTCTGGTCTAGAAGATGATTTTCCTGTATTCCTCCCTAAAATGCTCAGTGAGCCTTTTTCAGGATTCCTCCAGATCATCATCCACATCCCATCCCCCGTTTTCAAGTTCGTACAGTTGCTACGGTTTGCTCTGCAGCTTCCTGTATGACCTCATATTTTTCTATGCAGTAGCTCTGCTTGCATCCTGGAAAAAAGCTTGGGAACCTGTCCTTTACCCATTCCCACCACTTGCTGGCGAAAGAGGTCGTTCATGTCCCTCAACTCTAAATGCGCGACTCTGAGTTTCACCACTAACTCCTTGTTTTCCAGCAGCGAGCAGTTCAGCTTCCACGATCCTTTCCCAGCGGGGAACTTCACTGTAAGTCCCCCCTTGAAACTAACTGCTCCTTGGCCAGAGAAGTGGAAATAACCATGGAGCTTTACAATTTGGGAGGTGAATAGGAAGTTGATCAGTGAACGTACGGATCCATCAAGCCTACGGCAAGAAAAATTCCTGGCATTCGGCCCCTGCTCCCGATGACATCCTGGAGGGTGACCCTGTGCGTCCATCCAACCCTACTATGCAGTTGAAATCACCACCCATGAGAATGGTCCTGAAGGTCATGAGTTGCACCCTGAGCAAAAGAAAAGAAAAATTTGGGGACCGGGAGCCAATTATTTAAGCAGGTCCTGCACACGTGGCCCCAATAGAGCATGAAGAAGTAAGGAGAGTGCAGTTCCTAAGGTAGGGAAGGTGATGGGAAAGACAAATCCTTTATCATGTTGCCCTGAGGTGGTGATTTAAAATAGGTAGGGCACAGTCCTGTGCAAAACTTTAATTTTCATGGTAGTGCCTGCCTAAGTAAAAAGAACGTGGATGTCCTATTGGGATCTAATGTTCCCGGTGGACGATCGCTAGTGAGAGGTCGACATGTTTCGTGCCTTGGTGTTCCAAAAGGAATCAGGTGGCACTTCTTCAGGACCTATAGTAAGTGTTTTTGCACGAATAAAGGTAGGTTCCGGATTAGTGGAAGGTAACCTGCCTAGGGGCCCTAGTAGTCCTGTACTGGGCACTTTGGTGACCCGAGAGACAGGAACTACAGCCTGACGGGGGTGCGGTGGACCACGGTGTTGCTCCACTCGGCTGGGTGGCGGCAACTTGCTGTCAGCCTACCCTCGCTCCTGTTCCCGTGCCCCCGCACCCACACGCACCCTATGGCTTCCTAAAAAGATCTCCGATAAAGAGCCCCGGAAACGGTGAGCCCGTCGAGCATTGCAGCGCCGGCCCGACGAGGAGCAAGGCCCAATGATGAAGCATGACACCTTCCTGGGTGTGTGAGGGAAACATGACAAAGGATTTGTCTTTCCCATCCCCTTCCCCACCTTAGGAACTGCACTCTTCTTACTTCTTCTTGCAGCCTGAGCACCCTGAACATCTCGAGCCGCTCATTCTTCTCTGGGGGGGGCATAGACATTGATGAGCCTATCAGGGTTCACAAGGCCCATGAGCCATCCATGACCAGCACTATGCTGTTGACCTTTTCTATGGTGAAATTCCTCCCTTTGATCAGGATGGCTACTCCAGACAATTTGTTATTATTACCTTTGGACCAAAACAATGGCATGTGCATCCACTGCCTTTTCGAGCTGGCTGTTCGACTGGGTGCCTGGAATACCGTATTCCTGCAGAAAGCAGATATCTCGGTACTGAGCAGCCAGGAAGTGCAAGGTGCCAACCAACATACCTGATCCTTCACATTCCTGAAGTTTAGGGTGAACAATGATGTCGCCATTGTCTCCACACTAGCAGTTAGTGTTTGGTTCGAAACCTACTGGGGTTGAAGGCCCTGGGTTGCTCTACTTGGGGTGCTGAACTACCTACTGGTCCTGCTCTCCCGCTCCCATGCTGTCCTCGGCGTTTCCAATTATTACCTCTGTACCACTGTCCTGCCTCTCCTGTAGCTTCAGTCTGTCCCATCAAGTTCAGCCTGTTGGTGGAGGTCCTGGAGTGCGCTGGGTATGGAGGCTATATCATGTTAATCCTCTTTATCCTTCATTTCCTCATTCACTTCTTCGCTGTCATTGTTGATGATGATGTTGTCCTCCTCTTCTGTCCTGGATTTGTTGATCTTCTTGATTGGCATTAAGTCCTCCTTGGTTGTCATAATCCGTTTTCTACCGCTTTGTCATAGGGGTGGAGCGGCATTAGCTTAGTTCCTCTCCTCTGTTTTCGGTTCAGGAGCACGCAGGGGTGCTTCTGGCATGGGGGACTGTTGATCTTTGACGCTGGCCTTCTTCCATTCCTCTGCCTACTCCTTCATCTTCCACACTTCTGTTGCAGTGACTGGGACTTGACTTGGTTCCATACATTACCCAAGTCATCATCCTTACTGCTGCTTCCTGCCTTTATGTCGAGTTTCTCCTTTGTCTTCGTGTTTTCCCCTTTCCTGTATCCAAGTTTTCTGTCATCTTTTCTTCCTCCTTTGCCTCTGGACCCCGCATCGGGTCTATGTCCGTTCGGGTATCCTTCGGTGGGGCTGCTTGCAATGCTCCTTCCTCTGGGGCTCCCTTGGGGTAGTGTACTTTCATGACCTATGCCGTCCCAGTCCGGGGTATTGGCTCCTCCGCTGTGGCTGGTCCTACCTTGTGGTCCTCCGTAGTCTTTGGGTCTGGTTCTGGGGCTGTTGGGCTCTTCAGGCATTGGCCTTTCTGTTCCGCCTTCCTGGGTGCTTCCGATGTTTTTCCCACCTGGGGCTTGGCATCCTTCAGGAGGGCGTTCACCTTGGCGTTGGCTACTAGGGATACCATCGGTCTGGTGGCTCTCCAGGCTGGGATTCCTGCTGCTGCACATGCGTAGGTCCTTGGCAGGTCAGACTTGGGAAATAGGCAGTAGGTGTGACCCTCTCCTCTTCAGAAGTTGCACCTCTTGATGCCGCTACATGTGCCTGCTTTGTGTCCGGTCTGTTTGCAGACAAATTGACACTTCCAGCATTCCCAATGCCTGGCACTTCCAGCATTCGAAGAGTTGTCCTTGATATTTGATCCTTCTCTTGTCGGCTCCTCTGTAGAAGTTTGATGGTGGGTGTCTCAGGTTGTACCTTGATGCTGGGTCCTTTTAGAGGCTGAATATAACTTCCCAGGTCATGTTACAGATTCCTCTGTTATCTCTGACTTTGGTTGGTCCCGTCTTGATGGTCCTGTATCATTGGAGGATTATTACCTCTGTACCACTGTCCTGCCTTCATGTAGCTTCAGTCTGTCCCATCAAGTTCAGCCTGTTGGTGGAGCTCCTGGAGTGCGCTGGGTATGGAGGCTGTTGTATTCTCTTATTTTAACATCTTCCCTTTAAATAGAACATTCTATGTCTGCTGATGTCACCTTGCAACTTAATGCTCCAAAGTTCTCTTATAGTCAGTTGCTCCCAAGCCTCAATGGGAACACCAGCTTTTCTCTGTATTTCTAATAAAGTACCTTATTGAATAAAACTGCTCCAATGACTCTATAACATCGATTACAACAGATGGCGACGATCGACTTGTGGAGCAAACGGAGTACAGAGTGAGTTATTCAAAGAAAACTCGACTGGTGAGAAAAGAACCGGAAAAAGAAAAACGCGTGCAGGAAAAGAATACCCTTTCGCCACAAATAGAGATTTGATAACTAACCCCTTCTCGCAACAAGACCTTCGATAGAAACCACGTCATTAAGAAGAAATGCAAGAACTTTCAAACAACCATAACACGGTGAGCAATTTAATTAACTGATATCGTGACTGTTTTCCAAACTTAATATTCGTATCAGTGTCGATACGAAGTTACCGTGAAATTGATACTCGAAAGTGAATACATGATCTACTAGATCTACATTCACCAACCAAGCAGAGGCCGAAATGCATTTTACGAACATGAACTTACTCACGAGCTCCGACCGTCTCAACTGCTGGTAGCGAGCATCCATTGTTTCCTCAACACGCATGCGCAGAATACGCAGCGTGCAACACGCCTAATACGCATTACCACGTAGGAACGTACAGGCGGCCATTTTGGATACAACTTCTCATTACCTAGCAACCAGACGAGTCGGATGAAATAACGCGAGGTAAGGAATTTTCTTGTTCCATCGAGCTTTTTGCTTTTAATTACATTTTGAGACAACAACCTGAACGTAATTATTAATCGAACCCAAATCGAGTAATTAAAGGAACTCTTATATGTCGTGCAGTACACTTTTACTCACATTTCAATTTCATTGGATTAACACAATCGGAGAACCCATTACAGTATACACAAATTTGTGAGCTTATTATTCAATATAAGAATCGAACCAACTAGAAAACACCATGGAGAACCCTAGTGTAATCGCACCACCTATGTTCCTTCAACAAAGTGGAGAACCACCCATAGAATGGGATGACTGGATTGACATTTTTGAGAACTACATTGAAGCACTTGATGGTAAAGACTTTAGCGCCATAAGGAAGAAAGCCTTACTTTTAAGTGTACTAGGAAAAGAAGGACAACATACATTCAAATATTTACCGCTAGGTTTGAGCCAGGATGGTAGGGCTATTAACAATGTTTATACTGAGGCAAAGGCGAGAATGAAAAAACAATATTCTAAAGAAGTGAACATCGTTATGACAAGGCATAAGTTCTACACCCAACCTCGGCGATCTGAAGAATCTGTTGACCAATTTGTTACTAGATTAAGAGAACTATCTCTAAAATGTAATTTCGGAGAAATGAGAGACGAAATGATAAGGGACCAGATGATCGTTCAATGTAAGAACAAAAAAATGCAGGAAAAACTTTGGGCAGCAAAGAATCCCACTCTACAAGCAGCAATTGACATTGCCAAAGTTGTTGAGGAATCCACGGCGTGTATGAAAGAGATGGAAAAGAAAGAGACTTTCAAGGAAAGTGGGAATGGACCAGTCTCGAGCATTACACAACTTTAAGTTGCTGCATTGAACAAGAAGGGATTTGAAACAAATGACAGAATTGAAAGAAGAGGTTCCGGAGGATACAACAGTGGGGAAAAAGGAAGATATCAAATAAGAATGTGTAGTAGATGTGGTAGCACTTATCATGGCGCAGATTATAAGCGTTGTTTTGCCATTGATAAGGAGTGCAGGAAGTGTGGGAGGAAAGGACACTTTTCTAAGATGTGCAAGACATCAAATAGTGACAAAGTAGCAATTGTTGAAGTAAGACGTTAAGTGAATGTGCGAGAGAATATAGAAAATGCTGATAAAATATTGTGTTTAGAAGAAGCAAATGCTTCACGAATGGAACCTGGCAGGAGAAATAGGCCTAAAGCTAATTTCACCATCAACAAGAAAGAGGTAGAACTCATGGTTGACCCGGGTTCATTTTGGACAATAGTTCCAGAATCCTTGTTCAAGGAGAAATGGGTGAGAACTGCCTTGTTACCTAAAGACATTAATCCTTGTGGATACCAAGGAGAACGCATTGAATTAATAGGTTGTATGGAAGCTGAAATTGAGTTTCAGGGACGTTATACCAAAGGGAGAGTGTATGTAGCTCGTTCAGGGCCAGCGATCCTAGGTTGGGGTCATCAGTATGACCTCCACATCGTTATTGATCCCAGGGCAACACAACAAGTGATGGTCGTCAATGAAATGACAACTGAAATGATAGTTGAAAGTATGTCAGACTTGTCTGCTGAACGTATAGGTGAATTGAAAGGTTATGTACACAAAATTATACTCAGGGAGAATGCAGTTCCAATACAACACAAAGTAAGGAAAGTACCTTTTATAGCTAGACAAGAGGTTAAGAGAATGTTAGATGACATGCTTGAACATGGTGTGATAGAACAGATTGAGATATCACATTGGGTTTCGCCAGTTGTGATTACGACCAAATCAGACGGAAAGTTTAGGTTCTGTGTGGACCTTCGAAAACTTAACCAGAACATCGTTGTAGACAACTTTCCACTTCCTAATATCAATGAATTAATCTTGTCATTAAAAGGTGGTAGGTTTTTCTCAAAACTAGACCTACGAAGTGCATACCATCAGATAAGGTTGCACAAAGACTCAAAAACGTTAACTGCATTTATCACTACTGAGGGAGTTTACCAGTTTACCCGCATGCCCTTTGGTCTCGCGTCTGCAGCGGGGGTTTTTCAGAGAATGATAGGATCGGTTTTGAAAGGGATAAGTAACGTAGTGTATTTTCAGGATGACGTACTCTTGTTCGGAGAGACGCTGGAAGAACACAACAAAATTTTGAAGGAGGTTTTGATCAGGATGGAGCAGTCAGGTCTGACCTTAAGGAAAGAAAAGTGTAAATTTGCTGTAGAAGAAGTGGAGTATCTAGGTTACACCCTTTCAGCATCTGGTGTGCGGCCTAAAAGAGATCTTTTAGAGTCAATAAGAAAAGCACCTACGCCAGGTGACAAGGATCAGTTAAGGTCATTCCTTGGTCTTATCGAATACTATGCCAAATTTGTGGAAAATTTCGCAGCAAGGACTGAGAAAATCAAATTGTTACTGAGGAAAGGGTGTAAATTTGTATGGGCTAACGAGCAAGATGAGTGTTTTAATGATATCAAAAAGGCAATATGTGATGCACAGATCCTAACTCCATTTGATACTAAGTTGAAGTCAGTATTGACCGTTGATGCCAGTGCTGTAGGTATAGGTGCAGTGTTAGCACAGGTACATAATTCAGGTTTGAAGACAGTAGCTTTCGCATCAAGGACACTCACCAGTTCAGAAAGAAATTATTCCATTATAGAACGTGAGGCATTAGCAGCTGCATGGGGCTGAGAATACTTCAGAATGTATTTGTGGGGGTTTGAATTTAAACTACTGACTGACCATAAACCTTTACTTAAATTGCTTTCCCCAGGTGGTGCAGGGAAAGAGTCAGCGAGGTTAGCTCGATTAGCCGCTAGACTTCAAGAATTTATGTATAGAGTAGAGTATATTCCAGGATGGAAAAATTCTCAGGCTGACGGCTTATCTAGACTTCCTTTACCTTGGGAGATTGTAGACAAGTCAGGTGTTGAAGCAATGCAATCTGAAGGATCCGTAGCAACCATTGATGAACTAGTGGACATGTGTAATGGTGCAATTAATAAGAGCAGATGGGATACCTGTATGGCTAATGATGAGGTATTAAAATGTGTAAAAGATTTGATTGTGAAGGGATCTAGAAGAGAGAGTACCCTACCTATAGGTGTTCGCCCTTATCTGAAAATAGTAGAGGACCTATCCATTTTGGATATTAATGGAAATATAATCATGAAGGATGATAAGTTCATCCCTCCTCACGAAATAAGGTTCATCTTGTTTAAATTAGCACACGAAGGACACCTTGGACAATCACTTACTAAGAAAAGAATCAGAGAGTTTTTTTGGTGGCCGGGAATGGACCGACAGATTTCTGAATGGGTTGAAAAGTGTGTAGAGTGTTTTGAAAGCGAAAAAAGATTGAAAGTGGGATGTCAGAGCGATATTGGAAAGATTGATAATCCAGACTTACCTTGGCATACTGTTTGCCTTGACTTCATTGGCCCATTTCATTCTTTAAGTCAAGAAATGAAATTTGGGTTTGTCATGATTGATGTCACTTCCAAGTGGTTAGTCTTGAAATTCACGAAAGAAATAACGACAAAATCCACAATCAACTTATTGTCTGAGGTCTTTAGGGAGGAGGGTTACCCCGTTAAACTCATTACAGACAATGAAACCCAATTAGTCTCTGAAGAAATGGTCAATTTTCTTGATGCTTGTGGTATTGTTCATACCAGAACCTCTCTATACAATCCACAAGGGAATGGTATAGTTGAGAGGGCTAACAGAATGGTAAAGAGCGCTATCCAGATGGCCTTGAGTTCTGGTGGATGTGTGAGAGACATGGTTAATGACTTAGTTTGGGCGTATAGAACAACAGAGAATAGTGTTACCAATAGAGTTCCGTTTGACATGATGAGGGGACGGATAGCTAGTACCAAACTTGTTCCAGCTTGGTTGAAGGAGTGCATTGGGTTGGCAGATTTGAGTAGTAGTTCATCTAAGGTTTGTGATGGGATGAATGTAGGAAAATTAGCAGCAAATGATTGGGTGAAAGTCAAACCCGGTCGTGTGGGTCAAGGCCTTACAAAATTCAGAGGTCCTTTCAAAATTAAGTCAGTCCATGACAAGTTTGTAACACTTTACAATGGAGAACATTGGAATCTTAGGAGAGTTGCTCTCTACAAGAAAGCAAACAAAGTCAATAACAATAGTCTACAGTCACATCCAATTCCAGAGCGTAAGAAAGTAGATGAAAATACTTCTTGTAGTGACACTAACAGTGTGCCTCAAAGAATCAGGAGACAACCCAGTTATCTTCAAGATTTTGTCTGTCATTAACACAGTTGTAAGAAAAGTGGTTATTAGTACAGTTGTAGGAAGTGAGGGCATATGTCATATATGTGTTTTATTTTGTTTCAATTTTTTCTTTTTTATTTCTATTTATTTGGAAAGAAGGAAGATATGTTGTATTCTCTTATTTTAACATCTTCCCTTTAAATAGAACATTCTATGTCTGCTGATGTCACCTTGCAACTTAATGCTCCAAAGTTCTCTTATAGTCAGTTGCTCCCAAGCCTCAATGGGAACACCAGCTTTTCTCTGTATTTCTAATAAAGTACCTTATTGAATAAAACTGCTCCAATGACTCTATAACATCGATTACAACAGAGGCATTATCTTGTTACTCCTCTTTATCCTTCATTTCCTCATTTACTTCTTCGCTGTCATTGTTGATGATGATGTTGTCCTCCTCTTCTGTCCTGGATTTGTTGATCTTCTTGATTGGCATGAAGTCCTCCTTAGTTGTCATCATCCGTTTTCTACCGCTTTGTCATAGGGGTAGAGCGGCATTAGCTTCGTTACTCTCCTCTGTTTTCGGTACAGGAGCACGCAGGGGTGCATCTGGCGGGGGTGACTGTTGATCTTTGACACTGGCCTTCTTCCATTCCTCTGCCTTCTCCTTCATCTTCCACACTTCTGTTGCAGTGACTGGGACTTGACTTGGTTCCATACATTACCCAAGTCATCATCCTTACTGCTGCTTCCTGCCTTTATGTCGGGTTTCTCCTTCGTCATCATCTTTTCCCCTTTCCCGTATCCAAGTTTTCTGTCACCTTTTCTTCCTCCTTTGCCTCTGGTCCCTGCATCGGGTCTATGTCAGTTTGGGTATCCTTCGGTGGGGCTGCTTGCAAAGCTCCTTCCTCTGGGGCTCCCTTGGGAGCTACATGTGCCTGATTTGTGTCCGGTCTGTTTGCAGACGAATTGGCACTTCCGGCATTCCCACTGCCTGGCACTTCCAGCATTCGAAGAGTTGTCCTTGTGTGGTATATAAATAAATAATACCGGATCTATTTTTGTCTAGGCATAGTAATAACAGATAGCTCAATAAATAAGAGTCAAGATTCGAGGTAGTAGGAGTTTGCAGGTTTATTACAGCATAAAGGACAGGAACAGGACAACCTGCATAGGAATAGGATGGCAGAGTCTGACAGGGGGGTCCCGACAGCTGCCGGGCAGGATCTGGGATGAGCGCGCTAACATTTAATAACAATACACGATCATATATACTAAAACAGTTGCATTACAATACATACGATAGGCGGAGCAGTGGGTGTGGTCAATAGCAGTCGCGAAAGATAAGGGTGAAAATGGGTGTAACAGGGGCGTATACATAAACATGTGATGCAAACGTAACAGAATATGTCATAAATGGGGCGGAAACATGGAGGGGGCTACCTAAGGAGCCGGGACCTCTGACCTAATGGTGCGCGCAAACTGGCAATGACATGTTACTAGGAGAAGCTGGGGGCTACGAACTCTGTGCTAGGAGCAGAGACTGAAGTCTGGAGAGTGAGGGCGACATGTACCTAAACAGTATCTAGTATCTGATGTTTAGAGAACATGTTGATATAAACTAGAAGTCAGGAGGGGAAAGGCTAACTTGATTCTAAGACTGGAGCAGGCATTATTCTACATGTAGTGCGTGATGAAGAATATTAAATGACCATTAAATGCAGTATTTCTCTTACATGGAGACGTAAAGGCTAGACAATGACGGAAACTATTGATGCGGTTCAGTAGCTTAAGAATGCAGAGAACGAGGGCTGGACTGATAACTAGAATCATAACATACTCTTGGCAGACTCAGAGGCAGAGCCAGGCTGAACCGGGCACTGCGAGGCAGGAAGTAAGTGAAGGGTCAGGGATACAGGTGGGGGCTGTATCGCTCCTCAGCGAGGCTCAGGAGACAGGAGCTGAATCTGGTGTCCAGGCCCTTTTGAGGCCTAGAAACGGGAACTTTACAATGAAATAACGTGCACACTGAGAAACGTGGCAACGTAGCTTTACATAGGCCTGATATTCGTAATATTCACGAGAACTGGAAACTGGCATACTAGAGGTGGGCACAAATATAATTTCGTCTTTAATCGAACATGGGGAATACATATGCATATTAATCATGCACACATAACATATGATGGATTACTCGTAGTGACACAGAACATGGCAAAATTTACTTTTCCACATTCCCTCCTTGTCACTACGTTTCCATCAGGAAACATCAATATTCATGATACCATCTATCATTTCATACAGTATCATTTGCTCGTCTCGAATTGCCTTGGAACGGGACTTAGAACGGGGCTTGGGACTAGGAATACAAGAGGTAGCACAAATGCCGCAAATCGCAGGGCCACATTGTATACAGAGGCAGCAGCTGAATATGATCGCTACTGCAATACCTAGAAAGGACAAGACTTTCCATCCCCAAGCGGAAATTATATTCCAGAACCAACCGGACCATGTCCAGGTGCCTGGATCTTGGTGTAACAGATGGGCAATTTTATGGAGTCTGGTTATAGCTGAATAAACAGACGGCGCGTTATTTGGAATGAAAATGCAGCAACTAGATCCGATGACTCTACATGCCCCGCCCCTATCGGCCAGTATGACGCCAAGGACGAGACGATTCTGTAAAACGACAAATCTCATAGCAGATTGCTCTTCAGTTAAGTTACCTAGAGCAGAGGCCGTCTCATTGACTACTGCTTCAAGGGTTCTGGTTAACCTACGAATTAGCTTACTATTCTGGATAGGTCCTATAAAGAAAAAGAAACCTCTATTGAAATCTGTATACTGTTCTAGAGCAGTTTCAGTATAATCGACAATGGGGGACTCCCTTCTATGTCTAATGTGTACTAGATGTGTGTTTCTATGATAATCAGAGGGAGCTAGGAAAACAGGTGGCAGTAGGAAGGCAATGTAACAGGTTCCCTCCCAATCGAGGGGCAGACGAACATATGCGGTCTGACCACAAATAAAATAAGAATGACGTGAAGCTTTGAAAATAGATTTCCCACTGTCACTATATTTGACAATAGTAGTACAATCGCTATGTCCTACATGTACGGAACCATTATTTCTAACACATAATTCGCCTTTGACTGGTAGTACTGAAATAGCAGGTAAGTCTGGAGTGGAATCAGACTGAACATTCAGGACCATGAAATTCGAAGAATAATTACCTAAATTGTAAACTTCGTTTTCTAGATCTAACCCTGTTCTGTGGGGAAGACCTTGCTTGTCTGGGAAACATGTACTGTTAAGAAAAGACATATCTGTTGAAGATGACGTTAACATGGACCATGCTCCACACGAACCATTATGTGAAAATGGATAAGGAAAGAGTGGCAGAACTCCCTTCGGGGTCTGGAAAGGGGGGAGTCGACCACACACCCAACAATTAGTGGCATTGCTGGTCTGGTGTGAATAATGTAACATGCGGATAAAAGAATTGTTACGCATAGCGAGGCGGTAAGAGAGTTCATGAGGAGGCAGATCACTAAACGTGTGCTCTACTGTAGCATTAGAGGACTTATTTACATGAGAAACTGGAAAATACAAGTAGAATGCATAAATGGTGCAGGAAATCATAATGCTGAAAAATAATATGAAACATAGAAAAACGATACATCGGATTGAGTTTTGACTAACTCTCTCACTATGGGGGTCTATTTTATACATGTCAGAAACCGGTCTAACCGTTTCACCTAGGGGAGGACTTAGACAATCAAACTGGCTGACTTATTTTACTAGACCTTAATTTCTTCTTATACTCCTGTTGCGGAGTTTTCTCTAACAGGGAGGGTGCAGTATCAGTGTCTTTTGCGGGACAGTCCTTAAGAATAGTACTTTGGCAGTCCTTTAAATCCTCGGAAATGTTCTTTGAAACTGGTTTCAATCCATAAAATTTCTTGATATGTGAAAGATGCACCCAGCCTTTGCGTCCCTCCAACTTCACGGCTGTACGGGTGGCCAGGAGGACCTGTCGGGGCTCCTTCCAGCGAGGCTCCAGTGGACTTGAACGATCAAAGTTTCGCACTAAGACCATGGATCCGGGAACGATTTCATGCGGTGCCACCTCGGTATTGTCTGGAAATGCGGCAGCAACCTGTGAACGACAAGAGTTGAGGGCAGACATCAAGGAAGCTAGGTAATCTGTCAGCATATTACTTGAAACATCGGTAATACTTCGAGGTCTAGGAGTACCCCACATGTTAGGGGGGCGGCCGAAAACGACCTCATACGGGGACAGACCTGATCTGGAATGTGCGACCATGCGCATATAGAACAGGGCGACCGGCAGAGCTATGAGCCAGTCCACACCTTTCTCTTGACAAACTTTTGCAATTCGGATTTTCAGGGTCTGATTATGTCTCTCTACGAGACCGGCTGCTTCAGGATGGCGTACACAATGGAACTTCCACTGGTACCCTAACAAAAGGGACACGTGCTTCATGAGTTCAGATGAGAATGGCTGGCCGTTGTCAGAATATACGACCCTAGGGAGTCCATAACGGGGGAAGAACTCACGAACCAACTGCCTGGCAGTGGTCGCGGCTGTGTAATCTGGGACTGGATATGCCTCCGTCCACCTGGACAAAGCGCATACAACTACAAGGACATACTTGAAACCTCGACATCGCTCCATCTGAATATAATCCATCTGGAGGACTTCAAAAGGGTGGTCAGGAGGCTGGAATCCCCCTTGTTCCACCGGGACACTTTTACCTGGATTGAACTGACAACATATCATACAGGTACGGACTTTCTGCTTGGCTGCAGCTCGTAAATGCTTGTTGAACCAAATATTCTGGATACTGTCTAACATGGCTTTTTCTCCTAAATGTGCTGGACTATGTGCGGTATTAATAATGACTTGAACCATAGAGTCGGGGAGAAACCATGTGGCTCTACCCTTCGTTAACCATCCTTGATCTGTCTGTACCCCTCCTTGTTCGGACCATTTCTTGATTTCATCGGGAGTAGCATGTAACTGGATATCTATGATATCTTGAGTAGGGTCTTTAACTGTCATACATGTAGTCGGATCTGGAGTGTGTGTCTGTGTCGGATTAACTGAAGTGTCTGGAGTCTGAGCTGTAAGCTTGGCTGTGCGATCTGCTAGATCATTACCTTGAGAAATAGTGTCAGTAACTTTCGTATGTGCTTTGCACTTCATGATAGCAATGGATGTCGGTAAATGTATTGCATCTAACAGAGCTTGAATAAGGAGACCATGCTGAATCTTGGTTCCATGAGAAGTCATGAAACCTCTCTCTTGCCAGAGCACTCCGAAGTCGTGTACAACTCCAAATGCGTAACGTGAATCGATGTAAACATTAATTTTCAGGTTCTTGGCGTGTATGCAGGCTTGAGTCAGAGCAACTAGCTCTGCTGCTTGAGCAGACAGGGTGTCAATGCGGTGTGTTTCAATAACTTCAGTGTCAGTAGTCACTGCATACGCGGCTACTAGTTCTCCTGTACTAGTTCTCATGCATGAACCATCCACATAAAGTGTCAGGTCGGGATCTGGTAATGGAATATCTGTCAGATCTTGTCTTGGCTTTGTCATGATGTTAACTACTTCCACACAGTCGTGTGTGGCAGAATTCGAAGTAACTGATGGTAACAATGTAGCAGGATTTAAAACGTTGCAGCGTCTGATTTCTATGTGTGGCTGGAACAGTGTTAATTCATAACCTGTTAAACGTGCAATTGTCAAGTGCTGAGTTTGTGTTCGGTTTAAAAGAACTTCCACGGAGTGTGGAACTTGTACTGTCAGGGAGTGTCCTAATACTATGGAATCACTTTGTCTGATAGCTAGTGCTGTGGCTGCAACTGACTTGAGGCACGCAGGCAGAGCCTGGGCTACTGGATCTAATGTGCTCAAAAAATAAGCACAGGGCTTGTATTGTCCTGCTTGATCTTGTGTGAGAACAGATAATGCTGTACCTTCACGTTCTGTGACGAAAAGTGTAAAAGACTTACTGTAGTTCGGTGTTGCTAGAACTGGGGCTTGACATAGGGCTTTCTTTAACTCATTAAAACTAAATGTATGTTCAGATGTCCAAGGGAGGACAGTCGATACGGCTGCCTCCTGTGTCGTTAACTGTATCAGTGGCTTGGCTAGAAATGCATACTGAGGAATCCATTGTCTGCAATAAGAAGTGAGGCCAATAAAAGCACGTACCTCCTTCTGGGTCTTGGGCTGAGGAAGACTCGCTATTAACTGGATACGGTCTGGTGTCAACTGCCTACCCCTCTTGGACAGTAAGTGTCCTAAGTAGACCACTTGCTGGACACAGAATTGAAGCTTCGAAGGGGACACCTTGTGTCCCATCTCGGCTAGGAAATACAAGACTGTAAGGGATGCTCGCTCGCAAGCACATTCAGAACGGGCTGTGATCAGGAGATCATCGACATACTGGAGCAGGGCAGTATCAGTTGGCATGTGAATGTTGTCTAGTTGTCTCTTGAGTGCTTGACTGTAAATACTAGGACTTTCTGTGAAACCTTGAGGAGCGCGTGTGAACATATAGCTCCTTCCATTTAAACAAAATCCGAAAAGAAACTGGCTGTCTGGATGAATGGGGACACTGAAAAATGCGTTCTTGAGGTCTATGACTGAAAAAAATGAGGCTTCAGAATCAATGGCTGTCAATAGGGAAGAGATATCTGGGACAACTGGATACTGGGGAATAATACATTTATTAAGCTCTCGGAGATCAATCACTAAACGATATACTGGAGGTGCATTCGGATCAGTACGTTTCATAACAGGAATGATCGGAGAATTACATACATTGGAGTCGGTTTCTACAACTACTCCTTGAGCCATGAGCTCGTCAATAATTTTGGATAAGGCTGCTACAGCCTCAGGTGGCAATCTGTACTGTCTGATTCGTGGTAACACTACACCTGGCTTGAGAGTCACACGATGGGGTGTGATTTGCATATAACCAACATCAGTTGGACCTTGCGCCCATAGATGCTGCGGAACATTAGACAATCTCGGATCAAAATCTCGTAATACATAGTGACCCTTGAAGTCGCGTAGGAACAATCGTATTCCCTCTGGGGAACAGCATATAACTGCACCTAACTCTTTCAGTGTCTTAATGCCTAATAGATTTTCTGGACATGACTTAGTAAGTAACAGATCAGTAGTGCGGGACAATGGACCTACTTCTAGAGTAACTGGCTTTGATATTTCATTTACAATAGGCTTTCCTGAAAATCCAAGGGAAACATTTCTTGAGCCTGAGAGCGGAGCCCCTGGAACTTCGGCGTGACTTATAGTGGTCCTACTTGCCCCTGTATCAATCAAAAACTTTCTGTCTTTCCCTAATACTTGACTATGAACATAGGGACCTTCTTGATCTACAGGTATCTCGATGAGAGGCAAGCCCACCTCCCTCTCTAGGCTGTTTCATGAATATGGCTGATACTCTGGATACTCAGACTGTGCATACTGGTACATCTGCTGTGTAACATGCTGTGTTGCAGCGATAGGCTGCGGTGCTGTAACTGTCTGTGGTGCATTCTGTGACTGAGGAGTCTGTGTAACTTGTTCTTGTCTCGGCGGACGTGGTCTTTCTTTAGTCTTACCGGTAACTATGTTGTGTTTCAGAACTGCACACTCGTTTATAAAATGACCTGGCTGTTTACAATAATTGCAGTTTCCTTTAACGGGAGCTGCAGGATGACTGGCTTGATTTGGTCCCCTCTTCTGACTGTCTTGAGGAACAGATTGTGCAACTAGTACTTTCATTTTCGTGTCTTTCATACGTTTTCTCTCGTGATCTTGCTATTCTCTGATTCTATTCTGGTGATATTGAAGCATCTGTAACAGCTGGGACGGGGTATTAGCTTGCCAGGTACTTTCGACTTTCAAAACTCGATTCTTAATTTGTGGACTTGAATTCTCGACTAATTTAGTAACAAAAAGATGAGGGTATGATTCGCTACTTGTCTTGAGGCCACTGTTTATGGTAAAACATTTCTCAAATCTGGAATAATAATCACTAATGTCTTCGTCTTGTTTCTGTTTACAGGCTGAGATTGCATCCCAGTCTTCTTTTCTAGTTGTCAATAACCTAGGCAAAACTTGTATTAATAATTCTGGTAATTCTTTACATTTATCTCCAAGACCGGTACCTGGTACTCGTGCCTTGTCTTCAGCTTCTAGGACTGTCCAATCGATCTTTTTCTCTCCCACCTCCCATTCTTTTTCTTTGAGTTTCTCATATACCCCTGCGGGCAACAAGACTTTTAACATTTTAATGATATCTGGATACGTGTATTCTCCCATACGGAGCATGTCTTTTAATTCTCGGTGGAACCCTGCTGGATCTTTATCATGACAGGGAATTAACTTTTTCATCTCTAAGAGTTCCATCTTTGTGATAGGGGTGTAAACAAACACTCGTTGCATTTCACCACCCTCTGTCTTAACTGGATGCACTTCTCGTAACGGATTCTGTCTGTCTATGTAAAAGGGTTTACTTTCTGGGGGTGAGACATGAACAAAATGTGGGTTCAGAAACGTTCTGTATTTGTGGCGCTGTTCTAGAATGACACTAATTAAATCGGTACCTAAACCTTTCCATCTATACTGGAGTAACTCGTTCAGGACATCGTGTAACGGACCTGGATCAGAATGTTGACCCTCATACAATGTAATGAGGTGCTGGATCATATACATACCCACCAGTCGTTGCTCGGCTGGGGGCAATTTCAGAAACATTTGTGCCACTATTTCGTCTGGAAAAGTGGTAGAATCAGTAATCCATCGGACTGCTGATCGGACTAGTTCTTGTTCATGCATAGTACTTAACTCGCTATAACCGATTCGTGATTTCAGAATGTGATCGGTAGCTTGAAATACTTGTTCTAGAGAACCTTGTTCTGGTGCTGGATGATGAAAAATTGACTTGTGTTCTAGGCGCAAATGGCGATCTGGAAATCTAGATTTTCCTACATACGCTATTCTGTCGGGATTCTCGTCCTCTACCTCTTCTGTAGAAGAGTCATTTTCTTTCTCGCTTACTTGTGCTTCTTTACGTTGTTCGTGTACCCTTATTATTTCTTTACGAATCTTCTTGTACATACTCTCTATACTACTGATGGTCTTATGCTTACCCTCGGCTATATTATCACTCCACCTTGTCAGGACTTTCATTTCGGCTCGATCTTTGGTCGGATAATCTTGTTCCCTTATTAGACAATTAATCAGAAACTTTAATATCATGAGCTGGACTTCAACTTTTCTTTGGCACATGACGTCACTAATACTTTCTGGATCATTCCCTGTGCGGATGAAACGATATATTCTGTCTAGATCTTCTTTCATATCTGGTAGGGTGACTAGATACTCGGTCACCTTTCTCACGCGTAATGAATATAAAACCATATTATCCTCGCCTGGGACTGGATCATAGCCACATTCGGTAAGGGCTTTTCTTATTTCTGCAACAGACTGATACCTGGGCGTACGCTGTGACGCTTGTGCATGTAATTCGGCTAACGTTAAACGCTTGTGTGGCGGCGGGGTTCCTGGAGGACCTCCCCCTGCGGCCCCTAAACTAGAGTCGTCTACTGATGCTCTTCGTCCTGGCAGAGTGGGAAATGGAAATGCAGGCTGGACTTGTATGGCGGGCTGGACCGGGGGTACCGTAACAGGTACTCCGGTGTCTGGAGGAGCGGGAAGTGCCTGATTTACAGGGACTGGCGGAGCAGGAACAGGATTTGCATATTCTGGGACTGTGTCGTCCAAATAGGACGAAATGAAAATATCAGCTGCGGTCGGTTTGTGACGTAGCTTGGTCGGAACTAATGGTGGCGGAAAATTACTGAATGCCTCCGGGGTCGCTTTTGGCAAGCCCTCGGCGAGAAGAGGATACATACCCTTAATAAGAGCATGCCTCTGTCTGTCTGACTGTTCGGTTTTGACTCGTTCACCTATCTCGATTAATTCCCTTTCTTGGGCTCGTTCTAAGGATTCTCTACTTAATTCTGACTTTCTGATTTCTTTTTCGGTTCTTTTATGAGATTCTTTGCGCCATAACTCAATGGCATCTTTCTGTGACTGTCTGGCTTTCTTTTTCCATAATGCTTCTTCTACTCTCATGATGCACTCGGTATCCCATGTACCCGATACGGGCCATCTATACTTTTCCTCTAACTGTTTGGTATACTCTACCCATAAATCTAGATATAGTATGGCGCTTATGCCATGCTTCTGATACATGAAATGACCTGGACTGTCCCTAGGCGGAACAGGAACTGCTGCTTCTAGCAGACCTTTTCTGGTTTTTAACTGACGCAGTTTTGAAAAGAGCGGCATGACTGAACTATAATCTGGACACAACACAATACACAATAAACACGATAATTACTTCACACTCATACCACGACATTAAAATACATGAATAACATTCAGAATAACAGTTCGAACAGAATACTACCTGGAATACGGGAAACAGAATACATGAATTTTCTCGAGAACAGAACTGACTAGAACAGAAACTAGATGCACTGCTGAAACAGTACGAAACTTACCGGTCTCATACAGAGACACGTCAGGACCCGCATCCACCGAAGTGGACACTTCGTTTGTGGGTCTGTGTACCACCAACCCATGGACCAGAGTCAATTAGATTGACCCTGTCTAGATACTACCCCAGCAACGGTACTCACCGGGCAGCAAGAACGGAAGGCCTCGGACTGGACTGGACTGCTTCGACGCCGGACGGACGAACTTCGAACTTCTGTTACGGGTGGGCCTCCGGATACCTCGGACCTTGGACTCTCGGCTTGGGCTCTGGTCGGGACTCGCCGCGTTCCTCCACCGCCTCGTCTGGATGCTGGACCGCCTCCTCCGTCTCCTCCGTGGGCCTGAGGGATACTTGAAGCAGAAATATCTGCACGTGCACGGTATGGTTCCGTCACGGCTGCAGAGGGTCAGGGGGCCGGCGTGGCTTCACCGGCGCGTGGGGAAAGGGCAAGTCCCTATTCGGGCGCCATTATGTGGTATATAAATAAATAATACCGGATCTATTTTTGTCTAGGCATAGTAATAACAGATAGCTCAATAAATAAGAGTCAAGATTCGAGGTAGTAGGAGTTTGCAGGTTTATTACAGCATAAAGGACAGGAACAGGACAACCTGCATAGGAATAGGATGGCAGAGTCTGACAGGGGGGTCCCGACAGCTGCCGGGCAGGATCTGGGATGAGCGCGCTAACATTTAATAACAATACACGATCATATATACTAAAACAGTTGCATTACAATACATACGATAGGCGGAGCAGTGGGTGTGGTCAATAGCAGTCGCGAAAGATAAGGGTGAAAATGGGTGTAACAGGGGCGTATACATAAACATGTGATGCAAACGTAACAGAATATGTCATAAATGGGGCGGAAACATGGAGGGGGCTACCTAAGGAGCCGGGACCTCTGACCTAATGGTGCGCGCAAACTGGCAATGACGTGTTACTAGGAGAAGCTGGGGGCTACGAACTCTGTGCTAGGAGCAGAGACTGAAGTCTGGAGAGTCAGGGCGACATGTACCTAAACAGTATCTAGTATCTGATGTTTAGAGAACATGTTGATATAAACTAGAAGTCAGGAGGGGAAAGGCTAACTTGATTCTAAGACTGGAGCAGGCATTATTCTACATGTAGTGCGTGATGAAGAATATTAAATGACCATTAAATGCAGTATTTCTCTTACATGGAGACGTAAAGGCTAGACAATGACGGAAACTATTGATGCGGTTCAGTAGCTTAAGAATGCAGAGAAGGAGGGCTGGACTGATAACTAGAATCATAACATACTCTTGGCAGACTCAGAGGCAGAGCCAGGCTGAACCGGGCACTGCGAGGCAGGAAGTAAGTGAAGGGTCAGGGATACAGGTGGGGGCTGTATCGCTCCTCAGCGAGGCTCAGGAGACAGGAGCTGAATCTGGTGTCCAGGCCCTTTTGAGGCCTAGAAACGGGAACTTTACAATGAAATAACGTGCACACTGAGAAACGTGGCAACGTAGCTTTACATAGGCCTGATATTCGTAATATTCACGAGAACTGGAAACTGGCATACTAGAGGTGGGCACAAATATAATTTCGTCTTTAATCGAACATGGGGAATACATATGCATATTAATCATGCACACATAACATATGATGGATTACTCGTAGTGACACAGAACATGGCAAAATTTACTTTTCCACACTTGATATTTGATCCTTCTCTTGTCGGCTCCTCTGTAGAAGTTTGATGGTGGGTGTCTCAGGCCGTCCCTTGATGCTGGGTCCTTTTTGAGGCTGAATATCACTTCCCAGGTCATGTTACAGATTCCTCTGTTATCTCTGACCTCGGTTGGTCCCGTCTTGATGGTCCTGTATCGTTGGAGGAGTGCCACGCTGTCTTGCCTGGGATGTTGGGGTTGGTGATCCCAAATCTTGAGCCTCTTCTCTGTCAATGCTGGTTTCCATCCTGCCGAGATGTCAAAGTCAGCGTAGGTCTTCTCCTCCTTCTTACCCTGGAAGAAATATCAGTACTTCCCGTAAAGGAGCTGGGTGACAAAGCTGAGAAGGAAAATTCACCCTGATTGTTATTGAGTTTAAGATTTTTGCTCATGCTCAGACCAGGTACTGACCTACCTGAACCTCAGTGACTTTGGCACATTGGTAGCATATTCCCACAGGAAGGGTGGTGAAGCGGCCCTGGTGGCGGGCCACTCCCCCCCCCCCAGGCTTAGTGTTTATTGGTAAGGATCTGAGAAAGGGTCTTCAGAGGGCTACACTACGCGGCTAATTAACAAATTCTATGGCTTCAGCTCAATCTGAAGAGCTCTGCCATTGGCCTGCAGCCCCCATCTACCAAGGCACTCCATGGTCACTGCATCCAGCTTACAGTCTGCGCATCTCTGCACACATCCACGGTGGGCTCTGCAAAGGGTTACACGCATTGTCAAAGGGCGTAAAATGGCTGTGTGCATGGTTGGAGGCTGAGTTAAAAAAAATTGTGAGCGAGCCACTGTGATGGACCGAGGCAACTGGGCATCTTCTACAGGTCATGGTTACATATGAGTGCAGAGATCTGTGTGTGAATGGTAGATCACTAGTTCCTCTAATCTCTTCTGGAGGGATGTGCGTAAATAGCAGTATGCAGAGTCTATAAACAGCTGTAGGTGCAGAGGCTGCACACCTTAGTGAGTGTTCCCAGGTGAGGTAATATTGCACCACTTGTATACAAACAGGCACCCGTGCTGAACTCTTCTGTCTGCCCATTTCCAATGTCCCTCTTAGCGTTATTCACATTGTCCATCCCTGTCGCTCTTTAGTGTCTGAGGCCCTTTCCCCCTGCTGCCATCCACTATCACTTAGTTCTCATTCACTGACCATCAGCTGCATGTTTTTAAGGGGCCCTGGTGGACAGAACTTGTGCGGCCTGGCAGTGGGATGAGCAAATACACAGCAGCTGCAGGTTTCTGAATGAAAAGGATCAGACCAGGAGATTAGAATCTGTGGTGTTCTGTGACTGGCTGAGACCTGCGAATGAGATGTCCCCATAAACTCGGCACTGAGACACAATGGGTATTATTAGAGCTTGTGATGATCACTGCTGGGAAGCCTTGGCTGCCGCTCAGTGATGACATAGTGCACACCCTGTGCGCTGGCACTGCTTCCAGCTCAGAAGGAGGGCTGGGTGTGCTCCCTGCGCCACCTTTTACTAATCCCTGAACCCCCTCCTTGGGGCCAGCTCTTCATCTTCACAGCTGTCATCGTTCTCAACGCCATCCTGTCCATAGGAACTGGTTATCATTCTCTCATGTGTCATCGACCCTAATACAACGGGAAACATCCTTTACAACGCAACTTTTACCACGCAGTGCCTTTACGACGCAACTTTTACAACGCAAACCATTACAACGCATTGCGCTGGGGGGCGCTCTAGGATAGGGATTAGGTTTAATTTACTATCCAACACCTTCCCTACTATCCACGGGGACTGGAGTTGGAATAGCAAATTAAACTATTCACTATCCAGCGCCCCAAAGCACTATGCGTTGTAAAGGCATGCGCTGTAAAAACAGCGTTGTAAAGGCATGCGTGGTAAAAGCATGCGTTGTAATGTCACACATCCTAATACAACCATCCCCATGCTCTTTGCTGGCACCATTAGTCTCTAAACCTTTCTTTCTGTGTCAACCTCTCACTGTCATCAGTACCAACTTCATCATCTATTTCCTCAGGACGCTGTCCTCTCAGCTGTCTTTCTAAGCCCTCTTCTCTGAACAGGTCTCTGTTGTCTCACTGCCAGCAGCACCAGCATCGCCCTCTCTCTCTAAGGGACCCCACCCCCTCATCTGTCACCATTCCAAGCACCTCTTTCCTTGCTTTAAATAGTCCACATACTTTCACCTCTCTCTAGGGGTGAGTGCACCAGTAATCTCCGCTCCGTCGGTAGTTGGCAACATTTGTTGCTGAACTTCCCGTTCCAAGTGGAGTTGCAAAACTCTGTGAACTCTGCCAGCTGAGCGGAGTTTGCCATTCACCCCTATACAATAGCAGTAAGCTGCAAGCCCTAAGCCTGCAGGAGCAGCACGCACACTCCACGGGTGGCATGCTGTCAGCTGCCACACACTCCAATATAAACAGTTTTAGGCATTGCTTCAGTGGCAGCTGAGACACTATGCATATGTGTGAGAATGCTTTTCAGTACAGCGATACGGAGCACCACACTGAAATGCGTTACGCTAACACCTGATACATGGTAGTTGGCAGGGCTCTAAAGGGGAAGTTCAAGCCGGCTTCCTAAGGGAGTCACGCCGATGTCTTAATCTTGTTCCACACTCAGATCAAGGCGGATATTAACGTCCCAGGAGTTCTCATCTTGAAATCACAAATCTGGAACTGTCATGTCACACCTGAACATTTGGATATATTTTGACCATATTGGACATTGCTAGAAACTGAAACCCCATTGTGGGTTCGAATTATCACCACAATTAAAGGCACATACACTAAGAAGACATAGCCTTGATAAAGTTGCTGGACGATTTCCCTTGTATAACGACAAAACATGTGTCAGCTGTCTGAAGATCTAAAGAATAAAAAGAAAAGAACAAGAACAAATTGATTGTTTTGAATCTGTGCTCATATTCTGCATTTGATAATTATTGAGACACGACGTTCGTGTGCTAAGGATTTTCTGTATAGTTGGCAGGACTGCCAGTAAGTATTTTTTTATTTTAATGCACAAGTGTCTGTATATGCTCACAGAAACATTAATAAAGTACTGGCTCTGAAAGACTTATTTAATATTTTTTTTTTACAGAGTTTTATATAGCGCGAACTAGACCCGAACTAAATCGGGTATCAGAGCGCTTTTCATTTAAGAGTACAATCAGGTTACGAAGACACTAGATTAGTGACTTTCTATTTATGGAGCTTTGAAGCAGTTTTAAGATCTTCTTGGAGTGTCTTGTTGCTCAAATGGGTGTTATTTCTGATATTTATGTTTCCCTCATCTTCATTACATGAATTTTCTCACAAGAAAGTGTCAATCATAGTCATTAAAATGTCACTCATAATTACACTGAAACTAGGAAAATGTTCCACATAGCAATCTGAAACCTTGGCAGCTATGAATCAAATATATGAGGCGATGCAAAGCTACCCTGCCTCTCCTCATGGATATGGAGCTTAATCTACACTATGGAGGCGGTTTGTGGGAGTTATGGTGGGTTTTTCCAGGCAACACCCATGGGTTGTGACACATTCCCAGATTTCCACAGATCTGTAAACCTGAGAATGCATCAAAAGTGTGAGCCTCCCCAGGGGAGGCGCAACCAGGAGAAATAACTTTATTTTACGCTATTTCTATTTGTGCTGTATTCTGAAAGAGGAAAACACCTCCATTGATTGGTTTTGAACGGGAGGGTGTCCCTTCTTGCACAAAAAGAATTATGCCAATAACCCAGACACCCTTGCACCATGGTGCATGGGTGCCTGCATTGGAGTTAGGCACCAGTTTGTGCACTGGCAGAATGGGCAGGAATGAGTGGCATGTTGTTAAATACAGCTTAATTCCTGCCCTTTATTTTTAATGCAAGGCAGCTCAGCAAGGAGAATTGCAATGCTGCCCTACGTCAAAAAGTAGTAAGTTAGAACCAATGTTTGTAAACACTGCATTGCCTGCATCCTGCCTAAATGCAGCTTTAGCTGTCTTTCCAGCATCAAGTTTTCCCACAAAAAATCATACAAAAATACATACATATGAAGGGGCTCCCGGTCAACACTCTTT
The DNA here is from genome assembly GCF_964261635.1 of Lissotriton helveticus. Lineage (NCBI taxonomy): Eukaryota > Metazoa > Chordata > Amphibia > Caudata > Salamandridae > Lissotriton > Lissotriton helveticus. The sequence continues at coordinate 1,752,158,654 of NC_136068.1, read as the reverse complement.
CTCCTTTGGCCTATTGAAATGTTACTCAAATCATACTCCCTCATACCCCAGCAGAAAGTATAGATCAACAGACCAGCACACATCAGCCATTGGATGCCTTCACTTTAACCCTTTCACTGCTAGGCCTTTCCCCCCAGTGCTAAGCCTTTTTTGGGCTATGTGGGGTTGTGTGCGCTTAGGCCCATGTAACTTTTTGACCGCATAGGGTATCCACGCCAAATTTGCGTCCTTTTCTTCCAACATCATGGGGATTCTAAAGGTACCCAGGGTTGTGGATTCCCCTGGAGGGGACTCGGAAATTAGCCAAAATATAGCTACATTTTCTGTGGGATTTTCCCTGCAAATGTTATTAAAAAGGGGTTTGTGGAGCTAAAATCACCCTTTTCCCAACTTTCAGGGAATGACAGACTTTTGTCAGAAAACCAACATTTTTTACACAGTTTTGTAATTATTCTGGGACATAGCCCTATTTTTGCTATTTTTGTGCTTTCAACTTACTTCCAGTTAATGGTAAAAATGGGTATGAAAGCAATAATGAATCCTGGAAAGCTATACATTTTAGAAAAGTAGACAAAACTATGATTTCAGCAAGGGGTCATTTGTGTTGATCCATCAAGGTTTCTTTTTAGAAACTAACAGTTAAATATAGAAAAATTGAAAATTAGTTGAAAAAAACAGCCTTTTTTTGTTAACGTTTTCACCTGTAACTTCTTCTAATTATGACAGCTGTTTGAAAGCAATATGTCGTTACATCCGCTGGACCTTAATGGTTGTGGGGATATATAGGACTTGTAGGTTCACCAAGAACCCGACGAACCCAGAGTCAAAAACTGAGCAGCAATTTGTAATGACTTTTTATCATGTACCGGGTATACAGCAATTATTGTGGGAAAATATATCCATGGAAAAATAGTTACATTGGTAAACGCAACGTGGAGACACCTCAATTTCGCAGTGAAAAATTACCTTTTTTTGGCAACGTGCCTAGCTGTAGTTTTTGAACAATTTCTCTGCCGACACCTAGGGATACCTAGCAAACCTATATATTTTTAAAAACTAGACATCCAGGGAAATTCAGGATGGGGTGACTTGACTGCCTCTCACCCAGAAACCCTTGCAAACCTAAAAAATTGTCAGAAAAACTCATTTTCCCCACATTTCTGTGGTGGAAAGTTCTGAAAAGTGCGTGGATCCACAAATTTCCACCCACCTCGCGTTTCCCAAAGTCTTCCAGGAAAAATGGTACCTCACTTGTGTGTGTCGGTCTAGTGCCCGTGACAGGAAATGGCACAAAACGCAAAGTGGACACACCTCAATTTCGCATTGAAAAATGAAAATTTTATTGGCAAAGTGCCTAGCTGTAGTTTTTGAACCATAGCTCTGCCGGCACCCAGGGAAACCTAGCAAACCTATACATTTTTTAAAACTAAACACCCAGGGGAATTTAGGGTGAGGTGACTTGACTGCCTGCCACCAGGTTCTGTTACCTAGAATTCCTTGCAAACCTAAAAAATTGTCCAAAAAAACAAATTTTCGCCACATTTCTGTGGTGAAAAGTTCTGGAATATGCGTGGATCCACCAAATTCCACCAACCTCGCATTCCCCAAAGTCTTCCAAGAAAAATGGTACCTTACTTGTGCGGGTCGGCCTTGTGTCCGCAACACGAAACGGCTCTAAACACAACGTGGACTCACCTCATTTTTGCAGTGAAAAATGATTTTTTTTTGGCAAAGTGCCTAGTTGTAGTTTTTGAACCGTACCTCTGCCGGCACCTATGGAAACCTAGCAAACCTATACATTTTTGAAAAGTAGACACACTGGGGAATTCAGATTGGGGTGACTTGACTGCCTTGCAAACCTAAGAAATTGGCAAATAAAACTCATTTTCCCCACATTTCTGTGGTGGAAAGTTCTGAAAAGTGCGTGGATCCACACATTTCCACCCACCTCGCGTTTCCCAAAGTCTTCCAGGAAAAATGGTACCTCACTTGTGTGTGTCGGTCTAGTGCCCGTGACAGGAAATGGCACAAAACGCAAAGTGGACACACCTCAATTTCGCAGTGAAAAATGAAAATTGTATTGGCAAAGTGCCTAGCTGTAGTTTTTTAACCATAGCTCTGCCGGCACCTAGGGAAACCTAGCAAACCTATACTTTTTTTAAACTAGACACCCAGGGGAATTCATGATAGGGTGACTTTACTGCCTCTCACCAGGTTCTGTTACCTAGAATCCCTTGCAAACCTAAACAATTGCCAAAAAAACCAAATTTTCCCCACATTTCTGCGGTGGAAAGTTCTGGAATGTGCGTGGATCCACATATTTTCACCCACCCCGCTTTTCCCAAAGTCTTCCAGGAAAAATGGTACCTCACTTGTGTGGGTTGGCCTAGTGCCTGTGACATGAAATGGCACAAAGCGCAACGTGGACACACCTCAATTTCGCAGTGAAAAATTAACATTGTTTGGCAAAGTGCCTAGCTCTAGTTTTTGAACAATACCTCTGCCGGCACCAATGGAAACCTAGCAAACCTATACATTTTTGAAAAGTATATACCCAGGGGAATCCAGGATGAGGTGACTTGACTGCTTCTCAATAGGTTATGTTACCCAGAATCCCTTGCAAACCTAAAAAATTGTCCAAAAAACCTAATTTTCCTCACATTTCTGTGGTGGAAAGTTCTGGAATCTGCGTGGATCCACGAATTTCATTCCACCCAGCATTACCCCATGTCTAACTAAGAAAATGGTACCTCACTTGCGTGGGTGAGTCGAGGACCCGCGACAGGCAAGTGCCCAAAACCAATTAAGGCGACATCAAAATTACCTATCACAAACCAACCTGGTTTTGCATGGGGGTCCCATGAGTTTTTGGCCCAGGGCTCGGCAGCCATATAGGGAAACCTACCTAAACGTCACAGAAAATGCATACTCTGCAATTAGAGTACGACCCTCTGGGCACTGCAATAATAAATCGTCACTGCGATATTAATAAGTAATCCCAATCTTTGCAAAAATAAAGTTGAAAGAACGATTGGAAAAAGCAAAAAATTGTTTCATAAATGTTAGTCAATTTATTCCAATATCTTCATATTTCTGTAAATGTTGTCAATCACATCAACAGTATTATCTTCATTCAATAAGGTTCCAAAAGGTTAATGCATAATGGTCCCAATGCATTTCGTGCCCCTTGGGCACTTCATCGGGGGAATCTAATAGGGAAAAATAATTTATGTATGAGGACCCGGACTCATTCAAAAATATCGTACACACAAATTAGTAAATGCACTTATTCAAATCGTAGTTAGGATAGGAAGTAAGTTAGCCCATGAAACTGGTATAGTTAGGTGAACACAACCAAAAAAGATTCGAACACACTCAATAGCGGGTATAAAGTAGAAATCTGCGCTGTGCCTAAAAAAAACGCGTTGAAATAGCTGTGTGCTCGGTGCAGGGATAGAAAGTAAATTAGCCCATGAAGCTGGTGTCGTTAGGTAAACTCAGTCCAAAAAGATTCGAATACACTCGATAACAGGTATAAAGTAGAAAAAATGTACTGTGCGTAAACAAAACACGTTATAATGACTGTGTGCACGGTCCCTCAGAAAAAAGAAAAGAAGAGGAAATAGTGACTTCTTAATATAAGGTGCAAACACATGCAAGATTGAAAGACAATGTCTCGTAACTAATAGTGCTCGGTACTTACCGGTCAAAGTGTCTATGAACAGTTAGTAACGCGCGTGCATCAACAGAAACGCTGCTTGAATTGTGTTAAATCCTACTGTGTTTGTCTGATTCCGTAAATACCGCGAAAAGCTTCAGCAAGTTTTCAAGAATGATGCCCTTACTTCAGTGGCGTCTGTAAATAATAGAAATGAAAGATGGCTTCAGTTGTTAGTAGTGTGTTAAGACAGGGAGTATTTAACCGCCATATTCGAATGGTGACTCCACACTAAAACATGCGGGAAATAATGTTGAAAAACATGGTAAGAGTGATGAAAAAGGTGCAATAAAAGTGTGTAACGAACTTAAGAGATGAGAAAATTCACAATATCTTCAACAGCAATGATAAGCTATCAATGATATTCAAAAACGATTCACTAGTTCAACATGTCATATAGATTAATAACATATCCCATAGTCTCAATGAAAAGCAACAAAAATCATGATAGAGGGAAAACGATGTACAATTCACAGGTAGCACGAGAATTCCAAACGGACATTAAGCCTATTGGGCTTCATGGCATCCAATCTATAAATCCATTAATTTTCCTTTTGCAAAAGGATTCTATTAATGTCTCTGTTTTCTGTATTAGTGAGAGTTTCAAGAATGGTAAATTGAAGTTGAGAAATATTGTGTCTTCTTTCATTAAAATGTACTGCCACAGTGGATTTCACGTTTTTAGTCCTGATATTACTTTTGTGTTCTGATAGAAGGATTTTTATTTTCCTGGTGGTTTTTCCTACATAAACAAAGCCACAGGGGCACTTTAACAGGTAAATAACATTGGAAGGGTCACAAGTAGCTGTTACTCTCAGTCTTATAGGTGTCCCTCTCATGGGATGAGGGATGGTAGTTCCTTTAATTATAGAGTGACAATTATTACAGTTATGACATGGTAAAGTTCCTTTATGCTTGACGAACATTTGCATTTGCATAGTAGATTTCCATATTCCTTGTATATTCCTGCTCCTAGTATGTGTCAACAATGGTTTATAACGAAAAATATCTTTGAAGTCTGGTTCATTCACCAAAATTTGCCAAAATTTCGAATGTGCCTGTTCATATTGAGGACTTTTGGTAGAGTATCTTGAAATTATCACGACTTGTGATCCAGCAGATTTTTTTGTAGGTTGTAGTAATTCAGTTAGAGTTTTGGAGGTGCATTTAATTTGAGCTTGCTGTAGAATATCGGGAGGATATCCTCTCTCTGGAAAGCGTTGTATCATGCTATTCATTTGAGTTTTAGCTTCTGTTGGATCTGAAACAATCCTCTTGACTCTGTATAACTGAGACAGTGGTAGATGATTTTTGAGTGAAGACTGATGAAAACTTCTATAGTGTAGCAAATTATTACGATCTGTTGATTTTTTGAACAGAGAGGTTTCTATTTTGTTGTGATCAATATTTAGTAAGACGTCCAAATAATATATTGATTTGTTGTCAACTTGATAAGTAAATTGTATGCGATCAATGATTGTATTGAGATTGTCTAATGCTTGCATTAAGATTGATTGTGGGCCCTGCCAGAGAACAAAAATGTCATCTATGTAACGGAGAAAAATCTGCGCATATTTTTTCCAATGTTCAAGGCTTAGAATGTTGGTCATCTCGAAGTTATTCATAAAGATATTTGCGTAGCAAGGAGCTGCGCAATTGCCTATAGATGTCCCTTTGAGCTGTAGATAATGTTCGTCTTTCCACTTGCAATAACTTTGATATAATGTGAAAGTTAAAAGTTCCATGAGAAAGCTCTGAAAATGTTGATCCTTTGGTGATTGTAGTAACGCTGCCTCAACAGCTTCTATGCCCAAATTGTGCGGGATCGAAGTATACATCGCTTTTACATCGATGGTACATAGCTATACTTCTTGGTCCTCAGGCAGTGTGATTTGAGCAATCTTTGTCAAAAAATCAGTGGTGTCTTTAACTTTAGTTTGAGCTTTAATCACAAAATCTTTAAGATGAGCATCTAGGAATTGACCAATCAGTTCGTGGATACTCCCTCTTGTATTCACAATGGAGCGGAAAGGTGGTTGTTTAGAATCTTAGTGAATTTTTGGAAGCATATAAATAGTAGGCGTTCTTGGATATAATTTGGTAAGAAACTTTTTAGTGTTGTCTGATATTATTCCTTCTTCATATGCTGTTGTCAGAATCTGAGTGAGTTGTTCTTGAAATTTTTGTGTAGGGTTATATCCTAATGGGATATGTATTTCTCGATCATTAACATGAGCGTAAACTGGTAATGTGTAGAAACTTGTACCCATAAGTACCAAGGCTAAGCCTTTATCAGCCTTTTGGCAAATGATGTCAGGATTCTGTGATATTTCCCACATAGTGTTAAGTCCATTTTTTGAAAGATTGTAAAATCTGGAGCGTTGTTTAAAATCAAATGTATTGATCCCATTGCTTACCAGTGTCAAAAAGGTGTCTAGAGTCTTATGACTCACAGGTGCCTGGTAGTTGCTCTTGGTTCATAGATATTTGAGTTGTTGATCAGTTTCCGGATTATGTTCTGATTGTCCTATGTTGTCGAAAAAGTGTCGGAGTCTCAAATTGTGCATGAGTTTGAAAAGGATGACCTCTAATTCCAATTTAGTGGTATGATAAGTAGGTACAAAGAGGTACCTTTTTGTAAGGTCCGCTTTTCTGTTTTATTAAGTTCATAAGAAGAGATATTGATGGGGCGTGGCTAAGGAGCCAAACATGGCGGACGGAGATTGATAAAGCTCCGGTGCCGCCGGGAGCAAAACGATCCTGCGAGCCTTTTCCGGGGGTAGCCCCATGCCACCGAGGATTGAATCCTGCTCCTTGGGGGCCCTGCTCGCCTCGACGGATTTTCCCGGAGCCTGAGAGGTGCCGGCGCCGAGCTGATCGACGAGAGGAGGAGCGGCCTGGTTCCGCGATAGGAGCCGGGGGCTCGAGTGCGGCCAGCGCCCGAGACACGGGGCCGCTGCCAGCCGAGCCGCTACCAGACTGTGCGGCCTTAACGGCCTGTGAGACGACCTGGATGCTGCCGTACTAGGGGGTGAGTGCGGGTCTTCTACGGCCCTCCCCCCCCGTCCCCCTGCGGCGGCCACCGACGACACGCTCTGAGGATCCTGCGCGGAGCTGCTTTCGCTGCGAGGCGCCGACCCTGTGTGACGCCGAGGAATCAGAGGGGGTCGGGGAGACTATCACCACGAACAGCGGGCGCGGGGGCGCTGAGAACGGCACTGCATCGGCCTTACCTGCCTTCCCCCTGATCTCTCCCCCTCCCCCGGGACCGCCACAATCGGTGGAGGGTCGACACGGAGATCCGCGGCTGGCGATGCCGAGACAGGGGGCACACTGCTGGACTGGCCGCCATTTCCTCGAGTGAGAGGGGAGGCCCGGATGTGAGCAATTGACCGGCCTGGGCCTGCACCGGCGGGGGCTGGGGTGCCGGCCGACTAGCACCGAGAGGAGTGGAGTAGCGGGGTGGTCGCCCCCCCCCTTTTTTTGCGGACGTGAGGAGGCCTGCCACTTTCCCTGACGAGACCTTCTTTGGACGAACGCGACTGCGACCTGCGTCTCCACGGCCAGCGGCCCCATACTGAAGAATCTGGTGCAGCTGCCCGTTTGCTGTGCGCTGCAGGGGCTGAGAGACGAGACAGACACCTGAAGAGTCGGGTCCTGCATGGTGGTTGGGATCTGCCCTGCGCCACTCACCATGGGACGCAGGGGCACGAAGACGACAGAGGGCCAGGACGGAACTGCGACGGGACCTATCCATGATGCGACTATGGATGGCTCTGCACCCTTGGTACTGAATTCTACTCCTGCGGAGGTCCACCAGGGCGACAAGCTGGACCTGATCCTTAAAGAAATTAGAGACTCTAGGGCTGCGATAGAAGCGCAAAGTGGCACCCTTACCACGAACCTCTCCCTTCTTAAAGCAGACCATGCCAAACTATCGGACAAAGTCAAAGACCAGGGAATGGTGCTGACGGACCTTGCCCCTACGGTGGCGGAACATACGGACTCCATCCAACAAATCCAACATCAGGTGCAGACTCTTATGGACCGAGTGGAGGATGCGGAAGGGCGCAATAGACGCAACAACATACGCGTCATTGGCCTTCCGGAACGCTGTGAGGGGCCCCACGCAACGGACTTTATGGAGCACTGGTTTCGGGATAATGTTGCTGCGGAAGGACTGTCCCTGTATTTCTGTGTGGAGAGAGCTCATCGGATCCCTACGGGTCAGCCGAGCCCGGGCAGAGCACCACAACCCCTGATTGTACGGATCCTCAACTATCGGGACAGGGACACACTGCTTAGACAAGCCCGACTGAAATCCGTTATTGAATACGAGAATAAGCGCATATCCCTCTATCCGGACTACACTAATTTAGTGCAGAAACAGAGGTCTTCCTATTATGAGGTTAAAAAGAAACTCCAAAAAGCCAAACTTCGATACGCTTTGTTGTTTCCTGCACGCCTCAAAGTGATCCACGATAATAAAACCCACTTTTCCGATAGCCCCACGGATGCGGAAGAGTGGCTGGAAGTGATGGACTTCGAGAAGGACCTGGACCCGACTCAGGACTCGACGACTAGCGGGACCGCAGCTGGAACGAAGAGTGCAAAGGAGGGACCAAGGGCGCGTAGGGTGGAACCGAAGAGACGTGGGCCTCCTGTCCACGAACAGAAGAAGGGGCAGGACGACGCTGTCGCAGTGGCGGGCTCCTTCAGAGAAGACCGAGGGCAAGTGAATACAGACACTGAAGATAGCACTATACATTCGGACTCTGAAAACAGTATGGTGCTGTTTCCGACTGTGACGCACAGAGCGGCGGATGAACTCCTAGACACTGCCCTGGAATAAGGACCGTTGCTGATAAGATACGTATCGTAAAGTCTAATTGGTATCCTTTTTCTTTATTGTAACCTGACTGCACGATCGAGGGGTGGGGAGGGAGCAGAATCTATGGACAAAGTGCGCGAATGTGTGTATGCATTACCTGTTAGCTCCAGAAGGGCCATATCCTTGTCCACTGTGTGCGATCCCAGGCATGCGGCTTGTGCACGACCCGCACCCTACCCGGTCCGGGTCTGTGCCTCTGACTGTGTGGGGTTATGCCCCCCCCCCCCCCTTAGTGGTGGGCAATGGCAGTACGTGGTTGACAGATATCACTCCCGGCGGCGCCGTTGAGCAGGCGTCACAGACTGGCATGGTCCATTGGATATGGCTCAAGCCTAGTAGCCCCCCCAAGAGCGTATGCACTGTTAAATGTTTGCTTTTTGTTTACAGTTTCATGTTCGGCACAGCAAAGTTCCTGAGCTGCGCCTATAGAGTTGGGGTTTGGGATAGGGAGGGAACTGTCTCCTGGCTGATTAGGCCAAGGGCCATAAAGTATTGCATTCTGTTATCCCCTTGGACGCCTGTATTTGGATATGGCTGAAGTGAGAGGGAAGTATAGGCTGGTTACGTGGAATGTGAGGGGGTTGGGGGCGATATAAAAGCGACATAGAGTACACGCCTTCTTGATTCGCCAGAGAGCGCATATTGTATTCCTCCAGGAATCCCACCTGACACAGCCTGAGGTGCACACTTTACGGAAAAAATGGAGGGGAGCTGTGCTTTCCACAACATACTCTGCCTTTTCCAGGGGCCACGATATGGATACGTTATGGGGTCCCCTTTGTGAAGCTAGAGAGGAAAACCGATGACCAAGGGCGTTACATCTTGGTAAGGGGCACACTAGATGGTATACTGGTAGTCCTGGGCTGTATTTATGCCCCAAACTACGACCAGGACGGATTCCTTTTGACGGTTGGTAGGGCCCTGGCAGGCTGGGTGGACGCCCCGTGGATTCTGGGAGGAGACTGGAATATGGTCCTAGATGCGGGCTTAGATAGATCACACCCTCCCCTACAGGCGGCGGGAGTTCATAAAACGTCGGAATTGTTTAGCACATGGCTTCAGGGCTGGGGACTGAATGATGTGTGGCGCACACTGTACCCGACACTTAAAGAATATTCGTACTTCTCCCCACTACATAACCTACACACCCGCCTGGACAGATTCGCCTGCACCAACTCCCTAACGACACAATGTGTATCAGCAGCGTACCTTGCCAAAACGTTCTCGGACCACAGACCATTAATGTTGGATCTGCAGTGGGGCAGGATTCCCTCACCGGTACCCACCTGGAGGCTCAACCCCTCATTACTTGAGGATGGCCCGTTCCGTGCCCACCTTGAGGACACACTGACTGGCTACTTCAGGGAAAACTGGGACTCTGCGTCCTCGAACCTGGTAGTGTGGGATGCTATGAAGGCTGTGGTGAGGGGGGCTGCGATAGGCCGACTGGTGGGCGCCAGACAGGAGGTTCATGACAAACTGTGTACCGTGGAGAGCCGTCTGAAAGAGCTAGAGACAGTGGTGGGAACGGACCCAGGTCGCAGGGAGGACCTACAACGGTGTAATGTCGAGCATGCGGAACTCCTAGAAACCTTGCGGGTTATCGACTACAGGGAATATTTGAGACGACAACAGGCGGAGGCGGACAGATCGGGGGCACTACTGGCTCGTTTGATCAGAGATACCCCTGAGACCCCAGTGATCACGAGTGTCCGGGACGACACGGGCAGACAGGTACACACGCAGTTGGAGATCAACTCTGTGTTCAGAAGTCATCTGGAGAAGTTGTATGCCCCACCCCCTGATAATAATCGAGATGCCATGATGAATTTTCTGAATGAGCTGGCACTCCCAACCCTCCCTCGGGAGACCCAGACGGCCCTCGCTGAACCCTTATCGCGACAGGAAATTAAAACTGCCATCCACACCTTGAATCGGGGTAAGACTCCGGGTATGGACGGTCTGCCCGGGGAGTTTTATCAGACTTATTCCGATACGCTGGTGCCGGTCCTGGAAAAGATATATAACACTGCTTATGAGGTCGGCCACCTGCCAGCCTCGACTATGCAGGCCTTGGTCATCTCCATCCCGAAACCTGGCAGAGACGCTCTGGATGTAGGTAATTATAGACCTCTGTCTATGCTCCCTTCGGAGTATAAAATCCTTAGCAAGGCTATAGCCATGAGAATCCAAGCCCACCTCCCTGGCCTAATACACACGGATCAATGTGGTTTCCTCCCGGAGAGAAGCACTTCCCAGAACACGAGGCGACTGCACGCCCTGATGTCCACCACCCCCCCGGAGTTCCCAAGCGCAGGCTGCATAACCCTTGACTTACGTCAGGCGTTTGACTCACTGGCATGGGACTTCATGTTCGAAACCTTGCACCGTTTCGGCTTCCCGGATACCCTGATAAAATGGATCCGTCTATTGTACACGCATCCAACGGCCAGGGCGCGCACAGGCAGACATACTTCAGACAGTTATGACGTGCACAGGGGCACTCGACAGGGATGCCCCCTGTCACCGCTGTTGTTCGTGCTCACATTAGAACCCCTGGCGATTGCACTCCGGACTAGAGCAGCGGAGGCGGGCAATCTGGTTGGAGATACTCATAACCTGCTCTCCATATACGCTGACGACATACTACTGTTTCTCTGGGATCTACGGGGTGACCACACACATTTAGCGACGGTCTTTACTCAATTCGAAAGAATCTCTGGCTTGGCGGTGAACCCCAGAAAATCCCTGGGCTTCTTTTTTAGAGACGGACAACAGTCCACTCACATACAATTTGGCGCCCACGAGATCCAGGTGGCTCCAACTACATTTAAATACCTTGGTATTAACGTGTACCGGGACCCTGAAGACCAGATTGAGGGCAATGTGCGAAGAGCGATCAACGGCCTCCGGGGTAGCGTGACCTTCTGGACGTCCCTGCCCCTATCTGTAATGGGCCGGGTGGCAATTTCGAAGATGGTCCTCCTACCTCGCATACTGTACTACTTTGTGAATTTGCCCGTCCTCCTCCCACAACACATATTCACTACACTGAACTCGCTGCTAATTACCCTAATTTGGGGACCGGGTAGATGACGGGTGAGCCTCAAGAAGTTGCAGTTGTCCACCAGACGGGGGGCCTGGGGGTACCGGACCTGCGAAGATATTACTATGCTAGCCAACTTCAGTGGCTGACAAGATGGGTGGCGGGCAGACAGCTGCACGAGATTGCATTCACGGCAACCAAATTGGCGCGTGGGGACCTCCACTCCCTCCTGCTGCCTACGGTCCGGATTCCCAGGGAATGTCACCCCCTATTACTTGTGGCACTGAAATGTTGGCGGCAAGCGCTGAGGTACACGGCAGGAACTCCTCCCTATGCAGATAACATCCCCTTAATCGGCCTCCCGACTCTGCAGGGAACTCTGTCCAGACATCGATTACGACCCTGGACAGATGCTGGGGTGGACAGGGTGGGAGACTTCTTTGGGGATGACGCCCTCTTAGATCATGCTACCTTCGCGCAATCTACAGGGGCCCCGCAAAGACTTTACTTGTTGCACGCCTCGGTGACCCACTATGTTAGACGTACCTGGGCTCCACAACGCACCAAGCCGGACCAGCACGAACTGGTTCATCTTCTCCATTACATGGGGACGGGCGGACACTTAGTAAAGTGGCTCTATGTGGGTATCAGGGAACACGCAGCTTTGCCCCTCACTGCACTTAGGGAGGCTTGGACCGCAGACACGGGGGAGGAGATCACAGACGGCGACTGGAGGACCATCCTTGTTCATCCTAGGCGAGTGTCCAGGAACGTCAAGTTCAGATTTATACAAGCCATGGTTTTGCACAGGGCATATCTCACTCCCCAGAGACTACATAGGATGTTTCCTAACACCCCTCACAACTGCCCTAGGTGCCGGGAAGATGATGCAAATATTATTCACATGCTTTGGACATGCCCGAAAATACGTCATTACTGGGTGACGATTAGGAATACACTGTTCACTATAACTGTTCTACAGATCCCTGAGGGTGCCTTGCCCTGCCTGATAGGCCACAGGAAGAGATCTAAGGCCTGTAAGGCACAAGTGAAATTCATAGACTTGGCTCTCTTGTTGGCGCTCCGTACCCTCACCATGAGATGGAAGTCACCTAGACCCCCAGATGTAGAGATATGGAGGTCGGACATGCTGAAATGGGGGAGGGCTGAGGCTGCGGAGCTACGCAGGGAGGAACAGAAGGGCCACCGTAAATACCCCATTGCACAGGACTGGGACCGTATGTTATTAGAACTGGAGGACGATGACCCAGAACTGTGACTGATGCATATTGTTTGACTGCATGCTTGGGGTGTGGAGTGTCTATGTACGGGGCTACCTAGCCTGCTTACACCGGTAGCCACGCCTATCCAATGTAATGTTCATTCACACGGTTTAAAGCTGGTATGTCCACCTTATGGGCGTTGGGCACGGGGACTGCCAGGAGACGGGAAGAGGGAGGGGGGAGATGGGAGGGAGGGGAATTGTTGAGGCATTACAATATTTTACGGATGCGGAATATGAGTTGTATTACAGTGATTTTGGGACTGTTATGAGGCCTGATAAATAAATGAATAGCAGAAATGATATGCCACAGTTTAGTTAAAGAAATTGGAAAAGACTGACACGATGTATGATGATAACCTGTGCATTGTAATACCTGATACAGTCATGAATAAAGTGTTTAAAAAAAAAAAAGAAGAGATATTGATGACTAGTTGGTTAGCGATCAGGTTTTCTTCCCCCTCTTGCGTTTGCTCGTTTGCAAGGGTGCCTTTAAATTTGGTGGTATTTGTTCTAGTTCTTTTTCCCCTCCTGGGTCCTCGTTGCCCTTTTGACCTTCCCCTAAAAAAAGGAACATCTGCGGTTGCTTGTGCAGAGGTGGATGCTATTACAGAACCTTCTATGTTCTTTTGTCTTCTTGTGCGTGTTTCGCCCTCTGATGAGGATGTCTCTGTTTCTGTATTATTAGTGTATGGTCTGTATTGACATCTCCTAGCATATATCTCAGCACAAGAATAGACCTCTCCCAACTCATAATCAATGGTGTCCCTTTTGTATTTATGGACTTTGCTTTCATTGATCTCTTCAGTGTATTTTTCTAGTTGTTGATTGATATCTTCTAAAAAATAATTCCATTAATCTTGTTTCATCATGTTCTGTAGTTCGCTTTTTGATTGTGCAATTTCCTTATTAAGATCTTCCAAAACTTTTGATAGTTCTTCTATTATCAGTAAAATTTGATCTAGAGAACACTTATTGAGTATGGCATACCATTGTTTGACAAATGTTTGGTTATTCTTACATAACAATGGTTTGAGTGGGCCGAGCGGTAAGAATAACCAAAATTTTGTAGAACGGTGGTATGCCATACTCAATAAGTGTTCTTTAGATCTAATCTTACTGATAATAGAAGAACTGTCGAATGTTTTGGAAGATCTTAATAGAGAAATTGCACAATCAAAAAGCGAACTACAGAACAAGATGGAACAAGATGAATGGAATTTTTTTTTCGAAGATATCAATCAACAACTAGAAAAATACACTGAAGAGATCAATGAACGCAAAGTCCGTAAATACAAAAGGGACACCATTGATTATAATATGGGAGAGGTCTATTCTTGGGCTGAGGTATATGCTAGGCGCTGTCAAAACAGAGTATACACTAATAATACAGAAACAGAGACATCCTCATCAGAGGGTGAAACACGCACAAGGAGACAAAATAACATAGTAGGTTCTGAAACAGCATGCACCTCTGCATAAGCAACCACAGATGTTCCTTTTTTAGGGCAAGGTCAAAAGGGCAACGAGGACCCAGGAGGGGAAAAAGAACTAGAACAAATAACACCAAATTTAAAGGCACCCTTGCAAATGGGCAAATGCAACAGGGGGAAGAAAACCTGATCGCTAACCAACTAGTCATCAATATCTCTTCTTATAAACTTAATAAAACAGAAATTCGGACCTTACCAAAAGGTACCAAACTCATGCGCAAATTGAGACTCCGACACTTTTTCGACAACATAGTACTATCAGAACATAATCAGGAAACTGATCAACAACTCAAATATCTAAAAACCAAGAGTAACTACCAGGCACCTGTGCGTCATAAGACTCTAGATACCTTTGAGACACTGGCAAGCAATGAGATCAACAAATTTGATTTTAAACAACGCTCCAGATTTTACAATTTTTCAAAAAATTAACTTAACACTTTGAGAAAGATATCACAGAATCCTGACATCATTCGCCAAAAGGCTCATAAAGGCGGAGCCTTGGAACTTATGGATACAAGTTTCTACACATCACAAGTTTACGCTCATGTTAATGATCGAGAAATATATATCCCATTAGGATATAACCCTACACAACTCACTCAGATTTTGACTACAGCATATGAAGAAGGAATAATATCAGACAAAACTAAAAAGTTTCTTACCAAATTATATCCAAGAACGCCTACTATTTATATGCTTCCAAAAATTCACAAAGATTCTAAACAACCACCTTTCCGCCCCATTGTGAATACAAGAGGTAGTATCCATGAACCTATTGGTCAATTCCTAGGTGCTCTTAAAGATTTTGTGATCAAAGCTCAAACTTACGTTATGGACACCATTGATTTTTTGACAAAGATTGCTCAAATCACACTGACTGAGGACCAAGAAGTATGGCTATGTACCATCGATGTAAAATCGCTGTATACTTCGATCCCGCACAATTTGGGCATAGAAGCTGTTGAAGCAGCGTTACTACAATGACCAATGGATCAACATTTTCAGATCTTTCTCATGAAACTTTTAGCTTTCACATTATATCAAAGTTATTTCAAGTGGAAAGAAGAACATTACCTACAGCTCACAGGGACATCTGTGGGCAATTGCGCAGCTCCTTGATACGTGAATATGTCTAGGAATAACTTCGAGATGAACCACGTTCTAAGTCTTGAACATTGGAAAAAATATGCACAGATTTTTCTCCGTTACATAGATGACATTTTTGTTCTGTGGCACTGCCCACAATCAATCTTAATGCAAGCATTGGACAATCTCAATACAATCAATGATCGCATACAATTTACTTATCAAGTTGACAGCAAATCAATATCTTTTTTGGATGTCTTACTAAATTTTGATCACAACAAAATAGAAACCACTCTGTTCAAAAAATCAACAGATCGTAATAATTTGCTATGCTTTAGAAGTTTTCATCAGTGTTCACTCAAAAATCATCTACCACTGTCTCAGTTACACAGAGTCAAGAGGCATGTTTCAGATCCAACAAAAGCTAAAACTCAAATGAATAGCATGATACAACGCTTTCAAGAGAGAGGATATCATCCCGATATTCTACAGCAAGCTCAAATTAAATGCACCTCCATAACCCGAACTGAATTACTACAACCTACAAAAAAATCATATGGATCACGAGTCCTGATAAATTCAAGATACCCTACCAAAAGTCATCAATATAAACAGGCACTTTTGAAATGTTTGCAAATTTTGGTGACTGAACCAGACTTCAAAGATATTTTTCGTGATAAACCATTGTTTGCACAAACCAGGAGCAGGAATATACAAGAAATATTGAAACCTACTATGCAAATGCAAAGGTTCACCAAGCATAAAGGAACTTTACCATGTCATAACTGTAATAATTGTCACTCTATAATTAAAGGAACTACCATCCCTCATCCCATGAGAGGGACACCTATAACACTGAGAGTAACGGCTACTTGTGACTCTTCCAATGTTATATACCTGTTAAAGTGCACTTGTGGCTTAGTTTATGTAGGAAAAACCACCAGGAAAATAAAAATCCTTCTATCAGAACACAAAAGTAATATCATGACTAAAAATGTGAAATCCACTGTGGCAGTACATTTTAATGAAAGAAGACACAATATTTCTCAACTTCAATTTACCATTCTTGAAACTCTCACTAATACAGAAAACAGAGACATTAATAGAATCCTTTTGCAAAAGGAAAATGAATGGATTTAGAAATTGGATGCCCTGAAGCCCAATGGGCTTAATGATCGTCTGGAATTCTCGTGCTGCCTGTGAATTGTACATCATTTTCCCTCTATCATGATTATTGTTGCTTTTCATTGAGACTATTGGATATGTTATTAATCTAAATGACATGTGAACTGGTGAATCGTTTTTGAATATTATTGATAGCTTATCATTGCCGTTGAAGATATCATGAATTTTCTCATCTCTTAAGTTTGTTACACACTTTTATTGCACCTTTTTCATCACTCGTGCCATATTTTCCAACATTACTTCTCACACGTTTTAGTGTTTGGTCACCATTCCAATATGGCGGTTAAATACTCCCTGTCTTAGCACAGTACTTACAACTGTAGCTGTCTTTCATTTCTATTATTTATAGACGCCACTGAAGTAAGGGTGTCATTCTTGAAAACTTGCAGAAGCTTTTCACGGTATTTACGGAATCAGACAAACATGGTAGGATTTAACACAATTCATGCAGCGTTTCTGTTGATGCACGCGCGTTACTAACTGTTCATAGACACTTTGACCGCTAAGTACCAAGCACTTTTAGTTACGAGACATTGTCTTTCAATCTTGCATGTTTTTGAACCTTAGATTAAGAAGTCACTGTTTCCTCTTCTTTTCTTTTTTTTTGTGGCACGGTGCACACAGTCAATATAACGCGTTTTGTTTACGCACAGTGAAAAAAAAGGATTTTTTACTTTATACCTGTTATCGAGTGCATTCGAATCTTTTTTGACTGAGTTTACCTAAAGACACCAGTTTAATGGGCTAATTTACTTTCTATCCTTGCACCGAGCACACAGCTATTTCAACGCATTTTGTTTAGGCACAGTGCAGATTTCTACTTTATACCCGCTATTGAGTTTATTCGAATCTTTTTTGGTTGAGTTCACCTAACGATACCAGTTTCATGGGCTAACTTACTTCCTATCCTTTCTACTATTTGAATGAGCGCATTTACTAATTTGTGTGTACGTTATTTTTGAATGAGTCTGGGTCCTCATACATAAGTTATTTTTCCTTATTAGATTTCCCTGATGAAGTGCCCAAGGGGCACAAAATGCATTGGGACCATTATGCATTAACCTTTTGGAACCTTAATGAATGAAGATAATACTGTTGATGTGATTGACAACATTTACAGAAATATGAAGATATTGGAATAAATTGACTATCATTTATGAAACAATTTTTTGCGGTTTCCAATCGTTCTTTCAACTTTATTTTTGCAAAGATTGGGATTACTTAATAATATCGCAGTGGTGATTTATTATTGCAGTGCCCAGAGGGTTGTACTCTAATTGCAGAGGAAGCATTTTCTGTGACATTTGATTTAACACCTCAAGGTCGACAAGGTGGTACCTCCGTGGCACACAACATATTACAAATTACTCTAAATAGCTTGTGCGCAATCATACACCTTTGTTGGTAAACGTACCTAAACCATACATTTCTGGAAACTAGACACCCAGGGGAGTCCAGCGAGGTATGGCTTTCATGGGTCCCCCATCATTCTCCTACCCAGAATCCCCTGCAAACCTCAAATTGTGCTGAAAAATTCACTTTTTTCTCAAATTCTGTAGTGGAAAGTTCTGGAATCTGCGTGGATCCACAAATTTCCTCCGACCCAGTGTTTCCCCAGTTCTCCCGATAAAAATGGTACCTCACTTGTGTGGGTAGGTGTAGTGGCTACAACAGGAAATGGCCTAAATCGTACTGTGGAGACTTCAAAATTACCTTTAGCAAAACTACCTAGTTTTGGGTAGGCACCTGAGATTTTGGCCCCGGGCTCGGCAGCCATCTTGGGAAAGTACCAATCTCAAACATTTCTGACTTGTGTGGATCCCCCAACGCTGTCCTACCCAGAATGCCATGCAAGCCTCAAATTTTGCTGAAAAAACACATTTTCTTCATATTTTTGTGTGGAATCACTGTGCCGGCACAAATGTCCTACCACCCAGCGTCCACCTTGAAGTCCCGAGTAAAATGATACCTCACTTGTGTGGGTCTCCAAAGTAGAATTAGCTACAAACATATTTTTTTTAAAATGTAGCGCTTAGAATTCTTGGTGCTATACTCTGAATCCCAATGTTTTGGGCTCTTCCTAGCCACAGGCCTTTGTCCCACCCATACAAGTGAGGTATCATCTTACTCGGGAGAACAAGGGGAACGCTGGGTGGTAGGACATGTGTGCCGGCAGGGTGATTCCACACAAAAATACGTGGAAAATGTGTTTGTTTCAGCTAAATTTGAGGTTTACATGGCATTCTGCTTGGGAAAACATTGGGGATCCACGCAAGCCATACCTCATTGGACTCCCCCGGTTGTCTAGTTTTCAGAAATGTTTGGGTTTGGTACTTTTCCAAGATGGCCACCGAGACCATGGGCAAAATTTCAGGTGCCCCCCATAACCAGGTAGTTTTGCTATTGGTCATCCATTAACAACTGAAAAAACTGTATAGGCAAAAAAATTCGCAATCCACTACATACACCCTGCATCACCACTAACGGCAGGCAACACCGGCAGCACCATGTTTGGATCAAACCAGAGTCCAGCACTTCCAGTAGGAAGCCTAGCAGCCTCTTGTAACATCGGCACAGCAGTATCCTCCTCTAAAACAGGTACTTCATCTGCACTGAGAGTAGCTTCATCCACACCAAGAGTAGCTTCATCCGCAGCGAGAGTACCTTCATCATCTGATGATTCCATGTTGAGAGAAAACTCACTGCCTTAATCTTCCCCTCCCTCCTCTCCCTCAGACGCACTGTCATTCTCATAATCATCGTCAGAGGAAGATTCAAGAAGCATACCAACCACCTGCTGAGCAGTCATTCTACAGCTAGCCATAATGCTTACTAATAAAGGTAACTTGTCAAACAAGTCAACAACAACAATCCCTTTGTAAAAAAGAAATAAACAAAATGTAGCTTTATCACAAAGACCTATACACTCCAACACTATACCACTCACTTGACAGAAGCAGCAGGACTCACCACCACCTACTCTGCACAGACACAGTAAGGATCAACAATATTCGACTAAAAAAGAAAAGGAAAGAAATTACACATAAGACAATGCAAAACACACTGAAAATAATTTCATGCTCTGAACACTAACAAATATGCTGCCATTATGACACTACTTACAAACAAATTCATTGCTGCATGACAATAATACTCATTTGGAGTAAACATAACAAAAATGATTTTCTTACCAAAGAAATGCACTTATGCAAAACTGCAGAACAACCACTGCCAAAACAGTAAACAGGAATCAAAAGCTTTACACTAGAATAAAAAGGAGAAAAACAATGACATATTCAAATAATGCACCAGTCCACCCACAGTAAACCAGCTAAGCTAAGGGGTAGGTGGGCCTAAATGTATAATGAAATATTCACTCCATTAAAAGGGGAGTAACCCTGGCCCTTGAGGCCACTCCCCAATTAAAATTATTTAAAACTCCTGTTGTCTAGTGGCTTTTGCCCCCTTTGCGGCAGATGGCCCTAAAAAACATACTGCTGATCTGCCAACTAAAGAGAACAGAAATGGCCACAATCATCCTCCCATAAAGGGAAGCGAACCTTGACCAAGGGGACACTCTCCCGCCCAAAAATCCCTGGTTGCCTAGTGGGCCCTAGATTAAAAAAAGGCGAGATCTTCTCCCCAATGGGGGCAGACAGCCAAAAACACAGCCCTCAAAGGGGAGTGACCCTTGCCCAAGGGGCCACTCCCACAAAGTATTCAATGGTGGTCCAGTGGGCCACTGTAAAATCAATGGTGAAATCTGCCCTCTGGGGTGGGGGGGGGGGTACAAAAGGGGGTGGTGATGGACGGAGCATCAGAACCAATCAAACACCCACACCCAGTCAAAAGATCTGGGTTTGATCCATCACCGTTCTTTAGCCCACTCTGCCACCCCAGTTCAGACATGGCTATATGCAAATCAGTCGGACCCTGTGCCTCATGGGAACAGTCCAGCCCAAACTGCCAAGCCATGCCTTCCCTGGACCGGAAACAAGCTTCCGAGGACCGGTTTCTGGCATTCCAGCCATCTTCAGCTCGGCTTGCTTGAATCCAGTGGCAAAGTGAGCAAGGGACTCACGTCTGAGCATACCCTGCTACACTTATGGCGGCCAAAAGCGGTACAAAAGGGGGTGGTGATGGACGGAGCATCAGAACCAATCAAACACTCACACCCAGTCAAAAGATCTGGGTTTGATCCATCACCGTTCTTTAGCCCACTCTGCCACCCAGTTCAGACATGGCTATATGCAAATCTGTCTGACCCTGTGCCTCATGGGAACAGCCCGAACTGCCAAGCCATGCCTTCCCTGGACCGGAAACAAGCTCCCGAGGACCGGTTTCTGGCATTCCAGCCGTCTTCAGCCCGGCTTGCTTGAATCCAGTGGCAAAGTGAGCAAGGGACTCACGTCTGAGCATACCCTGCCACACTTATGGCGGCCAAAAGCAGTACAAAAGGGGGTGGTGATGGACGGAGTATCAGAACCAATCAAACACTCACACCCAGTCAAAAGATCTGGGTTTGATCCATCACCGTTCTTTAGCCCACTCTGCCACCCCAGTTCAGACATGGCTATATGCAAATCAGTCTGACCCTGTGCCTCATGGGAACAGTCCAGCCCGAACTGCCAAGCCATGCCTTCCCTGGACCGGAAACAAGCTTCCAAGGACCGGTTTCTGGCATTCCAGCCGTCTTCAGCCCGGCTTGCTTGAATCCAGTGGCAAAGTGAGCAAGGGACTCACGTCTGAGCATACTCTGCCACACTTATGGCAGCCAAAAGCGGTACAAAAGGGGGTGGTGATGGACGGAGCATCAGAACCAATCAAACACTCACACCCAGTCAAAAGATCTGGGTTTGATCCATCACCATTCTTTAGCCCACTCTGCCACCCCAGTTCAGACATGGCTATATGCAAATCAGTCTGACCCTGTGCCTCATGGGAACAGACCAGCCCGAACTGCCAAGCCATGCCTTCCCTGGACCGGAAACAAGCTTCCGAGGACCGGTTTCTGGCATTCCAGCCGTCTTCAGCCCGGCTTGCTTGAATCCAGTGGCAAAGTGAGCAAGGGACTCACGTCTGAGCATACCCTGCCACACTTATGGCGGCTAAAACGGAACAAAAGGGGGTGGTGATGGACGGAGCATCAGAACCAATCAAACACTCACACCCAGTCAAAAGATCTGGGTTTGATCCATCACCGTTCTTTAGCCCACTCTGCCACCCCAGTTCAGACATGGCTATATGCAAATCAGTCTGACCCTGTGCCTCATGGGAACAGTCCAGCCCGAACTGCCAAGCCATGCCTTCCCTGGACCAGAAACAAGCTTCCGAGGACCGGTTTCTGGCATTCCAGCCGTCTTCAGCCCGGCTTGCTTGAATCCAGTGGCAAAGTGAGCGAGGGACTCACATCTGAGCATACCCTGTCACACTTATGGCGGCCAAAAGCAGTACAAAAGGGGGTGGTGATGGACGGAGCATCAGAACCAATCAAACACTCACACCCAGTCAAAAGATCTGGGTTTGATCCATCACCGTTCTTTAGCCCACTCTGCCACCCCAGTTCAGACATGGCTATATGCAAATCAGTCTGACCCTGTGCCTCATGGGAACAGTCCAGCCCGAACTGCCAAGCCATGCCTTACCTGGACCGGAAACAAGCTTCCAAGGACCGGTTTCTGGCATTCCAGCCATCTTCAGCCCGGCTTGCTTGAATCCAGTGGCAAAGTGAGCAAGGGACTCACGTCTGAGTATAACCCTGCCACACTTATGGCGGCCAAAAGCGGTACAAAAGGGGGTGGTGATGGTCGGAGCATCAGAACCAATCAAACACTCACACCCAGTCAAAAGATCTGGGTTTGATCCATCACCATTCTTTAGCCCACTCTGCCACCCCAGTTCAGACATGGCTATATGCAAATCAGTCTGACCCTGTGCCTCATGGGAACAGTCCAGCCCGAGCTGCCAAGCCATGCCTTCCCTGGACCGGAAACAAGCTTCCGAGGACCGGTTTCTGGCATTCCAGCCGTCTTCAGCCCGGCTTACTTGAATCCAGTGGCAAAGTGAGCAAGGGACTCACGTCTGAGTATAACCCTGCCACACTTATGGCGGCCAAAAGCGGTACAAAAGGGGGTGGTGATGGTCGGAGCATCAGAACCAATCAAACACTCACACCCAGTCAAAAGATCTGGGTTTGATCCATCACCGTTCTTTAGCCCACTCTACCACCCCAGTTCAGACATGGCTATATGCAAATCAGTCTGACCCTGTGCCTCATGGGAACAGTCCAGCCCGAGCTGCCAAGCCATGCCTTCCCTGGACTGGAAACAAGTATTTTGGTATTCACAGAAGGCACTTACTAATTTCGGTATTCACAGAAGTTAGGAGTCCTAACTTTAGGACTCCTAAATGCCTTCGGTGAATAGGGAAAGTCTTAAAGTTAGGATTTTTCTCAGTTTAGAAGTAGTAAAGTTAGGACTCCTAACTTTAGGACTCCTAAATGCCTTCTGTGATTGCCAAAAGTCTTAAAGTTAGGATTTTTCTCAGTTTAGGAGTAGTTAAGTTAGGACTCCTAACTTTAGGACTCCTAAATGCATTCTGTGAATGCTGAAAGTCTTAAAGTTAGGATTTTTCTCAGTTTAGGAGGCCTAAAGTTATGTGTCCTAACTTTACTACTCCTAAACTGAGAAAAAGTCTAACTTTAAGACTTTCGGTATTCAAAGAAGGCATTTAGGAGTCCTAAAGTTAGGACTCCTAACTTCTGTGAATACCGAAATGAGTAAGTGCCTTCCGTGAATATCAAAATGAGTAAGTGCCTTCTGTGAATACCAAAACGGTAGTAAGTTTAGGATTTTGTCTTAAGTTAAATCTGTGAATCATGCTCACAGTGTTTAGGCCCCTCCCCAATGTCTGGGAAAAGCGTAGATACAAAAACGATGTGAAGTTCACTTCTAAGTATCAATAAAAGCCCAGTAACTGCAAGCATTGTGCCCCATACTCAGTGCAATATTAAAGCTCGGTAGGAAAAGGCATTTCACCCCTCTTGAGTCTCAGGGAAGCGAGGCAACACAAAGTACTGTGCCTCTGCAAAGTGTTAGAGACAATGGACGTACAATTGAAACTTTCATTGAAAATTCGACCTACAAGTTACACAAAAGAATTAGTTCCTTACACACACAACGCAGCAGCAGAATATCAGATTTATAAATCAAAAACACTACACAGATGTTTTTAGTCGCTAGATAGGATGTCACCAGTAAGGGACCACTGAAAATGAAAACACTAAACTTCACTTCTAAGGAACTGGCTAAAACACAAAAACAGCCTAGCCCACTACACAACTGAAATACTTTTTAAGTTGCATTTGCAGCTAGTCCAGAAAATTAGAATTGATTAAGGGGAAGGAAAAAGGCGACCAGTGTGGTGAATGAATACGCATGAATGAATGAATGAATACACATTGTAAAGCGCATGGCTACCCAAGGGCATTCCAGCACTTCCTGTGACACCAAATCATTCACCACTGATCATGGAAAGAGAAAAGTCCTTCAGCTGCTTCCTGAATCTAAGATGGTCAGATTCAAGGCTGATGTAATTTGGAAGCAGGTTCCAGGATTTGGCTGTTTTTATATGAAAACTGCCGGCCTCCAGTCCGTGACCGTTTAATCCTGGGAACTGCAAGCAATCGTTTATTATTAGATCTTAAAGTCCTCTTGGTGCAATATAATTGCACCATGGACTTAATCAGGGAGGGACCATTACCAGAGATGGACTTATGGACAATACACATTGCCTTAAACCTGATTCTTTCCCGAACAGGTAGCCAATGCAACCGACTAAGCGCAAACTTAGCAGAATTACATTTAGGTGTATTCATCAAAAGACAGGCCGCACAATTCTGGGCAATCTGTAATCTCTTAATAGTTACATGTAGCGCACCCATGTAGACTGCATTCACGTAGTCCAACCGAGACAAAATGAGGGCTTGAACCAACATACGCCCGGCAACAAATGGGAGAAGAGGAAGAATCCTCCGTATCAGCCTAAGAAGACCCTAGCAATTAGCAGCGACTTTGCATGCTTGAACAGTAAAGTTCAAGTTGCAATCCAACCAGATGCCCAGACTCTTGATTTGGTTCTTTGGCACAGGTGAAGGACCAAGACATCTAGGCCACATAAGATCTAAATTATTGGGGGCCGCATTGCCCAAGATCATAATTTCTGTCTTGGACCCTTTTAATTTAAGAAAGGACAGGTCAATCCATTCAGATACCTTTACAAGGCAGGCTGCTAGACCCGGCTCAGATTTATCTTGCTGACTAAGAGACACCACTAATTGGGTGTCATCAGCGTAAGTATCAGTATGGATCCCCCAGGGAAGTACCACATCTGCCAGGGGCCTCATTAGATGTTAAACATGGTGGGACTCAAGGAAGATCCCTGGGGGACTCCGTACTGCAAAGGCTTTTGCTTCGAGGGTGCTTGTTCTTCGAAGACAGCAAAACATATGTCTACATGAAAGGACTGTACCCATTTGGGGCAGAACCTGCAACTCCTACCTCCCTGAGTCTTTGGATCATAATTTGATGGTTCACAGTATCGAAGGTTGCGCTGAGATCTAATAAAATAATAGCAGCGCAGCGTCGGTTATCCAAGATTTTTCTCGACTCTTCGACCACGGCGAGAAGGGCGGTCTCCTTGCCCAGATGATGCCCGAAGCCAGTCTGAGTGGGATGGAGGCCGTTATTTTCCTCAAGATGGGCTGCCAATAAGGAGTTAACATATTTTTCTGCTAATTTACTCATTCCTGGCAGCAAAGAGATGGGGCGATAATTGGCCCAATCTTAAGGTCTAAGTTGTTTTTTTAGAAGAGATTTAACTCTTGCTTGTTTCCAAAGATGAGGAACCTGCCCCGTTAAAAAAGAAGCATTTATCACGTCCTGCATTACTGGACAAATTACCTCTGAGACCAAATTAGGAATAGCCGGGGGGGGGGGGTTGCCGGGGATCCTGATTTCTATAGCTTCAAGAGTTTCTGCAGTAAGGATAGGGTCAAAGGAGGAAATTCTTCAAGCATGGCTTGTTGTGGGGGCAATGGGGTATTTATATCTAAAATATTTTGCTGGAAACTGGAGTAGATGTTATGAACGTTAGTGCAAAAAAAGTTTGCTATCTCCTCACAGCACACTTTTGAGCATTATCACAATCAATAGGAGGACAAGGTGGGGTAAGAAGAGATTTCACGATTTTAAAAATTTCCCGAGGGGAATTGGATACTGAAGTGATTTTTCCATGATAATAGCTAACTTGGCAGCTTTTATTTCATTTTTGTAAAGCTTGATTGCTTCTACATATTTACTTTTGCTTATTTGTGTGAAATCCTTCCTCCATTTCCTTTCAAATTGTTTACATGATTGTTTAAGCTGTCTCAAAGTATGAGAGTACCATGCTTTCTTATTCAGTCCTACTCGTTGGCATACTTCTTTCTTAGGAAGAACTGCGTCAAGAGAAGACTCCAACCAATTATTAAAATGATAATTCGCCATCGTAGGATCAGAATGAGGTACAGGAGTGGAATTTATAAGATTAGTCGCCCAGCTTTCCCCTGAAAGTTCAGACCATATACGGCCACATTTTTTTGTTCTAACAAATTGCTGTAATGAATTTTGAGGGGTCCAAATAAAAGATAATAAAAAATGATCAGACCAAGGAACCACAATGGACACAGCCAAAGTGATATCTGTAAGATTTGTAAATAAAGGATCAAGCAAATGTCCCAAGTTATGAGTAGGGCCAGTCTCTATTTTTTTGAATTGTAAAAATTCAAATCGCCCAAGATGGAGAAATTGGAAGAAAGACTCAACCTGTTGGTAGCTAGATCTGGGAGATCATTACAGAAATTGCCCAGAGCTCCAAGGGGACGATATGTAAGAATACCTGAAAAAGTACAGGTCAGTGAGAAGCTTATGCCAAATGAAAGGCTCTCGTAATCAGATAGGTTGCCAATGGTGGATCTACATCTATAAACATCTCAATAAAAGATAGCAATTCCCCCGCCACGGCCACTGACACAATCTTGCCTCAAAATGGTGTAATTAGAAGGAAGAACTTGAACTATATCAGCATCAGAGTCCTTGTTGCTCCTGGTTTCTGTCAAAAAGAGGGCATCTGGGCTCCTCTCTTCAAGGAGTAGGTGAATTTCACTGGAGTGTTTTTGGAGGGAATGACAGTTAAGTATTAACATTGAGATGTATTTTCCTTTACCCTTACCGGTAGTCAAGGGGAGAATAACCTGGGGGGGCTTAAAATTGTAGTTACACAGAGGGCAAAATATATTCTTCCCTGCTAAAGACATATTATACACACACTCACTTCTACTCTCTCCTCTAATCCTGAGGAGCTGCTCCCTGTCATAACCATACTTGTCTGAGGGGGAGCCGACAGGGGTTCCGGCTCCTAGCACCATCCTGGCGCGGACGGGCGCAGATGGTATTTCCTTTGGCGTGCCATCGGCACGCCCGCTGCACGCGGTCGCTGTGTGGAGGCGTCATCAGCCTGATCTAAGACCGATAATGCATGTGTGAGTGCACGTCAGCGTTCACTAGAGCGCTACCTTGAATTTCCCAAACAAAGCGGAAGTTCCCCCGTAGTCTTTCACACAGCTCAGAGTAAACCCCAACAATTATTGCAATGCAAGCAAAAGAACATTTTAGGACAAAGTTAAAAACACATGACATCAATTTTTAAAAAGAAGCTCTCGCTCCTGACAAAGATCAGAGTGGGAGAAAAGTGCCACAACGCGGCCGCGTCATTGGCTTGATTTGAGGCCGATAATGTGTGCGTGAGTGCGCGTCAGCGTTTCCAGGAAAAACTAAAGCGCTAACTAGAATTTCCCAAACAAAGCGGAAGTTCCCCCAGAGCCTTTAACACAGCTCAGAGTGGCCCCAACAATGAATGCAATGTGAGCAAAAGAAAATTTTAGGACGAAGTTAAAAACACAGTCACATCAATTTTTAAAAAGAAGTTCTCGCACCTGACCAAGATCAGAGCGGGAAAAAGTGCCACAGCGCGGACGCATCATCGGCTTGATTTAAGGGCGATAATTCATGTGTGAGTGTGCGTCAGTGTTCTAAGGAAAAACTAGAGCGCTAACTTGAATTTCCCAAACAAAGCAGAAGTTCCCCCGGAGCCTTTTACACAGCTCAGAGTGCCCCCAACAATGAATGCAATGCGAGCAAAAGAAAATTTTAGGACAAAGTTAAAAACCAGGGGCCAGATGTAGGTAGGGAAAATTTACCGATTCTTATTTACCGAATTTTACCGATTCGGTAAATAAGAATCGGTAAATAAGAAGGGGGGAGATGTAGGAACATCCAGATGTTCCTTTTACCGAATCGGTAAAAATCATTATTTACCGATTCGGTAAATACCGACCGGTAATGCCCATTCATTCCTATGGGCTTTGAAGCCCATAGGAATGAATGGGCATTACCGGTCGGTATTTACCGAATCGGTAAATACCGATTTTAACAAGGGTGCAGGGGGTGTCACTTTGACACCCTCTAGCACCCCCAAAAAAGGTTTGGGGGCCATGTGGCAGGCAGACCTGCCCTAAGGGCAGGTCTGCCTGTCATATGGCACAGGTGTGCATGCACACATGTGCATGCACACCTGAATCAGTATTTTACCATCAAATTGAATTTGATGGTAAAATACCGAATTTGTAGGGCTTGTGGGACTCAGAAGAGTCCCACCTACATCTCAATTTTACCGATTCTGTAAAAATACCGGTCGGTAAATTTACCGACCGGTATATTTACCGATTCGGTAAAATTACCGATTTGGCCTGTTTCCTTCCCCCTACATGTCAAAAGCCAAATACCGGTGGGTAACGGCCGAAATCGGCCGTTACCGACCGGTATTTGGCTACCTACATCTGGCCCAAAGTCACATCAATTTTTAAAAAGAAGCACTCGCCCCTGACCAAGATCAGAGCGGGAGAAAAGTGCCACAGCGCGGCCGCGTCATCGGCTTGATTTAAGGCTGAAAATGCGTTTGTGAGTGCGCGTCAGCGTTCACAGGAAAAACTAGAGTGCTAACTTGAATTTCCCAAACAAAGCAGAAGTTCCCCCGGAGCCTTTCACACAGCTCAGAGTGCCCCCAATAATGAATGCAATTCGAGCAAAAGAACATTTTAGGACAAAGTTAAAAACACAGTCACATCAATTTTTAAAAAGAAGCTCTCGCTCCTGACCAAGATCAGAGTAGGAGAAAAGTGCCTTCATTACAGTTTGATACCATCCATGGAATGTGGGTACCTCAGTATATATTCTGTGTAATGGTATGCTGTGGTGAGTTAGGCGAGCTGAGGTGGATAAGAATTGCGCATGCTTGAGGAAACTAATTTAAAAAAATAGGTGCAGTTTGTATGAAATGAACTATACTAAACTGAGTTTGATAAAATTAAACATTTGTGAAGCAAAAGTATTGCATGGATTTGATGCAACTTTAAAAGAGCGTCATCTCCACAGAGGAGAGGTATTTAGCAATGAAGAAAGAAACCCTAGGTGTTTGGAACACAGGAGGCAATTTGATTTTGGGGATATGAAGTATTAGTAAGGTGCGATTTACAAACTGCTTGTAAAACATGACGACCCATGGGTTGATGAATGTCACTTATAGAAACACCCGTTTATAAGGTTAGTTGACTTAAATCACACAATATAGTATGCAGCTGGTGTTAAAATAAGGTGGGTGATTGCATTAGTATACTTGGGAAGAATTTAATGTTGTATGGATTGGACCTGAAGGTGGTGAAGCATTCACTGAGTAAGAATGGCATACTGCATGTAAAACTGATGAGGACTTGAAACATTTTAAGCAATTGGTAAAGAATGGTTGGCCTGTACAAGTATATTCAAATAAACAGTTATATAGTTTTTGTAGGGGTACAGAATGAATTTTACAATTGTTGTTTAAGGCGGTTTCTCTAAAATGTTTGAGAAATAGGAATATGAGGTTCTTCTGGGCATTGTCAAAATCAAGAAGAGAGTGAAGGAAGGGTTATTGGTGGCCACAGATGGATGTCGAGATAGAAAGCGTTGCTAGATAACGTTGTGAATGTAATAGTGTGGATAAGTCAAAGAGCACCCTTAAACCTCCTTCATTTCCTATTCCCAGCCCTAACATGGCATTGGAAGTAATTATTATGGATATTATGGGACCAGTGGCAAGTGAAGATGTAATATGCGTGCACATTCTTGCTGACATGGATTCATTTTCTAAGTATCCGGAAAGAATGTTTGTGAAACGTGCTGATGCTTCAGGTGCGGTTAGATGTAAGAATTGTATTTTCCTAAGAAAGGGCTTACCCTTAAGTTATGTTTTTTATGTTTAAGTTTATTAGTTCTCAGCTGAGAATAACAAATATTTTAAAAAAATTACAATAAAAATAATAAAAATATCATTCTAGTAGGAGAGGGCTTACCCAAAAAATAATTACGGACAGTGGTGTTCAGTTTGAAGTGGAAGTAGTACAACAATTTGACCAGAGTAATGGTATAAAACAACTTACTTCAGTTTATCACCCAGAAGGAAATAGCGAAGTGGAGCGATTTAATAGTGTAATTAAGGGACTTTTTAAAACTAACAAGGCCTTAAAAAAATAACTGGGAAATGGAAAAATTGTATGTACAGGTTCACTCCTACCGTTAAGTGATATAGCCCATTTACCATTATCAGAGGGAGTATTGTATTTTCTAACAACTATCAGAGTTGGTTATGGGTCAGGGCTGAAAGTTGTAACCTGATGGTAACTAGAATGGCTGAAAGAGCACGAGCAATTTATAAACACGTTAATGACAAAAGGTATGAATTACAAGGGAACCTATTTGGAGGCTGGAGAGAAGGAGCGTGTGAATAAAATTAGTAAGAACTCGGAAGGGTAAGTGTGCGTTTTCGGCAACATTAGTAGTAAGGGAATTTTTCCTTAATTTGGCTAACCTCGTCAATGGGCGTGTATAGTACGAGTAGAACTTCAAGATGTAGGAGGTGTCAGGCCCTAGTGTGAGGAATGGAAATTGAAGAAAACAAAAAGAAATGTTGTTATAACTGGCTGGATGAAGATGAATTTCGAGATGATAAAGGAGGATGTGGCAGAATGGATGAGTGTGAGGATAGGGTGGTTGAAAGAGCCTGTGCAGGAATGATGAATGCCAAAGCAAATGGGAAAACAAAGCAAATGTGGATGCAAAATTAAACGAACTAGTTATCTAAACTATGTTGTACCTTAGGTTATTGAAATCTATTTCTTCAACTCGAGTGAATTATTTCTTGTGTTAGTATTCTCATTTAGTCACAATTGTTATTGGCATAGTTTTTTTAACGCGCTCCTTGGTATTGGTGCCCATACACTTCAGAGAGAAAGAGTAGAGATTCCTTTATCCTACTGGAACAGGATATGCAGTTGGCTGCCAGGTGAAATATGCTTCACAAACGGAAATAAGCTGAGCAAATAACCTGGAAAGCGCGATGCCCCGCTGCTGAAAGTGTACGTTGACAGAGCATGATGTGTGACGTGTCCACAGAGGATGGGCTGCAGTCAGGGCCGGACTGGCCATAGCGGGCACCTGGCAATTCCCCGGTGCGCTGCACGGGTAAGGGCAGGTTTTGGGCCCTGGGGGCCGTTTTTGCAGCATAACTGGCAATTCCCCGGTGCGCTGCACGGGTAAGGGCAGGTTTTGGGCCCTGGGGGCCGTTTTTGCAGCATAACTGCAAAATCTGCCCTGTCCCAAAATTGGCCAAAAACGGGCCAGGCAAAGAGCTCGGCGACACATCCATACCCCTCCTACCCCCCCCCCCCTGTGGGGAGGGGGGGCTGGCCGAGAACTTTGCCAGAGCCGGTTGTGGTTCCCAGTCTGGCCCTGGCTGCAGTCCTGCAGGGCCGGCTCTAGGTTCACGGAGGCCCTGAGCAGGGAGTGTAGGTAGGGGGCCTGAGCCCGCCAAATCCCTGCCAGGGGCCGCCACGGAAATAAGTATCTAAGGATATATATTGGCGTGGCAGCCCCTGGAGTTTGGCGGCCCTGTGCAGGTGCACAGCTTGCACATGCCTTAGGCCGGCCCTGAGTCCTGTGTTAAAGAATAACGGCGGATTACAGCACAGATGACGGGCCCAGAGCCAGGCTGTGGGTCCAGGAAAATATCATGTCCCTGCCTCTCGAGATCGGCCCAGTGGCTCGTTGACCCTTAGCGTGTTCACGCCTGGAAAGTTACATAAAGCGGACTATGGAGTCCAGCCTGGACTGCTGCTACCCCCGCTGGGGTGCGATGAGGGTGACTTCCAGCCGAGGGGAGCTTGAGAGTCACAGCTTTTATGGAGGAAATGGAGAGGCTGGTGAAGTTTGCAGGCAGGGTCGAGCCGCAGGCAGGGTTGAGCCGCGGGTCTCCCAGTGCCCGGTGACGTCACATGTAAAACGCTCTTTGTTGGGACTCCGGCAACAGCATGCCAGACACATCTCCAGGGGGTGTTACTGTATCCACCACAGTGAGTGGAGGAGAAGGGGAAGGACATTGTCCAGGGGGAAAGATCGCAGGGCCACAGAGTGGCAAGGAACTGTGAACAAGCTTCCCTTCAAGTCCCCCAAAAAAAGAGATCCACGCACAAAAAACCGACACGAAACAAATGCAAGAATCCCATGTAAAGGGGCCAATAGCCAGAGGTGTGCCCAAGAGGGAAAGAGGAGGGACGTAACACACGCTTAACAAATAGCAAGAAGCTGATTTTTTTTTAAACCTGAAGAACGAATTGGGAAACGGAGGCGGAGCCGTTCTCACTATACTGTATACAGCATCTCTCCACAAGACCTAAAAAAGAATTCAATGAAGTGGCAGTTGCAGCGTGCCACAGATCGTAAGGTGACATCAACATGACATAATAATAAAATTCCAGAAAAAATATTCAAAATAAAAAACTTAAAAGCAGGATATTGCGTTGCATTGAGTATACTACAGCCCAGCAAATGCAGGACAACAGCACAGTGAGGTGTGGAGCCCAACAGCCCACTGCAACACTTATGTGGCTTGGAAAGAACGGCCCCACTTCATAACGTGCAACATAACGTGGCTGCAAGGTATGTTGAACTCGATTACAGGTCGCACACACCCCACTCAAGTAACAAGGTTAACAACATGATGTGCAATGTGATAGCACAGTCTAATGCTCAGCGTAGCATAATTTATCACATATGTAACACTAGATGATACAGCAATCAGCGTTCCTTACTGAAAAGGATATGACATGTTAACTCAGAGAACTGCACAGTTTACAGCAGAAGCTGCCGGAGGTTCGGATTAGTTAAATATCAGCGGCAAACATCATGGAAGTCAATCCATGGCCACTTCTGCAGCATCAGGAAATAGGCGGAAGTAAGAAGTTAGTGAGGTTTATGATTGTAGATACAAGCGACCATCAGAAGAGTGAAGGGCATTCCTGGAAGGCGGTGTTAATAACAACATGATGTCTCACTGAATTATGTAACTCCTTGACAAATAAACAACTTGCAAACTCACCGATAAGATTTCTGATGAACTGAAGTCTACTACACTGTAGCGATTGTTGTAATTAAATCCAGAGTGTGTAGTGTCCTAGCTGACACTGTTAAGGGTTAACAATGTAAGCCTACACTAAACACCCACCCACCACTGATGTCATGAGGCACGTGACATCAGTCAATAAAAGGAGCCGAGCGCACGTGCTCGTGGCTCACTAACCCACGTACCACTGGTGTCCATGTGTCGCAGTTCTTCCACCATGTGGGCCTAGGGCCCCACACTACTACAATGGCAACGAGGGAGTGTTTTCGAACTCCGCGCGACGCAGCCTCTGCGAAAGGGGGAGGAGATGCTGCCCGTGTGAAGGGCACCCCCTGGTGAGGTGACGCCGGCCGCTGAGAGGCCCGAGGGGCGTGTGCCTAAGCCCCGGGCCTAGCGCCGACAAAAAGCGGACCGGACAGAGCCCACCTGCACCGGCCGCAACTGTGCCCCAAGCGGACCAACCGGAGCCCACCCGAGCCGGCCGCAGCAGCAGGGACCCCCACCGGAGAGGAGTGCTGGCTGGGCGGAGCCCACTCGCCACGGCCGCAGCAGAAGAAGTGGCCCGTAGGCCTGAGGTGAGCCCGGGTGATGTGAATGGGCCGGAGGGGTCGCGGATGCCAGAAGCGACCCGACCCTCATCAATCGCACATAGGCGGAGCCCACCTGCATCTTCAGGCGCCCCGCCGGGCGTAAAAGGGAGCAGAAAATAAACTTTAAACAGCAGCGCCAGCGGAGCCCACCCGCGGCCTGCCGGACGCGTCTGCTGTCCCCCGCCGCGCCGCGTGAGTGATGAGAGGCGGCCGCGGCGAGGGGGAAAGACAGTAACATCGATCAGCGCCGGCGTAGCCCACCCGCGGCCTGCCTGGATCACCCCCCACCCCGCGCAGCGTGTGAAAAAGAGCTGCCGCGGGCGGAAGAGAAATGCCAAAGCCCCAGTGCCGCCGGATCAAGCGGAGCTCACCCGCGATACAGGCGGCCTCATCCGAATCCGACATAGCCCCCAGCCCCCCCCTTGCCCGCGCGCGAAGGGACTGAGGCTGCCGCGGGCAAGGAGCGGGAGAAGAAGGAAGGCATGAAGCGGAGCCCACCCGCTGCAACGAGGAATGCGGCCCGGCCTGGCGAGGAGAAGCACTGCCCGGCACTGTCGCTCCAGGCGGAGCCTACCCACCACCACAAGAACTCTGCCCCCCAGCTCCCCTGCCCGCGCTAGGACTATATGAGGCTGGCGGGCAGGGAGAGCAAAGACAATGTTAGGAAATCGCCATCGCTGGCGAAATGCACAATGCCCTCATCTACAGCAGAAGCATGTAATGCCGGCCAGCAGCCAGTGCTTCAAAACAAAACAGACTGAGGGAAAGGTTACAAGGAAGCAGTGCAAGCTGCCACAAGGTACCGAGCAGGAGCTCCAAATGTCTGCACATGCCAGAGTCTCTTTTCACCCCCTCCGCAAGGTGTGCCCCAGGTGTCCCCATCCTAGAAGAAAGAGAAAAGTGATGGGACTTACCTCTGCCCAGCGGTGACTCCAGCCCCCTCTCCTGCACACTTCATGGACAGCTGGACCTACAAGCTGTAACAGCAGGACAGGCAACAGAAAAGAAAGTTACCAAGAGCTGGAAACTGTTGCAGAAGGAAACCCACAGACTACACTGCCATCTAGTGGACACTGGGAAGAATAGCACCACAAGAAGCACCCATAAAGGAAACAAGCACAAGACAACGCAAGGGAAAGCCTACAAGGGAGAACAAGCCTGCAGCGATGAAGACGGAGACCCATCACCACTGCAGAAGTGACGCCTGTGGCCACAGGTGATCACCGCAATCGCAGAAGACACCCTCATGCTGGACGGAGAGGAAGAGTCAAGACGTCTACCGCAAGCAGCAAGATCCAAAGGCAACCGACTGGAAGAGCGCAAGTGTACCCCGGACGCGGACAGTACAGGACAGCGCCTGAAAGTAAGTAAGCCACACCCAAAGCACCAGAAGACGTGCGAGGCAAGTACCCAAGTGTGAAGAAGAAAAGTGCGACACGCAAGTGGAAGAGCGACAACGCCAAAGAATCCATTGAACCGCAAGGAACAAAGCTACACTGAAGATGTATCACGACGGTACCAAGTGAAGCAAGAACTTGCCACTACACTGCACACTGACGTGCACCGGAAGAGTAACGCAAAGTTACCCCGCAGCCAAAAGGAGGCGAGACAAACAAGCAAGGTGAACGCCCCAAGAAGCTAAAGAGCCTCACCGGAAGCGAGCACGAGAAGTGCATCCACCGGAGAAGGTCCAAGGAGAGGTGAAGCCAACCCTCCGGAAAAGCAGAGCACACGAAGAGCGCAGGAGAAACTGCGCCAACGCAAAAGCACTGCAGCAGAACCAATAGCGACCCCAACGGTCGCGGATAGCAAGAAGACTCACGAAGAGCAAGCTGTCCATCCCATCTGGTAGCAAAGAAGATCGCCCAGGAAAAAGGATGATCCGACAAGCCAGAGGGACGCCCAAACAAAAGCCGATCACCCAAATTGATCGCCAGAAATGAAAGAAGAAATTCTGCCAAGTCAGGATGAATATGTCCTGCCAGAAGACGTCCATAAACCGAGAGATCAGAAGACCCGGAGAGACGGACGCAACACCAAGAGTAACTGGAAGTAAAAGGAGGCAAGAGATAAGATCGTACTGACTGGTCCAGTCACCGAAGAGTGGAGAGAAGACAGTGTCCTAAAGACAGGACAGGACCCGACGGAAACAAGCGGAGTGCACGCTGCTTGAAGAAGCCTGGTCAGCAAGACAAAGGAAGAAAGGTGACCGCACTGTGTCGTGAAAAGGAGAAGAGTGGCACGATGCCATGAAGAAGAGAACTAAAGTAAGAAGCCATGTGGCACGACGCCATCATCAACAACTTCTGGAAAAGGTGAAGAGAGGTGTAACAAGTCCACACACCTACAAGAGGAAGAAGAGGTGACACACTACAACATCGTGTACAGTGACCCGCACGTCCTGGAGAACACTGATAGCACCAAGAACAGAACAGGCACCTATTCACAAGACCCCGACGACCCGTGGACGGTAGGAGAGCACAGGCCATTAGCAACACCCACCTTTGGGATTGAGCGGAAGTCTGGAAGCTGAGGGAGCTCAGATGTCCTGAACAAGGAGAACTGACCAATCCACACCAGCCCGTGGAGATCCAAGGGGCAAAGGCCTCAGGGACACCGGTGGCAGAGGGTCCCAACACGAGAGATGAGTCCATCGCCGTCTAACCTGCATGTCCCGGGAAGATGAGGAACTTGTGCGCAAAGGCAAGAGGCAACAACTACCCTTCAGGTGGAGCTACGGACTTTGTGAGGTAGTACCCCATCGACTCCTCCATTCACACGGAGACTGTGGAGTTGGAGCAACGCTGTGGAATAATACCCGGCCCAGTGGAAACCTGGTAAAAGGGCCTCCGGTGATATCTCGTGGCAGGAGAACACCCGCGAGAGGGGCGTCCTAGTGAGAAGAATGTCCTTCGAACACTCCACCCTTTGAAAAGTAAAGCCAAGCTGCCTACAGTGAAGAAACCGACAGACCAGCTGAAGACAACCCCATCCAAGTCTAACTTCTGGTCATCCTGTTTGACGTCATCCTCAAAAGTAAGATCTCCGTGGACTGACCACCACACGTCCACGGCGCAAGCAAAGAAGAACACGCCCACCGAGAACCAGGACGTCGCGCCAAGAAGAAATAAAGTCTCAGCAGCAATTTCCATCACCGTCATCAAGCAAGCAGCTGAAGAGACTCACTGTAAATTTGTACTTACTGTATATTTATGTACTTCCTCCCACAGGCTCGGACTTTTGCCTTTCCTTAATTTTTATTAAAGTTTGGGAGGAATGTAGTGTCCTAGCTGACACTGTTAAGGGTTAACAATGTAAGCCTACACTAAACACCCACCCACCACTGATGTCACGAGGCACGTGACATCAGTCAATAAAAGGAGCCGAGCGCACGTGCTTGTGGCTCACTAACCCACGTACCACTGGTGTCCATGTGTCGCAGTTCTTCCACCATGTGGGCCTAGGGCCCCACACTACTACAGAGTGGCCTCTGCGCGGTAAATTCAGTGCTGATTTCCCTCAAGTGAGTTGTAAATAACACAAAGGCGCACTGGCATAACGAAACGTGAGGGGGCCTCCCCGCACGGTACTTAGCGGGCCCCCTCCGGGCTCAATCAGGAGCTCTCCCGGCCAGAGTTCAGTGCTGAGGGGGGCCCTAGCTCCAAGGGGCCCCCTCAGCACTGAACTCTGGCTGCGTGGGCTGCGGGGGCTTGTGTTACGCCCCTGCGAAGACGTGATCTGACAGAGGCGGCCAATAGGGCGCACCATGAGAAGGGAACTTGGAGGCGAGCAGTCACTTACCCTGGCTAGCTTTAATCCGGAGGAGTACAGTGCAAACACCAACACGATGCACAACGGTGCACCAGAGCTGTCGGCCACACTCACTGCCCTTGATTATTCTGTGGGGCTGGGCTAGGTCGATGCAGCTCTTCCTGGCAACACGTGTCAGGCTGAAGACAGCAAACATGAGGAGATCCCTAAAGTGAGTTACTTTCATGCACCCCAAACCTCCATCTACCTCACTATAATATAAATGACCACTGTTCTTCTGGAAAACACAATTTTCTTAACTCGGTAACTCTAAACAATACTTTTTTTCTGACGCAAATCTCATGTTTGGTTATTGGTGGGTTACTTGTTTATCTTGTAGTATGGGTGGGAAAAAAACACATGTTTTCCCTCCTTGGAGACCATTCAGTATATAGTTAAGTGGTCAGTGCCTTCTACATTACTCCATAGGCAGACTGTGGAGGTGGGTCTTGTATGATTTTTAGATATATTCAATAGATTCGGCATGGTTTACTCTACCTGAAGAGGGAGAGGGGGGATACATGTATAAAACCATAACTTTTTCAATGAATAGTCAATATATATTTATATAAAAGCTCCTCTCTTGGAGGTCTCCATAAATACATCCGGTAAAAAATGCCTGGCCTTCTCTGGATCCAGGGAACAAGCTGAACTGGATTTTGAAGGACTCCTCTGGAGCATTCCTCTGCCCTCTCCCTCCCTTCCTAAAGGTCCTGTACCACAAACAGCCTCATTGTCACCTTTCTCCTATGTCATTTACAGCACACTTCCCGAAACCTGAACACGTATCAGGCCTTGAAGGCAGAACATTGGTTCCTTTTATTGGAGCAGAGCCACGCTCGAGACGCTAGTACCAACGAGCACTATTTTGCACTAAGGAAAGTGCAACCCATGTTTCGAAGATGAATGGGTGTCCTGTAGGATTTTTGTGTATCGAAAGCACTCTTAGAAAATTGGATATAATTATCCATTCTAAAGCACATTTTTGGTGGCTATTGGTGTGTTTGAAGTCTTCAATATCGATTAAAAGATGTAAAGGTTTTTTTTCTACACAGTACTGGTGGCTGGGTGATTCTGGCCCACTTCCTGCTCTTGGATTGGCTGTGTACCTGAGGAGTGAGTGGCGAAGAAAGAGTGACGGGAGACAGAATGGGATCTCTGCCCTCTTTCTGTTGTAGAACTGGAAGGCAGGTCTTGCGACATGGATATATGAAAGAACTATTACGAGAGGACTCTGTTAATTGATGCAGAAGGTTAGGTTCAAGAAAAGGTTTGCGGAAAAGATGCAAGATGACCATGCTCCCCAGGTTGTGAGACAAAAGTGATTGTTGGGACACGTAATACCCGAACATAGAGAGTGTTACTGTTAACCACTTCTTGTACTCATGAGTGGAATCCTGTTGTATATAAAAAGAAGCATGATTTGGATTGTCCGTCCACCCTTGTAGCATATTCTACAAATTCTATACTTGTAGTCTGCAATGTATTAACCTCATGCGTGCGGTGCATTTTTCCGCCATACGCTGAGTTTTTTAAAAAAACACGTTACATGACGTGCTCAGCTCGTCATGAGCGTACAACAGGCGTACCTCATGACGAGCTGAGCTCGTCATGAGCGTCGAAGGGGTTAAACCAAAATAGGCGAGCGAGCGCTACCACCGTAGACTTATGCGCTTGCAGGCGTGAGAGTAAAAGAAAAGCCCAGCCTCAAAAGTGGTGCACGTGCAACCGCCCGCCTCCGCGAAAGTGAGAGCGCCGCGGCAAAAGTGAGAGCGCTGTGTTTTAATGACCCGTGACGATGGAGGAAAGACAGATGGCCCGCTGGTGGCGGGCAAAAGCCTTTGGTAGCACTCCCAAAAGCCAGCTACTAAATGTTTTGCGCAGAGCAGCACATGCGCTGGCTCTAGCAAGACCTAAAAAACCCTGGTGGCCTAGTGGGCCCTAGATAACATAAAAGGGCAATATCTGCCCCCATGATCTGCCCCCCCCCCCCATGGAGGCAGACAGCCATAAACATACCCCCAAAGGGTGTGACCCTTGTCCAAGTGGCCACTCCCCACACAAAACAGACATTGTAAAAAAAAAGCTGCAAAAAGCTGCCCCCCAGAAAAAGTTATTTAATTATGCCCCCAATTAGGGGAGCGACCCTTGCCTAAGGGGCAGCTCCCCGCACACAATAGTCGCCTTTTAAATAAAAAACTTATAAATCACTGGCGCTAGTGGGCATTCCTGCTGCACGATCGCACGATCGTGCAGCAGGAATGAACAAAAGAGGCATTGGGGGAAAGGAAAACCCTTTCATTTCCCCGATGCCTCTTTTGGATAAATCCCTCCCTCCCCAGCCACAAAAGGTACCTGTTTGTTCCCCAACGCGCTGGAAGCAAATGACTTCCTGCGTGTCGGGGAACAATGTCATTGATGAAGTGGAGGGGAGGCGGGGGAAGGCGGGGAAGGGCTTCCCCTGCCTTTCCCTGAGAGAAACGCGATGATTGGCGTCCCACAGGGAGGCACCATCGTTTCCCCGGTGGGTGGGTGTCATACTGGCCTGGAGCTGTCATAAGCACACGGCCACTGTGCATCATGACAGCTCCAGGCCGTCATGAGCACCAAAGCGTTGTTTTAGAATTCAAGTGAATTTTCCTGATTCATGCCCTTATATAGGTACAATTCACATTGCCCTAATATAGGCATAGAAATCATTCCCTTATTTAGGCATAGCCGATGCAGTCCAAATACAGGCATGGCTACTTCCACCCGTACCAAAATGATTTGTTGGAAAATCGGTTAAGCAGTCAGGGACCTCCCCTTGCTTGAATATTGATTTGTCCAAGAACTCATGTACTTTACAAAGAACTACTATTCCCTTGGTGTTCTCTACTGACGTTATTATGCCTGACTTTACATCAAGCTAGGCACCTTCAAGATATAAAAATGCCCTCACTTGCTCTAGCAAGACACAGTGGTTCGGAGCAATTCGACTATCTACTTGCCCGACGCAGCTCGCTACAGCAAGTGCCGAAGGAAGCCGACCCTCCAGCTGACACACTGATCAAGAGGCTGCCCTTCTCTTGCAGAGAATCCAGCTCCAGTGTTTCCAAGCTCCCCTTGCGGGGTGTTGGGAAATCGAGTCCCGAGACAGAGATACCAGACCTCCTTCATTCTAAACTAAAGGTATGGAGTGGATTAGAACCTAAGAGAAACCTTGGATAGATTATTGGCAAAGAAAACTAAAACCTATGCTACACAACACTTACTTCTTCCCTCGTACTAGACTTAGGTTAGGTACCTTGGGGTAGGCGTATTTTAGAAGCACCAGTTGAGAATTTTAGTAATTGTTATTGATATATGTATTTATAAATGGTTTAGAAA
The DNA here is from genome assembly GCF_964261635.1 of Lissotriton helveticus. Classification (NCBI taxonomy): domain Eukaryota; kingdom Metazoa; phylum Chordata; class Amphibia; order Caudata; family Salamandridae; genus Lissotriton; species Lissotriton helveticus. The sequence continues at coordinate 1,752,117,591 of NC_136068.1, read as the reverse complement.
CCATACAATGCTCTTACAGTATTATTTTATGATATTGTTCTCCCTGTATGCATTATACTTTGCAGTCTGCATTATGATTGTAGCAGTTCACTTTACTTGCATGAGAAAGAAGACTGTTCAATAAACATTTTTATTGAAAATGCCCATCTCTATTTCTCTGCACCTCTGTTGAAACGAAGCATGCACGATTGACTGAGTGAAATACTTATCTATTGTTTCTGCGACTATAGGTTGTCAGAAACGAATCCCTTTTTGTGAATTCAAGACTGTTTTTAGTGACCTTTGAGCTAGCTGGCATTCACTATTAAGTTTAGTGAAGACCTCTGCAACTCCCTTGCCACGTTCTTCCACCGCAAAATCACAGACATACACAACAGCTTCGGACCCCAAACTCCAAACTCCACTTCCGGACACCAAACCAGCAACCCTGCATCACCATCAACTCCTGGACCCCCATCAGCAGTGAAGACACCAACCACGTCATGAGCACCATCCACTCTGGCTCCCCCTCCGACCCATGCCCACATCACATCTTCAACAAAGCCGGCACCACCATCGCACCCCACCTGCGGAACGTCATAAACTGCTCCTTCACGACAGCAACCTTCCCTGAGAGCTGGAAACACACAGAGATCAACGCCCTCCTGAAGAAACCCACAGCAGACCCCAAGGACCTCAAGAACTTCCGTCCCATCTCTCTTCTCCCCTTCCCAGATAAAGTCATCAAGAAGACCGTCAACAAACAGCTGACTGCTTTCCTCGAGGACATTTCACTCAACCCTTCCCAGTCCGGATTCCGAGCCAACCACAACACCGAGACCGCCCTCAGCGCAGCCACTGATGACATCAGAACCCTGATAGACAACAGGGAAACAGCCGCCCTCATCCTTCTGGACCTCTCAGCAGCCTTTGACACCGTATGCCACCGCACCCTAATACACCACCTCAGCAACACTGGAATACAAGGAAAGGCCCTGGAAGGGATCACCTCGTTCCTCTCCGACAGAACCCAAAGAGTCCGCCTCCCTCCCTTCCGGTCCGCGGCCACCGAGATCATCTGCGGCGTACCTCAAGGATCTTCACTCAGTCCAACACTCTTCAATATCTACATGAGCCCCCTCACCACCATCGCACGAAAACACAACATCAACATCATCTCCTATGCCGACGACACCCATCTAATACTCTCCTCACCAAGGACCCAGCCACCGCTAAAACCAACTTCCAGGAAGGAATGAAAGAGGTAGTAGACTGGATGAAGCGCAGCCGTCTCATGATCAACTCAGACAAGACGGAGGTCCTCATCCTAGGAACAATCCCCATCTGCCTGGGACGACTCATGGCCCTTGGCGCTGGGCACCGCACCAACACCCATGGACCACGCACACAATCTGGGCTTCATCCTGGACTCCTCCCTCACAATGACCAAACAAGTCAACGCTGTCTCATCCTCATGCTTCAACACCCTGCGAATGCTCCGAAAGATCTTCAGATGGATCCCCACTGAAACCAGAAGAACAGTCACCCAGGCCCTCGTCACCAGCCGACTGGACTATGGGAACACCCTATACGCAGGAACCACTGCCAAACTTCAGACTCGGCTCCAGCGCATACAAAACGCCTCCGCACGTCTCATCCTCAACATCCCTCGTCACAGCCACATATCCACCCACCTAAGAAACCTCCACTGGCTCCCCGTCAACAAAAGGATCACTTCCAGACTGCTCACCCACGCACACAAATCGCTCCACAACATGGGCCCGACTACCTCAACAGCCGACTCTCGTTCTACACCCCCACCCGCCACCTTCGCTCCACCAGCCTCGCCCTTGCCATCGTCCCACGAGTTCACAGAACCACCTCCGGAGGAAGATCATTCTCCTACCTAGCAGTGAAGAACTGGAACTCCCTCCCCACTTACCTACGACTGACCCAGGACCATCTCGGCTTCAGGAAGCACCAAAAGACCTGGCTCTTCGAGCAGTTGGAGCACCCCCCCTAGCGCCTTGAGACCCTCACGGGTGAGTAGCGCGCTCGATAAATGATTGATTGATTGACTGATTGATTGAAATATTATAACATTAATAAAACTAAAACACAACTAAATACACTTAAAAACCAAAACCAAATACATAAAAACTACAAGATACAAAAAATCACAACTATCAAAAATAAACAAAGACATATATAACATATATTAAAAACATATAACTTTTATTTAGGCATACATTGTAATTATAGTACTAAACAAAATAAAACAAACATTAAATACAAATAATTAACATTAAACAAATAAAATTATAACTTGCAAACAATTTTTAAAAAGCTATCTCGACCAATACATTTAAACTACACCAACACATCCAATAGAAAACTCTAACTATTTAAATAAACACTAAGGGAGTCAAATCAATCAGCTTTATTCGATTAAAAGAAATAATCATAAAAACACAATACAATTATGGACACAATATAAGCAAACATTAACTTATAAAAGTCATAAAATAACAGTGCAAATCAGTTCCAATAAAAATTAAGAAAAGTGAATTACATCATGATTGAATTTCTACATTTGAAGATAAGCTTTAAAAATATAAAAATTGATACGGTCAACTGTTCTTCTCCTAATGTTTGTAAAAACAGAAAAGCAGGACGACATTGTGTTAGGCCCTTGTTTTTTAAAATTGGCAAAATCCACCTATGCCTATTATGAGAGTAAAATGTACAAAAGAATAAAACATGAACATTTGATTGAAAAGATACATCATCACATGGACATTTACATAGCTACTTCGACCAATTGTTTTCAGTGGGAAAAGTGACGAGCCTGTGAAAAATGCACAATCTCAAAAGGGTCGACAAAAATCAGTCATGTTCTCTTGTAAACATACTTAGATTGGGCTGGAGTCTATCGGCGGCCATTATAAACTGATGCGCCTGTACCGAAACTTTTTGGGATTCTATATCTCTTCTCTTATTATCCAGATAGGATAGACAGATCATTTTTGGTTCTTTCCTATTTACATGTAGTAGACTAAGGGGGTACGAAAAATATTCGGGGTGGCCAAGGTAACCACAAAGTTTTTAATGTACTCTAGCCAGCTAATCTTCTGTGTCCCATCGAATTTACCACAGTCTGTGAGTATCTGTCTATTGAGCTCCAGCAAATCAGAGGTCCAAATTCTGTGCCACTGGAGTACAGGTTGTATTTTACATATGTCCGTAATGAAAGACAGGCTCAATTCAGTATGGCAAATATAGGTAGAGGTGCTGTCCGGGACAATCAATAAAAATCTTAAAAATCTGTTCTCAATGCATTGAAGTGAATTAATATTCTCATGACCCCAGATACCTGCCCGATTAGTGCCTATTGAGATGCATTTTGCCTTATAAATCTGTAATAGGACCTCTGGAGCCCATTTCCCAAGCTTCTTACTAAAGTTAAAAAGTGCGGCTTCCGCTTTAGAAAACAGTGACCTCCTGGTCCTAATGGCCTTTGTCCATGTCCCCCTCCTATCAAAGAGCATTCCCAGGTAAGAAAAGGTTTTGAAACAGTCAATCGGTTTCTTACCTATTCAAATGGGTCTAAAATGTGTATTCCCTGCCCCACATTTCATCACAAAGGTCTTAGAGATATTAACTTCCAAAATGCCGAGTGGACCTTTGGCTTTGATGCTATCTGTAAGTCCCGCCACGCTTCATTTTAATAGTTGTTTTCCTTCCATTATACTCTATACGTGTCATCCTAACATCCTCCACAACTCTAGGCTCTAAATGCAGTACTCTCTTTAACTTGGCATGGGCCTTAGAACATGTTGCATCAAACCAGCCATGCTTGGATTTATTAGATTTACTGAGTGTCACAGACATTTCCTGTTTGATGTACTTTGAAATTGTCTGGAACCCACGAATAATGTCTTTGTTCATAGTGCTTACATCTAAACACGCCTTGACATCCTCTTTGCAATTGGTAATAACCTTCCTTGTGAAAGTATCAGGTTTCAACTTATCCCATTTTAGGACATATCCATTTTGCCTAGATACATTAAGGTTCCCCATAAATGTAGATGTATGATCAATTATATTTCTCTTAAAACAAGGTCTTATTCTGCTTCTCTTGAATATAAGATCTGTCAGCATTGGATCACTGACACATCGACTCTTACAATATCGAACTGCAAAATAATTAAGTCAATAATATTGGATACAAAAATATCGACGCCCAATACACAAAACTAAAATAACACAAACATAAATAAAAATATTGTTAAGAAAAATTAGATGACAAAAATCGAAAGCAAAAAAAGAACACAAAAATATTTATACAATTCAAATAACATATAACACAACAAAAAATCAATATAAATAATATCGATTACACAAACATCAATAAAATACATATTAAATATACTAAAAAATTATTTAACCATACAAACAAACTATTTTCAATAAAATGATCAAATAACATATGTAAAACATTAAAAACAAACACTAAAAATATGATAACATTAATAAAACTAAACACAACCAATTACACTTAAGAACCAAAACCAAATAAATAAACACTACAACATACAAAAAAATCACAACTATCAAAAATAAACAAACACACATATATATATTACATATATTAAAAATATATAACATTTATGTATGCATACATTGTAATTATACTACTAAACAAAATAAAACAAACATTAAATAAAAATAATTAGCATTAAACAAATAAAATTATAACTGGCAAACAATTTTTAAAAAGCTATCTCGACCAATACCTTTAAACTACACCAACACATCCAATAGAAAACTCTAACTATTTAAATAAATACTAAGGGGTCATTAGTATATATCGGGCAGATCGCCGCTGCCTGGCCAGCAGTGGCCACCGTCGGCCCAGCGGTGGCATTCCACCCACCAAATGTCCCAGATACACCCCCCGCCATATGGACAGAAAAACCATCTGCCACTTTTCCGCTGGTCGGATTGCCGACCGGGCGGAAAAGGGACACAATATGTTGGCGGTGCCTGGCTGCCAATGGATGCCTTTCCATGGTGGAAACTCCTCCAAGGAACAGCATGCTGTAATTCACTGTTGGGGTGTGGGGGGCTGCACTTGGGGGGGTACCTATGGTACCCCCTACATTGGTATTCACAAGGTGGCAGGCACCGTGCATTGCCTGTCATGTTGTGCAGGCCAATGCACAAGATGCACATTTGACATTGTGGCGGGTGCTGCACAAAGCACCGCCCCCCACAATGTTAAATGTGCAGGATGCGGCCGCCAGGGTGGTGGTTGAATCCTAATGGGCACAGCGGGACCACCGCACCTCTTTCCGTTATGTTGGCAGGCAGACTCTGTCCACCCGCCATCGTATTGAACGCTTAAAAAAGCAATACATTATTTAACACATAATTTACAATGAAACGAATAAACACTCAAGAAGCACTAAACTTTGCGAGACAGAAAACAGAACAAAAAAGAACTAAACAAACAACTATTCAGAAAAACTCTCATGAAAGGTAATAACAAACTTTATAAATAAATAAATAAAATAAGCTTAAAAGAAAAAAATATATAAACAAATTAAATAAAACTATAACATGTTTTCCTTTATATTTCACAGATTAAACTTCACTTAAACTCCACCTAGAAAATGTAAAACAACGCCTAACTGTAGTTTTTTAATCCTAGCTCTGCTGGCACCTAGAGAAACCTAGCAAACCTATACATTTTACAAACTAGACACCCAGGGGAATTTAGGATGGGGTGACTTGACTGGCTCCCATCAGGTTCTGTTACCCAGAATACCTTGCAAACCTAAAGAATTGTCAAACAAACCGCATTTTTCTCATATTTCTGTGGTGGAAAGTTCTGGAATCTGCGTGGATCCAAAAATGTCCACCCACCCCGCATTCCCCAAAGTCTTCTGAGAAAAATGATACCTCACTTGTGTCGGTCAGCCTAGTGCCCGCGACAGGAAACGGCGCAAAATACAACATGGACACACCTCAATTTTACTGTGAAAATGACCCTTTTCTGGCAAAGCGCCTAGTTCTGCCTGCACCTACAGAAACCGGGCAAACCTATACATTTTTGAAAAGTAGACACCTAGGGAAATCCAGGATGGGCGGACTTGACTGCCTCTCAATAGGTTCTGTTACTCAGAATCCCTTGCAAACCTAAACAAATTTTCCTCACATTTCTGTGGTGGAAATCTGCATGGATCCACAAATTTACTCCCACCCAGCGTTACCCCAGGTCTCCCTATGAAAATGGTAAATCATTTGGCTGTGCGGGTCAAGGACTCGTGACAGGCAAGGGCCTAAAACCTATTGAGGCGACAATAAAATTATCTATCCCAAGCCAACCTGGTTTTGCCTGGTGGGGCCCATGAGTTTTTGGCCCGGGCTTGGCAGCCATCTAGGGAAACCTACCTAACCATCACATTTCTGGAAATTAGAAACCCAGGGGAGTCCAGCAAGGTATGGATTTTGTGGGTCTCACATCATTCGCCTACACAGAATCCCCTGCAAACATCAAATTTCACCGGAAAATTCACTTTATTCTCAAATTTCTGTGGTGGAAAGTTCTTGAATCTGCGTGGATCCACAAATTTCCTCACACCCAATGTTCCCCCAGTTCTCCCGATAAAAATGGTACCTCACTTGTGTGGGTAGGGATAGTGACTGCAACAGAAAAGGGCCCAAATCGTACTGTGGATACTTCAAAATTACCTACAGCAAAACTACCTGGTTTTAGGGGAGGCACCTGAGATTTTGGTCCCGGCCTCGGCGGCCATCTTGGGAAAGTACCAAACCCAAACATTTCTGAAAACTAGACACCTGGGGAAGTCCAATGAGGTATGGCTTGCGTGGATCCCCCAAAGTTTTCCTACCCAGAATGCCATGCAAACCTCAAATTTAGCTGAAAAAATATTAATTATGCACTTATTTTTGTGTGGAATCACTGTGCCGGCACAGATGTCCTACGACCCAGCATTCACCTTGATCTCCCGAGTAAAACAATACCTCACTTCACTCCGGAGAAGTACAGTGCACACACCAGCACGATGCACAAAGGTGCACCCGAGCTGTCAGCCACACACACTGCCCTTGGTTATTCTCTGGGGCCGGGCTAGGTCGATGCAGATCTTCCTGGCAACACGTGTCCCTACCCCCAAAGTGTCCAAACCCCTAAAGTGAGTCACTTTCATGCACCCCAGACCTCCATCTACCTCACTATAATATAAATTACCACTGTACTTCTGGAAAACACCATTTTCTTAACTCGGTAACTCTAAACAATACTTTTTTTCTGACGCAAATCTAATTTTCGATTATTGGTGGGTTACTTGTTTATCTTGTAGTACGGGTGGGAAAAACACACGTTTTCCCTCCTTGGAGATCATTCAGTATCTGGTAAAGTGGTCAGTGCCTTTTACATTACTCCATAGGCAGGCTGTGGAGGTGGGCCTTGCATGATTTTTAAATATATTCAATAGATACGGCGTAGGTTACTCTATCTGAAGAGGAAGAGGGGGGATACATTGAAAAACTTAGTATAAAACCATAGCTTTTTCCATGAATAGTCAATATATGTATTTATATAAAAGCCCCTCTCTCGGAGGTCTCCATAAATACATCCAGTAATAAATGCCTGGCCTTCTCTGGATCCGAGGAATCAGCTGAACCGGACTTTGAAGGACTCCTCTGGAGCATCCCTCAGCCTTCTCCCTCCCCTCCTTCCGGTCCTGTACCACACACAGCCTCATTGTCACCTTTCTCCTATGTCATTTACAGCACACTTCCCAAAGCCTGAATACGTATCAGGACTTGAAGGCGGGACATTGGTCCGTTTTATTGGAGCAGAGCCACGCGTCGAGAAGCGAGGTTCAACAAGCACTAAGGAAAGTGCAATGCATATTTCGAAGATAAATGGGTTTCCTGTAGGATTTTAGTGTATCGAAAGTCCTCTTAGAAAGTTGGATGTAATTATCATTCAAAAGGATATTTCTGGTGGCTATTGGTGTGTTTGAAGTCTTCAATGTCGATTAAAAGATGTAAAGGTTTTTCTTCTACGTAGTGCTGGTGACTGGGTGATTCCGGCCCACTTCCTGGTATTGGATTGGCTGTGTACGTGAGCAGTGAGTTGTGAAGATGGAGTGATGAGAGACCGGGGAGACAGAATGGGCTGTCCGCCCTCCTTCTTATGTAGAACTGGAAGGCGGGTCTTGTGACTGGGATATTCGAAAGAACTATTACGAGAGGACTCTGTTAATTGATTCAGAGAGTTGGGTTCAACAAAAGGTTTGCGGGAAAGATGCAAGATGACAATGCTCCCCAAGTTGTGAGACAGAAGTGATTGCTGGGGAACGTAATACCCGAAGATAGAGAGTGTGACTTCTTGCACTCATGAGTGGAATCTTGGTGTAAATAAAAAGAAGCGTGGTTCGGATTGCTCGTCCACCCTCGTAGCATATTCTACACATTCTATATTTGTAGTCAGCAATGTATTAAACCAAAACAGGCAAGCGAGCGCTACCACTGTAGAATTATGCTCATGCGTGCCTGAAAGTAAAAGAAAAGACAATCCCGGCCTCAAAAGTGGTGCACGCCTCGTGCGCTGACGTCATTGATGACGCGGAGGGGGGAGGCAGGGAAGGGTTTCCCCTGCCTTCCCCGAGAGAAACACGGCGATCGGCGTTCCACGGGGGGCGCCAACGCTTCCCCGTGGGCGGGTGTCATGCATGCCTGTAGCCGTCATGAGCACACGCCCACTGTGCATCATGACAGCTCCAGGCCGTCATGAGCACTGAAGGGGTTAAATGACTAAATGTTTCCTTTGCGAGTGTATGCAAATACTTTAAAAATAGTTCTCCGAAACAGATAACACTTGGACCTTGCACTGCTAAATGACTGATAGCCCATTATGTATGGTAGGGTTAGATAAACTTTTTTCATAACTCTCAAGACATTGTAAATTGCAATGTTCATTCCTCACTATCAATTAGATTTGGCATATTTATTTATCATACTGAAAATGAGCACCATTCATTAGTTTGCAACAGAAAGACCGTTACACCTTGCTTGCACAGTTTGCTCACTTTGTTTATCCTTGACCCCAGATTTGATAATATGATGCACCCATTATATTTCCACAATCAATCAGTCATTTGTAGAGCGCACTAATCACCTGTGAGTGTCTTAAGGCGCTGGACGGGGGGATACAGCTACTGCTTGAACAGCTAGGTCTTGAGAAGTCTCCTGAATGTCAGCAGGTCCTGGGTCTGTCGCAGCTGTGTCGGGAGGGTGTCTTATGTCTTGGTGGCGAGGTAGAAGAAGGATCTGCCGCTGGTGGAGGTCCTGTGGAGGCGTAGGTCAGTGTGAGGGTGAGGTCAGCGGAGTGAAGCTGGTAGTTCGGGTGTACACGGTATGACATTTTTTGAGGTATGCTGGCCCGGTGTTATGTATTGCTTTGTGGGAGTGCGTGACAAGCTTGAAGGTGTTCCTCTTGTTGACTGGGAGCCAGTGCAGGTCTTTCAGGTGGGTAGTGATATGGGTGTTTGGGGAATGTCAAGGATGAAGCATGAGGAGGCGTTCTGTATGCGTTGGAGTCTCTTCTGGAATTTGGCCGTGGTTCCTGCATAGAGGGCGTTGCCGTAGTCCAGTCTGCTGCTGACTAGGGCCTGTGTGACTGTCCTTCTGGTTCCAGTGAGTATCCATCTGCAGATCTTGCGGAACATACGGAGGGTGTTGAAGCAGGAGGAGAATCCAGCGTTGACTTGATGGTTCATTGAGAGCAATGAGTCCAGGATGCACCCCAAGTTGCATGCGTGGTCGGTGGGTGTGGGTGGGGACTCCAGGGTGTCTCGTCACCAAGAGTCGTCCCAGGTGGAGGGAGTGGATCCGAGGATGAGAACCTCTGTCTTGTCTGAGTTAAGTTTCAGTCAGCTGAACTGCATCCAGCATCCAGCCAAAACCAACCTCCTTCGTGGAGGTTGGTTTTGGCTGTGTTGTTGTTTTTGGTGAGTGAGAGGATCAGTTGAATGTCGTCCGCATAGGAGACGATGTTGAGGTTGTGCGAGCGGACGATGTTGGTGAGCGGTGCCATGTAGACATTGAAAAGAGTAGGGCTGAGGGATGATCCCTGGGGCACGCTGCAGATGCTCCGGGATGTTGTTCTCCTCGAGGAAGTGGGTCAGTTGCCTGTTAACGATTTTTTTCAATGACTTTCACTGGGAACGGGTGGAGGGAGATGGGCCAGACGTTCTAGAGGATCTTTGGGTCTGCTGTGGGTTTCTTGAGTAGGGCGTGATCTCAGCGTGCTTCCAGCTTTCCCGGAAGGTGGCGGTCTCAAAGGAGCTGTTGATGATCTTCCGGAATTGGGTATGATGATGCAGTTTTCCTTGGAGAAGATGTGGTTAGGGCAGTGACCGGGAGTGGATGGATTTCATGGTCTTGATGGAGTCATCGTAGTTGACGTGGGTCCAGGAGAGCAGGCGGTTGGTGAGGCTGGGGGGCGGTGAGTCTGCAGTGTTGGCGGCTGTAGGAAGGGTCTGGGTGTTGAAGCTGTTGTGGATATCAACGATCTTGCAATGAAAGAACGTGGCTAGGGAGTCGCATAGGTCATGCGATGGTGGGATGTCATTGGAGCTGGAGCTGGGGTTGGAGGGTTCCTTCACGATTTTGAAGAGCTCTTTGCTGTTGTGTTTTGTTGTCGATGCGTTCCCTGAAGGAAGACCTTTTGATGGCTTGGATGAGTTGGTGGTGCTTGCGGCTGGCGTTCTTTAGGGCTGCGTGGTTGTCCATTGTCTTTTCATGGTGCCACTTCTTCCTGAGTCTTCAGCAAGTACGCTTGGATCCCTGGAGGTTGGTGGTGAGCCAGCTGGCCTTTCTGTCAGTGTGTCTGTTTGAGGGTTTTTTGGTCAGAGCGAGAGTGTTAGCGCTGTCGTTGATCCATTGCCTGAGGTTGCTGGTGGCTGTGTTGGCGTTGGTGGTGTCTCTCGGTGGGTCTCGGGTGAGGGCAGTGATAAGCTAGTCTTCAGTGACCTTGTTCCAGCTGTGGTAGGGGAGCCGATGCGGGTAGTGGTTCGAGGTGGGTTTCTTGTAGGTGAAGTGGAAGCAGCGGTGGATGGTCCAGTGGAGTTCGGTGGTGTGACTGAAGGTGACATGGTTGCTGGCGGAGAGGATGGGGTTGAGCATGTGTCTGGCGATGTGGATGGGGGTCATGATGAGCTGTTTGAGTCCAAGGTTGGTGAGATTATCGAGCAGAGTGGCGGGGTTGCTGTCATCAGCGTTCTCGAGGTGGAAATTCAGGTCTCCGAGGAGGATGTAGTCTGTGGACGCAAGAGCATGCGTGCTGACAATGTCGGAGATGGCATCGATGAACTATGGCCAGAGTCCGGGGGGTGTGTAAATCACTATTCCTCTGGGGGTGGTGTTGGGGTCAGTGTGGATCTGGAAGTGCTGGTGGTCGGCAGTGCTGGAGATGTCTGTTGTGCAGGTCGAGACTCTGAGGGTATCCCTGTAGGCGATGGCGATTCCTCCTCCTGGTCTGTTGGTGCAGTACCTTCTGGTGATCTTGTATCCATCTCGGATGGCAATGGCAATGTCGGGTACCGAGGAGGGATTCATACAGGGCTCTGTTAGGAAGGCGATATCCGTGGAGGCTGAGTCGAGTAGGTCCCAGAGTTCAATGGCGTGCTTGTGGACGGAGCGGGTGTTGAATAATATGCATCTGAGGTGGTTGCGTTCTGCTCTGACGGATGGGGTTGGATGTGCGGGTGTTCGGCACCTGGTGAAGTTGCAGCTACAGCAGGTGAAGGGTCTTTGGGTAAGAATCGGGCTGGCTTGGAAACAGTTTGATGGTCGGCCAGTGTTGAGTCCGTGGAGGAAGCCAGCGTCGTAGCGCCGTCGGTTGTCATGGATCTCACGAGGACCAGGGCGCTTATACCATTGTCTTGGCCAACAAAATTAGGTGGGCATATAATATGCTCCATGCAGAAAAGGATACTGTAATAGCTGTAGTTCAACTCAAAACCTTTGAGATTGGTTCTAGCAATTTTACAATCAACAAAAATCTTGAAGTAGTGCTATCAAACTTCAAGTGTACTATTATATTTCTACAGTCCTGGTCGCGGGCCCATCTAAAAAAACTTCTAAAAAACACCACATCTTAGTTTTGATCAAGATACAGCTTATTGCTCATTATAGGTCTTATTCTGCTTCTCTTGAATATAAGATTTATTAGCAGTGGATCACTGACACAACATCGACTCTAACAATATCGAACTGCAAAATAATTAAGTCAATAATATTGTATACAAAAATATCAACACCCAATACACAAAACTAAAATAACACAAACATCAATAAAAAATATTGTTAAAAATATTTAGATGACAAAAAAATGACAGCAAAAAAAGAACACAAAAATATCTATACAATTGAAATAACATAACACAACAAAAACATCAATATAAATAATATCGGTTACACAAACATCAATAACATACATTTAAAATATATCAAAATGCTAATTTAAACATAAAAATAAACTATTTTCAATAATATAATGAAATATCATTTATAAAACATTAAAAACAAACACTTAAAATATTATAACATTAATAAAACTAAAACACAACCAATTACACCTAAAAACCCAAACCAAATAAATATACACTACAACATGTGTATTCCCTGACCCACATTTCATCACAAAGGTTTTAGAGATATTAACGTTTAATCCCAATTTGGCCATGCAATCAGCAAAACAGTCAACTAACCTCTGCATCCCTACCAGGGTACGTGACATCAGGACCGCATCATCGGCATACATTAATGTGGGTATAGGTCTCTTACCCACTTGTGGGAGGTCCTGGCACTCTTTCCCCAGCATACTTCCCAAATCATATAATATATAATATAAAATGGAAGGGTGCCAGCACACATCCCTGTCTCACACCCCTTCTCACCCTAAAGTGCTTAGTGCATTCCCCTCCTATCCCATAACGAAACCTAGCATTTGCTCCCGCATATAGTTGTCTCAGGAATAAAACTATTGAACATTCCACCCCAATGTTAGTTAAAATTCTCCAGAGTTCCTCGTGAATTACAGAATCAAATGCATCAGTTAAATCTACGAACGTTAAATACAACCTACCCCTTTTGGCTTTAGTATATTTGCCAATCATGATGTTAAAATTTAACCCCTGGTCAATTGTGCCCATGCCTTTGCGGAAACCATACTGAAGGTTGCTATGTATCAAATGGTCTTCTGCCCAATCTTATAACTTTAGTAACAGAACTCTGCTGATCATCTTAATTGTTGAATCAAGTAGAGATATCAACTTGTAGCAGGCTGGGTCCGACCTAGTCCCTTTTTTAAAGTTGGGGACCAAGGTCAATTCATACTAGGAGGATAGAGGGCCGATTGTGCTGCAAGCATTTAAAACTTGAGTTAAGAGAGGACCCAACAGTAAAATATTATGTTTAAAAAGATCAACTGGGATGCCATCAGGTCCAGGTGCCTTACCTCCCAGGCTCGATTCAATGGCTAGATTAACCTCACTCAGCTCAAATTTCAGATTCATGTCCTCTGTACCTTGTTTAAAAACCAGATTGGCTACAGGCTCCATCTCTACCCTTGTTGTTTGAGCTGAATTGCTATATAATTTTTCAAAATGCTCCAACCACTCAGCCTCACTAATAGCTATCTCAATCGTAGCCCTGTTTTTCTCCAACAAGAAGGGCGCATTGACCACCTTCCAAAATGCAGAGTGGTCCTTTAGCTTTGATGCTATCTGTAAGTCCCGCCACGCTTCATTTTTAATGGTTGTTTTCCTTAACTGTAAAGACCGCGTTATACTCTCTAAGCGTCATCCTAACATCCTCCACAACCCTAGGCTCTAAATGCAGTACTCTCTTTAACTTGGGATGGGCTTTAGAACATGTTGCATCAAACCAGCCATGGTTAGATTTATTAGATTTACTGAGTTTCACAGACATTTCCTGTTTGATGTACATTGAAATTGTCTGGAACACACTTATAATGTCTTTGTTCATAGTGCTTACATTCAAACACGCCTTAATAATAATAATCCTGAGCTTATACAGCGCCTGGTTACATTAACCTGTGTGTCCACGCGCTAAAGGGAGTGTGACCTCCTCTTTGCAATTGGTAATAACATTCCTTGTGAAAGTATCAGGATTCATCTTATCCCATTTTAGGGCATATCCATTTTGCCTAGATACATTAAGTTTCCCCATAAATGTAGATGTATGATCAATTATATTTCTCTTAGAACTAGGTCTTATTCTGCTTCTCTCGCATAAAAGATCTATAAGCAGTGGATCACTGACACAACATTGACTCTTACAATATCGAACTGCAAAATAATTCGGTCAATAATATTGTATACAAACATATCGACACCCAAAACACTAAACTAAACTAAAATAACACAAACATCAATAAAAATTATTGTTAAAAAATGCAGATGACAAAAAATCGACAGCAAAAAAACCCACAAAAATATCTATACAATTGAAATAACATATAACACAACAAAAACATCAATATAAATAATATTGATTACACAAATATCAATGAAATGCATATTAATTACACAAAAAAATAATTTAAAAATAAAAATAAACTATGTTCAATAATATAATCAAATAACATACATAAAACATTAAAAACAAGCACTAAAAATATTATAACATTAATAAAATTAAAACACAACCAATTACACTTAAAAACCAAAACCAAATAAATAAACACTACAACATACAAAAATATCACAACTATCAAAAATAAACGAACATATATATATTACATAAATTAATATTATATAACATTTATTTATGCATATGTTGTAATTATACTACTAAACAAAATAAAACAAACATTAAATACAAATAATTAACATTAAACAAATAAAATTATAACTGGCAAACAATTTTTAAAAAGCTATCTTGACCAATACATTTAAACTACAGCAACACATCCAATAGAAAACTCTAACTATTTAAATAAACACTAAGGGGGTCATAAGTATATCGGGTAGATCGCCGCCGCCAGTCCGTCAGTAGCCACCGCCGGCCCGGCGGTGGCGATCCACTCACCAAATGTCCTTGGCCCCTGCCATATTACTATGGCGAGGGCACCATGGTGGACGGAAAGAGTGTCTGCCGATTTTTCACCGGTCGGATTTCCGACCGGGCAGAGAAGGGATACCATATGGTGGCGGTGCCTGGCTGCAGATGGATGCCTTTCCATGGCAGAAACTCCTCCAAGGAAAAGCATGCAGGAATTCACTGCTAGGGTTTGGGGGTGGGGGACTGTACTTGGGGGTACCTATGGTACCCCCCTACATTGGCATGCACAAGGTGGCAGGCACCGCACATTTGACATCGCGGCAGGTGCTGCACAAAGCACCGCTTGCCACAATGTTAAACGTGCAGGATGCGACCGCGGGATAGCAGCACCTCTGGCGGGGGGTCCTGCTTACCATTACGGTGTCAGGTAGACTCTGTCCGCCCGCCATCGTAATGGACTCCTAAAAAAGCAATATATTATTTAACTCAAAATTTACAATGAAAAGAATAAACACTCAAGAAGCACAAAACATTGTGAGACAGAAAACAGAACTTCATAAACAACTATTCAGAAAAACTAATTAACGGTAATAACAAAACTGTATAAATAAATATATAAAATAAGCTCAAAAGAAAAAATATATAAACAAATTAACTGAAACTATAACATGTTTTCCTTTATATTTCACAGATTAAACTTCCCTAAAACTCCACCTAAAAAATGTAGAACAACGATACATAACCCATTTCCAGTCCGCAGAGGTGCGACATGAACTGGCAAAAAAATGCACCCGCCACTGTGGCGGTGGGAGCCAATAGAGACCCACCGCCCGCAGAATGACGTCCCTACCGCCGTACAAATCAGGATTGCCCAAACAGCCAGTTACACAAGAGACGGCAGAAGCACGACTGCGGAGTGCGAAACCAGAGTCCCGGCACTCTCCACCCGGTCCCGACCACAATGGATCCAGCTTTACACGTATTCCCGGTGCTGTCCCTGATACACTACCAGCAAGTTATGTACTGTTGCGGACGCCGCAGGTACGCAACTACACAACTCTGCACACTACCACAACAGACAACAGGGCTGATATATGTCTCCTGTCCACACCAGACACCCTGGTGGGGACAGGAACACATCCCCAAGTGTACCCACCCATGTCCTACCTGTCACTAAATCAGCCCTCCCAATCAAGGTAACCCATCTACTGCGATATCAACGCAATGTCCCGGTCACCGCAGTGGTGAAGATGCGGGACAACATGCACACAATGTAGAAGGCAGGGCCAGTGCCGGGCATGGGCAGTCCACAAATATCATAGGGCCACACCTCCACCCACCATACAACTGTCCCCTCACACCCATTAAGGGACATGCTATGTGCCCCCCCTGTGTTTCCTCATGCACAATAACCAGCCAGGTGAACCCACACACTGCACCACACACCAAACAACCAGAGAGTCAGTCTCATCAGATGGGACTGCAGAGGAACACACAGCACATAAGCTCAGGGCCAGGGCAACCCTCACAGCACACCCACACTACACTCATGTCAAGCATACTGAGTCCAATCACAAAATGAACACTCACAATGAATATGAACAATCATTCCACTAGACACACCCCACACTGACACACAGCCACATACACAGGCCAGATGTCGGCAGCAATGGACGACAGAAATAGGCAAAGCTAAAGTGAGGTGGAGAAAAATGGAAAGCCAAGGAGCTAGCCACAAAGCATGTGTACATCACATGGAAGAGAAGGAACATATAACAACACCCTCAGCCCATCAAATCACACATGGCTGATATAGTGAGTGAAATTAAACCACAGTCTCCTCTGTGCAACAACTCAGGTAGACGGCAAGGCAACCCATGCAAAGGCATTGGGATGATAGCAAGTCTCCGAAGTCAAACAGTTATCAGCCACAGATCTGTATCCAATGACTTGACAGGTGTATGTCATCAGCACAACACACATGGCCCATTGTCACAGTTCATGTCTGTCAAACATAAGTTTGATCCTTCACACATACCCCTCCCCCACCCACCTAACACCGGCAACAATCAACACCAGTGTCAAACACACAGAATGGTGCCAATAATGTCCAGTGAATACACTGACAATCACACTCCCTGGGGGGCATCCACAAACATCACACACACATACACTCAGGGATGCCTGACCCAATGCTGGCACAAAACCAACTGCCAAACACAAAACCCACTAACAACATACACAAAAGTACAACAAGCCCAGACCTGTGCAGTAAAACAGTGGAAAGGCAATGGGAGCCCACACAGAACAGGAGTATTCAACATCATCACTAAGGAACAATGCACAGACAGCATACCCCAACACAGACAAGAAGTGTATCATCTCTAAACAATCATGGACACAAACTGGGAGCAACGGGCCAATAAGAAAACACAGACAGACATACCATACCACCCACCAAGTCAACTTGGTGTCATAGTGTATCACATGCTTGCACGTGCACAAATCCCGACAAGTGACAGGTCAAATATAAGAGGAGTAAACCCCAAGGATGCACTCAAAACAAGCCCAGAAACAAGAATAGCTCTAAGTGCATGTGGCAGACACACAAGTAATGCACACTACACTTGCAACACACATCTGAATGTATCATAATGCACAAACATATCACACACAATGACATGCAGATAGAACATCACACACATATCATCTGTCAGCTGTAAGAGACAACACAGGCCAACCACTGCACACATCCACATCAAACACACAACAGATGCACATTCCAATCCATCACATTGCAAACACAGCTGGACATCGGTGGATGCACACTAGGCAAGTAACGCAACATACACTCACAGCACTGCATGCACGACAAGCAATGTGTGTACACCAAACATACCAGTTCCACACGGATATGAGTAACACACCATGAACCCCCACAACACAAATCACAAAAGAACACAGACATAATCACACTCAGGGAGGGAAGAAGTACCTCAGAAAACATACATACAGCTCACCCATCACCCACAGATGCACAAGTCTGGGACACCCAGGTGAAAATTACATGACCAGAGGACTGTGCAGCACAAACAGTTGAACTGCATATAAGCAACCATGACAGCAAAACAGTACAAGAGAATCACATATAACCAATTGGGAAACTGTCCTGAGTGGCACATTGTTCCTGTGCACAGATTAGCACCAGAAAGCACAGTGTAACAAATAAAGTGGTGGGGAGGCACACACACTGGCAACGCAAGGGGACAGCTGACATGAGAGTGAAGTGTTGTGTACGTCAGTGGTGGAGATTTCTGGAGTGCACAATACATAAATAGATGGAGTGCTCACTCACTATCAGTAGGCATCAGAAGCACAGATAGGGGATGGTATAACCCCACATCCCACATGCCATTCTGGAGGCAAAAATGCCTCAAGTGACAGCAATGCAGGGGAAAACACACCCACAATGTCAGTGTAGCTGAGCAGGTCTACACAGTGAGCACAAACATTAACAAGACACATGGCTGATCAACAAAACTGACTTGCCAGTCACACTCTCCGCATACTTACAATTGGTACCAACAACTAGCAGGTGTCACCCAGAAGTACAAGGACACACCAACACACCGCACAGTGCACAACCTACAACTCCCACATGTGCACACAATCACAAGCACAGGGCTGACCAATCCAACTAACAGGCACTTAAATCTGGGTTGACACATGAGTGCAGTTTCCATTGCAGTGGCACACATACATCAATACTACCGACAAAGTCCCCCCTTCACACTACACACTTCATGACCACACAAGTACGCACATTGAAATCTACCCATGTGACTGTGATGACTGGCCATCACAAGATGACCATACACCAACACTGCTAGTCACACATCAAGAAAGATCACACAGACATGATGGACCCTGAGCAGCCTGCCTGCAATACTGTGGATAGAATCCCACTCTGTGCTGGCAGTGCATCTAAACATGCCATGTGTAAAATGCAGCTAACATCACCATATATTGATTAGGATAAAGGTAGCTCATCACAAACAACCATCATTGCACCCCCCCAAGCCTCCGAGTCAATAAGAACTGAAGTGCCTGTCACCTCTGCAAAACCATGGAAAAGTTAAAACAGCCATTGGCAATGTTGAAGTGGCATACAGATCATGTGTCGCACAAAAGCATACCCGCATATAAAACCCTTTATTTAGCAAGGACACTGACAAAGCAGACAACAGGAGTAACTGTCTTTATTCACATATTACACAGATAGGCATCAAAAGTAGACAAGAGCAATAACAGTGGCCAGTGCAAGGTGCAGAGTAGATTCATGACACGTTGCTCAGGGGATGGGCAACACAGCAATGAACATCAAGGCCAGTGGCCAGTCCAAAGTCCAGAGTAGGTACATGGGAAGCTGCACAGGGAATGGGCAAACACAGCAAGTCCAGTGGCTAGTCCAAAGGGCAGAGTAGGTACATGAGAAGCTGCACAGGAAATGTGCAAACACAGCAATGAACATCAAGGCCAGTGGCCAGTCCTAAGTGTAGAGTAGGCACATGAGAAGCTCCACATGGACTGGGAAAACACATCAAGGACAGTGGCCAGTCCAAAGGGCAGAGTAGGTACATGAGAGGCTGCACAGGGAATGGGCAAACACAGCAATGAGCATCAAGGCCAGTGGCCAGTACAAAGTTTAGAGTAGGTACATGAGAAGCTGCACAGGGAATGGGCAAACACAGAAATGAACATCAAGGCCAGTGGCCAGTCCATAGTGCAGAGTAGGTACATAAAAAGCTGCACAGGGAATGGGCAAAGACAGCAAGGCCAGTGGCCAGTCCAAAGGGAAGAGTAGGTACATGGGAAGCTGCACGCGGAATGGGCAAACACAGCAAGTCCAGTGGCTAGTCCAAAGGGCAGAGTAGGTACATGAGAAGCTGCACAGGGAATGTGCAAACACAGCAATGAACATCAAGGCCAGTGGCCAGTCCAAAGTGCAGAGTAGGCACATGAGAAGCTGCACACGGAATGGGCAAACACAGCAAGGACAGTGGCCAGTCCAAAGTGCAGAGTAGGTACATACAATGCTGCACAGGGAATGGGCAAAGACAGCAAGGCCAGTGGCCAGTCCAAAGGGCAGAGTAGGTACATGGGAAGCTGCACAGGGAATGGGCAAACACAGCAATGAACATCAAGGCCAGTGGGCAGTCCAAAGTGCAGAGTAGGTACATGAGAAGCTGCACAGGGAATGGGCAAAGACAGCAAGGCCAGTGGCCAGTACAAAGTGCAGAGTAGGCACATGAGAATCTGCATAGGGAATGGGCAAACACAGCAAGGCCAGTGGCCAGTCCAAAGGGCAGAGTAGGTACATGAGAGGCTGCACAGTAAATGGGCAAACACAGCAATGAACATCAAGGCCAGTGACCAGTACAAAGTGCAGAGTAGGTACATGAGAACCTGCACAGGGAATGGTTGAGACTGTACACTGCCATGGTCAGCAACACAGTTAGGGGGATAACAATGGGCAATACAGGCACCGCTGTGGGAGAGACAGGTGTGTGAGGGGGACTTTGGCTCAGACTTGACAACTTGGCTGTCAGTCAGAGTGGGAGGTGGCTGAGTGTCTGGGACAGTTGGAGGACTGGACAGGGGAGAGAGAGAGGCCCAGTTGAGATAGAGGCATCAGTGGCTTTGGAAGCCAGAGGGCGGCTTGGACCAAGTGGTATGTTGGCACGTGGAGGTGGAGTCATGCTGCTGTGAGATACACTGTGGGAGGGAGAATGTGGAAAGGTGCCTTTCCACTTCTTTGGGAGTCTAAATGGAGGTTTGTTCTTGGGAGGAGTGGTATGTGTTTTGGCCACAGCGGGCACACTCTCCAAAAAAAGCTGCACCAGGTGCAACCGGTGGCCCTCTTTCTGGGGACCTGCTGGATCCGGAGGTATGTTTGTTTTCTCCCCATCACCGGTTAAACAGGTGAACTCCCTACACTGACCACCTTCCCCTGCTTCACAGGGCTCTGGATGGGAGTTGAGGTTGTGGGTGAATCTGTCTTAGCAGGCATTTTCTGTGCACCCTTATCTGGCACCAGCTTCACAACAGGAACGGGACCTGACTGCTTTTATTTGCGAGACGCTTTTGGGACAGGAGAGGCCTTGCCTGGGATGTCTCTGAGGCATGTGAGACTGAGGCCTGGTTCTTGGCTTTATCTCTGAGTGTCACCTGAATGGCTTTTGCCTTAGCGCTCTTGGGTGGCTTTGTATTTTTAGGAGGATTGTGTCTGAGCTCAGGCCCGCTTGGGCTGCTGCTGTTGTGTGCTGCGTGTGCTTTATCTGGAGCCTGAGGTATGTGGTGTGTGGTCACCATCATCAGATGTAGCTACTGACAGGGGGTGGCCAAAGGGACTGGAGCTGGGCTCTGAGACTGTCCCAGCTGAATGGCTGCCATCACTGCGGATGACAAAGACTGGAAAGTCTGGTGTAGCCCACCCACGTGTGAATGAATGCCATCCATGAAAGCAACTACTACAACCAACTTTTTGTTGTGGTCTTGATGAGAGTTGTCTGGCCCACACACAGCTGGTGCAAAAGGTCCACAGACTCAACACTGATGGCAGCAGAGGAGACAGGGGCAGGGGCAGTCTTGCCTGGGGTGAAGGACACTCTTTCCTTCTTACTGGTGTGAACACGGGCATCACTAGTGGAAGTAGCTGGGAGGGTGGGCACTGGAAGCTGTGTAGTAGAAGAAGAGGCAGAGTTCCTGCTCCCTGTGCCTGCAAAGATATAGGTGTGTCACCACTGGCATTAAATGACATTGAGGTTGGTGTCACCGACTGTGATTCCTCAAGCAGATTCCTGTCCCCCTCTGAGGCACTGGTCACAACAGTGTAAGTGTGCTTGTGTGTAGCAGTCATGCTTGAACCCTCACCACTGGAATCAGTCCCCTGTCCTTCTGTGGCCACAGTAGATGGTGTAAGAGACAGAGAGGTAGGGTCAGTTCTGTGGCATTAACACAACCACCATATGCAAGCACAGCACGAAACAATATGATGATATCCCCATATTGCACAAAACCCTGTGCAGTAACACTGTGCAACCTCAATTCAAAACTCAATGTTTACGTGTCATCATGCAAACTTGGCATACGTGACCCATGTGATGCCCACGCAGCCAAATAGCCTGCCAGTGGCTCTGTGTAACCAGACACACAGATTCCTCTGAGCACATCTAGGGCCCTGAGGGGGAAAAGATGTAACTCGCAACATGTTGCCACAGTCACATCGAGTGGCAGCAGAAGGGGACAACATAGATACAGACTTCAACATATCAGTGCACAATGGCCATGAGTTCATGCCATCTACCATGTCTTACTTTGGGGCACAACTGCAGCTCCACATTGGTGTCAGATGTGTATACCTCACAAGTCTGACGTCAGGCAATGCACACATTGATGAAAGCACACTCAGATGATGCACACTGCCGTTCCCTACCATGGGATGTCCCTGAATACCCCAATTTAGACAATGCCAGAAGGCCACAACCCCTTAATGCAATGTCAAGGGACATTACTCCAATGACATGAGAATATACAGGTAGGGAAGATTCACGACAACTGCACCGAACACAGAGGCCATTTACAAGCCATTGCATCACACTGGTAACACCACAGAGCCCAGCACTGCCCCAGGCTTGGAACACATGCTGCCACTCACAACTAAAGTCATATTTCTCAGAATACTCACCCCAGCTTGCTACAGATGCTCCTTCAAATGTGCATCAAGCTCAGGATGTGTCATAGCTAAGATGAGGGCCATCAGTGGTGTCATGCTCCTGCGTGCCAAACTTCCAATCCGAAGGAGCATCCCCAGCGTCATCTCTGCCACGTTTTTGCTCAGCCGGCAGATGTCATCCCACCTCTTGTGACAGTGTGTGTGCCGGTGGTTGGAGACACCCAGAGCCGGCACCTTGTGTGCAATGGCCCTCCACATGGCCTTACGCTGATGGACTTTGAGCTGCAGGCATGAGAGACAAGAGGGGGGAAAATGAGTGACACAGGGTTATGTACAACTCTCTCTCAGTACAGGAGCATGATACTAACTCAGCACTACTTCACAGATATGTCTAGCAGAGACGATACAGCATCTCACATAGTACATTAGCATGGGAGAATCATACGAAAATGCATGCAGGTATGAGAGTGGACACAGTACCTGCCCATCTCATACACATGCAGGATGCCAGCACAGAAAGCTATGTGTAGGCTGCCCACATCTACTATTACGTTTTTGGGTAAGCAAGACATAAATTGCATTGGAAATTATGTTTCGGGGCAGACTCACTGTGTCGAACACTGCGCAGCCCTCAAAGTACGTGCCCTGTGAATGACTGACTGTGTCATGGAGGTCACATTTAGGGACATGATCTTACAAGCTCACACCCTTCTCAAAAGACCTGTTGTGTGCAATCTTCTGGGCTGAGATGGCTCTTTAATGGATAGTATAGCAGACAACCCATTTGTTTCACTCTGTACATTCAGTGATGTGTCCTTGTCAGATTGGGCAGTGACTGTGCAGGCCAGGTCGGCTCACACTGAGGTGCAACGTGGGGCATCAGAAATATCACTTGAAGGGACAAATTAAGAGCGTAAACAGTGCCTACACATGCAACTCAGTACAAATGCTGGTGGAAATGGAAGGGGCTCTGTACAAAAGTACAACAATCTGCTGTCTCATAGGTGAATTACCACAAGAGTGTCCCCCTCTGCCATTTAAGTCCTGAGCATAGTGCTAACCTATACATGATGTTAATTTTGAGTCAGACACACTTCTATCAGTACCCTCTGGATGTAAACCCTTGGTAAGGCCACCGATGAGCCTGTGAAGTACATCAGGGACCCACACATCCATTCACACATGCAATTTCTGTTCTGACTGTTGCGTAACCAACTTACTGCGTCACTGTATGGCTGACAAAACAATACATGTCCCTCCAATTTTGATGTACAGGCAGGGAAAAGTGTGAAATAGGCTACACACCTTTTTCCCGTGGAGACTGCATGCTAAGCAGTGTATGACACAAGACCACACTCTCAGGCACATACCACAGCAGATCAACTTTATGTGTGCACTCCCTGCACTCAAACTTCCACTCTGAAACTTACCATGACATCTGGAGCACCATATAGCCCCCCATACTGTGTAAGCACCTCGTCCGCCAGGACCTCCAGCTCCTTGGTGGTGAAGGGACGGGCCTGGATCTTCTCATTCCTCGCCATCACTGGGTCCAGGAACAGGAGCAGCAGCAGTTGGTGGTGAAAGGTGTCAGGCAGCAGGCTCTGGATACAGGAGCAGCAGTAGTCAGTGGTGAGGGGTGTCAGGCAGCAGGCTTCAGAGACAGGAGCAGTCAGTGGTGCGGGGTGTCAGGCAGCAGGCTCTGGAGATAGGAGCAGCAGCAGTCGGTGGTGAGGGGTGTCAGGCAGCAGGCTCTGGTTACAGGAGCAGCAGCAGTCAGTGGTGAAGGGTGTCAGGCAGCAGGCTCTAGAGACAGGAGCAACAGTAGTTGGTGGTGAGGGGTGTCAGACAGCAGGCTTTGGAAGCAGTGGAAATGTGAGGCTCTCTCGGCAATTGGTGTTCCAGGTCAGCTTTTTCAAATGCATCCAATAACCGGCTCCATGGTGGCGGAGCACGCCTACCGGGATTTTCAAAATTGCATTAGGCTACCGCAATTGCGGTTCCCATTGGCTGTAAGGGCTTTGGTATTGGCAGTGGCACACCGCAGGGACTAGGCGGTCTGTACTGTGGTTGTGCATCTTTCAATTGCATCCAATGACCGGCCCGGCGGTGGCGGAGCACGCCTATTGTGATTTTCAAAATAGCATTAGGCTATCGTGATTGCGTTTCCCATTGGCTGTAAGGGCTTGGGCATTGGCGGTGTGTCTGACATACATTGGTGCCAGTGACCGTGATTGGGGTGGTGGAGCATGCCAACCACCATTTGGCAATACACATATTTCTATTACTACCGTGTGTGGCTTATCTACCAAGATCGTATACAGCCCACTTGAAGACAGCGTTCAAGTAGTGTGAACTTATTGAATGAATGAAAATATTTATAGAGCGCACGATGGCCAAACGGCTTCCTGGCGCTGGGAGCTCTGAAGAACCGAACAGACAGGGCCAGGAGGTTTAGCAGGGGTAGGCCAGGGCAAACAGAAAAGTTTTCAGCGCTTTACGGAAATGAGAAAAAATAGGGATCGAACGCATAGAAAGAGGAAGGGAGTTCCAGAACCGGGGGGCAAGAACAGAGAAACGGGTTCCACCAGTGCGAGATTTGTGAAAGCGGGGAACAGTGAGGAGGGCAGAAGATGATGAACGGAGAGTGCGGGCAGGGGTGTGACGGGAAATCAAAGAATTGATGAAAGCCGGTGCAGAGTGATCAAGGGCCCGGTAAACAAGGCACCCTAGTTTAAACAGAGATCTCTGCAAAATGGGCAACCAGTGAAGGGATTTGAGGACGGGAGTGATGTGATGGGTTTTGGGCAAATGAAAGATGAGACGGGCGGCCTGGTTCTGGATAGCTTGTAAGCGGCGGGTTTCATAGGCAGGGATGCCAGCGAACAAGCTATTGCCATAATCAAGGCGGGAAGTGATAAGGGCGGAAATAATAATTTTAAGGGAGTCGAGAGAAAAAAAACGAGAGATTTTCCGGATCATTCGGAGGGAAAGAAAACAGGAGGACACCACGGCACTGACCTGGCCATGCATGGACAGGTCCTGTCTGACCTTGATGCCCAGAGTTTTAACAGAGGGAACGGGGGTGGGAGGGGGGCCAAGGATGGGAGGCCAGAAAGCAGGGGACCAGGGACTGGATGAGCCGCCAATCAGGACAAGCTCAGTCTTATCTGGGTTGAGCTTGAGGTGATTGGCGCTCATCCACCCAGAGATAAAGACCATGGTGGAGTGAAAAAAGGATAGAGAGTGAGAAGTAGAGGAAAGATCAAAGACGAGCTGGAGGTCGTCAGCGTAGTTATACACAGAGACCCCCAGCTCAAGAAGAGAAGAGATAAGAGGGTGAATATAGAGGTTAAAGAGAAGGGGAGAGAGAGAGGAACCTTGGGGGACCCCACAGGGCACCGGGAGGGGAGAAGCAGAGAAGCCGGGAAGGTGAACGGCTTGAGAGCGCCCTGTCAGGAAAGAGGTGATCCAGGAGAAGGCAGAACCTCGTATGCCCGCTGCGCTGACACGGTCCAGAAGAATGTTATGGTCGACCGTGTCAAACGCAGCGGACAGGTCGAGGAGGATCAGAGCTTGAGGGGAGTTGACGTCGGCCTTGGCCTTAAGCTCGTCGAGGACGGCCAACACCACGGTTTCGGTCGAATGACCCGAGCGGAAGCCAGCTTGGTGAGAAGCCAGAAGCTGGCTCCGCTCAACATAAACAGAGAGACAGGAAGTAACATAGGACTCAAGAATTTTAGCCAGATAAGGGAGAAGAGAGATAGGTCTGAAGTTAGAGGGAAGAGAAGAGTCGAGGCCAGGCTTTTTAAGGATGGGGGAAACAATAGCAGATTTGAATGAAGAAGGGACCAAACCAGTGGAAAGAGAGGCATTAAGGAAAGAGAGAGGGGTATCAGGACAGGAAGAGAAGAGGGTTTTAAGAATACGGGCAGGGGCACAATCAGTGGGGGAACCAGACTTGATTTTGGTGAGCAAAGCTAGGAAAGAATCCAAAGGGAGGGGGGGAAAAGAGGAGAAGGAGGATTTAGGCGCAGGGGGAGCAGAGTGAGGAGGAGCAAAAGGAGTGACCAAGATGTTAGATTTGATTTTTACAATCTTCTCGATAAAGAAGTTGTTAAGAGAAGAGCAGAGGGCCTGGGAGGGAGTGAAGGGAGGGCAAGCACGATCAGAGGTGGCCAAGTTGTTTACCAGAGAAAAAATTTCTTTGGCTTTGTTGGCCGAGAGCGCCACCTGTTCAGAAAAGTACTTGGTCTTAGTGGCCAGGATGGCCTGCTTGTACTCTTTAAGAAGGGTTTTGTATTTGGCCTTATGGTCAGGGCAGTAGCTGCGGCGCCAAAGGCGCTCTGAGCGTCTAAGCTCCAGTTTAAGAGTCTTGAGCTCCGGGCTAAACCAACGGTGAGCCTCATGAGGGCGGATGGATTTGACTAGCTTGAGGGGGGCTACTAAATCACATGCAGAAGAGAGCCAATTGCCGACTGCAGCAGCCTGTGAGTCAAGGGGAATACCAGTGAGATCAGGGGAAGAAGAAGCAAGGGAGTGAGAAAGGGAAACCAAGTCAGCACGATTCCAGCTACGGGAGAAAACATTCTTGGGGCGAAGGGGCTTGTGAGGGGAGCCAGTAGTGATAGAGAAAGAGATGAGGGAATGGTCAGACCAGGTACATGGGAGGACACAGGGGGGGGAGACTATGTCCTGAGATGACCAGACTTGGTCCAGGATGTGTCCAAATTTGTGGGTGGGAACCTGGACGTGGGACTTAAGGTTGAGACAGAGGAGAGTGGCCGTGAAGTCCTTAGATGCTGAATCCTCCCTGGGATCGCCAGGCCAGTAGTTAAAGTCCCCAAGCAAAAGGACAGAGGAGTTATTAACCACCAGCGTGGCGAGAAGTTCCTGCAGGGAAGCCACGAACAGGGGCATGTTCAGGGGAGGGCGGTAAACAAGGACGACGGTGAGAGGTGCCAGCAGATTGGAAGAGCGAGCAACCAGGAAGTCCACTCCAGCAATGGGTGCTTGGGGGAGAAGCTGAAATTGAATAGTGGATCGGACAATCATGGCAACACCCCCCCCAACCTTGTCCGTGGGGCGGTCAGCCCGAAGGACATAGTGGGAGTGGGGAAGGATGGCAAGAATGTCGGGGAGAGAAGCCTCCGAAAACCATGTTTCCGTTAGGAATAAAAAATCAGGGGAGTCTGTAGTAAGAAGATTAAACAGGTCGAGTTGGTGTTTGCCTGCCGAGCGAGTGTTGAGGAGAAAAGCGGAAGCAGTGTGAGGGGGGGGTGAGGGTCCAATGGGGAGGGGATCAGTGTCTGGCGTAGGGAGGGGAAGAATTGGGTGAGGAGACACAACACGGTCTGAACGGGGAACATAGATATCCAAAGCGTTCCAAAGTGTTTGCAGACAGACTCGAAGGTATTTCAGATGTGGCAGTTGCTCTGCTACTCTTGACCTGTATTAAGACTGTTACAAATAGAGCATGTTTTTCGGTTTACCGCCATGTTATGAGGTGGTTTAGTTCTCTATGCATCATCCTTGTTGGCTATAATTATGTTTATAGGCAATTGCGTATCGCCATTGTTTCACTCGGCGTGAGTCGTATATATTTTTACTCACCTCCATTGGCAGAACTTTCGATTCATTTATGCTTCACCACCAAGCATATTTCCAATAACTAGGTTTTAATTATATATCTACCCGCCCTCAAGTACACATAGCTATACTAATTTTGTTCCTCGTTTTTATCTGTGCACTTCTATACAGGGCTACATATTCCGCCGATACTATCAGCAATTTGTCTCTGGAATTATCTTCACCACGTGGACACATTTAGGTCCACATCCAGTCTTAAGTAAGTCCACATGTGTTTTACCATATATATTTGCGATATACCCTGCCCTTACTGCCCTCTCCATCGTAACTTTTCCTGTGATTTTATATATTTACTAGCAGCCCGTCCCGACGTTGTCCGGGTATGAAATAGAATGTGTGTAATGTGTGCATTTGGCAAGGGCAATTTATTTTAAAATCTCACGGTAGACAAAAATTTTTGTTTCATTAGAATAGGGACGGAGAAGGGCCAGCTGCAGACCTGGTTGAAGTTAGCAGGCGCATGTAATTGGTGTAGTGATCCGCCGCCTGAGCCCGGCTACAGCCCTGGTTAATGTTAGCAGGCGCATGTAATGTCGTTGAATGAGAGAGTTACGAGCAGTGGGTAAATCCGTTTAATCAGAGAGTTCAGTGACAGTGAGTAAGAGAGGCTGCAGTAATGGTCCCTGCAGACACGCTCATTTGCATGTTCCCCCGCTTGAGGCCCATATGCAGGCCTGTTTGATGTTAGCAGGCGCGTGTTCCCCCGCTTGAGGCCCAGCTGCAGCCCTGGTTGATGTGATCAGGCGCGTGTAATTAGTGGACTGATCCGTCGCCTGGGCCCGGCTAGAGCCCTGGTTGATGGTAGCAGGCGCGTCTAATTTCGTTGAATGAGAGAGTTCAGTAACAGCGCACAGGAGAGGCTGCAGTAATGTTACCAGGCCTCCAGCTGAACGCGTTTGTCATGCCCCCAGCACACGGCCACAGCAGACGATCTTCTGATTAATGTACGATCCACATGGCATGAAGGGCGGAACCTAGCACACGCCCCCAGTGTTTCTCACGCCTCCAGCGTGCCCCTTGATGCGGCGCAATTGCGTGCACATGGCATGAAGGCCGGACACATGCCCCCAGCGTTTCTCACGCCCCCAGCATGCCCTTTGATGCTGCGCAGCAACGTAATTGGCGCTTGTATGTACGACTCACATGGCATGAAGGGCGGACACACGCCCCCAGCGTTTGTCACGGCCCCAGCACACGCCCACAGCCCACGATGTGATGGCTTTACCACACACCCCCAGCGCTAGTCACGCCCCCAGCCCACGCCCACAGCACAACGCAGACACGCCCACAAGGGACTACTTTGCTGGCACGGTTCTTTTACCGTTTAAATGTATATGGTGTCCTACGGTACAATTGTATGTCTTGCACTGTATGTTTGTGATGAACACCACTGTTTCTTCAAAAGTTAATAAAAACAATTTAAAAAAAATAAAAATGTATATGGTGGCCGTCTGCATAGCCTATGTCCTTCCGCTGCAACTGCCCTTTCCAACGCTGTATTGGGTGTTGTGATTGGTGCTGTGGTTACTGAGATTACCGGCCTCAAATGTTTGGGCTCTCTCTTTATAATATTAGTATGGATATGGATCTACATATATACAAAAAAAATTGCCTTTCTGCCAGCCACTTATCTCTCTGACCCCCGCTTTTTAGAATCCCCTGTTATTGGTCTGGTAGGCGTAACCTACCCAGCTTGAACTGGTCTCATTATTCCTCAGAGCCATCTACACAAACTTGTCTATTTCCATTCAGGTAACCTTTATATCCATAACTGTTTGGTTTGACTCTCATGGTTTTGCCTCTTAAGCCACAGGGAGCTGCTGCCCCCTGGTTTTTATGCCCTCTTATCTTTCTCCTATTCCCAGGCTATGTAACCAGCTGGTTGGTTAAGTTTTCTTATGCTCACATC
Organism: Lissotriton helveticus; assembly: GCF_964261635.1. NCBI lineage: Eukaryota > Metazoa > Chordata > Amphibia > Caudata > Salamandridae > Lissotriton > Lissotriton helveticus. Next base: position 1,752,087,193 of record NC_136068.1, on the reverse strand, counting down.
TAACAAAAATGAAACTTTTGTATAATATGTGTATATATGTTATAGTTTTCAATTTAGGCTTCGAGTTGCTATATGCACCAAGAAGGATGTCTCCACTGACATTTATTTGCCCATTGCAGTGGACTATACAACATTAAGTATGCCGATAATCTCATTATATCAGGATATCTATTGTGATTTATTTGTTGAAGTTTATCCATTGCAATGTATCTATTTGACCGTTTCTAAACCCCTCCCCTTTTTCTTTACTACCTTATACTGTGATCAATAAAATTGTATACAGTGATGATTGATATATTTGATATAGATGTCTCTGTTTTGCTCTACAATGAGCAAGTGAACCATGCGGATATGGACACCTTCTAAAGTGTTTAAATATTGGATGTCTTCACTGTTTTTGTACATAGCACTATATTTTCATTCCATGGTCATAAAATATTGGATGTTTTCCCTGTTTTTATACATAGCATTATATGCTCATCTTGTGGTCATGATATCGATTGCTTTACATACAAGACTATACAAGTCTATGTGGTCAACTCAATTGTTAGTGTTAGAAATATTTATATAATTCTAGGTTGGTTTAAAAAGTAATATAAGTTTATGATCCCACACTGTATAATAACAAATTGTCACCTATCTCTATTTTATCCAGTTTCAGTGCAACAGACGGTAACCTGATGAAGGCCCACATGCCGAAACGTGCGTACTTTTCATCTACCGCACTGCCTCCATCTAATTGAGTCTCATGTTATCCTGATTGATTTTAATACGCCTGCGAGATAATATATATGAATGTTTAGAAGAAATATCAATCTTTGAGATAAAAGTTTTATATCTATACATAAAATGAAGTCAACACAGAGAGCGATGATTCATTATATTTTTATAACTACAAAAAAATACTAATAAATAAAATGAATATATTTTTTTCTATCACCTATATGTGACAAGTCTTATATGTGTGGGATATAATCATCTAGATAATCATTTTATCAACCTAGAATTTTTCATGTATTTGTTGTCAAATGTCTGACTGACTTAGCTATAGGCCTTTACTCAAATTTGCCATTGGCAGTGACACACAGCAGGGACCAGGCGGTCACTACCGCGATATGGCTGCTAAACATTGGTGCCTAGCACCTTGAATTGGGTGGCGGAGCATGGCAACCGCCATTTTACTACATGTATATCACTACCGTGAGTGTGGCTTTGGTATTGGCAGTGACACACCGCTGGGGCCAGGCGGTCGCTACCGCAGAATAGCTGCTATACATTGAAGCCAGTGAACGTGATTTGGGTGGCAGAGCATGCCACCAACATTATGCAATACACATATATCTATCACTACTGCGAGTGTGGCTTTGCCATTGGCAGTGACACACTGTAGAGGCCAGGCAGTCGCTAACGCGGAATGGCTGCTATACATTGGAGCCAGTGACCGTGATTTGTGTTGCGGAGCCCTTTGACAGCACCTATGGACACATCATGCAGTGCACAGTAGAAACATGATTCTTGGCACACAATTGTGTACACAATGCCAATGTAACATTTACCCCACTGCTGACTGCACATGCCATGTTGGTGAATATGATTGAAAACATTGGCATGTACTTCCTCACATGTCACATGTGATATTGCTGGGCATGTACACAGAACAGTGTTGTGATCGACTCTCCAATGGGTACACATGTCATTGTGTGATAGGGATGAGCAACTCACAATGATGAATGTCTGACTTCACATTGTGCATATGTCACTGTCTTTGCTCATACACATACTTGTTTATGGACAGACTGTGCTCATTGTGTTGTTGACATGTGCCCTGTTCGACTTACGCAAGACTGTTTGGCAGGTACACCAACTAAATAGGAGACAGTAGTGTTGCAGTTTCACACATATGCTGTATTAACTACTCTCAGGGCTGCTCATGCAAGATGTGGCCATATCCCATTGGGCATTCACATGGTCAAGTATTGTTTTGGAGGTGCTAGCTGTGTGAAAAGTGAACAGGCTTTAGCCGAAGTTGTCCCTACATGTAAGTTGGTCTAAGCTTAGCAGTGAAGCCAGTCATTGTTGGCATTGTGTCAGTCAAAACGTAGGATGTTGGACACATTGCATGGTGGATTGCACTGCCATGTGTTCCCTTTCATTTCACTTAGGAGGAGACCAAATGTGTATCGTCCCTTCACAGTGCTGGCAGACATGGATGATGATGAGGTCATAGGGAAATTCCGTCTGGATTGACCCACCCTAAAATACCTATGTGCTATGTTTGAGCCCCACCTGCGGCCTCGCAGAACATATCCGACTGCTTTCACACCAACTTCTAAGGTGATGGCGGTCCTGCATTTTTTGCTACTGGATCTTTCCAGCACACGGTGTCCAGCGCAGGTGAGATGTTGTATCCTATGTTCAGCATGGTGATACGTGATGTCCTATCCGCTATGATGATCTACAAGGACAGATATATCCATTTCCTCAGGATGCATGAATTGGCGTGTGTAAAGGGTGATTGTTATGCCTTTGGGCACATCCCCAATGTTGTTGTTACCATTGACTGCACAGATGTTGGACTTGTTCCACCACTGGCATGTGAGCACATCTACAGGAACAGGAAAACAGGCATGTGAGCACATCTACAGGAACAGGAAACATTTCCATTCCCATCAATGTGCAAGTGGTGTACCAGGCGAATATCATCCTCTCACACGTCTGTGCCAAATTCCCTAGCTCGGCCCATGACTCGTACATCATGCATAACAGCATTCTGCCACAGCTGATGGTTAATCTGCTTCCGGAGCATGCATTGATTGTGGGTGAGTACGCAGAGTCAATTAGCGTGCTGTGTGTGTGACATGCTGTCCTCTGCCACAGTTATATTACAAAGTTGGTCTGTGTATCTCACACCTAGGTGACTCTACATATCCCAGCCATCCTTGGTTGGCTGAGCCCAATGCATAATCTCAGGACCCAAAGTGAAGTCCACTATAATGATGCCCATGGGAGGACACGTTGTGTGGTGGAGCGTAATTTCGGTCTCCTGAAGTCACATTTCCACTGCCTGGACAAGACCAGAAATGCACTGATGTACTCGCCCAAAAAGGTTTGTCAGATTCTAGTTGCATGCTGCATGCTCCACAACCTGGCCTTGTGCAAGGAGATCCCCCTGCTCCTGGATGCTGATGAGCAGCCGAGGCCCTCGCCTGCAAACCAACCCTCTTCCAGTGATGAGGCTAGTGGGGAGGAGGATGGTGTCGGCCTACATCAAAAGCTCATCAACAGCTACTTCAGTTGAAAGTGAATGACAATGTACAATCGGGACATTCTCTGCTGATGAAAAGGTCTTTGTGAGCTTTGTGACTGCAGCCTGTTGACTCAGTGCTGGCTGCCAATGTTTCTGGGACAGGGTAGTTTGACACAGATACAGGATGTCTATGTCGGTACTGTTGCTCATTATAATGTGTGCAGATTGGAGTACCTTGATGACAAGTGTTGTGTGATGCCTGTGATGCCACTGCCTGACTAGTCAATATTGTTCTGTTATGTTTCCTAGATCCCTTCAGCCTCTCCTTGCCTACAAACACTCAGTGCTCCTGGTACATTGTAGTCATGGTGAAAATTGCACATCTTGTGATAAACAGGGAGCAGACACAACACCATAGGTATGTAAAGTTTGTTTATTTACAATGGGTACACGTGAAAGGGGAGTGAACATTTACAAAAAGGTGAATTGTGAAGCAATGAGTTGTCAGTGATGGTAGATGAGACAATCAAGTAGTCATCACATTGATTTGGTGCCCCAGTCCAACATACAGATGCCATTAATAAGGCAGTATGGGGGGAAGGACAGTCAACAAAGTCAATGGCAAGGTAAAGAGGGTTGCCATCATGGCTGGCTCTTAGACTGGCGTTTTGCAGGTGCTGTGCCATGGGTTCCTCCCTTGGATTTCTTTGGATGGGCCCTTGGTCGTTTGGCATGGGGGCTCTGCTGCAGGGCCAGTGGGTTCTGAGGAGTCCCCCCTCTCCTTGGCCGCAGGAGAGGATGTGGAACTGTCATCCTGCAGGCCACCAGAGGGAGGTGGAGGTGTTGTTTGTGCCGCAGGCCTGTCCCTAAGAACCGCCACTAGCTGGACCAAGAGGTACAGAAGTTGGCCCATGCGGGTGTCTTTGGACCTCAGCAGCAGGCAGAACTCACGGGCATCTTCCTGGGCCTGGCCCATTTGTCCCTGGACCCATTCAAAGTCCCCAAGGACTCTGGTGATGTTGTCCAGGGCTTCAGTCCCAGTGTCCTGTTGGGTTTGACTCCCCCTTGCCCTGCCACCTGCCCTGCTGTCACGGACCTGTTGCCTCACCACTGTAGGCACCCACCTACTCTCCCTGCCCTCCTCAGTCATGGGGTGGGGTGGTCATGTTCTGTGGCAGAGAGAGTATTGCAGGCAGCACTGGTTGTGGTGGTGGTTGAGGCCGCATAGGTCGTTCCAGCAGGGGTCAGCGTAGTTGTTGTTGCTTGTGTGGTGGTGAGGGGACAGTGGAGTCCTTGGACCTGTTGTGCCGAGGCATACCAGATGAGCCTGCTTCAAGCTCTGCATCTTTGAAATCCAGGGAGTCCTCATCAGAGAGTCCATGATCCAGAGATGGAGACTGGCTCTGCAGGTTGATGTTGTCGTCCTCTGCAGTCTGTTCTTGGTCACCTGTGGGACAGAGGGGAAATGGTCATTGATGTGCACCTCTCAAGCTTGGTGTTCGCTGTATCTTATTTACAGGTCATGCAACACACAGTTGACTATTTCACACATTGTATGTCTACACAGTAATGTGCAGCATGACATGATGTGGAGGTACATACATTATTTTTCCATGGTGTGACATCTCAATGGATACCGTGCCCCATGTGATGATTTTGTGACTACGATGAAAGGTTGCCATCTGACAACTGGTGGCAATTCCTCTGCAGCCTGTACCCCCTTGGAAAGGGTGTTATATGAAGTGTGTGTGTGTGTGTGGGTGTGTGTGCGTGTGCAGGCGTGTGTGTGTGTCCTTAAAAGATGGTAAGGTGAGATAGAGGTTTTGATGCTAAATGTGATTCTCGCCTATAGGCAGTTTTTTGATGTATTTGCTACCAGTGTAATAGTATCACTCCTAGAAGGCAGTTACACCATGGTTGTTTGAGATTTAGGAATCCTACTGCCTATTACACGGCCAGTAGTAGGGATGGCCATGTGTCATCTTTTGTCCTTCCAGCAAATATACAGTGAAGCTTTCACTTGAGTTGCAGGAAATCCATCTACAGACCTGAACCACGTCACATTTAAAAGCTGTACTCCCGCTTGACCTCTGCTGAGGGCCGGATGAACTTGTTGTTCAACTCCTCATAAATGTATTGGCATGATTTATGTCTCTAGTTTTGAGCCACCAGCTATTTTCAGCCTACTGGAAATATAAACACTTTTTAAGACAGAACTGTCGTTTTATTCAAATTGTGAGTCCGTTTGTCAGTGGATAGGGAGACAGCCTGCTCTTAAGGAGAGGGTAGGTACCTACTTCGCAGGTGGGTATAGTGTGAGACTGCACTTGCCTTCGGTTAGATGCCCGAGGAGTACCTCGGTCTCCATGCCTCCATCCCAAAGAGTACTCTCAGGGTAAGGGTCAATGCCTTTGATCCACCTCCTATGTGACTTTTTGCCCTAATGCCTTCTGTTCATTTCTGTACTCGTGCCTTGGGGCAATATCTAATTTGTGCCAGTGAGTGAAGGTAGTGTGCATGGCACTCATGATTATGAACCCAGACTTTTTTTTCTTCAATAGAGTTTTTACCCAGAGCAATTCAGTAAAAGTAGAGACGGAGAAAGAGAAAGACAGCAAAACAGTGGTATTCATGTGTTAAGAGACAGGAAGTGTAGGGTGGTGGAAGAAAGAGGCAGGATGAAAAGAAAGACTGGAAAACAGTGGCATTCTTGGGGTAAGAGACAGGAAGTGTAAGGTGGTGGAAGAAAGAGACAGGATGAAGAGAAAGGCAGGAAAACAGTGGTATTCATGGGTTAAAAGACAAGGAGTGGAAGGTCGGGGAAAAAAGAGGTGGTTAGGAAGAGAAAGACTGGAAAACAGTGAAATTCATGGGTTAAGAGACAAGAAGTGGAAGGTAGTGGAAGAAAGAGGAGGGATCAGTAGCGGTTGGTGGTGGGAGTGCTGCCGGGCTGTGACGTGGGGCGGGGGAGGGGCAGGGTGCGGTTTAGTAAATTATGGAATACGACCCAATACAGGTAAGTAAACATATAAATAAATCAAATGAAATTTGTTGCGCACACTGCATCGCCAAATGAGATGCAGTGCGCACAACGTAATTCATTTTACTTAGCTATATGTTTACTTACCTATATTTGGCAGTATTTCGTACTTTACTACCCCCCACATTGCCCCTCCCCCGTCCCACGTCACCGCCCGGCAGTACTCCCACTACCGATCGTTACTGGGAGGGATGAAGAGAAAGACAGAAAAACAGTGGTATTCATGGGTTAAGACAGGAAGTGTAGGGTTGTGGAAGAAAGAGGCAGTTAGGAATAGAAGGACAGGAAAACTGTGGTATTCATGGGTTAAGAGACAGGAAGTGTAAGGTGATGGAAGAAAGAGGCAGTTAGGAAGAGAAAGACAGGAAAACAGTAGAATGCATGGGTCAAGAGACAGGAAGTGTATTGCGGTGAAAGAAAGTGATGGGATGAAGAGAAAGATGGGAAAATAGTGGTATTTATTTATGGGTTAAGAGACAGGAAGTGAAAGGCAGTGGAAGAAAGTGGCGATTAGGAGAGAAAGACAGGAAATCAATGGTATTCATGGATTAAGAGACAGGAAGTGTAGCATGGTGGAAGAAAGAGGCAGGATGAAGACCAATACAGGAAAACAGTGGTATTCATGAAATAAAGAGAAGGAAGTGGTAGGTGGTGGAAGAAAGACGTGGTTAGGAAGAGTAAGACAGGCAAACAGTGGTATTCATGGGTTAAGAGACAGGAAGTGGAAGGTGGTGGAAGAAAGAGGCGGGATGAAGAGAAATACAGGAAAACAGTAGTATATATTGTTAAGAGACAGGAAGTATAAGGCGGTGATAGAAAGAGGCGGTTAGGTAGAGAAAGTCAGGAAAACTGTGGTATTCATGAGTTAAGAGATTGGAGTTGTAGGACGGTGGAAGAAAGAGGGGGTGAGGAGAAAGACAGGAAAACAGTAGCATTCATGGTTTAGGAGACAGGAAGTGTAGGGTGGTGGAAGAAAGGTGGGATGGAAAGAAAGACAGGAAAACTGTGGTATTCATGGATTAGGAGACAGGAAGTGTAAGGTGATGGAAGACGAAGGTGGTTAGGAAGTGAAAGACAGGAAAACAGTTGTATTCATGAAATAACAAGACATGAAGTGTAGAATGGTGGAAGAAAGAGGTAGTTAGGAAGCGAAAGACAGGAAAATAGTGGTATTCATTGGTTAAGAGACAGGTGGCCAGATGTAGGTCAATTAGATTTACCGATTCTTACTTACCGAAAATTACTGAATTTTACCGATTCGGTAATTAAGAATCGGTAAATCTGAGGGATGGATATGTAGGTATTCCAGATGTGCTGGAATAACGAATCGGAAAAATTCGGTATTTACTGATTCGATAAATACCGAATCGGTAATGCCCATTCATTCCTATGGGCTTTGAAGCCCATAGGAATGAATGGGCATTACCGATTCGGTATTTATCGAATCGGTAAATACCGATTTTCACAAGGGTGCAGGGGGTGTCACTTTGCCAAAACAGGCTCGGGTGCCATGTGGCAGGCATACATGCCCTAAGGGCAGGTCTGCCTGTCACATGGCATAGGTGTGCATGCACACATGTGCATGCACACCGGAATCGGTATTTTACCATCAAATTGGATTTGATGGTAAAATACCGATTCGGTAAGGCCTCTGGGACTCAGAAGAGTCCCACCTACATCTGGGTGCCTCAGATTCGGTAAATTTACGGAATTTTTATTTTACAGAATCGGTAAAATTACCGATTCAGTAATTTTACCGAATCGGTAAAAAAATGCCCCCTACATACCTGTCACCCATTTACCAATCGGTAACGGACAAAATCAGCCGTTACCGGTCGGTAAATGGCCTTAAAACGGCCACCTACATCTGGCCCAGGAAGTATAAGGTTGTGGAAGAAAGAGGCGGTTTGGAAGAAAAAGATAGGAAAAGAAAGGTATTCAAGGGTTATGAGACAGGAATTATAAGGTGCTGAAAGAAAGAGGCGATTAGGTAGTGAAAGACATGAAAACAGTGGTATTCATGGGTTAAGAACTAGGAAATGGAAGGTGGTGGAAGACAGAGGCGGGATGAAGTGAAAGGCAGGAAAACAGCGGTGTTCATGCAATAAAGAGACAGGAGGTGTATGGTGGTGGAAGAAAGAGGGGGTGATTAGAAAGACAGGAAGACAGTGGTATTCATGGGTTAAGAAACAGTAAATGGAATGTGGTGAAAGAAAGAGGTGTGTAAGGGAAGCAAGACTAGGCATCCTTTCTATCAATAACCTTGGAATTCTCCAGCGCTAGTGGTAGGCTCCTAAGAAGAAAGGGCATATTATCAAGAACGGCGATAACATTATCGCCGCTTTAGCGGCAGGAAACTGCTACTAAAGCGGAGATAAGGGGCTTGATAATATGCCCTTTCGAATTCCCATAGAAGCCCAGGTTCACACTAGAACCTGGGTGTCTATGGGAATTCACAAGGGCATATTATGAAACCCCTTATCGCCGCTTTAGCTGCATTTTCATGTCGCTAAAGCGGCAATAATGTTATCGTCGTTCTTGATAATATGGCGCAAAATGCGGCCCCTGCACTTATCTTCTGAGCAATTAAGCACTGCTCCAGTGTACATTTGTCCTAGACTCCTCACCGAGTAAGCCCAAATTTAAGTCCCAGGCTCCGTCATTTTAAATAGAGATTGAATGTTTGTGAAGCTAAAACGCACTTCTGTCAACCACTGCACATATTGACCTTTACGGGTGAGTGAAATGTTTTTTTTTTAAATGTGTAGATTCTGTATCCAGCTTGGCACAGCCACACTGTAAAACTTCAAAGAACAGATGCATTAAAACGCCAACTTCTATTTACCTTTAATTAGCAGCATGTGTTCAAGTGGTGTGTACTCGCAGCCTCTGGGCAGCATGGCCAAAGTTTGCATAATGTCTCTTTCTGTAACTGTAAACACACATTCATCATGTTAAACGTGACAGAGTAGGTACTGCGTGCATCCCCGTCATAGTTGCAAACCGACATAGGATTGCCTTTGTGTATTAGACTTCTATCATAAATCTGCCAAAAGGCCCTCTTCTCTTATTTAAAATTTACATACCATCCAGCGCCCTGAAATCTTTATTTCTGCCTGGCAGCCGTGCCCTGTTCTCTGGGTCCAGAGCGTGTGCTGAGATGAATGCATCAGGGCGGGGATGTCAAGGAATGGGCAATGTATAGTAACGTACATCATCGTCTGTGGTGCTGCCTCCTATATAGTAAGGGGTTCCAACATTGTAAAGCTTTTTTCTTTGAGCATTGCATATTTCTCCCCACAAAAAGCAGACAAATACGCAAAGGTTGTAAACTTCAAGGCAAGTTGGTATTTCTCTGAAAAACAGGGATTTTAGCAAAGACGTGTCATTTCACATTCCCCGTTTACAAAATTTTATAAGGAAGTGTAATCAGACTTTGTCTTGATCGAGCTCTCACAAAGCACAGCCTACCAAGGTATCGACGGGGCCTAGTTATGAGCCCTTTGTGCCACCGTTGCATCATCTTTTGTGATGCACCGGTGGCGTAAAAATGCACCACGTTGCAACTTATTAACAATGTGATGTATCTAAGCAGATGTGCTACTGTTTAAAGCCCTGCGCTACATTATACCTGCATCAGGTATGATGTATGCTGGGTGGGTGTTCCCCACAAAAAGCCTTGTAGAAGTGGCACAGTACAATCTACTAGATTTCAGTGCGCCACTTCTAGGCTGAAACTGCGTCAACATCTTACCTCTGCCTCACAGCAGGCATAAGACTGATTCAGGTGCATTTACATGGGACTTGCCGATGTCAATCAAATCAATCAATCAAGCATTTGTAAAGTGAACTACTTACCCGTGAGGGTCTCAAGGTGCTAAGGGGTGGGGGAATGCTGCTACTGTTCGACCTGACTCTAGGTCTTGAGAAGTCTTCTGAAGGTCAGTAGGCCTTAGGTCTGCTGTAGGCTACCGGGGAGGGTGTTCCATGTCTTGGCGGCGAGGTGGGAGAATAATCTGCCACCGGTGGTCACTCTTCGGATGCGGGGGGCGATGGCAAGGGCATGGTCGGTGAAGCGGAGCTGGAGGGCAGCGGTGTAAAAGCTGACTCGGCTGTTGAGGTACGCTGGTCCGGTGTTGTGGAGTTCTTTGTATGCGTGTAAGAGGATCTTGAAGGTTATCCTGTTGTTGACGGGGAGACAGTGCAGGTCTCTCAGGTGGGGTGTGATGTGGCTGCCACGGGGGATGTTGAGGATCAGGCGTGCGGAGTCGTTCTGGATGCGTTGTAGCCATTTTAGGAATTTGGCTGAGGCTCCAGCGTAGAGGGCGTTTCCGTAGTCCAGTCTGATGCTGGCGAGGGCCTGGGTGACCGTCCTTCTCGTTTCGGTGGGGATCCACTTGTAGATCCTGCGAGCATGCGGAGGGTGTTGAAGCAGGTGGAAGAGGCGGTGTTGACCTGCTTCGTCATGGAGAGGGTGGAGGCGAGGATGACCACTAGGTTGAGTGCATGTTCGATGGGCGTTGGAGCTGTTCCTAGTGCGGTCGGCCAGCAGGAGTCATCCCAGGCCGACGGGGTGGATCTGAGAATGAGGATTTCCTTCTTATCTGAGTTTAGCTTCAGACGGCTGTTCTTCATTCACTCGGCGACGGCCTTCATTCCTCCGTGGAGGTTGGTTTTGGCGGTGAGGGGGGCCTTGTTGAGGGATGAACCCTGGGGTACGCAGCAAATGATCTTGATGGCTTCGGAGCAGAAGGGGGAGGCAGACGCTCTGTGTTCTGCCAGAGAGGAAGGAGGTGGTCCAGTCCAGGGCCTTCTCTTGGATCCCTGCGTTGTGGAGGCGTGTTTGTAGTGTGCGGTGGCAGAGAGTGTCGAAGGCGGCTGGCAGGTCCAGGAGGATGTGGGCCGCGGTTTTTCCGTTGTCCAGCAGGGTCCTGATGTCATCGGTGGCTGCGATGAGAGCAGTTTTGGTGCTGTGGTTGCTGCGGAACCTTGACTGGGACGGGTCCAGGATGCTGTTCTCCTCGAGAAAGCTGGTCAGTTATTTGTTGACGGCCTTCTCGATGACCTTCGCCGGTTACGGGAGCAGGGAGATGGGTTGGAAGTTCTTGAGGTCCTTGGGGTCCGCCTTGGGTTTCTTGGGTAAGGCGTTGATCTCAGCATGCTTCCAGCTCTCCGGGAAAGTAACTGTCTCGAAGGAGATTTTGATGACTTTCCGGAGATGGGGAGAGATGGTGGTGCTGGCTTTGTTGAAGATGTGGTGTGGGCATGGGCCTGACGGTGATCCGGAGTGGATGGAGTTCATGATCTTGGTGGTGTCATCGTCGTTGATGTTGGTCCAGGAGATCAGGTAGTTGGTGCGGGTGGTAGTCGTGGGGGTGGAGGTCTTGGTAGTTGCCGGGGCGATTGCTGTGTTGAAGCTGTCATGGATGTCTGCGATCTTGCGGTGTAAGAAGATGGCCAGTGAGTCACACAGGTCTTGCGAGGGAGTTATGTTGTGTGTGTTGGAGCTGGGGTTGGAGAGTTCCTTCACGATGTTGAAGAGCTCTTTGCTGATGTGTGCGTTGTTGTCTAAGCGGTCTTTGAAGGAGGTCCATTTGGCGGATCTGATGTGGTGGTGGTGTCTGTGCGTGGCGTTCTTGTGGGCTGCGTAGCTTTCAGTGTTCATTCATGGATCCAGTTCTGCTCTAGCTTTCTAAAGGTATGCTTGGAGGCCTGGAGGTCTTCGGAGAACCAGCTCGCTTCCTTTCTGGTGGGGCTGTTGTAGGGTTTCTTGAGCGGGGCAAGGGTGTTGGCGCAGTCGTCGATCCACTGTCTGAGGTTGCGGGCTGCGGCGTCGGGGTCGGTCGGGTCTGCAGGAGTTCTTTGGGCAAGGGTGGTGGTTAGCTGGGCTTTGGTGACTTTGCTCCAACAGCTGCGAGGCATCTACTGGGTGCGTGCGTGTGTGATGGGTTTCTGGAAGGTTAAGTGGATGCATCAGTGGTTGGTCCAGTGTAGTTCGGTGGTGTGGTTGAAGAAGACGTGGGAGCTTGCTGAGAAGATGGGGTCCAGCTTGTGGCCGGCAGAGTGGGTGGGTGTTGTGACAAGTTGTCTGAGTCTGAAGTTGGCGAGGTTGTCGATCAGGGCGGAGGAGTTGGAGTAGTTGTGTTTTCTCGAGGTGGAAGTTCAAGTCCCCGACGAGGATGTTGTCCGTGGAGACGAGGGCGTGTGTGCTGACAAAGTCGGCAATGGAGTCACTGAACTGAGGTCAGGGTCCGGGGGGTCTGTAGATGTGGGTTCCTCTGAGTGTGGTGTTGAAGTCGGTATGGATCTGGAAGTGCAGGTGTTCGGCGGTGCTGAGGGTGTCATCGGTGTATGTCGAGATTTTGAGGGCGCTCCTGTGAACAATGGCGATTCCTCCTCCTACTCCGTTGGTGCGGTCCTTACGGGTGATCTTGTTGCCTTCTGGGATGGCTATGGCGATGTCCGGTGCCGAGCAGGGGTTCAGCCAGGTCTCCGTCAGGAAGGCGACGTCTGGGGTGTTGAGATCCAGTAGGTCCCAGAGTTCAACGGCGTGTTTGCGTGCGGAGTGGGTGTTGAGAAGGATGCATCTGAGGTAGTCGGGTTCTTTGGTAGGTGGGTTGGCAGGCCGGATGCTGGTGAAGCTGCAGTTCCGGCAGGAAAAGGGTCCTTGGGTGCGCTTTGGGGCAGCCAGGCAGCAGGTGTGTAATTGCCCAGCATTGAGTGCATGGAGGGTGCTGGAGTCGTAGTGGATGTGGGGACCAGGGGTCCTGGCGAAGGGCACAGTCAAGGCGTGGACGGGCACAGATGGGCTTGCCTTAGGCACTCCTTGGGTGCACCAGCGGCACGCCCACTGCATGTGTCTGCTGCGCGCGTCCGCTGCACGGCCTCCATATGAGGGTATGTGGGAGGGAGGAGCAACTGGGAGGTGGGAGCGGGCGGCAAATGGGAGTGCAGGGGGGTGGGGCTTCAGGGACGCAGCAGCGGGAAAACAGGCGAGGGACGGCGGGGGGCCCGCGGGAGAACTTGGGCACAGAGAAAGAAAACAACAATATGGACACAGAGAAGAAACAGTTTAAGGCACAGAAAAGGAAAACAAGTTGGGCATAGAAAAGAAAACAAGTTGGGCACAAAAAACAAGGGTTAGGCAAAACAATGCAGGTACAGCAGCGAGGTAGGCAAGAATGACAGGCAGAGCCATGCAGCAGCCTGGGGAGCAACCTGCCTGGGATGTGTAATGACCCATTGCTTGAGTTGCATCACTTTGTGACACACTCCAGCAATGCATCATTACTGCACCTACAGATACTTCAGAAATACTGACATATCTGTAAATCCTTGCGACATGTAGCACCCTACTGTAAATACGGCACATCGATGGTAATGCAAGAAGGGCAAACTGAAAAGTGTTGCTTTGCTGTTTTCACACAGCGGTGCAACACTTTTCATACATGAGGCCCAGGCATGTACAAAACGATCGAACATTACCACAGCAGACCATACACAGCAGACTTGTAGACGGCAAGCATTTTGAAAAGCTCATTGGTCTCCCCTTTTGGGACCTATTGGCTTTGATGTTGGGTTTAGGCATAGTGTGGAGCAGGGGGGTCTTGAATCTGAGGGGCGCGACCCTCAAGGGGGCCATGGAGTCCCGGGAAGGGGATGTGCATTCCCCTGCCTCACTTGTGCTTGGAATCCCACATCTTGCTTTCGTTTTGAAAAAAGACAACCATACCAGGACATCTAATTTTGATGGTTCAAATGCATCAGCTGAAGTTTCATTAATTGAGTCTTAAGTGCAGTGAAAAGCCTTCCTGTCAGGATGCCTGCTTGTCTCAACGGAATACAAATGTACACAGCATCACTGGTGCTGTCCAGAATGCCTCTCAAAAAACGGTCACTTTGTCACTGTGCAGAAAGCATGCATGCACCTACTAAATTATGTTATCACTTTTTTTCTGCTTGTCAATTGGAGTTCGATTTGTAAACCAAATAAAGTAGCATGGTTGGGGGAAGAAAAATGTGGATAGGGGTAGTAATGAGGGAGGGTCAACCCCAAGAGGAGGAGCAACACGGAGTAGGGGGTGGGGTACGCAAAGGAGCAAGTGGAGAGTGTACAGCAAAGCAACATGTAGTGCACAGGGATGGAAATCAGAGAGAGAAAAACTGAGAAAGGAACATGGGAGAAGCAAATGAATGAGAGAGAGTGAAACGTGGAGCTGTGGGGAGAAGAACACTGGAGAAAAAAACACCACATGTTTACTTAGGGCAGAGGTAGTAATCAAACGACTAGGGCGGTCAAACTTCAAGCTGGGGAATCGGGGGTCTGGTCTCAGCAACGACGCTCAACATTCTGTGATTGTGGGCAAATCACTTAGGGCCAGATGCATCAAAGGTTTTGCCCATTCTGTGTCCATGGGAAAATGTGTTCATGCATATGGCCCTTAATCTCTCCCTGCCTAATGAATGTAGCGCAACTGGTGCTCATGTAAAGCGCTCTGATACCTTTGGTTTGCGCTGTCTAAAATGTTGACGAAAAAAAGCATAAGCAGGGGTTAGCAAATGGGCGGAGAGCACGGGGGGAGATGTACACAAGAGAGAGTTCAGGGAAAACAAGCATTTGCAATGCATAAGTATTTGATTTTGCGTTAGGTAGATGGAGAGCTTTACAAATGGAAAAGAAATGCGTCGCCCGAATGCCTTTGAAAGCTCATACAAGAATTGGTGTCATCAGCTTTGCACTGCAGGTTCCTCAGTCCATATAACTTGAGCAGGTGGAGAAATTGCTGGGGAGGGATCAGTGTTGTGCTAAAGACTTTCAGCCTGAGCCAAACGTTATTAGGCAGTATGAGGAAGAGAGAAAGGAGGGCAGAGGAAGGGAAAAAGGAAAAGGGAGTGGAGAGAATACGTGAGGCTTGGGGAGAAGCCCTAAAAAGCGAGTGAGTAAAACACAGAGACTAGAAAGATAGTAATAAATGTACAGTTATGAGCTAACACACCAGGAGTAAATCGGTTAAATAAATATTAACTGTAATGTGTAAGTAAGAAACAACATATGTAAGTGGTCTGTGGGAGAGATGTGTTTTGAGGAAGATGAGGAATACAGCTCAGAGGAGAAAGTGAAACTGATAACAGATACAGAAAAGGAGTGAGAGGTGAGGGGAGAAGGGAAGCAGGGTGAGGGAGGAGGCCAGATCAGTGCATAATGCTGTTGAATGAAAGGGGGGGCATGGCTTGCAGGCCGATGGCAGCGGATGGGCGAGCTCCGAGCTCCGCGCTAGCCTCTTCAATTATCCTGTTATAAATGCTGGTGCCCTGATCCCGGGGGCGCACAGCGATAATCTCTGAGCCTGGGCGGCACCCAGGTCCGAACTTGAGAGTCCCGGTCAATCATCATGCTGGCAGCGGGATCGAGGATGAAGGGAGTCCCGGTGAGAGAGAACAAAGATGGCAACTTGTGAAAAAGGAGACGGCCGATGCCTGACAAAGAAATTCCGTACATTCAACGGGCTAAAACAAGGCTGTGTAATGGCCCCCTGCCTTTTCAACATTTACACCGCAGACCTAGATAGCGATTTACGCTCCATTCAGGGAGATGCACCAAAATTGGGCAATTTACCCATAATGAGTCTACAATACGCAGACGACATTGTGTTACTGTCGCAAACTCCTCTTGGCCCACAACGCATGATGTCTAAGCTTGCGTCGTACCTTTCGAATCTACAATTGACAATAAATCTTAAAAAAACTAATGTCTTATGTTTCTCTGGCACTCGCAAGAAAAAAAATTGTCTGGAAGATAAATTCCGCCGCACTAACACAGGTAGACCAATACAAATACTTGGGCATCTCATTGGACTATCAACTAAAGTACAAACAGCACTTGGAACAGGGGAAATCAAAAGCTAAACAACTTCAATTTTCTTTCAAAACAGTCCAAAAACACCTAGCGGAAATTCTACTGCCCACCTATTAAAGATCGTAGCTGCCAAATTCCTGCCATCGCTCACATACGGCTCTGAGATGATGGCAAGGCCCAGATGATGACAAGGGTGGTACCGGACGATAACTGATGGGTACTTCCATAACTTGGAGGTATCTTGTTATGCTTGAATCACATTTTGATGTACAGATGATATTTAGTTTTGAGTTGCTTGTCAGACTCTGTTCAACGGATAGGGCTTTCAGACACACAGTTACTCTTAGTTTTTGTAATCTTAAGAGCAGAACACACCAAACTGGCTGAACGGGTGAAACAAAATGAGGCATCACTGGCAGACCTGGAGCCAGTGCAGCAGTCCTCAACTACCCAGATGGGAGATATCTCCCGCCGAGTTTATCTGTTGGAAAAGAGAGCTGAAGATGCTGAAGGACGTAACAGTAGAAATAATGTTAGAGTTCTAGGCCTGCCGGTGGGAGTGGAAGGCACCAACATGATCGCATATCTGGAAAACTGGTTCCATGTTGTGGTGGCACCAGAGGGACTGTCTAAGTTTTATACCTTGTATAGAGCCCGGCGGGTTCCCGCCCGGCACCTGGAAGACCTCCACGCCCTCTGGTGGCTCAACTTCTCCATTTTAAGGACAGAGACTGCTATTGCAAAAACGACATGCAGCTGGACTCTTCTCAGTAGATAACAACAAAGTGTTGTTGTTTCCTGATTACACCTTGGAGGTCCAGCAGTGTCGCACCTCTTTCCTAGTGGTCAAACAGGCCCTACGAGATAAATGGATTCAATAGTCCTTGATGTTCCCGGCCTACCTCCAGATTGCATTCGATGGACGGACACACTTCTGTGAAGATGCTAAGGAGGTGTGGGACTGGATTAAAACGTACAAAAGTGGTCACAAACTGACACCGCAAAAAGACTGATGGAAGCAATCCCGATGTAATCCTTCATGAAAGCCTAGTTCCTCACAGATGGAGCAGTATGGGGCCAATGCACCAAAGGCGGTGTCGGAGATGCTGCAGGGCCACGGGACACCATCCATTGAAGAAAACAGATCAGAAAAGGGCTCTGGTAGCTCAGCCTCGAAAACATCCCACAATGGCAGTGTTAAGTTACCGCATATCACCCTGGGCACTGCGGATGAAATTGCTTGATTGCTTCTCTGTTCGTTTTCGCTCTACCTCACTCTCCGTTTTACCTTCTTCCTGCTGAACCTTCTTTTTTTTTTTTTTTATTTGTAAAACCTTTATTGATACACAAAGCAGTTACAGTCATGGGCAGCAAAGCAATAAAAGCCATAAATATGCAATAGTCCGCTTCCCAAATGCCCCAGTGCAATACAGGATAACGTCCATACCGTATAAGTACCAGGAATAAAGAGGGTTCTTTTTTAAATGAAGAAGAAAATAAACAGGATCAGACATCGTACAATCAAATAATATCATAACAGGGGTTTCCAGCAATCAGGATCTTCGCACTCAGGACTAATGTAGGCAAGGCGGCAACACTAGCGCATCTTAAACAGGATAAGCAAAAAACAGTGCAATTCACATGCCAATGCAGTACATGCCCGCTGCAACTTAAAGCTTTTGAGAAAAGCATCCACCCCCGGAATTCGAACCATAAAAACGTACGGTGAGTAACCTACAGCTCGGTACTGAAGAAGGAAAGGGTAAGAAAGAAGAATAAAGGGAAAGCCAAGAGATACAAGCGATAAAAAGAGGCCCTAGAAACAGAAAATGACAAAGAAAAACAGTGAACCCCCCCCCAAACCCCCCACCCTGCACCCCTGCTTACGGCTACGGCCTCCCCCACAGCAGCGTGCCTGTCGCCCATTATATGGAACCCGAAATTTAGAAGAAAGCGGAAGAGAGCTATCGCTCAACTAAGTTAAAGGAAATACTAAAGGAAGGAAAAAAGAAAGAGAAGGAGAACGGAGGAGGAGACCAGAGCAGACCCCCAGCACACACTCACTTTCACCTCCCCCACCACAGGAAACACCCACTCCATATTGAACCCGAATGCAATACAATAAACATATGTAGAGTGGGTACAATCTTAACCAGCTCGTCGTTAGCGACACCATGACATAGGTAGAGAGTCCCGCGTTAGCCCCATACTGCAAGTAACACTACGATACTCAACCCAGGCCCTCCCGGTCCAAAGTACGATTGCAGCCCAGACCCTCTGGTACAGTTGTAGTCGAGTCAAGGTACCGGACTGGGAAGAGGCTATCATCCTGCGGCACGGCAATACACAGTGAGGTCGCTCGAGGGACGCGGTCATCCACGCGTCTAAGGGCCATCAGGGAGAGCAAGTGGTTGTGCTCGCTTGTCAGCATCAGTCCCAAACAAAGTAAAAAGGACATGTCGTGACGCCACCATTGCCCGCCATTATTGAGGAGTCGATCATTGGAACATGGTAACGCTCCCAGAAGAAAGCCCCCCATCAGAAGATCTTCCGCCTTCGCTGTGGTCGATGAACTGCACACAGCATTACTGTCTCCCTTCCGAACGTGGGCATACAAGTTGCAACCATCCTCACGTCCCGCAGCATCTAGTGATCCGTCAATCGGGCCAAGAGCCGCACCACCTGAACGACCCTTCCGCACAACAGCATCCAGGGCGCTCCCCACGGTCTGCATCTGGTGTTGCAAAGCGAAATGCAAGTCTGTTATGGCCGCCATGACATCCCCCAGCCGCACCTCCATTGTCTCGCCCCCAACAGTGGCAGTCACAGCATCCAGCGAAGCTCCGTCACACCAGGCCGACCCACGCCTGGCGTCTGATCGCATCATTTTCGTGGCCCCCGCAGAACAATACAGGATATATCTCAGTCCCGTCGGGCGCAATTGCGTGCAAGGCGCTCCAGCACGGAGCGCGCCCCACGAGGTGAAAAGTGTCCCGAGGTCACTCATAGGAAAAGCAGGCAAATGATCTCAGTAGGGGTCTTTGTAGACACTCATCTCCATAGGGGTCGTTACGGTTTGCACAGGGCACACAGGCACAGAGTCACCAGCCGGGGGGGGGGGTTGTTATTTCACGACCGCAGAGAGGCAGCAGATCAACCATCACCATTGCTGTGGCATCGTGAGAGAGTCGCCATCAAAAATCGAGCAAATCCGAGTCTCCATCTCCCCAGACCGGCACTTCCGCCGCACTACTTGCCGTTGTTGTTGCGTTCAGGGCCGGGCGCTTCAGCACTCCATTCCCCGGCTTCAGGCAGGGGCGGGCCGCAAACATCGAGACGACATAACTCCGGCTGGGAAGCCGTCAGAGCACCCGGGCGCACAAGGATATGCGCCGCTTCATCTCGGCCGTGCGGGAGCATAGTAAGGGCGCTGGTTAGGAAGCTGGTTATGGTGGGGGGGGACAGCGGCCGACGGAGCCGAGAGTCCGAGCGGCCATCTTGGTCTGCGACCTGGCTCCTCCCCCTGAACCTTCTTCTTTGACTCTCCTGTCTTGTCATGTTGGTTTTCTTGCTGTTGTGATGACTGGGTGGTCGTGGGGGGCTTTGGGATACTAATGTGCGCCTACAGGTGAGGGAAACTGCATTACTCCAGGTGGCCGCACTGAGTTTATTCATGATTGCATTTCAACGCAGTGTTGACCTGCAGCCGTGCCCCCTTGTTTCTCTGTGACCACTAGAGGACATTGTGCATATAGAATAGTTTGGATGGGGACTAGTGTTTTAGTTCCTTTTCTGGATAGGGGGAGTTGAGGGTTTCAGTATAATAGAGGATTTTTCATTGGGTACCGGCGTGTTTACCTTAGATGAATTGGCAGGGAATTATGTATGATCATAATATGGGATTTCTATCTGATTTAAAGTGTATCTCATGGAATGTGCACAGTATGCATACAATAGTATGACGTCACAAAATCCATGCCTACTTACTGAGCTGAGGGGTACAAGTCACTTTACTCCAGGAGACAAACATTACATGACAGGAAGAGCTGGCCCTACAATGCAGGTGGCGGGGTCAATTCTTTTACACTAAGTACTCGGTTTTTGCATGGGGAGTTCTGATATGGGTCCAGGTGGGGGTTCTTCTCCAGTGTACACAGCAATTTACAGACCCAGAAGGATTGTATGTTGTGGTTGCTGGGAGATTAAATGGCAGGGAAATAGTACTTGGTAATGTCTATGCACCCAATACAGAACAAAAGTATAAAAAGAGGGAGGCCCCTTACTCATCTGATACGGGACAAGGGGAATTCGAAATCAAGAAATAAAAAAGTCCCAATTAGTCACGGACCATAGACTATCAGAGACCTATAGGTATAGTTACAGGTACACAACTGTATATTCAGGAAACTCAATTTAAACTAGTCATTATATCCATACATTCAAGCATTATTGTATATTTAGAAAACAGAATTTTCATAAGGCACCATCAACAAGACTGTCACAAGTTATTGCAAAAGAATTTCATACATATTTATTTAGTACAGTATTTTCAATAGACATTTTATGTGTAAACAATATAAAATCACAAAAAACATTTAAAACCAGTATCACAGTACTGTAGAATAAGCTAAAAAAAAGCAGTATGTCGACGCAGCATTTCGTTTTTTTCGAAGTTAAAAACACCTTCTCCAGGACAGTTTCTTTAATTTAGCAACAAAAATGGGAACCTGTTGATTCTACGTTGTAAATATGTTCCACCAACTTTGGTACCAAGTTGTACAATATTGGTCCTGTTCGGCACTCTCTATATTTGAGTTACCTTTATTTTCGGTAAAAAAAATGCACGAAACATACAGCGGAGCCATCGGATATTCAGCCTTGATGCTAAATTGTGCATAGGGCAGTTGATATCTAGACAGTCCTCTGTCACAGTCCTGCTTCTACAGAAGACAACCCTCGAGGGAATAACCTCCTAGATCTGTCTCTTTTCAATTAAGACCAATCCGGGTATGATAATTCGGCCTCCCTGCTCTGTCTGTCTTTGAGATGGGGTCTGACGTTACACCTTAGCGTATTCAAAACCGCTAAGGTGTGATGTCAGACGCCATCTCCGTCTTTCTTGTTTCGGTGAGGATCCACCCGTAGATCTTGCGGAGCATGCGGAGGGTGTTAAAGCAGGAGGAATAGACAGCGTTGACCTGATTTGTCATGGAGAGAGGTTGCGTGCATGGTTGGTGGGTTTTGGAGCTGTTCCCAAGGCAGTCGGCCACAAGGAGTCGACTCAGGCCGAGGGGGTGGAGCCGAGGATGAGGGCTTCCTTCTTGTCCGAGTTTAGCTTCAGTCGTCTGTTCTTCATCCACTCGGTGATGTCTTTCATTCCTTCGTGGAGGTTGGTTTTGGCGGTTAGGGGGTCCTTGGTGAGGGAGAGAATCAGCTTTGTGTCATTGGCATAGCAGATGAT
Source organism: Lissotriton helveticus (assembly GCF_964261635.1). Taxonomy (NCBI): domain Eukaryota; kingdom Metazoa; phylum Chordata; class Amphibia; order Caudata; family Salamandridae; genus Lissotriton; species Lissotriton helveticus. Next base: position 1,752,065,589 of record NC_136068.1, on the reverse strand, counting down.
GTTGAGGTCATGCATTTGGGCAACATGGGCGAGCAGTGCCATGTAGATATTGAACAACGTCAGGCTGAGGGATGAGCCCTGGGGTATGCTGCAGATGATCTCTGTGGCTTCAGAGCAGAAAGGGGGAGGCGGACGCTCTGGGTTCTGCCAGAGAGGAATGAGGCAGTCCAGTCCAGAGTCTTGTCTCATTTCCCAGCGTCATGGAGGCGTGTGCGTAGGGGGCAGTGGCAGACAATGTCGAAGGCAGCTGACAGATCCAGGAGGCTGAGGGCTGAGGTGTCTTCATTGTCCAGCAGGGCCCTGATGTCATTGGTGGCGGCGATGAGGGCAGTTTCGGTGCTGTGGTTGCTGTAGAACCCGAACTGGGATGGCCCAGGATGCTGTTCTCCTCCAGGTAGCGGATCAGTTGCCTGTTGATGGTCTTCTTGATGAGCTTCGCCGGGAACGGGAGCAGAGAGATGGACCGGAAGTTCTTGAGGTAATTGTTAATATGTGTAAAAATGTCAAAACAAAAAAAGATCAGAAAATCGACTGAACTATGCTGCACCCTTTTTTTGCTGCATAATTTAGTCAACACTGTGTCATAATTTTGTCCTACATTTCTGCATAATTGCAGGGGTCCCAAAGAAGACAGTCCATGTTAAAAGTGCTTGTGCATGAATCAGAGAGACCATGAAGTTTTCAAACTTAATTTGGCATGCATGCAAATCCTGCATTGCCGATCCCTGATGAGTTAAAATAGTATTCCTGAAACAAGGCCAGTGAGGTACCAATATGTGAGGCCAACTGGCCTCAAGGATCCTGTGACCTCAGTGACAGAATCACTGTCATTATTGCATGTGCTGCTTGTAGGCCTGCCCGCAAGAGTGGAGGTGACTAGAGTATGGGATAGGGGTGGACAGTCCATCAAGGTTAACTCAAACCTCCTTGTACTAAGACACCAGGGCTACTAAATTCTAGTGGGGCCTTCTAAGGTCAAGTATGGAAATGTGCTCCCTCAGAGGAGTAGTCTGGTTGTGGTATTGGGTTTCAATAGACCTACATACTCTGCAAAAACTCTCGATACCTTAGAATGGAAGTTGGCACGGAAACTGGAAATGCAAATAAGACAAGTTTATTAAGACCCCATGGGGTGGTGGTACAATCATACAGCAACCTTCGGCAATGCAAGAAGTATCACCCCGAACATCGGTGCGTGGTTTCTTTTATACAGTTTAACAGGAATTCAAAAAGTAGGCGGTATACACTTTACACAATTCAGGTACATATAAGGGCATTTTTGGAACACAGCCAACTTGTGGGAGGAGTTTAGTACCACTGGTCAGTTTGGAGAACATTCCTAAGTAGTGACCAATCATTAACCTTGAAAGCTCGAATACGCATGCGCAAGCTTGACCATTACTAAAAATAGACAGTTGCTGGGCAGACTTAATGGTCATCAGGAAAGAGAAAGGACAAAAGGGCATGCTGACCACGAGGCAGCGCATTCACTCAAAATGGAAGTCAGGAATACAAAATGGCCTCCGCCACATAGTCAAGCTAACAAAAGGAAAGTTTGTGTAGCTGAAGCAAATGCTAACCCGATCACTGGCAAAATACGACAGACGGCCCTTTTAGCATTTAGCTGAAGCTACCTCATATCTGAAGTAATCAGGATACTCATTATCTGTATTAATCAACATTATGTTCATTATTTCTTTGTTAATCATTTGTTCATTTTTGGCAATAGCTCGTTTAGACGGAATGCAAGCAGTAATACATACAGAGCATAGTGTAGGGCCACATTGAATACATAAGAAAAGGAAGAAGAGTATTCCAATGATAACACAAAGAATAGTCAATAGTTTCCAACCCCAGGTATTAAGCAAAGTCCAGAACCAATTTGAGAATGTCCATGTACCATTTCAGGATGGATTTCAGCAGCAATTTTGTGTAATTTAGAAATAGCATCATATACAGAAGGCGAATTATCTGGGATGTATACACAGCAACTACTACCGATAATGCGATATGCACCCCCACGATCAGCTAACACTACGTCCAGAACCATCCTGTTCTGGAGCGTTACAATTCTAGTAATCTGGAGCTCTTCAGTTAAGTTCCCTAAAGCAGAGGCAGTTTCATTCTCAACAGCTTCCACAACACGTGTTAGCCGTCTTATCTTTCTACTATTTAGGGCAGCACCTACAAATGAAAACAGGCCTAAATTGAAGTCTACATATTGCTGCAAAGAGGTGTCGGTTTGATCAATGTCATCAATATCTAATGTCCTTTTTACTATATTCAATATAAAATCATGATATAGCACAAAATCGTTATGGTACATGGGCCGGGCAATAAATACAGGGGTAATACAAAAGATATATAGCACGTTCCTAGCCACCCGATGGGAAGACGATGGTAGCCCTTATTTCCACAAATAAAGTAAGTATTTCGTGAGGCTACAAAGGCGATACCATTTGGTGTGTCAAATGTTAGAGTAGTAGTACACTCACTTTTCCCTACCGGAATAGTACCTTTATTTCTTACACATAGGTCAGCCTTGGTATCAATAACCGTAATCACATATAAACTAGACATATTTGCAGTTCTTTCATTAGTAAAAATACGAGGTGAAGATACATTGTCCGGTCGATATTCTGCCCACTCAAATTTAGTTCCTTCTGCTTATGGGTAACCATCTCCATCCTTGTAACAAATTTTATTAAGTCGGAAAAGTAGTCCACATTTTGTTGGCCATCTCAAGGTAAAAAGAAGAGTGTACCAAGCATTACAAGAACCATTATGAGAGAACGGAAGAGGAATAAGTGGGGTTCCTCCTTTATTTGGATGCCCAGGCAACATTCCACATACCCAACAGTTTGTGGTGTTCGTCATATTATGGGTATGATGTAGAATTTGAATGAAGCTGTTATTCAAATAAGTCTGTCTATGTCTCTCTTCATGATAAGGCAGAGTAAAATGAAAATGCTCAGATGGGATTGGAGTGGTAGGCAGTAAATATTCTCTCACCGGGATCAATTGCTCTACTATCCAGGCTATTACTGCTATTACCACTATGGTAGAAACAAAAATCACAGCACCAAGAATTTTCTTATTTCTCATTGTACCAGGTGCCATAGTCTCAAGACAAAATAATCAAAAGAAAGCTAAATAAAAAAAAAATGAGTGCTGAGCTCCGAGGTAGCCGCTGGTTTCTTCTCCGAGATTCAAGACAGGTGTCGCTACACTGAACAGAACTGATCCCCCCCTTGATATTCTCGGCTTCCGTTTTCGCAAACCTCAGAACGGTAACTCAACCAGTCTCGCACAAATCAACTGCTTTTCTCGATCGTAGATTATACTTCGCTGCACCAGAAACAGTGTGGTCCGGGATGGCTCCCTCTGATTCGCTGGGCGTAGTGGCTGGGCTCTTCTCTGTATCCAAGATATCTCGATAATCAGACAGCACCGCAGGATTCACCAGATCCAGAGAGACACGGCGACAATAAGTGGAATGCACCCACCACTTCTTGTTCGTGACTCACACAGCAGTCCGAGTCGCCAGCAACACTTGTTCAGGGCCACGCCACCTCGGATCTAACCTGCTGGACCTCTCGAACGATCGGATCATCACGTGGTCCCCAGGACGGAGATCATGAGCCTCTCCAATAGAGTTATCTGGGAGCGCTTCTCAAACCTGCTGATGAATTTTTATTTTTTTTATTTTGCAGAGTTTTATATAGCGCGAACTAGAACCGAACTGAATCAGTTATCAGAGCGCTTTACATAGCACCAGTTACGTTACATGAGGACACACTTTCTTTATTTTCTTCTTTTTTTTTTTTTGGCACGGGGAGATTAAGTGATTTGCCCAGAATCACAAGGGGTTTTTGGCGTCGTTACTGAGACTCGAACCCAGATCCCCAGGTCCGAGGTCGAGCGCCTTAGCCATTAGGCCAACCCCTCTCCCCTATGAATAGAAAGTAAATCATTTGTTAATCGTGCCAAATAATCATTCGTCATTATACAAGGCACATCATGTATTAAGCAAGGCTTAGGAACTCCCCAAATATTCATTGGCCTTCCAAACACCACTTCATAAGGTGTGAGGCCAGATCGGGAGTGTGGTACTGATCTAATAGATAGTAATGCTAAGGGCAAGGCATCCGGCCATTTCAAAGACGTGGATGCCACGATCTTTGCTAGCTTTCAATTTCAGAGTAGCGTTATATCTATCCACCAAACCTGCTGACTGCGGGTGAAATACAGCATGGAATTTTTGCTTTATCCCCAATCCTTTCAGGATGTACTCCACTATTTTCCCAACAAAGTGGGGACCATTGTCATTCCATAAAAACTTTACAAACACCGAATCGGGGGAAATACTCCTTGAGTAACACCTTAGCTGTTGTCAACGCTGTAATGTCCTTCGTGGGATAGGCCTCTATCCATTTGCTGAAGGCGCACACCACCACTAAGACATACCTGAGATTGTTACAGCGCTAAAGCTGGATGTAATCCATCTGTAGTACTTAGAATGGTGCAGTAGGTGGAACAAACCCTCCTTTAGGAGTATAAGTCTCTTTGGCAGGATTGTACTGTAAGCATATCAGACAGGTCTGCACTACTTTCTTAGCCATGCTGGCAATCTCAAGATGCTCCCAAACTCGTGTAAGCAATTTAGTAATTGCAAGAGCTCCACCATGTGCCAGCCCATGTGTCATTTGAACCATTGCTTGCAAATAAGCGGCAGGCAATTTCCATCTCTCCATATCTTTACTGCGCCAACAGCCCTCATCATCCAACACTCCCTCTGTTGCCCAGGTTGCAAGTTCTGCTTCAGAATCTGATTTCTGTATGTCTAATACTTCCTCTCTAGCATCATGCCATCGCTCAGCCTTTGATTTCACCACATACATAGAAGAGACATTCTTTAACATTGCGGTATCTCTCGCTATGCGATCGGCAAAAGCATTTCCTTGTCCTATTTTGTCTGTCACCTTCTTATGTGCACTACATTTGACTATCGTTACTTTCTTTGGACTTAATAGTGCATTCAGGAGATCACGTACCAACTCTCTATGCATGATTTGCACTCCATGGGAAGTCAGAAACCCTCCTTCCTTCCAGAGTAGGCCAAAATCGTGCACTACTCCAAAAGCGTAACGACTATCAGTGTAAATATTCACACATAATCCGGCACTTAGCTCACACGCTTTCATTAGAGCTATCAATTCAGCTGCTTGGGCCGATTTCTGTGGTATTCGTGCTGTTTCTACCACTGTCTTGAGTGTCGTAATTGCATAGGCTGCGGAAGTCGTACCATCTGGCAACTTTAAACATGATCCATCAACCCACAGTTCCCCATCTACATCTGGAAGTGGCGTATCCTGCAAGTCGATACGACCCTTTGTTTGTTCTTCAGTCAGAAAAACACAATCATGTTCTTCTTCCTTTTGGGGCTCAGAAACAGGATATGGCAATAAAGTAGCAGGGTTCAAAGTGGCACACCTCTTCAGTGTAATATGTGGCGCCAACAGCGTTAACTCGTATCCTGTTAAACGAGCGCTAGTTAAATGCTATGTTTTCGTTTGGTTCAATAAAGCGTCTACCACATGGGGCACTAACACCAACAATTTATGAGACAAAACTATTCCCTCACTCTGTCGTATAGACATTGCTGTTGCTGCAACTGCTCGAAAACACCTAGGTAATCCTTGTGCTACAGGATCAAGTACATTTGCGCTATATATATTCCTGTACATTTACATTTACAAGTACTGCTGAAAAGTACGCACAAGGTCGCTGTTTATCTCCGTGTGTCTGCACTAACAACTGACAATGCACACCCATCCTTCTCATGTACATATAATGTAATGGTCTTTGTATAATCTGGTGTACCTAACACTGGTGCCGAACAAAGGGCATGTCTCAATTGTTCAAAAGCATTCTGACATTCATCTGTCCATTCAAGAGGAGTCGGTGTAGTTTTGGACAACAATGCTAACAAAGGTTTTATAATGTGTGAAAATCCTAATATCCACTGCCTACAAAAGGACGTCAGACCTATGAAAGCACCAACATCTTTCTGAGTGCAAGGGACTGGCGTATCTAAAATTGCTTGTATTCGATCTGATGTCAATGCACGTCCCTCCTTAGACAAAAGATGACCGAGGTAGGTCACCTTTGGTCTACAATATTGCAACTTCTTCCTCGAAACCTTGTGATTATTCTTGGCAAGGAAAGAAAGCAGGAAAGTGTACTCTCCTCACATTGTTCCTGCGTGTCTGCTGCTAACAAAATATCATCAACATATTGAATAAGAGCCACTCCAGACTGTAGCTCAAAAGAATCAAGCTGTCTTTTCAAAGCCTGACTATAAATGCTAGGGCTTTCTGTGTAGCCTTGAGGAACTCGACAAAATCTATATGATTTGTTATTTAATGTAAAGCCAAAGAGATGCCGGCTATCGGGATGAATGGGAATCGAGAAGAAAGCGTTTTTCAAGTCAATAACAGAGAAGGTGGTGGCTGTGGGTGGAACCAAAGTAAGTATTGTAGTAATATCAGACACCACGGGATATTGGGGCACCACTATCTTATTGATTTCCCTCAAATCAATAATGAAATGATAAATCTTAGTGTCTGTGTTTTTCTTTAGAATCGGAAGAATAGGGCTGTTACAAACATTATAGGGGACTTCCTCCACCACTCCTGCAATAATCAAGTCATTTATGATATGTGTCAAGGCAACTTCACCTTCTCTAGAGATTTTGTACTGTGGTACGCGAGACAAAGACACTCCCTCCTTTACAGTAATATGTACGGGAGGGATAACCATCTGTCCTACATCAGTATCAGAAGTGGCCCACAAAGTACTTGGAAGGGAGGCTAACATGTCGGTGTCCTGAAGGAGGCACGATCTTTCAATTACTGGGTAATTCTCATTCAAAATAACCTGCACCCCTTCAGGGGCACAGCGTATAGTTGCTCGAAAATGTTTAAGTATATCAAGTCCCACAATATTATCTGGTGTATTTGGAGACAACAAAAACGGACATGGGGCAGTAAACTTATCAATGTGAAATGGAAGGGGCTGAGACAATGGGCTAAGGGAAGGTGTTCCACTGAACCCTATTGATGTAATCGTTTCGCCAGACAGGGGAGCCCTTGGAACCAAGTGTTTGGACAGAGCGCTATGAGTAGCTCCCGTATCAACCAGAAACTGATCAGTAGACCCCAAAACATGCGCTGAAATATATGGACCCCTTTGATCTTCTGGTACTTCAACAGATTCCACACCCCATCCTACGCAATCCTATGCATACGTATTATCCTGAGACTCAGAAGACTCACCCTCAGCTATCTGATACTGATTTCGTCGATCAAAAGTATTATGATCAGCCTGACCACGACCCCTAGCTTCAAACCTACCACGATCATTCGCTCCACCCCTCGAACCTGAATAACTATTCCGAGACCTTCCATTTCCTCGACCACGCTGATTACGCTGTTCTCGAAGCACCGGACAATCTGAAGCCCAATGTCCAAACTGTTTACAGTATGCACACTGATCTTCAGAAATATCAGAACGAGCAGAAGACATGCCATATGACCTACGTCTACCCCTATCATTTCCTCTCGACTGCGTAGCGTATACCTGAGCCAACATCACCTTCATCTTCAACTCCTTCGCTTTCTTATCACTATCTTCCTTAGCCTCCAATTCCTGTCGCTCATAATACTGAGCCATAGTCAATAAAGAAGCAGGAGTTGTTGTGGTCCATGATCTTTCACTAGTCTTTAAACGCTTTGCAATCTCCGGTAGGAGATTAGCCACATACTTATCAACAAACAAATGCCTGCCCGTGTCCTCGGTTAATAATTGACCACTGTAATCATGAAACGCTGCCTCGAAACGCGAAAAGAAATCAGAGACCGATTCATCTGGCTTCTGTTTGTAAGAAGCCAACATCGTCCAATCAATCTTTTTAGGAGGGACAAGCGTTTTTAATTTATTCAAAATAGCCACCGGGAGATCTAAAATTAGTTGACATGGCTTACATGCGGGTTCTCTATCCAAGTCAGCTTGTGCTAATTCCTTCCAATCTGCACCTAAAAGTGGTCGATCATCAAACTTACGAATCGCCCTCCACATATCAGGAGGCAATATTAACCCAAAGAAAAGATCAATATCAACTAATGTCATAACACACGAAGAAATAGCTCCTTCTTCTCCCTCATAGAAAGCTGCCGGATTTTTGCGCGGATCAGGCAAAGCATTTTTAAGTGCCATAACATCCGCTCTATTCCAAGGAGTATAAACCCAATTATATATGAAATAACCCTTAGCATTCACAGACGACTTATCATCATCTGTACCTTGCCCTTTAGGAGGGACATACAAAGGCGCAGCTTCTAGCATGGGCATAACATGAACTGTATCACTCTTATCTGCTCCAAAGATAGTACACTCTTTGGACTCGGCCGTTGATCCAGACGTAGTCGACCCCAATACCTTTTTTGCCGCCCGTAGTCGTAACGTCTCTTCCCGTAGCTGAACCAAACGCTGGAAGAAACTATCTGCATCTGTAAGAACAAAAACACCTTTACGTAAATTATCACGACCAACTGATATAGCCTTAGGTTCCAACTCAGATGAATACTTTCTAAACCGTTTAACAACTTCGTCTCCAAAATGTTCCAGAAAATACAATTGTTCTTTTCAGACCATTTACACATAAGTTCATCAATCTCTGAAATAGCAATAACATGAACATTAAGTTTACGAGCCAACCCGCGCAATTCCGCGGATCGAACAACGCTAATCTTAGAACGAGTATCCCTCTGATTATCCTCATCGGAGTCCTCATCCGGGGCCGTAGGCGGAACATACGGAGGCGGGCAACGATCTAGCAATGAAAAATCATCAGATTCATTAGTAAGGACAGGATAAAGAGGGCGCCGAATAGGAAACTGACCATTAATTTGCAAATTAGGTTCTCGTATCTCCCTCTCTTTCTGTTACTGCAATTACTTTTCCTGCAGCTGTAAAGCTTTAACCTGAGCAGCCTTTCGCTGTTCCTTGTCCGTCAAGGCTTGTTCATGCTTCATTCGGTCATGCACCGCTTTCTCCCACATACGCACACAATCAAACATATCCTGTCTAGACCTACGCTGAAACAAACACTGCTCCACATACTGAACCTTTCGTAAATCAAACGACCCATGTAGTGGCCATTGCAATTCATGATCAGTTTTTGTGTATTTGTGCCATAATGTACTATACATAATAGGGGGAAGGCCAAATTTAATGTACATTTCACGATTAGGTGTCCCCTTTGGAGGAGCCGGCTGAGATTCATTTAATCGATAACTGGTACCCTTTCCAAAACAGCACATTCCTCAGAGTGTGCTGAAAACAGGCATGTCAAATATATCACGAAAACGTGATATTACATAAAATGGCACTTAATATGTTTTACACATGGTGTGCCGTTCAAACAAATACAAAGTCAGAGAAATATCTCCACACTACCTGCCTATGTGAGGTGCACTCCACATATAGTCCAAATCATAGATCCAAATGTTAGCTAACCCAAACAAATCCAAAAAGCCACAGTAAGTGTCAGTAGACTACCTTACCAATCAAAAGCTTACCAAGTATTCTCAAATATCCAGGTTCCAACTGCCAAGTTCTCAAATCGAATCGGCCAAACGGTCACTGCACGACAATCCAATCGATCAGGATCTCAGTCGAGGACCGGCACCACCTGGAAGGTCAGGTCGGAAGGAAAGGAAAGGAAAAACACCGTGGGTGCCAAGACTCGGGTCACTCAGTGGCATGGTACGCGTCCCTGGCGAGTTTCCAATCCTTCATCGCGACCACTCCTTCGGGCATCCGAGTCGCCGATGAGGCCCTATTCGGGCGACAATTTGTGGTATTGGGTTTCAACAGTCCTACATAATCTGCAAAAACTCTCGATACCTTAGAATGGAAATTAGCACGGAAACTGGAAATGCATATAAGACAAGTTTATTAAGACCCCATGGGGTGGCGGTACAATCCTACAGCACCCTTCGGCAATGCAAGAAGTATCACCCCGAACATCGGTGCGTGGTTTCTTTTATACAGTTTAACAGGAATTCAAAAAGTAGGCGGTATACACTTTACACAATTCAGGTACATATAAGGGCATTTTTGGAACACAGCCAACTTGTGGGAGGATTTTAGTACCACTGGTCAGTTTGGAGAACATTCCTAAGCAGTGACCAATCATTAACCTTGAAAGCTCGAATACGCATGCGCAAGTTTGACCATTACTAAAAATAGCCAGTTGCTGGGCAGACTAAATGGTCATCGGGAAAGAGAAAGGACAAAAGGGCATGCTGACCACGAGGCAGCGCATTCACTCAAAATGGAAGTCAGGAATACAAAATGGCCTCCGCAACATAGTCAAGCTAACAAAATAAAAGTTTGTGTAGCTGAAGCAAATGCTAACCCTATCACTGCCAAAATACGACATGGTGGGCTGATCATGAAGGCTGAACATGGTTTCCCAGTTCCAAATTCAGCAGCTCTGTTCATAGTGCCACATCCTCTCCCACTGAACTCCAAACTGCCCCACTGAAAGAAACTTGCACTGCCTTCAGCTGCAACCCAATTGTGCCCGCTATACACACCTGGATGCAACTCAATTCAAATGATGCACTAGACAAGAGAAACATGCTGCCTGAAAAAATAAATAACATCCTGGAAAAAGCAAACATCCACAGGGAATTCAAGATTAAGTAAAGTTTGTGAAATGTAAGCAGAACAACATGGTTACCTTAACGCGTTTACACTCTTTTTTTTTTTTATTTCCGAAATTCTTTATTGTATATAAAAAAATATAAATTTACATACATGGACGAGGCTTATACATGAGTGGAAGAAGAAAGAAGAAAATAGGCTAAAGAGGAGAAAGGAGGAAAGAAGGAAGAGGGGGGGGGCGGGGGGGGGAGCGGTAGTCCGTACTCTTGAGATTGTTCGCCAGTCCGTTATCTCATAGTTCGTCTTCCGTCGTTTTTGATGTTCCATGACATTTGTACGTTTCTGTGATCGCTCATCTTGTGCCCCGCGCCCCGGGGGAACAGTAGAGAGAGATATAGATATAGTAGGAGATGTGCACGGTGTACCATTATCACAAAGGTTTCAGCATGCGCCCTCAGATGTATCTTGTTCACGCCTATGGTGGCTTGTGTGATGAAAGGTAGTGGTCTAAGGACCCCCACATGGTCGACTGCTTGTGCGTTTTCGGTGAGTGTTTTGCTGTGATGTTGTCCGCCCCCCTGAGGAACGTGACTCAGTTGAGCCACGCCTGTGGAGCCGCCTTTGATGTGTCCTTCCAGTTAGTTAGGACTATTTTGACTGCGGCTGTTAGCAGAAGATCAATGAGGTCACGATCCTCTGCATTTGTGATTGCCTGGGATGTGAAACCTAGGGCCAGGCTTGTGAGGTCTATTTGTATGTCTATGCCTGTGATCTCGTGGATAAGTATTCTGATCTTCCCCCAGAAGTCCTGTATTTTTGGGCATTTTAGTAGGAGGTGTTCTAAGTCTCCCCTTTCATTATCGCAGTTCCAGCATATGTCGCTGTCTCTAATGCCTACGGTGGCTAATCGGGCTGGTGTCCAGTATGCCTTGTGTATCAGCCAGAATTTCGTCTGGTTCAGTGTGGCCGTCACCTTTTTCCGACTCGTGGACCTCCATAGCTCGGCTTTGATGTCCTCACTTAGTGCTTGCCCTGCTGCCTCCCCCCAGAAGTTTATGACCTTGTCATTAAGTTTGGTGTTTTTTGGGCATAGGATCTTATATAGGTGTGCTACCTGGTGTCCTAGTGTGTTCAGGCTATTAGCGAGCTGTACTATCGATGGTGTCTGGGTGTTGAGGGTTGCCTTCCTTATTGCGACTTTTATCTTCAGGAAGTTGTATAGTTCTACGCTGTTTAGGCTGTATTCTCCCTTTAGGGTGTCGAATGTTACGTCAGCGCCCTTGTTCTTAAAGTCCTTGGCTATGGATATCCCCTGGCTATACCAGTCGTGCATGTCTAGGACCTTACCCCTGTATTTTAGGGTGGGGTTGTGCCAGATGGATTCAAAGGGCCCCCCTCTGATGCTCGTGTTTAGAAGTTTGTCAACTTTCAGCAGAGCTCGTTTTGTGTTTCTGAGGACCGGGTCGTCTTTGATCGCTGGGTGTTTGGTGGCCGTGAGGAGGGTGATGGGTTTCATGCCTTTTAGCAACCCCTGTTCGAGTGTTAGCCATGCTGGTGTGTAGTCCTGTCTTGGGTCCAGCCAATGCAGTCCCTGTCTAGCTATGCACGCCTCGTGGAAGCGTTTGAAGTTTGTTATGTTTAGTCCCCCCTGTTCCTTTGGTAGTCTGAGTTTTTGCATGCCTATTCTGGCCTTCTTCCCTCTCCATAGGAAATCGTTCAGTATCTTGTCTACCTTTTTGCGGAAGTCATCTGTGTTGGTTAGGGGTAGCATGGCTAGCATATAGTTCACCATTGGTGTGAGCATCATTTTTATTGTTTCTACCCTACCCCACCATGTTGTGAACTTGGGGGACCACCCGTCTACTTTGGCCTTGATCTTCTGGATTGTAGCCTGTTCATTATGTTCTAGTGTCGTTCTCAGGTCCCTCTCAAAGAGGATGCCTAGATACTTAATAGGTTTATTTTGCCACGATAGGCCTGACGTTCCTAGTACTGCACTTGTTGTGTGGATGTTTAGAGGTTTGCACTCTGATTTGTCCTTGTTTAGTTTGTACCCTGAGACCTGGGCGTACCTCTCAATTGTGTCTGTCAGTGCCTTGATGGATCTCTCTGGATCTTTTGTCATTATTAAAACATCATCCGCATATGCTGCTAGCTTAAATTTTTCCCCTCCTATCGGCACCCCAGCTATGTCATCGTTCGTTCGTATCATTGTTAGGAGCGGTTCTATTGCCAGTAGGAAGAGGCCAGGTGAGAGTGGACAGCCTTGTCGCGTACCTCTGCCCAGGTTTAGTGTGTTTGAGGTGCCGCCGTTCACTACCACCCGCGCCTTGGGGCTGTTGTATAGCGCCATCACCATCCTCCTGTAGTTGGGTCCTAGCCCGAATTTCCCCAAGCATCGATCTAGAAAGGGCCATGAGACTCTGTCAAACGCTTTTTCGGCGTCTAGGGCTATCATTACGGCAGCTTTAGTGCTCTGGGCCGAGTGGTTAATTATATGGCATAGTAGTCTGGTGTTGTCATGGGACATGCGGTTTTTGAGGTATCCTACCTGGGAGTTGTGTATGAGTTTAGGTAGGTAGGCGTTAAGTCTGTTGGCCAGTATCTTCGCGTATATCTTGCAGTCTACATTTATGAGTGAGATCGGCCTGAAGTTCTTCGCCTCTGTCATGTCTTTCCCTTCCTTAGGTATGACTATTATGTTTGCCTCAGCCATTGATGGGGTCATGCGTCCTTTGTGGACGCACTCCTCAAATACCTGTTTCAATGTGGGTTGGAGTGTGGTAAGGTATTGTTTGTAGAACCCTGCTGAAAAACCGTCAGGCCCTGGTGCTTTGTTTTCTTTGAGGCTGGCCGTGGCTTTCCTTATCTCTTCCTCCGTTACTGTTAGCTCTAGGACGTCTCGTTCTCGTTCTGTTAGTGTGGGTGTGGCTATGTTGTTAAGGAGTTCCTCGCCCCCGTCCTCTTTTAGCGCGTCATCTCTTGTGTATAGACCCTCATAGAAGTCCCTGAAGACCTCCAAGATGTCCTTGTTAGCAGTCTGGGCCTTGTTGTGTTTGTCTTTGATTGCCCCTATTGTGTGCTGCTTTTGCTTCCCTTTTAGGTAGGTTGCTAGGTTTTTCCCCGCTTTGTTGGCAGTGCATAAGTTGACTGATTTGTATTTGTTGATCCAGGTCCCTGCTCTTTCGCTTAGTATTCTGTTGAGCTCGTACTTCCGTTTGGTTAGGTTTGTGAGTGTGTTGTTGTCTTCTAGTCTGGCAATGTGGCTGTCCTCTAGTGTTTTGATCTCTTTCTCTAGGTCGGCTATTCTCTTGTTCCTTGCTTTGTTCATTTTGCCCTTTATTGACATTACTGTCCCCCGTATGGTAGCTTTTAGAGCATCCCATAGTACCTCTCTGGGTGTTTCTGGTGTATCGTTGATTGTCAGGTACTCTTTAATCGCTGTATCTATCTCTGCCTTCGCTGATGTGTGTTGAAGAAGGCCGTCATCGAATCGCCACCTGCGTGTTGGCTTTTCGTTGTGTCTGCCCGATAGGGATAGGCTTATGTGTGCGTGATCTGATATTGTTCTGGGTCCGATTTCTGTGTGGTCTATGAGGTGGGTGTGTGTTTCTGACATTAGTATATAGTCTATCCGACTGTAGGAGTTGTGAGGGTTGGAGTAGAATGTATATTCTCTGGCGTCTGGGTTGCTTAGGCGCCACGGGTCCTTAATTCTCAGCTTGGAGCACAGGTTTTTAAGGATGTTGGGGCTAGTTGTTGGGTAGCGTCTGCAGGGGTGTTTGTCAATCGCTGGGTCAAGAACTTGATTCATGTCTCCGGCGACGATCAACAGGTCTCCCAGTGGTAGGGTGTGTAACTGGGCTCCTATCCCCTCCCAAAATTGTTTATCCTCACTGTTGGGGCCGTATATGTTCGCGACATGGTAGGTCTCTCCTGCTCTCTTGAGACTGGTCACTAGTGTCCTACCCTGGGTATCTGCTTGGTAGCTTGTAAGGGACAGGTTCGAGTTTTTGCTGATCAGTGTTACTACCCCATTCTTTTTGTTCTGAGCTGGAGATCCCACCACCTCCCCTATCCAGTTGGCTCTTAATCGCGGGATGTCTGCCTCTTCTAGTCTCGTCTCTTGGAGCACGTAGATGTCGCTTTTAAGTTTCCTTAGGTGCTCGAGCACCTTCCTTCTTTTCACCGGGCTATTTAGCCCCTTAACATTTAGGGAGACTATTTTGATATCTGACCCTATGCTATTCTGGCTGTTATGTGTCATTAATGCTGCTTTGTATTCGCTGTACTGGTGGACTACCATTGGGCGCTTTTGCCCTCCGCGCCATGTGCCTATTCATGTCTTCGTGCTTGCCTTTGCTCCTACTCGATGCGAGTGTGCTGAAGGAGAAGTAAAAGATGCAAAAGTTGCAGAGAAAGGAAAGATAGTCAGTAAGCCCATGCATAGAACCTCCCCCCCCCCTTTTCGCCCCCTCCCCACTCCCCCACTCTCGCCTTCCCGCCCCCCTCCCTCCCTTACTTGCTAAATGGGTGTGCGACGACAAAGTTCCTCTGCTCGCATCATCCCTGAGGTAGAGTTGGTTTCTTCTTTGGCTGTTGGTGTGTCTCTTCGCCCGGGTCTCTTTTGTGCCCTTCAGTCTCTCTCTTGCCGGGGCATTTCCTTGAGTTTGACATTGTGAGGTAGATACGCTGTTCTGTGTTTCCTTGCTGGAGCTCGACGTGTGCCTCTTACTCCGACTGTTCGCTCAGCGGCGACGCGCTCCTCTTTGCTGCTCCTGGGCTTTTGTTTTCCTCCATGTCCTCCACTGCTGGACCTTGCAGGTATCGTTTTAGAGCCTCTGGGCATTCGAAAAACATCGTCTTCCATTTGTCTGTTACCTTGAATTTTGTTGGGCTGACGAAGCTGAAAGTGGCTCCCCTTCTCCGCAAGGTGTCTCTTTGTGCCAGGAAGCCTTTCCTTAACTCCACTGTCGGCTTTGAATAGTCTTGGGTCAGTACTATCTTGTTACCGGCCCACGTCAGATTCTGATTTTTCCTGGCGAAGGCGAATATGGCTTCCGTCTGATTTAGTCTCAGTGGGTTGCAGATTATCGCTCTCGGGCCTCTGCCTGTGGTTGGTTTTCCTGCTGGTACCCTATATGCCTTTTGTACCTCGAAGCCTCTTTGGAAGGTGATGCCTGTAAGTTGTGGGATCATCTCCTCCAGCATGGCGGCACAGGAGCCTGCCTTATCCTCAGCCCCTTCCGGCACTCCTAGTATTCTTACATTGCCTCTTCTTGCCCTGTCGTCCTTCTCCGCCAGCTGTTTTTGTACAGCCTTTGTGGCTGTTCTCAGCTCTGCTATGGCCTTGGTGTGCTTGCTTGTTTCATCTTCCACCGAGCTTATTCGGCTTTCTGCGGCTTCTATTCTCGTATTTGTTTTGTGAAGATCCGCTCTTATGGCCGCCATCTCAAGCTGCATGTTCTCCAGCTTGAGTTTCGTCTCTCTCCCCACCTCATTGCCTTCGTTTACTTTCCGCAGGATGGTCTCCAGAGTGACCGGCTCGCCTCTTGCTTTGGTCAGGGACCCTTGGTTGTCAAATTTTGGTTTCTTCTGCTGATCGACTGTCAGCTTCCCATCGCTGCCTGCCATTGTTCGGATGCCCCTTCTTGACAGGATGTTGATCAGCCTCCCTCCTGCTTGCGCCACCTTTGGTGTGCTTGTTACTTTTGCAGCAGGTGGTTGGGCAGCTTGTCTGTATCTGCTCGGCTCTCTGATGTGCCTTGTTCTTGTTTTTGCCTTCGGCCCAGCCAGCGTGCAGGCTGCCTAGTTGTGGCTTGCACGGCCACTGGCTCTTTTACTGTCTCGGCTTTCGTTGAGGGGATGTCCTGTGTTGCCCGTGTGCTGTGGAGCGGAGGTATTTAGCACCCACTTTGGCTCAGCGGGGGTGTTTACCACCACTTCATGTGTGCTGTCTCTGTGTTGCTTGCAGGGCAGGTGTTTAAGGCTACTCGGGCTTTGGGTGCTTGCTCAGCCCCTTGCGACCCCGCTGCCTGTTGTCTCACAGGGGTGGCGAGTCAATCGCTGCTTCGTCCCTCTGCTAGGGGCGCTGTCCCCTCTCAGACCTGGGTGCGTTTAGCGTGAGTTTTGGGGTGTTAGAGCGCCACATATCGCGTTGTCCTCTGTTGTCCTGAGCAGTTCTCTGGTGCAGCCTCCTTTGTTTGAGTGACGGTGCCTCCCGCTTTCCGCCTTGTGCCGATTTCACCTCCCCTCTTGGCCCTGTCAGCATCCGATGTGCTCCCTTGTTGTGGGCCGGTTGTGTGCCTCACTGTTTACACTCGCTAGACTCTCGGCTCCAAAATCGCAGCACGCTTCTCCTCTCATTCAGTGACCTTGCTGCCTCGGCCCCCTGATGCGTGTGTGGCATTTAAGCATTTAAGCACCTAGCGTCCGCCACTTGCCGCTCTCTCCTCCGCTCCCCGCCTCTTTGTTAGGCTCCGCTGGTAATCGCGCTTCTTCGTCTCTTCGTCTCTCTGTCTGCTCTTCTTTTGTTGATATTGCTTCCGGCTGCCTGGCTCCTCTCCTTCCGCCTCCGGGTCACTTGGCTGCATACCTCCCTCCTTCCGCCTGAAATCGGGGAAGACTTCCGGCAATGGCGCCTTACATCCACTCACTTCCGGTTCGCCTGGTGTCGGTCCTCCGGACTTGGGATGGTTCGGCTTCTGTGAGGTTTGGGTCGCTTGCTCTCCACTCCTTTCCTTTAGCGCTGCGGTCTTCTCCCTCTTTGTTGTTGTTGTGGGCGGTCCGCTTGGGGCAATTCCGCTCTTTGACTCGCCTTCTTTTGCTGCTGATCCGTTTTGAGATCGTGCTGATCGGTCTCGAGGCGCCGCTGTCGTGCCTCAGAAGTGGAGCTCCTCCGTCTCTTATTCCGTAGCCTCCGTTGCCCTCCTCTTCTCGCCTCACACCGCCATCTTGCTTCGTGCTGTTGTTGATTACCCGGTGTGTTCAGGAGCTTATTTCTCTCTTCGTCGTTGCGCTTCCACACTTCTTGCACGTCGATCAGTTGCGCAAACCTTTCACACACCTTGTGCAGTCCTTTTGTTTTGGTTTTGTCCCGTATGGCTGGTTGTTTGCCCCTCAGGGATGCGGAGCTGCCGGACCTAGACGACCGTCTCCATTGCCGTCCAAGCCACGCCCCACCAACGCGTTTACACTCTTAATTCAGAAATCAATTGGTGTTTTTGCCTGAAAAGTTAAAGGGATGGCTACAGGGGCCAGAGGGATGCATTTAAATGTCCATTGCTTATATCCTGACAAAACGTAAACAGTGTGGTTTAAAAAAACCACATATGTGAAAAAAGTTGAAATAGACATTTTATAAACTAAAATAAGGAAAACAGGTGATAAGTATCACAGTAAGGATTTTCCACTCCTTGTATCAACCAGGTATTGTAGTACGTTCTGAAATGGTGCACTTCCCCAACCGGGAAAACCAATGCTGTTCAAAGTGTTCCGAGAAAACAAAAGTAGCTCTTCACTGGCAAACTCTATAGGTTGTGCTAATGTGTTACGACTTGAAGAAACCAATCTGGCCACTTTACGACCACTCTGTCTTGCTTTATTTAGTTATTTCTCATATTTTTAAACTTTTTTTCTGTCTATCCCATGGCTACCTTTTAGAAAAGAAAAATGACAGAAAAAGAGGACATTTCAGCAAAAGCGTTCTTGTTTTTTAATCCGTTTTACAGGCAAACGAATGAAGGAATGGAGAGGAAACATGAGAGCCGTTTCTTGCAGTCTTGGTTTTCAGGAAGTGATGATAAGCGAGACAGGGAGAAAGACAGAAAGAGAGGGAATAAGAGGAAGCGAATGAGAGGGTGAGTGGGTAGGCAGCTGCCAGCGGTGGAGCAGGAGAAGTGGACGCTGCTCTTACCTTCCCTGGGCAAGAAGGAATAGACAGAGTCCTTTTCCTTCTTTGCACTCCCCACCCATCCTCGAACGACCTAAGATCTTATCTATTGGTCATAGCTATTTCTGATGTCCTAGGGTGCATGTGTAAAATAAAGAAGTAGGGGAATGGAATTTATTAAATTAAAGAATATTAAAGCTTCAGCAGTGAAGGGGTTGTGCGAGTCAGAATTTTGATGGCCGGCTAGGGAAGTCCTGAACCGCCTATGTGAATAACTGCAGGGAGTCCAGGAGAGTTTCTGCAGTGACCCTCACAGGGAATAGGGAGGCAAGCGTAGGGAAGGGTAGAGGGAGGGGGCGGGCAGCCACCCAGATACTCAGTGGCAGAGCAGTGCTGGTGTGGAATTGTATTTTTATGCAAATAGTGGTTCTGTCGGAATTTGAACAATTTCTTTATATGGTTAATATTTTACTTAGTACTTTTTATAATGAAACATATATCATCAGTGGAATTATTTTCATATAAAAACACACACCACACGTTTGTACTATTAGCAAAGTTGTAATCATTCAGTCACTTTGCAAATCTTATTTTGAAGCATAATAAATTCGGTTGTCCACAGTAATAAAATTGAGATAACAATACAAAGTGCAGAAGTGAGTGAACGTGATCAGTGGTTTAAGAGTGACTGTTTTTGTGATACAGTGTCATGAAGATGCAAATAAAGAACATATAGGTAAAAAAATAGCTAAAATTTTCTCAAACAATATAGTTATTCATATTTTTCTTGTTTGGAATACAGTGAGGACCAATTGTGGAGGTTACGTCGACGTTTCGACCCTGCGGTCAGGTGCCTATTTATTAGCAACCGTTTCGGGTCTTCATCAGGACAAGGGTAAGGACAACCTGATTACAACTTTGCTAATAGTACAAACGTGTGGTGTGTGTTTTTATATGAAAATAATTTCACTGATGATATATGTTTCAGTATAAAAAGTACTAAGTAAAATATTAACCATATAAAGAAATTGTTCAAATTCCGACAGAACCACTATTTGCATAAAACGTATTACCCAGGTTCTGAGGGTCACTGGGTTACCCCATTAGAATTAATGGTGTGGAATTGTAAACAGTGCATTTGACATACGTCTGAGAGATGTCAGGAAAGCCTGCAGGAGCCTGGTCTGGCCTGATGGAGTCACCAATGGCAGTTTTCTCTCCACCATGGATGCGTGTTGATGGCCTTGAATCACGAGGCTGTAGCCTGGTGACAGCTGTGGGAGAGCTAATCATTTAACCTCCCTGTGCCTAAAGAAATGTATGTTTCCGTATGTAATGCAGCTGGTGCTCATGTAAAGAGCTCTGACACCTGGATGAGTTCAAGCAAACTTTACCTCGTCTAATATACGGTGTGTGGATGTTATTACAGCTGGCATAGAGGGGCCATGGAAAAGAGACTCTGCATCTGAGGCTCT
This sequence comes from Lissotriton helveticus, assembly GCF_964261635.1. Lineage (NCBI taxonomy): Eukaryota > Metazoa > Chordata > Amphibia > Caudata > Salamandridae > Lissotriton > Lissotriton helveticus. The sequence goes on along the minus strand of NC_136068.1, from coordinate 1,752,045,489 downwards.
TTAAATTTAAAGTGAAAGAGCTTCTTCTACACTTTTGTGTAATAAAGGAAACACACTTTCCATGTCCTCATAGGGAGCTCAGGGAAGCAGAAGGGAGGTAGGGGTTAGGGGGTGCATGGTGGGAGGGTGACTCAGTAAAGGAAACAGAGTAAATACACTTTAAAATAAATCACATTGTCTTGAAGCGAGGAATCTGGTAGACATCCAAATCTGCTGACTTTGGAGCTGGGGAATAGGGTTTGAGCCGGTGACGGCTCAATATTGTGTAACAAACCACTTAATCTAATGCCTGGGGTCAAGCAATTAAAAATTAAAAATAGAACACAGGGGCAGTCAGGCAGAAGGAGGAACAATGCTATATTTAAATGTAAGCAAGCTAAAGCTGAACACAGACAAACAGTAACAGAGTAGGAAACCATGAAAAACATTGTCCCCAAAGAACAGATAAAGAAGTTTTGCGTAATGAGACAGTACTAAGTCCCTGTTCTGTGGGAGGAACAGAATAGTGAAAGGAGGGACAAAGACAAAGGACTGACCTCTAGCAAGCAAGGATTTGCAAAGGACACTGACATAGACAAATAAAAAGCAATGCCAAAAAATAGTGAGGGCGTATATCCCACACACTGATTACAGCAGGTTTAGAAGAGACAGCGCTGTCTAGCTCGACCTAAAAAACAATTGTGTAGAATACTTAAACAAAAAGAAGACCCTACAAATGGAGCATAGGCAAGACACAATGAATGGGTGCATGTTCCAGGACCCAAAAATAGGTGGTGAAGCTTACACTGGCTAATGAATTTGAAGCAAGCAATTGAGAGTGGCAGTGAAAAGTGCCAGTTTTAGTGTGGTGCGACGGGTGCTGCCGCACTCTGTGCTGATATGATGGGAGGCACTGACCTCAGGGGGGTCTTTGTGTTTAGCAATATCCTACATTTTAAAAGCACCTGATGCAGACGTCCTTGTGAATTCAGCTTTCAGGCAGAAATAACTATCTCATTATAACTCTTGTGATTAATGTTCTTGCTAGAGAGATAAATCGGAGTTTTGTCTAGTAGTTGTAACTCACCATGTAGTCGCTCAGAGGGTTAGTAAGCCTGATGCGAAGAACATGTCTGTATTTTATGCGACAACCTGAGTGGATTAGTAAAGCCAGACTTTACCAGTGCTTAAACACAAATTAAATGTATTTGAGAGAGGATGTATGGAGAGATGAAGGGTACTTTTGCAAGGTGGTAATGAGGGAATCTGAGGAGGACGTCACATGTGGGGGCACCAATAAAATTGTCAAACCGGGCACCTCCAGTGCTAAAGTGGGCCCTGACAATGAAACTACCCAATTCTAATAACTGGGCAGACTTTAAACCCACTGCAAGCTAAACAAGCATTGGAAATGCAATAGGTCTCGCAGCATTAGAGTTAGTGCTTTTAGAATTGTTTATGGGTTTTTTTTGTAAATCTTTAGCATTTTTGTTTCCTGTAGCCAATGCTAAAGAATTACAAAAAAAAAAAGCATGGTGGTGAGGGTGAGGGTGAGGGTTAGGGGGTGTGAGGGTGAGAGGGTGATAGAGTGTAAGCATTGCTACCTGTCTCTTTAAGCTGGTCTGTCATTCCCTGTAGCCTGAAAGTCATATGATGCATTTGTTGTCATGACAACAAGCCCTGCTTACTTAGCTATGCCGAGTAAAATCCATCGCAAGAAGCCAGCTTGTTAAACCTCACCATAGCAAATGGAAACGTTGAAAATGCGGTTTTAAAACAAATACTTCAAAATTCCATTTGTGAGGATATACGGGCTAGGTCATAAAAAAATAAAGACGGCACCATTTTGATTGCATAAATGCAAATGTGCTGTATTGTACTACTGCAGGTACCACTGTGAGTGTCTGCTGATGTTGCAGACATCGATCAGTCTATTTTCTGATAACGTTTAGAGTACTACACAAGCACGCATCCTTAACGCACATGGACACGTTTCTAGTCCACGAGCATCCACGCGGACCCCGAGAAGCGCCACTGCGTCTGGTTAAAAGGAAAAAAACGTAAGGATGGCATCTGTCTAAAAGAACTAATGTCTACAGTTCCATAAGGCCGGCTGTTCATTGCTGAAGCGCCCGCGAGGGAGCAGGCCAGCGCCAGCCCCGGCACGCGCGCGAGGACCTGTGAGGACATGTTCGCCATTGGCTGGGCTCGCACCTGAATGCCCTGTAGTACTACCGGTGTCAATGCCGCGCGCTCCCCGAGGGAGTGTCGGAGCTCTTCATGCATGGAAGGCGGACTACTCAAGCGCACGCATTATCTAATGCAGCGCGAATTATTAAATAATGCGTAGCCTTCCTCAAGGAGGTTTGTTATTTAAATGAAGCAATATATTAATATTCACTACATCGAAAGGAATAACATAACATTCAATACTTACACAGTAGCAACCAGACAACACATGCACAAAAGATACAAACACATTTCCAAACAGAACCAAGCAGTGGGCCGGAAAGTGAAGCGAGTCAAAACGGAGGGCATTGCTGTGGGGAGGGGGGAGGAGAAATGCGACGCGACATGGCAGGCAGGGGAGGGGGCAGAGCGGGGGTGTGGGAGGAGTGCGGGAACAGACGGTGAGGGGAGGAGAGTAGGAGGAAGAGAGTAGGGGAGGCACGGCGATCTACTGGGGAGGGGGGAGGAGAAATGCGACGCGACATGGCAGGCAGGGGAGGGGGCGGAGCGGGGGTGTGGGAGGAGTGCGGGAACAGACGGTGAGGGGAGGAGAGTAGGAGGAAGAGAGTAGGGGAGGCACGGCGATCTACATGAGAACTGGTTGCAAAGTATAAGGATTTAGGATTACGAGCGTTACAAAACAGATACAACAAGGAGGAGGCAGCGAGTCAAAACGGAGGGCATTGCTGTGGGGAGGGGGGAGGAGAAATGCGACGCGACATGGCAGGCAGGGGAGGGGGCGGAGCGGGGGTGTGGGAGGAGTGCGGGAACAGACGGTGAGGGGAGGAGAGTAGGAGGAAGAGAGTAGGGGAGGCACGGCGATCTACATGAGAACTGGTTGCAAAGTATAAGGATTTAGGATTACGAGCGTTACAAAACAGATACAACAAGGAGGAGGCAGCAAGTCAAAACGGAGGGCATTGCTGTGGGGAGGGGGGAGGAGAAATGCGACGCGACATGGCAGGCAGGGGAGGGGGCGGAGCGGGGGTGTGGGAGGAGTGCGGGAACAGACGGCGAGGGGAGGAGAGTAGGAGGAGGAGAGTAGGGGAGGCACGGCCTAGCGGCCGTGCAATCAAGAAGTGAGGGGGCGGAGCAGGGGGAGGCTGTGAGAGAGAGAGTAGGCAAGGCAGGCGGCTGGGGGCATGTGCACGCGCTTTTAAGCTCAATGCGCATGCGCATTGAGCTTAAATTTCTCGTGCACTGCAAGGAATCGCCACGATTCCTTGCAAGTTGGTTAAAGAGTGGATAAGCCCCCATAGTCTCGCAAGCTCGATGCGCATGCGCATCGACAGGCGAGACCTAAAAATGTCTTAAATCAGACAGCACGTGTGCTGTTTGATGCAAGACCGAAAAAGCACATCTGGTTCCAGCCCCAACTAACTCTCATAAAATACAATAATACTCGGTTTGAACAGGAGGCTTGTAATTTGAAATATCCTCTTTCCCTAATGAAAGCTTTGTTTTCCTTCTGTAATAGAAGATAGCACCCCAGGCAGTGGCATGCATTGTATCAGAACTTCTTGAGGGAACCCTCAGGAACTTCATCAGAGGACAGGAAGAGGGCAAATAGATTTTAGACCTAAAACAACTAAACTGAATCCCATAAAGTGAGCATTGTGACTTCCAATTTAAGACACCAGGCAGAACAACACAACATTTTTAGCTTGTGCTTTGCCATGACAATGAAAATACTTTTAAGGTAGTGCTTTCTCTAAATGTCTTTTACTGTGGTCTAATGGAAATTGTTTTCTGTAAATGGCAATGTGTGACATGAACATTTATGCATATTGTTCTGTGGCATTTTGTTGTGATGTGACATACTTTTGTTTTTTATGCGTCCCTGTATTTTTGCTGCCTTATTGCAGTGTGATTTGCGCTGTGCTGTGGTTGTTGTGTTACATTCTTTTTGACTGCTTGTTGTGAGGATCTCTGGTATGTGGTAATTGTTTTCTTATTTTGCTTTATTTATACTAGTTTCTTATTTTACATGGTTTGCTTTACATAAGTCAACACATGCTACTTTATTTCCAGCTAAAGCAGCACATTCCTTGAAAGTTCATGTGACAAACAACCATTTACCAATGTCTAAGAGAGTAAAATAACAATGCTGCAATTGTTTGTCAAAGTAAGACTTAAGGCACCCGTCAGTCTAAAACGGTGTCAAGAATGGATATGAGATACAATGAATGCGAAAGAGCATTGATTTCCTCAAGCTTGCATCCTAAAAACTGTCTTGGAGTGTCAGCTTCATACACCCGGCACTGGAGTCCAGATGCGCCTCCTCCGACTAGGATTGTTTCATAACATTAAGATATTCTACAGTAATATTACTACCGATCTAAGGCGGTGGTTGTCCAGTCTGGCCCTGCTGGATCAGACCTCTCACAGCACAACCCATGCTTTGAATGCGTTCACACTAGAAAGATCTATAACCTTTAAGGACAGTATGAATATTTCTAAATAATCTCCCAACACCAATAGTATTTAATGAGCCTCCATTTGCTTGGTTTAATACTAAACGTCAAAATAACCTTTATTCTAAACTGTTGCATCTATCCCCATTTTAGGTTAAGCACTGAAGACCTCTTGAAGACCTCTTGTATGCGTTAGTATATTTATTTGTGGCTTACAGCCGGGCCACTGCTTTTTTATTTGTTTTTTTCAGTGTCCTTTAAAAATCCTTGGTTGTTAGTGGTCATTCCATCTCCCTATCCCTCCTTTTTGTCTTTCTGATTCCTCGTACAGAACAGTGACTAAGAACTGTATCATTACATTTTGTCTGTTTAACAGGTGTTTTGTTGTGGGACTATTCCCTTCTTTGATTCCTGCTGGTGTTACTGTTTACAGTCAGATTCTCTCATCTCCCAGTGCCACCTACATACTGAGGAATGCAGCATCCGGACTACTGCTCCAAGCTTCTCCCATTCATCATGGGGCCATTTCTACATGGGGCCTCTACGGTAGGCCTCGCCCTTTCTTTATTTCTGCGTGGCTTAGCGGCTGTATTGTGTGACCAAATCCCTTTCTTATATTCTGCACAGTTACTTGTTTCCCCATCTTGTTTAGGCATGTATGGCTGTCAGGAGTCTGTGACAGTGTGTGTTTAGCCTGCATCTTCTTTGGTATCCCAAGGTTATTGTTGTAATCTGTGCCTGTCAGTACCTGTTTTCCACATAGATATATTGTTACACACTTGGTATATCCCTTCTCCTCCACCCCTCCCTTTCCCCTGCCCTTGGTATGTCCCTACCTTAGAATGTTGTTGAGAAGCTCACCTTAGAATGTTGAGACTCTGCAGTTGGTGCCTGAGGATCAGGATTGAATAAACTGCTTTCAACCACTTCAATTTGTCAGCAGTTTTCTAAACAAATTGGCAACATTGCTGCACTGGGGGCAGCTCCTTATCCTCCCCCTGCTTCTTCTACACTAACTAGTAATCAATTTTACCTTGTGGATTAATTCCTTTTACTCCTGCCATCATTCTGATGAGCGGAAGCTTGTGAGTTCCCACCAGATGTGCCGGGAATTAGCACATCCGAAAAAGAAAAATCCAAGCGAGTTAAGGCTTTACTTTGCTGCTCCTTTCACATGCTGTCGTGCAGTGCGTTCTTTCAACTTTAATCTGATTCATATGGTGCTGCCGGGTCATTCCCTCTGCAGTCATTATTCTTCTGGAACAAGTTGTTGCTGCACCAACCTTTAAGTGAACCTTTTATGACTGTATTGTGGGTGTTTCTGTTTACCACCGATCTCCGCTTTACCCTTAACCTTCACAACAGCTGAGTCTATTGGCTTTATAAGGCAGTTTTCCATATACCGGCTAAGGCTGCGAATGCACGATATTCCTCAAAGCGAAGGTTTTAAGCGCGCTCTCCTCATGGGAATTCCCAGCCCGGTGGTGTGTTCTCAGAGAGATTTTACTGTCTAATTTCCTTTCACTTTTCCTTGTCAGCACGCTCCTTCAAAAGTGACTATCAAACCATTTGAGGTCTGCCCCTAGACAGATGTCCACCATCCGAGTGCATAGCATTCGTCTACTGAGATTTCTTCAGCCTTTTGGCCATGTGCTCTGTTTACAGAGAATTCTATGCTCCATGCGATCTGCCGCGTAGTGCGGAGCGGTACAAGTCAGAGATTCCAATCAGCATTAATGAGGCACGCTCTGTCTGCGAGTGTTTGGTGCCCCAGGCGGTCTTCCTCTAAGGGCAGAGTGGCTCGCCTTTGAAGTGAACAAATCAACTTCCAGTCAGCTGCAGCCCTACGCAGTGCTGTTCACTTTAGAGATTCCTCACAACTTTAATGAGGCGCGCCCTGCCCTGTCTGCGAGTGTGCGGTGAACCAGGCAGTCTTTCTCTGAGGGCAGAGCAGCTCGTCTTTGAAGTCAACAATCAGCTTCCAGCCAGTTGATCATTCAATGTACGCAATAACTCGCATTCCTCCCATTGTGTTTAACCCTCCTGGAACTGATCTACCCTTCTGCTCCTTTGGGTGTTAGAGTGCTCCAGAGTAACATCATTAAACTGTACTGTAACTGTATGAACTCTTTGGATTAGTGGAATTTCCAACCATTTGGTACAGCTCAATTTAAAGACTATTTTCCTCGCATCAGCTTTGTTTTTTCCAGTCCAGCCTGTCCATTCTATCGCTGACAGGCACAGGTGTAATTATTTTCTCTTCTGTAACTGTTGGAACTTTTTGTATTTTTGTATTAGTTGTATTAGTTGTATTTCCAGCCAATTGGTACCGCTGACAGGCACAGCTCAATTCAAAGACTATTTTCTCAGTGCATCAGCTTTGTTTTCTCCAGTCCAGCCTGTCCATTCTATCGCTGACAAGCACAGCTGTAATTATTTTCCGTATGACCTTGTCAGTTTCAATAACAGGTTCTTCACTATATTGTCTTGAATAAGGAAAATGGGTTATTCTCCTTTATTCTTTTCTGTTATTCTACTTCTCCATTCCCATATTCGTACTATGCTTCTTTCTTTCTTTCTTTTATTTCTTTCTCTTCCTGACCCTATTTTGCATTATTTTTTCCTCTCCTTGCAGTATGGCATCTTTTGCAATGTCGCAACCCCCCCTTCTTTGAGTGAAGAGGGTAATTCCCTCAACCCTTGGAAAAAATGGGTAAATCTTTTTGAATCTTATCTAATCGCAATTGGTGGTGATAGATTTACATCAGTATGCAAACAACACATTTTTTTACACAATTTAGGAAAATATGGAAGAGAAATTTATGATGGTCTTCCTGACACTATAACTGAGGGTGAAAGTGGAAGTGAGGATGCTCACGGAGATCCTCAACATGATGTTTACCACATTACCCTTAAAAAATTAGAGGCCGAATTTGGAAAAAAAAATCAATATAGTTCTAGAACGTTATAAATTCTTCTCTAGGTCACAAGGGAAGAATGAGAAAGTAGCTAATTACATAGATGTGCTTAGAGGTTTGGCTTCTACTTGTGACTTTAGCACATTAACAGATTATCTTATTAGAGATCAATTAGTGCGGTGCAGAGCTGACAAGAAAATTCAAGAGAAATTGTTTGCGGATGCCCTGTATTTAAAACAGGCAATTGATATTGACAAGAGCAAAGAGCATACAGCTTTTTGTATGAATTAAATGAAAGATGCTATTGAAGTGAAACAAATAAATGATAAGGGTGTACTCAAGGTATCTACAAAGGAAGGTAAAAGTAAGACATCCTCCACTGAAAATGTAAACCAAAGAGCAGATGTTTCAAATTGTAAATGTTATCGTTGTGGTAATCCTATTCATTTGGCTAATAATATAAGATTTCCAGCTAGGAATGTCTTGTGTAGGAAATACAACAAATATGGACATTTTTCTAAAGTATGTGATGATATGAAAACAATGTATCTCGTATGGTTCATAATGAGGATGTGCCCAAAGAAGACACTGTGTTCCAGGCAGCGAACCTTCAGAATGTATCTAACAGTAATTACCCCGAGTGTAAAAATGTACTTGATGATGTACCATACAAAATGTTTGCAGACTCCTGTTCCCCCTATATTCCAATCCATGAAACTACATTTAAGGCCAATTCAGGCAACAATGAATATAACATTTTACCCCCTGATATTAACCCAGGTGGTTACAACCATGACCCTATAACCCTGGTTGGCATGCTTGTTATGCAAATTAACTTCAAAGACAGAGTTACAGTGGGAAGAATTTACATTACCAAACATGGGTCAAATTTGTTAGGGTGGAAACACCAGAAAGAACTTGGCATAAAATTGGATCCTAATGCTTCAGAACCAGTGTATCTTGTAGAGAGACCGTGTATTGGGAAGGAAGTATTTTCGGATAAATTAGGTTTGTTCAAGGGTTTCCTCCATAAAATTAAATTGATGAAACAATATAAACCTTGTGTTCACAAATCCAGTTCTGTCCCTTTACTTATTAGAGACCCCCTCAAGAAAGAACTAGAGAAATTAGAGTCCAGGGGGGTAATTGAAAAGATTGAAAGCTCGGAATGGTTAGCTCCTGTTGGACTTGGACCTTTTGGCAGGTTCACCCCTGAACTTTTTGCCCTTTAAATATGACATGATGTTAGTTGATCCCTGATCTCTGCGCACTTTAGCACTGTGGCCCAGTGTGAAGTGCGTGTGCTGGCTGAGTGTGTATGGTGAGATTGGCCTGCCCTCCCATAGGAATGCATTGGGGATATGAGTGTCCATGGTAGTTTCTGTGTGTGGGGAGTGCAGGGTTGAGTTTGGTATGTGCGAACTCGTGAGGTTATATGCTGTGCAACGGTGTGCGCAGATTTAATATGTCTAGTGTAGAAGTGGCACTTTTAGAAGTTGGCATTTCTGTGTGCAGTGAATGTGAATTGACTGTCTGGCTTGTGATTGACAGGAGCTGGCTGGTGTGCTTGGCTCCAGGAGTCAGGATGGGTCTGCCCGGTGGTGAATGGGGAGATCTGTATGTAGATGGGAGGCAGGAGTTGCACCTGGGACCTGAATAGGGCAGGGCCTTCCCTCCACAATACTGGCTCCACCCCCTGTGGTGCATGAGATGTCCCAGGCCTGAATAGAGAGGGGAGCTGAGCAAAACAAAGTTCTCCAGAACCAGTTGCATCTGGTTCGCCCCTTGCCTACACCTTTGGAAAGAAAGGAAATGTGTACATAAAAAGGAGCTGTGACCCCATGTAAAATGTTCTTGTTTTTTTCCTCCTTGAATCTACCAGATGTGTGCTGCTGCTGGGGCCCAGGGGAAGGCTTGTCTCACTGGGCCCTGCCCAGCCCCTGGATGCCTTGAGGACTTCTTGGGACCCTTCTTCCTGGCCCAGCTATGCCCTAGGGCCCTTTTGCGCTATACTTCCCTTTGGAGGCCCTGTAAGAGGGAATCCCCAGCGCAGGGATTCTCCTCTGGCACCTTCTTTGCAGGTAGTGTGAGAGGCGAGTGAAGTCCAATGAGGCCCCAGTGAGCACGGGAGGATGCCTGCATTGTTAGGGGGGTTGATGTCAGGGCACTAGGTCGGTGCCCGCCCCCGGGACCCATGACAGTGTTTTCGTCCCCAGAGCGGCCTCGCTTGCTAGAGGGCCGCTCCAATATTTTGCTAATCATGTTAAGAGCCAGATGGCTCCAACGTGCCCACCATTTATTTAAAGTCCCTGTGTGGGGGGCTTGAGAGTACCATTTGGTTATCGCTGCAGCGCTGGGGGCAAGTGTTTTCCTCTATATTGGCCTCATTATTTTCAGAGCCTAAAGCTCCACCATGTGCACATTTGTTTAAAGCACCAGCGCGCTCCCCAGTGTTTTGGGGGCCAGTTCCTTCCCTAGTTGGCGTATAATCAGTTCAGGAGCCAGAGTGCTCCAAGACACATAATTTCTTTTAGAGCCAGATGGCTCCAAATGCTTTGCACATTTGTCCGAAGGGCCAGTGAGGGCCCATGCCGTATTTCTACTTCCCAGCTGCCCAGTAAGTAGTGGGCAGCTGCACCGTTTAGGACTTTTCTTTCAGGGGATATGTTCTTTTGAATCTAGGAGTAAGATGCACTCCTTCTACCTACCTTGGCCTGCACAGATGCGCAGCACTTAGTGCCAGCTGCATCGTTTAGGCCCCATGTTGTTGTTCACAGCTGCCAGCAAGTATTGGACAGCTGCAACTTTTAGGTTTTGCACAGTGGCGCACCCTTGACCTTCGCTGCTTAGGCAGCAGGCCTGACTTTATGGACATTGGGCATTTGACCCCCCCCCCAGTTGGCCAGGGGAATTGTTACATTTATAGGGCGCCAAGGCCCTAATGTGATGTATGTGCTAATGCTTTTGGTGCTAGGAAATGTATTATGTATAGTATGTTTTACACACCCTATTTGATACCTATAGATATGGTTTATGATTATGAGGTTGTTTTACCTATTTAGGTTTGTGTTAAGGAAATTATACTGCCCTGTGTGATTTACACCCCTAGTGTAATTTTTACTTAGGTGGTTAGGGTCTAATGTATTTAGACTTGTAGGATACTGTGCATGATGTAGTTTATGTCACAGACTGTTGCAAAGTGCAGTGATTACCAGTGTTTACTGGTTGTACGTTTTATGACCTATTTTACTTTCCCATGTCATCTATTGTACTTTTACCAAGTTCACCTATGATGGTTCTGACAGTGGTCCATGTGGCCCAGTCAGGTGTACATACTCTCTTGTAAATATTGCCCCATGCCAGTTGGCACAGTGTACATAATGTGTTTACTATTCTAATGTGTTTTGAGAATACAAAGGCTATTTTTGATATCACCTTGTGTGGAGTTCCTTTTGTGGGGGGCCTGGATGTTGTTGCTGGTGGGCGTGTAAGCAAATGCTTTACACATTGTCTCTGTGATAAGCCTGACTGCTCGTGCCATGCTACCAAGTGGGTGAGCAGGGAGTGTAACTCCCTTGCCCTAACTAGAGTGGTGGTCTCTGCCTGGCTTTGGCGCAAGCCTCAGCCAACCAGAGATCCCAATTCTAACACTGGAAGGCAGCGGTGAGGATTAGGACTTGTGTTTGCGCAGTACCACAGCGACAAATGGCTTCACTACAAAACTCTGCATTTTAGATAGTCACGTGGAAAGGGATTATTGTTTCTATGTTTGTTCTAAATGTCATTTCTTTGGAAATGTGTTTCTTGTGCACTGTGAGTTGGGTGTCCTGCCAAGGACAGAATCCACAGAATCTGGAGAGAGACTGCCCTTGAGCCACTGTCGATCTTTTCCTTGGCTGCCTTACCTGCTGCTGCTAGCTGCTGCCGGGGGTCCTTAGCTCCGCCATAGGACCGGTAGATCCTTGCTGAACGGCCGCAACCTCCGCCGCTTGAGGGGACCGAAACCACATTCCCCAGCGCGCCTCGGGGTCGCGCACAGCAAGCCGTCACAGTAAGCGCCCGGAGGCGCTTAAATCAACGAGGCGCCTCCCGCAGCGCGGGATGATCTTTTCCTTTGCTGCCTTACCTGCTACTCCTAGCTGCTGCCTGGGGTCCTTAGCTCCGCCATTGGACCGGTAGAGCCTTGCTGAACGGCCGCAACCTCTGCCGTTTGAGGGGACCGGAACCACATTCCCCGCGTGCCTCGGGGTCGCGCACAGCAAGCCGTCACAGTAAGCGCACAGAGGCGCTTAAATCAACGAGGCGCCTCCTGCGGCGAGGGACGCGTGCAGGCCGATGGCGGGCTTGTCCGCGCCCGTCAGCGGTCGGAGGAGGCCGGGCTGGGCCACGCTATTTATTTTTTGGACAAGAACTCCCATATGGTTGCTCAATTGCTCGAGGATTGTTTGTTATATGCTGACTGTTAATGAACTGTATTGACTAACTGGTTGCTATAGCTAGGCTGCTACCTGATTTTAAGTAAGGCCACTCTATCCTCCTGTCATAGCTTTACTATCATGGTTAGAAAGAAGTTACAGACAGCTCCATCAGGGGCATTAGCTACCACAAAATCAACAGTTACAACCATGGATGCGTTTTTATCCAGGGCAGCCGCAGTCATCGATAAGGAGATCAAACTGGTGAATAGGCGCCTCTCTAGATCTCCAGTGGGCCCCCTTCAACATCTTTGGGAGAGCCCTAATGTCGATGAGATCTCTAATGCCATGTTAGCTGGTCCACACCACGAGTGTATACCTAGCGAAATGTTGGCCTCTGATTCAACTAGTGCTATACCCACAGATATGGGGGAGTAGTCAACGCAGTCCCTGTACCCAGTAATACTATTGTAAACAGAGAAGGCACTGTAAATGCTGTCAATATGAGGAAAGGTGAGACAGGTGGGAAGACTTCTGCAGTGTTATCTGAGGACCTAAATGACCTAAACCCTCCTCCACTCCCACCCCCCAATTGTTGCCCTGCTAGTGGCCTCAAGAGGAGTGTAAGGCCGAAATGGGACAAGCGAAAAAATCAAAACCCAATGAAACGCAGGCACCTTTTACAGTATCGGAGGGAGTATCTGGTAGTGAGAAGTATTTACTGGAAACCCTTAAATCAGTTTAGAGTGGAGCATTGGAGGAAAGGTTAGCACCTATTATGTCCAAGTTGTCTGACATAGAGCACAGGCTCGAAGGGATGAACCTGTCCCCCCCGCCACCCTGTCGCCCTAAGTAACATGTTAATCCAGCAGACCGAGCCGACTTCCCCAATAGGTCCAGTACAAGTATTAGATGATCCCAACAATGATGCCACCCCAAGCAATAGGAATCATCCTGGGAGTTGTCAGGGTATCAAACTTCAAGAAAGTGTGCAGAGGGGTAATGCTAAGGATATGACAATGAATAGGCCTTCTATAAGGACAAGGGAAAATCACACATTTCAGGGACCAGGGCGCAACAGTGGAGGGAACCCGGGAGAGATAAATACCAGTGGGCAGAACCCGGGGATAATAGATTTGCCTCCCCAATCTACAGAGGTCTTTTATCAGCTTAGGAATAAGGTGACTCACTGGTTATCCAATAATACTTCAGCAGGCCCTGAAATAGGTCATAACATCATTATGGCACGACGAGTGGGATGGGTGGGTAACTCAAGAAAGTTAGGTGGGGTGACTGTATAATTGTGAACTTTAATGACCGTCTGATCATTGAGAGTTTATTAAGAGAGTCCCAAGTAAGAAAATGTAACCCTAGTTTTGGGATACAGATGCTCCCCCTGGGTTTCTTCTATCAACCCACCCCACTGAATAGTAACCTTACCCCACATGTTAACGGGCAGACGCTTAGTTCTGGATTTGACATTAGACCAAATAGACTTAACTATCGGGCCACCCGTATGATAGCGGACAACATCTGGGGGGGATCATCATGGTTTACCTCTCCCGCTAGCGGCAAATAGATTTGCAGCCCTGTCAACATTAGAAGACTGCGACTGACTAAAGGCAATCATAGACCCCAATGTTTTACCGTTACCCTCCCAAAACCAGCATACAGGGGGGAGAACACCCGGTCAGATCCCAGTAGGGGGGTGCCTGGCTACTTGTAGTGAGGGTCCAATAGTTATCCCGCGTGCGGCTCCATCCAGACAAGTGGCCCACAATGTCATCTCCTTGAATATTGCTGGGCTGGCGGGGAAGGTTAAAGACCCAAAGTGGGTAGAGTTCATAAGGACATTTCCGGTGATCTGCTTGCAAGAGACCTGGATGGCTGAATGTGATATATTTTTAGAAGGCTATAAAACCTTTTTTGTGCCGGCTGAATCATCACGAAGTGGCAGAGCTAAAGGGGGCCTGGCTATATACATTGACCTAGCCTTAAACCGTGTTGTTAAATCAATAACTTCCAACAACACTGATATTCAAGCAGTCACCATAAAAAAGAGGGAATACAATGGTGTCCTTGATTAACTTTTATAATGTTGTAAATGCCAGAGGGGAATGTAGAATTGCTGAACTGGGTGACTTCATTAGACAGCACTGTGATAGTACTTCCCACCGGATCTTGATTATGGGGGACTTTAATGTGAAGCCTTGTGGGAATCCAATGCATACTGCCATGGGAGTAATGGCATGCCATAGGATGGGGGGCCTTCACTTCAGACATCCTGAACCCTTTACTTAATTAATTTTACCTAGTTTCAGCTCTGTCCTTGGTGGACGTTTGTAGTTATCAGTCCGTCCCCACATTTAAAGGATATACCGCGGGGTCTTTTATTAATCACATTCTGCTCTCTAATTGCCTACAATCCATTATATTGGGCTTTAAAATTCAGGAGCGGTACAAAAGGGGGTGGTGATGGACGGAGCATCTGAATCAATCAAACACTCACACCCAGTCAAAAGATCTGGGTTTAATCCATCACCGTTTTTTAGCCCACTCTGCCACCCCAGTTCAGACATGGCTATATGCAAATCAGTCTGACCCTGTGCCTCATGGGAACAGTCCAGCCCGAACTGCCAAGCCATGTCTTCCCTGGACCGGAAACAAGCTTCCGAGGACCGGTTTCTGGCATTCCAGCCGTCTTCAGCCCGGCTTGCTTGAATCCAGTGGCAAAGTGAGCAAGGGACTCACGTCTGAGCATACCCTGCCACACTTATGGCGGCCAAAAGCGGTACAAAAGGGGGTGGTGATGGACGGAGCATCTGAATCAATCAAACACTCACACCCAGTCAAAAGATCTGGGTTTAATCCATCACCGTTTTATAGCCCACTCTGCCACCCCAGTTCAGACATGGCTATATGCAAATCAGTCTGACCCTGTGCCTCATGGGAACAGTCCAGCCCAAACTGCCAAGCCATGTCTTCCCTGGACCGGAAACAAGCTTCCGAGGACCGGTTTCTGGCATTCCAGCCGTCTTCAGCCTGGCTTGCTTGAATCCAGTGGCAAAGTGAGCAAGGGACTCACATATGAGCATACCCTGCCAAACTTATGGCGGCCAAAAGCGGTACAAAAGGGGGTGGTGATGGACGGAGCATCTGAATCAATCAAACACTCACACCCAGTCAAAAGATCTGGGTTTAATCCATCACCGTTTTGGATTTAGGCCCAGATCATTGTACTGGGGTGAATGTATGACATTGTTCTACATTCTGTCCATCAACTGTGTTTTTTGCAATTTCACTCCGAGTGGGCTGGGGATGCTCAGACGTGAGTCCCAGGCTCTCCACACCACTGGAGTCAAGCTATCCAGGCTGATGAAGGCTGATAGCCAGAAACCGGTCCTTGGATGCTTGATTCCGGTCTGGGAAAGACATGGCTTGGTAGTTCGGACTGGACTGTTCCCATGAGGCACAGGGTCAGAGCTGATTTGCATATAGCCAGTGTCTAACCCAGGGTGGTGTGGAGTGCAAAAAAACGATGGATTTAGGCCCAGATCATTGTACTGGGGTGAATGTATGACATTGTTCTACATTCTGTCCATCAACTGTGTTTTTTTAAAATTCAGGAGAGCATATATAGTGATCATAACCCAGTCTGTATCTTTTTGGATGGCAACCTACTGAACCTACGGGAAAAGTTGATAACCCAGGGTGTTTTGAAATGTACGGATGGAAGGCGTCGTCTTAATTGGTCGAAGGTGAACTCGGACCTACTTTATGATAGGATCCATAAAACATGTGCCCCCAAGCTAACATTGTGTGTGTCCCCTGCATCCCTCCCCCCAGATATCCCCTTAGCCTTTGATGGGATTGTTGCAAAAGTAGGTTCTAGGCTAACCGTCCCGACATCGGGCCCACTATCCTAAATGGTTTGACCACACTTGTTCAAAAGTAGCCCGAGAGATAAAGGCAGCACTGAAGATTAGCCCCCGAGACCCCATGTTGATTCGGTCGATACGCCTGACCTATAAAAAGGTTTTGGTAAAGCGCAAAGCTGAAATAAAGGGAAAAACCTGGCAAGAACCTTTAGATCCCAATACCCTTTGTAACAGTGAGAGATTTTGGGGCATTAATAATAGACCACTGTTTGATAGGGAAGGGGATAGCGCACTGGGTACTAATATTTCTGAAGATGACCGGGTGTCTCATTTTAGTCTCATTTTTAACAGCAACACAACGCTGTCAGAACTGTATGGTGGTGGACAAGGTGCAATTTTACCACATTTCACAATCAATGAGGTTGAGAAAGGTATCCTAGGGCTGTCAAGCAACAAAGCACCGGGACCAGATGGCATGCCCCCGGATGTTTTTCAATCTAAAGTGTCTTTATGGGTGCCGGTTCTTACTGCTATGTTTAACGCAGCTGCAGAACATGGCTGCCCAAGGTCCTGGGGGACCTCTACAGTTGTTCCAGCATTTAAGAAAGGAGACCGTAATAGTACCACCTGTTACAGACCGATTTTCTCATTGACTCTGTGGTCAAGGTCGTGGGAGGAGTAATCTTGAATAGATTGACAGCCTGGGCCGATGAAAACAGGGTCATTTCTAAAATCCAATATGGGTTTCGGCCAGGTCATTCCACATTGGCACAATGTCTCAATCTGTATATGGTCCTTGGGAAATATACCACAGCCCGGCAGGATACCATCTCCATGGCGTTCATGGACCTTTCCTCCGCGTTTGACTGTGTCAACCGGGGGAAACTGTGGGAGTCCATGGGCACCATGGGGGTGGAGCCTGCTTTGGTTAACCTTCTGAGGGACTTGCACCGGGATACAAAGGCCAATGTAAGGAACTCGCAGGACCTTAGGGTATCCAGGGATTTTAGCGGTCATAGGGGCGTAAGGCAGGGCTGTATCCTGGCCCCTTTTCTTTTTAATTTATATATTAATGATTTGGATGAGTGCCTGGTCAACACTGGAGTTGACTACCCCTATGTTAGTTGTAGGGGTCTGCCTGTTCAGTTATATGCAGACGATGCCGTCCTCCTGGCTAGAACTGCCAGAGGTCTTCAATCCCTATTAAGTGCCTTTCATAGTTTTATGGCTGTCCGCGATTTATCTATTAATAACACCAAATCATACATTATGCAGGTTGGGCTGAGTACCAAGAAACCGTATCCATTTATGGTAAATACGGAGAAGGATCCCATGACTAGAACATTTTCCTATCTGGGAGTTTTATTCGACGACCAGTTAAAATGGGGACCACTGCTCCAAAGGAAAAGGGGTGAGATAACTCGGGCAAGCTCTGCTATATTTAACTTTGCTCAGAAAATGGGCAAACGACCTATTTCTGCATTACTAAAGATTTATCAGGCAAAAAGTGTTGCACTAGGTAGCTACGGTAGTGAACTTTGGGGGTATGTGGCTGCTGATGGTATTGGGGTGGTTGAGAAGAATATTTTGAGACAGCTTTTGGGGCTCCCAAAAGGAACCTCCAATTTAATTGTTCATGAGGAAACCGGAATACCTTTTATTAATGATACCCTAGCACTACGGCCACTAGTTTTTTGGCTAAAGTGCTGGCTTAACAAAGATTTGGTCCTAAATCACCTGCTTTTAAAAGAAGTATTGTCCATGGATTACATGCTCAAAATTCCTTGGCTAAAATATTTAAAAGACTGATTTTTTGCACTGGGCCGTCCAGAACTTTTTTTAAATCCCGATTTGATTGTTTTTGCTGACGTGGAGTATGTGAAAGAATCTTTAACCTTATTACAACAAATGAATCGAGATGAGGTGGAATTAATCAAACCCAGTGTTTGCAAACACGTTATGCTGAAAACCACACCATCACTGGAGCCTTATCTGTCATGGTCCATATCGGCTTATGAGCGGTTTCTGCTAATAAGGTTCTGGTTGGACTATTACCACCTTATACTAGCTGTCCCGAGGGGCTTTCACAGAGGTCAAGTGCTACCGTCCTGCGTCTGCGACAATGAGTCTCCGCAGGACTTGGTGCACTTTTTATTTGTTTGTTCCCTCTATGATGCACACTGGAGGTTTTTTCTAAAGCCCCTTTTAAAAAAAAGAATTTTACCCAGGTCCGACCAGCCCTCTGTTATTTGCAAATACTGAAGCCCGAAAACACTTTATTCTTGATTGGTTTTTTAAAATCAGCCCTAAAACGTAGAAAATAGTAGGGAGACCTAATTGTTTCATAAATGCTGCCACTATTATAGCTGCTCCCCAATGGTTGCTGTTTATATTATATCATTTTAAATGGAATGTTTTTAATATACGGTTTTTATGATCATATACCTTGTTTTAACTGTGTATTATATTAATTGTGATATTGTTGCTTTTATGTTTTTTTCGCTTGAAAAACCGAATAAAGTTTTTCTGAATCTAACTGCTCTTGAGCCACTGTCTTGGTTCTTGGGTTGGCCTACAGTGGGAACTTAATTGGTATGGAGTCACTAGCTCGGGAGGGTAGATTGTCCCCTAAGTGCAGTGTGAGTTTTCTGGATTCACCAGTAAGGGTGGGATCCAGTGGTGGAAGCTAAGGTGTGTCTAGTGCATGTAGTTTCCGTCCGTTCCCAGAGTATGGTACCTGCTGCTCAGTAAGAGGAGTGCAGGTTGAGATTCAAGGGTAGTAGATACTGACTCACCTGTCGGGGGGTGGATAAATGGTGTTTTGCACTGGACGAGTGGGTGTGAGTTCTCTGAAATAGGAGCTTGCTGAATACTTTGGTGTGAGTTCTCGGAAATAAGGAGCTAGCTGGTTGATTGGGTGTGAGTTCTCTAGAATAAAAAGCTTGCACCTGGCAGTGATTCCAAAAGGAGTGGCCGAGGTGTCTTCCAGCCCAGAGTGGTCGAAGAGGTTCAGAGTAGCCCAGCTAGGTCCCGGTGTAGGGGCCTAAGTCCTGTCTCTGAGGAGAAGGAGTGGGTGGGACTGCATGTCTCCATGTGCCTGAAACCCTGTCACAGGACCTGGATGGTTTCTTCAGGGAACACCAGTTTGGGAGCCTAGGCTGTACTTATAGACCATTTGAGGAGGATCTCCCAGTGTCTAGAGAACGTGGAGCTTCTGTAAGCAGAGCTCCAGTAGTTCTGGTGTCTGGCGGTGCCGCTCCAGTTTGGAGGGTGCAGAAGTCCAGATGGAGGGGTGAGAGGGGAAAAGAGTCCCCAGTGGGAAAAGTGGGTCTGGGGCCAGCAGGAAGGGCTGTGTCGCCAATGATTGGCCATGATGGCACCACTTCTGTCCTGAGGGATCTGCACACACTGTCAGTTGGACAGGAGGTTGTGAGATCTGCGCCAGGCAGACTGTCACACGACACATTAGTTATGTGTCACCCTCGTGAAGTCCTGGTTCGCCGGGCATCTGACCAAAGGGTAGCGTCCCTAGGTTGGGGAACCAGGTTCAGGTGTTTGCCTGTCCTGGATGGCAGGGCAACTCTAATCAGTGTCCTGGCCGGTTTTGCCTTCTAGGGGTACCCCTGTGAACACAGGTGGGGCTCATCTTAAGTGAAGAGACCCTGTGTTTCCCAGAATGGGTGGTACAGGCCTATCAAGGATCTTTATGGTCCTTGTCTGAGTGTTGTAGTACTACCCTGAGAGCAGATGGGGTCTACCTTTATTGGAGGGACCCTGTTCTACAGTGGGAGGGTGCAGACCTCTGGAAGGGGGTACAGAGGGAGGGAGTACCTCGCCTCTGACCCATGTACATCCGGTGAATGTGGATCCCAGGTGGTAGACCAGTTGATGGAGAGAGGTCCTAAACTGGTGGGAGAGTTGTGTTCTGGAGCTTGCTTCTCCTGGGAGAGTGCGCAACCCCAGAAGTAGAGGTAGGATGGGGCACTCTTGCCCGTGACCTCTGGTCAGCTTGAGGGTGCAGTCCCTTGGTTTGGAATTACACTGAGAAGGGGAGTGGAGAATGGATATTGTATGCCAGGGGTAACTACCCCCCACTCTGTGGATTGGCAAGGGCCAGTGGTATCTGGGGGCCGAGGGCCTGGTCCTAGCAATGGACAACTAGAGAGTACCATTGGGGTAGCTTAGTTGTCCTAAAGCAATGGAATGGTAGAGAGGGCAAATATAATGTTAAAGAACACCATTCAAATGGCCCTTACATCGCACAACTCCGTAGATGATGCCATAAGAAAAACCCTGTGGTCTTATCACTCTTCTCCCAATGCCGTTACAGGAGTTTCTTTTTTTGTCTCTGAAAGGGAGGAATCCTGGTTCAAAACTCACACCCAATTGGCTTAATGGTGGTTGTCCTCTCTGGGTTGATAGAGAATCAGTCATGGAGAAAGTTGGTCACCATCAATCTAGTTACAAAGCGAGATATGACCAGAAATGGGAAAACACCAGCAAGCAGTGGTTTGTTGGACAATGGGTAGTGATTAAAAGACCTCATGTAGGTCGTGCAAAAATATCCTCATTCTTCAAACCTCAAAGAATCCAACGTGTAAATAATAATTCAGTTGTATTGGAGGATGGTAGCACTTGGAGCATGGCCAATGTAAGTTGGTGCCCCAAAGTATGTATTCCAATGTCGGCTAGAGGAGAGAACCAGGAGGACATGTTCACTAACAACCAACCACCTAGGGAGGCCAACACATGTCGTCATCCATGCTGGCAAGAGGACTTTGTAGAGTAAGGACTTTGTATAGTAGCATGTTTATTTAGATATCGTATCTCATGTTTAACATCTTATTTATTTATTTATTTATTTATGTATTTGTAGAGCGCCTGAATCAGCCCCGAAGGGGTATCTCCGCGCTTTTGCTTCCGTTGTGGTGTTGTGTTGACAGACAAGGACAATACTGCAGTATGGAAGAGGAATTACTAGGCCTGAGTAAAAAGATATGTTTTTAATTTCTTTCGAAAGGAAAGAAGATTGGTGGTATGTCTCAACTGTGCAGGTAGGAAATTCCACAGAACTGGGCCTTTAAGAGAGAGAGCTCGACCTCCTTGTCTGGCTCTCTTCACTTTTGGCACCTGAAGCATCTGGGAATTACTGGAACGCAAGACGCGGCCGGGTGTGTACAGTACAAATATATCTTTTAGATATTTAGGTCCTGATCCATAAATGCACTTGTGCATTATACAACATGTTTTAAAATTGACACGTTGTCTCACTGGAAGCCAGTGGAGATGAGAAAGAAGGGGACATGATGGGGTGCGTGGTTGGGCGTTCACGATGAGTCTTGCTGCAGTATTTTGTATCACCTGCAGTTTATCCATTTGTTCCTGATTGGCCGAAATGAGAAGTCCGTTGCAGTAGTCCATCCTGTTGATGACTAATGTCTGTACCAACGTCTTCCTATGGATGTCTGTCATAACTGTTCTTTTGCTTCTCCTTACAGAGGGAGGTGTGTTGTAATCTTTGCCTGTAGGTACCTGCTTTCCACATGGATATATTGTTACACACTTGGTATATCCCTTCTACTCCACCCCTCCCTTTCCCCTGCGCTTGGTATGTCCATACCTTAGAATGTTGGTGAGAAGCTCACCTTAGAATGTTGAGACTCAGCAGTAGGTGCCTGAGTATCAGGACTGAAAAAACTGCTTTCCTTCACTTCAATTTGTCAGCAGTTTTCTTAACAGTTATCTTTGAGGTAACCTGCTTTTCAGTGGCAGCTGCCACAAATAAAGGACAGTTGAGTGGGCGGTGGAGGATGGGAAGGGTCGTCTGGGAGGCAGGGGAGATTTGGGGGCAGATATAATAGATTTTTTTAAAAACCTACAGCCCCTGGAAAATACTCCCATCCATTCCCCATGGGATTAGTCTGAGCAGGCTGAAAATAGTGCCCTGTTGTTTTTACAAAGCTGCTATAAGTACCACCAGGGTATCATTAAGAGTTTAACAGACTACCAGTGAATTCAGTCCACGCATTAGCTCGTCACAGCCTTCCTTCTGTTCAGGAAGGAGTAGAGGATCAGTGCAGCACCGGAGGGAGGGGTAGGGGAGCAGCCAGGATCCTTAGCTCCAGAGGCCCCAACACAGCCCCACTGTACCTGCACACTACAGGTCTCAACAAGTAATGATCAGTTTTGTGCTGGGTGCTGCCATCTTCAAAAGTTGGATGCAGACAACTTGTGTCAGATAGAGCAGTGTACAGTGACACATGTTTCTTCTTATCTTATTCTTATGGTCTGCACTATGAAAACAGCAGGGCATATGACCTACATGAAAAGCAATGATCTCATTAAGTTGAGTTTATTTTATCAATAGACGAGATGCTCCTAAAATGTTTATCTTTTATTGTTTTAATTCCATAGTAGTCACTCAATATAAGAAATGGACTGACGAAGACATCTGCTGGAAGTGAGCAGAGCCAGAGGAGAGCGATTGATGAGTTGGCTCGGAGTTTGTTGCAAGAAGAAGGTAACGTTTCCCGAAGCTGCCAGAGCCTGGGAAAGTGACTAAGAGCCTAGACGGCAGGTAACGGTAGTGCTGCGGTAACCTTGGATAGGTGCCGAAGCAGCCAACTTTAGGCCGGTGCGGCATGCACCTTCGGAGGTCCGCTCCTGCTGTCCACACGCCAGGGGCCCGGTGTAAACAAATCACTTACGCTCTTGATGTACAAACTCTTGTTACACACAAGTTTAACATCTCTTGTCTTTTATCAACTCTTCTCAATTTAATCTAAATAACAACTCTGCTGGGGCTGAGACTTGCGTGAGATTGTGTCCGCTCTAGCAAAGCTTTTCCTTTGGTTGCTACAATGCAGGGTGCGCAGTGTTACCTCCAAGCCTCAGACAGTGCATAAGTGCAGAACCCAGGAATGTGTTTACTATATAACTTCCATTAGAACCTTTGTGTTCATCTAACTCTTTAGGGCCTCATTTATGAGAAATGACGCATCGCTGCATGAAAGCAGCAATGCGTCACTTCTCAGTGCGCACTCCTTGCGACATACCTGATGCGTCATATTTACTGTATGACAAATTATGTCGCAAGGAGTTACAGATACATCAGTATTTCTGACCTAACTGTATGGCACAAAAGTGTGGCATTACTGGAGTGTGTCACAAAAGTGACGCAACTCCAGCAATGCGTCCTTTCACATGGTGTAAGCCCCATGTGAAAGGGCCTGCGTCAGTCTTACGCCTGCTGTGAGGCAGGCGTAAGATTGTGACGCAACTGTGTCCTAGAAGTGACGCAGTGAAATCTCATAGATTTCACTGCGTCACTCCTACGAGGCTTTTTGAGGGGCAATGCCCCCCCTGCATACATTATACCTGATTGCCTAAGAAGGCAAATCAGAGTTGAGCTTGAAATTACTCCCATCCATCACCTGCCCAACTGATAACCATTGCAAAGTGACATTTGTACCAAATTACAAGTCAAGGGGACACTTCGACAAGATTAACAGAGGGTCAGTGCTACGCATGGCTCAAGAAATTCTGTCCCTGCACCACATTTTGTCATTGGTCATTCAAGCAGTCACTTTTTTAAATGCTCCATTTTTGGGTAGGGAAGAACCAACAAAAATCATTTGAGCAATGGCTTCGTTAGCTGAACAAGTATGGGCAGAGAAACAGGCATTTTCAAATTGGGAAATAGAAATTACACATACCTTTAGTTTCTTCAGCCTCAAAGGCTTGAGGCCTATGCCCCGGTAGCAGGGGAAGGGAGTGGCCAGCACTCACACGACCAGAGCAAAGTCTTTAAAAATTCCATGGGTCATCTCTAGCCTACTACCGTATCAATATGTAGAGGGTCCAAGAGTCAATTGACCACGCTGACCAGAGACCCTGAGGTCACTCTAAACGAACAAAGCACTGAGGATCGAATAGTATGTGTTAGAAACGGGTTAGCGTGGTGAGGAGTGGGTAGGCCAAACTCGGAGGCATTGCGTAAAGCATCTGCACAGCACACTCACAAGTGACACACCAGGCACACTACTAAAAGAGACTCCACCCCAGGCTGCATTAAAATAACTTGTGTATTATAAAACACATTGTAGAATGCAATCTCAGGTACAGATAAACTGTGCCAACCGGCACCGGGTAGCAGTTCACCGGGGGACTATTTACAAGGCGGGGTCAATCAGGCCACTGGCAGAACAATCACTAGCACTATTAAATAAATGGAAGCATCAGTACCTCCTCGCAGAATCATGCACTTAGCCACAGTGCAAATAGCCTTAGGCCTACACATAGAGCATCATCACATTAGCCTGCAAACACTAGGATAAAGCATGAGCAACACATTAAGGCTAATCACATTACCGTTGGCATTACTTCATACCATCAGCAATACATGTCTACCATCCAGTAGTTATTGGCAAGGCCATGCACTGAGCAACCTTACGATAAGCATAAATCACATTAGGCATTTATCAGGGTATGTCTAAACATGGAGTATAAACCTCAGTAGCCTGAAAACATTACCAGCATAACGGCATTAGGCCTAAACATAAAACCAGCCATGTAGGCATTAGGGAAAAAGCATTATCATGAATCAATGCATTAGTCATAGACATAAACATGATCAAATTAGAAGGAGGCAATGTAAAAACACATTATGCAGACCACCAACAATGTAAGCCTTGGGGAAGAACATCAGACACCAACCTTAGGTTTTGAAACACATTACGCAAAGCATTAGCCTGCAGCCACCTTATGCAGTAAAACAGATGAGGCATAAATGCAATATCATTAGTGTAAGGACACGTTAAGCATACATCATGGCATTAGGCATCATCAAATACAATAGGCACCAATCCTGGGGTATAAACACCTTGGACATGAATCTTTGCAGGTTCATTAGGGCATTTCTCAGTAGCATAAGAGCATGAACATCATGGCAGGATTAGACTGCGTGTAGAAATGCATTTGGCCTCAGGTCAGAAGGGCGAATCTCATACAAGCACACATGTTGCAAAGATTGTCACCACTCCCTGGAAGTAGCTGTCTCTCAGGTGGGCAGTATAGATAAAGTGCTCTCCTCATGCAGGAGTAAAGTTGCAGCGCTAAGTCCAGGCATGCAGGACTAAGAGTCCTGGGGGCTGGAAAAGAGTTGTAGCACTTCACGAGGCACTAGACAGCCAGCAGAACACAGTCAATGCGAATATAGCTCTCTGGCAGCACAGCGCTGCAGGACCCACGCACCTTCTTCTCCTGGGCAGGGGCTGGAGGCCACGCTCACGAGGCGCTAGATGGCTCACAGTCCCAGGGTCCCTCCCTAGGTAGTAGCACCCACGCGCCTCACCTCCTTGGAGTGCAGGCAAACAGATGATAGTGCTCATGAGGCGCCAGGACAGGAGAGCAGGCAAGCACTGCTGGCCATTATCAGCAGTCAGAGGGCACTCATCTATATAGGACAGCAATTCCTAGGAACAGTCAACCCCCATAAGGTGGCTCTCCTCCTGGCAGAGCAGTCTTCACTCCAGCAATGGGTTCTCACCAGCCCTGTGGACCGCAGAGGGGTCAATATGGGCTCAGGGTCCAGCACACAGGCCCTTATGGAGGTACCTCCTGGCAGAGTGTCCCCTTTCAATCAAGTCCACGCTCAGTCTGTCATATGAAGACACAGCCCCCCTATATATATCCTCCTCTCCTCACCTACCAGAAAGGGCTAGAACCTTCTAGAAGGCTCCTGGCAGTTCCTGTCCCGACTGTCACTGTGGGGGAGGTGTAGAGCACCCTGCCTGCCAGGCTTCCCTCTAAAAGCTGAGGGTGCTGGGAGACAAACAACTAGATAGCCAACCCACCTCAGACAGGCACGCACAAAGCACACCAAACAGGGTGACATTTAAACAGTGACATTCTTAAACAGCGTAAGTAAACCTCTGCAAGAATTGCGTAGCAATCCACCACACACATACAGCAAAAAGACTAGGGGGGAAAAGGCGAAAAAGTTCAGGATGACCCTGCAAGCAGGTCCAAGTCCAACATAACCCCTTCCCAGCCAATAGCCAAGGTAGACCAATCAATGCCTTGATGGGCTTCCCTGCTTAGAAATATCCAGCAGCAGCCACAAAAAGTAATCCTTCCAGCTCCATATCCAAATGAAAAGTGACCAGGAGATGGACAAAGCACTGGGAGGAGCCTGCTGGACAGGAACAGGAAAATATGGAGGTGGGCCCGCAACTGCAGGGGCACCCGCATGTTCTCCGCCATTCTGGAACCCGGTGGTTCGCTCTGTCAACACTCCCTGGACCAACTAAGCCACCCCACTGGCACTCTCTAGTCGGTTGCAGCCAGGACCGGCCCCACGGCCATCCAGATGTCTCTGGCACTTGCGGTCTCACAGAGCAGAGGGCAGTAGCCCCAGTCCCATAGTACATGTTGGCCACTCTACTTCTCCACTGTGCAGTTCCAAACTGCAACTGGTCCTCCCACCTGGGGTCCGCACCATCAGGCTGACCAGCCGTCAGGGGCGAGGCTCTCCTCCCCCTACCTCTCCTCCTATGAACACCACTCTCTCACTCATCCAGGGCCGGGAACCTGCAACTGATCCACCTACCCAGGGCCTAAACGCTTAGGTTGTAATATCGGACTTCTCCTGGTTCCCAGGTTCACTTTTCTCTGCACGACAAAACAGCATGTATAAGTGACGGAAAAGTTACCTATATGTTTGCCAATCGCAGGACTCCCTTTTGCTTTGTGTCTGGAAAATAGAGGGCCTCCTTGGAAAAATGGATAAAGATGACTTTTTTTAACTTTATCAAAACATTTCATATGAATATTTTGCTAGAGATGTGGGCCCAGGTGTGTTAGATCTTCCAGCTTACTTATGTTCTAGTAAACTGGTAAATAAAACAAAAACAATGGGGCGTGCCACTGAAGTTTTGACTTTGTATGTATCATTGGAACTAGACATCAGAATAGAAGAGATGAACATTGATCATCCTTATCTGCAAGCAGTAAAGGTTTGGGGTAATAATTCGCCAAGTGTGGCTGTTGATCATCAATGTTTATATCTAGCCAGATCCAGGTAGAAAACAAGAAATGATCAAAATCTTACTGGGTTTTATATCTGCACAATGTACATCTAAGTCTGTGCCTCATATGCTTATGACTGGGGATTTTAACATGAATTTAAGTTAGACGGGGTTCGGGAATCAAATAAAGAGAACTATTGATTACATTTGGCATATTCCACCGATGCAATCCTCCAAACAGTGAACAGATGCATGTGGGTAGCAATTGGTGAGTATTTTGGAGCACTTGGTCCTTTCAGTCCAGAATGCCCTGGCAGCTCCAAACATTCTGGCTCTTGCAACGCATTACTCAGCAAACTCCAAGGCAGTCATAGACTACACCTTAGTGTCACAGCCCTTATTCCATGAGGTGACAAATTATGAACTGGGAGACAGGCTGGAAAGAGATCATCAACTATAAACGATCGGGCTAAATCTAAAAGTCTCACCGCACAAACACACTCCACCGGAAATAGATTACTCTACAACGTCAAATTACAAAAAACTGCAGTGGTCGGTAACGTGCATCAATATAGTGGAACATCTAGCTAGAATACAATGAGAAAAATTAGGAAAAATGTTCAAAGCTCTGATTAAAAAAGCAAGTTTGCCATCAGAGGGCCAGAACCACAACCAATTTGGTGATTCTCTAGCCAAGAAAAATATCAGCCCAACTCATAATAGCAAAAAAGAAGCTGAATCACACCTTGAGAGAAGTAATAGTTCAAACTCAAGCATACAGAGTGAGTATCTATCAAAATTAAGAACGCTAAATGAAAAAGTTGAATGGATCCTAGCAAAAACAGAAGCAGACCTGTATTGGTGCAAAATCCTTCTAGCTTCTAAGCATAAATATTCTGGAAATTAGTGAATCAGCCTAACAGCTGGAAAACTCTCTTTCTATCATCCAATATTTCTGGAATAAATATACTGGGGTACAGCCGCAATGAAGATACCCCTAAAAGTTGGTATCCAAAAAATGGTTGCGGAAGTGCAGTTTAAAGCATTGTCATCTGGCAGGGTGGAATCAATCATCAGCAAAAAATGTCGAGATGGGTCCCTGGGACTGAATGGTCTCCCACAAGCACTATACTAACAGAAGCCACAATTCTGGGCAGATAAGTTGGTCACCGTGTTCGATCACATCCTCCTCACTCAAGAAATGCCTGACAGCTAGACGGGATCAATATTGGCCCCTAAACACAAAGCAGGTCAAACCTTTCTACCCTGCAACTATAGGTTGATAACCTTAATGGACTGCAAGGCTAAGTTTTTTGCTAAATGCATCCTAACATATCTTACAGCATGAGTGGAATCCAGTGCTCTGCTGCTGAAACATCCACTAACATCCAGATGCTGGCTCTAACAATAGAACAAGCAAGCCTTCGCTCAGTTAACCTTCATGTGTGTTATGTTAACTTTTCTTCTGCATTCGATGCTGTACAGAGAAATATTCTTTGGGTAAAGCTGATGGACTAGGGCATTTCTTCCTCCCTTCTCACAGCATTCCAACTTCTTTATACAAATACCTGGACGAGTTTCAGACAGGGCTGCGTTTCAACAGTCTAAAAAGGAATGGTTTAAACCAAGGCTGTGTACTGGCTCCCATTCTGTGTAATTTGGGCCTTGCTGATATTACCCCTGCTTTGAACAGAATGAATTAACACTACCCGACTGTGGCTGGTTTGAATGTTTCTCATCTACTGTTTGCTGATGATACTGACTTGACAAGCTATATAAAGGAGGGGATTCAGCATTTAATTAATACAACTGTACAGTATGCTAATGATCATGGGTTGAAAGTCAACTAAAGGAAAACTAGAATGTTGCTAGTTTCATGGGAATAGTTTCTCACCCAACATTTTGTATAGAATGGACCACGTTAGAATCAGTATCGGAGTACAGATATTTGGGGGTTCTATTTGACTCTAGAGATTCATTTAAGAATCAGTGTGCTGCAATTTCGAGATGGACAATTCACTAGTTGTTGCATTTGCTTCACTGTGAAACACTTTAAAAGGCTTGTCCCTTAATCCACTTTGGCAAGTAATGGCAGGTACACATGCTCTTCTCTTGACGTCCCACATGGAAAAACTAAGGGAGAAAGCTGATAAAACCATAGATAACTTCAAGGTAGGAACTTAGCTTTACCTTTAATATACCTTGACGGGTGCCCCAGCCCAAATTAGATTAGAAGTTGGCCTTAGGAGACAAAATATAAGTAGCCTTGGAACATATGTGAAATTTTGTTATAAATTTAAAAAGTAATACATAATCCATATTAGTAGTACAGCACCATGGGAGGCTATCAGTGATTCTAGAAATACTGCAGCACACAAATATTTTAAAATGGCTATTTCAACTTTTAAAGCACAGGCATGTTAGACTATTTCCCTTTCACAATCTGCATTCAATAGAGTTATTAATGGTATCAGCATGGGGGCGTAGCTACTGCGCAAGATGGCAGCTCCCGTCTGAGCTCCGCTGCGATGCGGAGTCAGGCAAAGGATTTTGACCGCTACAGTACCCTGCTCAAGGGCCTGAAGGTAGCGGACGTTTATGGCGGCTACCATTTGGCTAGCTTTTTAAAAGTAGAACATTCGTATTTTCATGACTTTGACCGCAAATCCGCTTTAGCTCACAAACGCGAACTGACACAATTTGGTATGCGCGACGGCCGTTGCGTCTGAGGAGATCTTCACAAGTGGTCCCCAATAATGCTGTGGGCGTACCGCTTTGATATTTATACGCCATTCTTACATCTTCTTGAATACTCATAATCCTTGTGGGGGAGATGATGAGTTAGATATCAAACTAGCAGTCCGTCCCGACGTTGTCCGGGTATGAATTGCTGCCGGCCAGTAGTATATTGTTTTGTATGATTTAGCTTTGATAGCATTTCTTATCTGTGACAGGCCTGTGAAACGCTCCGATTCACAGTGCACTGCTGATGCACTTTAGAGTGCGCGTTCAGTAGTGTGTGAACTCGAGTTTCCCTACTTTATTTTTCCTTGCAATATTATATAGCGCGAACTCGACAACATGGCATGAGCACAATTTACATTACAGATGAACACATTCATTTGTGGTAGGCACGGGGAGACAAAGCGATTTGCCTGGAATCACAAGATGTTGAGCTGATGCAGAGATTCGAACGTAGCTCCCCAGCTCTAAAGTTTGCAATTCTAGAACTTGTGGCAGGAGGTGTGTCTAAAAGTGTATGTCGGTGCTGGCCATCAATAAGAGAGACCTGTGCATTTTTTAAATGGGTGGTGAAAAAAAAAGGGGAATGTTGCTGGAGATTTGGGCCACATTGCCACCAATGTACTTACCGGGGGAGGGTAAACACCCATTATTCCACAACTTTCTTTCTGCATACCATGACTCCGCATACTTTCATTACGAAAGTACCATGACTCCGGAATACCATTAAAACACATGGCATTACATGTTATATGCTTTTACCACGCATACA
This sequence comes from Lissotriton helveticus, assembly GCF_964261635.1. Classification (NCBI taxonomy): domain Eukaryota; kingdom Metazoa; phylum Chordata; class Amphibia; order Caudata; family Salamandridae; genus Lissotriton; species Lissotriton helveticus. Next base: position 1,752,015,115 of record NC_136068.1, on the reverse strand, counting down.
TTTACAACAAAATTCGTTGTAAATGCATGAATGGTAAAAGCATGTTTTTTTTAATGTTTGGATAAGGTAAGTATGGATATGGGGGTATATCTTTTGGGGTACTGAGGTATATGTTTAGGGGTGTTTGGGTATTTTAAGGGTTCAGATATAGTTTTGGGTTATGGGGTACAGGGGTAGTTTTAGGGTTTAGGGGTAGGTATGGGTTTTGGAGTACAGGGGTATTTTTAGGGTTCAGGACGAGGTTTGGGTTTTGGGGTATAGGGGTATTTTTAGGGTTCAGGGGTAGGTTTGGGTTTTGGGGTACAGGGGTATTTTAAGGGTTCAGGGCTAGGTTTGGGTTTTTGGGTACAGGGTTATTTTTATGGTTCAGGGCTAGGTTTGGGTTTTGGGGTACAGGGGTATTTTTAGGGTTCAGGGGTAGGTTTGGGTTTTGGGGTACAGGTGTATTTTAAGGGTTCAGGGCTAGGTTTGGGTTTTGGGGTACAGGGGTATTTGATATGTTATGTTATGTTATGTTACATTTGATTTATATAGCGCACGGCTACTCCAATGGAGTGTCCCGGCGCTTTATTGGCAGCTCATTTAAAAAAAAAACATAACCACTAAAGACATCCTAAACAGCAGAGTGACATAAACTAAAGGGTAAAAAGCCAAGTTTTCAGTCCCTTCCTGAACAACTGGAGATTAGACGTACTCCGTAAGCCAGAGGCAGAGCGTTCCAGAGCTGTGGTGCCCTTAAACTAAAGGAACGCCCCCCAATACGTGCCCTCTTCACTCGAGGAACCACCGCGAGAGCCAAAGATTCAGAGCGCAGAGATCTGGTCGGTCGATAGAAAGCAAGCCTACGCTGAAGATATTTGGCTCCCGAACAAAAAAGCGCCTTATGAGCCAGAGTTAAAGCCTTAAAAGCTATCCGCTTCCGGATAGGCAGCCAATGGAGTGACTGCAGAAGGCCGGACACTCTGTCCCGCCTGCAAAGGCCAAAGATTGCACGTGCAGCAGAATTCTGCACAACCTGCAACCGCTGTACCAGATAATCCGGAAGGCCCAGATAGAGGACGTTGGCGTAGTCAAGCCTAGAGCCAATCAAGGCTTGAACCGTGATCCTCCTGTGCTCTTCTGTGAGCAGAGGGAGAAACTTCCGGAGCATCTTGAGGATGCCGAAACATGTGCCCATAAGACCGAAGATCTGGGATCTCAGTGTCAGACCTTTATCGATCTTGACTCCCAGATTTTTTGCCAACTGGGATGCCTGAGCTGGGGGGAACATGTCAATCGGCCACCATGCCTGCCAGTCAGGGTCTGAGGTACAGCTAAAGAACAGCACCTCTGACTTGTCAGAGTTACATTTAAGGCTGTTCTGCCGAAACCAGCTGAAGACAGCCCCGAGGCATTCCCGAATGCTCTCTCCATCGAAATTCTCACCCTTCCTACATGTGAAGAGGAGCTGCGTGTCATCAGCGTAAGAAACGATCTGGGCCCCAAAAGACTCCACCAGTGCTGCCAATGGGGTCATAAAGATGTTAAAAAGAGTCGGGCTCAACACAGAGCCCTGTGGAACACCGACTCCCAAAGGCGGCATCTCAGCCGAGCTAACAGGGTCCCAGACCGTTTGTCGACGGCCGGCAAAAAAAGATGAAAACCAGCTGAACACCGTCCCCCTCAGACCGATGTTTTGAAGTCTGGCGAGGAGCCCCTCATGGGGGATGGTGTCAAAGGCCGCCGACAGATCGAGCATGACCAGCATGGCCTTACCACCAGAGTCCAGAACCTCCTTGATGGCCTCAGACACCTCCAACAACGCCGTCTCGGTACTCAAATTAGGGCGAAAACCAGATTGAGTCGAGTGAAGCAAGTTGTTAGTTTCTAAAAAAGCGGAGAGCACGCTATGCACGTGCTTCTCCGTGACTTTAGCCAGCGCTGGGAGGAGCGATATAGGCCTATAATTGGCCAGCACCTCAGGGTCTAGGCCAGGCTTCTTAATGAGGGGAATTACCATTGCCCGCTTCCAAGCCTGCGGGACTGTCCCCTCCTTCAAAGAGAGGTTCAAAAGTGGATTAACCAAAGGGTTAACCACATCCGCCATCCTTGCTAAGAATTTGGCCGGGCAGGGATCTAACGGCGACCCTGATTTCGGGTTAGCCAGAAGCACCAGTGACGCCGAAGGAGAAATAGGCGGAAAAACAGACAAAACAAAGTCCAGGGTAGGCGATGGAACTAACCCAACCCCATTACAGGGAGGCATTTCAACCGACCTCCCAGGAAAGGAGTCCTGGATCAGTTTAATCTTGTCCGTAAAAAACTTAGCAAGATCACAGACCCACGACTCAGAGGGAGCGGTTTGGGAGAGATTAGCTCTGGGAGCCGTAAACTCCCTCACTACAGTGAAGATCTCCTTACAGGAATTGGAGGCTGCCCATATCCTCCTCGCCAGGAGCCCTTTTTCTCACGAAGGATACCGCGGTGATAAGCTTTAATTGCGGTCCTGTATGCGAGTCTGGCCATCGGGACATACTGTGTGCGCCAGACCCTCTCCGCCACCTTACACTGGCGCCGGGAAGCGAACAGCGCCGCCGTAAACCATGGAGCAGAAACCCGCTTTGATGTCCCCCGGAAAGCCGACATGGGGGCTAGATCATTCAGCCTCTCAGTCAGCCACCGCTGCAGAGAGTCCACATCCTGCTCAAGGTCACCTGAGAGGGGACATGGATGGTCAAGAGAAGCCTGAGCAAGCATCTCAGGAGTCACACGATGGAGTGCCCTAGAAGCAGGTCCATGCTGTCTAGACGCATTGCTAGGCAGTTTCACCCTGCCCGGTACATAGAACCTGGCCAACCTGTGGTCAGACCAGAGCACCGGCACAAGCTCTGTGTCCTCTAAAGGGGCCGTGGAAAAAACTTGATCCAGCGTGTGACCCTTATCGTGTGTGGGGCCAAAGAGAAAAGGTACAAGGCCGAGGGGACCCGTAATCTCAAGTAGCTTGGTCGTATCTGGATCCTCACCCTCGTCCATGTGGAAGTTGAGGTCTCCCGCCAACACACAGTGCTCAGCCCTCAAAGCTAACCCTGCAATAGCTGCCTGAAGGTCATCAAAAAAAGAACCCACTGGTCCAGGAGGTCTATAGACCAATAGTCCTTTAAGAGCTTGATGGGGAGCCAGAGTAATGGATAAGGCTAAGGACTCCGAACCTGTAATCGTATCCAATGGGATGATAGAACAAGCAACACGCTTATCCACCACAAGAGCCACCCCTCCTCCTCTCCCCTTCACTCTATCCTGTCGAAAGATGTTATATTCCGGTGGAATGGCCGTCGTAATGTCGGGGTTGGACAATTCCCCCAACCATGTCTCTGTCAGCATCAGACATAATGGTTTTTCCGCCACAAGGAGATCAAAGATCTCCAGGGCATGTCTGCACACTTACCTGGTATTAAGGAGTAGACAGAGATGTTTCACCCTGGCCTCTCCCCTCTGCGATGAAGCAGAAGGGGTATACCCGGGTGTCCATCCGCAACCAGGACATTGCCTTTTACCCCTGTAGCGACTGGGAAAAACAGTCCGACAGGCGCAAGATACCTTTTGCAGGGAGCGAAGTTCCACCGACGAATACGAGAACATCCTCCCAGCAGCAACAGAGAGTTCTACAGAGCCGAGCCCAACCGCCCCTCCGCCGCCTCCGAGACGCTGACGGGCGCAGACGGGCAGGACTCTGGCAAGACTCAGGCACAGCGAAGGCACGACCGCTGCGCGTTACCGCTGCGCAGGCAAGGGAGCTTTAAATAGGCGTCCCTCTGGCTGTCCTGAGCGCTAGAGCGCTCTCAACTGGCATCCCCTGCAACTCTGCACCACTCCAAGATGGCGCCCGAACTTCCCCACCACCACCCGGGAACCGGATCCGCCAAACAGCGGTGCTGGACCGATTACAGTGCAGGTAAGGGGCCACGAGAGTTCCGGATAAAAACAAGGGCAAAAAAACGAAATTGAAACTAGATATCCAAAAGGGTACAGTTTAAAATAGTAGCTCGATGGTCAGAGCGCCCAGCTCAATGAGGTCTGCAAAATCTTATCTTATTTTATGGTTCAGGGGTATTTTTAGGGTTCAGGGATAGGTTTGGGTTTTGGGGTACAGGGTATATTTATAGGGTTAAGATGGGTAAGTGTTTAAGGGTGTTGGGGTTTTTTAAGGAGTAAGGGTGAGTTATGATTTTGGGGTGCAGGGGTGCTTAAAGGAAGCAGGGTGGGATTCGTTTTTAGGGTGTAAAGGGTAATAAAATAAAATAATAAATACAAATAATATAAATAATGAAATTTAAAAGAATACATGTTTTAATTAAATTTAAAAAATGTTTGTGTATATATATATATATATATATATATATATATATATATAAATACACTTTTATGCAAATATGTATTTGATGTTTTAATAATGTACTTTTACAATGTATATGACTTTACCACACATGCATTTGCGTTATAATGGCATGTGTGATAAAGTCATATGTTAAATGTTAAATGTCGTATACTTGTAAAGCGCACAGCTGCCCCAGCAAAGGGGCGTCCCGGCGCTGTATACCGCTGGGGAACCCGTCCTGGCTTTCCCTGTGGGACGGTCCCTACTGGGAATCCCCAAGGTGGAGCCAGGCATCCCCAGCGTTGATGGGGCCGCTGTGGAGATTAGGCAAGCTAATGCCCAGAGTTGCCGAGTGGGACCCCAGGTTAGTGTAGGCACCGAGGCGAGAATTGTCGAGTCCGCTGACCCTGGTCCACAACCCTGCCGCGTCGGGAATTGAACCCTGGTCTCGGGCCGACTTCTGCTCCTGAGCCTGCCGCCTCTAACCAGTGAGCCACACCACTCCACTGTATCCGTTGTAAAAGTTTTAGAAATGATGTCTTTGCGGAGTAATAGTCCCGCGTTATAAAAATTGCAGAGTGATGGTATGCGAGATGTTGGTTTGCGGAATATCATCACATATTCCCGGGGGAGGGATAGTCCCCTCCTTGCTATTTCCGTAGAAGCAGGCCTTGTGTCCAGATGTGCGTGGCGCGAGGCCTGTGCGCAACAGAAGTGGAAAATCTCCAGTCTGCGCTTCAGGCGTCACCGGAAGTTAAGGCGAGATTTCCTGCATCATGGCCCCTGTTTGCGCTCCTTCCGGCCCTTGCCAATAGTGCCATGCCTGACTTCCATACAGTAAAGCAGGTGCACGTCACTGGGAGCGCGGGGCAAGCACACCCGGAGCTGGAATGTATAGAACCTGGGAAGAAAAAACAATGAAATATTGGGCACAACGCTCGCTTTTTTTCTCCGTAATCCCGTGCCCTGCACACGCCCACGCCCCCAGCACACGCCTACAGCACACGATATGAGACATGGCATGAAGGGCGGAACATATCACACGCCCCCAGTGTTTGTCACGCTCCCAGCAGACGCCCACAGCACAACGCAGACACGCCCACAAGGGACTACTGCATAGCCTATGTCCTTCTGCTGCAACTGCCCTTTCCAACGCTGAATTGGGTGTTGTGATTGGTGCTGTGGTTCCTGAGATTACCCGCCTCAAAGGTTTGGGCTCTCTCTTTATTATATTAGTATAGATGGACATTATTGACTATTTGCTGGCATCCTTGTATACAAAGAGCCTCCTTTCTCCACTGTCAACTACCAACGGCCTCCATCTACATTTCTGTTCCTCATGCATGCTTGTGACTACCTTTATCGTACGTGCTGGCATATATAGGTATGCATACCTATTGCCATGCTGTACAAAGTTTAGGTTGTCGCTTAGGCCTGGGCAGTAAATTCCGTTCCGCTTGCTTGCAGAATTTGGGTAATTTTGCATTCTGCGGAGAACGTGGAATTGCCAAAAATTTCACAATTCGCATGTTCGTTCTTTCAAAATGCGTGTTAACAAGATATTTCCCCCCGAGCACGCAAACAGCATTCGCGAACATAAAAAAAGCATCGCAAATGAGCGGAACAAGCAATTCTGTCTGTTTGCTGAACTTTTGCGTGCTCGCAGAGAATTTTTACCATTTCGCGGAGCTTTGCGTAGGGCGAATAAGCATATTCCGCCCACCCCTATTTTCGATACCCTATTTGACGTAACAAGCATTTGGTGAAGTGGTAACCTCCCAGGACTGGTGTAATTAATCATTTCCATTATTTGCTTCTGATTCATTTTTTTTATTTTTATTTATTGAGCAGAGCAGAGAACCAAAAAATATAATAACATAGCATTGGTCATCAGGGAGGAATAATTCTCATATTCCCACAAATAGCGCGCATCTATATATATAAAAATGAATGTATGTCTGTCTGTCTGTCTGTTTGTCCTTTATGCATTACTACACCATTCATCTGATGGCCATGAAACTTTGGGAAGTTGTTGAGTACACTCCCGCAAAGGTTTCTGGCATAAATTATTTTTAAAGATCGGCCCCCCAGGGCCCTCATAATCTTTCGAATACTGAATTGGCAACCACAACTTTGCAATGGTAAAAGACTTTCGGTGAAAAAGATGATGAACAATGTCATCGAAGCTACAATTTTGAATGGGAAATTCAAGGGGGAAGATGTACTGTTGTCACGTATTCCAATGATCCCAACAGATATGCCATTTTAATTTGCAACCACGACTTTGCAATGGTACAAGACTTTCGGTGAAAAAGATGATGAACAATGTAATCGAAGCTACAATTTTGAATGGGAAATTCAAGGGGGAAGATGTACTGTTGGCACATATTCCAATGATCCCAACAGATATGCCATTTGAATTCAAACATTTTCAGTTTCCGGTGCGTCTCGCTTTTGCAATGACCACCAACAAAGCAAGAGGACAATCGCTGCAAGTGTGTGGACTAGATTTGGAGAATCTGTGCTTCTCACATGGACAACTGTATGTGGCCAGCTCACGCGTCAGAAAACCTTCTGATTTATTTGTGTACGCACCAGACAGAAAAACAAAAAATATCGTGTATTCACAAATACTCGCATAAATAAATAGAATTAAAACAACACTTTGAAATGTTATCCATATTAAAATAAATAAGTTTCAATAAAAATGACACAATGTAAATTGAATGTTATCATAACGAGTTTACTTGAATTTCCTTTCTTCTGAGATCGCGGCAACGCAAGACGGGTAAGCTAGTATATCAAATATCATAAATACATAACACCTATACCCAATATACAATTAAAAGCTGAGACCGACCAGACCAAGATATATACATCTTTAAAAGAAATGAAAAAAAAAAAGAAGGATTGAGTCCTCAACACCCTAAATTCATAGGTATCGAAACATCAATTAATTACCCCCTCACATCGAAAAACTACATGAAGTGACTAATGCCGGATAATCATTCAGTATACTAGTAAATCAGTAGTTCAATAGTTTCTTTTTCCATTTGACAGATCTTGGCATTATTACTACAGTACAAAACCTTTATTTACAATTGAAAGTGCTGTGCATTAAAGTGTTTAATTTTCTAAAGTGCATACGTGCTAAAGTGCTAAAAGATCTTGTGGTACAGCCAAGTTGTCAAAAAGCTTCCACACCCCTGCAGACCTTTTTGTTGCCCCAACCCGTTTAGCATATGCTTCCTCAAATCTCCTTATTCTTGCCATTTTATTTACCCATTTAAGATAGGATGGAGCCTCCTCTGACCTCCAATTTTGGAGGATTAATGACCGAGCTACTGTAGAGCAAATTGATATATACATCTCTTCAGATCTGGTCAGTTCTGACCTAGCTTTGATAAGTCCAAAGAGAGCCACCTCTGTTTCAGGTTTGATGTTTTTTTTTAGTTGAACGGCTCATTGCTTAAAAAATATTTTCCCAAAAGGTCTCAAGCTTCGGACATGTAAAAAATGTATGGAGCCAATCCCCCTCACCTTAGGAGAGGAATCGAAAGCATTTATTTTCTACTTCCAAATGACATTTATTTAATTTTTTCCGGAGTATATTAAGCCAACCATCATGACAGGAAGGTCATCCTTTTAAAATGAGCCGCTCTTAGGGCCTTGCTTCCTAATTGGGCTATTGCCTGCCATTCCTGATGAGAGAAAACGCAATTTGTTTCCCGGGTTATTTTTCCCAAAAGTTTATCTACCAAGGGAAGTGCCTTCTGTTTCATAAGTAAGAAATACCAATTTCCCACTCCCTTCAAGTTTACTTTAAACAACGCATTAGCTATGGGAGTTTAAGGTCCCACTTTCCGGGATTATGTATTTTTTAATACAATTTATAATCTGTATATATTCTAAAAACCTTGGCTTCATTCAGCTCCCTATGCTGCCCAATACTCCTTCCCAGGGAATTATTTTCTTACCGATAAGAAACTGGCCGAAATACTTAAGGCCAATATCTTTCCATATCTTAACATGGCTTGAATTAATATGCAGACCAAACCCCTTGCATTCATCGAATTTCAGAAAAGCAAATCCAGAAACATTAGCTTGTTTAAGCAACAACTGAAGTCGATTAGAATAATCACGCACTGTCTTATAGCGTGATTTATTCGGTGGTTTTGATGTTTTTAGAAACGCAGTGATCTGTGTGCATGACTCAGCAATCATCTTCTTAAAAAATTATGTGTCCATCCGATCATTTGGTTCCAACAATCGTGCCGTAAGATCTAATAGCGTGGTTTCATAATATGTGCGAATGTTTGGTAGGGCTAAACTCCCAAGATTAATCTCTAACTGTAGTATAGGCAGTTTGACCCTAGCCGTCTTTTTACTCCACACAAATTCCCTAAAGATAGTGTTGATTTCCTTAAAATATTTAGCATTTATTTTTAAGGGTACATTAACAAACACAAATATTAATAAAGGAGGATTTGACATTTTTAATAGTGCAACACACCCAATCAATGTCAAGGGCAAAAGAGACCAATTATCTAGTAAAGTTTTAATTTTAACTTGCCCAGCTGAATAGTTTAGGTTGAATAATTGGTCTATATGGAGTGAGACATTAATGCCCAGATATCTGATTGGCTCATCTTTCTGAGCCTGAGTTTTTAAAATCATGGGAAGATAGTCACAATTCGAGTTAAGTAATAACATCTCTGTTTTCTGTTGGTTTATCTTGCTTCTGATTCCTGTTACCTGACCTCATATTTCTGTTATCAGTGAGTTGCCTTCTAGAGGGTCGTGACTGGTTCATCATATTATGCATTCAATAGCTGCTCTCCTGGTTGCTCTCCGTAATTTCCGTGTCTCTTATATATGGGAAGGATCTTTACTTTTAAAAATCTTCCTACTTCCTGACGTCAAGTTCATTTTGTTCAGATGACCAACGAATCCACTTAATCTGCGAGGTCCTCTTCATCTGGCTAAAAACCAAAAAGAGTCAAGAATAATCTTCCATCGCCTATTCAATCTTCTTCCAATTCGATTTTAGATTCCATCTTGAAGGAAATTAGCACTTTAAGGCCATTACTGACCGCCACAAATGAAAAATTACAACTGATTGAAGAGCGATGGATCAACATGGAAGATAAAATGTACGGAACGGAGCAGCAAATAAGTAACCTTCTAAATGCGACTACTAATTTTTCTTTGTTATAACAAGAAATTAATAAGCACAAACTCCACACCAAGGATTTAGAAAATCGCGATAGAAGCAACAATTGTCACTTGTCTGTTTTACCGCAGAATTTTAAAGGTCCGGATCTCCTTTCCTTTTTGAAGAAATTCTTGGCTGACCTTCTCAATCTTCAGTCTCTAGCTTCCCTCAACATCCAACAAGCTCATCAACTTGGTCGTCCACAACCTCCTTCTAACCAGACCATGCCACATAATTATGTTGTTTCTTGAATTTACTGACTTGATGCATGTTCTCAAAACTACTAGAGAAAAACATTGTCTTGTGTGGTCAGGCCATAACTTCTTCATTTCACGAGACTTCTACAATGCTACCAACACCAGGCACAAAAAAATTCTGGCCCTCCAGCCTCAAATGAGAGCTATGAATATTCTGCATCCTTGTTTTTGCAGAATCACACATGAAGGTGTTTCCCATACCTTTGAAAATCCTCTCCAGCTGAAATAATGTCTACATTCCATTGCTCGACTTCCTATGGACACATTTGCTCAATGTGCTTAAACTTTTTATGCTGCAATATTATCAAATGCTTAATTGCCAATGATTTGCAATAGTTACTGTTACCTCCTGTCTAGCTCTTAACATTCCTCATTTATTGAGGTTCTCAGTGGTCCAGACAAATTATTGATTTCCTATTATTCTACTTATACTATATTTCATATTATTCTCTGTTGGACCCGTCTGCTTCTGAGAGTCCCCTCACCCATATGATTTCTTTTGTTCCCCTGAACCTCCCAAAATTTGCCGCTTTTTATTTGTCTACCAGGACCTTTTTGTGTGTTGTTTCATGGGGCTAGGTGTTCCTTGACACCCAGTTGCTCACAAGGTTTCTGGCACCTATGTACAAGGCGCCTGCCGAAACCTGTGGACATGAAAACTGAGGTTGGCAACCTGTGTGTGTTTAACCTTAAAATGGTGGACACATATTTCCCTCATGTGAGTGACTCCCATTGGAGCCTCCTTGAACCCTGACCTTTTGAGGTTTTGGCACCCTTACTGGTTGGCGCGCTTTCCTGACAGGAATTTCATAACTTTCCTCAGGTACACAAAATGGCTGCTCCAGAGCCCCAGTACGGTGGCTCTGAGTGACCAAAAGACACCTCAAAAGTGCCATGCCATTGACACAGCCAGGGAAGGTTCTAGAACCTTCTGGCCCATGCCAGTACCTCAGGGAACTAGCTATATAAAGCCCAGTCCCTGGCGGCTATTTTAGATGTAATTCAGATTCCAGACTTGACACCAGAGTGACACCTGCCCTGCTGACCCCTGAGGTGGCTGAGAGCACAGGCAGTAGAGTGGCAAGGGTTAATAGCCTGATTCCTGACTGGCGTTCCAGTCAGGCGTGTTCCAGTAACCTTGCGCCTACAGCGCCTGCCCAGCTAGTGCCTCATTGCCCCAAAAGACTGTGACCAAGTTTATGTGTCCCCCCCCCCCGGTGGCGAAATCGTGAAGAAAAGGCGAGTCGCGACCTTCCTCAGTGCCCCCTTCGTGAATAGCGCCTATCGCGGGGGACTCGGACGTCTCCGAGCCCCACCGGCGTTGTGCGCTTCCTGGTTGTACAGTGATCGAAGGTGAGGTGGTGCGCCGGGGTGGGGAGAGGCCGGCCTTCATTCAGCGGGATTAGCGTCCCTGCCCTTTCCCAGAGACCCGGGAAACTGTTGCCGTGGGCGGGACCAGCCCCCATATGAGGAAGTCGGAGGGAGGTCCGTGAAGCCCCTGAGAACCCTGATGCTGGCGTGGGAAGTGCTGTGCCCCGACTGAAACGCTATTCGATTGCAGCCGTAGTGAGGTGGGTCGTTTCCCCTGGAGGGGTGCCGCGTTATCAAGGAACTGTGCACCGGGGTTGATTTGAGCGAGCGCTGAGACTGAGTGACCCCGCTGGCAGCCGTTCGTTCGTCTACTGACTTCGAACTGTGCTACCCTGGTGCCTGCGATATTGCCGTAGGCTCAAGTAAACCACACCGGTAAGCGGACATCCTTCCCCGGTGGCAGCGGAGGGCCAAATGTCATATTTACCGTGTTTCCTTGTCTTTAGGTACACGCGCATGGGCCCCGCGTGAACATAAAAGAGTCCCCAGTGCACCGTGAATCCAGAGAAGCCCGCATGCATTCCCCATGATTCCACAAGTACTGTTATCCTTTTCAAAGTGGGTTTATCTTGCAAATGTAAACTTCCTGATTTATTTAATTGGTGGCAGCGATACCAGAATAAAAATGTGGTTATGCATTTAAATGAACCAGGCTTTATTATTCCATGTATTGGTGATATATAAACCTGATATTCATTTTATTTATTTATAGAGCTATTTCTAATATTTAAGCAACACTACTGTTCCTGAAGTCCTATTTACTGTATTTATTCTCAACCTGAATCCCAGTGTGCTGTAACAAATGAAATGTGAATGTGCTTCCCCAATTGATCCCTATTTACAGCAGAGAACTTTTATATAAAGGAATCGTATTTTTCTAGAGCAGTGGTGTGGTGTCCTTCTTTTTGGTGTGACTGTGCAGGGGGTTATTATTGGGTCAGAGCCGGCTTAGCACTACAGCCTTCACTGCCTTGACACTTGAGCCAAGCTACCCCCTTTGTGCTGGGCTTGCCCATCGCAGGTCCAACATAAAATTGGTGCTCAGCGGTTGGGATTGCGAGCCATGCTTGTTCTGTACCCCATAATAATTCAGTGTGCGTCACAGGTACACACCCGGAGTTTTCTCCCAGCGGCCCTCTGATTTAACATTTTGTTTTTTTCAAATTCTCTTCTGGAGGTGGGTGGAGGTGACCCTCAGAGTCTCATATCCTTATAACCTACTTCGTGGTGGTTGTCCACACTTTTCACTGACAAGATGAAATTCGAAATGTCAGAGCTGGAGACCTATACTGTGGCACAGCTCAAGGATTTCTGTCAGGAAAGGGGAGTGTTCGTTAGGCGAGGGGCCAAAAGAGAGGAGCTCCGTACTAGTCTGCGAGCCTGGGTGGAAGCACACCCGGAGGGAACGGTAGAGGAGGAGGAGTCAGACAGAGGTACTGTCATTGAGGGAACTGCGAAATGTCCCCTGGGGGTGGGTGAGATGTCAATCAGCCCCAAGGTAGCCTCATGGGAGGGTAGCAGTGTATCCTCAAGAGGGTTGTCAGAGACCGAGTTAGCCGACAGGAGAGAGGAGAGACAGTTCAGATGGGAGTTGGCCAAGCTGGAGATGGAAGATAGGAGAGAGAGAGATGGAACATGAGCTCAAGCTACGAGAGCTCGACCTCCAGGCCCGTAACATCACTCCGGGGGGTGTCGAGTCAAAGGAATTTGTCAGGGAGCCCAGGCCTCATTTACCCAAGGACGTGGTCGCCAGTTATACCGCTGGAGACGACATAGCCAAGTGGCTGACCGCCTATGAGGTCTCCTTAAGAGCTCATGGGATCCATGAGAAGCATTGGGGTGGTGGATTATACCGGTACATGCCTCCGACAGGTAGGGATGCCCTATTGTCCCTAGACCTGGAGGAGCAGGTAGATTACCCCGCCATAAAGGTGGCGCTCATCAGAAAGTTTGGGTTGACCCCAGAGAAATACCGGCAGAGGTTTAGGGGCAGCCACAAACTGAGCTCACAGAATTGGGTTGACTTCCTGGATTATGCCAAGAAAGCCCTAGATGGGTGGGTCCAAGGTAGTGAAGTGGAAGACTATCGAGGGTTGTACGACCTAATACTCAAGGAGCATCTACTCGAGAAATGTCTTCCCGAGCTGAGGCAACACCTGGTAGGCAACAAACTTACTTGCCCCCGTAAGCTTGCTGAGGAGGCGGACATTTGGACAAGTACCCGAGTGTCCACGTGGGGGACGGGAGGAGATTCTCAGAAGTCCGGACAGGGCGCTCCCCAGAAGAAAGAGGGGGGAGATAACAAGAAAAAGGAGTTCTCCAAAGGCCCCCAAAATAATTTTAAGGGGAAAAGTTCCTTTCCCAACTCTAAGGCTAACCCGCTAAAGAACCCTAATCCTGGCCAGAGTCAGCAGCCAAGGGTTGTCCATTGCTTTGAGTGCGGTGGTGTTGGACATTATAAAGGAGACGTGAAATGCCCAAAGAGACCACCCCCTCCCACTGGAGGAAAAGCCCCGGGAGTCGCTAGTGTAGTGCTCGGGGAGGAGATGCCATTAGTTAAGGGGGGGGAGTGGGCGGGTGTCACCTTAGTGTCCCTGGGTGATCGGGAGATGGTTCCAAAGATCCAGGTGCCCTCAAATACTACCAAGTATGGGCAGTGGGTCACCATCAACGGCCATAGAGGGGAAGCTCTGAGAGATACAGGAGCCAGTATGACTATGGTAAGGAGTCATCTGGTGTCTTCAGAGCAGGTGATTCCAGGCGTACTTCACCCATGGCTGACGACAGAATGTGCCACTATCCCGTGGTCAAGGTTCCCTTTGAGTGGGGAGGGGTTGCGGGTTCACTTCGAGTTGCCGTAAGCCCTGCCGTACCAGTCGACTGGCTACTGGGCAATGATATGGAGCACAATGCTTGGAAGGAGGTGGAATACCGGACTCATTCTGAGATGCTGGGTACACCTGATTGGGCCTGTGTGAGTACCAGGTCTGCGGCTGCTCGGGAGGAGAAGTCGCATGGGTTGGAGCCTGGAACAATGGCCCACCCAGCTGCTGATGAGGTAGCATCTCGAGGACAGGAGGAGCCTGCCTCGATATCCGTGCCCCGTGAGACGGATAGGCCACCTGTGGAGGTGGACCCGTAGTCTGCGGAGGAGGACATGGTTCTGATGGAGGACCTACCTATCCCCGCTGAGTGGCGAGTGGAGGGAGGACCGTCCAGGGAGGAACTAAGCAAGGGACAGAGGGAATGTACCACCCTCGAGGGTCTGAGGCAACAGGCTGAAGCTCAGGCAGCAGGTAACGAGTCTGGGAACCATCGTGTTTACTGGGAGGAAGGTCTCCTCTACAGTGAACCCAGGGCGCCAGTGCACGGACTGTCACAGGCCCTGGTAGGCCCACAGTGTTACCGAGCCTTCCTATTAGAGTTGGCTCATGAGATTCCCTTGGCAGGACAGTTGGGTCAGGACAAGACCTTTGCCCAGCTTGTCCCCCACTTTTATTGGCCTCGAATGAGGGTGGCGTCCGACACATACTGTCGGTCGTGCGTGTCATGCCAAGCCAGTGGGAAAACAGGGATGAAGCTGAAGGCTCCCCTGCAACCACTTCCCGTCGTTGGTACCCCCTTTGTAAAGGGTGGGCATCGACATTGCCGGGCCCCTAGATCCACCGACATCATCCGGTTACAGGTTTATCCTGGTACTGGTGGATCACGCCACAAGGTATCCAGAGGCAGTTCCTCTGAGAACCATTACTGCACCGGTAGTGGCGAAGGCCCTGATGGGGATCTTTACCCGAGTGGGATTCCCCAAAGAAGTTGTGTCTGACAGGGGGACCAACTTCATGTCAGCGTATATGTGGGCAATGTGGAAGGAGTGTGGAGTGACCTACCGGTTCACCACTCCTTATCACCCACAGGCCAATGGCCTCGTGGAGAGGTTCAACCAAACCTTAAAGGGTATGATCAGAAGTCTACCCGAAAGCCTACGGAGGAAATGGGACGTCCTCCTACCCTGTTTGCTCTTTTCCTGCAAAGAAGTGCCACAGAAAGGAGTGGGCTTCAGCCCCTTCGAGCTTTTGTACGGGCAACCTGTACGTGGACCTCTCAGCCTGGTGAGGGACTCCTGGGAAAAGTCTCCCCGGAAAGTTCCCCAGGATGTGGTGAGCTACATGCTGGCCTTCCGAAGCCAAATGGCTAAGTTGTGGAAGCAAGCTTCTGACAACTTGGAAGCCAGTCAAGCAGTTATGAAAGCGTGGTATGACCACAATGCTCACCCAGTGGAGTTGGAACCTGGACAGAAGGTGTGGGTGATGGAGCCGGGGGAGCTGAGTGTTCTCCAGGACCGTTGGGCAGGCCCCTATGAGGTATTGGAGAAGATGGGCAAGTCTACCTATCTGGTGGACGTAAGGACCCCTGGGCACCCGCATTGGGTGTTACATGCCAATCGCCTCAAGCCCCACTTCGAGAGGCCCGAAGTCATGTTGGTAATGGTGACTGACGGATCGGAGGAAGAGGACACAGAGCCTCTCCCCGACCTCCTTGCGTCTCAAGAAAAGGATGGGTCAGAGGAGGGAGTAAAACTCTCACCATCCCTGACTCCTGAGCAGCAGGAGGAATGTTGCCATGTCCTGGGGGCATTCGCTCCGCTGTTCTCCCTTGTCCCGGGTAAGACCCATCTGTGTATCCACGACGTGGACACAGGAGACAGCCCACCTGTGAAGTCAAAGTCTTACTGGCTGTCTGACATGGTGAAGGCCAGCATCCGAAGCGAGGTAGCCAAGATGCTGGAGCTAGGAGTCATCGAACCTTCGAACAGCCCTTGGTCCAGCCCGGTGGTTTTGGTACCCAAAGCTGCCCCACCTGGCACCACACCAGAATTACGATTCTGTGTGGATTACCGAGGACTCAATTCGGTAACGAAAACCGATGCTCATCCGATCCCTCGGGCGGATGAATTGATTGCCCGGTTGGGAGCTGCCCAATATCTCAGTACCATTGACCTCACTGCAGGGTACTGGCAGATTCCCATGACTGATGGAGCCAAGGAAAGGTCAGCCTTCTCCACACCTGATGGACACTACCAGTTCTGCGTTATGCCTTTCGGGCTCAAGAACGCTCCTGCCACTTTCCAGCGGCTGGTGAACACGATCCTCACCGGGATGGAGTCATTCTCTGCTGCTTACTTGGATGACATAGCTGTCTTCAGTAGCAGTTGGGAGGATCACTTGCAGCACTTGCAAGCCGTTCTCCAGGCCCTGGAATGGGCTGGCTTGACGATCAAGGCCAGCAAATGTCAGATTGGACAGGGGTCGGTAGTGTACTTAGGTCACTTGGTGGGCCGGGGAACGGTGCAGCCCCTTCAGGCAAAGATTGAGGCAATCATGGCCTGGAAACCCCCCAAGACCCAGACTGAGGTCCAAGCCTTCCTGGGCCTCACAGGTTACTACAGACGATTCGTGAAGGGGTATGGCACTATCGTGGCACCCCTTACAGAACTCATGGCCAAAAAGCAACCCAGGAGAGTCATCTGGACGGAGGCTTGCCAGCGAGCCTTCGACACTCTGAAACAAGCATTGTGTAAAGCTCCAGTCCTGAAGGCTCCAGATTTTTTGAAAGAGTTCATTGTCCAGACAGATGCATCCGATATTGGCATTGGGGCGGTGATATCGCAACTCAATGAAGAGGGTCTGGATCAACCCGTGGTCTTTTTGTCACGGAGACTGCTTCCCCGGGAACAGAGGTGGAGTACCATTGAGCGGGAAGCCTTTGCGGTGGTCTGGGCACTGAAGAAGCTGCGACCATACTTGTTTGGTTCACACTTCCTTGTTCAGACAGACCACCGACCCCTTCGCTGGCTCATGCAGATGAAGGGGGAAAACCCCAAACTGTTGAGGTGGTCTATCTCCCTACAGGGAATGGACTTTCGGGTGGAACATCGGCCCGGAGTTGACCACGCCAATGCAGACGGTCTCTCCAGGTATTTCCGCCTTAGTGTTGAGGACTCCCAAGGGGTTGGGTAGTTCTCCCCACTTTCGGCTGGGGGGGACGCGTGTTGGACCCGTCTGCTTCTGAGAGTCCCCTCACCCATATGATTTCTTTTGTTCCCCTGAACCTCCCAAAATTTGCCGCTTTTTATTTGTCTACCAGGACCTTTTTGTGTGTTGTTTCATGGGGCTAGGTGTTCCTTGACACCCAGTTGCTCACAAGGTTTCTGGCACCTATGTACAAGGCGCCTGGCGAAACCTGTGGACATGAAAACTGAGGTTGGCAACCTGTGTGTGTTTAACCTTAAAATGGTGGACACATATTTCCCTCATGTGAGTGACTCCCTTTGGAGCCTCCTTAAACCCTGACCTTTTGAGGTTTTGGCGCCCTTTCTGGTTGGCGCGCTTTCCTGACAGGAATTTCATAACTTTCCTCAGGTACACAAAATGGCTGCTCCAGAGCCCCAGTCCGGTGGCTCTGAGTGACCAAAAGACACCTCAAAAGTGCCATGCCATTGACACAGCCAGGGAAGGTTCTAGAACCTTCTGGCTTGTGCCAGTACCTCAGGGCACTGGCTATATAAAGCACAGTCCCTGGCGGCCATTTTAGATGTAATTCAGATTCCAGACTTGACACCAGAGCGACACCTACCCTGCTGACCCCTGAGGTGGCTGAGAGCACAGGCAGTAGAGTGGCAAGGGTTAATAGCCTGATTCCTGACTGGCGTTCCAGTCAGGCGTGTTCCAGTAACCTTGCGCCTACAGCGCCTGCCCAGCTAGTGCCTCATTGCCCCAAAAGACTGTGGCCAAGTTAATGTGCCCGCCCCCCGGTGGCGAAATCGTGAAGAAAAGGCGAGTCGCGACCTTCCATAGTGCCCCCTTCGTGAATAGCGCCTATCGCGGGGGACTCGGACGTCTCCGAGCCCCACCGGCGTTGCGCGCTTCCTGGTTGTGCAGTGATCGAAGGTGGTGCGCCGGGGTGGGGAGAGGCCGGCCTTCTTTGGGCGGGATTAGCGTCCCTGCCCTTTCCCAGAGACCCGGGAAACTGTTGCCGTGGGCCGGACCAGCCCCCGTATGAGGAAGTCAGAGGGAGGTCCGTGAAGCCCCTGAGAACCCTGATGCTGCCGTAGGAAGTGCTGTGCCCCGACTGAATCGCTATTCGATTGCAGCCGTAGTGAGGTGGGTCGTTTCCCCTGGAGGGGTGCCGCATTATCAAGGAACTGTGCACCGGCGTTGATTTGAGCGAGCGCTGAGACTGAGTGACCCCGCTGGCAGCCGTTCGTTCGTCTACTGACTTCGAACTGTGCTACCCTGGTGCCTGCGACATTGCCGTAGGCTCAAGTAAACCACACCGGCAAGCGGACATCCTTCCCCGGTGGCAGCGGAGGGCCAAATGTCATATTTACCGTGTTTCCTTGTCTTTAGGTACACGCGCATGGGCCCCGCGTGAACATAAAAGAGTCCCCAGTGCACCGTGAATCCAGAGAAGCCTGCATGCATTCCCCATGATTCCACAAGTACTGTTATCCTTTTCAAAGTGGGTTTATCTTGCAAATGTAAACTTCCTGATTTATTTAATTGGTGGCAGCGATACCAGAATGAAAATGTGGTTATGCATTTAAATGAACCAGGCTTTATTATTCTATGTATTGGTGATATATAAACCTGATATTCATTTTATTTATTGATAGAGCTATTCCTAATATTTATGCAACACCAGTGTTCCTGAAGTCCTATTTACTGTATTTATTCTCAACCTGAATCCCAGAGTGCTGTAACAAATGAAATGTGAATCTGCTTCCCCAATTGATCCCTATTTACAGCAGAGAACTGTTATATAAAGGAATCGTATTTTTCTACAGCAGTGGTGTGGTGTCCTTCTTTTTGGTGTTACTGTGCAGGGGGTTATTATTGGGTCAGAGCCGGCTTAGCACTACAGCCTTCACTGCCTTGACACTTGAGCCAAGCTAACCCCTTTGTGCTGGGCTTGCCCATCGCAGGTCCAACATTCTCTCAATACTTTTCTTATCCTCTTGCTCTCCGCGTCTCTGTGTTGTCTGTCTTGCCCTTGAGTGCGGACATGCCTGGTTCTATTTTTTACTCTGCTTCTTACAGATCTGGATTTTTGTCTGTCATTCCTTTCTTTCTCTTCTTCTAACTCTGTTTTCCTCCTTGTTTTGTCCCTCTTCCCTAATTTTCCTATTTTTGTTTATTTTCTCTTCCACGTATATGAATACTTCTTTTTTGTGCTTTTGTGTCATCTTCTTCATTCTGCACAGTTATTTATCATTTACTATTCTTTGCTTTTTTTGTGATATTTCCTATTGATAAATGTTGTCTTTTTGTCTTCACTGTTACTTCACTCATGTTCTATATATTTCTTATTTATTACCTCATTATTGATAAACAGTATCTTTTTCTTCCAATTGGTGTTTCTGCAGTGTGTCATCATTGTTCCTGCACCCATGTCTTTGACATGATGTATGCTTAATGTTGTATTGTGGAATGTTCGTGGTTTGGGTCACCCTGTCAAGCGTCAGAAGTTACTCTCCCATTTATCAAAGTTAAATTGTCAAATTACTTTTTTACAAGAAACCCACTGTAATTATGTTGAGTCTCTTAAACCTAAACGCCAATGTGTGGGCCAGGTTGTTTTTTCACCTGTGGTCAACCGCAAGGGTGGGGTTGCAATCCTCTATCATAAATCTTTACAAATTACCATTTTTTCTACTAAAAAAGATACAAATGGACGTTGGGCAATACTTCAGGCCAAGGTCCATAATAAAATGATCACTTTCTTCAGTATTTATGGACCAGTTAAACCTGACCGTGATTTTTGGAACACGATTATAATTAAATTATCTTCCATTTCCAATCCCAATATTATTGTTGCTGGAGACTTTAACAATTGGCTTGATCCTTTTTCGATGGGAACTCAAAATGCAAATTGAAACCTGACAAGTCTCATAAATCATTTTAATCTGCTATTGCCTCTCAGCCACATTTCGATGCATGTACAACCTGCCACCCTGATCAATATAAATTTCATTTTTTCTCAAATGTTAACCATACAATGTCACACATTGATTATATTTTTATTTTAAAATCCCTATTACCCTCTGTTCAATCCTCTGAAATTGGATCCATTTTTATTTCTGACCAAGCCCCTGTTTCTTCGTCATTTGATCTATTCCTTACCAACTCTCAACATGCCCGGTAGTGATTTATCAACTTTCTCCTATCTGACCTATTCTGAATATCTGAGGACACCTCTTTTATAAATGAATTATTTCTGTTCAACAAAGCTAGTGATACTTCTATTCATAATAACTGGGATGCCTTTAAGGCATCCTTTAGTGCTTTTACCGTTGCATACAGGACCAAAAAGAAGAATTTACTAAACTCCTAGTATCTCTCTACTCTCAAACAAATTAAATCTCTAGTACACTCTTTCTTCACATTTAATTCTCCTTCACACCTCAGCAACATCATTAAGGTGAAATCTGACCTAAATAAATTAGCTACAGTTGATGCGTGCAATATTTTACTTACAATAAAATCCAAATATCACGGGGGTCAAAATAAAGCAGGTAAAATATTGGCTAACTATTTGAAAATCAAAACGGAACAGAAAACCATTGGCCCTATTCCTAACACTACTACTAATAAATTACTTCATTCAGATTCTGATATTGTTAATGCTTTCCAATCCTATTAATATATCTGAATGATACATCTCCTTCTGCTAGTGGTACTCAATCTTTCTTTGAGGATCTTCCCTATCCCCGTCTGTGCCTGATGCTATGTCTCTCCTTGAAAAAGATATATCTCTCCAAGAGATCCTTGATGCCATTAAGTCTTTGAGGAAGGCCAGGGGTCAGGGCTCCTGGCCCAGAGGTTTTTTCCATTGAACTAATCTCTCCTTTCTCCTCTATTTTTGCTCCTTGTCCAATTTAACTTTTGACTTCCTTTATCTCTAAATCAAGATCTGAGGGATCCTTTTCAGAGGCCCTCATTGTAATCATTCCTAAGCCTGATAAAGACCATACCCTTTGCCAAAATTATCGCCCAATATCAGGAATCAATTATGATTGTAAAATGTTTGCGAACATTCTTGCTTCCAGATTGGATACAGTTATACCCCTACTAATCAAACCTGACCAATCCGGTTTTATTAGCGTTAGACTTACCTCTGATAATGATAGTATGTTATCTATTGTCCTTGCATTGGGCTAAAGCTATCCTGATCCTCTAGCTGCATTATCCCTTGATGCTGAAAATGCATTTGATCGTGTAAATTGGCCATTCATGTTCAAAACTCTTCACTGGTTTGGTTTCGGCCCTAAATTAATTTTATTTATTGAGTTGTTGTATCTTGATCCCCGTGCCTCTATCTCTTTTAATTATCTTTTATCCCATTATTTTAACTTACATAGACGCACCAGGCAAGGTTGTCCACTTTCCCCACTTCTATTTCTTTTATGTCTTGAACCTTTCCTTGAACGCATCCGACATAACTCCTTAATAACTGGTATTATACATAAATCCCACAAAATCAAACTATCTGCGTATGCATCTCTCTAACCCCTCTACCGCTCTCCCCCCTTTCCTACGGGAAATTGAGTTATTCTCTAAAGTTTCTGGCTACAAATTACATTTTTCTAAAACTGAGGTAGTACCTTTAAACTCCACCAGTTATCAATACATGTTTTCCAACACCAATTTCCAATGGTGCCCCTCTAAAATTAAATATCTGGGTGTATGGTTCTCCTCTAACATCCCTCATACTCTTTTACACAAATGTAATGCACTAAAACTCAAGATTCAAAATTCATTTAATTCCTGGTCCCCTCTTTTTCTTTCTTGGTAGGGTAGACGGATACTATTAAAATGATGATTGTTCCTCTCATTCTTTTCTTAATTTCCATGTTACCATTCAAAATACCCAATTATAATTTTAAACAACTTAACTCTCTTTGTATTAAATTCTTGTGGAATAATAAGCCCTCTCATATTGCCTTACCTAAATTAATTAAACCAAAAATTGAAGGAGGTGTGAGATTTCGTCATTTTAAATGATATCATACCGCTTTTTTACTTATACAATTCTATGATCTAAATAAGCAGAATCACAACTCACCAATGCCCAGATGGATTAATTTTGAGCGTTCCTTTCTACATGATTTCTCCTTTTCTGACATTCGTTCTATGTCTAACTGTACCTTTATTTCTCCTTATACCTTCTTAAAATGCGCCCAACATTTGATACATTCACTGTTCACAGAGGGTGCCACCTTTTTACAAGAGTTCCTTACATCTTCCATTTGGTATAATAGATTCATTAAATTTGCACACAAATCATTCAAATTCAAACATTGGATAGAGAAGGGTATTTTTCATGTTTATCAACTTGTTTCTCATAACTCTGCCATACCCTTTACTGCATGACAACAATGTTATAACTTACCTCTATCCTACTCTTCCCAATACTCACAAATATTCAATGCCCTACAACCATTCTTGTCATAAAAATGTACTCCTGATGACACCCATGACCCCTTTCGCCACCATTACTCGAATTCCACTCCAAAACTTCTATTATATACAAGCTTCTGTCCACTACCACATCTGATAGACCAAAATCCACTATTGAATTAGCTTGGGAACAAGACCCATCTATATCCCTTTCCACTAACAGATGGAATACAATATTCCATACAATTTTCACTACCTCAAAAGCTGCTAACATTACTCAATCAACATAGAGGTTTGTACTTCTGTTCATATTCCTAAGATTAATCCCTCTTCTTCTTCCCTTTGTTGGCCTTGTCTCTCCTCAGATGGCACATTGTTACATTTACTATTTTACTGTCCTAATACTTTTAAATTTTGGAAATTCATTTAGTCTATATCTTCCAAGATATTTCATCGAAATATACCATTATCAATTCAAAATATTTTTTTGCGATCGATGACTACTGATTTTTCTGACATTACACCAAATTTGAAACTGTTTAACCTTTTCATTTCCCTTGCATTTAAAGTTATTTTAACTTTCTGGAAAGATAATTCTAAAGTAGATGGTGGTGGAACCTTCTTTGTAGTGAGCATAGAATTTCTACTGTCTCATCATCAATGCTATCTCAGCAAATCAAATCTAATGTATTTTGGATTCACTTTACTACTTTTCTATCTTCTCACCCTTCAATACCTTTGTTATTTATCTCATCTTTCCCCTTTCCTCCTCTCCTCTTCTTTTTCTCTTCTTGTTTTTCTTTCTGCTTTCTTCTATTTTTCTCCCTTCCTATTCCTTATCTTTATAACTTTTATTTGACTATCACCTGTTTTATTATGTACCCTAATTCTTCCTATTTATTTCTCATCCATAAGATGATTTCCTTTCCCTTCCTTTCTCCTTATTATCTCTGAATTAGATTGCTCCTTTTTATCATTTTTATTGATGTTATAATCTTTATTACCCTATTGTTCCATCTTATGCTTCACTTTAACTTTGGTACTTTATTATTACATCAATAAAAAATATTTAACAACAACAAAATAATGGTATTAGCATAAATGATTCAGCTTTGGTGGATGAAGAGTTGTTAGCAAGAAAAGCCCATGCATGGATGGTTACTGCTATGTACGACCCATTAAAATCCCAGAATCATCTGGGTGGCCTGAACGGATTAAATGCAAATCTATGTCATCTGTCATATTGTCTTCTGTTGCCCAGCCCTAGTGGATGAAAGGAAAAGTTTGTTATGACAGTATTTTAACCAGAACACTATACGTACATGTCAACAAGCAGTTATAGCTGGTCTTCAGGGACAGGACCGAATCTTTGCTGGGAAATTTTAAAAATACATGTCCGTAGCTGAGGGGGAAATTGTAAAGTGTGAAGAGTAATGCCATCTAACAGGGATTCTAGTAGACCATACGAAGCACAGCTATAACAAGTGTTTTCTTTTTTTGCTATGGGCTTTTCCGATATACGATTACATTGAAAGTTTTTTTACGACTATATAGTATTAGGACGAGAAATGATTTTATAAAAGGCATGCTGCACTTTAATTTTTTTGGATAAATCATATTCTTGTCCACCTCCTCCAGGATCAGTCCGTAACTCTAGGTGCAATGGTATTGAACCATGGGCAACAAGGTCAACGAAATGCATCATGCTCAACTATAAAGAGTGTTTTCTTTTTTCCAATGGGGTTTTCCAATATACAATTAAATGGGATGGTTTTAACCAATAAATAATATTGAAATAAGAAGTGACTTTATAAAAGGCACGCTGCACTTTCATTTTCTGGATAATTTATAGTCTCAACCACTTATTCCAGGGTCAGTACCCATCTCCAGGTGCAATAGTATTTAACCATGGGCAACAAGGTCAAGGAAATGCAACAACAGCATTTTGCTGCCTTTAAAATTAGTTCTGGTGCACGATTGCATGTACTAATTATGTCCCCTCAACCTACGACCATTAAAAAGTAATCGGCCAATAGAGGGATCATGCAGGGCTCTTGGGACTTTATTGCCTATTTTGCATACAACAATTCAAAAAAGGGGGTGGTGATGAACAGAGTGTCTGAATTAAGCAGACCACTCTTACCCAGTCCAAAGATCAGGGCTTGATCCATCACCGTTATTTAGCTCACTGCCCCATCCCAGCTCAGAACCTGGCTATATGCAAATTAGTCTGTCCCTGGCCCAGTGCATCATGGGAACAGGGCAGACCAAACTACCAAGCCAATTCTTCACCAGAAAGGAGACAAGCTACCGGGGACCGGTTTCTGGCATTTCAGCCTCGTCGGCCCGGCTTGCTTGAATCCTGATGGAGCAGTGAGCAAGGGACTCATGTCTGAGTATACCCTGCCACACCTATAGTGGCCAAAAACGATTCAAAAAAGGGGGTGGTGATGAACAGAGTGTCTGAATTAAGCAGACCACTCTCACCCAGTCCAAAGATCAGGGCTTGATCCATCACCGTTATTTAGCTCACTGCCCCATCCCAGCTCAGAACCTGGCTATATGCAAATTAGTCTGTCCCTGGCCCAGTGCATCATGGGAACAGGGCAGACCAAACTACCAAGCCAATTCTTCACCAGAAAGGAGACAAGCTACCGGGGACCGGTTTCTGGCATTTCAGCCTCGTCGTTCTGGCTTGCTTTAATCCTGATGGAGCAGTGAGCAAGGGACTCATGTCTGAGTATACCCTGCCACACCTATAGTGGCCAAAAACGATTAAAAAAAGGGGGTGGTGATGAACAGAGTGTCTGAATTAAGCAGACCACTCTTACCCAGTCCAAAGATCAGGGCTTGATCCATCACCGTTATTTAGCTCACTGCCCCATCCCAGCTCAGAACCTGGCTATATGCAAATTAGTCTGTCCCTGGCCCAGTGCATCATGGGAACAGGGCAGACCAAACTACCAAGCCAATTCTTCACCAGAAAGAAGACAAGCTACCGGGGACCGGTTTCTGGCATTTCAGCCTCGTCGGCCCGGCTTGCTTGAATCCTGATGGAGCAGTGAGCAAGGGACTCATGTCTGAGTATACCCTGCCACACCTATAGTGGCCAAAAACGATTTAAAAAAGGGGGTGGTGATGAACAGAGTGTCTGAATTAAGCAGACCACTCTTACCCAGTCCAAAGATCAGGGCTTGATCCATCACCGTTATTTAGCTCACTGCCCCATCCCAGCTCAGAACCTGGCTATATGCAAATTAGTCTGTCCCTGGCCCAGTGCATCATGGGAACAGGGCAGACCAAACTACCAAGCCAATTCTTCACCAGAAAGGAGACAAGCTACCGGGGACCGGTTTCTGGCATTTCAGCCTCGTCGGCCCGGCTTGCTTGAATCCTGATGGAGCAGTGAGCAAGGGACTCATGTCTGAGTATACCCTACCACACCTATAGTGGCCAAAAACGATTCAAAAAAGGGGGTGGTGATGAACAGAGTGTCTGAATTAAGCAGACCACTCTTACCCAGTCCAAAGATCAGGGCTTGATCCATCACCGTTATTTAGCTCACTGCCCCATCCCAGCTCAGAACCTGGCTATATGTAAATTAGTCTGTCCCTGGCCCAGTGCATCATGGGAACAGGGCAGACCAAACTACCAAGCCAATTCTTCACCAGAAAGGAGACAAGCTACCAGGGACCGGTTTCAGGCATTTCAGCCTCGTCGGCCCGGCTTGCTTGAATCCTGATGGAGCAGTGAGCAAGGGACTCATGTCTGAGTATACCCTGCCACACCTATAGTGGCCAAAAACGATTCAAAAAAGGGGGTGGTGATGAACAGAGTGTCTGAATTAAGCAGACCACTCTTACCCAGTCCAAAGATCAGGGCTTGATCCATCACCGTTATTTAGCTCACTGCCCCATCCCAGCTCAGAACCTGGCTATATGCAAATTAGTCTGTCCCTGGCCCAGTGCATCATGGGAACAGGGCAGACCAAACTACCAAGCCAATTCTTCACCAGAAAGGAGACAAGCTACCGGGGACCGGTTTCTGGCATTTCAGCCTCGTCGGCCCGGCTTGCTTGAATCCTGATGGAGCAGTGAGCAAGGGACTCATGTCTGAGTATACCCTGCCACACCTACAGTGGCCAAAAACGATTCAAAAAAGGGGGTGGTGATGAACAGAGTGTCTGAATTAAGCAGACCACTCTTACCCAGTCCAAAGATCAGGGCTTGATCCATCACCGTTATTTAGCTCACTGCCCCATCCCAGCTCAGAACCTGGCTATATGTAAATTAGTCTGTCCCTGGCCCAGTGCATCATGGGAACAGGGCAGACCAAACTACCAAGCCAATTCTTCACCAGAAAGGAGACAAGCTACCGGGGACCGGTTTCTGGCATTTCAGCCTCGTCGGCCCGGCTTGCTTGAATCCTGATGGAGCAGTGAGCAAGGGACTCATGTCTGAGTATACCCTGCCACACCTATAGTGGCCAAAAACGATTCAAAAAAGGGGGTGGTGATGAACAGAGTGTCTGAATTAAGCAGACCACTCTTACCCAGTCCAAAGATCAGGGCTTGATCCATCACCGTTATTTAGCTCACTGCCCCATCCCAGCTCAGAACCTGGCTATATGCAAATTAGTCTGTCCCTGGCCCAGTGCATCATGGGAACAGGGCAGACCAAACTACCAAGCCAATTCTTCACCAGAAAGGAGACAAGCTACCGGGGACCGGTTTCTGGCATTTCAGCCTCGTCGGCCCGGCTTGCTTGAATCCTGATGGAGCAGTGAGCAAGGGACTCATGTCTGAGTATACCCTGCCACACCTATAGTGGCCAAAAACGATTCAAAAAAGGGGGTGGTGATGAACAGAGTGTCTGAATTAAGCAGACCACTCTTACCCAGTCCAAAGATCAGGGCTTGATCCATCACCGTTATTTAGCTCACTGCCCCATCCCAGCTCAGAACCTGGCTATATGCAAATTAGTCTGTCCCTGGCCCAGTGCATCATGGGAACAGGGCAGACCAAACTACCAAGCCAATTCTTCACCAGAAAGGAGACAAGCTACCGGGGACCGGTTTCTGGCATTTCAGCCTCATCGGCCCGGCTTGCTTGAATCCTGATGGAGCAGTGAGCAAGGGACTCATGTCTGAGTATACCCTGCCACACCTATAGTGGCCAAAAACGATTCAAAAAAGGGGGTGGTGATGAACAGAGTGTCTGAATTAAGCAGACCACTCTTACCCAGTCCAAAGATCAGGGCTTGATCCATCACCGTTATTTAGCTCACTGCCCCATCCCAGCTCAGAACCTGGCTATATGTAAATTAGTCTGTCCTTGGCCCAGTGCATCATGGGAACAGGGCAGACCAAACTACCAAGCCAATTCTTCACCAGAAAGGAGACAAGCTACCGGGGACCGGTTTCTGGCATTTCAGCCTCGTCGGCCCGGCTTGCTTGAATCCTGATGGAGCAGTGAGCAAGGGACTCATGTCTGAGTATACCCTGCCACACCTATAGTGGCCAAAAACGATTCAAAAAAGGGGGTGGTGATGAACAAAGTGTCTGAATTAAGCAGACCACTCTTACCCAGTCCAAAGATCAGGGCTTGATCCATCACCGTTATTTAGCTCACTGCCCCATCCCAGCTCAGAACCTGGCTATATGCAAATTAGTCTGTCCCTGGCCCAGTGCATCATGGGAACAGGGCAGACCAAACTACCAAGCCAATTCTTCACCAGAAAGGAGACAAGCTACCGGGGACCGGTTTCTGGCATTTCAGCCTCGTCGGCCCGGCTTGCTTGAATCCTGATGGAGCAGTGAGCAAGAGACTCATGTCTGAGTATACCCTGCCACACCTATAGTGGCCAAAAACGATTCAAAAAAGGGGGTGGTGATGAACAGAGTGTCTGAATTAAGCAGACCACTCTTACCCAGTCCAAAGATCAGGGCTTGATCCATCACCGTTATTTAGCTCACTGCCCCATCCCAGCTCAGAACCTGGCTATATGCAAATTAGTCTGTCCCTGGCCCAGTGCATCATGGGAACAGGGCAGACCAAACTACCAAGCCAATTCTTCACCAGAAAGGAGACAAGCTACCGGGGACCGGTTTCTGGCATTTCAGCCTCGTCGGCCCGGCTTGCTTGAATCCTGATGGAGCAGTGAGCAAGGGACTCATGTCTGAGTATACCCTGCCACACCTATAGTGGCCAAAAACGATTCAAAAAAGGGGGTGGTGATGAACAGAGTGTCTGAATTAAGCAGACCACTCTTACCCAGTCCAAAGAGCAGGGCTTGATCCATCACCTTTATTTAGCTCACTGCCCCATCCCAGCTCAGAACCTGGCTATATGCAAATTAGTCTGTCCCTGGCCCAGTGCATCATGGGAACAGGGCAGACCAAACTACCAAGCCAATTCTTCACCAGAAAGGAGACAAGCTACCGGGGACTGGTTTCTGGCATTTCAGCCTCGTCGGCCCGGCTTGCTTGAATCCTGATGGAGCAGTGAGCAAGGGACTCATGTCTGAGTATACCCTGCCACACCTATAGTGGCCAAAAACGATTCAAAAAAGGGGGTGGTGATGAACAGAGTGTCTGAATTAAGCAGACCACTCTTACCCAGTCCAAAGATCAGGGCTTGATCCATCACCGTTATTTAGCTCACTGCCCCATCCCAGCTCAGAACCTGGCTATATGTAAATTAGTCTGTCCCTGGCCCAGTGCATCATGGGAACAGGGCAGACCAAACTACCAAGCCAATTCTTCACCAGAAAGGAGACAAGCTACCGGGGACCGGTTTCTGGCATTTCAGCCTCGTCGGCCCGGCTTGCTTGAATCCTGATGGAGCAGTGAGCAAGGGACTCATGTCTGAGTATACCCTGCCACACCTATAGTGGCCAAAAACGATTAAAAAAAGGGGGTGGTGATGAACAGAGTGTCTGAATTAAGCGGACCACTCTTACCCAGTCCAAAGATCAGGGCTTGATCCATCACCGTTATTTAGCTCACTGCCCCATCCCAGCTCAGAACCTGGCTATATGCAAATTAGTCTGTCCCTGGCCCAGTGCATCATGGGAACAGGGCAGACCAAACTACCAAGCCAATTCTGCACCAGAAAGGAGACAAGCTACCGGGGACCGGTTTCTGGCATTTCAGCCTCGTCGGCCCGGCTTGCTTGAATCCTGATGGAGCAGTGAGCAAGGGACTCATGTCTGAGTATACCCTGCCACACCTATAGTGGCCAAAAACGATGCAAAAAAGGGGGTGGTGATGAACAGAGTGTCTGAATTAAGCAGACAACAACATATGTTTTAGCTAATATCAGTGTAAAAAAATAATTTAGTCGTAAGGGACCTATTAAGTACAATAAGATCTGAGATGAAACTATTGTAGATTGCGTCTTCAAATTAGTCTTTACTTTGAAACCTCGAATAGATCAAGAAGGTTTTTAACTGTATTCTATTTAAGTACAATGTGTTTTTAACTGTGTCAGATTGTACGTTTTAATCAACTGAACAATAAACATATGCATTTGTGTAATAGAAATGTGCACTTCTCAGATGCCTACACAGGTAGATGAACCAATCAAAATAGTTTCAGCATGTACCAATAAGTAGCTATGCATCCCTGTAGTCTACTTGACTGTTAACAGCAAATCCTCTTTTTTTGCTGCTACCTCTCTTACATGATTTCATATTTAAACTTATATTTATTGTTCTGCTGTTTATCATGTCAAATGTCTTTGAATTTGACAAGGATGTGTTTTCCCTTTTCTGTTTATTGATTTGCTACCATGGCGTCCAGCACCACAAGATATTTTTGGGTCCATACCACATCCCTGAGTGGTGAATTAGCCCAATTTTCTTTAGTAATATACCACCTCTTATCTCTTCCTCCCCTTTCAGTCAGCACGCCCACTCCCCGTATGCAACGGTGTAAAAGGAAGCTCATGTAAGTCTTCCCATTTTAGTGTTTCATTATTTTGGTCCAGCAGCACATTTGTGAACGACCAAAGCTCTTTGAGACTTTTTTAGGTCAAGCATTTGAGACCTCTTGTATTCTTTAGTACATTTCTTTGTGTTCTTACAGTACACCTACTGCTTTTTCAATTGTGTGATTTCAGGTAATGTTCCATTCTGCACTTGGCAAACACACTCCTTATTCACCTTTTGCATCCTGTGTCTTCCCACTTCCAATGTCAACATCCATGCCCCCTCCTGCTTTTGGTACCCTGCTGCCAATGTCCATTCCAGCTACCCCCGCTCCAGAACATTGGTGGTGTAGTAGATGCAAAGCATACGCAATAGCTGAGCAGCAGCTCATTAAATAGTCACAGCCACCAAAACATTGAAAATGCCCATAACTCACCACATGCTTGGCTAACAAGAAATGCTCTATACTTACCACATGCTTGGCTAACGAGGTATGTTTATATTAGTTTCCACCCAAACTAGTGCCAGCCTCTGCATATCAGGTCTTCCTGCACAGGTAACCCTCATTCCCCTCCTCAAAGCACTTCTAGGCCTCCCTGCATGGCCAGACTGATCAGCCTCCCATCCCTTCTCAGATCCAGCTGCCCCTCTGGGCCGTTTTCAACAGCCTATAGGACTGCCACACCAGTCCTCATATACTCCAACACTCACCTATACTGCCGTTCACATATGCAGTTACTCACCATATGCCACTGTCATTCACTCACCCACACAGCCATTTACACTCTCACTCACCCATACAGCCCCTTATACACACACTCACTAACCCATAGAGCCAATAACACGCCCACACACTCATCTATATAGGCAGTTACACACCCCTTCACCCACCCACACAGACATTGAGACACCTATACATGTATTCAGACAACTATCACCAACCCATACTGAAACTCACGTACTCAGTCACACATCTGTATAACCATTGAGATACCAACTGACAGACAAATACAGAAAGTCACACAACTATTCACTCACCCATACATTCACTGAGACACTTAATTATTCACTTATACAGTTATTAACACACCCACTGAATGACCGGCAGATCCCAATAATGTGAGGCATACTGCTGCAGGCAGACTTTGTACAGCACTGGTCTTCCAATCTACTTGTTAATGGCAGTTAGCCTCCTTTGTCATTAGTATGCCCTGGCACTGCCCATATCATACAATATTTTCCACAGACATGGCTTATGCCAATTTAACTTTGTTTATCAAGCACAGCTTCTAGCTTGTGCTGTATCTTTGAGAGCAGAATGTCAATAGCAAACATTTCATGTGACTGGCATCATAGCCCAGATCCTTCTTTGCGGATTCGTACTGAAAACAGAACCTCTGCACTAGCAGAGCTTTCTGATGCAAATCCCACACCCTAAGTCAACACGTAGATCCATAAACCTTCAGAGTCATATCTCCTATGAACACTAGGCTTCACATTTGCAGCCCCCTTTGTCTGCATGCCTGCACCTGTTCCTATGTCACCTTGTGGACACTGTAGAGCAGGGTATGGTCAACCAATTTATACCACCTCTCTTATTAAAAGATTATCTTTCTTTGATGACTGCCTTTGATCATATTCGGCCCCATGCCAAGAGACTCAGACAGTTTTAGACCTGCCTCTAATTAGCATTTAGGAAAGGATGCACCAAACACAATAGTCATATTAGTTATGAGGGTATTTTGAAGGCTTATTTTCAATCTACTTCTTGAGATACTGGGTCATGGAGACATATTTTAGACATATTTAGGCAAAGATGACAAATAAGTCTGATAAGGAGCATAATTTTGCTAAAATGTGACTGTAGAAATAACAGTCTACTAGCTCAGTCTCACAGACTTGTCTCACTTGTCTTACTTCCAGTAAATACCTGACAAAAGAGCAGAACATGTAAGTATTGAAACCAAACTATTGCTATTTTAATACCATATTACTCTCATCTCTTCTCAGTACTCCACTGAGCATTTTCAGGCCAGTGGAGCCTGGATTGAATGGCTCACATCCTTAGGATATCCGGCTAAAAATGCGGATTTTGTGCTGAGCACTGATGATGTGCATGCTTGCGGCATTCTTGAGGGGCTAAGTGTGATTAATAATCTGTTTTGATTTGAAACAATTTCCGATTTTAAGACAATTGACTGATTTTTACTTCCCAGAAATGCTAGAAAATTCCATTAAATGATGATCGGTAACTGATGCAGGCTTATTTTTAAGTATCTTTCAAGAGACGATTTCGAAATTCGCCATTAATGGGTTACACATTTTGATACCCTGAACACATGCATATTCCCATGTCAGAGACGTATTGCTTTCCGTAGCGATGGAAGAACAGCACTTAATGACATAGTCTAGATGTTTCCCTATGTAAAGTGACTGCAAAAAAGATTAAATAAATCCATCCTGGTCTAACATATGTTTGTTAGATTTGAACCAAACCACAAAGTACCAGAACAAATGACATTCAAAAAGAAAGAAAATAATTTCAAACAATGGTTGAAGATCTATATTAGCAAGTTTAAAACTCCTCCAGAATACAGAAGTTGGAAGTTAGGGTGGTTAGGGTTATGAACAAAGAAGTTACAATGTGTGCGTCCTGTAAGGTTACAGTTTGTGTTGCAATATCTACAGCTGTCTCTGTGATTGACCCAATATTTGCCATTCAATAATTAGTAGTTATTTTTCTTTTCTTAGTTTTAGTTTCCCATTAGTTTGTGCAGATGTAACCATAGACGGCTTTTTTATGAGACTTACTGTGTTTCTTTGTTTACCTATGTAAAGGTTTCTCCAGTGGAAGACACCTTAAGCACTTCATGTTTGGTGGATGGGCATAGTGTGATTATACAAAACAGGCTCTTCAGTTTTGCCATTTACATATTGTCGTCTATGTGACTTGCATTTCAAGTAGAAGTGTTGGTACCTTAGATGATACGTCATATTGCTGCTACCATCAGATTTAGCAGACTGTAAGCCTGTTGAAAGTTTATTAGGTGCGGGCAGAGAGCTCCGCTCTGCCGGTAGAGTGCGCAGTGATTTGCCTACTCCGCGTATCGGGGAGAAGGCGGAGTAGGCAAATCGCCGCACACTCCGCAGTGGAGCGGAGTTGGCCAAACTCCTCCTCCGGCCCCTTATTAAGAATTCATTAAAAATACATTAAAGGTAAAAGAAAAAAAAGTTACCTTGACAGCAGTGGCCCTGGGCTGCCCTCCTCCTCTTCCTCGCCATCTTAAGGATCTTAATTTGAACTGAAACATCTGGATACACAGCGTAAGTTGACAGATAAGTGTGAGAAGGCGCGGCCACCGCATACACGAGGACATGGTTGGCACTCTATAGGCGGATCACCAGATTGTCCGTCTACTTCCACTGTGACATTTCAGATCAAATTAAGATCCTTACCAATTTCAAACTATGGGACATTCAACCTGAACTGTACATGTCGTTCTATACACATGTGGGATGGAATTATCACCATATGAGAAATTTCTACCAAAGACACCTGAACCTTGAAAAAGTTGCGCAACAATTTCCCAGTGTGGCAACGAAACACATGTTGGCCGGCTAAGAACCTTATAAAGTAACAAGAAAAGGATATGAATTAAAGAAGGAAAGGATCACAACTATTTTTGTTATAATTTGTGTATAGTGTTCACATCAATATTGTCTTTACCCTGCAGACGTGTGCTGAGGGTTGCAGAGCAGGAATATCCTGGGACATAAATATCGCCGCAAAAACATCGTGGGGATGAAATATCGACAACAAAAATATAGTTGACAAGAATATCGACTGACAGGTTAGTAATGTCAATTACAAAAATATTGTAATAAATATAGTTTACAAAAATATAGTTGACACAAATATTGATTTATTAATAATGTTATGTATTTTAGTGTTTTTAATGAGAATTGCTTGTCATTGTAATATATGTTTTAGTATTTTACTAGTTATTAATTTCTTTTAAGTTTAATTCTGTGATTTTAGTTCCGTAGCGGGTTGTAGGTTTATAGGGGAATAGGGTGGAAAGTAATTGAATTATATAACATTTATTGAATAATTAATGTGTTAATTGAATAATTATTAATAGTTTAATAATTAGATGTTAATTGTTTAATTAATATTAGGTGTGTGTTGTGGTGTTTAAGTGTGTAAATGGTGTGAAAGGTGGTAAGTAATTAATTATTGTATTAATTAATTGATATGTAATACATTAATTTTCATTAATTAATTAGTAATTGTTAAATTTAATTGTGTAATTAATTTTAGGTGTGTGTTGTGGAAATTATAGTGTTAAATAATGTGTAATTAATTATTTTATATTATCTTTGTTAATAATAATATATTTAAATTAATATATTAATCATATTAATATTGGAAATTACATTTGATAAAAAATGTTGATGGTTTTGTTTTTTATAGTTTTGGGATCCAGTGCTTTCCCTACTGTTGCACTGACTGGAGTGAGAATAGTAATTTTTACCCCTCCGCTATCCAATGCTTTCCCTACTTTTGCACTCATAGGAGTGGGAATAGTAATTTTTACCCCCACGCTATCCAGCGCTTTCCCTGCTGTTGCACTCACTGGAGTGGGAATAGTAATTTTTACCCCCTACGCTATCCAATGCTTTCTCTATTGTTGCACTCATTGGAGTGGGAATAGTAATTGTTACCCCTACGCTAACCAGCGCTTTCCCTACTGTTGCACTCACTGGAGTGGGAATAGTAAATTTTACCCCTCTGCTATCCAGCGCTTTCCCTACTGTTGCATTCATTGGAGTGGGAATAGTAATTTGTACCCCTACGCTATCCAGCGTTTTCCCTAGTATTGCACTCACTGGAGAGGGAATAGTACATTTTACCCCTCCACTATCAGGCGCTTTCCCTACTGTTCCACTTCTTGGAGTTGGAATAGTAATGTTTACCCCTGCACTATCCAGCGCTTTCCCTACTTTTGCACTCACTGGAGTGGGAATAGTAATTTTTATCCCCTCGCATCCAACGTTCTAACTACTAACGTTTTTATTTTTTTATTAAATGTATGTATTATTTGTTTTAAATAGTTGAATGTGTTAATTATAGAATATTTTATATTATCTGAAATTATATATGTATGTGTTCATTTTATTTTTAAATAATTAAAAGAGTTTATAAATTAAATAAAGAGAATAGTTAATAAAAATGTATTTTAATAAATATATGTATATGTAAACAAATGTTTGTGTTTATATTTATTAAATTAAGTTTATTTGTTATAATTAGTTAAAATAGATATTACATGTAATTTATTTTGTTAATATTATTATTAATCTTTATCTAATTTACATTTTTTAAAGTCGAAATTGTTTACATCTATATTTTTTACATCAATATTTTTGAGACAATATTATTGTGTTTGAGTACAAGAAGTTGATACTTTTGTAATCAATATTTTTACATCGATATTCTATTCATCAATATTTTTCACATTGATATTTAAACATGGATCCGTGCTGAGGATTGTATGTACCTGTTATGTTGGCCTATGCCACAATTTGGGGAAGCTGGTGGTTCTGTTCTCCTTAAGGCACCGTCATCTGACATTGTCTTCTTGTAAATACATGTGTGACGTTTCCTAAGTGGCACCAGTATATCTAGTAGTATACCACTGATCGTTTAAATCCTGCTCTAACTTATACTCGGAACTGGAAGATGTGCACAGCCTGTCTATGTCCTAGCGCTCCCTGTTGGCTCACACACCTTTCTTGGTCTGGTGCCCATCCTCAGGGCTTGCTGTCAGCTGGTGGGTGGCTATTGCCCCTCTGAATACATGCCTTACTTTGAGGTTAATGTGGTTTCTCCTACTCAACATCATCCCTCTCTCTAGCTCTCTCACACACTCTTCCTGCCTTCCTCATGTGGTTGACTGCATGTTTTTGAGCACAGTTTATTTCCTGTGCCTTTTCAAGTATTCCGTCCCTCAATACCACACTCTCCTCCTCTTCCTTGGGAGTCTTTTGCGTACACAGGCGTTCCCTTTTTATAGATCTGTTGCCTGCTCACCCCTTCTTTCCCACTTTCTAACACACTCTCTCTGCCCCTGTGTCTGGAGCTCTATCAGCATGTTGTGCACAAACTACCTATCCCTCTATGTTTTCCTGTCTATCTATTCTGTGCAGCTCTCACCCCAATCTATCCACCATGCCACATAATTCCACTACACAGATCCACTCCACACCACACAATTCCACCCCACACACTCCCACAACAAACAATACAACCCAAACCACATAATTCTACTCCACACCACATACATCCACTCTACTCTAAACCAAAATACACGGGCAAACTCTTGCAAATGTGAGACCTATTGGCATTTCAAATGTTTGTTTAGTTTTCTCACCAACAGTTTTGCTGACCATTTGGGAAGTACTTTTTAATAAACTGGTTTGCCCCTTTTCCCTTTTTTATGTCTTAATTTTTTGTAATTGTGCTTATAAAATAAGTATTTCTGAACACCTCCAAAAGATACAAGTGCAAATGATATGTGTGATTTCATGCTATGATAGCAGACCACATAGAGAGAGAATGTTAGCTATCTTTTTCGATCAATATTTAATGGTAGAAATGACATCAGTTCCTTAAACAGCTGTATCAAAGCATTTGGTAACTAATAAGGCAAATTAGTTAAAGTGCACCAACCTCTGTTGACCAGCAGTTTCATACCACCTGTTATTACGGGAAACATCCTTTGCAACGCAACTGTTACAACGAAGTACCTTTACGACGCAACCATTACAACGCAACTTTTACAACGACTTGCGCAGGGGGGCGCTCTAGGATAGGGAATAGTTTTCATTTACTATCCAACACCTTCCCTACTATCCACGGGGACTGGAGTTGGAATAGTAAATTAAACTATTCACTATCCAGCGCCCCCCAACGCAAGTCGTTGTAACAGCTTGCGTTGTAAAACTTGCGTCGTAAAGGCATGCGTTGTGATAGCATGCGTTGTAACGTCATTCATCCGTTATTACTGCTACTTGGATTAATTGTTCTCAGTCTTTGAGCCTCATAAGGATTACAGTCCATGCCACTCCACTGACCCTGTGAGCAAGTGTCCACTGACCCTATGAACAAATGTCTCTGAGTTTCATGGATGATGTGAAGGTGCATAAACCGCATGGTAACCTGGATGCACAATAGATGCCTCACACTCAACTCAGACAAAACATAATACTCATATTTGGATTCAATAATTCCCTGTGGGTTGACTCCTGGTGGCATACAGAGCTTGGCCCGGAACCTGCACCTAAAGAGCACACTAGAAACCTCAGAATAATACTCGACAACAAGCTCTCAATGAGGAAGCAGATACATGCTGTCTCGTCCTCCAGCTTGCTCACTGTGCGCCTGCTCAGAAAAATCTTCAAATGGTTACCCATGGACATCAGAAGCACCGTTGCCCAGGCCCTCATCACCAGCCACCTGGACTACAGCAACTCCCTCTATGTGGGAATCACTGCTCAACTTCTTAACAGACTCTAAACCATCCAGAATGCAGCAGCCAGGCTCATCCTCACCCTCCAGAGGAGGACCCACATGTCCCCACACCTCAAAGCCCATCACTGTCGCCCCGTCAGTAAACATTACCAGTTCAAACTGCTCACCCACGCCTACAGAACTCTTCATAACAAGGGCCCAGCCAACCTCAACTACAGGGAGCACTTCCACCAACCCACCTGGAAACTTCGTTCCTCTTTTTTCTTCCTGGCACACCCCTCCAGCATCCACAGAAGCTGGAGCGGTGGTCACGCCCTCTCCCACTTCTCAGCCAAGTCCTGGAACGACCTCCGCACATCACCCACCCTGCCAAAGTTCAAGAAAGACCTGAAGAGGAACACCTGGCGCTACGACTAATGCAGCGCAGCGGAAGCACCTCTCAAACCCCCACCCAGTGCCAGGATACCCTCCTGGGTGAAAAGCAGCGCTTGACATATCCACTTTGATTTGATTTCAAGACACAAAGGGATACATTCTGTTCTGTAGGCCACTTGGGTGGTGAAACACAATGTAAAGACGTAGAGACAACTGACCATACATAAAAAAGACCCGCTTCTACCCAGTACAATTAACTGTGTAATCCTTGTCTAAATGAATAACACACATGTTTTCATCAGAATTTGCAAACTTTTAGGTCAAAGAAAGAACAGAAAACTGAGTGGGTAAAATACAAGTAACGAAAACAGGCAAGAAAACCATGGGTTCTTGTTCAGAAATCTATTTGTGAGTTCAAATCAGACTGACGTAATGAAACTTAGGAGTGCAAAACTACTTTACAAATGACAGAATAACAGTCTTGTACTCATAACTAGATTTAATTGCATGGAGGAATTACATTGTTTGCAGTAAAAACATAGTTATACCAGGTAAATTATGTTATATAAGAAATATAAATGAGGATGAAAACATTTGTGAATGCGGTAATAACTCCTTGTATATGTCTTTCTACACCTATTATAAAAAAATAGATCATGCTATGTTAAGCCTATACAGGCAGGAAGAGACATAGCTTAGTGATTATGTCACAAAGATAAACGATGGGCTAGATAAAGTCTGAAAAAAGATGTTTGATTTAAGAAGTTGATGTTTGTGGAACCTGTACTGATGTGAACTGAATATTGTTGTTTGAGCTTTTGTCAGTAGGATGTGCAGTATATTGAATTAATTGCTTAAAGAATATAGGGGGCTAATTTTTGGAAATTTGTATATTTTATGCACTCTTGTTTTGCTCAACTGACTAGATTACAAAAACCTTTTTAGGTTTCATTCAATAAAAAGCAAATGTCTGGTGTGTATTCTATTGTAAGTTGTTTTTTTGTCCCAAATAATTTTTTAATTCCATAAATGTTCTACACTCTTTTCTCCTGGTTTAGGTGCAGCTGTGAAGGGGTACAACGTTAAAGAATGTGTTACAACAGATCCCAGCAGATTTCGAATTCTCCGCTTGGAGGCATAACAAACTTATAATTTTATTTGAAACTGTTCTCCTGGCATTAAAGTTTAGCATCACACACACATCTGAATTCCTGAGGAGCACCATACCTTATGCAAAGACCATCATCTTCAATGCACCACCTTGACCAATAGGAATCTTCACACCGGCATCCAGCGACAAATAAATAGTCTAGTATGCTGTCAAATTTTTAAACAATCATGCTGTAGTGGCCACTGACACCTCTGATGGCCGCCTATGTCTGTGTGGCTAATCAGTAAGTGGTAGATTTACAAGAAACTGACACATAAGTCACTTTCCCTGTGCCATCCTATGATACCCTTACGCCACCATGAATGTGCTGTATTTACAATAGGGTGCACCATGGTACAAGGATTGACAGATGTGTCAGAAATACAGACGCATCTGTTGGACTAAAAGTCACGCATTGCTGAAGTCGTTTTGCAAGCATGACACAACTCCTGCAATTATTGTACTGTATCACTACTCATGCAGTCTAACGTGAAGCAGGGCTTTACGACGTGACGTATGTCCTTAGATGCCTCCGCTGCATCAAAATATTGAAGCACCGGCGGCACAAAAGTGTTGCAAAGGACCTGTAAATCTGCCCCTGAATATCTTCCACTGGACCGGTTCTGGCATCGAGGCCTTTGACGGTTGTTTGGCGGCCTTCTCTCCCAACCCTAACTATTTTCTCTAATGATGAGGGAAGTTATCCCGAAAACGGAGCCATGTCTCGGGCGATACCCAAAAACCCGGGACATGTATCGGGTCTAGAGATCATCAGTTCTACAAGCACCGATTTGCACCCACTGCGGTGAACCACTCAAGAACTCCATGTACCAGAGTCCCTAGGGGCGATCCGGAGGAGGGGCTAGCGGTGTGCGCTCCATTGCAATTGCTTCTACAAATAGGCTCCCTTAAGCTTTGAGCCGACGGGCTCCTGGACGACGCACCTGCATGCCGGTTCTGGCATCGAGGCCTTTGACTGTTGTGTGGCGGCCTTCTCTTCCACCCATAACGTTCTTTCTCTACTGCTGAGGGAAGTTATCCCGAAACCCAAGACATGTCTCGGGCGATATCCTAAAACCCGGGACATGTATCGGGTCTAGAGATGCATCAGTCCAACAAGTCCTGACTTGCACCCACCTGGGTGATCCACTAAAGAACTACAAGTACCAGAGTCCCGAGGGGCGATCCGGAGGAGGGGCTAGCGGTGTGCGCTCCATTGATGACTAAACACAATATGGCTCCCTTGAGCTTTGGGCCGACGGGCTCTTGGACGACGCACCTGCGTGCCGGTTCTGGCATTGAGGCTTTTGACTGTTGTGTGGCGGCCTTCTCTTCCACCCCTAACGATCTTTCTCTACTGATGAGGGAAGTTATCCCGAAACCCGAGACATGTCTCGGGCGATATCCTAAAACCCGGGACATGTATCGGGTCTAGAGATTCATCAGTCCAACAAGTACCGACTTGCACCCACCTGGGTGATCCACTAAAGAACTACAAGTACCAGAGTCCCGAGGGGCGATCTGGAGGAGGGGCTAGCGGTGTGCACTCCTTTGATGACTAAACACAATATGGCTCCCTTGAGCTTTGGGCCGACGGGCTCTTGGGCCACGCACCAGCGTGCCGGTTCTGGCATCGAGGCCTTTGACTGTTGTGTGGCGGCCTTCTCTTCCACCCCTAACGATCTTTCTCTACAGATGAGGGAAGTTATCCCGAAACCCGAGACATGTCTCGGGCGATATCCTAAAACCCGGGACATGTATCAGGTCTAGAGATTCATCAGTCCAACAAGTACCGACTTGCACCCACCTGGGTGATCCACTAAAGAACTAAAAGTGCCAGAGTCCCGAGGGGCGATCCGGAGGAGGGGCTAGCGGTGTGCGCTCCATTGATGACTAAACACAATATGGCTCCCTTGAGCTTTGGGCCGACGGGCTCTTCGACGACGCACCTGCATGCCGGTTCTGGCATCGAGGCCTTTGACTGTTGTGTGGCGGCCTTCTCTTCCACCCCTAACGATCTTCCTCTACTGATGAGGGAAGTTATCCCGAAACCCGAGACATGTCTCGGGCGATATCCTTAAAACCGGGGACATGTATCGGGTCTACAGATTCACCAGTCCAACAAGTACCGACTTGCACCCACCTGGGTGATCCACTAAAGAACTACAAGTACCAGAGTCCCGAGGGGCGATCCGGAGGAGGGGCTAGCGGTGTGCGCTCCATTGATGACTAAACACAATATGGCTCCCTTGAGCTTTGGGCCGACGGGCTCTTGGGCCACGCACCAGCGTGCCGGTTCTGGCATCGAGGCCTTTGACTGTTGTGTGGCGGCCTTCTCTTCCACCCCTAACGATCTTTCTCTACAGATGAGGGAAGTTATCCCGAAACCCGAGACATGTCTCGGGCGATATCCTAAAACCCGGGACATGTATCAGGTCTAGAGATTCATCAGTCCAACAAGTACCGACTTGCACCCACCTGGGTGATCCACTAAAGAACTAAAAGTGCCAGAGTCCCGAGGGGCGATCCGGAGGAGGGGCTAGCGGTGTGCGCTCCATTGATGACTAAACACAATATGGCTCCCTTGAGCTTTGGGCCGACGGGCTCTTCGACGACGCACCTGCGTGCCGGTTCTGGCATCGAGGCCTTTGACTGTTGTGTGGCGGCCTTCTCTTCCACCCCTAACGATCTTCCTCTACTGATGAGGGAAGTTATCCCGAAACCCGAGACATGTCTCGGGCGATATCCTTAAAACCGGGGACATGTATCGGGTCTACAGATTCACCAGTCCAACAAGTACCGACTTGCACCCACCTGGGTGATCCACTAAAGAACTACAAGTACCAGAGTCCCGAGGGGCGATCCGGAGGAGGGGCTAGCGGTGTGCGCTCCATTGATGACTAAACACAATATGGCTCCCTTGAGCTTTGGGCCAACGGGCTCTTGGACGATGCACCTGCGTGCCGGTTCTGGCATCGAGCCCTTTGACTGTTGTGTGGCGGCCTTCTCCTCCACCCCTAACGATCTTTCTCTACTGATGAGGGAAGTTATCCCGAAACCCGAGACATGTCTCGGGCGATATCCTAAAACCCGGGACATGTATCGGGTCTAGAGATGCATCAGTCCAACAAGTACCGACTTGCACCCACCTGGGTGATCCACTAAAGAACTACAAGTACCAGAGTCCCGAGGGGCGATCCGGAGGAGGGGCTAGCGGTGTGCGCTCCATTGATGACTAAACACAATATGGCTCCCTTGAGCTTTGGGCCGAGGGGCTCTTGGACGACGCACCTGCGTGCAGGTTCTAGCATCGAGGCCTTTGACTGTTGTGTGGCGGCCTTCTCCTCCACCCCTAACGATCTTTCTCTACTGATGAGGGAAGTTATCCCGAAACCCGAGACATGTCTCGGGCGATATCCTAAAACCCGGGACATGTATCGGGTCTAGAGATTCATCAGTCCAACAAGTACCGACTTGCACCCACCTGGGTGATCCACTAAAGAACTACAAGTACCAGAGTCCCGAGGGGCGATCCGGAGGAGGGGCTAGCAGTGTGCGCTCCATTGATGACTGATGCATCTAGGTAGATGCGTCACTTTGTAAACCCCTGCGCCACATTATACCTGTGCCAGGTATAATGTATGCCAGGGGGGCGTATTGACGCAAGAAAGTGTAATGGAAATGACGCAGTGAAATCTATGAGATTTCACTGCGCCACTTCTAGGACTCAGATGCGTCAAAATCTTACAACTGCCTCACGGCTGGCGTAAGACTGACGCAGGCCCTTTCACATGGGGCTTGCCTCCATACTCCAGCAATGCTTCACTTTTGCGCCTACAGATACGTCAGAAATACTGACGTATCTGTAACTCCTTGTGACATGATGCCTCATACTGTAAATATGACGCATCATTGGTGTCGCACAGAGCGCGCAATGAAAAGTGACTCATCGCTGTTTTCACGCAGCGATGCGTCACTTTTCATAAATGAGGCCCTTGGTTTCTGTAAAACAATTTTGAACTTGAACTCTTCTCATGTTCTTCTAATGATGATGTCAGAAAGGCTAGGTATTTTGGAGTAAAAGCTTGTTTGCCACAAGTCATGGAAACATCCCTTAGCATCATCTCAGGAGGTGGCTACTGAACATTTCTTGAAGCAGCCAGAAGGGATTGAATTGGAGGTGGTAATGATGGTGTACTTTCCAGTGGGAGGCAAGATAGTGAGGTGAGTGGTATTGGCAGTTTGCGAAAAGTGGGGATA
This sequence comes from Lissotriton helveticus, assembly GCF_964261635.1. Classification (NCBI taxonomy): domain Eukaryota; kingdom Metazoa; phylum Chordata; class Amphibia; order Caudata; family Salamandridae; genus Lissotriton; species Lissotriton helveticus. The sequence goes on along the minus strand of NC_136068.1, from coordinate 1,751,971,215 downwards.
GAAACCCATCAGGGGAGGACTAGCAACTGGATAACGAGTGGACTCTAGGATGATGTGTTGCTTAAAGAGATGGATTTTCAGGTCCTTATGTATGGATAGAGCCTGGGTCATCTGTAATAAAATGCTGTTGCAAAACACACTCCGCTGGCTCCATTACTTGCATTTAAAAGGTATGTACTGCATGTTAATATAAGAAGACAAAAATAATTGTGGTTAAGTTTTAGCTGTTTGAACTATGATTTGGTGCCTTCAATATGGGAACACATGATGTGTTTTTTTTCTTGGGAGTTTTAAGCATGCCATATACAGAAACAAATATATAAACACTTACGGGGTAGTTATAGCACACTTTCTTCACCATCACTGCCCATATAAATAGCATCCATTCAGATTCATTGTAAACCCACCTAACTCATTTAAATATCCTTCAAAGCTTACATTGGCACCCATTAGCTACTCAAGTCAATAGAGCCATTAGGTTTCCTAAGGAAGTGGCTTCATTAAAGTCTATTACTTTGCCACTTAAAAACCCACGGCTGATGCGAATGACCTCAACAACTTCCGCCCCATCACTAACCTACCCATTCTTGCGAAGATCACAGAAAGATGTGTAGATAAACAACTCTCTCGTCATATTGAATTGAATTGAATTGAAATGAGCTTTTATATAGCGCAACTGTCACCCTACGGGTATCCTGGCGCTCAGACTTAGAGCAATCAGCCTACACGCAACCGAAGCAACCGTAGGGGCAGTGTTAAAGGTCAGTCCTAGGGAAGAGCCAGGTTTTCAGGCTCTTTCTGAATTCCGTCAACGAGTTGACCTTTCTAATGTTCTGTGGCAGCCCATTCCATAGTTGGGCGGCCACCACGCTAAAGGCCCTACCCCCCATCCTGGAGCGCCTACATCTAGTAGTCACCAACAGGCCTGTACTAGAAGATCATAGCTGCCTTTTTGGATTATACCACGTAAATTTCTCTCGTAACGGCATAGGACCCAAGTTATGCGCAGCTCTAAATACTGTGCAAAGTGATTTGAAATCCACCCTTTCCCTGATAGGCAACCAGTGTAGTTCTCTCAAGGCCAGCACTGTTGAGGACCTACGTTGTTTATTCAGCACCGTCTTTGCCGCCATGGACTGGACTCTCTGCAACCCCTGAAAGATGTATTGCGGCGCTCCCAGATACAGGGAGTTGCAGTAGTCCAGCCTACTCAGCACTATGTTCCTCACTACCAAGGCACGCGTATCTTTAGGGAGTAGTGGAAGGATCTGGCGTAGCATACGCATCAAGGATAGGCATACGCCCACAGTCTTGTTAGCCTGTGATTCCATTTGAAGGTTGCTGCCCACCCAAACTCCCAAGTTGTGCACCGTTTTAGGACAATGATCTTCTTGACAATTGTTAGTCCGGCTTCATCCAAAACTGCAGCACTGAAACAGCCCTTCTGAAAGTGGTTGATGATGCGCTGAGGATACTCGATTCGGGGTGGGGGGGTCCTGTCTTCTAATTCACCTTGACCTTTCTGCAGCCTTTGACACTGTCAATCACAACACTCTCCTCAACACTCTGCAACAGAGAATGGGCATGGAGGGCACTGTGCCTAAATCGTTTGCTTCCTTCCTCCCTGATAGATCCCAATTGATCAAAATAGCGAACAGTCTTTCATCTCCTTTGGAGGTAGGTCAAGGTGTTCCCCAAGGCTCTATACTTGCACCCACATTGTTCAATCTCTATTTCGAACCACTGGGAAATCTCCTAAGTAAATCCGGGATCCACTATCATCTCTATGCAGATGACACTCAAATCTACCTCAAGGTTGCCTCGACTCACGATCTCGCCATCCTAAGCTCTACTATCGACTCCATTCAAAACTGGATGTCAACTCATTAACTGATTCTGAATCCCTCCAATACTGAATTCCTCCTCCTCTCCTCCTCACTCTCTCCTCCCCCAGTTCAATCATGGATGGATCAGATGAATCTGCTTAACAATAAACCCATCATTGTCGACAGCGCAAAATCCCTTGGTGTCATACTCGACAAAAAACTCAATCTAATCTCCCACATCAATTCCATTGCAAAGTCTGCTCGACACCAACTGCTCCTTCTGTGGGGAATTTGTAGCTTTTTCCCGGAGCAAGACCTTAACACCCTGGTGCAAACGCTGGTCCTCTCCAGACTGGACTACTGCAATTCTCTTCTTACTGGTCTCCCCAAATCCCACCTGTCCCTCCTTGAATGTGTTCTCCATTCAGCAGCTCATTTCATTTATGGGGCCAAAAGAAGCGACCACATCACACCGATGTTATCCACCCTTCGCTGGCTTCCCATCGAGGCTAGAGCTATCTACAAGACTGCCTGTATCACCCATAAAGCCTTGCACTTCTCCTCTCCTCGCTACCTGGCGAATAAACTGAAAATCTCTGGAGGCTCTAGACCATCACGTAATGCGGAAGATTTACTGCTTGAACCTCCCACTTTCAAGAAGGAAAGATCGATGGCCCAATCCTTTTCAGGCAACGCAGTGAGAATCTGGAACTCACTTCCGCCTCAGCTCAGGACCACCACCTCCTCCCAGGCCTTCAAAACGGACCTCAAAACTCTCCTCCTCCAAAGACACCTTCAAATTTAATTCACGCCCTCTCTATTATCTGGAGGAAGACCCTCCATTATAGGAAATCCTATTCTACATCACTATGGAGGTGCCTTCCCAGTGTGTTCTTGTGGTTGGAGTGTTTGCCATTTATTGCAGTATTATCCCTGTACTTGTGTTTGGTACTCTTTCGTAACATGCACACGCCACTTTTCTCTTGTAACACACTGTTTGCTACCTCTTGTTTTTTGTTTGCTTTCGATACTTGCACAAGTGCCACCATTGCCTACGTATCGTTTGTTCTTGTGCTTGAGTGTCTGCTGTATATTGCAGTATTATACCTCTAATTGTACTTTGTTTTCTCTTGTAACCTGCACACATGTCACTTTTTCCTCCTGTATTGCACCGTTTGCTACCTCATGTATTTTGTTTGCTCACAATTGTCAATTTTGCTTCGTGTGACTTAACGTTTGCTTTTGTAATTTGCTCACTTGTAATTTTCTTCTCATGTATCATTACTGTTCCTATTGTTAAGCGCTCTGACGCCTTCGGGTAAAGTCTGCGCTATATAAAAACGCATAAATAAAACTTGAATACATTTGATAGATGCAGCACTAACTGAAGGGTGGGGGAGGGGGAGTGGAGCTTGTCACAGGTGAGGCTGTCAATAGACCTGCCATATTTTGTGGCATGGGACATTGTTATCATAGCCCAGACTATGAAACAGGTTCTATCCTTGCTGACATGGGTGGCAGGTGTGCGCGGTCTTTGGTTGCTTCTCTCCATGAACCGCTCGCAAAGAAGGTCCCATTATTTCCACAAATGATACCTCTGTGTTCCAGGGGCTAGCTACTCTTCCTGGCGTCTCAGTTCCAAAGTTTCTCTCCTCTCTCAAAATCAACTTGATGTCGTAGGTGCTTTAAACATGGTGTTGTAGCCCTGAATGCTGGATCCATTCTGTGGACATAACTTTGCTGCCAAATCACTATTGTTCTCAGCTTTCATATCTTTTTCTTTTTGTTGATCCAGCTCTGGACAGTTAGGCAATTTCATTTTGTTAATATGGTTTTACATGTTTGCCCTTATGCGAGTGAGTCTGAGGTCCAATACTTGCATTGTCACTCCACTAAGAAGTTTCTCTGATATGTTGATCACAGGTTGATGTTTCCTTTCTTCACCTTTTTCCATATTTAAATGTCCCTTTACCGGGAACTGGTGGTCATCTTCTGTGTTGTGTTGCTCATTCTGTGTGTGCTTGAGCTTCTACCCTATTCTAGCCCTGAGTTTTTTCCCCTCTCTGTTTCACTTTGGCGGTTCTCCTTCAGAGACAGTATGTTTAGTCCAAATGCAACATTTGACTTTCTTCTTCATTACAAGTGCTGAAGGTTATGCAGCTTAGGTGTCAATGGCAGGTGCTTCAATGGCAACATACACTCAGTAAGTGTAGAGCCGAGAAAGAAGGAAAATGTTCGGTGCTAATAAAATTACGTTTGGACATGGAATTGTTGTTTACTGTTATATTTACAAACACATCTTAGCTGACAAGCATCAGTTGATGAACATGTTTAATTAGGTCAAAGCTAGGCAGCGCATGCTCTGTCTCTGTGGGCTAACGGGCTGCCCAGTGCCTTCTTATTCGTCCCTTTTGGCATTCAAATATGTTTGCTGCTTGTTGTTAATTCTTCCTTTTTTGTGTTTGGTTTCTTCCCACAGAGCACTGTTTTACTGTTAAGATTACCATTCTGTGTCTATGTGTTGATTTGGGGACTATTTTTTTCTGTGATTCCTGCTTCTCTCACTGTTTGCCTCTCTTCAGTGGTTCAGCTTCAGCAACCACCACTTAAATTACCTGTCTTCTTCTAATACTGAGATGAAATGTCAGACATTAGAGACGCTCTTTTCGAAATTGCCTCTTTAATTGTCTCTGACTTCAATGTGCAAGGATTTCTCCCATACCCCTCTCACTTCACTGCTTGCCAGACCAACAGCAGCCAAAACTTTAAGCACAGTTAAGGTTATTCTCTGATGTTTGTTTATATAATGTGAACTCAAGGGGCCCTAAAGTGTTGGAGGCCATTTACCTAAGCTCTAATTATATTACACAATGTCAGATTTATTTATCGGGCCATTTTTTTAGAGAACACACTCGACTGACCCAAACATATTGAAGTGCTTTACAAAAGTGCCAGTTATATTATACAAGGTCAGGCTCATTTTTTTGATTTTAGGAGCACGGAGATTGAGTGATGCAGATGCTACCCATGTTTATTCATTATTTCCCCTCTACCTGACAAATGGAAGCAACATTCATCTCTCCCACATGGCTTCATGCCTACCTCGCTGCCTTTTCCTGTCGTCTTCTTCCTCTCAGGGCTCTTATTCCAAAGCACATTCTCAGCAGCTCCCCAGGGTCTGTGAGACATTTTATATTATACCATACAAACTCAAGCAACCCAAAGGTGTTGGAGCGGTTTACATGAGCGCAAGTTACATTACACAAGGTCAGATCATTTTTGGGGGCATTATGGTTGAACGTGAACTCAATTTTACAAAAGCGGCAGTTACATTTCACAAGGTCAGGTACATTGTTTTCCTTTTAGGTGTACTGAGATTAAGTGATGCCAACTCCATTCCTGTTTATTCATAATGTCCCCTTTACCTGACAAATGGGAGTATTTTGTTGTTGTTGCAGTATCCAGTGCTTCTATACATAGGGGGCTGAGACAGAGGTCGGGCCAGGGGCTTCCTGGTAATAGATGATGCAAGCAGTGGTTACAAAGGAAAATGCTGGAGAAGGGTGCCTGGTGAATAGAGGCTTGCGGGAGGAGGAAAGGATTGGAAAGTACTTCACTGCCTTCTTAGGCCGGGACTAGGCAGCGCATGCGCTTCCTCTTCGAGACATACTGTCTTCACTCTGTTGTCCTACAGTCCTCCCTTTGCCTTTTTACCTGTCATTCAAAAAAGGCTTGCTTGCCAGTGGTTAATCCTTCCTCTTTGTCTCTCCTTTTGTATTTGCAGCCCCCAACTACTATTACCATTATGCTTCTGTGTTTGTGTTGATTTCATGGACAATATTGTTCTATGATTCCTGCTTGTGTCACTGTTTGCCACTCTTGAGTGGTTCAGCTTTGGTGCCCACCACTTAATTTCCCTATTCGGGTAAAATACTGTAATGAAATGTCAGATGCTTCAGACGGTGTTTTCGAAATCGCCTCTTTAATTTTCTTTGACTTCAAAGTGTAAGTATTTCCCCCCAACCTCTCCCGCTTCACTGCTTGTTGCTTTAGCAAGCCTCTGTCACCAGACCTTCTGAAGCTCAGCCTTGCAGCACAATTAAGGGCAAGTCGTTGGCAACTCCTGTCACATTTTCTCTGATGCTTGTTTATATAATGTGTACTGAAGCAACCCAAAGGTGTTGGAGCTTCTTACATGAGTTCTAGTTACATTACATAGTGCCGCATTAATTCTTGGCAACATCAACTGACCCAAGGCCATTGAAGCACTTTACAAAAGTGGCAGTTACATTATACATTAGCATGTTCATCTTTATGTTTTTAGGTGCGCAGAGAATAAGTGAGCACATTCATGGCAGCTTCCAATTAACTGTGAGACATTTTTTATCATATAATGGAAACTCGAGCGACTTATACAGTGTCAGAATAATTTTTTGGGGCATTTTTATAGCACAAACTCGATTAACCCAAAGGTATTGGAGCACTTTACAAAAGTGCCAGTTACATTACACAAGGTAAGGTTAAGTTTCTTGTTTTTAGGTGCAGAGATTAAGTGATGCTGATGCCATACCTGTTTATTCATTATTTCCCCTCTACCTGATAAATGGGAGCATATTGTTGTTATTCCTATGTCCAGTACTCCTATACCCAATGTGCTGGGACAGTGGGCAGGCTGGGAGCACACTGGTAAACAAATGGTGTGAGGAGTGTTTCCAATGGAAAACTCTGTAGAAGGGTGTCTGGTGAATAAAGGCCTTGGGGTGGAGGGATGTAATGTCTGCCCCATTTGAAAGTACTTTACTGCTTTATTCAGAGGCTGTTCAATACTCTAGTGATGTAGTCGTACGCAGAATGTTATAGCGCCATTGACTTGCATGGAGGCACTTGTATTTCAGTCTGTGAGCTAAAATGCCTTAGAATGAGTCTATAAATGTTTCCTGAGGCAAGCAAGTATTCCTGAACAACACTGCATGACACCGTGTATAGCAATTCTATAGCTCTTCAATTCCTGGTGGCACAGCACCCAGGATAATGTGCTGCGAGGCTAAACCCAAAGATGAGACATTTTGGCGAAGTCAATGGTTGTTTTATACTCAGAAACAGAATAGAAACAGTATATTGGATGGTCATTTAGAGCACTTGGCTTCATTACATAGTTATTGTGATAACATTGTGGTTAAATTTTAATGAATAAAAAAAAAATGTGAATTCACTTCCATCTTGTCACACGTCCTTCTCCTTCTTACATTTCACTGTTGCTGGCATCATGAACAGCGTCATTGTTACCATTCAATCATTCAGGGTTATGTAGAGCGCACAATTCACCTGTTAGGGTCTCATGACACTGAGGGAAAGGTGTGAGCAGTTCTGTTGGGGTAAGTTGTTGGGCCAGGTCTTGAGGTTTTAGTGAAGTGGTGAAGTGACAGGCTTGATCGAAGGTGAAAGTGGAGATCGTTCCAGATCTTGGCTGCAAGGTAGGAGAATGAACTTCTGCTGCTCTAGTACTACAGAAGCATGGGATGGTGGGTATGGAGAGGTCTGCTAAGCAGAGGTTTATCTTGGGGGCATGGAAGGAGAGGAGGTCATTGAGGTATTGTGGTCCAAAGTTGTGGAGGGCCTTGTAGGCATAGTTAAACAGCTTGAAAGTTATTATTCTTTTGAAGGGGATCCAGTGAAGATCGCGGAGGTGTTCATTAATGTGGTTGTGCCGTGGGATATCAAGGATTAGTCTGGCTGTGGTGTTCTCAGCAGTCTGGAGTATTCTGAAGAGTTTTTTGTTGATTTAGGTGTAGAGGGCATTGATGTAGTCGAGTCTGCTGTTGATTAGTGCATGAGTGACCATTTTCCTTGAGTCGGGGGGGGATCCACTTGAATGTCTTACGTAGTATGCGGAGGCTGTTGAAGCTGATCTGGTGATTCATATTGAGAGCAGAGTCCAGACTGATGCTGAGGTTGCATGCATAGTCCGACGGGTTTGGTGGGTTTCTGAGGGTGGGGGGCCACAAGGTGTCAACCAATGTGGAGGATTTGGAGCTGAGGAATAGGACTTCTTTTTTCTGAAAGTTGAGTTTCAGGCAGCTGTTCTGCAGCTTTCATTGCTTCTTGGAAGTTGCGCCTGGTGATGTTGGGTTCCTTTGTGAGTGAGAGAATGAGCTGGGTGTCATTGGCGTATGAGATGCTGTTGAGCCTGTGGTTTCTGATGATGGTTGCGAGGTAGACATGTAGACATTGAAGAGCGGGGGATGAGGGAGGAACTGGAGTAGATGCTCTTCATGGTCTTGAGGGTGTCTTCATTCGTGAGTGGGGTCCAAGTGACTAGGGTCTGCTGAGTGGTGTCGCTGGCGATGGGGTTTGAGGTGATGCAGGGGTCTTGGTTGTCAAATTTGTTGCATGGGCGGCAGGTGGCAGAGCGGAGCAGAGCAGAGTTCAACAGAGTTTGTTTCCAACTCCGTGGACCTCTGCATAGTCCTGCTATGCCAGCTACACCCAGGGTTATCCACTGCACCAACTCTGTATAGTGATAGCTGCCCGTTTAGGCCTTGATTATGGGTCTCCCAACCCTTTCAGCACTAACATGTGCATGTTTAGGTATTTCATGGACATTTTCCCTAAGGAAAATATTGGCATGTTTTACGTACCAATAGCTACCTGTGGAAAATAACGCGGTGCAGACTTTATCACAAATGGTAATAATTGGGTGCATAAACTTAGCACATCCTGTAATTAAAATCCCTGCACACACCCATCTTTGTGCAGCAATTGCAAATTTAAGGGCCACTGATTATGATAGCCTTTTTACTAACAAACTGTATTTTGAGAACAACAGACTTGGAGAATTCCACAAGAGCATGGCTAGCCTTTTCTTTGTTTCTATATCATTTGTAACAGTGGCCTCCATTTTGAAAGTAGGCAGTGTAAAAGAATTGCAATGAAAACATTAAAGCAGCAAATGTTCAGTGAAAGTTGAAACATATAATAAAAGGAAAACACTCTCTTTCCTTTTTGACTTACATACACTCGATTTCCCTGGTCCATATCGTGTACAATAAAATAGAAATGACTCGCATTGTTATATGTTAAACTTGTTAGACCTCATCTGTTTTCACTGCCAACAGGTACGCGCAGCACAAGGTAGGTGCTTGTAGTCATTTTACTGTGTGTAATTATTATCACACCTATGCAGCAACTATTTCGCGAAAGCAGACCATTTGTGCACAGTATCACTGCCTCTAGGCCATATTCACATCCATTGTCTTCTGATCTGATTGTTGTGCACAATATACATTACCATAACGTGGACAACAATTCACAAAAATGCCAGGGGTAGCGGAAGTGACTTCACATGCCCCTTCGATGGAGCAGATTTCATCTGGAGTCAGGCATTGTTTATTTTTGTGTTTCAGACAGACTGCATTTAAAATGGACATGCACATTTTGGTGCAAGGAAAAAACATGGCACATGAAAAATATGAAAGGGAGGCCTAGTCAGTCTGAAATGCTTGTGCTGAATTAACATGTGTTTTTGCAGTGTAGAGAAAAGTGGCCCTTTTAGCTTTGAAGATTAATAGAATGTGTTTCTTTCTTCCCAGCTCATCCTTGTAATGTAAATTCACTATTTCTGTCTTAAGAGACTTTGGCTTGTTGCATAGTTTGATAAACATGTTTAGTTTAAAACACCTCTTTTTATAATATGTGTGAATTAACAAATGCACAAAACACTACACATGGGGCTAAATGCTTTTTTGCATGAAAAGCTATCAAAAACATTAAAGCATGTATGTATTAACTGTGGGCACTTTTACAATTTACCCTAATGCATAATATTGCTATGTTATAAATTGCACATTTTGCATGTTGTACATAACCAATCATAAAAGCAGCTTTAAACTAATAGCTTGGCTAGGTAAACATTTATAAGGGGTATTAGTATGAGGGAAGGAAACATAATGGGCTGATTTACATGAAATTAATACTCTCTTTTGTTTGTGTTATTTTTGGGCCTAAATTAACATGGATGCCTGTGAATCCATCAAGGCTATGACTTGCATTAAAGAGAAGAGAGCATGTGCAGATTACACCACCTCGCCTCAAGCCAAAAAGGAGTCAAGGCCACTGTGAACTGTACATTCTTTTGATTGTGCCAATGTACCAGTTAGCTAAAGTGTCCTTCTAGCCTGTGCTGTGTCAGGAAGGAAGAGGAAAAGATAGAAACATTTTACCTAGCAAATGTTGCAAGTAAAATGTTTTACTCATTTATGCTTCTTTTGTTAAAACCGGTATAGTTTAGAATTTTCAATGAGTCAGGTTAGTGAGACCTCATGCCATCGTGGCTGACCAATCATGCACAAGTTTTCCTGAAGATGCAATGTTTTTGTGGGGTCTGCCAAGAATTAGAGTATCAATAATGACCTCTTTGGAGGCGTTGTTGGCTTCTAGGCTCATTAGGCTTTAGGGGGGCGCGTGAGCTCTTGAGAGAAGGAACAGATTAGACCAGACATTCTATGGGTTAGGTACGAGAAATGTCACAGGAGGAAATTGCTGCAGCCTGGGTGAGATTGCGTCCGAGGAGAGGGATGGGGTTCCCTTGCTCATGTTTTTTTTCATGAAGTCCTTGCACGCCACATATTTGGCACCAGGCTACATTCCATTTAGGTCTGGAGAAGGAGGGGGTGCTATCAAGGAGCAGCTCCCGTCAGAGTGGTAGAGATGCAGAGAGCAGCAACAGATAGAAAGGCTTTTTAGATTTAGATGCTAAAATTCTAAGTTTATGCTTTGACTAATTAATTATGTCTAAACATATGTATTTGTCTTATGCATTTATTTCTCTTTATGGGATATTTTTGCAAACTATTTAATTATTGATTAGCCTTGCAAGACTATTTTTTAGAAACTCTTTAAGAGTTTTAACTGATATTTTGTGCCACATTTTCTTTTCTACGTGTAATGCTTATAGGCAGACTGTAATATGTTCTGTATCAATGCTATTTTTCCTGTTTTCCAAATTCTATAACCTGATTGATATTTTACTAATTAATAAAGGGTTAGAGAAAACCTTAACTTTTGACTAGAAAATAAAACTCTTTAAAATACTCAACAACTCTCTTCATTGGCTTAAATAATAATTACATTTTTGACTGTTCATGTTTATTTAAAGGCACTTGAAGGTAATACATGGTGTCAAGGGCCCATTACCTTTTCAGCAGTAAATTAGAGGTAGCATGAGGGTTTTGCTTTGAGAAATTACCAGATGAAATTACTGCTGCATCACCTTTCCTTCACTTTCCCTCACTCATACACATGCTTTCACACATACACATACACTCACACTCACACATACACTCACTCTGCCTATATACACACACACATACACTCTCTCTTATATAAACACTCCCAAAACTGCAAGCATGCACACACAATACATATGTAAAAAAGCATTTTTTTACGTACCTCAGTAATACCCGTTCCAGCTATTAATTTTTTACCTAACAAATAGTGAATAATGTAATTTTATTTACTATTAGTATAACAAAAAATTGACAAAGAGAGAGAAGCTCCTACCGATGTCCATTAGCCGCTTCTGTTCCTGGCACTGATTTTGCCACTGCTGATGCCAGGGGTTGCAAAGTTAGTGCCAAGGGTCACAAGCGGCATGCCAAGGGTTGCAGCAATGACACCTGGTGACTCCTATATGATATCCATGAACTAGAACTAGACAAAGTGCACAACCATTAGGACCAATGATAAATACAAAAAATAATGCCTAGGGATCAATAATCTAAACAACTGGGGAAAAAAGATACCATTCATTATCCCTTTCCAATGTGTTTTTACACAAATGAAATAAATCTATGTCTCTAATTCCCTTAACCAATGGCAACCAGAAAAATAATTTTTCAAAATAGAATTTATTTGTAGTATTTATTTTACCTTCTTTTTTCAGCAAAATATAGTGTTTTTTGTTGTTACTTTGAAAACACATATATACTACTATACAACATTATTACAAATATACATATACAAACAAAATGTACATACACACAATATATACATATATACAGGTCCACTAAAGAAAATAACATATATATATTTTTCTTATATAGTATTTTTGAACGTGCAAATGTCTTTGCCCTTGATAAATTTCAACAGAAGAATGATTTCAACCCTATTATTAACCAAAAAAGCATTCCTATTATCTAAAGGTCACCAATCTTAAAGGAGAGTTTAAGAGATATCAAAATAAATCTCTATTTATTTTTATGTATACTCCCTATAAATTTCTTTCAAGTGTTCCAAAATTTATTTTGGGTGGTGACTTTAAAGCAAAAGGTGTTGACGCGTTTCAGCCTATTCAATTGTCAGGCCTCATCAGGACTAGGGCGTCCGTGGTTCCGCCTAAAGAAACAAATACAACCACATAGCCAATTACCTTATATACACACTATATACACAGGAGACTAATAGTTACCTATGTACACTATTATCTATATCTAGACAGTAAAAGTATACTCGAAGTGGAAAGACATTTTACACACCCAAGTGAACCAGCGGAAAATAAAGAAAAGAAAAGCATTCCAGTGTTTTAGAGGATACCAAAAGGGTCAAATGTCCGTGTGTAAGTGAGCAACAAATCCTATATGTATTAGAAATAAGATATGCCAAACGGGATTATAATGTTGCCATCGATCGTCGTTCCTGAAGCAGGGGTGGCAGTGGGCAGTGGCAAGAGTTTCCGCTGCCACCCCCGGGGCCCCCATGCTTCCTGAATACGTCAGCGCGAACAGCGCGCACCAACGTCTTCAGGAAGTGCTGGACGCGCTGGAAGCCATTTCTTTCCAGCGCATCCAGGGGATAGAGGTGAGTTTCGGCTTCCGGTGGGGCAGGGGGGGGGCTTTTCTCGGTGCTTTGAGGCATCGGGGGGGGAGAAAACAGTGTTTCCTCTCCCCTGATGTCCCAATGCAGGGCATTCCTGGTGCACGATCGCTCACAGCATCGCCATTGTGCACCAGAATGCCCCTACTAGACACGGGAATGTATTTTTCTGTAAAAAGGAAGCAACCCCTTGGGCAAGGGTCGCTTCCTAGGGGGCAATATTTAAATCAGACTTTTCTGCCCCCCCCCCCCCCGGGAGGCAGATCGGCCATTTTTTGGCCAATTCTGGACCCGGGGGGGGGGAGGGGGTAGAAAAGCCCACTAGACACCAGGGATTGTTTTTCTTTTGTATAGGAAACGACCCCTTGTACAAGGGTCGCTTCCAGGGGGCCGTTTTTTTGGCTGATTCTGGACCCTGGGGGGTGGGGTAGAAAAGCCCACTAGAAACCAGGGGGGCCCGATGTAGGTAGCCAAATACCGGTCGGTAACGGCCGAAAATCGGTAAATTCGGCCATTACCGACCGGTATTAGTGCATCGAGATGTATGTCACCAAAAACGTACCGAATCGGTAAATACCAGTCGGTAAAACACTGAATCGGTATTACACGATTCGGAATTTACCGAATACATAATCTCCGAATCGGCAAATAAGAAATGGTAAGTTACCGAATCGGTAAATACCGAGTTCATATTTACCGAGTCGGTAAATAAGAAGTGGTAAAAAAGGCCATTTGAGATGTAGCAAAGTCAGGAAATACCGAATTTTGTGAAATTCGGTATTTAAGAGTCGGTATTTAACATGGATTGGAAGCAGGTGGAAACCAGGAACAGGATATATAAGAAGCTCCCAAAATGCAACAGTACACCCACAATGGCGGCCTTCTACGTAATTGCAAGGCGGCTACGGATACAGGCAGCAGGAGAGAGGGTCTGGCTAAGGGAGGAGCAGGTATATAGGCAGAGGATCACCCTCTTCCAACTCACTGAAGCAGAGATCCTGCAAAGGTACCGACTCCACCCCAGAACAATCCTGGACTTGATCAGGGACCTCCACCCATATCTGGAACACCCAACCCCAAGAGCACACGCCATCCCACCCCATATACAGGTGCTGTGCTGCCTATACCTTCTTGCCTCTGGGAGCTACCAGCACGTGATAGCCACTGTAGGTGGAGTGTCCCAGAGCTGCCTGTCACGCTTCTTCAGAAAATTCCTAAACGCCATGATGCAGAGGATGGAGCACCACATTGAGTTCCCTAATGCACCTGCAGAACTAGCAAGGACAAAAAACGAATTCTATCAACTTGCACAGTTCCCACACATAATGGGCTGCATCGATGGTACGTACATCCCACTATGCCCACCTGCAGCAACTGAGCACATTTATAGAAACCGGAAGTCCACACATTCAATCAATGTGCAGGTGATCTGCAACGCTAGCAACATGATAATGGACATTGTAGCCAAATATCCTGGGAGTACCCACGACTCCTACATATTCACCAACAGTGGGATATACAGACGCCTTGTTGCTGGTGATTTTGGTGATGGATACCTGCTGGGTAAGTATGTGTGAGACACCCTGACAGTTCATGCTGAAGGAGCACTCCTGAGTATGTGACTAATCTTATTATCCTTTCCCACCCAGGTGACAGTGCATATGCCCTGCGTTCATTTGTGCTCCCCCCCTGCCTGAACCCATCCACCAGGAGTGAAAGGCGTTATAACCTGGCACACGGAACAACACGTTGCGTGGTGGAACGTACATTTGGGCTGCTGAAAAGTAGATTTAGGTGCCTCCATAAGAGTGGAGGTGCACGGCAATACACGCCAATTATCTGTTGCAAGATTATTGCGACCTGCGCCATGCTGCACAATCTTGCCACAAAGGAGGGCACAGAGATAGAACTCACATATCATGAGGACATTGATGATGGGACAGTACAAGCAGATCACAATGCAGCAGGAGCAGCACCAGCAACAGATGGTCGACTGCGACGTGCTGAAATTACCAACAGATACTTCTAATTGAGCGATGACACACAGCCATGTCCAGTGATTGGAACACTCACTTTAATGTACACAACTGCCCCTTCCAAAAAAACATTAATCAAATTAAATGCACCTTGCGCAATGTTTTGCCAAAGTTTCCTCACTTTGACCTGTCCTGTGATCAATATGTCTTTCAATGCTTGCGCTTACGCATGATGTTTTGCGAGGCACGGGGCTGAGGGTCCACATGTGCAGTGGTGCCGGTGTCTTCGGCATGGAGTCTGCTGTTCCTACGTATGTACTGAACAGGCGTGCTGGACCCACTCCTGCTCGTTGACTCCTCAGTGTCCCCAACAACCATGTTGCCACCTGTGGCTGTCAGCTGTGTCAGCATTGCCTCCATTGCTGAGGTCACCCTCCCCATCCCCCGGGACAAGTCACTGCAGCAGTGAACAATGTCAGTCTGCATATTAACAGAGCGGCGACACTGCAGGGTGGTGGAAGTTGCCAAGCGGTTAATCGACTGATTGAGCAGCCTGACCTCACGCCTATACCAGCGCCTCTCTTCTTGGTCACTTTGCAGCCTGTCACAGAGGGTGCCCATGCGCACCTCCATGCCCCTCACCCCCTCTGCCATGGACTCCATCCCTTTGCCCATTGCCTCCATCCCTTTGCCCATGGCCTCCATTCCCCTTGCCATAGCACCTATCCGCCGATCGATGTCCGACATCCTGGTATTCAGGATGCGCACCTGCCGGTGCACAGCCATGATGCCTTTGGCCTGCATACGCTGGACTTTCACCATTGTGGCTTCAAGCCCAGCGAAGACACCCTGCACATCCTGCCCCTCATCCTGCTCTCGTGCCCTACGGACACGGTCACCTGCACGGCCAGATCCCAGTGAGCCAAGTTGTCCAGCGTGGCCGGCCATTGTTGGTGTAGTAGGTCTGGGAGCCACTACCACTTCCTCATCAGAGCTCTCCAGGATCCGTAAAGGTGGGTCATCCTGCCTCCTTGGCCTCACGCGCACAGGGGACCCTGAGCTGGGTGTTGTGGCTCCTGCTGGTGCTGGCTGAGTCTGTGTGTCGAACAGCAGGGGCGAGAGTGACTGAGCAGTGGTGTCGTGCTCCATTGCTGTGGGTGCCTGGGGTGTGGATGTTTCCTCAGGGACAGTGCTAGGTCCAGCAGTGTCTTTTGCCTTCTCCCGCGCAGACGATGTTGTGGCACTACACTCCCCTCCCAGCGCTGCTCTGCGCGATGACTCTCCTGTGAACAGACATGGACAATGATCAGCTGCCTGTTTTCCCAACACAGATTCCTAACACACATTTTCATTTGCCTAGACTGTTTGTGCATGGGGACTGTGGCATGGCATGCAGGGTTTGGTGTTGGCAGCTTTGACGTATGTACCTATGACTACAACTACCATGATGCATCGCTGGGGACTACCGTCATGTGTGCTATATTGTGAGTGATTCACCCACATTGGGGAAGGGGCCTGGGAATGGGTGGAGTACATGTCCATGCATCTTACCTTTCTTACTTGCAGCTCTGGCTGAGCTATCAGCATCCCCGATCCCATGTATGCTTTCAGGCTCCATGGTTGATTCCACGAGCTGCTCCAGGTCAGTGAGGCTTGGGGCACGGTCTTCCCCCCACCGGTTGCTGCTGATTCCTTCCTCTGGGTGGCTAGTTTTTTTTTGGTGGTGATCCTCAGATCATACCACCTCTTCTTCATGTCGTCAATTTCTCTGTGGGTCACTCCTAGAGCATTGACCTTGCTCTGTATTGCCAGCCAGGTGGTCCTCTTTACAGACTCTGCTACATGCAGAGACTGTTTCCCGAACAGCTGGCTGTAGTGCTGCACAACCTCCTCCACCAGCACCTGGAGCTCTGTTGGGCTGAATTTCACCTTTCTCTTCCTGTCCCCTCCATCCTTTTGTGCCTCCTGGGACTCCATGCTGTTTCTCTTGGTCTCACTGCAGCCTGCTCCTCTGTCTCCCTTCCAGCTCTCTCTGCAGTTCTGTTGCTCTGCACCTGCATGGGTGTGGCCACCTCCAGGTACTGGGGTGTGGTACTTGCACCTGATTGGCTGATCTCTCAGATGCTAGGATGTGGGGTGTGGTGGGTGTCCCTGATTGGTGCACAGGCTCACATGTCATGTATTCGAAATTTCGAGATCGGGTTTTACCGAATCGGTATTTACCGATTCGGTATTTACCGAGTTTGAATACCAATTGATACCGAATCGGTATTTTTTACCGGATTTTTACCTACATTTGGGTTTCCGGTTCATAAATACCGATTCAGTATGAGTCGGTATTTATGAACCGGTAAAAAATAATTACCTACATCGGGCCCCAGGGATTCCTTTTTTAGTGAAAAGGAAGCGACCCCTTAGGCAAGGGTCGCTTCCTTAGGGGGCCAATTAATTTTCAGACTTTTATGCCCCCCCTGCAGGCAGATAGGTGATTTTTGTGGCCGAATCTGGACCCAGGGAGGGTAGAAAAGCCCACCTAATGCCGGAAACAACGACATCACCCCTTCGCAAGACCTCTGCAACTCCCTCGCCTCCTACTTCCACAACAAGATCGCGGACATACACAACAGCTTCTGCACTCAACCGACGCATGCCACGATCGAACCACCGCCCCCCACCACCACCCTCCACGCCTGGACCCCGATCAGCACCGAAGAGACCGTCCGCACGATGAACTCCATCCACTCCGGATCTCCGACCGACCCCTGCCCTCACCACGTCTTCAACAAGGCCGACGCTGTCATCGCACCCCACCTGCGGGACATCATCAACACCTCCATCGACACCGCCACCTTCCCGGAGAGCTGGAAGCATGCCGAACTCAGCGCTCTACTAAGGAAGCCATCAGCCGACCCCACCGACCTCAAGAACTACCGCCCCATCTCGCTGCTCCAGTTTCCAGCAAAAGTCATCGAGAAGACCGTCAACAAGCAGCTGGCCGCCTTCCTCGAGACAAAAGGATCCCTCGACTCCTCGCAGTCTGGCTTCTGGGCCAACCACAGCACCGAGACCGCCCTGATCGCAGTGATGGATGACATCCGAGCCCTGCTCGACAACGGAGAAACAGCGGCCCTCATCCTCCTAGACCTCTCCGCGGCCTTCGACACTGTCTGCCACCGCACCCTAGTGCAGCGCCTCAGCAACGTCGGAATCCAGGAGGAGGCACTGGAGTGGATCATCTCCTTCCTCGCCGGAAGGACACAGAGAGTCCGCCTCCCCCCGCTCAGATCAGAAGCCACCGAAGTCATCTGCGGCGTCCCTCAAGGCTCCTCGCTCAGCCCAACCCTCTTCAACGTCTACATGAGCCCCCTCGCAGCCATCGCACGCCAGCACAACCTCAACATCATCTCCTACGCCGACGACACCCAGCTGATCCTCTCCCTCACCAACGACCCCGCCACCGCCAGAGCCAACCTTCACGAAGGGATGAAAGAGGTAGCCGAATGGATGAAGAACAGTCGCCTGAAACTGAACTCGGACAAGACGGAAGTCCTCATCCTGGGATCTTCACCCTCCGCCTGGGACGACTCCTGGTGGCCCTCCGCCCTAGGCAACGCACCCAAATCAACAGACCACGCACGCAACCTGGGCCTCATCCTGGACTCCTCCCTCTCCATGACCGGACAAGTCAACGCCGTCTCCTCGTCGTGCTTCAACATCCTGCGTATGCTACGTAAGATCTTCCGGTGGATTCCCACCGAGACAAGGAAGACGGTCACCCAGGCCCTCGTCACCAGCCGTCTGGACCACGGCAACGCCCTCTACGCCGGAACCACCGCCAAACTCCACAAGAGACTCCAGCGGATCCAGAACGCCTCAGCCCGACTCATCCTGGACATCCCCCGTCGCAACCACATCTCCAGACACCTGAAAGACCTGCACTGGCTTCCGGTCAACAAGAGAATCACCTTCCGCCTCCTCACCCACGCACACAAAGCCCTACACAACGAAGGCCCAGGATACCTCAACAAATGCCTCAACTTCTACCCTCCCAAACACCAGCTTCGATCGACCGGCCACGCCCTCGCCACCGTCCCCCGCATCCGAAGAGCCACCACAGGGGGAAGGTCCTTCTCCTACCTCGCCGCCAAGACCTGGAACTCCCTACCGACCCACCTCCGCCTGACCCAGGACCACCTCCCCTTCACAAAGCAGCTCAAGACCTGGCTGTTCGAGCAGTAGCGGACACCCCCCCTAGCGCCTTGAGACCCCCGGGTGAGTAGTGCGCTGTATAAATGCTTTGATTGATTGATTGATTGACCCTTGGGCAAGGGTGGCTTCCAGGGGGCAAACATTTATTTTAGACTTTTCTGCCCCCTCCCTCCTTGGGTGCAGATCGGATGTTTTTTTGGCCGATTCTGGACCCAGGAGGGTAGAAAAGCCCACTAGACACCAGGGATTGTTTTTTGTGTGTAAAGGAAGCGACCCCTTGGGCAAGGGTTGCTTCCAGGGGGCAAATCATTGTTTTAGACTTTTCTCCCCCCCCCCTGGGGGCAGATCGGTCACTTCCTTGGGCCCATTTTTGTTTTAAAATATATTCTGGGGGCAGATCAGTGTCTTAAATTGGCCTTTCTGCCCTCAGGAGGGACAGAACACCCCCACTAGAAACTAGGGAATTCTTTTATTTTTCATTGGAAGCGACCCCTATGTCAAGGTTCGCTTCTTGGGGGCCCAATTGTTTAAAAAATTATATTCTGTGTCAGACAGCCTGATTTTTTGGGCATTTCTGGCCCCAGCCCACTAGTGCCAGGGATGTAAAAATGAAGATTGTGCTTGCTTTCAGGGGACATATATTTGTTGATGTGTATTCAGCCCTTTCTGCCTCCATTTGTGACATACCCTGTGACATAGCCTGTTATAATGTGTATTGTTTTTCTTGTAAAGTGTAATGTTTCATTTTCCCCTTTTTTGTTCTTGTTGAAGGCTTTTGCTCCTTAGACTGTTGGAGTGTGCGGTTTCGTTACTGGTGGTTCTGCTGTTTGTGTAGTTGCATGTGTTTGGTAAGAGACGTGTTTTGTACTATTTCAATGCAAATGTGTTTTTTGCAAAGTGTATAATAATACCAGTAGGTATGGTTTCTGTTTTTGTGATTGTAAAACATGTGTTGCATTTGTGCTTGATGTGTATTTTGTTTTCTGTAGATTTATGTTTTTTTTTCTTCTTTCTAGTGGGATATCGTTGACTATTTGCTGTGTCTTTGCACAGTAGGTGCTGGTGAGTGTAGCTGTCTCTTGTAAGTGAATTGTATAGTTTTTCAGTATATAGATCTTTGTGATAAAGGCTTACATTTTTTTACCTACTTTGCACAGTGTTGGTTGTTGAATTTTTTGTGCAGTCTCCTTTCTTAGGGGTCGATTAGGATGGCGGACAAAAGGACGACCGCCGTCCTGGAGTAGACGGAAAAATCCTTTTTTCCGTCCGCCTGCCGCTGACACTCCGTCCGCCATATTAGAATGGGAAACACTGTCAAATTTCCGTACGCTGCGGAAGAGCACTCACCGCCGCAGAACTACACCTGACCCCGCGGCGGACGTGACCAATCCAGACACACCGCCGTGCGGAATGACGTCTCCGACCGTCCTCCAAATCACTATGGCGGAAAACACACATAAATTCGCTGCGGAAAAACAACCTGCCTGAACACGGCGGAATCACCACAGCGGAGATACACACCACAAGCTGATCACCGTCATGGACCCAGCGCTGCACGCATTTCCGATACTGTTCGTGCTCCACCACCAGCAAGTCATGGACCATCATCGATGACGACGCAGGTACCCACCAATTGCTGTCGGAAGGGGAGTACCTGCCAGGGCTGTGACGTTGGAAGGGGGAGTGTCATGTAACAGGAAATACATTGACGATTGCACCAAAATATACACAATTGAAGTACACAACCAGGAATGACAACGACAAACAACAAAAAATGATTTATTAGCTTTATTCAACATAATAGGTGCATAATATCAGAACATCCAAGAGCATGGGCACTGGGTACAACAGATCATGAACATCACTGGCAGCACGTGAGAGGGGGCAAGTGCATCAGCAGTCCATAGCACAGAACAGGTACATCAGAGGCAGCATATGAGATGGGCTAAGTGCATCAGCAGTCCATTGCACAGAACAGCTACATCATTGGCAGCACATGAGAGGGGACAATGCAGTATCAGAACAGCAACAGGGCATTGTGGGCAAAAGAGCAGGTACATCAGAGGCAGTAAACGAGAGGGGCTAAGTGCATCAGCAGTCCATAGCACAGAACAGGTACATCAGAGGCAGCATATGAGATGGGCTAAGTGCATCAGCAGTCCATTGCACAGACCAGCTACATCATTGGCAGCACATGAGAGGGGGTAAGTGCATCAACAGTCCATTGCACAGAACAGATACATCAGAGGCAGTAAATGAGAGGGCACAATGCAGTATCAGAACAGCAACAGGGCATTGTGGCCAACAGAGCAGGTACATCAGAGGCAGTAAATGAGATGGGCTAAGTGCATCAGCAGTCCATTGCACAGAACAGCTACATCATTGGCAGCATATGAGAGGGCACAATGCAGTATCAGAACAGCAACAGGGCAGTGTGGCCAACAGAGCAGGTACATCAGAGGCAGTAAATGAGAGGGGCTAAGTGCATCAGCAGTCCATTGCACAGAACAGCTACATCATTGGCAGCATATGAGAGGGCAGAATGCAGTATCAGAACATCAACAGGGCATTGTGGCCAATAGAGCAGGTACATCAGAGGCAGCATATGAGAGGGCAGAATGCAGTATCAGAACAGCAACAGGGCATTGTGGCCAACAGAGCAGGTACATCAGAGGCAGCATATAAGATGGGCTAAGTGCATCAGCAGTCCATTGGACAGAACAGCTACATCATTGGCAGCACATGAGAGGGGGTAAGTGCATCAACAGTCCATTGCACAGAACAGCTACATCATTGGCAGCAAATGAGAGGGGACAATGCAGTATCAGAACAGCAACAGGGCATTGTGGGCAACAGAGCTGGTACATCACTGGCTACCCAAGTACATGTGTCAAGCAACCCGTGACAAGGACAATAATAATATCTAGGTGGTTACATTTGTCAATCTACACACAAAGTAAAATGACATGTGAGTGATGGCAACTAAACGTCACACCACAGAATCTGGTGGACTGCTTGAACTACTCGCCTCGGACACACCGCCAGCACTAGCAACAGGAGTGTGAGACACAGCCACCGATCTACTGACTGACACATGAGCCATAGACCCAGACACACCGCCAGCACCAGAAACATGAGTGTGAGACACAGCCACTGATCTACTGACTGACACATGAGCCATAGACCCAGACACACCGCCAGCACCAGACACAGGAATGTGAGACACAGCCAGCGATCTACTGACTGACACATGAGCTATAGACCCAGACACACCGCCAGCACCAGAAACAGGAGTGTGAGACACATCCACAGCTGTAGTGACTGACACATGAGCCCTAGACCCAGACACACCGCCAGCACCAGAAACAGGAGTGTGAGACACAGCCACAGATCTACTGACTGACACATGAGCCATAGACCCAGATACACTGCCAGGACATGTCCCTGTACACTGACCAACAAATACCATGCCTGGATCTGACACATGAGAGTGGCGGACACACACAGTGCCAGTACCTGCAACAGGGGAGGGTACAACTGACACAGTGCTACTACATGATGCATGACAGCGTACAATAGACACAGTGCCACTATCTGACACATGAGAGTGAACTGCAGCTGACTCACTAGGATCACTGAAATGATGAGCCACAGGGCTGTATGGGCCAGAAGGCAGTGTGGCCCTGGGAGCTGGGGAAAGCTGTACTGGAGTGACATCTGGGTGGTCATGTGTCACTGGTGTGTGCCTCCGTTTTTTTGTGAAATGTTGGGGCACCGCGGACATGACTGGACTGGTAAGTGGAGTGGCATCATCAGACATCAAAGGTGGATCATGTGCTTGTGGTGCTCTGCTCTCTGGGGACGTGATGGGCCCTGCCTGCCGTTTGCTGTGGGCCTGCCCTCTGCATCATGTGTAATGGGGGATGCAACAACAGTGTATTCCTTCTTCTGCTTCTGCGGGGCGTGGATGGGAGTCGAGGTATGGGGGGACTCCACCGCTGACACATGTGTTGTACGTTCCTTAAACATCATCCTCAGTGCAGCCAGGGGTGATATATGCCTGTACTTGATGGTGCTCGTGTCCATGGGAGAACCCTTGGCCATGGGATGTGCCTTGGACGTAGGAGGTGTCCTGTCCCTGGAATGTCCCTGATCCCTTGCTGGTGCCCTGTCTCTGGGTGCAGACTTGTCCATTGTAGTGTCCCTCTCCTTTGAAGCTACCTTGCCCCTGGTAGTGTCCCTGCTCTTGGGAGTTGCCCTTTCCTTGGTAGTGTCCTTGTCCTTGGGAGTGTCCCTGCTCTTGGGAGGTGCCCTTTCCTTGGTAGTGTTCTTGTCCTTGGGAGTGTCCCTGCTCTTGGGAGGTGCCCTTTCCTTGGTAGTGTCCTTGTCCTTGGGAGTGTCCCTGCTCTTGGGAGGTGCCCTTTCCTTGGTAGTGTCCTTGTCCTTGGGAGTGTCTCTGCTCTTGGGAGGTGCCCTTTCCTTGAAAGTGCCCTTGTCCTTGGGAGTGTCCCTGCTCTTGGGAGGTGCCCTATCCTTGGTAGTGTCCTTGTCCTTGGGAGTGTCCCTGCTCTTGGGAGGTGCCCTTTCCTTGGTAGTGTTCTTGTCCTTGGGAGTGTCCCTGCTCTTGGGAGGTGCCCTTTCCTTGGTAGTGTCCTTGTCCTTGGGAGTGTCCCTGCTCTTGGGAGGTGCCCTTTCCTTGCTAGTGTCCTTGTCCTTGCTAGTGTCCCTGCTCTTGGGAGTTGCCCTTGGCTTGGTAGTCTCTTTTGTGGGGATGCCTGTGTAGCATGTGAATTCATTTCCACCAACACCCCTTGATGATCCTGTGTGTCAACTCCAGTGTTGCTCACGTCGTCTTCGGAGAAAGATATCACAGTCCTAGGGGATGGTGTCTGTGCCCTCCGTGCCCTGCCTTGCTGCCTGTGGCTGCTCCTAGTGTAATAACCTGAACAAGAGGCCCGGTCTGATGACTCACTCTCCCCTGTAACATCAAGTGGTGTGGATGGTGGTACAGAAGTAGCACCCTGTCTATGCGACTGTACAATGGCTGAGGACACAGTGTTTGCCAATGACTGAACTGTTCTGTGGAGACCAGCAACATCGCCATGCATCCCCTCCATGAATGCCACCACCTGCCCCAACTTCCTATCGTGGTCTTGGAATGCATTGATCATGTTGGTCTGCCCTACACACAGCTGTCGCAGCAGATCAACAGCTTCTGCACAAAGTGCACTTTGTGTCACAGGGGCAGAGGCAGCGGTTCCTGCACCGAAGGCAACTCTGCTCCCCCTCCTCTGGCGAGCACGAGCAGTACATGTTGCAGTGGGTGGCAGTGTGGGCCCTGTGTGCTGTGTCCCGCCTGGAGGTGTCGATTGCCCACTCCCTGTCTGTGACAACAGTTATGACTCACCAACACTTTCTGAGGATGGGGACGATAGTATCTCCACTTGTGAGTCCTCAGGGACGGTTCTTTCCCCCTCTCCGTGGCTGCCCTCTTCAATGTCAGTCTGCGTGTGTGTAATCTCAGATCCGGATGCATTGCCACCACTCATCTCCGTCGTCTGTGTCTCAGTGCCCTCGGCCAAAGCTGGAAGAGAGAGGGAAGAGATGTTTACCTAAGTGACACACTCACGTACTGAAGGTTTCAAAGTCACACCGTTCCTTACAGTCGATTGACATGTAGCACCCATCCTGTACACCAACCACCCCTTCCACACATCCACACATCATAGATCCGTGGGTGTCTGTGAAACCTGTACTTCATACAAACAGGGCAAGTGCATGCAGACCACCACACATGTCATACCATGGGACATCAGACCTCAATGGCATGTCCTGGAAACCTCAAATAGAAATCAACTGGTATGTCCACCTGGCGGACATGGGTGATACCGCTCACTCCCCTAATGACACCAACATGCAATATATGCTAAAGATACGCACCACGGATGTCACTACTGTGTCTGAGCACGGATACATGCATTCACTCACAAGTTACAGACACATACAGTCTGCTTACCGCTAGTTTGCTGTTGATCCCCTCTCAGCCAGGCGGACAGGTCAGGATGCGTCACAGCAATTATTCGGTGCATTAGAGGTGTCATGGTGCGTCATTCAAGGCGGCCTGTTCTCGGAATGATCCCCAGTGTCATCTCCGCAACATTCTTGCTGAGCCTGGATATGTCGTCCCAGCGCTTGTGGCAGTGTGTGTGTCGTCAATTGCACACCCCCACTGCCCGTATATCACGTGCTATGGTCTTCCACACGGCCTTGCGAAGGTGCAGCTTCACTTACTAGGATGGGAGACAAAAGGGGAACATCAGTGGACTGTTTGACAATCATATACATTGCGGAAACACCTATCTTCATGCAGCCATGCACAGTACAACACATGTGAAAGTCCCACAGCACACCGCCAAGCTTGCAGAAGCAAGGAGTCATTGACCCCCTCATGCCCACCAACATGTTACCCACTTCACTTACCACCTGTCCGGGGGCACAGTAGAGCCGTTCATAGTGGCTGAGCACACCGTCCACAAGGACATCCAGCTCCGTTACGGTGAAGGGACGAGACCGGGTCTCTCGCACTCCCTGCATGGCAAGGTTGACGACTGTGGCAGTACAGCAGCAGTTGTTGGATAGCTCAGGAGCAGCAGGTGGAGGTGACGGTCGCAGGCAGCAGTTGTTGGATAGCTCAGGAGTGGCAGATGGAGGTGACGGTCGCAGGCAGCAGTGGCTGGAAGCAGTGAATGTGTGCAGGAAATTGTCACACATTTATAGGGTCCTGAGCTCATATCAGTGGCACACGTCTGCAGCAATTGCTTTTCCCTGGATGCTTCATTCAAAATGAGCCAATGACTCACATTGTTGTGGCGGTGCACGTCTTTTGCAATTTTTGAATGCGCTTACGCGCATGCGCTTACACGCAACGCGTAACCTGTTCCCATTGGCTACATGTGCACGGACCGTCACGTTCACACACCGGCAACCGCATGTGCGCGCTACCGCAACGGTGCATCGTTTGAAAATATTCACTCACTGGCTCCGCTGTGGCGGTGCACCCTTTCCGTGGGGGCGGTGCAAGCCAACACATACATTTGATGATGCAATCTGGAATGGCAGTTGAGAAACAGCCTTACAGTGCTATTGTGGCACACACCGCCAGTCCAGGCCGGTCACCCACCGCCAGTCCAGGCCGGTCACCCACCGCCAGTACAGGCCGGTCACCCACCGCCAGTCCAGGCCAGTCAGCCACCGCCAGTCCTGGCCGGTCACCCTTCGCCAGTCCTGGCCGGTCACCCACCGCCAGTCCTGGCACCGCCCAGTCCTGGCAGAGGGTGCCCTGCCTGGACTGGCGGTGGCTGACCGGCCTGGACTGGCGGTGGGTGACCGGCCAGGACTGGCGGTGGCTGACCGGCCTGGACTAGCGGTGGGTGACTGGCCAGGACTGGCGGTGGGTGACCGGCCAGGACTGGCGGTGGGTGACCGACCAGGACTGGCAGTGGGTGACCGGCCTGTACTGGCGGTGGGTGACCGGCCTGGACTGGCGGTGGGTGACCGGCCTGGACTGGTGGTGGGTGAGGCAACAGCACTGTAAGGGGTTGTTTCAACTGCCATTTCTGATTACATCATCAATTGTATGTGTTTGCCTGCACCGCCACCGCGGAAGGCGTGCACCGCCATAGCGGCGCCAGTGAGTGATTTATTTCAAATGATGCACCGCCGTGGTAGTGCGCACATGAGTTCAGCGGGGTGCAACCGGGATGGTCATTGACCATACAGCATATGTCATGCTTAATTGCTGTGTAATCGGTCATCTCCTGTGTTGGTGGAAGGCGTCCCCAGATGCCGTATGTACACACACTGCATGTCTCCGCACACATGTAATCTTCTTAGTTGTACGTGTGTGTCAGGACATGTCCGGAATGCTGTAAGATTTTTGATGTGTAGTCTATGGACCATGTGCACGTGCGACATTCATGTCCATTTTTTGCATGTGTGCTCAGACTGTAGACCTTGCCAGTGGTTAGCAAAGGCTAGTGTTGTGGGCCAAAGTAGCGTCAGATGTGCATTGCGACGTGTTGCTGTTTTGGTCTTGTGGACACACGTGTTCATTTCTACACATCTACACAGTACCACAAGGGTGTGTACACACATTCATTAACTGTTGTGAGTGTGTGGTTTGTGTGTGCAAGTAACAATGATGTGTGTGTACATGCATTCTGTGTATGCGTGTCTGTTGTTGTGTGCCCATGCATGTCAGCTGAGGGGGCATTGCATGTGTGTTCATGGGTGCATGAGCACAAGTAGGGTGTGTTCCAATTTCATGTTGTTTGTGCACGTACATGTGTGTCTGTGTGGATGCTTGTCCACATATGGGCCCTCAGTCATGTGTTGTTGCAAGATGTTTTAACATGTGTGCACGTTACATTGTACATGTTAGCCCACAGGATGTTCTTTGTGGCTGTACATTGTGTGTGTAGTCAGCTCTATTTCCTTATATATTGTTCCGGTCACACATATCATCACTGTCTGCAACATGTATTATTAGCATTGTGGTGCTCAAGATGTGATAGTGTTGCACAGCTATGCGTTGTTGGTCATTTGACATCTGCTGCCATCTACTCCCACACAGGAGGGCTCCAAATGTGCATCGACCATACACTGTGCTGGAGGACATGGTTGACGAGGAGGTGATCCACAAATACCGGTTTGACCGACAGAGATTGCAGGAGCTTGTTACACAATTGTCACCTCATCTGCAGCCACGCAGGACATATCCTGGAGCTTTCACACCCACAGCAAAGGTGATGGCGGCACTACATTTCTTTGCAACTGGCACTTTCCAGTACACCGTTGGTCATGCGGGAGGGATGTCACAATCCATGTTCAGCATGGTTCTGCGGGATGTCCTGAATGCCATGATGCTTTACAAGGATGCTTACTTCCAATTTCCACGTCAGACACAGTTGGCAGCAGTCAAAGGGGACTTCTGTGCCCTGGCCCAGTTACCACACGTGGTGGGTTCAATTGATGGGACACATATTGGTCTCATACCACCCCAGGCACGTGAAGCTGTATATAGGAAACGGAAGCACTACCATTCGATCAACGTGCAAGTGGTGTGCCTGGCTGGCAACATCATCTCGCATGTGTGTGTCAGATTTCCCGGTTCCGCCCATGACTCCCACATCATGCGGAGCAGCATTGTCCTCCAACTGATGGCTAATCTGCGTCCAGAACATGCGTGGCTTGTAGGTGAGTGTGCTGAAAGGACAATTGTGTTGTCAGTGAGTTGTGAGGACAATTGTGTTGTATGTGTGGCATGGTGTTTCCACAAATCCTGGTAATGAAATTTGTGTCTGTCATCACACCATCTAGGCGACTCAGCGTACCCAAACAGGCCGTGGCTGCTGAGCCCCATCAGGAATCCTACTACCCCTGGTGAATTGCGTTATAATGATGCCCATGGGAGGACACGTCGAGTGATAGAACGTACTTTTGGACTGCTGTAGTCTAGGTTTCGCTGCCTGGATAAAACCGGAGGGGCCCTGCCATACTCACCAAGCAAATTATGCAAAATCGTGATTGCCTGCTGCATGCTCCACAACCTGGCCTTGCGCAATAACATTGAACTGATCATGGACCCTGAAGACCAACAGGTTGCTCGGCCTCCCATCCCACCCATGTCCACTGATGAGGATAGTGGTGTGGAAGAAGGTGTGGACAGGGGCATCAGCT
This sequence comes from Lissotriton helveticus, assembly GCF_964261635.1. Taxonomy (NCBI): domain Eukaryota; kingdom Metazoa; phylum Chordata; class Amphibia; order Caudata; family Salamandridae; genus Lissotriton; species Lissotriton helveticus. The sequence goes on along the minus strand of NC_136068.1, from coordinate 1,751,942,597 downwards.
CATTGATCGCTATTTCCCTTGAATGTGAGTAACTACCGCTTGTACAGCCAGACAATGTGTGATGCATGTTTGGGGGTGAAGTGTGGATGTGGTGTGTCTATGCTGCCTGTTCTGGTATGTTCTGTTTGCAAATGTGTGTGTTAGATGGGGTACATGCTATGCTCCATGATGTGTGTACTGTGATCCACTTAATTGGTGATGAGTGTGGTTTGTGGGATGTTGCAGTACAGTGTGTTGTGATGGGTGTGTATCTCTTTCCTGACCTGTGTTTGTTGTTCTCTCATTATCCCTAGGTCACTCCCACAGAGGCATGATTCTCAACAACATTGATCCCTGCACCTGGTAACGTTACATTCTAAGACAATCATGTGATTAAAACATGGAGGCCACACATCATTGAGTGTCTACGTGATGTTTATTTACAGGTTGCGGATTGATGTTGGTGCATTTTTACAAAGAAGTGTTGGTGGGGGAGTGAGAGTTGAAGGTCATGGCAGATGAAAACACCGTGGGGATACCACAATGTGTGATGTCCAGCTAGTCCAACAGATGTGTGGCAATGGTTGGCATTGTGGGACAGGATAGTTTTCAGGGTGAATGGCAGGCTCAGACAAGGGTGAAGTCATTGGCGGCCCCTCTTAGCGCGGGTAGATGGAGCAACACCACTGTTCTCACCTGCATCCAGCCTCCGACGGCCCCTCCGTCTTGGAGCCGGAGTGGAGACAGCTGTGTGGGCAGGTTGGTCAGGGGCCACCTCCCTGTCCGTGTGCTCAGGTGTGGGTGGCGGTGGTGTTGGGGAGCGGTCCCGCTGGGCACTAGGGTGAGGGGGTGGTGGTGTGGTGCGGGATAGCCAGTCCCTCCACAGAGCAGTTGCTTGGCCCATGATGTCCACAATTTGCCCTATGCGGGTATCAATGGACCGCGACAGATTGCTGTTCTCTTGTGAGTCTTGGTGGGCACGATCAGACTGTTCCTGTGCCCGCTGATAGGAGGCATTGACTCTTGCGATGGCTTCCAGGGTTTCGGCGGCAGGATGGGGTGGGTGTCCTTCCGCACCTCGCCGGACAACTGCACTCCTGGTTGTGTGCTGTTCCCTCACCTGTGTCCTCTCACGTCCACTCTCCCTGCTTGCCTGGGATGTAGATGGTCCATCATCGGCTGATGGGTCAGGCAGGGTGACACAGGCAGGAGTGGTGGTGGTGGTGGTGGTGGAGGCTGCACAGCTCACTATGGCAGGTGATGGTGTGGTGACACAGGCCGAGGTGGTGGAGGCAGTGATGTCCTGTGAGCCTGATGGCCCTGGAAGTCTGCTTGGTCCCGCTTCGTCCTCTGCATCTGAGCTGGCAATGGGCTCGTCCCCAGAGAGTCCGTGCTGTGAGGGGGGCGACTGGTGCTGGCGGTTGCTGCTTGCGCAAGTCAAGTTGCGATCACCTGAGGGACAAGATTATCATGATCAATGCTGTGGACATGACATGTTTTTGGTAACAACATTACTAATCAATTACCTCTCTCACACCCCCCACCCACCACCATCCCTCCCTGTGGACATGGGGGCCTGTTGGGAGTTGTAGTGCTGGTCTCTCACACACCCCACCCACCGCCATCCCTCCCTGTGGACATCGGGGCCTGTTGGGAGTTGTAGTGCTGGTCTCTCACACACCCCACCCACCGCCATCTCTCTCACACACCCCACCCACCACCATCCCTCCCTGTGGACATGGGGGCCTGTTGGGAGTTGTAGTGCTGGTCTCTCACACACCCCACCCACCGCCATCCCTCCCTGTGGACATAGGGGCCTGTTGGGAGTTGTAATGCTGGTCTCTCACACACCCCACCCACCGCCACCCCTCCCTGTGGACATGGGGGCCTGTTGGGAGTTGTGGTGTTGGTTGCTCTGACAACATGCAAGCCTGGGAACGTAGGAGGCAACATTTGTGGTTGGTCATGGTGGGTGCATTTGTGGCCAGGACTTCACATTTGGGTGACTGTGTGGTCCACATGCATGGATTGGGGCCAGGGAGATGTGTGTTGGCAGTTGTGCATGACAGACCATGGCAGTGTGATCGTGGTCATTTGTTTGTACTTACCAGCCTCTTCTCCCTGCTCGATTCCTTCCATGCTCTCAGCGTGCAGTATGCCCATCACCTTCTCCTCCCATTCAGCAAATGGTAAAGGCTCCAGGGGAGTGCCGCCGCCAGTGTGGTGTGCCCGCAGGTGGTTCTTCGCCCTGATGCCATTCACCCTTGCCTTGAGGTCGTGCCACCGCCTCTGGATGTCGTGTTTGGTGCGTGGCACGGTCCCTGGCGCATTTATTTATTTATTTATTTATTTGCAGTTTTGTACCGCGCTGGCTTCACTCCCGGAGGAGTATCTCCGCGCCTTCACTCTGGTCACTATCCTGTCCCACATGTGGTTTTTGGTTGCCAAGGTTGTCTGCTGGACTAGGTTGCCGAAGAGCTGTGGTTCGACACGGATGATTTCATCCACCATGACCTTCAACTCAGTGTCAGTGAATTTTGGATTTTTCATTGGTGCCATGGTGTGTGATGTGCAAGGTGTTGGTGTGGTGGGGTGGGATGTGCAGGTGTGTAGTGTGTAGGGATGGTGTTGTGTTGGTTTGTGAGCAGGTTGTATGTGTGTTTGTGTGTGTCTGCTGTTCGTGGTAATGTGGCTCTTGCTTGCAGCAATGCTGTAATGCAAAGGACTGTGGAAGTGGGAGGGATTCTTTTTATACTCTGTGTGGTGGTGGTGCCCCAATGGTTGTTGGCAATCAGGTGTTCTGTGGGTGTGGTGATTTAGGTGCATTTTTCGGAGCTTGGGGGGTGTCATTGGGGCGTGTAGTTGCTGGGGGTGGGTGTTTCAGGTGGTTGGGTGTTCTGTTTAATGTATTTTCTATTTACTTCCGTCTGCCATTTTGTAATCGGTTTGACAGCAGGGATGGTGTTTGTGTGGTCCTTCCGCAGTCATCGTCCATTTTCTGAGGTATTGTTTCCGCTGCGGTGGAGGACGGCGGTGAGTTCCATTGGAATGGCAGCATTATCCTAATAGCGCGGACGGACCCTCCGCAGGTATGGCGGCGGTTGGGCCTGTTCCCGCGGTCATGTCCGTCCGCGGCGGTGGGTGTTCTTTTCGTTCCGTCCGCCACGGACAGTGTTTGATGTGATCCGTCCGCCGCGGTCGGTGTTTCTTGACATGAATATCCTAATTGCAACCGCGGATTCTCCGCGGTGCGGGTGGGAGTGATTTTGCCGCGACCATGGCGGACGGTACCCGTCCTAATGAGCCCCTATGTACGGATAATGGCTAGCCGCCGGATTACTGCTCAGCAAGTTGTGGGAATGCTTTTTGGTTATTCCTCTGACCATGGTGCAGAGACTGAATCTGATTCTGAGGCAGAGGTGGGAGGTGAAGATTCTGGTAGTGAGTTTTCTCTCCACATGGCATTGTCTGATGATGAAGATACTCTGAGTGCTGATGAAGCTACTTTTGGTGTGGATGAAGTGCCTGTGTTAGAGGAGGACATTGCTGTGCCGATAGTGCGGCAAGAGGCATCTGGGGTGCACCCTGGGGCTGCAAGACTTCCTGTTGGTTTAGTGAGGCAAGAGGCAGCTGGGCGGCAGCAGGGGGCTGCAAGTCTTCCCATTGAAAGTTCTGAAGTCTGGGTGGCCCCAGGCATGGTGCAGCCGGCATTGCCAGACTTTACTGGTGTTCCAGGGTGTAGGGTGAACACTGAAAACTTTTTGCCGATTGATTTTTTTCAATTGTTTATGGATGATGTGTTTTTGGCAGAGATTGTTGAGCAGGCTAATTTGTATGCAGAACAGTTTTTTAGGGAGAACAGTGCCAACCTTAAGCTACCCAGTGGACTCCCACACATTTTGAGAGAGATGAAAAAGTTTTTGGGTTTAACTTTTTTGATGGGCTTGCTTAGGAAAGCATCAATGGCTTCATATTGGTCTACTAGTCCCTTGATGGCAACTGCTATATTTTTGGCAGTCATGAGTCGTAATAGGTATTTGCTTCTGCTTCGGATGATGCATTTTGTCGATAATGGTTTAGCTTTGCCACGAGATCACCCTGATTGTGACCGTCTTTTCAAGTTTCGGCCTGTCATTGATCACTTTGGTGATCGATTTCCTGAGATCTTTGCTCCTGGGAAAGAAATTGCAGTGGATGAGTCTTTGGTGTTGTTCCAGGGCCGCTTCGTATTTAGGCAATACATTCCTAGTAAGAGGGCACGCTATGGAATTAAGCTGTATATGCTGTGTGACAGTCGGATGGATATGTCTCTAATTTCAGGGTGTACACCGGTAAGGAATCCAGGAATAACCGCCCTGGTGTTCCGTCCACTTTTGGAGTGACTGAGAAAATTGTGTGGGAACTTGGTAGAGGATTTTTTTAACAAAGGCCATCATTTATATGTAGATAACTTCTACACTGGTGTGCAGTTGTTCAGGGAATTGGCCAAAGTGGACACTGTTGCTTGTGGCACAATGCGCTCTAACCGTAAAGGTTTCCCAAAGAACTTGTTTGTCAAAAGCTTGCTCGGGGACAGTGCAGTGCATTGCGTTTTGAGGAGCTTCTAGCTGTGAAGTTTTCAGACAGGAGAGATGTCTACATGTTGATTTCCATACATGATGAAAGCACTGAACCGGTGACTGTTTGGGGTCAGGTTGTAGAAGCACGCAAACCTGAGTGCATTTTAGACTATAATAGGCAAATGGGTGGTGTTGACCGAGTAGATCAGAGGTTGGAACCGTATGCTGCTCTTCGTAAGGCTTACATTTGGTACAAGAAGTTGGCTATCCATCTTTTCCACTTGGCAACCTTTAATGCTTTTGTTGTGTTCCAGCAATCTTGTCCTCAGTCAAAGATGACTTTTGTAACGTTTCACTCCTCCTGACTTCGATCCCTCCTTGAATTCTACAAAACCTATTTTGGATGCACACTTTTTAGACATATTTCCACCTATTTCATTACAAGAAACATCCAACCTTTTAAAACAGATTAAAAGTGGGAGTCCAGAGGACACTATCCCCGCCAGACTAATGCCTGAACTGGATGAACAATTATGTCCATCGATAACTGAATTAATAAATCTCTCACTTATCTCTGGCACTGTCCCCAAGGAATGGAAGCGAGCTCTTGTCAGACCTATAAGGAAGAATACTGCCTTATTATGGTCCGACTTGACTAATTTAAGACCTATTTCCTTGCTACCATTCTTGGGGAAGCTGGTAGAAAAGCATGTGAATCGCCACTTATCCGGACATATAGAATCTGTAAAAGCTTTGGATGACTCCCAGTCAGGATTCCGCCCCAAATACAGCACAGAATCCACCCTTCTCTCGGTTACTGATGATCTCCATGTTTACCAAGACAAGGGCTTTTCAGTCATCTTGGTTCTATTAGATCTATCAGCAGCGTTCGACACCGTGTCGCACACCATCTTGAGTCAACGGTTGTCGAACGCTGGTATTAAGAACAAAGCCCTTGACTGGTTAAAGAGTTTCCTATCTGATCGCACCCAGAGAGTCACCATGGGTGCATATCGCTCAGCAGAAATAGAGATTTCTAAGGGGGTGCCACAGGGCTCATGTCTGAGCCCTACTCTCTTTAATATCTATGTGGCACCCCTGGCTGGAGTATTGCGTAAATACGGCTTTATCCCCGTATCATACGCAGATGATACACAGCTCCTTTTTCCCTTCAAAACTCTCTCTGCTGAGGTCAGGAACTCTTTTTCATCAGGCATTAAAGAAGTGGCAAAATGGATGTCGACCAACTACCTCCAATGTAATGTCAGCAAAACGGAGGTCATGCTGTTTGGGGAGGCAAAAATACTATGGACTCCAGAATGGTGGCCACCAGAACTAGGGGCAGTCCCTGAACCTAAACAGGTCGTGAAGAATTTAGGAATTAGGTTGGATCACGACCTGTCTTTAAAACAACATACCAGCTATATTTCAGGGATTTGTTTCCACACAATTAGTTTGCTCCGCAAAGTCTTTCCACTCTTAGCGGACTCTGTTAGGAAAACTCTTGTTCAAGCACTGATCCTTAGCCGGATCGATTATTGTAACGGTCTGTTACTCTCTGCAAATGAAGGAGTGTTGGCTAAGTTACAAGTCATTCAAAATACGGCAGCTCGCCTTGTTTTGAATGCTCCTCCGAGAACCGCCTCTAAGCCCCTCCTTGAACAACTACACTGGCTTCCAATCCGACAGAGAGCGAAATTTAAAATATGCTGTCTGATCCACAAGTGCTTGAATGGTCAGGGCCCGGCATATCTTGAGCGGAAATTTATTCCCTATGTTCCGGCACGATCCCTTAGATCAAGTAATGAACTCCTCCTTGTGGTACCACGTGTGAAAAAGGTCAGACATGGAGGTAGAGCTCTGTCCACCACCGGTCCTAAGCTGTGGAATAAACTTCCTCTGCCTTTAAGACAATGTAAAGAACATCTGACATTCCGCAAACTCCTAAAAACTGTTCTGTTTATAAATGAAGTATAATTCCATCTGTATATTATGCCTAATGTCCTACCGGTTTCAAAAAAGCGCAGAGATACTCCTGCTGGAGTGGATTCAAGCGCTATATAAGCCAATAAATAAATAAATAAATAAATAAAATAGGCAGCCTTGTTTTAGTGGAACAGGCAAGTGTTCCTAGAGTTGGAGTGGTGGAGGATGTTGCCAGATTAAAAGAACGCCACTTTCCTGATCAAATTCCTCCTACATCCTCAAAAGACTTTCCCAGTAGGAGATGTAGAGTCTGTTGGCGAAGAGGTTTGCGGAAGGAAGTTCGTATGTACTGCCCCGACTGTCCTTCTAACCCTGGGCTGTGCGTAACTGCTTGTTTTAGAATGAACCACACGCAAAATAATTTTTGGGATCATCCATGAGTGGTAAACTGAACTGCCTGGCCTCTATTCTCGGTGGAGAAGTGTGGCTCACTGGTTAGAGGAGGCAGACCTGGAAGCAGAGGTCAGCCCGGGACCAGGGTTCAATTTCCGGCTCAGCGGGGTCTTGAGTTCTAAAATGTCCATGGACTCGACAATTCTCGCTCCGGTGCCTACTCGATTCACGGGTTCACACTCTGCGACTCTGGGCAATAGCTTGCTTAATCTCCACAACGGCCCCTCGCGGCGGGATGCCTGGCTTTCACCTTGCGGATACCCTGCCGGGGTTATCTCACAGGGGAATACCAGGACGGGTTCCCGAAGCAAGCGCTTAGAAACCGCTTGGTGATTTGCGCTATATAAATTCCGGTACATTTACATTTACATTTACATTTAATACTTATTGTTCAGTTTCAAAGTTGGCATTTGTGTAGTGTATTTAGTTTTAGTTGTTGCGTTAGTAGATTTGCATCAATTTGCAATTTGTTTGTGTTTTTTTATTTATATAAAAAAAACGAAAGTTTGATGTTGGTTTGCGTGTAGTGTTGATTTTCTGATGGTGTGCATGGTCTGGCGCTTGGCTGGCAGTGTCTGTGGACTGGTGCTTGGCTGGCGGTGTGTGTGGACTAGTGCTTGGCTGGCGGTGTGCGTGGTCTGGTGCTTGGTTGGCGGTGTGCGTGGTCTTGCGCTTGCCTGATGGTGTTAATAATCCTGAGAAGATGACGGTGGCATGTCAAGCAACCCCTGAAAATATTTTTCCCTACTGGTGAAGGTATTTAACCAGAAACACAGGTCTAGGGATATGATTTGAGACTATATGGGCACTGGCCACGAACTTTTGAACATTTTGAGAATTTCGAACGAAAACGAAGAAAGCCAAACTACAATGACCATGAGGCAATGGGGCAATCCGGCAAGGACATGTTCGCGGCTCTCCCCACCCCCTATGTTTTGTATTGAATGGCTCCCGTGGGCCATGAGCTGACGAGCTCTGGGAGACGCCCGTGCACACCGAGAGTGGTAATAATCCTGAGAAGATGACGGTGGCATGTCAAGCAACCCCTGAAAATATTTTTCCCTACTGATGAAGGTATTTAACCATAAACACGTGTCTAGGGATATGATTTGAGAATATATGGGCACTGGCCACAAACTTTTGAACATTTTGAGAATTTCGAACGAAAACGAAGAATGCCAAACAACAATGACCATGAGGCAATGGGGCAATCCGGCAAGGACATGTTCGCGGCTCTCCCTACCCCCTATGTTTTGTATTGAAAGGCTCCCGTGGGCCATGAGCTGACGAGCTCTGGGAGACGCCCGTGCACACCGAGAGTGGTAATAATCCTGGGAAGATGACAGTGGCATGTCAAGCAACCCCTGAAAATATTTTCCCCTACTGATGAAGGTATTTAACCAGAAACATGTGTCTAGGGATATGATTTGAGAATATATGGGCACTGGCCACAAACTTTTGAACATTTTGAGAATTTCGAACGAAAACGAAGAATGCCAAATTACAATGACCATGAGGCAATGGGGCAATCCGGCAAGGACATGTTTGCGGCTCTCCCCACCCCCTATGTTTTGTATTGAATGGCTCCCATGGGCCATGAGTTGACGAGCTCTGGGAGACGCCCGTGCACACCGAGAGTGGTAACAATCCTGAGAAGATGACGGTGGCATGTCAAACAACCCCTGAAAATATTTTTCCATACTGATGAAGGTATTTAACCAGAAAACCGTGTCTAGGGATATAATTTGAGAATATATGGGCACTGGCCAGGAACTTTTGAATATTTTGAGAATTTCGAACGAAAACAAAGAATGCCAAACTACAATGACCATGAGGCAATGGGGCAATCCGGCAAGGACATGTTCGTGGCTCTCCCAACCCCCTATGTTTTGTATTGAATGGCTCCCGTGGGCCATGAGCTGACGAGCTCTTGGAGATGCCTGTGCACACCGAGAGTGGTAACAATCCTGAGAAGATGACGGTGGCATGTCAAGCAACCCCTGAAAATATTTTTCCCTACTGATGAAGGTATTTAACCAGAAACACGTGTCTAGGGATATGATTTGAGAATATATGGGTACTGGCCACGAACTTTTGAACATTTTGAGAATTTCTAACAAAAACGAAGAATGCCAAACTACAATGACCATGAGGCAATGGGACAAACCGGCAAGGACTTGTTCGCGGCTCTCCCCACCCCCTATGTTTTGCATTGAATGGCTCCCGTGGGCCATGAGCTGACGAGCTCTGGGAGACACCCGTGCACACCAAGAGTGGTAATAATCCTGAGAAGATGACGGTGGCATGTCAAGCAACCCCTGAAAATATTTTTCCCTACTGATGACGGTATTTAACCAGAAACACGTGTCTAGGGATATGATTTGAGAATATATGGGCACTGGCCACAAACTTTTGAACATTTTGAGAATTTCGAACAAAAACGTAGAATGCCAAACTACAATGACCATGAGGCAATGGGGCAATCCTGCAAGGACATGTTCGTGGCTCTCCCCACTCCCTATGTTTTGTATTGAATGGCTCCCGTGGGCCATGATCTGAGGAGCTCTGGAAGATGCCCGTGCACACCGAGAGTGGTAATAATCCTGAGAAAATGACGGTGGCATGTCAAGCAACCCCTGAAAATATTTTTCCCTACTGATGAAGGTATTTAACCATAAACACGTGTCTAGGGATATGATTTGAGAATATATGGGCACTGTCCACGAACTTTTGAACATTTTGAGAATATCGAACCAAAACGAAGAATGCCAAACTACAATGACCATGAGGCAATGGGGCAATCCGGCAAGGACATGTTCGCGGCTCTCCACACCCCCTATGGCTTGCCTGGTAGTGTGTTTGGATTGGTGCTTAGCTGGTGGTCTACCTAGGCTGGTGCTTGGCTGGCGGTGTGTGTGGAGTGGCGCTTGCCTGGCGGTGTGTGTGGACTGGTGCTTGGCTGGTGGTGTGCGTGGTCTGGTGCTTGGTTGGTGGTGTACGTGGTCTTGCGCTTGCCTGGTGGTGTGTTTGGATTGGTGCTTGGCTGGTGGTGCACCTGGACTGGTGCTTGGCTGGCGGTGTGTGGAGTGGCGCTAGCCTGGTGGTGTGTGTGGAATGGTGCTTGGTTGGCGGTGTGCGTGGTCTGGTGCTTGACTGGCGGTGTGTGTGGTCTGGTGTTCGGCTGTCGGTGTGTGGGAAGTGACCTAATGCTGGTTACTACACACAATGCTAGCTGAGCGCCACTTCATGCAATCCATGAGTTTGTGTAGTTGCTGTGTCAGGAATGTGGGCGTGTGAAAGTGATGGGCCCTTGAATGGCGCTGTCTGCAAGTGGAAGTGTAGTAATGTGATGGGTCCACGGCTGGCGTGGTGAATGTTTTGTATGTGTCCCATGTATGAAAGGTGTATGAATGGCCTGTAAAGAGGTTGGTGCCTTATCTTGGCTTTACAGCTCACGAGCTGTGAATCAATGGTTCAGTTTCTTGTCCTTTCAATTATTCACAGTGCATTTCATGTTTTGTGAAATCACTTACTAATACAATTGTATATACTGAACCATCACTCACCCTCATGCCAAATCCAACCAGTATGTGTGTGTGTTTGAGGACTTGATGTCTGTGTAGTAAATGTTTTTTTTTTTAATGTTTGAAGCAGGGTGCAGCTTTTCACTTTTTTGTAACTGTTGTGATGAGTTGCTTTTGTGCTTGGTGGTGTGAATGGTCTTCTGTGTGTCTGGTATGAAAGGTGTGTGAATGGCCTTTAAAGCGGTTGGTGCCTTGGAGCTGCGAGTCATTGGTTCAGTTTTTTTTGTCCATGTAATTGACAGTGAAATCTCTTGTTAATAAAATTATATATACACTGAACCATCACTCGCCCTCGTGCCAAATCCAACCAGTATGTGTGTGTGTTTGAGGAATAGATGGCTGTGCAGGGATCTTGGTCTATTTAGTCTCTCTGCCAAGGTGTACATTCCACCTACGAATAACCTACCAATTGCAGATATTGTTGAAAACCCATGGGAGTACATGGTGACGTCTGTCTGGTGAAATGTAACAATTAATTTTATCGACAATATCCTGCAAAACTCACAATGTCCGTCATATTTTCCTTGAAATATTGCGCCCAAATTGTCACGCTGCAGAACTAAAAAACTAATTTTGTCAAAACAAAATGGTTTAGCTAGGGGGGGGGTCACATGGGTTTTTCACTCCTTGCTCGGTTGCCATCTATGGAAACCTAGCAAACCCAAACATTTCTGGAAAGTAGACACCTGGGGGCTTTCAAGGGGGTATGGCTTGCATGGATCCTCCAACGTTCCTTTACCCAGAATCCCTAGCAAACCTCAAATTTAGCTGACAAAATTAGTTTTTTCACACATTTTTGTGTGTGAAAGCGTGGCATCACTGGGCTCACACAAATTTCCTCCCACCGAGCGTTCCCCCAGGTCTCCCGATAAAAATGGTACCTCACTTTCGTGGGTGGCTCAAGGACCCGCAACAGGCAGTCCAGCGAGATATGGCTTGCATGGGTCCCTCATCATCCTCCTACCCAGAATCCACTGCAAACCTCTAATTTCGCAAAAAAAAAAACTTTTTTCTCACATTTCTGTGTGTAAAGTTGTGGAATCTGCGTGGATCCTCAAATTTCCTCACACCCAGCGTTCCCCCAGGTCGCCCGTTAAAAATGGTACCTCACTTGCGTGGGTGGCTCAAGGACCCGCAACAGGCAAGGGTCTAAAACCTAATGAGGCAACATCAAAATTAACTATCACAAACCAACCTGGTTTTGCAAGGGCGGCCATCTAGGGAAACCTACGTTACCCACACATTTCTGGAAACTAGATACCCGGGGGAGTCCAGCGAGGTATGGCTTGCCTGGGTCCCTCATCATCCTCCAACCCAGAATCCACTGCAAACCTCCAATTTCGCTAAAGAATTAGCTTTTTTCTCACATTTCTGTGTGGTAAAGTTGTGGAATCCTTAAATATCCTCCCACCCAGCGTTCCCCCAGGTCTCCCGATAACTGTGGTAGCAAAACTACCTTATTTTTTGGGGGTCACCTGAGTTTTTTGCCCCGGGCTCGGTGGCCATCTGGGGAAACTACCAAACCTAAACAGTTCTGAAAACTAGACACCCGGGGGAGTTCAGCGAGGTATGGCATGTGTGGGTCTCCCAAAGTTTTCCTACCCAGAATTCCCTGCAAACCTTAAAATTAGGTAAAAACTTTTCTATACATTTTTGCGTGGGATCTCCGTGCCGGCACAAAGGTCCTACCACCCAGCGTTCCCCTTTTTCTCCTGAGTAAAATGATACCTCACTTGCGTAAGTGTCCAAAGCAGAACTGGCTAAAAATGTATTTTTTTTAAATTGTAGCCTTTAGAATTCTCGGTGCTTCCTTGTAAATTCCACTGTTTTGGGGTCATCCTAGTCACAGGCCTTTGGCCCACCCACACAAGTGTGGTATCATTTTACTCGGGAGATCAAGGGGAACGCTGGGTGGGTGGAAATTTGTTGATCCACACAGATTCCAGAACTTTCCAACACAGGAGTGTGTAGAAAATGCGTTTTGTTTTTCAATTTTTTAGCTTTGCAAGGGATTCTGGGTAACAGAACCTGAGGGGAGGCAGTCGAGTCACCCCATCCTGAATTCTTCTGGGTGTCTACTTTTCAAAAATGCATAGGTCTGCTAGGTTTCCCTAAGTGCCGGCAGAGCTAGGTTTAAAAAACGACAGGTAGGCACTTTGCCAAAAAAGGCCCATTTTTCACTGTAAAATTGAGGTGCGACCGAATTGCGGTTTGCGACATTTCATGAAGCAGGCACTAGGCAGACACACGCAAGTGAGGTACCATTTTTCTCAAAAGACTTTGGGGAACGCGGGGTGGGTGGAAATTTGTTGATCCACGCAGATTCCAGAACTTTCCACCACAGAAATGTGAGAAAAATGCATTTTGTTTGTCAATTTTTTAGCTTTGCAAGGGATTCTGGGTAACAGAACCAGGGGGGAGTAAGTCGAGTCACCCCATCCTGAATTCCCCTGGGTGTCTAGTTTTCAAAAATGTATAGGTTGCTAGGTTTCCCTAGGCGCCGTCAGAGCTAGGGTTAAAAAAAACAGGTAGGCACTTTGCCAAAAAAGGCCAATTTTCCACTGCGAAATTGAGGTGCGACCATGTTGCGTTTTGCGCCGTTTCCTGGTGCAGGCACTAGGCAGACCGATGCAATTGAGGTACCATTTGTCTCAGAAGACTTTGGGGAATGCGAGGTGAGTGGAAATGTGTTGATCCACGCAGATTCCAGAACTTTACACCACAGAAATGTGAGGAAAATGCATGGGGCAGTCGAGTCACCCCATCATGAATTCCCCTGGGTGTTTAGTTTTCAAAAATGTATAGGTTTGCTAGGTTTCCCTATGTGCCGGCAAAGCTAGGGTTAAAAAACAACAGGTAGTCACTTTGCCAAAAAAGGCCCATTTTTCACTGCGAAATTGAGGTGCGACCATGTTGCGTTTTGCGCCATTTCCTGATGCAGGCACAAGGCAGACCCATGCAAGTGAGGTACCATTTTTCTCAGAAGACTTTGGGGAACGCGGGGTAGGAGGAAATTTGTTGATCCACGCAGATTCCAGAACTTTCCACCACAGAAATATGAGGAAAACCAATTTTTTTTGTCAATTTTTTAGCTTTGCAAGGGATTCTGGGTTACAGAACCTGGTGGGAGGCAGTCGAGTCACCCCATCCTGAATTCCCCTGGATGTCTACTTTTCAAAAATGTATAGGTGTGCTAGGTTTCCCTCGGTGCAAGCAGAGCTAGGGTTCAAAAACTACAGCTAGTCACTTTGCCAAAACATGGTCATTTTTCCTTGCGAAATTGAGGTGTGACCACGTTGCATTTTGCCCCGTTTCCTGTCGCAGGCACTAGGCCGACCCACACAAGTGAGGTACCGTTTATATCGGAAGACTTTGGGGAACAAATGATGGAAGGAAATTTGTGGATCCACGCAGATTCCAGAACTTCCACCACAGAAATGTGGGGAAAATGTGTTTTTTGTACACTTTTTTAGGTTTGCAAGGAATTCTGGGTAACAGAACCTGGTGGGAGGCAGTCAAGTCACCCCATCATGGATTTCCCTGGGTGTCTACTTTTTAAAAATGTATAAGTTTGCTAGGTTTCCCTAGGTGCCGGCAGAGCTAGTTTCCAAAAACTACAGTGAATTGCGATATTGAGGTATGACCACGTTGCATTTTGCCCCGTTTCCTGTCGCAGGCACTGTGCTCTTGAGGCGGAAGCCGAGAGCGTTTTACTAGTTTTTAAAAAATTGTTGCTTTTAAAATTACTGTCACCTTATTCTGTGTGCACTCGCCCTCTGGCACCTCTGCTGATCCTGCGAAGCCGATTTAGCGCTGCTGCAGCCCTCACCACTCACAAACTTTTCCCGCCGCCATCTCGGCGAGGTCAGAGGCCACGCCCCTTTGCGAGGCCACGCCCCTGACGCCACCCTTTAAAAGCGCTGATCACTAGCGCTTTCAGCCCAGACAGACTGTGGTCTTGAGGCGGAAACCGAGAGCGTTTTACTCGTTTTTTTAAAATTGTTGCTTTTAAAATTACGGTCACCTTATTCTGTGTGCACTCGCCCTCTGGCACCTCTGCTGATCCTGCGCAGCCGATTTAGCGCTGCTGCAGCCCTCACCACTCACTAACTTTTCCCGCCGCCATCTCGGCGAGGTCGGAGGCCACGCCCCTTTGCGAGGCCACACCCCGACGCCACCCTTTAAAAGCGCTGACCACTAGCGCTTTCAGCCCAGACAGACTGTGCTCTTGAGGCGGAAGCCGAGAGCGTTTTACTAATTTTTTAAAAATTGTTGCTTTTAAAATTACTGTCACCTTATTCTGTGTGCACTCGCCCTCTGGCACCTCTGCTGATCCTGCGCAGCCGATTTAGCGCTGCTGCAGCCCTCACCACTCACTAACTTTTCCCGCCTCCATCTCGGTGAGGTCGGAGGTCACGCCCCTTTGCGAGGCCACGCCCCCCGGCGCCACCCTTCCTCCCCCTATAAACAATGTGCATTTTTCGGACGCGCAGCGGACGAGCACAGCGGACACGCCGACAGCGCGCCGAAGGCGCGCCAAAGGCAAGCCCGTCTGCGCCCGTCCACGCCAGGTCGGGCCCCAGGGCACGCCATGCCGACCATATTATTTCCTACTCCTCTCAAT
This sequence comes from Lissotriton helveticus, assembly GCF_964261635.1. Classification (NCBI taxonomy): domain Eukaryota; kingdom Metazoa; phylum Chordata; class Amphibia; order Caudata; family Salamandridae; genus Lissotriton; species Lissotriton helveticus. The sequence goes on along the minus strand of NC_136068.1, from coordinate 1,751,927,472 downwards.
CCCTCAGAGACTTGCAACATCTCGCCAACCCCCCTACCCCCAACGGCTCTCCACCGCATACGCACGACCGGCCTTATGCACCCTGACCGACATCACCCAAGCGGTAACCTCCCTTCAGTTATGCCGACCATGAATGTCACGACCATCAGGGTGTTATATTTAAACACTCGCTCCTTAGTCAAACACTCTGAGGACATTTTTATCCTGTTATCTAACACCAATCCGGACATGCTCCTGCTCACAGAAACTTGGCTAACATCAGAGTCCCTCCCAGATATCCTGGCTGCCCTCCCCCCTGACTATTACATTCTTCACGCCGACCGCCACGGTGACCGGCCAGGGGGTGGGGTGGCAGCCATCATATCCAAACGCCTGAACGCCGTCTCCTCCTACTCCCTCCCCCTCCCTAAGGTGGACAACTTACTTATCAATGTGCAAAGAGATACCGGCTCACTCGCCCTTTTGCTCTTATACCGGCCTCCTTATCCTATGCCATGTTTTCCCATCATTTTGAGTGAACAGCTGTCTAATCTGCTTACACTGCACTCCAGCTTTGCCCTCTTTGGCGACCTAAACTACTGGTTTAACGATACCAATGCCGGCCCCCATGCCACAGAGCTCTCCGAGACTCTTAATAGTCTGAATCTCACTCAACAGGTTAGCCATCCTACCCACAATAGGGGCCATATTCTGCCCAAGATTTGGACCTGTAATCTGGCCTCATCTCCACCAGTCGTTTCCCCTTGTGTCTGGTCTGACCACAATCTAGTAGACACTACCATCACGGTCGGCGGTCAGATTCCTGCTCCCCTGATGGCTGGCGGCTTATCACGTAAATGGAGCACTTACGACTCTCAGGGCTTTCTTACGGCCCTGGCCGACACCTGTCCTGCTCTCCCCCCTTTAAATGACATCGGCGGCATAGAACACGTTCTCAGCTCCTGGCTAGAATCAGCCAGTGACCTCTTAGCTGCCCTGGTCAAATTCCCTAGCACCAGGCACCGCAACTCCCATAGGTGGTTCTCTGGTGATCTTAAGCTTCATAAACTAAAAACACGTCAGTCAGAACGCACCTGGAGACGCGACTATTCCGACCTAGCCCGACAGTCCTACCTGGCTGTACGTAAAGAATACAAAGCTGCCATCAGCCTAGCGAAAATGGAACACTTCTCCAGCAGGATCTCGTATGCAGCCGACAAATCCAAGGAGGTGTTTAGAGTCATGGATGAACTCACTACAGACGACAGAACCCTCCCAGCTGAGACCCCTACTCAAAAGGCCTGTGATACCCTCAACTCCTTCTTCTTAGATAAATTCACAAAAATTAAAAATTCTATTCCCCCCTCTCCCCAGTCACTCCCATCATCTTCCTGCACTAACAATCCCTTGACTCTCTCCTCCTTCCCGGTCCTAGACCCCACCTCCCTAGCGGAACTGGCAATCCGGGTAAAATCTGGTTCCCCGAACGATTGCTGCCCGCCATCTGTCCTGCGGAGTATATGTCTGAACTTGCCAGATTGTATTCTACCTTTACTTAACGGGGCACTTAGCAGCGGCATCGTTCCGACCTCTTGCAAAGAGGCTATCTTAGTGCCCCTTCTCAAAAAACCTGGCGCCGACCCCGTGGAGCCTTCGAACTACCGTCCCATCTCTCTCCTGCCGTACTTTTCAAAATTGATGGAGGCCCACGTCACCCGGTGCCTGTCAAATTTTATTGAATCATCCGACCATCTTGAGCCTAATCAAGCCGGTTTCAGACCTGCCCACTCTACTGAGCATCTCATCTTGGCAGTTCTGGACACACTCAGGAACAATGCGGATGCTGGGTTCCCACAAACCCTCGTCCTCCTGGCTCTGTCAGCCGCGTTCGACACGGTGGACTATAACATCCTTCTCCACCGTGTCAGGCAGGCTGGCATCCAGGGCACCGCTTTTGACTGGGTCAATTCCTTCCTTACTGGAAGAACACAGGCGGTCCGCCTGGGGTCCTTTATTGCCAGTAAAACCCCCACATATTGCGGAGTCCCCCAGGGCTCCTCCCTATCACCACTTCTATTCAATCTGTACTTCCGGCCTCTGATCCAATCTCTTCAAAAATGGGACATCGTCGTCTACAATTATGCCGACGACTTGAAGATTATCCTTGCGCTCAATTCCGCTCATGCCATCAACACGTTTCACGCAGTCATGATCCACATCCACTGCTGGATGAACCAGAACCAATTGAAACTTAACCCCGGGAAAACTGAGCTCCTCCTCCCGGGACTCAGTCACGCTCACTGGGGGCCGCAGTTCTGGCCTCCTGAGCTAGGCTCCCCCCCAATCCCGGTGAAAGCAGTAAAGAGTCTGGGAGTGATCATCGACGCTGAACTTTCTCTCAGAGCTCCGGTGGGAGCGGTAATATCTTCCTGCATGTACCAGCTCCGGAAGATCCGTAAAGTCCGCCACCTACTTCCCCCTGTCGCACTTACCCAAGTTGTCATTTCACTTGTGCTTTCCCGTCTGGACTTCTCTAACTCCATGTACCACGGACTTCCATCTACCCTGACACACCGCCTCCAAGTTGTCCAGAATCAAGCGGCCCGCTTAATTCACAACACCCCCAGATGCCAGTCAGCCAAACCCCTACTTCACAGTCTTCATTGGCTCCCAATAGACCAAAGGGCAGCCTTTAAGGTGGCATGCCTCACCTTCAAAACCCTCCACTGCTCTGGCCCCTCATTTGTAAAATCTCTTATCCGCCCCTACTGTCCACAGCGCGACCTCCGATCTGCCCACCGTCACCTGCTAGCCACCCCCAAAATCAGAACCAAGAAACTCGGCAGCCGCCGTTTCTCCTATCTAGCCTCGGGACTTTGGAACCCTCTCCCTCTCTCCATCAAATCCTCCTCCTCCCTTCTAATCTTCAGAAAACTACTTAAAACTCACCTCTTTCCTCCCCCTAGCTAGAATCCCGCTACTCTTGTTTCCCCCTCACTCATTCTGTCTCTCAGCGCTAGGAAGCCTCTGCGTCAGTGCGCTCTACAAATCTCACCTAAGATAAGATAAGATAAGGCACAAGGCCGACCCACACAAATGAGGTACCGTTTTTATCGGGAGACTTAGGGTAATTTAGATTTGTAAATCAACTGTTATTAACTATTGAGTTTTCACGCATTTCTCCATTCAAAAGGAAAGACATTGTGTAAAAAAAAAATCACTTTGAAAAAAGACCAATAATTCTCATGCTAGTATGAGTATTCCCAATTTTGAAAATGTGGAAATATATACTGTTTCTAAACTCTATAATTTGTACCCAATTCAGAAATACATAGGTGTCTTTCATACCGATTTTTCCATGTATACATTTTCCCAGAATAATTGCTCTATAGGTATATAATAAAATGCCATTGCAAGTTGCTGCTCAGTTTTTGGCTCTGGGTTTGTCGAGTTCTTGGCAAAACTACAAGTCCTGTATATCCCCACAACCAGGAAGATCTAACGGATGTAACGGTATATTGCTTTCAAACAGCTATCAAAGTTACAAGAAGTTACAGGTGAAAACGTTGAGACAAAAGTTATTTTTTCAACTAATTTGCAATTTTTCCAATATTTAACTGTTAGTTTCTCTTAAGAAACCTTCATGGATTTAGACAAATGACCCCTTTCTGAATTCAGAATGTTGTCTACTTTTCTAAAATGTATAGCTTTCCAGGATCCATTATTGCTTTCAAACTCATTTCTACCATTAACTGGAAGAAAATAGCAAAAATAGGCTATATCCCAGAAAAATGCCAAAACTGTGTCAAAAATGTTGGTTCGCTGACAAAAGACTGTCATTCCCTAAAATCTGAGAAAATGCTGATTTCAGCCCTAGAAAGCCTTTTTTCATAACATTTGCAGGGAAAAACCCAGAGGCTTTCATTTGCAACCCGTTTTCCCTATTTTTCTGAAAAAAACAAAACATTTACTGTATTTTGCTTAATTTCTGGGACCCCTCCAACGGAATCCACAAACCCTGGGCACCTTTAGAATCCACATGATGTTGGAAGAAAAGGACGCAAATTTGACGTGGATACCTTATGTGGTCAAAAAGTTACAGGGGCCTAAGCGTGCACTACACCAATTCGCCAAAAAAAGGCTTAGCACAGGAGGGGAAAAGGCCTAGCAGCGAAGGGGTTAATACAGGATCCCACTTCTTATTGGAAAAGCCACTGCTCGATGCATCCTTGATGTGGGATCTTGCATCACAGCTCCATGGAACAACTGCAGTGTGGCACATCCTCATGGTTGGACCTTATATCACTGCTCCACAGCTGCTCAGACCTGCTGTTGCGCAATGCATTCTCAATGCAGCACCACGCATCTCAGCCCTGAACCACTAATGTGCAACCAATCACTCAATCAATCAATCAGGCATTTGTCAAGCGCGACCACTCACCTTTAAGGGTCTCCAGGTGCTGGGGTCGGGGTAGCATGCTCCAGTCCATCAAGGGGGGGGTCTGTCGAAGAGCCAGGTTTTGAGGTTTCATGCGAAGATTGGTACCTCGCAACACTCTGTAACCTGAATTTAAGGTACTTTGTACCGCTGGAGTACCCTGATCCCTATATCAGGTCAGCACTCCATTGTGGTCAATCGGAACTTGTGTGTTTGTCCCAGTTCAGTGTGACCAGATAATCACAGTTGGCGATTTGTGCTTTACAGCCCTATTCTTACCTAAATCTTTAAAATTGCATATTTCTAGTTCTAACAATTGATTTTGTGCTGTTTTGGAGACAAATTATTTATTACATTTTACTGTATGTTTCAAAAATGGTGTAGGAATATTCTTGTGTTCTGTTTTTACTTTATTACTAATTGAAATGCTGCATGCTCTGTACCAAGCTACCAGATGGCTAATTTGGGGTATGCTTATTTGTTATCTTGAGAAGAATTGTGTTTGACCACTCGACTAGTAACCCAATCTCCTACAACTGTGATTGAAATTTTCGAATAGATGACTCTAACCCTCTGTTAGAGATTACGGTCCATCTGAGTAAGTGCAGCAAGGACAGGTGACTGTGCCTAGTCGGTGCAGTACGAATATAATCCTAATCTTCCTGAGATATCATGTGTGACATCAGTCACTTCAGTTTCTTCCTTGATGACAAGAAGTGCTAAGATTCTTCGAAAATTCAAGGTGTTGTCATGCATATTACTGGAATGATCCCCTAGACACAGCAATTATCACTTGGCTTTAGCCATTTTTAGTACTCATCTCACCAAAAGAAGTGTCACCTTCTATGGTCTAATAAATGCTGGATAGACTGAGGGCCATTAATATCAATGGGGTAACTCAGTTATGCACAGAACCTGGGATAGTTAAAGTGAGCGAACAGTGGTTCTGCTCCATAGTTTATCAAAAACCTTTCTTATTTTATACCCATCAGCGTGGGATTATCATTTATTAAAAAAAAAACCAAAATAGTTCTCCAAACTCATCAACTAGATAGGAAACAAACCACTACCAAATAAAATGTGAATAAGTCATATACATTAAATTATAAAAGGCATGACATATAAGGTCAGGGGCTATTACACAAAAACACAATGAAATTGCAGTACATAAATAAAAACAATTAAACACATAAATCACAAAACAATGGAAGCAACATTTTTTACATATATAACACAATCAATACATCAACGTCAATAATCTTGTGTGACCATCCTAAATTAAACATAAACACGTAATCGACGAATCTAAAGTTTAATTGGGCTATAACGTTTGATTTCCATATGCGTCGATGTTACGACCCCTTAAAGTAGTGTGAAATTGGTAACAATCGCTACGGGGTCTTCATCAGGACTAAGGACCACATTGTGTGATGCCTGCATAAAAAAGAGTAAAGTCTACTTTAGGAAGTGATATGGGAGAATTAAGTTTGTTGACGTATTCATACTTAAACTGAAATGCAAGACCTGCTTGATGCTCACCTGTTCCTCAAATTCAGCAGCCATGCTTTGAAGGTCTTCTCTGTAAACAATCTAAAGTGGAGGTGCACAGTGTGCTCCCTTCGAGTTCTGTAAACCATATTAAAAAGAACCCTGTCATTAAATTGGTACAGATATTAGTTACTTATTAAAAAATTAGGAGGCGGTAGAAGGAAACACCTACAGCGTCAGTCGTTGAGGAGTGAATAGACTAAAAAGGTAATGTAATTGATTGTGTTATATATATAAAAAAAATGTATTCAATTGTATTGTGATGTATCGAGGAGCCTGCCTGAGCTGCTCAGAGACTGCATTGGAAGCTGACCAAAGTCAAGATGCACAAAATTAAATCTCAGAAAGGGTGTGACAGAGTACATAATACATTGCCCTAGGAAGCTGCTGGTAGAGAGAAGTGCATTACTTCAGGACAGCCTGTGCTTTTTATAATGTATTGGGTGGAGTGATGGTTTAGGGACTCGCCCAATCACTTGACCAGTGGAAAATAAGGAGGCCATCACATCAGAGCTCAGGCAGGACCTCCCCTCCATCCACTGAAACTGAATAAATACAACGGCCAGACAATCAAATCTGGAGAAGGCCTGATGAATTGCTCAGACCCTGAATTTCTGCATTTTCCAGCTCCATCCTTCCTTCCAAACCATGCGTGTGTTCCTCACCTCCGCCATCTTTATTGCTTCTGTGATCACCGAAGGTGAGACATCAGCTGATGCTCATTATTTTTAGTTCACTTCATAGAACTCAGGATCACATAGTCCAAAAGAGAAACTTTAAAAGTTTTCTGCCAGAAAACTACTCTGAGTGACACAACTAGAAAAGGCAGGACAATACATGCTTACAACATGTACCAAAGTGCTAAATAACCCTACCAGTGAGGTACATGCCGTCTCATCCTAGCAACATACAAGAAATGGGCAGGTGACCCTCTCCCTGTGTATGTTTGACGATAAGAATACACAAGGAATAAATTCAATTATGAATTCATTCAATAATGGGGTTGCAGCAGACTGCTTTGCTTCTCTGTGGGTGCCGGCGAATGAGGGCTAAAGTATTTCAGCTAACTGATTGCTTTCCAAAGTTTTACATAGTTGTTTATTAAAAGACAGGTATTTCCAATCATCATGCATCCTAACTAACTGAATGTTTTCCATTTTTGAACATTTGTTTCACCTATTTACAGAAACAAATTATTTTTTCTCTTTGTAAACGTCTATAAAAATAGCAAACAAGGAAACTAGGCTTTTAAAATGCTATCTCCTAGGTCTTCTAGGAGCTATGCTGTTTCACTGAATGGAAAACATAGAACGTTTACATCCAGTTGTCAGGCAGATACCTAAGTTCATCAGTCAAAGGTTGTTTCTATCACTTTAGACATAATTAACATTTCACCTTTTCTATGTGAGGTGTTCATGCGTGTCTAACTATATGGCACCTCCTTTGCCGAGTTTGACTATTTCTCATCATGCTGTCGGGGCTTTGGGTGCTTTAAAAAGAACTACAAATTAAGAATAAATAAATGAATAATACATTGTAAATGGCTACTTAATTAAAGCAAACAACTTGTGGTTGGTCTTGTGAAATTGTACATGACAGGACAAATAAATGTTAAAAAATAAGTGTTCATTGTCTTGCACGGAACAAAAAATTTATAGAAAATGATAAAAAATACATGCAAGTGAAATTTTCAGAAAATAAAAAAACATTGAATTGGGAGTCTAATGAGCCGCTAATCAGATTGAAAAAGGACATATAATATAGCTTGAACCTGGATTGTCAGACTGAAATTTGAACAGTAAATTTAGGTGAAATCAAGACCGAAAGCAGACAGTATGAGGTAATGACCTAGTCTGAAGGTGATTGTGGAATGTGGATGCTCATAGTCTGAAGGTGACTGTGGAAAGTGGGTGCTCACAGTCTGAAGGTGATTGTGCAATGTGGGTGGGTTCTCTGAAAAGGTCTGCACTCGTTTTTAGCACCACTAAGGGCTAATTACGAATGTATGTGCTATTTATCACACCTGATAAAATACAATATCATGGGGCACGTTATATATAGGGTGAAAAAATACCAACTGTTATTACATGGGGTCAGAATAACTTATGGTTTTTGGTGTTTAACTCACCAAGATCCGCATGATACACAGTGGCGACCGCCACATTCAAAAGAGTGGTAAGGTGCTGGAGGGGGATGCCGGGAGGGGCACTGGGAGACTATAATAATTATTGAAATGATTTAAAGAAATGTCAAACTTATATTCTGCTGGCCACGTTGCGTCTCTTAGTGCTGGGACTTCCTTGCCCTAGGAGACACTGTGACTATGTGCAGCGGGGGGATTGGCCTGAGCGGGCTGGAAAGATGCTCCGATTAGGTATGGGGGTCTGTGGGGATTTTCTAACCCGGCTGTTCAATACTGCTGCGTTAGAGAAACCTAAGTGCGCTTGTGTATTTCAGTCAGCCTGAGACGGCCGGCGAAACACAAATGCTCACTTAGGGAGTGCACATGGCACTCCTCTTCCCCCTCCAATGCCCCGGCCCTCCCTGCACATGCTGCCCCTGACGATAAAGTAAATATTCTATGCTGTTACCCCATTAAATTTTGGCAGGTTTGACCTACCAAAAATGTAACAAAGGTTGAGTATTTTGCACATTCAATAATTATGAGATGCGCTAAACACCTACCAACTCGTAATTGCAGCCCATTTGTAGACAGCTCCTTCACATTATGGAAAATGTCGCTATTTCAGACCTCCAATCATTGATAGTGTCCATAGACTTTGAGAAAGCGAGCAATACTATTAGATGACATACCTGTGTGCTCTATTTTAGAAAAGAAGCTATGAAATGGAATTATGCAGCAGGCGAGGGCCTGATTTTGCAGCAGAAAATTATGTTGCATAGTGAAGCACATTTTGTAATATAGGTATGTCATTATTTTGTCATTTCTAAACTTGGTAATACTAACTGGGCATTGGTTGCACCTCATTAGTACCAGTTTAACACCCAAATATAGCAATAAGCCACAGAAAGCTTACCTGTCCAGCTTTGCAAACTGCCTTCCACTGTGCTGCAACATGTGTCATTGCATTTTAGTAACCTTTGAATCATTTGAGCTAGAAAAACATTTTTTGTAAAAACCTGCAGAATATGTGGCAGATGAAGGATTGTGTAGCAAATACAGCCAATCTATAATTATTTGGAAAATGTTGTGGCCGTACAATCGCATGTTTCCAGTGGCAATCCCACAACAATGGTATGCACGGAATACATAGAAGCGAAGTTGTTGGAAAATGGGCTATTAGTCTTGAAAAAGATGGCCATATAAAGTTTCCATCGAAATGCAATGATGCTTTACTAAAGGAACACAATCTGTGAAGAGACCTTTAAGTAATTTATAGTTCACGGTATTGGGTCCCAGCCCTAAAATAAAGTAATCACAGATGTGGGCCAATTAATGACACAGTCCTTTTATCTGCTATATATACTCTCCCTTTTTAATGTGCTATACGTTTTTAAAATGAACTTGTGTGCAACTGATGTTTTTATTATGGAAATTATGTTATGATCAAAAAAGATGTATTGATTATTAATATATTACAAAGCTTATGCCATTTAAAAAAAAATGATATACCTGGATTAAATAGATGAATAAAGTGATATTTTTTTAGGAAACAGTTTTTGTTGACTTACAGGTGATGGTTTTGGGCGTTTAGTTATACTGTTCCCTCAATGAGGGATGTTAGTTTGAATGTGTGTGAGCTTGGTGTCTAGCAGGACATAAAGTAAGCAGTATTAGCCTTAACATTTTCTCTAAAGGAAACACTTTTGTTATTATGACTATTAGTTGTGTGGCCATCACAAGTAATAGGTCCACCATCGTCCTCACCTCATTGTAGCGATTGACGCTTACAGGGTAGCGTAGCTTAGCAGTCTAAGTCTTATGCAAGGGAGTTGGTGTGGGCTAGTAATCACCAATCATTGGCACACAATATTAACAACGAATAAATCATTGTCCAGTCAGTACTTTTTCATGAGAAAAAGGCGAAATACATTTATTACACACACACACACACACACGCTAGTATATACTACGCAGTAATTCACAAATATATACATTGGCTCATAGAATATACAAAAGATGACATTATGTAATCACTGGTGATCTTCTAGAGGGGTTGCCCACACATACCAAAGGAGTTTAATCATGTTCTTTCATAATAACCCACATTAGGATACCTTTAGCAGGAATCATTGTCATTATTGTAGTGATCAACAAAGCATTATGGATCATTATAGTGAGTCTATACAATATGTGCAAACATTATGCTGTACCAATAACTAATAACGCCTTTATGAGAATTAAAACCTGTGTTTGTGTTAGGTATTTGATACCAAGAACCTAAGCGGGCCCAGGTCCAGTGCTATGATGAAAATACAGTGATAACATAAACACACACAGATTTGGGTACATTATGTGTTAGGGTAACCTACGATTGACATGGCCTATTCTATAAGCCTGTAGTACTTAATAGGGCAGGGGGATTAAAATTACCTTTAAGTCCCTAGTATATAATAAGGCATGGCAGTTTAGAGGCCAGCAGCCCTTTCTGCACTTGCAAGTGTGCACTGCTGAGAGCCTGAGATCATTTTAAAAGCAACCATGTGTTACAGAATTTAGAATTTAGAATTTAAAAACATTTATAGAGCGCTCGTATACTAAAGCAGTTTCTTGGCGCTGGGAGCTACAGTGGTAAAAACAAGCAAACGGGGGGCGCAACTAACCAGTAAATGCTTGCTGGAACAAGAGGGTTTTTAAGGCCCTACGGTATTCCATATAGGATGGTAGGAGTCTAATTGAAGGGGGAAGGGCGTTCCAAAAAGTGGGGGCCAGAACTGTGAATTTCTGACCACCGGCTCTTATCTTTTTAAAACGGGGTACTACTAGCAGGCCCAAAGAAGAGGAACGAAGGGCTCTCGGCGGGCAATAGTTTGTAACGGCAGAGTTGATAAATGCCGGAGCTGTGCCCGCTCGGGCTTGAAATGTAAGGCATCCTAATTTGAACAGTGCCCGTTGCTTGATAGGGAGCCAGTGAAGGTTTTTTAAAAGGGGGGTGGAATGGTGTGACTTAGCCAGGCCATAAACCAGGCGGGCTGCCTGGTTCTGGACCAGCTGTAGACGGTGAAGGGCGTATGCGGGGGCACCATTGAAGACGATGTTCCCATAATCAATTTTTGACAGTACCATGGCCATAACGATCAGTTTAAGTGCTGACACAGAAAAAAAACGGGAAATTTTCCTAATAGTCCGTAGGGAAAAGAAACAAGAAGAAACAACTGAACTAATATGTGAATGTAAGGTGAGTTGGTGATTAAGAGTAATGCCCAGCGTTTTAACTGAAGGGGAAGGAATGGGAGGGGTGCCTAAGGATGGGGGCCAAAAAAGAGGTGACCATGGATTTGCGACCCCGCCCGTCAAAACCAGCTCCGTTTTGTCCGGATTTAATTTGAGATGGTTAGTATTCATCCAATCACGGATGAATAGCATCACGGACTGGAAGCTGGTTTGACCTGGCGAGGTCGGGGATAAATCAAAGATGAGTTGGAGGTCGTCGGCGTAATTGTACACCGCGACCTCCATATGCTGTAAAGCAAAAATAAGGGGAAAAATATATAAATTAAAAAGTAAAGGGGACAGCGAAGAGCCCTGAGGGACCCCGCACGTGATTTCACGAGAAGGGGCAGCAAATTCTGCCAGATGGACAGCCTGGGAGCGACCAGACAGGAAGGACTCCAGCCAAACCAAAGGAGGGCCCTCGATGCCCGCCAACCTGACACGGCGTAAGAGGATGGAGTGATCCACCGTGTCAAAGGCGGCGGACAGGTCTAATAAAACGAGGGCCTGAGGTACGTTGGAGTCCAATCCCTCCCTGAGTCGGTCCAGAACTGAAATGACCACCTTCTCTGTGGAGTGGCGGGGACGAAAACCCGCTTGGCAGGGAGCAAGATAATTGCTATCCTCGATAAAGGAGCTAAGGACCTGCGTGAGATGGGACTCGGCAATCTTCCCAAGGAAGGGGAGGAGGGAGATTGGACGGTAATTAGCCGGAACGCCAGGGTCCGCCCCCGGTTTCTTCAGTATCGGGATGATTGTGGCGGCCTTGAAAGAAGGCGGGACAGCACCCTGTTCAAATGATTTATTTAGCAGGGTGAGGGCAGGGGAGGGGCAATCTAGAAAGATCTGGCTTAATATGTGAGCTGGGCAAACATCAGCGGGGGAACCAGATTTCAATACAGGACTGCTTTTAAATGTACATTGTGCCCACACTCGACTTTGGTGGTAGGGGCACTTAAAAATGAATAAACTAAGATATTCTGCCATTTTAGTTGCCCCCAGGGGTGGGGGGCCAGTACGTATAAGGAGGACACTTGTAAAATATGATTTATATTTCCTGGAGATAGAGTAATTGCAAATTTCACTTCCCCCATTGTAGTGAAGTGGTTCCCAAAATAGACTTTTGAGCTAGGAGCACTGTGCAGTGAGAAACTACATTATGTTCAAATATTCAGAGCCCTTAAAGTCTCTCCTGGTATCTCAGGGATGGGGAGTCATGTAGCTTTAAGCAGGGTCATTATAAAAGATGTTTTATAAGCCCTGGTGTTGGAGAAAGTTGCTATTTCATTTTCCCCATTGTAGATCCTCAGCCACATAGGCTAACATTGGAATAGTTTAAGAAATCATTAATAATGTTAGGGATTCCCCAAAAATATTATTCAAGGATTTTGGAGAATGGTATTGATAATTTCAACAATATAATTTTGTTGAATTTATCCTGAAATGTACAGAAAATAAGTTATAAGACTTTCTTCTCTGTAAGCCAAAACTTTCTGTGTTTTCCCCAGATTGGTTAGAGTTAAGACGATTAGCCAGGCTGCTTTGATGAGGTGCTCAGTTGCACCAAGGGAGAATGCTATCTAGCAGGAGAAGTCTCTGCTACACAGGAATGCCAGAGCAGAAGGCAGGGTTTTTAAACCATGAGCTTCAAAGGAAGAAGGGGCTAGGCAGAAAAGGCTAGGTCCATCTACTGCATCCTCTCTAATTTCAAGCTTAAGGAATTAACTTGTAGATGTCAGGGGGAGGAGAGCTATGTAAATGAACCTTACTTGAGATTGGTTTAACTAGTTTTTGATCCTCTGATGAGATTTCAGCCATATTGAATTTTGGAGGAATAGTGCTCTCTGGGAAACCATCATGCCACACTTTGGAAGAAGTAGTCATACTCTACGGTGTTGCCCTGCACCTCACTGGAAAGGAGTGCCCTCCTGCTTGACTCGTGAGAAAATTGAATACGCATTTGACAGGGGCAGAGCCTTTCAGATCTGCTGCTTAAAACCAAGAGGAGAAGAAGGATCCAGGCTGGAAGTTTGAATTGCACCAACCAGACCGTGCACTCTGGCTGACTGCGCCTGCTGCGCAGTCTGGAACTACAGCCCAGTGGACCTAACTTGCTTCAAAAGGAATAAAGAGTGGACACTCTACAAGCTACAGGTTAACAGAGCTCACCTGGACCATCACTAAGATTCCCCAGCCAGGAGGTTCGACTTTCAGAGTTTGACCGTTAGCTTCTTGGAAAGCAAGCTGGCAAATCCTCATCAAACCTGGGCTGGTGAAGAGCATCGAGGGACTCCAAGCAGAAAAAGCGCCAGAAAAGTTTATAAAGCGGAAGGTAAAACTTTGACCGAGGACTATGGCAAGGTGTAGCCCCACAGGGCTTCATCGCGGGTGGCCTGAAACTTTGACTTTGTCCCAGTCTAGCACGACCAGACGTCCCAATAAGTGCTCCAGGTTTCTATGTGCTATATAGTGCTAATTGTTTCAAAATTTATATTGCAGGTTCGCTGCACTTGATTGTTTTTGTTTTAGTGTCATTTTAAAGATAAATATATGTCCTATTTGTATAAAATACTTCTTATTTTTATAAATTGCTGTTAAATTTGTATTGTGTTGTGTCTTAATTATTCTCTGAATTGATGTTTTTAAATGCTTTGCATGTCTGTCTCTGAAGTTAAGCATGCCTGCTCCCAGCCAAGCTACCAAGGGTTGAGCCAGGTAATAGTTTTCTGATACCTATTCTGAGCCCTAGACTGTGTTTGTGGCCTTATTGCCAGTGGTGGATTCATATTTAGCACTACGAATAGTCCACTTTCCTAGCCATACAAATATACATATTAAAACAACATTAACTCACAGTATGGTGTTAGTAAGGAAAAATACATTCCACAGATTTACAAAGATGCTTTAAAATGCATGATCGTGCCTAAATGATACACAGGTGCTTCCCAGCTCTAACGTAGGATAAATCATTGGCCCGAGTGTGCGAGGCCAAGGACCCAAGCTGAATTTTCAAAACCAGCAAATAGAAAGTAGTATCAAGTAAAAAAGGAAAAATGCAAAAGTAATGCATGTCCCCAATTCCTATCAATGTCTTGTGTGAATAATTGACCCTGTTACTGTAAAGCGCATTAAACATTAGGCCTTGCCACATAATATTGAATAAAAGGTTCCCCAGATTGCACTAACAATTTTTAGTGCAATATAGCATGTACGTGATGTTCGAGTCCTTGTCTGTTCCCAGGCAAGGTGTAGGAATTAGCTGGAGTGTGCTAAGACACAAGGGTAAGTAAGCAGTGTCAGCAAATAGAAAGCATTTTGTAAAGAAACAAGTGAGTTAGTTGTGCATTTCCCTGGCCCTGCCAGTCCCTTGCCAGCAATGGATTCATTGGTAAAAAAAAGCACTCAGCCGGTGCCATGTCACCAGTTAAGTAAGTAAAGTAAATACATATCTTAAACTGAGGATGGGAGTTTTACTGGTCAGCCAGCACCTTCCTCCTTGGCAAAGTTTAGACACAATTATAAACTGTAAAATTTGCGGCGAATACAAAGACGATATCCTCCATTTGCTGTGCAGCTGCAGAGGCTTAGATAAAGAGCGCAAACTGCTATTAAAAACAGGCTGGAACATGAGAGGGATCCGAACCCGCAGGCAAGCATTAAAAGCCTGTTTTGATGGAAGTGACATTTAATTAGCATGCAGATTGGTGAAATGTGTTAATTTTGCGAAAGCTATGTGAATTTTAACTGTAACATAACAGATCAAACAGAATGATCTGGTTTTAAAAGAAAGAAGGCGCGACTCCCAAACTGCGGTTCTAACTGGAAATCTTAATCAAAAACTAATGCAGGGCACTGCACTACGGACACAAACAATAATTATGACAGTCAAATGAGGAGTTTTTATCTGCTTTTATCCTAGTGAACGGTTTGATGAAACTTGTGATTTATAATGAACTGTTCTTATTGTAATGTACATTGAGGTTCTTATAACAAATGTATTGGTACATGTGACCTAATTTAAACATACTATTTTGCAAAGATTTTAATTAATCATGCAGTAAAGATTTTTTTGATGTCCCCAGTTGCCTACACTGTTTTGCAGTGTCTTGCATGATTAATAAAACCTGTTGCTCATACTGGAGTGCATTAAACATAAATACCAACATGTATAGTATTGATGTATAGGTTCCCCGATTGCACAAGCAGTTTAAGGTGCATGGTAGTGCATCAGTAATGTTTGAGTGCTTGGCTGTCCCCAGGCAGTGTGAAGTCTTTAGATGGAGTGTGCAATGACTCATGGGTAAGTAAAAAGAGTCAACAAATAGAAAGTAATATCAAGATTGAAAATTGCATCAGTTGTGCATTTTCCCAGTGTCCGCCTGTCCCTTACCAGCAGTTAGTTCCTTGGTAAAAGAGTACTCTGCAGGTGCCACACAGACTTGGAGGAGTTTAGTGCAGCTCGGGCCATCCTCGGCTCCTGGAGTCAAGGCAATTTCAATGAGCGACAGAGGTAGTCCTAGCTTTACTTTAAATTTGCAAGCATGCCTTGGTTTTCTTGCTCACCCACAATGTTGATGTTAGCTGCCAGTTTTCCTTCCACCTTATTTAGGTATCTCACAAGGCGGATATTTAGCTGCAAGTCTTCAAGGGCAAACCATGCCATGACTGTATGCCTACTTGATAGTATTGCTCTGCGCTCACTCAGTAGTTCTTTACACTCCCTGCTCTGCACATTCAACAGTTGGTCATGGCTGGATGTTGCTTCCAAGTAGTAAATGGAATAACGAGGGCAATGCACCAAGACGATAGAGCAGACACTTCTCTTTGGCTGCTTTTGTAAACCCTGCATGAAGGTAGGATTGAGAAGATGTTGTGATGTAACTGTGCAATACAAAGCAACAAGAGAGACCACCCGTATTGTGAAGTGGTTGGGTGAGGGAGGAGGGAACACAAACAAAACAAAAGAATTATACAGAGAGAAAAATTCACTTACCTTCTCCAACAGCCGCTGCTTTCCTCCGGTCCTCGCAGCTGCGACATCCAGGAACTGCTGGACACAGCGCAGGCTCCCAATTCCAATGCTTCACACATGCTGGGAATACTATTTTCAGCATGTGAGCAGTACTGGGATTGGTCTGAGCAACTCAGTTCAGTGCTCAGACATAGACTGGTTTCTCCATCCAGACGTATAAAGCTGCGAGGTGGAGAAAGGCATTGCGCACCTCCTCCCTTTTGCTGCAACTGCAGCATCAGTGTAGGTGGCCATGCTCCTCCTTCAGCTCGCAGTTCCACTCTGCAGGCCGAAAAATACAATTATAATAAAATTGTTTTATTATCATTTTATTTTTTACTTTTGCCTCTGCTGCCTTTCAGCAAAGGGGGCAGCACTCCTCCGCCATAACAGAAGAGCTGCCCTTGCAAAGCAAGGCTGCAGAGTTACTTTATTTTCTAATAGTAAGGTCGCAATGATGGTCTTCTTTAAGCCTGGACGTAGTTTGCGTACACGTTGCTCCACGTAGTATACTCATGTTTCAAATGCAAATGCTTGATGAAAGGGTTTCAATGGTTTTGCATTTGACTCGTGAGGGACACTTCTAAAAATCTTGTTGTTGCCTTCGTTCGTGTGGGTGTGCAGGAGCTGCCGACCTGGATTGTAGCTGATTGTCGTTTCTCCAGCGGCCATCAAACAGCTCGCCGGATTCGCTTCGCGGGTTCCGCATCGCGGCGAGAGGAGGAGAAACTGGTTCCTTGTTTTTGGGTTCGAGCGTGAGGGGCGAGGACTTGCCCTGCAGCGGGGCTGCGAGTTGTGTAGCAGGGACTCCAAATCCCAGGAGTCCCTGCATGACCTAATCACCACACCTGGTCCACTCTCCCTGCTGCTTGCCACGCCCCCCAGAACCTGTGTAGTTATAAGCGGAGCAGTCGGAGACCAACGCGGGACACTTCTAAAATCTTGCTGTTGCCTTCGTTTGTGTGGGTGTGCAGGAGCTGCCGACCTGGATTGCAGCGGATTGTCGTTTCTCCAGCGGCCATCAAACAGCTCGCCGGACCCGCTTCGCGGGTCCCGCATCGCGGCGAGAGGAGGAGAAACTGGTTCCTTGTTTTTGGGTTTGAGCGTGAGGGGCGAGGACTTGCCCTGCAGCGGGTCTGCGAGTTGTGTAGCAGGGACTCCAAATCCCAGGAGTCCCTGCATGACCTAATCACCACACCTGGTCCACTCTCCCTGCTGCTTGCCACGCCCCCCAGAACCTCCTCCACCCTACATAACTGGATCAGTACACCGCTGCGCGGGAGCATCCCGGGAGAAGCCCGGGACAAGGGCGGGACCGTCTGTGGCCGTCAGGGGCCGAAGGTGGCTGGGCTGGGCCAACCCTCTGACTACCACTGTATTGCTCCGGACCCAGTCCCCCCACCTTGAACTATATGACAGTAAGCTACGATAAATAAGTATTCTTGACTGTTAGTACAATTGACCTGGTTGCTATTTTTATACTCCCTCATTGTCTAGGATTCATGTTATAACTTATTATTTTAGATTTTTAAATCAAGGATGTCTATTCCTGCCTTAAATTCTCTACCTAATAGTGTAGGTGTATCCATACTTGGCCCATTAGATAAATACTTTGCTAGAGCCACAAGAGATATTGATAGGGAGATAGCGTTAGCAGAGAAACGGGCTGAGCGCCGTCTCTCTATTGAACTCCTTAAGAAACAGTCACTCCCTATCCCCGAGGAGGCCGCAATGAGCACAGTATCATACAATATTACGCCCTCCGATACAGACGCGGAATTGTTCAACACAGAAAACATCCCATTAATTTTTCAAGACATTCCGCCAGTACTAGATGACATGGAAGTAATCTTAGACTGTAATACTAGTGAGTCAATAGACATATCCAATAATCTCATAGACTTAAATACCCCTTTACCTTTAGACTCAGCCCCTCACTCTACTAGAAATGTTTCTTCTTCAGTGCCAAAGACCCAAATTGAGGCAGTCATGTTGCTGGATTCTCAACCGTCTGATGTAACCAGTACAGCACATGACAATCCACCAAGTAAGGAGAATAGAGGAGCAGTACGCTCCCCACTAAGAAAAAGAAGGAGAAAGGGCGGGGTAAAAAAGGGGGTTGGAAACTTATGGAAGGTACCACATGAAACGGAACCTAAACATAAGTCCCTCAATGTAGTGGGGAAGGAGGATCATACGGGGCAATCGACTGCAGATTGGAAATCCTTTTCCAATAAAGGGCTTTTGGAGGCAATTGAAAGTCTTTTAAAGGCTCTCATACTTCCACTTACTGAGAGACTAAAAAGGCTGGGTGATAAAATGGATCGTCTTCTGTCGGAGCCTACCCCGATTGAAAACTCCAATCCAATTATCCCAACTGAACCTCGCCCTATAATTAAACAACCTACTAACAGCCTACGTAGGGAACATACGGCTACCCCCAGATCCAACAACACGTCTGCTGATATAAACCCCATCAAATCAGTAGGCACAATAGTCACTACAGCTACAAAAGTTACAAGCAGAGAAAAGATCCAACCAGGTGCACTAAAACCTGCCCATACCAGTATTGATCCTCCCACTAAGGCAACTTATACGGCCATAGAAAAACCTAATTTTAGAAATAGAGTAGACCTGCCCCCGGAATCGTCTAATTATGTCATCATCTTAACAGGCGTTCCAGTCGTGCCAGTGGGAAACGTAGAATACAACATTAGTTTGAAAAACAAAGTCATCCACTGGCTGCGTAAAAACAGACCGTTACCATTACATCTGAATGGAGATATTGTCTCAGTGAGAAGGTGTTATTGGGTGGGTCTATGCCCAAAAGACACAGAAGGTGATTTGATAATAGTAAACTTTAGGGACCATAGAGTGGTCACATATATCAGTGACTGGTTTCCAGGGAGAAGCGATGGAGGAGTATCATCCCGAAATTTGACCTACTTTTATCCAGAAGCTATGATGATGCCCCCGAATAAACCTCCAAGGGGGCACGGTTTTGATGTCCCTTATTGCTCTAAACAAACCCCGAATTTTGTTGTCCCTACTTACCATAATAAAAATGTTATCCCTTTTTTCCCGCCCAAATACGCAAACAGGTATTCAATCCCAATCGATAACAACTATCACCCCACAGACCCAAAGCAATATTGAAACATTCCATTATACAATTTGTTTCATCCTCTAACTGGTATGGATGCAAATGAATGACTGATTCCAATTATTCCCAAAGAGAGATTCGTTTGTGAACACACGTCAAAACCCCTTTTCTTAGTAGAGGCTGGTAACTCTGTATCGGGGATTCCCCATCAAACTACTCAGGGTGAGGAATTGATAATGGAAGTGATATCAAATGAGGAAAAGGGTGTAAAATGTACTGATCCAGGTCGAGAAAATTCTGGCAGGACCCCAAATGAGCTCGGCCAATCAAATAATTTTCATGAAATAATCATCGGCGATGAAAACGCAGGGGAGGGGGTTTACTGAAATCTCGATAGATAGCACGGTGTGTGATAACCCACGGCCGAACAAAAGGTCTCGTAAACAATGGTCTATCACATTTTGGAATATTGCTGGTCTTAAGGCAAAATTAGATAACCCTGATTGGAAACATTTTATTGATAAATGTGATGTCATATGCTTACAAGAAACTTGGGCAGAGAAAGAATATCACATATGCGGTTTTAAAACTATGGGCCAGATGCATCAAGCTAAAAACCGGTCGCAAAGGGGCAGATTCTCAGAATCTGCCCCTTTGCGACCGGTATTTTTGCATTTGGGATGCATCATCCCAAATGCAAAAATCGCTAATAGAGAATTCGCTAAATTGCGATTGTTTGCATTTAAGGAATCTCAAATTGAGATTCCTTAAATGCAATGCATGAAAGTTTCAAAAATAGCGAATTCGCTAATAGGGCACACAAATTACCACGAAGTACAACTTCGTGGTAATTTGCAAAAACTTAGAAAAATGCACTTTTGTGCATATTTTAAAGTTTCATGTTGCGCACACACATGCCCTAAGGGCATGTGTGTGCGCAACATATGTGCACAGATCAAAATCAGGGGTGCAACAGGGTGTCCTTTGGACACCCCTGCACCCTTGAACTCGCAATCTCAATTTGCGAATCGCTAATTGTGATTCGCAAATTGAGATTGTCTTCCCATTCATTCCTATGGGCCTCTGGGCCCATAGGAATGAATGGGGAGGTATTCATTAATTGCGACTCGCAATTTGCGAGTCGCAATTAAGGAATTCTAAGGAATCGCTATTTATGTAGTGATTGCTTGATGCATTCCATTTTGCTATTCCTTATTAGCGATTCCTTATTTTTCGCTAATAAGGAATCGCAAAATGGATGCTTGATGCATCTGGCCCTAAATCTATTCCTGCCGTAGCATCTGTACATGGGCGAGCAAAAGGGGGTTTATGTATGTATATTTCAATTGCCTTATCTGTAAAAAAATTGAGCTGTATTCCTATAATTGTTTTTATCATATCGTTGGGTTACACTTTGACAATTCAGCTTGCATATTAATAGTTAATTTTTATAATAACATTCCGGTAGCAGATACATCAGTGGTGCTTAAAACCCTAAATAAGATACTCAACAGCATAAACAACAGTTCCCATAAACAGTTCATCGTCATATGGGGTGGCGATTTTAATTGTTCCCTGTGCGAAAGATCAGGAACCAGAAATTGCGGATTAACAACTGATAGGGACACCACCCCTACACATTTTGAACATACATCAACAGGGAATGCTTTAAATGAGATCATGTTTAACCATGATCTAGGGTTTTCAAATGAACTATGTCATACTGCAACCCAATTCACTCCAACCTTCAATGGGAGAGGTTTACTGTCTATAATTGATTTCATCCTTATTTCTTCGAGTTATAGGGATTGTATCTCTAGTTATAATGTATTAAACTCCCCGTTAAGTGATCATTTTCCTATAAGGATTGAGTTAATGGACCCACATGCAATTGTGCATAATAGAGCTGAGGTTTTCTCTAAAAATGTAAAAATTATTGGGCAAAATGGTTATGCCTTAAAATGGAGCAGGGTGGTTCCTGAGGAGTTCCTTAGTAATCTAATTAATTCATGCAGTACCAATTTTTCTGTTTGTTTGGACCAGGCATCTGATGACGCTGATATTATAAGTAATTTCAGCGAAATCATTTCCTGTATAAAACGAGGTCTTTGGGTAAACGTTAAGGATAAGATCACCCAAAGGAAATCTAGAGGCTGGTTCTCATCAGCTTGCAGCAAAGCTCATAAACAACTAAAATTGGCCTTACATAAGCAAACCAGAAATCCGCCCTTGATAAGGTCTTTACGCAAGGAGTACAAAAAGGCACTAAATGATCAAAAACGGTTGCTGAGAAAGGAAGCCTGGACAGCTATTATGGACGCCTCAGAAATGAAGGATATGACGGCCTTTTGGAGGGCAGTGAATGCTCCCTTCTTTAAGGACAATACAAAGGCTTGTATGGAGATAGCCGTCACTGAGGATGAATGGGTCAAGCACTTTGAAGCACTTTATTGTCCAGCTGCAACTGTCAATGACTTAGCGAGTGAGCCCATGTGTAAGGGGAAGGGTACTGATGGGCTGCATCTTAACTTTTCCTTGGAGGAAGTAATTAAGGGTATCAACTCTAGTCTAGGGGGTAAGGCACCAGGCCCTGATGGTGTTCCTGTGGATATTTTTAAGAAAAATATTCTGCTTTGGGCACCTCTGCTCACTAGAACATTTAACGCCGCATGTTCAACAGGTCTGTTGGGTGCTTGGTACACGTCGATCATTGTCCCGATTTTTAAAAAGGGAGACAGAGCGAATTGTGCTTGCTATCGGCCCATATCTCTGCTCGACTCTACCATAAAAATAATTGGCAGAGTCATCTTAGACAGATTACACTTTTGGGCAGAGGAACACCATATTATTAGTGATCTTCAATATGGTTTTCGCGAAGGGGTCGGTACCATCGAGCAGGCTCTCAATTTATCAATACTGACCGAGAAGTATACCACGGCAAAGGGATGAAGACTCTTTCTAACTTTTTTAGATTTGACATCTGCTTTTGATTTTGTAAATCATGAGAAACTATGGAATATTTTAATCAAATTAAGAGTGGATGCAAACATTATTAAATTTCTGAGGGAGTTGTATAATGGGGCCAGTGCAATGGTAAGATACGGAAAAAATGGGGAGTGTACAAGAAAGTTCAGTGTTGCAAGGGGCGTGAGGCAAGGGTGTGTCCTTGCCCCATTTTTATTTTCTATTTACATAAATAACTTGGAGGCCACATTATTACAGGATTGCAATGATATGCCTACTGCCTCAGCCCGCCGTATACCTGCTCTTATTTATGCAGATGATGCCGTTCTTATGGCACGAACTCCCATAGCCATGCAGACCATGATTTCTTCTTTTAGTTCCTTCATGGCTAAACTCGATCTACAAATAAACTGTACTAAGACTTTAGCTATGAACTGCGGTGGTAATTCGAACTATAAGAAAAAAACTATGTTCATAGGATCAACCCCTTTACAACATACACCAACTTTCGTTTATCTTGGGATCTTGTTCGATCGAACTGGTAAATGGAGTTCTGCGATCCAAGCCAGGAATTTATTATTTTCTAAATCTATAATGGCCCTCAGGTCTTTTAGCAAGAAGATGGGCAAAAAGCCAGTTAAAGAGCTTTTATACATATATAGAGCAAGCTGTGTCTCGGTGGCATTATATGGGGCAGGAATATGGGGCGATTCAAATGTTAGCAGTTTACAAATCACCGAAAATGTTTTCCTACGATATCTTTTAGCTCTTCCAAAGAGTACGTCTAGTTACACCTGCCATTTAGAACTGGGTATCCCCTATTTGGAAGATTTACTTAAATTACAACCGATTCTTTTATGGCATCGTGTATGGACAAATGAGAAATGTCATCTAAATCGCCACATCTTGGGGGATGTACTGAAATTAGATGGGGGAAAAAAGATAAAATGGTTGTGCTATATAAAAGGCGTTTTGCGAGAATATTAAGCACCCGGAATTTTTTACTGATCCCCTATCCATGTTAGATATCTCTAGGAAAGCACTGAAACATCTAAGCTTAAACTTCCTTGAGAACCAAAGAGAAAGAATTGAATCACCAAAAAAGACTGTAACTGCCCATCTAATGATAGTTAAATCAAGGATTATCCAGCCTTATCTAAACCTTCAAATGAAAGAACAAGAAAGGTTCCTGCTGATCAGATTTAGGTTTGGTATCTTGTATTGACTGATGAGCTTTCCTGCTACAAATGATTGGTCCAGGGAAATGTGTAAATGTCCGTGTGATAACATCTCTATGCAATCGGATATACATATTCTCTTTTTCTGTAAATTTTATGTTACATCTAGGAAAAGATGGATCATGCCTATTTTAAAATATATGAATATGAGACAGTGCCGTCCTGCTTTTCTTGCCATACAACTCTTGGAGGACATTTTCTCAGTGGCCTCTGTTCCGGCATTTTTAAAAAGTACTTTTTGTTTACGTAAGAAAATGATCATATGAATCTTGGTTATACTAAATTCCTGGCCTATGCTGATACCGTGTATACTGTTCTTTTTAACATTATTAGCTATGATGATGTATTGTTTTTATTTTTATGTGATTTGATGTACTTTTATGGTTATTTATGAAATATAACCGAATAAAGTCTTTGAATTTGAATTTGAATTTGAAGACTCGTGAGGGACATCTAGTAACGACTTTTGGAACTGCAGCTTGATGTAAGAATAATTTCAATGCTTTGCATGCGACTCGTGAGGGACATCTAGTAACAACTAGGTGAACTGCAGCTCTTTGTAGAAATATTTTGATATTGTATACTATAATATTCACTGCCCACTGCTAATCTTGTCCCATAATGCTTTGCAGGGCCTTTGGTTGGGATTGTTTTTTTGCCAATGACTGTGCTTGGGGTGGTCCTAAAATGATGGGACCACCACTGAAGTTCAACAAAATGTGCTTTTTGTTTATGCTCTTTGTGTTCAAGGCATCTGCTTGGTCCTCCCCCTAGGTTAGGGGGACCCCAAAATCATCAGCTCTCTCATTGCCTAATGTTTTCATTGTTAAAGTTCATTTTTGTGAATTGGTTATGCTGTTAAGCATGTAAAATTGCTTTTTCAAAGCATCTGAGGATATTGTTGATTTAGATGCTACGCTACGTGATTAAGCACAGTTTTGGTACTGTACTACGTGCAATTTGCAAAGTGCAAATTAGTACAAACTTTGCATGTTCCGTTAGCGTAGTGTAGTTTTAAGCCCAGTCTTAGTCTTCTTATTTGCCAGGTTTTTGAAGATTGCATGATTTACAGGAATTTCCTACAGGTCCAATTGTTTTATTGACTCATTGAGGTAGGCTATTGCAGGTGAGTTGTCTTTGGTTGTTAACACCATACAAAGGTGGGCGTTGAGGGTGTTTAATTGTGCTGTCTTTATGTTTTAACAGCATTTTATATATGTGCCCCTTCTGGCGTGAGTATGCTTCTGCAGGCCAAACTAGCTGTATCTGTGCCGATGAAGTGTACTTAGGGAGGCTTAAGATCAGTCTGAATGCACCCGCCATTATTCCATCTAGGATCGCATCTCTTTCCTGCATTGACTCACTCCTTTAGGTTACTGTTGATACAAGTTTTGCCTGAATTAACCAGAATAAAGGTGTAATACTGTGGCATGCAACTGTCTTCTTCAGGTTTTTTAATGCAAGAGCTAGAGCACTCACTTGTTTCCTCAGTGCTTCTTTCTAGGGAGTGAATAACCCGTTGTTGTCTATTATTACTCCCAAGTACTTACATTTGGTTACTGTCTCCAGAAGTTGGTTGGCTAAGTCCCCCCATAGGGCTCTTTTTTTCAGTTGATTTAGTATCAGACATTTAGTTTTTTCTAAGTTGATCATCTGCCCATCCTCAACCAAAAAATGTGTGTTACAACAAGCATGTGTTGGAGCCTATTCACACCAAGTCTTTGGGATAAACAGATTTGATAATATCAACCACCCCAGCTTCAGAGCATGGCACTTGCAGCAGTTTAATTTTGGTCCTCCATAAAAAGATGAAACAGGGTGGGGCCAAGGACGCAAGACTGCTTCAGACCTTTTGTTGTTAAAATACATCTGGAGAGATGCATACCAGCCCTACCTTAACCTGTAAGATGTGAGTCCAGCCACTCACCTGAAATCCAGGTCTGTCTGCAGGAACGATGCTTGTTCCTCAACCCCCATTGAACACCTCTCAGTGCTGCTGACTAAAACAGAAGCCCTGGCAGATGTCCAAAGAGGGAAGGGGAATATGGGAAGAGACAAGAAGAAAGAGAGACTGCTACGCCTTGTGTGTTCACCAAGAAATAAGGATGCCGTCCGGACCTGCCAGGTTCTCTAACATTAACACAGCCGCACACTCATGTGTCCTTAAAATACACAAAAAACATGTAAGCACAGGATGCTCTATATCCCTAAAGGTAACTGCAATATTGCACATTAAAATTCTAACACTCAAAATTACCTTTCTTGGTATTCTGATGCTTCAAACAAGTTGTCTCTTAAAAATATGAGAATATAAAATAGGGTTTCTTTTCAATAAACATAAAGCAGAATTTACATAAGACTTCGCTTTACTAGAACATGAAAATTCAATTAGCAATGTTAATGTATTGTAATTTGCAATAATCTCACCTTAATATGAACCAGTCTTTTCTTGTTGTCCTTCAAACTCAAAATGAAGCGCTTCTAAAATAGCCTCAAGCGTCTGTTATAAATCATCAAATGTGTCCATGATCACTCAAAAAATATACATGAATCTAGCATTAAACAATACACACAATGCCAGACAGGAGGAATTATTTGAACTATTGTGACAAGAATTACCAGCAGTGTAAATACGCCCAAATTGTAGCAGCACAATTAGGCAATGTCAAAATCAACAAACAATTAAAGCCCAAATGCTTTCTATAAGACTCCAACATCAAGTTTAAGTTTTTCAGTACAATGTTCAAACAATTAAAGTCCAAATGCATTTTCCTAAGCCTTCAAAAGCAAGTGAAAAGATTTTCAGAACAATGTTCAAACAATTAAAGTCCAAATGCTTTTCTTAAGCCTTCAAAAACAAGTTAAAAGATTTTCAGAACAATGTTCACCCAAGCAGAAAGAGCTAAGTGGATTAAGGTGCGTGTGCTCACGTGTCAACTGCCCTAAACATGGTAGCCAGAAAACAACGCAATGTTTGGTCGAGGGTCTGATTAAGGCGTTACGTTTGACCATCCGTTTGAGGATGTTAGGCGGAGGACAAACATTCATCAATTTGTATAGAGGAGCAAAAAAGTTGCCAAAACCTTGACACAAACTGTGAACCCCTGTCGGACACAATGGCTGTTGGTAATCCATGTAACTTCACCACATGTTGAATAATTAGGTTGGTTAACTCTTTTGCTGATGGCATATGTTTTAAGGTAACAAAGTGTGCCATTTTAGTTAAATAAACTACTACCACCCAAATGATGGAAAAACCATTTGAAGTGGACAACCCGGTAATGAAGTCCATACTTATCGTATGCCAGGGTGCATGTGGGATGGGCATGGATTGTAATAGTTCTGCAAGAGCAGAATGAAGTGATTTGGATTGTACACAGATTTGGCAGTTTTTTACATAATTTTCAACATCTGATAGTAAAGTGGTCCACCAGAAATCTCTCTGACACAATTCCACTGTTTTCTTTGCCCCCAGATGACCAGCCAATACTGTGTCATGATACCAATGGAGAATAGTATCAAGCAAATCTTGTATGGGAATGTACAATAGGTTATCATGATACCAAAGATCTCCCTGTTTAACAACATTAGGGGGAATGGACTCTTTTTGTAGTGCTACTTGGACTTGCTCTAAGAAATCATTGGGAGCACATAAGGCGATGATCTTATTTTCTGGGATAATAGTAGTAGGCGTGTCAGTGTCCTTGTCAGGAGCTGGGAAATTTAATTGTGATAGTGTGTCTGCCGTCTGTTATTCTTTTCCAGGTATGTACATGATCACAAAATCAAATTCATTGAAAAACAAAAGCCAACACAGTTGTCGTGGGGTTAATGCTTTGAATTCTGATAAAACTACAAATTCCGATGATCTGAATAAATGGTTATTGTGTGACGAGCTCCTAACAAATGGTGACACCACTCAAGAAATGCAAGTTTGATGGCTAAGAGCTCTTGCTCTCCCACCGTATAATTTTGCTCAGCAGGTTGAAGTTTAAAAAAAAAAATAAGCTACTGGATGTAGATGTCCTGGTATAGGGTCTCTCTGGGACAAAATTCCACCTACCGCAACCTGAGAAGCATCAGCTTCCACATAAAAGGGTTGTGAAGGGGCTGGATGATGTAACAACGGAGCTTCGGTAAAGGCCTTTTTGAGTTCTGGAATGCTTCCTCTGCTACTGTAGTCCACTGAAAACTAACTCCCTTTTTGAGGAGCTGAGTAATGGGTGCAACAACAGAGGAGAACTGAGGGATAAATCGCCGATAAAAATTGGCAAAACCCAGAAATCTCTGGATTTCTTTTACAGATCTGGGTGTTTCCCATTTCAAAATGGCCTGAACCTTGGAATCATCCATAGCAATACCGTTAGGAACAATTATGTAACCCAAAAACTCAATGCAAAAAGCAAGAAAGACACATTTCTCTAATTTAACAAATTGTTGCTGTTTTCTAAGCCATTGTAATACCGCGCGGACATGCCCCACGTGATCTTCAGTTGAAGATGAAAAGATCAGGATATCGTCTATGTAGACTATTACAAAGATGTCCAGGAAATCCTGCAGCACATCATTGATCAAATATTGAAATGCTGCAGGAGCATTGCATGGACCGAAGGGCATCACATTATATTCAAAAAGACCGAATTGGGTCCTAAAGGTGGTCTTCCACTCGTCCCCATCTTTTACCCTGATTAGGTGGTATGCACTTCTCAGGTCTAACTTGGTAAAGATGGTGGAATGTCTTACCAGATCTAACACCACTGGTATTATTTGGAGTGGATAGCGCTTTTTAACCGTCACTTTATTTAAAGCTTGGTAGTCTATGCAGGAGCGAAGTTATATATTCTTTTTGGGGACGAAAAAGAGTTGCAAACTAACAGGGGATGTGGAGTGTCTAATAAACCCCTTAAGCAACATGTCGTCCAAATATTTGAGCAAATGCTGGGTCTCTGGTTCAGATAAGGCGTACAGATGACTGCATGGAAGAGTGGCTCCGAGGAGTAAGTAACTGGGTCGCTTGTTGTTCAGAGAACACATCATGGAAATCATTGTATTTATTCGGCAGGGTGATGGCGGACTCCTCTCCTTGTACCAAAACTGGATTCTCGATCACAGAGGCACAGTGCAAAGGGTTGCTGATCAGTTGAGTAGCATTTATGCCAACAATGCGCAGAATCCATTGTTACTGTGCGTTTACACTAGTCAATTTTTGGGTTGTGTAATTGGAGCCATGGTATACCCAATATTGCTCCAAACACCGGGTTGTCGATAAGATCAAAGTGGATCTGTTGAGTGTCTCCATCAGCACATATCATGGTTACTGGAGAGGTCTGGGAATGTATTAAACCAGAAGATAACTCTGAGCCATCTACGGCACGCACAGGTTCAGGGACCTCTTTATTGATTGTTGGAACATTTCAAATTTTAGTGAAGCCTATATCCATAAAATTTCCGGTAGCCCCTGATTCCAATAATATGGGTATGACTTTCCTTTCCCCCGTCTCTAATATAAGGGTACCTAAAGAGTACCCAGGACCTATAGGTTAGAGGCCAAGAGTGGGCCTCAGCACATATTTTGGCACTATATGTAGTGACAAGACAAATGAATGTAGACCTTTATATGTAACATTTTTACCTACTTGCAGTTGCCAGTAGGTAGTTATAGGTAGGACCTAGTTTCTTCAAGAAAAGCATTAATTGTTTTGTTAATAACTTTGGTGCTGTTTGACATATCCTCATTACATTTTCAAAACTAGTTTACCACTCACTGCAGCTGCTTTCGGGTAAGTTTTGGGTTGATTCGTCAAGTGGGGAAGAAAAAAAGGTGGGGTCCCAAAATGTGTTTCCCCATGAAATTTCCCACAGGTATTTTAGACACAACTACAGCCTGAACTGCTGAAAGCACACCATATTTGGCATAACGCCAAATGGTACAGAAATTACTTTTTGTAATTTGGTGTAAATCTGTTCAGATACTTTAGAGTTACTAAAGAAAAAAGATTTATTGATACATAGAGATGCTGATCAACCGCAGATACTATATTGTGGATCTGTGCATCCGCGAACTAGCAGCAATGCTGTGATTGGCTGGCTACCACCTGAGAGAAAAGTTGCAGCCACCCTTTCGTCAAGCGGGACATGGTTACCGGGGGAGAATTCCTGACCCCCAAGGAACTGATGGAAGAGTCTGTGAGGGACTCCTCATGGGTAAGAAATTAAAAATATATATTTCTTTTTATGAGTGCTAGAATTAGTAGATTTACCGTAGTTCTCAGCGCAGCCCACCATATGAATCTGTGGCAGATCAACGGAACTAAATCCCAATTTAAAAAAAATGACACCCACTCCCAGACCCACTCACACACTCACTCATATCCAGTTGTGCACCCACACATTTAATCACACATGCTTACAGTTATTCGCACATCCACTCAGAGTCCCAGAATACCACTCACACACCCACTGACACACCCATACAGCCACGCACACTCACTCAGAGACTAAGAGAATCACTTGATCACCCACTCACAGGTCGACACGGGCACATATATAGTAATCTCAAGTAACTGTAACATGTATCCTTAGGTAAGTAGAACTTGTACCCTCAACATGCACTGCTAATTTACCCACATATTACATTACTCACAAATCCTCTATGACATCATTGCTAATATTGCTGCAACATTTGAAGTGAAATTATTGGTGTGAAAACTGTGCATGACAGTCATGAGTTCCCTTAGAGCAAGAGTTATAGTTACTTGATATAACTATAACTATAATTGTTGAATTTCTATGTTATTGTGGGTGGAAAATCTGAAGGCTAGCGGGGTTAACTTTGGGAAAAAGGTTCAGATATTACTACGCACGCCTGAAAAGAAACTCCTACCCACTTGACAAGGTCCTTATCAGGTACTAGAATTAGAGACACCAGAAACGTACAGGGTATCCCACATAGAGGGCGGGTGGGACAAATGTATCAAGTAAATCTTTTGAATGCATGAGAGGAGCCACCTCCCGCTCAAATGGACTCAGATGTCTTCATAATTACATGAACAGAGGTAACCCCCTAGAAATTCCCCTACAACAATGATGAGACTGTTAAAATCGGGAACACCTTAACTACCAAACCAAAACAACAGCTAGCTCCATTATTCAACCATGATTTCGGGTGTTCCTAGACACACGTCCCTAATGTCCCACAACATGATCACGGATGGGACCTATGTGGTTAAGCTTACTCCATACCACAAACCAGCTGTGAAATGACAGGCAGTAAAACAGGAAGTAGAAGGCATGCTGAGAGCTCACATAATAGAACCCTCCCAAAGAGCTTTGTATTCACCCACGGTGTTGGTACTGAAAGGGGACAGGAGCCTTCGTTTCTGTATTAACTTCTGCATAATGAATGCCATATCACAGTTCAATACCTATTCCATGCCCCAGGTAAGTGAACTGGTAGTGAGGTTGGGAGTTGGCAAACAACCCTTATGACAGAAGCATGAGAGAAGACAGCCTTTGTGACCCATTCAGGGATTTGTCATTTCAAGGTTCTGCCATTTGGCTTTTGTGGGGCCCCTGCCACCTTCTAGAGACTCGTGGGCATATTGTTAGGAGCTCATCAGGCCTACACTGTGGCATACATAGACTATACAGTGATAAATAATCCTAACTGGTGGACCTGCGCCAGGTATAAAGTATGCAGGGTGGACCCGCACCAGGTATAATGTATGCAGTGTGGGTGTACCCCGCAAGAAAGTGTTGTAGGAGTGGCGCAGCAAAATGTAGGAGATTTCGCTGTGCCAATTCTAGGACGCCAATGCGTTAAAACCTTATGCCTGTCTCATGGCAGGCGTAAGGGTGATGCATGCCCTTTCAGATGGGGCTTGCCCCATGTGAAAGGAACATTGCTGGAGTTGTGTCAGGCTCCCGACACAACTCCAGCAATGCGCCACTTTTTCCCCTGACAGGTGGAGAGGTGTGGCTCACTGGTTAGAGGCAGCAGACCTGTAAGCAGAGAACGGCCCGGGACCAGGGTTCAAATCCCGATGCGGCAGGGTCTTGGACCAGGGTCAACGGACTCAATAATTCTCGCCTCAGTGCCTACTCTAACCAGGGAACACACTCGGTAACTCTGGGCATTAAGCTTGCCTCATCTCTACAACGGCCCCCCACAGACGCCGGGGATGCCTGGTTTCACCCTGGAGATACCCAAATAAGGGACCATCTCACAGGGAAAACCAGGACGGGTTCCCCAGCGGTCTACAGCGCCAGGACACTCGGGTAGAGTAACAGTGCGCTTTACAAATATCCCACATTTACATTTACATTTACAGATACGTCAGTTATACTGATGTATCTGTCCTTCCTTGCGACATGATTGGTGTCACAAGGAGGGCGCACTGATCAGTGGGGCATCACTTTTTTCACGCAGTGATGCACCACTTCTCGTAATGAGGCCCTAAATGTTGGACCCATTAGGTAAGACTGTAGGGCTTCTATAGGCCACTAGATTGCAAGACATTCCTACTCTATGGTGCCATAACGTACTTCCCTGGGAAACAAATAGGGGCGGTCATACAAGATTGGGCGCAGGTCACACTGCTGGTCGGGTTGAGATAAAACGGCACCCAAGCCCTGAGTCACCAGCATGAGGCACAAAAGTCTTGTCAACGTTAGGACACATGGAAACAGGGGCTTGACATAATGCCAATTTCAATTGTTGGAAGTTATGCTCCTGAACCTCAGTCCATGGCACATGGTTACCTGTTTACTTCTGAGGTAGAACGTCCATAATTTCAGAAAACTATGGAACAAACCGGTGAAAGTATCCCAAAAGTCCCTAATAGATCCTAGCTTCTTTTTCGTTATGGGTCGTGGACTCCCTTGAAAGGCCTTGAGTTTGTTTAGCTGTGGTCAAATAACCCCTGTATGTATGCTGAACCCTAAATACTCGGTGTGATCTGTGGCAAAGGGGGTCTTCTTTGGATCCAGAGTGTGCCCGCTTAATTCAGGGTATATAAACCAGTCCAAGGTGCTGCAGGTGTGTCCATCAGCTACCTAGATGCAATTTGGCGCTACATGGCACATTTTTTACACCATTAGTGTGTCGCAAAATGTGACGCACCAGTGGCGCAAAAAGTGAAGCCCCTTATTCTTTTGACAGATCATGCCCACCTCACCTGGAAGCTGCAGGATAATCTGTCCTGTTGCCCCATAACTGAATGACCCCATTCCTTTTGGGAAGGCAGTGTATTCAGACGGCTGCAAAGCGCAGGAATTCCAAGCTGGCTGGCACCATCATCACAGGATAAGGGAGCTGCAGTACTCCTGTGGCTCATGAGATATCATGTGGCCTCCTCAGATAAAAGAAGGACCGCTGTGGTTCAGGGAGAAAATTGCAAAAAACACAGTTGATGGACAGAATGTAGAACAATGTCATACATTCACCCCAGTACAAGGATCTGGGCCTAAATCCATCGTTTTTTTGCACTCCACACCATCCTGGGTTAGACACTGGCTATATGCAAATCAGCTCTGACCCTGTGCCTCATGGGAACAGTCCAGTCCGAACTACCAAGCCATGTCTTTCCCAGACCGGGATCAAGCATCCAAGGACCGGTTTCTGGCTATCAGCCTTCATTCAGCCTGGATAGCTTGACTCCAGTGGTGTGGAGAGCCTGGGACTCACGTCTGAGCATACCCAGCCCACTCGGGGTGAAAATTGCAAAAAACACAGTTGATGGACAGAATGTAGAACAATGTCATACATTCACCCCAGTACAAGGATCTGGGCCTAAATCCATCGTTTTTTTGCACTCCACACCACCCTGGGTTAGACACTGGCTATATGCAAATCAGCTCTGACCCTGTGCCTCATGGGAACAGTCCAGTCTGAACTACCAAGCCATGTCTTTCCCAGACCGGAATCAAGCATCCAAGGACCGGTTTCTGGCTATCAGCCTTCATTCAGCCTGGATAGCTTGACTCCAGTGGTGTGGAGAGCCTGGGACTCACGTCTGAGCATACCCAGCCCACTCGGGGTGAAAATTGCAAAAAACACAGTTGATGGACAGAATGTAGAACAATGTCATACATTCACCCCAGTACAAGGATCTGGGCCTCAATCCATCTTTTTTTTGCACTCCACACCACCCTGGGTTAGACACTGGCTATATGCAAATCCGATCTGACCCTGTGCCTCATGGGAACAGTCCAGTCCGAACTACCAAGCCATGTCTTTCCCAGACCGGAATCAAGCATCCAAGGACCGGTTTCTGGCTATCAGCCTTCATTCAGCCTGGATAGCTTGACTCCAGTGGTGTGGAGAGCCTGGGACTCACGTCTGAGCATACCCAGCCCACTCGGGGTGAAAATTGCAAAAAACACAGTTGATGGACAGAATGTAGAACAATGTCATACATTCACCCCAGTACAAGGATCTGGGCCTAAATCCATCGTTTTTTTGCACTCCACACCACCCTGGGTTAGACACTGGCTATATGCAAATCAGCTCTGACCCTGTGCCTCATGGGAACAGTCCAGTCCAAACTACCAAGCCATGTCTTTCCCAGACCGGAATCAAGCATCCAAGGACCGGTTTCTGGCTATCAGCCTTCATTCAGCCTGGATAGCTTGACTCCAGTGGTGTGGAGAGCCTGGGTGGTTCAGGGAGGACAGCAGTATTATAGAGGAGGAAGGACCTGGAGTGTGAGCAGGAAGAATGGCAACATCAGACAGCTGTTGTCTGTATGTATGCAAGGGAGCAGACGCCAAGGACTGTCTGTAAGTGGATGCAGAGGAAAAGGGGAGACCAAGGCGGAAGCAGCAAACCCGGGGAACAGGACCGCCATTGTACCAGGTTCAAGCCCTTTATACCTGATAGCACAGAGGGAGGAGAGGAAACCCCATTCTTGACTTGAGAAGCTTGTAGGAAAACTGCAATAAAAAAAAGCCCAGACATGCACTTATAAAATAGAGAATCAAGTCATATCTATAGCTGGGCGTGTCCATCAGAGGGAATAGTCTGAAAGCACCGGGCCAATTAGTTCCACACATTTTCTACAGACACACTCTAATGTTTTTTTTTCACAGAATGAAAGCATAAATGGTGAGAAAAGTAGTTAATCAGCAGTTAATTAGCCAATGATAATCTTTGATACATAATAACCCACTGACAACTACATAAGGGTTATTCGTTTATTACAATGACAAAAATAACTGGACATAAAGGCACCTATACATGAGGGTATGGATATACAAAGGAATTTGCATGAACCAAATCTACACATCCAATTTAGATGATGCAGCATAAAAAAACTATTAATTCAAGAAGTAGAATACAGAAAATCAGAAACCATGAGTTCTAATTTATCTGCATTGAGAGTTGGTGAGTGAAAAGAACTAGATCTATCCCTATTCTAGCACTAAGGTGAAATCCCCACGTACGCATTTTCAATAGAAATGTGTCAATATGTGGAGTCTTCCTAAGAAGTCTCTCCATCGTCCATGAGTTAAGTAGCATTAACCCACAATCGCAAAGTAAGAGCTTGTTCTAAGATGCTCTCTCTCTCTCTGGAGGCAAGAAAGAAGTGGGGCTCTTTCCCCAGCACCAACAAACAATTATCCAGAGGTATAATTCCCATAGTACACTTTGCACATGACATCCAGTCTGATAGTCCTGAGCATACCTTTCCACAGCAATGTCCATGTGCAATCTTGGCAATATATCGTCCTTGGGTCCCAGGCCTTTTCCTGTGTGAATCCTAATGTGCCTAGCTACTAAACATAGACATAATTCTGCCTAAAAAGAATGCTTCTTCATTTGCAATACAAAACGTGGGAAAGAATAGATTCCACAGTGTACATGAAATTCAAGCTATTAATTCTAAAGCGAGAGTTGTAAGGAACTTGCATTTCAGGCTTACGATTTCAGCTAACATAAGAACGTCTCGATTTAAACATTATAGATTGGCATTACCTTATTGCGTTTTAATTAACACATTTACCAAAATATAGAAACATCAGTGTTAAACACTTTTGGTACGAGTGGCGTTAACATAAAAACACTAATTGTTCATGTTAAAATTTTTTGTTAGTTACATCCATTTCCTACATTAATTCTCCATGCTACTTTTTAATAACCTTAAAGATGTCATGTAGTTATGTTATCGCAATGTAACACCTCACGTTTTAACAGTTGTATGATTACATGTGGGTGCGCTTTACACGTTATTATGATGTACCCCTACAATAAAAAGGGATTTCCGCTCCATTAGGGGTGACCAGAGTCACCTAATTAAAATCTTTACAGTTGAAAGAACATTGCAACAGCACCATCACCATGGAGTTTCTTTTCTATATATCAAATAATAAAGCAACATGGTCCAGTGCTCCAGATGCCAATAGGAGCTTATCAAGTTTTAACACATAAAGAATGTAAACAGCAGATAAGACACTCTATAAATACATTCTGTGTAAAGGTGCTATTAATCAAAGTTTTTTGTACCAATTAAAAAAAAACAAGATTCTCATGTGTTTAATGTGCTGATTGTGAAAAGAAAGTGCATCTCCCTAATGTAGGAAACAAACATATTAAAAACGGAATTGCAGGTGTTTTCAAAATTTAAAAGAGATCTCACATTTTTAAAGTGCTAGATTGTACACGGTAATGCACAATCACTTGTTTAGGCACAGCTTTTAAACTTTCGAAAGTTGAGCTGTGCCAATTTCCATCTACAGTTCGCCATTTAGTCCTCACTAACTACAACAATGTCCAAGTTGGGGTATAAAGTTCCTCCCATACTGTATTTTATAACGACAACACTGTCCTGTTTCAGGTAATCCAGGTTAGCGAGGACTATCTCCATAGCAGTTTTTTTGGGCTAATGAATGAATTAAAAAAATCTTTCACTAAGTCATCTCCTTGAATGTAGGCTATTTCTTTTAAAATGATACTTTGATAGCTGTTTGTGTTCTTCTATCAATTGTGGGTATGTGCGTAAAATGTGCAATAGGTCCATCCTCATGCAATTGCACAGGAAACAAGCAGTCTCGATAGATGGTCTTCTCCAAGAATGGGAGTTATGTGAAATAATAAAGCAGCCCAATCTATAGCACTTCAGTTTCAGATTCGCTTTAAGGTCAAAGTGTTCCCTCAAATGGCTTTGTGGTTTCTGGTGGCTATATGGACCAAACGCCCTCTGCGAGCAGAATATTTTAGAAAGCAAATCCTTGTCCATCAACATTGAAGACTTTTTAACGCCTGAGTTCACTGCTTTGTTAAAAGCCCCCTGACTGAGTGAAAGCACCCATAGTGGTTCAATCGCAGCCTTTGTATGGCTAAGATCTTGTATTTACTTGCTTCAGTTCTGCCTGCACTGGGTAGTGCCTTCCATAGGATGTATTTTAATGTTCCTTCCTTGCTCTTTTCATTTGATAACACATTTCAAGTAAGCAACCTAGCTTGCCACGTCTTGTCTGCACAGTCTGAATTCTAGCTTTAGTTGTGCAATGTATGGATCACTGAAAAAATATCGAGGGACATAATATCGAGTTGAAAAAATATTGTTGACAACATATCGACAGACAGAATATCAAGTTTGTATCTACAAACAGGTAAGTACAAAAATATCGACTGCAAAATATTGTTTACAAAAATATAGTTAATTAAAATATCGACTTTATTAAAAACATTGTTAAATTAAATTAATATTAAAAATTATTTACTAAAATATACTTAAAATAACATATTATAATTAAATAATAATCAATATTATTACCTTAGGATAGCGTAAGTGTAAAAATTACTATTCCCACTCCAGAGAGTGCAACAGTAGGGAAAGCGTTGGATAGCATAGGGGTAAAAATTACTATTCCCACTCCAAAGAGTGCAACAGTAGCGAAAGCGTTGGATAGCGTAGAGGTAAAAATTTATATTCCCACTCCAGTGGGTGCAACAGTAGGGAAAGGGTTGGATAGCGTAGAGGTAAAAATTACTATTCCCACTCCAGTGGGTGCAACAGTAGGGAAAACGTTGGATAGCTTAGGGGTAAAAATTACTATTCCCACTCCAGTGGGTGCAACAGTAGGGAAAGCGTTGGATAGCGTAGAGGTCAAAATTACTATTCCCACTCCAGTGGGTGCAACAGTAGGGAAAGCATTGGATAGCGTAGGGGTTAAAATTACTATTCCTACTCCAGTGAGTGCAACAGTAGGGAAAGCGTTGGATAGCTTAGGGGTAAAAATTACTATTCCCACTCCAGTGGGTGCAACAGTAGGGAAAGCGTTGGATAGCGTAGAGGTCAAAATTACTATTCCCACTCCAGTGGGTGCAACAGTAGGGAAAGCATTGGATAGCGTAGGGGTTAAAATTACTATTCCTACTCCAGTGAGTGCAACAGTAGGGAAAGCGTTGGACAGCGTAGAGGTAAAAATTACTATTCCCACTCCAGTGGGTGCAACAGTAGGGAAAGCGTTGGATAGCATAGGGGTAAACATTACTATTCCCACTCCAGTGAGTGCAACAGTAGGGAAAGCGTTGGATAGCGTAGGGGTAAAATTTACTATTCCCACTCCAAAGAGTGCAACAGTAGGGAAAGCGTTGGATAGCGTAGGGGTAAAAATTACTATTCCCACTCCAGTGAGTGCAACAGTAGGGAAAGCGTTGGATAGCGTAGGGGTAACAATTACTATTCCCACTCCAGTGGATGCAACAGTAGGGAAAGCGTTGGATAGCGTAGGGGTAAAAATTACTATTCCCACTCCAGTGGGTGCAACAGTAGGGAAAGCGTTGAATAGCGTCGGGGTAAAAATTACTATTCCCACTCCAAAGAGTGCAACAGTAGGGAAAGCGTTGGATAGCGTAGGGGTTAAAATTACTATTCCCACTCCAAAGAGTGCAACAGTAGGGAAAGCGTTGGATAGCGTAGGGGTAAAAATTACTATTCCCACTCCAAAGAGTGCAACAGTAAGGAAAGCGTTGGATAGCGTGGGGGTAAAAATTACTATTCCCACTCCAGAGTGTGCAACAGTAGGGAAATTAAAAACTTCATATATTATTTAAAAAAATATAAATTAATATCTATAACAAATTATTTTAAAGTAATTACCAAATAATTTTAATACAACAATTAATCAATTAAAATTATAAATTAAAATTAATTATTATTATTTCTTACCTAGTAATCCAAATTAATTACAAATTAAGATTTATTTAATTAACAATTAAAACGTATTTATCTATTTTTTCTAATTAAATACAATTAAATGAATTGAATTATTTAATTAATTATAAATAAATTACTTCCCACCCTATTCCCCTATAAACCCTGAACCCGCTACTGAAAATAAATAAGTAAAATTAACATAATTAGCAATTAATCAATTAAATAAAAATAATTGCCAATTAAAATTTAATTAATTACCCATAAATTTATAATTAACAATTAATTCTAAAAAAATACCAATACATTTTTTAACATAATTAACTAATTTTATTTACATTACTTCCCACCCAATTCCCATATAAACCCACAACCCGCTACGGAAAATAAATTATTAAAATTAACATAATTAGCAATTATTCAATTAATTAAAATTAATTGCCAATTACAATTTTATTATTTAACAAATATAAATTAATTAATAATTAATTAATAAATAATAACAATAAATAAATGTACATATTTAATTCATTATAATTAAATTACTTCCCACCCTATTCCCCTATAAACCCACAACCCGCTACAGAATTTAATTACGCAATAAATAAAAAAACAAATTTCATTTGTAAAAATTAATTATAACATAAATACACAATTTTCACACATATAATAACATAAAAAACATTATAAAAAATTAGATACTATTAAAAATTAGATATTTTTAATTACCTATATTATATACTTCGATATTTTAACTATCTATATTTTTAACATTCGATATTACATTACTTACCTTAAAAACGATATCTTTGATGTCTATATTCTGTCCAGTCGATATTTTGTCCAGTCTATATTTTGCACT
This sequence comes from Lissotriton helveticus, assembly GCF_964261635.1. Lineage (NCBI taxonomy): Eukaryota > Metazoa > Chordata > Amphibia > Caudata > Salamandridae > Lissotriton > Lissotriton helveticus. Next base: position 1,751,887,776 of record NC_136068.1, on the reverse strand, counting down.
CGATATTATGTCCAGTCGATATTATGGAGTCGATATTATGTCTGTTTATCGCAATGGATGTATGGCACAGCAACTAGAACACTAATCCATTGATGTCTATAATCAATTATTCAATGATTCCAACTACCCTCCACCATAATGGCTTCTGAATCTTATGCTAGGGTGGGAGCTAGTTTTGCAGTGATGACCTCGCCCAGTTACATAGACGGGCCATTTAGAGAGTTCCCTAATGTGTAGAACGCAGCTAACACGGTTATTAGACCTGGCATCATTGGCATGGGTCTCCCTTCCCCTGCTACTTTTCCTGTCCTGTATGTTGGCTTTATATAGATATTCTGGGCGCCATGCCACTGCTACTCTGTGCCACAGTGCGAATGCTCCATGTATATAAATGACTGTGTGAATTAGGATAACTCTGATGCTTACGTTAGTATAGCCTGTTTTGTTAAGGATTACTTTATATCAATCTATCTGGGCCCAGGAACCCGATAGGAACTATGAGGTTAATATATTTATAATCAGGCCGGCAAGGGCCACCTTTTAGTCAGGAAACCTAACAGAGGTGTTCCAGCCTCCCCCGGAGAAGAAGCTAGTGTCCCCGACAGGTAGGCTTGTTCAGAGGGGCCACTCACGTGTTTCAAGTGTGGTCAAGTAGGCCACCGGTATTATGATCCCCAGTGTCCCCAGAGGGCCCCCAACACACCCCCTTATGCACAACCCTGTACACCATCCCGCCAGATTGCCAGCGTAGCCCTCACTGGGGGGGAGGAGATGGAGGTCCAAGGTAGATGGGATCTCGTAAAGTTGACTTTCAGAAGGTCGGTAATCCCACATTGCCTCATAACACTAAGAAGTACCAGCAGTGGGTGACCATCAATGGCCATAGGGTGGAGGTTCTCAGGGACACAAGCTAGTGTGACTGCTGTCAGCTCCAGGTTGGTGTCCAAAGAGCAGATTGTCCCCCATGCATTCTGTCCTGTCGTGTCAGCCGACATCTCAGAGAACCAGTGTAAGGTAGCTCAGGTTCCCTTCGAGTGGAAGGGGTCTCAGAAACTCTCCAAGTGGCTGTGAGACCCGCCATGCCGGTAGACTATCTGTTGGGCAATGATCTAGAGAACTCCCGGTGGGCCACGGTGGAGAGAAAGTCTCATTTGGAGATGTTGGGACTACCTGAATAGGCGTGTGCAACCATGCAGTCCATGACAGCTCAGAAGGGTGAGCAGGAGTTTCTGGAGCCCGAAATTATGGCCCAGAACCCGGAATCAAAGAGAAGGGGTAGGGGGTGCTGGAAAACAGCCCCCACAGTTCCCATGGTCACGGAGGGGGCAGAACCTGAGGAGGATGCCCTAGGTCCTACAGGGGAACAGGTGGCTGAACTGGGGCACCTACCCAAGCTGACCCATTGGCAGCAGGAAGAGGGGCCCTCCAGGGAGGAATTTTGTGAGCAACAGAGAACCTGCCCTTCTCTGGAGGGAGTGCGGGGATGGGGCCGCTGCCCAGGCCGCAGGCGATCAGACAGGGTCACATTGGATCCATTGGGAGAATGATCTCCTTTACAGCGAGCGAGTACCCCAGCGCTTCTGATTCTTCCTCCTGGGGTTGGCTCATGATGTGCCATTGGTCGGACATCTGGGGCAGACCAAGACCTTTGAGAGGCTGGTCACCCACTTCTATTGGCCCCAGATGGTCAAGAGCTCAGATGCTCACTGCAGGATGTGTGAGACTTGTCAGGCAAGTGACAAGAGTGGGGGCTGCTTAAGTCTCCTCTGCAGCCTTTCCTTGTTGTTAGTACCCCATTCGAGAGAGTGGCCATCAATCTTGTGGGGTCTCTGGATCCCAAGACAGCCATGGGCAACAGGTTCATCCAGGTCTTGGGGGACCATGCCACCCGGTACCCTGAGGCCACCCCGCTCAGAACAGTGATGGCTCCCATGGTGGGATGGGCACTGATGGGGATTTTCTCCTGGGTGGAATTCCCCAGAGAGGTGGTGTCCGATAGGGGGGATAATATCATCTCCAAGTACATGAAATCTCTGTGGGAGGAGTATGCGGTGACCTATAAGTTCACCACTCCTTACCACCCCCAGGGTAACAGGCTGGTTGAGAGATTCAACCGGACCCTTAAGGGCATGATTATATGCCTAGGTGAGCCCATGAGGTGTGAGTGGGATGTTCTCTTGCCATGCCTATTGTTTGCCTACTGTGAGGTGCCACAGAAATCCTTAGGGTTCAGTCACTTTGAACTGCTCTATGGTCACCCGGTAAGAGGGCCTCTGAGTCTGGTCACGGAAGGCTGGGAGCAATCTCCCTGAAAATCTCCCCAGGGTGTGTTCAGTTCCCCGCTGATCTTCAGAAACCAGACTCGGCGTTTCAGGAATCTTGTTGAGGTAAACCTGGAAGCCAGCCAGGAAGAGATGAAATACTTGCACAATCAGAATGTCACTCTGATCGAGTTTCACCCTGGACAAAAGGATTGGGTCATGGCCCCCATTGAGCCTTGTGCGCTCCAAGATTAGTGGACTGGCCCCTTTGTGGTGATGGAGTGCAAAAGTTCTGTTACCTAAATGGTGGACTTATAGTCTCCTAGGAACCCCTTACGGGTCCCACATGTTAACCGCCCGAAGCCCCACTTTGAAAGGTCTTAAGTGAGCATGCTCCTGGCCACCGATGATGGGATGGAGGAGGAGAGCGAGCTCCTTCCTGACCTCCTGTGTGCCGGGGAGCGAGATGGGTCAGTGGAAGTTGTGGCCCTCTGCCCCGCACTGACCCCTGAGCAGCAGGGTGATTGTCACCAACTGTTGGGACAATTTGGTGCTCCGTTCTGCCTCGTGCCTAGTGTCAATGATTGGTGTGTCCATGACGTAGACACCAGGGACAGTCCTCCTATTAAGCATAAGGCTTACCAAGTGACTGACCGGGTAAAGGCCTACATTAAGGACGAGGTAACCAAGATATTTGCCCTTGGGGTGATTCAGTCCTCGAGCAGCCTGTGGTCCAGCCCAGTGGTTCTGTTCCCAAAAGCTGCCGCACCTGGTGCCAGCACAGAACTTTGGTTCTGCGTAGATTATTGGGGCCTCAACTCAGTCACCAAGACTGATGTGTACCCCATCCCCCGAGCTGATGAGCTCATAGATCCGTTCGGGGCTGCCAAATACCTCAGCACATTTGACTTGACGTCTGGGTACTGGCAGATCTCCTTGACCGAGGGAGCAAAGGAGAGATCAGTCTTCTCTACCCCCGACGGGTACTACCAGTACCGGTTGATGCCCTTTGGAATGAAGAATGCCCCAGCCACTGTCCAGAGGTTGGTCAACCAGGTGTTGGTTGGGCTGGAGGACTTCAGTGCCGCCTATCTGCATGACGTTGCAGTGTTTAGCTCCTGTTGGGAGGACCACATGCGCCACCTCTGGGAGGTGTTGATGGCACTGCAGAGAGCAGACCTAACCATCAAAGCCAGTAAGTGCCAGATTGGACAAGGTTCAGTAGTATATTTGGGACACCAGGTGGAGAGCGGCCAGGTGGCACCCCTTCAGCCCAAAATTGAGACTATCCTGGAGTGGGACCCCCATAAGACTCAGACGCAGGTGAGGGCCTTCTTAGAACTTACGGGGTACTATATGAGGTTTGTTAAGGGATATGTTGCACCCTTGACTGAGCTGACATCTAAGAAGCAGCCGCAGAAGTTTACCTGGACTGACACCTGTCAGAAAGCTTTTGATGCCCTGAAGATTGCCATGTGCACTGCACCCATGCTTCAGGCACCCAACTTTTCAAAGGCATTCATTTTCCAGATGGATGCCTCAGTAGAAGGTTACTTCCCAGGGAAAAGAAGTTGTGTGCAATTGAGCGTGAGGCATTCGCTGTGGTCTGGGTGCTGAAGAAGTTGAGACCCTACCTGTTTGGGACTCATTTCCGGGTTCAGACAGACCACAGGCCCCATAGATTGTTAATGCAGATGAAGGGTGAGAACCCCAAGTTGTTGAGGTGGTCCATTTTCCTACAGGGTATGGATTTCACGGTGGAACACCGCCCTGGTAGCGAACACACCAATGCTGACTGTCTATCCAGATTTTTCCGCCTTAGTGAGGAGACCCCCCAAGGGGAAGGTTAGTTCTCCCCCACATTTCAGCTGGAGGGGACGCGTGTTAGACCTGGCATAATTGGTGTAGGTCTCCCTTCCCCTGCTACTCTTCCTGTCCTGTATGTTGGCTGGATATAGATGTTCTGGAGTCTGGATGCCATGCCACTGCTACTCAATGCCACACCATGAATGCTCCATGTATATAAATGACTCTGTGAATTAGGATAACTCTGGCGCTTACATTAGTATAGCCTGTTTTGTTAAGGATTACTCTATATCACCCAATCTGGGCCTAGGAACCCGATAGGAACTATGAGGTTGATATATTTATAATCAGGCCAGCAAGGGCCACCTTTTAGTGAGGACCGTTTATGTGAGAGGTTAGCCTGGTATATGATGTCCACTATTCTAGTGGGCACCTTGCACCAGTCTAAACGACCCTTATTGATGGTGGTTGTAAAGTTAACCTTATAGACAAACTATCCTAGTGGTGGCATGGACCAGTAGTCTTAGGCTAAAACTTCAGAGAGCATGTTAAGCCAGTTGTTTTACCACATATAATCCCTTATATACCAAATGTAAGGACACCACACAAGGTATATATCAAATATATATGTATTTATTTCTAACACAACCCCTCTGTACTCTTTATGAGGTCAGAGATCGAAATACATTACAAGTTACTCATTTAGCATACATTATGTTGCACAAATGCAATTCTGCCCTAGGGGCCTCACGAACCATATACTAAGTAAGTGGTATAAGAACCACTTCAAGAATAGGGAATAGGCCTAGGGCCTAGGGAATTACTGGGGCTACACTACAGAACCAAAGGTTAGGAAGTAGGAGACCCACGGACGGCGCCTGCCGTGTCTAAACACAGGCGCGGGTTCTCATTGACTTTCATTGGAGAACGAAGAAGTCACAAAGTTACTGATCAAGGGCACTTCCGAGTGGACTATGACAAAACCCCTTTAAAATAGGACACCTGGATAGTCAATACCCATGGGAGCACCAGAGTACGCGAGTTACCTCACCCAGGGAAGCCGGGTGCATAGTTGTCTATTCGTGTCGGGTTACGTCGATGCTTTCAATGGAGACCTGCAAAAGAAGTGCTGCAGGCGGCCGAAGGAAGAGTGTCCGGGTGGATCCAAGGGTGGATCGAAGAACTGAAGAACCTGAAAGCAGAGGGGACAGAGTCTGGGTCACTAGCCAGTGACCGGAAAGGAACCAGGATGGAACCAGGTGATGTCATGATGCAAACAGGGGAAGAGGTGAAGCTTGTCTCTGCAGCCACGAGGACCAGGTAGTGTCGACGACAACCAGGAGCTGGATTCGGGCTGTCCCACAAAGGATCTAGTTGACTGCAGTGTCGGTATCTGTATTGGACCAAACAAGCCTTGGTAACCGCAACCCATGCAGGAAGTGAAGATTCGCTTCAGGTTAGACCAGCAAGGTCTGAGGAGTATCTCTTTTGGAGGGAAGCTAGACCAAGCCTGGCGCAACCTGGAAAGCAAGAAAATTTTAAAGGTTCGCCTTCAGGGGGCTCAGTAGCAAACAGGCTAGCAACCGGGAAGATGCGTGAAGCTGAAATGCAGGAGCAGGCCCCACGAGGCACTCGTGGAGTGGGGAAGGCTGAGCTTCGGTAAAAATAGCGCATGGGTCTGGGGCTTCTTTTACTCCAATGCACAACTGCGAGGGTGCCTCGGTCATTGCACTAGTAGCAAAATGCAGGATGTCCAGGGAGTCTGGTCCCACGTCTCTCGTGTCTACCACAGGTCTCAGCTTTGTTGTGGATGTGAATCGGAGTACAAGAAGTCTGGGAGTGCCGTCCTGAGTAGCTGAGTCTTCAAGGTCTATCACGAGCATTGATAAAGCAAACCAGCAAGTTACTGGTGGTGCCTGTTGGGACAGGGTGGTTACTCCTTGACCACAAGGGAGATATCTTCAGTCTTCTAGTCAGCATAGAATGTCGAAGTCCTAGAGTTCCGTTTCAGAGTTTCAGTCCAGGATAATCTAATGTCTCTAGACTCAGCTCCTATCTTTATACTAAACTAAGGGCTTGGATTACCTGCTAGGTCCCTCCTATGGGTGGACCTGGGGAAGGGGGTGGTTACACCCCTTTCTCTTTGTCCAGTTTCGTGCCAGAGCTGGGGCTGGAGTGCCCCAGCAACTGGTTTTAACCGGGCTATGCATGGAGCACCTTGTGTGCCCCAGGCAGTGTCTGGAAAAGCATCTTTCCATTCAACCCACCCTGCCCCAATACACTACAGGCTGTCTGGGGAGGTTGCTAGCACCTCCCTTGAAGGGAAAACTATTGTCCAAGCAGTAACATACATGTCTTTTCCCTCTAGAAGGGTGGAATTCAACCCCCGTCTCCAGAATTAGCTGGGGGGTAGTATTCCAAAGTGTTTGACACCTTACACAACATGTTTTGATAAAGCCAAACCAAAGTTAGCATTTAACCGCGAGGATTAGAATGCACTCGGGAGTATATGGTATGGCTATATCATAGAACAGCTATAAGGACATGGTTCTGAAAGCTGCGCGGGGCTCAGCTCATGCCAGAGCACCCTCTCACATAAAACCAAATGTAAATGTAAATGTAAATGTACATGTATTTATATAGCGCAAATCACCGACACGGTATCTAAGCGCTTGCTTAGGGAACCCGTCCTGGTATTCCCCTGTGAGATACCCCAGCAGGGTATCCACAAGGTGAAAGCCAGGCATCCCGCCGCGAGGGGCCGTAGTGGAGATTAAGCAAGCTATTGCCCAGAGTCGCAGAGTGTGACCCTGTGAGTCGAGTAGGCACCGGAGCGAGAATTATCAAGTCCGTGGAATTTTAGAGCCCGAGACCCGCCAAGGCGGGGAATCGAACCCTGGTCCACGGCCGATCTCAGCTTCTGGGTCTGCCGCCTCTAACCACTGAGCCACACTTCTCCACTCTGCCTCCAGGATTGTCGAGGCCTGCCAAAGGAGTGACTTATACGTACATATGTATCTATGTATAAGGTTAGATATAGGAATAATATATCTAAGTAAGGGGTGATTACACCACCATACCCAAGCTGAGTGATCAACCGGTGGTGTCAGTTTGGATGGCCAGCCAGAGGTGGCATAATACATGCTGCAGCCCCTGGTAGGCCTTGGATTGTAGTGTAGTTCCTATATTCCCAATAGGCTCTGGCCATTGGAATAATATATTCAGCAGTGTAGACGTAGGAATGAGGTTATCTAGGTCTCTACTGACTATATTAGACTTAAGGTTTGCCAGCTAGCTCAGAGGTCACTAGAAACTTTCTCGAATAAACGAGGAGGAGTTTAACCTCCCTGGATAGACAAGAAGGGATTAGCTTCTGACAACCATACAACATGACAACTTTGCTCTCCCTGAATAAGAGTGTATCTCTAGATTCGTGTGAAAACAATAGACAGCTATTTCACTCAGTCAAATGTGCGTACTTAGTTTCACCAGAATGCAGAGAAAAGAGAGAGGGGCGTTTTCAATTAAAGGTGTTATTTATTGAGCAGTCTTCTTCCTCATACAAGAGAAATGAATTGCCACGATTGTAATACTCATGGTAAAGTAAAGTGCGTACAGTAAAAGGAGGATTATAAAATAATACTGTAAAAGCATTGATATGGTTTCTTAGCCATATGATACTTTAAAATAGATAAAATATATACATACATTTATACATTGACTAATCATACTCAACTGGTGCTTCTAAATATGCCTACCCCGGTGTACCTGACCTAAGCCTAATACGCGGGAAGGAGTAAGTAAGTAGCAGTTTAAGTTAGTTTGTTTTGCCAAGAATCTGACTCAAGAATTCTCTGTAAGGGTTTAGTCAGTTCCGTACCTGGGTATAAGAAAGCAGGAGGTCTTGTATCTCTTTCTCAGGACTCGATATCCCAGTAACCCGCGAAGGTATCTGGAAACACCGGAGCTGGATTTCTCTGCAGGTGAAAAGACAGCGTCTCTCTCAGTGCGTCAAGGAGGAGGGGCAGCTTCCATGGGCTCTCGCATTAGCTGGGCTCTCGGGCAAGTAGATAGCTACTCTGCTCCAGAATCACCACCGTGTGTTTGCTTAAGGCAACGTTGGTATATTTATACCTGAAAGGTGCCTGGGTTTGACGTAAGGTTGGACATAAGACGTCAATAAAGATGTCACTAAGAACTGGCCGTTCTTACAGTGCTTTACAGGAGTTCTAGGACGAAATCAAAACAAAAGCAAGGGGGATTTCCCAGGTTGCTGGAGGCTTGGTTTTGTTTAGAGAACTCGGTGTGCTTACTAGGGGGCCGGAGAAGTAGCCTTGCTTAATGTGACAGCATGTGCTATGACTGAATTATGGATATTGTTATTATGCCATTGTGTGGATATTATTGATTATAGCTAGACAAGGGCATAAAATAGGAATATCGATTCGGGTTCCTAGATAAAACACTACACCCACTCCACGAATTAATGTCCATCATTACTAAAACTTAAGCAATAGTAAACATGAAAGGTGCATGTGTATACCAACCCACCCCAAAATACATTTTTGCATTTGAAATGGTGTATGCGAAATACATGAAAAAGATTATAGGTACTGTACGCTTTTCAAGCAGTGTAATCATTCATTAAAAAGGATGCATATATATATCGGCATGAATGATTTGCGGAATTTACACATGAAATGGCTCTTAATACAGAAAAAAGGGTCGAGACCATTCCATCACATATAAATACAGTTGCTGTAAATGTGCTAGAGGCTGACATGATATATTGTCTTTAGAGTTCCTAAAATAGAAGCTCTGTTCTCTAAGAATAGTTCTACTTCAAGCAGAGTACATGTGCCAGAAAAAAGGGTAAATATTTTGGAATCGGGAAAGAAAAATAATTTCGCTTTCAGGGGAGAGAGATAAATATAGTTCCAAATATGTTCAGTAGCTTTTGTTTATCAAAGCCGAAGGCCGAATTGAGAGTTCAGGGAACGCTGTGTACTAGTTTGCTTTAAAAGTTATTCTTTTTGTTCGGGGGAAAACATAATTTAAGACAGACTTTCAAAAAAGTGGTTTACCGCTTCAGGTGAAAGTTCGACCAAGTTGGAAAATGCCGCAACTGTGCAGTCATGAGAATGATTGCTATCATCGATGTCAGGATCAGCAATGCTCACAGAAGGTCGTACCTGGGTGATGTTGCTCTCATCTCGTACTTCACTACCCTTTAATCGCAGTGGTGAAGTCTCAACGAATGCCGTCATCAGGATTGGTAACCGCTGGGGACAACACGATGCATGAGCCGTTACAGGACTTAGCAAAGTATCTGTATCCAATGGTACTGCTGATTGTAGTGTAAGACAGACGTCCAACACGCATTCTTCTCCGCATAGCATACATCGAAGCACATATACAATTCTGCCAGATGGGTCTGAATGAAAGAAACCAGGTCATATTCAGATCTCTTAGCCGGGCTAATCCAAGGACTTTAGTTATGCGGTCCCGATAGCGTATAGCTAGGATCGTTTCTTCCATCGTGGCTGGAGTCTTGTCTGCGTTTTGGCATGCCATAACGAAGCAGAAGTATCAAAAATAAAATGCCTGCTACGAGTCCCAACAGGAGTGGTAGGCCGCCAAAGACAGAATGGACAAAATTAGGAAAAATGGCCAGAACTGTTGTGAAGGGTGTTAACAGTCCCGAAAAAATTGTCTTAAATACATGTGGGATACCACTGGTATCAGACATATTTAGGATTTGGCTTAACATTTCTGCGAAATGTAGGGGGCAGTTTGTTGATAAAAGGCTATGTATCTCTGCCGTTGTCCTCGCAACTTGCAGATCATACGTTTCTTTTGATGACGTCAAGGGCACAGTTGTCTGCAAAAGAACAGACTTCATTCTGCTTAAAGTATCAATTCGAATAGAAGAGATATTAAAAAATGGCCAGATTTTTGCCTCCCTGTCTGGAGTGCTGTTTGGAAACAATACTTGCATACAGCAAGTGACCATGGAACTAACGCTAACTAGATAAGCTTTTCCTGACACCATGCCACAACATCTGTGGTCCACTATTAGAATATAGCTCCCGTTAGAAAGCCGCCTAAAAAATGGCTCTATCCGAGTTGCAGGTGTGCCATGCTGGTGACATGAAAGGTTATTTGAAGTCCCTCACAGGACCCATGCAGGTTAATACCTTGACACAGAAGTATACCACTTAGTGACCTTTTACAATTATTACCACTGAGAAATACATTCTGTTCCTTTTCACTATAACATGTGTGTGTGTAAGGTAATTTCCATGATGACTTAATGTACCCTTTACCCAACCTTTCATACTGGCCTGCTGGTATATACTCTTGACAGAATTTAAATTGGAAAGTTGTTATCGGAATAGGTATTATTCCGTGTATTATCCATTCAATGACAGGTCGTTCTGACATTGTTAATGGTAATCTCTCAAGTTTTTCAATGCTCAGAATTGTATATTCTGCTCCTTTCTGTGCCAAGCTGATTTGTGTATCAGTAAGGTTAAAGATAGAGAATAATGACGTTGTGTTGATTAAACTCCTAGGCACGTAGCCTGAACGCAGATTTTGTAACGTCCAGCCAAGCTGTACAATCGAACGTAATTGGGACTGACCATGTTGTAACATAAGCAAGTCCTGCTCTATTATATCTATAGCAGATGATACAATACTGTCCAGTGAATACATTCTGGAGGACAGAGTCATTAACCCATTGTCCACAACAGAAAGTGATTTTTCCAAATTAATACGGTCAATTTCCCGTATTTTTTCTGCTGTTTCAATTTGTGTTTCTTTCCAAGCTTCGTTGTAAGCTGCATATATACCGGCCGCTATGAAACGTTTTTGACGCTGTTTGCGTGGTCCCATTATGAAATCACGCAAGTCAGCACCGTCTTTAAGTAAAGTCAAGTGTTGCTTAATTTCTGCCAGTGTGGATTTCTGTAGCCATTCGAGGCAGAGTTTTCCTACACTGTATGTTTTAACTATCTGGATGTTGTCTCTGGGAGTATCTAGGGTCTGGCCTGGTCAATTTGAACCCCTGTATTTTGTTAAGGAATCTATCTTGACAGTTATTTGTGTCTGTGGGCCAGATCAACCATTTCTTCCAATCAGGATGTGTTCTGTTTTGGTTAAAAATATGGGATACGTCTATCTCAACATCTGTAGTGCTATTATTGTCAGGTGTTGGCTTTGGAATAGACGGTTTGTTTAAGTCTTTAATTTTGTCTAGGCCAAGACAGGTTGTCTGTTGAATGGTATCATTCAAGAATATAATTTGTTCTGGGATCATGCAGGCTCTAAATAATGATTCTATACCTTGGACCTGCCAATCTTTGGTACCCCAGATAGTTTTTGTTTCAATATTGTTTTTCCAAAAATCAAAACCAAATGTAGTCATATGTTCATAAAATGCTTCTGAATAGATTAATTTAGTGTTTGTCAGCATTGTTTTCATTCCTGTCTTATTTAACATTTTGAAATAAAAGGCTTCTGCTTCACTTGTGTTAAACCCTGAGAAGTATGAAAATTTCTCATAAAATGTTTTTGAACTGCCTTTTGGCGGAGTTGCACAATGTTCCCACTGATTATAATTTAAAACATTTCTAGGTTGAGCAGATTTATGCAAATAGTGATGTGCAAAATGGTTGTAGCAGTACAATTCTTCATAATTAGATGAACCCTGCAAGTAATCATGTTCTGTAAATTTTGCTGACATTACTAAGTCTGACATCATATCATTAATACTTTCAAAGTCCCAACCATCAGAGAATGTGCTCGGTTTTACAAAGTCACTCAATGAAATTTTAAACTGGTGTAGATACTTCAAGAGCTCGACCTGGCCATAGATTTCGTAATCTGTTTTGTCCCAAGCTACCCCACCGGGTATTGGATTGGCTGTGACATTCACGGATGATAGTTCTCTTTTCTCGATGTGAGATGACTTGTATGGTTTTAGGACCAAGTTGATGTTCTGACTTGCTGTGTCTATTGTACTATATTTTCCCTCAATGAATTTTCCCAAACAAAGAACCATGATGAGCCAAAGCAGGAGGAAAAGTACACCTAACACAATCCAAAATTCAATCCATGGAGAAATCAGATAGGTTTCTTTGAGTTGATGAAAGAGTTCTGTTACTTTGTCTTTAAAAGTTTTTGTTGTTGGCTGTTCTTCAGGCTCGCTTGGATCCTCAGAAAAGTCATCGAAATTGATGAAGTAGCCAGATGCAGTTCTGTCAATTGTTGGAATCGCTTCAGGATTTTTATTTGCTTTTGGAATTTTCTTTGTTTCATTAGCATAGTCTGTGGCTACATCGTTGTAGACAGGTGTTTCTTGATGAACTGTTTCAATTTGGGCTTCAAGAGGCACAAGTTCCATGGCATTATTGCATAGTCCCTTTTTAATCACTGCAGGTTTATCAAATGTGATTAGTCTCTCAGTTTGAACCTCTTGGATTGTAGCAAGATTTGGTCTTCTGCTATTTCTTGGGAGTCCACTGGGCCTACTACTTATTATCGGCCACATGATTGTGGTTTTACCAGATCGATGGATACAACTCGGTTCTCCCTTTTACCAGCAAGGGGCGGTAGTACAACTGATCTTGTTTCGTTGACAGCTAAGACAGGTACTGCTTTTCTGTAAGAAGGCCCAAATTCCTTCTTCACCGCGATCTTCTCTCTGACCGGATCCCCAATCTTTGGAATCCAGACAGGCCTTGCTGGGACAGGTGGTTTCTCTTCAGTGGCTGTTGGCTGCTGTTTTAGCTTTACGTTGCTCAGGTCTTTTCTTGTTTCATTTAAGTCATGTAAAATAGCCAATCGATCTTTGATATCAAAGCATTTTTCTTCTACCACTGAAGTCTGACTATCGAGGTCCTGAATGTGCATTCTAGTCCCGAACACTAGTTCATACGGACTGAAACCTTTTAGAGAATTTCTTGGCAGATTGTTAAGACTACGTTGGACACTTGTTAAATGTTGGACCCACGCAGTACCCGTACCTAATACCCTCGCCGTTATAGATTGCTTTATGTCTCGGTTTTTTCTTTCCACAATCCCGTTTCCCTCAGGATGGAAGGGACAAGAGTACCGCAATGCAATGCCCATGCTGGTCATGGCCTCCTTATAAGTTCGAGAGCTAAAAGCAGGACCATGGTCAGAATATAGCATGCCAATTGCGTATGTGCCGATATAGACTCGCAAATCTTTTATAACAGTTCTGGCGTCAGCCGAGCGCTGGTGTCTACATTTTAAGTGAATCTTGTCTTAAATAATATACATAGGGACGCATGTTTCCTGTTTAATCATGCGTATAGATCGCCTTATGCTTTCTATTAGGTGTTCTGGCACTACTTCGGCCAGTTCGCCACTGCGATTTCTGTTGCAGTTTTCAAAATATTTTGCAAATTTGTGATTATCCAAGCTCATTCCCGGCCACCAGTATTCTGATTGTAATTCTGTCAGAGATTCCTTGATCCTTTGGTGCCCTAGACCTTCACCCATGTGTGCGTCTGCTATTAGCAAGACTCTCCTGTTCGTGTTTGGAATTACTCTATCCCCCACTCCAGGGATTCGAGCAAAAGGAACGGAGTTTGCATCGATTATGTATGTAGAATATAGTGGATAGTTCACGGGTAATGCTGCACAGTCACCTTTTGAAGACGTTTTTACCGCCAGCACGGTTTCCCCGTCTATGTATTTTTCGGAACGCCTTTTTGTGGCTACGGAAGCCGGTTTAGTTGCTTCCGCTGTGGCTGTCTCAGCCAATGAATTCCCTGCAGCGTGAACGCCATCACGCTGATGACTCAGTGTATGGATCACGTGAGTCTTTTGTAGTTCTTTCTGCAAAAGAACTACCTGTTCCCAAATCAATTTTTGCTTTATTGTGGCACCTGTGTCATCTTTGTAACCGTTTTCAACCCATTTCTGCAAGTCTTTATTGTATGATTTGACGCAGGAATGCGAATCGCACACTATTAGTGTCGGGAATTTACGATCGGCAATGTCGAGCGCCATTTTTAAAGCTATTAATTCAGTCTGTTGACCTGAATTGTTTTTTACAGATTGTGACATTGTTACCAGTGGTCTCAATTTACCTCCGCGCCATCGGCATTTGACAACCTCGCATGTATCGTTATAAGCTTGTTTTCCCCAAACTGAGGTTTCTGCATAACTGTTTGTGTATATTACGCAGGCGTACTGTTGTAGGAGCAGAATGTCGTTAGGCAGAGGATATTCTTTTTCATATGTTAGATATTTAAATTTTTTCATTTCCGGGTTAAAATAGTATTTCACTTTTTCTGTAGCAAGAGAATTTTCCCATTGTATCCATTTTGGATCTAATGCCACAGTAGTTAAATTACATGGGCTTGTTAATGCCTCGAAGGCTGATTCTGCTGTTAAAACAGTAATCCGTCTGCCTTGGGCCTGGGCTCTTTCTTTTGCTACAGCTGTTTGAACCGCATTTACAACATTTTTTGCAAGACTGAATGTTTTTTCAGCTTGTGAGTACAAGTGTGATTTGTATGCTATTGGTACCTTTTCTCCCTCATTAGAGGTCAGGTACGTGAATCCGCATCTTCCTGGGATGACTCGGATTACAAGGTTGCGTGTATTATCGCGAGTTTGCAATTTCGTTTTTGCTAACATGTCTGTTTGCAAGGATCTCAAAATTTCTGTGTGTTTTTGATTCCAAATGATTGGTTTAAAATCAGGTTTTATTAATTCATAGAGAGGTTTAACCCTCTCTGCATAATTTAGAATGTATGTTCTTCCGAAATTCAGGAAACCTAGTATTGATTGTAAGTTCCTCAGCGTTTTTGGTGCTTGGAGTACAGCACACTTCTCTAAGAAATGGTCTGCTAGGCTTTTGCCTTCACTTGATAATTCATATCCTAAAAACAGGACAGTTAGATGGGCAATTCGTGACTTTTTAAAGTTGAATTTGTAACCCTCTGCTGCGAACCCAAGTATTATGGTGTTCACTCTTTTCAAGTGAGTATCCAAGTCATCATCTGTCAGATAGATGTCATCGACATAAGATAATGCCTCATCATCATACATTTGTAGTAACTCTGTTACTCTTGCTGAGAATAATCCTGGGCTATTCTTGAACCCCTGTGGGAGTCGACAGAAATTTTTCTGCGAGCCCATTATTGAGAAAGCGGTCAAATACCTGCTTTCAGGTGCAATGTTTTGACAAAAGAATCCATTAGAGATGTCTAATGTTGTTTTGTATTTTTTGCGCACGATGTTATTCATTAGTGCTGCACTGTGTGAGTTTTGTACTGCAAATGTCTTGCAACATGAGTTAAGGTGTCTGTAGTCCAAAACTAGACGATATGAATCGTCTGGCTTGGAGACAGGAAACAAAGGATTGTTCATTTGTGAGGTGCATGTTTCAATCACCCCCTGGTATTCAAGTTGATCTAAGATCTCCCTGACCTGTTTTTTAGCTTCTTGCTTAATTGTGTACTGCCTTTGTGCAGTTGGTTGACATTTTAATTGGATTTTGTGAGGAGGAGAGTCCTCATCCCATCCTACATGATTTTTATATAATGCAGGGGCTTGGGCTACTGCCCACTTTCTTGCAAGTGTATATTTTTTATGAATTGGAATGTGATTTGAGAAGGCAGGCATAATCATTTCTTCGCCATAAGGGCACTCCCTGACAAACTATGGTGGCCAGTCCTTTTCTGCTAAAAGGATGTCATAGCATTTGGAAAGGTTATCCCAAAATAGACCCCTTACTTTCCTAGTCTTATCTCCCTCTATACGTAATGTTATCTCTTATATTTTATGAGGTTTGCTAACTCTGCTGTCTGCAGTTTCCACTTGAATGTATTCATTCGTGTCCACTGTCTCCAGATGATTCATCAGGATTTTGCGAGCTATGGTCACTTCTGCTGCGCTGTCTAGCACTGTCTGGGCCCACTCTCCGTTTTTCAGCTGTGTCCTCAGTATCCTCGGCATGTTTTACTATTTTAATGCTGGCTACCTTCTTTCTTGGAAATTGTATTTTTTTACTTTGATGAGCAGGTTCTTTGTCTTTGGACTTGACGTGCTCTTCCCTTTGTTCTGACCGTCCTCTTCTTTCCGATTTCTGCGAGGAAGTCTGAAAAGATCGAGAGGGACGTGTATCAATATCTTGATATCTATCAGGTTTCTTTAGATTATCCCTATTCCTAAGGTTGTATCTTTTCTCAGAGGGCTCCCTCTGGGGAGGCTTGTGTCCTTGGTCCGGAGATCTTTCTCTCCGCCGAGGAGACCTTCCTCTGGACTGGAATCTTTTTTCTTTGGGAGTGGATTGTTTATTTCCATCCCAGCTCTTTTTTGGAGTGTTTAGATTATTTTTAATGAATATTTTTTCTGTATTTTCAGTTAGTTGCGGTTTTACTGGTTTCCCACCCAAACTATCTCTTCCTAGTTCTTCATAGGATTTGTCTATGATTCTGGCAAGTTCAAATGGCTGTTCTGCTATATCTGTTTCTTTCAATTTCTGGCAGATTGCCACAGATGCGGCTTCCCCTTTTATGTTGGCTAATAATATAGCCGAGACCTGCTTGAAGTCTTTTAGTAATTTCATACCTAGAGTTAAAGCAGGTTCTGGACCGTATTCATTTTGAATCTGTCTTAGTACATCGGGTATTACCGCCATGGACGGAACACCATGTGTTTTTGTGTAAATGGAAGCAAAGACTGTGCCCCAAGTGTCACAGTCCTCCACATGTAGTGCGATTCCCATTGGAAGGCAGATAGTCAGAATTCTGTGTTTCTCAGTAGGGGTAGTATCCGGAAATACTGCCTCTATTTGAGTGATTTTTTGTGCTAACCAGAATGGAATTTTTTCCTGTTTTGCGGGTGTTTTACCAAGACATGATTGTATGTTCTGTGGTGTAATTTTGTTTGTGTTCCCCTGATGAGGGATCAGCTGTGGAATGTTAATAGCTGGTTGGACTGTTGAAGTCCGCATTACATATTGGACTAATTGCCTATGAATTTTAATCAGTTGTTTTAGCTGTGCTAAAAGTTCTGGTATTGACATTTTTTCAATGTCTGGATGTGGTGTGTAGCTGGCTAGAACCGGCCATGTTGCTCCTGGTCTACCTAGTGGACCGAGCCTGGTGATGTGATTATTGTGTTTTAGGGCGCCTTTAAACCAGAGCAGGTGCTCTTGGTATTTTAATGGGATTTCCACCTCCTCGAAAGGAGTGTATTCATCCGGAGGTACCTCTATTTTGTAATAGTGGAACTCGTGTGTGACAGCGTTTGCTGCTGGAAAGTTTATCCATGAATAGAATACCTCTGTCTACCAATATTCATGTGCCTCAATTACGAATACGACTATACCACCTCTCGATGTTAGTCCATTATCTATAAGTTTAAGAGTTATAGTTTTTCTTATGTGTGTGGTGTATTTATTATGGGTACTGTATCGATCCCCCTGTTTCTGACCCTTGTCTGGTTAATAATTAACTAGCAGCCATTCAACTGCACAGAAATCTGTTATCTGATTAGCCACACAACGGCACAGAAGCCCGTTATCTGATTAGGTCATAGCGCATGCCATCTCATTAGGCAAGCACTATTCCTCCAGCCCCCTAATAGGCATACGGTGTTCTCAAAACAAATCAAACCTACCACGATCTGGGAAATCCCCACAGCCATTGTTTTGATTTAGCCGAGAACTTCAGTAAAGAATGTGCGAACGATCAAGTTCGTATGACATCCTTATTGATGTATTTATGTCCATCCTTACGTCAATCCCGGCACCTTTCAGGTATAAATAATACCGACATTGCCTTAAGCAAACACACGAGGTGGTGACAAGATTGGAGCAGCGAGACTTGCCGAGGAGCCCAGCTGAGAGCGAAGCCCACAGACGCTGCCCCTCCTTTCTGACGCGCTGAGAGAGGGAGACGCTGCCTTTTCTCCTGCCGAGAAATCCAGCTCCGGCGCTTCCAAGCAGCCCTCGCAGGCAGCTGGAATATCAAGACCTGAGATAGAGATACCAGCCCTCCAGCCTTCTAAACTCCCAGGTACTGAACTGAATCATCCTTTGTAGAGAATTCTTGAAGCAGACCCTTGGCAAAACAAACTTAACTTAAACTGCTACTTATCTACTCCCGCCACGTATTAGGCTTAGGTCAGGTACATTGGGGTAGGCGTAGTTAGAAGCACCAGTTGAGTACGATTAGTCAATGTATATATGTATGTATCTATTTTATCCATTTTAATTATCATATGGCTAAGAAACCATATCAGTGCTTTTACAGTATTATTTTATAATTCTGTTATTACTGTATGCACTTTACTGAACTCTAAGTATTGCAATAATAGCGATTCATTTCTCTTGTATGAGAAAAGAGACTGATCAATAAATAACATCTTTTTATTGAACACGCCCGTCTCTTCCTTTTCTCTACAATCTGGTGAAACTAAGAATGCACTGAACTGACTGAGTAAAATAAGTTGTCTTTTGTTTTCACACGGCTCTAGAGATACACTCTTGATTAGGGGAGAGCAAAGTTGTCATGTTCTATGGTTGTCAGAAACTAAATCCCTTCTTGTCTATCCAGGGAGGTTAAACTCCTCCTTGTCTATTCGAGAAAGTTTCTAGTGAACTCTGAGCTAGCTGGCAAACACTAAACTTTAAGTCTAATATCGTCAGTAGAAGACCTAGTTAACCTCTGTCCTACGTCTATACTATTGAAGATATTATTCCAATACGCAGAGCCTATTGGGATAATAGGAACTACACTACATGTTGACCGGAATGAGTATTGCATTCGGGTTGGTCTGCAGGAGACTAGTGTCATCCTCTAGGAGTCGAGCTGCTATTCTAGCTGCCTCCCTTTCTTATTCACTTTCTGACATTTTTACTGCCAGAAAGGTTTTTGTTGCAGGTCAGGTTTCAAGGAAACAAAGATTAGGTGCACAATATTTTGGAACACTGTATCCTTCAACGTTGACTAAACCAAAAACTGTACATAGAAATCTCTTCCTACTAAGTTCCGGCGGATTTTAACCTTTTACCCACTCCAGATGTCTTTTGGAGTATTTACGGGAAAAAGAGTCTGTGTGAAAAAGCACGACTGAGTTACTCTAATGTTTTGCGTTAGATTTATTGCCTTACCAAACGTTGGGCGCCATGTAGTATAGTTCCTATATTCCCAATAGGCTCTGCGCATTGGAATAATATATTCAGCAGTGTAGACGTAGGACTGAGGTTATCTAGGTCTCTACTGACTATATTAGACTTAAGGTTTGCCAGCTAGCTCAGAGGTCACTAGAAACTTTCTCGAATAAACGAGGAGGAGTTTAACCTCCCTGGATAGACAAGAAGGGATTAGCTTCTAACAACCATACAACATGACAACTTTGCTCTCCCTGAATACAAGTGTATCTCTAGAGTCGTGTGAAAACAATAGACAGTAATTTCACTCAGTCAAATGTGCGTACTTAGTTTCACCTGTATGCAGAGAAAAGAGAGACGGGCGTTTTCAATAAAAGGTGTTATTTATTGAGCAGTCTTCTTCCTCATACAAGAGAAATGAATTGCCACGATTGTAATACTCATGGTAAAGTAAAGTGCGTACAGTAAAAGGAGGATTATAAAATAATACTGTAAAAGCATTGATATGGTTTCCTAGCCATATGATACTTTAAAATAGATAAAATATATACATACATATATACATTGACTAATCGTACTCAACTTTTGCTTCTAAATACGCCTACCCCGGTGTACCTGACCTAAGCCTAATACGTGGGAAGGAGTAAGTAAGTAGCAGTTTAAGTTAAGTTTGTTTTGCCAAGAATCTGACTGAAGAATTCTCTGTAAGGGTTTAGTCAGTTCCGTACCTGGGTATTAGAAAGCAGGAGGTCTTGTATTTCTTTCTCTTGACTCGATATCCCAGTAACCCGCCAAGGTATCTGGAAACTAGGGGTGGGCGTAGTAGGCGTAGTCGCGCTACGCGAAGCTACGCGAAGACGTTCTCGCACTACGCGAGCTTCGCGAGCATGCGTAGTAGCTTGCTGGTCCCGTTCGCGAGCCGTGTTTCTTGCTCGGGAGCCCGTAGTGCGTGGTCGGGGCGCTGTCTGCGTGTTCGGGGGATTCTAGCGTGCGACCTTACCCATGTGGTTGGGCTATGGGCGCGGCCATCTTGTTTTTTCAATTGTCCCACCCGCCCGCGCCCCCTATTTCCTCTTCCGGGTCGCGAATAACGCGTTCGCGCGGTGCACGTCTTTTTCGGGAACACAACTACTTGTTTACACTGACAAAGTGCGTGTTCGCGTGAAATCTCGCGCGAACTTACCCACGTGGTCGCGATGGGCGCGGCCATCTTGTTTTTCACACTCTATGCTATGGTTCTGGGCCTAGTTTTCTATCCACTTTATATCTCTTCAATCCTTACCTCTTTTCACAGTTTTTCTTACTTTTTTTACTTATCATCTATCTCTCTCTGTCCCTAAGTTTATATTTTGCATTTTATTTCTACTTTTCCACTTTTTTTTTTAGCTTTTTTACTGTTTTTTTTTATTTCTTCATTTAAGCTCCTACTTCTTCCCCCTAACTTTCTTTTCCACCTCCACCTCCACCCCAGAACCATGGCAAAGGGGAGCAGCAGAACCGGCTCGAAGGGCAAGGCGCCTGCGCCCAAGAGCCGGCTGCCTTGCGGCAGAATGCGCCCATCAGGGGTGAAGGCCTGGAATCTTTTCGGGGAGGCGGAGGTGGCCGCCCTGGTTTTTTTCATCCAGTGCCACCTCCCCTTGACCTTGGCAGCAGGCAGCAGGCCAGGGTCTGGTTACCTGCCAGAGGAGCATCACCGCCGGTGGGCAAAGGTGCGCCGGGCAGTCTACCGTCGCTCAGAAATCCGGCGCACCCACCAGCAGCTGGCCCACCGGTGGGCAGACATTCTAGACAGGGAGCCGGACCTGTTGGACCTGATAGGTGTTGAAGTCGTGGGGATTGGTGAGTAGCTAGTAATATTAATAATTTAATATATATTATAGTAGTACAAGTATTGTGTATAATTCTTGGATGAATAAGTAACACGGTTACTGGTGCGCTTTGTTACATTGCCGATGAATTCAGTCTCAAATTCTTCTGTTATTGTATGACACAGGTGCTGCTCGCCACTTCTCTTACTGGTTTGTAACTTAGCGCTAGCTTGGGCTGCTGATTATTGATGTTAGAGTTTTTAGAGAACTGAAGTTAGTTGATGCTATTGCTAGAGTCTAGTGAGTCCCATTGTCCTTTAGTGAAATAGTGGTGGATGGATAGTATTACTTGCTTCATATTTTTTAACGGTCTGCATGACGCCTCCTCTGTCACTGAATGCTTAGTTAGTTCTTATTTACCCCACCCCTCCATAGAACCGGTTTGAGTTTGTTTACTGAGTGGTAGGCTTAGCACAGCAATAGCATGGTCAGGTGAGTCAGTAGCAGTTCTGACGCAAGCAACCAACAATTATGTGTATGTACAAATTTATGCATGTGTCCTCCATCTCATCATCTATGCATGTTTGCGGGTAAAAATAAAATTGAAATGCCGACTTACTGACCAATTGGCCCATCTGGATTCTTGAATAGGTGGTGTAGGTCAGGTGGTACTGGCTTCGTTAGTATTCTGCAATCAGAATGTTTATGGCACATTTGATTAGTGTTCTATAAGTAGACGGTCTGTGGATCTTGCAAGCCAGTAGTCATTTATACTTCGAAGTCAATTTTATTGGAATTGCTGTCCCCTAAAATGTTTGAGAGGATTTTTGAATGAGGTCTTTGTTTCACAGCACTTAATGCTTCTCTTTCTTTATTATTTCTTACATGATGATCAGCACCACCCAAGGGCAAGAAGACGGGGTCCGAGTTGGCGGGACAACCACAGGAGGAGCGCTCCTCTACCGCGGATCCTGCTGCTGGCCCCAGTAAGTCCTACAGTGCTTATATTATTAACAATTATATTTCCCTAACTTTTTAACGCATCTTGTTTATTTCAACCTATTAATCCTCCTTCGTAATTCAATGTTAGAAAAACCTTCTTTGGTCTTACATTTGTTTTCCAAATTTTGCGTAACTATCCAATGCCATCCCTGACTTTCAGTTCCTTCAAACTGCCTCTGCCCCTAGAGTCTCTGTGCTACTACTATTAGACTGTGTGTAGATAAGCTTGCCCTGTTGGCCACTCTTTAGTTAAGGTATTCTTTTGAATAAAGCTGTGATAGAATAGCTGTAGCCATTGGGTCCACTCCTGTCTTTTGCGTTGTCCTCTGTAATCTCCAGTCTCTCAATTCCCACCAACAAAAATGTACAACCAGATGTTTGCCTACTAATTTTTGTTCAGTTAGTATACTTCTACTACTGTTGTGGTTATTATTATTCTCTCTCTGCACATACACAACTATCTACAAGAAGAAAATAGGATGTTGTTGATGTTGGTGATAGGGAGGTTGGACCTTACACCCTGGTCACAGAACTCAGTCAGAAGAACCCATAATCCAATGACCGTCTAGTCTACCTACCTAAGTGTCTCGGTCATAGCCAATTGTCCCACTCCCGACCCCCACACGAAGATAGTTAGATATACCCAATGATTTTAATACACAACCCACGCCAGAACAGAAGAAGAAGAGTAGAAGACCCTTTCGCTCACTCACTCGTTTCAGTCCCCAGCACCCCAGACACTGAAAATATACCACAGAGTCTACGTGCAAGTTCAAAAACTTTATTTTTTGTAATAATTACCAAGCTTTGTATTGTTGTAACTTGGAAGTATTTCAATGAGAAACATCCTGCTCCACCATGCAAAATGAAGAAGATTAAATACTGTACATTTTGTACATCTAGTGCACGATAGAGAAATGTGTGAATTGTGGGAGACAACTTTCGAAAGCTCTGCAAATCCCTTGTTTCGTAGAAGGCAATCTTCTCTTCTCATCTGCCTATGAGAAAAATGTTGCACGTTAGACAGTGAATACAACTATGCCAGTTTTTAGCAGTCATCACATGGCAACAAGTGTAACATTATGGACTAACAATACTGGTTTGTCAATTGTATGCCAGACTCATGTGGCCTCAATGGTGTCTTTCTTACTGTGCAACAAGCTGCAAGGTAACATGGGCAAAGCAGTAGACACGGATCAAAAAATGGTTATATGGCTCAGGCTAACTTTCCAAAGACTATAGTAGGAGTAGATTAGATGACCCTAGGGACCATCTAATAAATTAAAACAAAACTCTGTCTAATGTGACTGCTGTACATTGGACGCAATTTGGACAAGTTACACTGTCACAACGATTGTTGTTGTACGTAACTGTTTTTTCAATCTTCCTTCCTGGTGAAAAAAGTACAACTAGTAAAATAGGGGGAGGTGTGCAGGCATCTAAAAAGGTGTACTTGTTTTTACAGGTGCACAATCAATACTAACCACCAGTGCTGACGGGGCCAGCAGCGAAGAGATTGCCATCCAGGAGCGGACAGAGGACGTGGCACCTGCAGGAGCATCAGTGGGGGAGGAAAGTTCAGCGGTGGGCGGTGGTAAGTTATATTCATAACTTATTTGCATAACTAGGTGGAGGGGGGACATTTTTTTCCTCACTGTGCTATGAGACTTATTAGGAAACTATGAATTTGAAGTTGTACTGGACAAAATACAATGGTTGAAGAAGACACCCTTTGTAGCATTTCCAGTTTGAGTTGAGTAAACAAGGCCTCTTCCATCAGACTCCAACTCAGCTGTGTAACTTTTGGAGAAGACTAAAAGTCAGATCAGATGACCTGAGGGATGTGTTGAACAAAAAGGGAAAGAAGTGAACTAGGGTGGAAGGAGGAAGGACTAAAGAGATGCAATAATAAGACAAACTACCATAGAAGGATACTTTGTAAGGTTCATTCACATGGCTGATATAAATCGGATACATGGGTTGTTAAAGGATGGGTAGAACTGCAAGGTCAAAGAAAATGCAGGCCTGGTTGGGCAAAAGAATATGGGTGCATGGATACAGTGGATAGCAACAATCATGAGCGGAGTTTTTGTCAATGAAACCCAAGGCAAGGAAGGAGTGGACGCATGGGTGGTTGCTGGTGAAAGTGAAACCAGGTAAGCCGATAATAAAGAATGATAGACATTGACTTTTAATGGGTGGATGCCCCCTAAATGTATTTGTACATTCATCATAGGTGAAGACTGTCACTTGAAGCAGAGTCTTACTTTGAAAAACTAAAAGGATACAAAAAAGACTTTTGTTCTTCTTATGTGTACTCAAGGCCACCCAGTACTAAGGCAAGTATAATGCCGGAAAAAACTTCAACAAATGCTACAGGCAGGGGAAGCAGGAGGACAGATTAGATAGATACTAAAAGTAGACACCAATTGTATGTACTGCGCTTGGTAGTGCTACTATGCCACAATGTACTGTTGAATTAATTATGAAGAGTTTCAGTTACAATTCTGTTTCTTTTTTTATAGATACTCATACTCCTTCCTCAAAACCATCGTAGAAGGAGTTGGCAGCCAGGGCCCGGCAAAGTAAACTGCAGGCCATTGTGGAGGAGTACCGCAAGCTGGTGGCTGAGGCTGAGGAGGAGGAGGAGGCGGCGGCAGCAGCTGCTGCCTCTTCCAATGCGTCTGGCCCCAGCAAGGCTCCACCTGCAGGAGTACGGCGCCGTGGCCAGGCAGCCACTCACCGCCGGTTTGTAACATCTGCCACCCCAACACACAATGGATGCAAATGCAGGTGCCGTGCTTTTCGGCAAAAACTTCTCCTCCGGATGGCCCAGCTGGAGGACCAATTAGAGGAGCGCGTAAAAATCATTGTGGACAAACACCTTAAAGCCCGCCAACTGTAATGGACCCGGACCCTGTTGATTTGCCCCTTTTTTAATACTTTTGTGGGTGGGTGGGAATTGGGTGTTGGGGTTATTTTTGTGGGACATTCTTTGGACTTGGACATTGGTTGGGGTTAGGGTGGGGATAGGAGGATATTATTTTTATACATGAATAAATGTTATTTATTTTCAACTTATACAGATATGATATGATGTTGTTTTGTGGTGGGGTTACTGTTGTACGTCACAAGGTTTACTCTAGATGCAGGGCAGCGGCCAGTGTTTGATTTAAATACTTTATTAACTGACCACATGTGTAACATGCAAACAGATAGATGCTGTGCCCCTCACTGAAAGCTATATGTGTCCTATTAGTACTACCAGCCTCTCCTCCAGTATACCTCCCAGCAAACTTCTCTTCTTACCTGTGGTTGATGTTGATGACGTTTGGCACCGCGAGGGCTAGTTGTCAGGGAAGAGGAGCTCGTCCTCAAACCCTGGTGGTTCTTCTGACAGAAGTAGGTCCTGTAACCCAATACTTATTTCTTCCGACTCGCTCTCCTCTTCCAGCTCTGATTCACGGACTTTGTAGTCTGGTGGTATCAAGTGCTGGTTCATTTTTATCATGGTTAACCGCTCCACGCTTTTGGGCGAGAGACTGGTCCTTCTCACAGTCACAATGGCACCAGCAGCACTGAACACACGCTCAGAAGAGACACTTGCAACAGGGCAAGCTAGATACTTTATCGCCAGCCTGCTAAGCAGTGGCCATTGGCTTCTTGTCCTATACCAATACACCAATGGGCTTTGCTCCATGAACACCTCTGTTGTGTCATCCAGATAGGCCTGGACCATCCGCTCAATGTTCATTGGTGCTCTGGTTTGCTCGTCCTCTTTTTGCTTTGCGGCAGCAACGGACTTCCCCATCCCTTTCTGTAGAAACCAAGCAGCTATTTTTTTGCTTGTGTCTGATGAATCAGATCCTGTTGGTGTGGTTGGTGTTATTGTTTGTGTTGGTGACTCCTGGGAAGCAAATGCACTGCTCGCATGCTGTGCTTAGGACCTTGACTCTGTAGGATGCTCAGTAGTACTTGCACTGTCCTGGGCTGGCACTGGCAGGCCTCTAATTGAGAGCCGTTCGTTTTCTAAATCAGTGGCTTCCTTGGCTATTACAGTTTTGTACTTGGAAACATCCTCTTTAGAAAAAGGAATTAATGCATTACTATTCACAAATAATTTGTACCGTGGATCCAAAATTGTGGCAGTAATGTAATGTTCATGTGACAAAATCTTATTTTGAATCCTTGTATTCTGAGATAAGCGCCTTGCTAAGGACTTCGCAAAATTAAATGCTTCACGTTTTCCTTCCATACCTTCGTACGTTTCAGACACCTCCTTCAGCTCTTGCTCAAGCATGTACAACAGTGGGATTGCTTGGCTCATAGTACAGTCCTCCCTGCTGACTGCATGTGTGAAGACCTCAAAAGGAAGTAGCATCTCAGTCAGGCATTTAATGAGGTCCCATTGCCACATCTCAACGGTCATGTCTTTAACAGCATTGTCCCCTGATCTTGTCATGACATATGCATTGAGTGGTATGTACTGCTCAAACAGCCGTTCGAGCATGTAATACGTCGAGTTCCAACGTGTTGGTACGTCCTGAATGAGTGCTTTGACTGGCATTTTATAATCACGTTGAATGACCCGTAGCTGCTTCCGGGCTTTAATAGAATGATTGAAATGCGTGCAGATTCTTCTGCAAATGGTCAGTAAGTTGCTGACTTTGCTTTCACTTTTCAGAAAGTCTTGAACCACAATGTTGATGCAGTGTGCCAAACACGGGACCCTGAAATAGCCACCATCTTCCATGGCCTTAACTACATTACTGCCATTGTCGGTGGCAACAAAACCAATATTGAGGCCTCTTGGTCGCAGCCATTCAGAGACCTTGCTGTTGAACTCATCCAAAATGTTTGCAGCAGTATGCGATTTCTCCATAGCAAACATGGCTACAGTTGCATGTTTGCGAGTATCATTAAACATCTCATTAATGTCAATGCCTGTAGATATCTTGTCTCTAACACCTGAAAAAGAGATCCAGTGTGCAGTGATGCACATGTAATCTGTGGCTTGGGTACTGCTCCACATGTCTGTTGTCAGGTGGATACTATGCACTGCACTCTGCTGCAAGGTTTTTCCAAGCAATTCCAGCACGTCGTGGTGTAGTGCTGGAACAGCAACTCTGGCAAAATAGTAGCGGCTGGGAACATTCCATTTTGGGCAGAGGGTTGACACAAATTCCAGGAAACCCATCCCTTCAACAAAAGAAAATGGGAGAAGGTCCAGTGCTAGCATTTTAGCAAGCTTAGCATTGTATAAACGTGCTATTGGGTGGTTGCGCTCGTACTTTCCCTCCTGCCTAAACATGCTAAGAATGGTACGCTGCTGCTTGGTATTTCTTTCAGATATGCCCAATGCAGTACTTCGTGTAGCAGACTTCGCACCCGTACTCCTTGGTGTCTCCGGGCTACTCGTACTCTGGTGCCACAGAGATGTTGCTGATCCGGAGGATCTGGGTTCTACCACTGCAGTGCTGGGGAGTGGGACAGGGGTACTTGGTGTACCACTAACCGATAGAATGTCTCCCTCTTCTTCCTGTGTGTTCCGTGAACCTTCTACTGCTTCCCCACCAACATTAATGGTTCCAGTTTTCATGATACGTAGGTGGTCCTCCCACTTGATTGCGTGGTGTTTTTTCAAATGGGTCATTTGGCCTCTGGTACCATAGTTTGTGCCAAGCTTACCATGACGAACAGAGGAATGACAAATGGAGCATATAGCAATGTTGTCCTCATTTGCGCTAACTGTAAAGAAGTCCCACACTGGGGAGCTTAATTTTTGTCTCCTGCTAGAGGTGCCACTTCTAATGCCGGATGAACTGGAGGTTGTGTGGTGAACTGCACTATGTGGCTGCGCAGTAGTACCACTACCTCCTTCTGCTGAGGTGGAACTTGTGCTGGATGTAGGACGCTGCCGGCTGTGTGCAAATGTAAAAATGGAAGCTGGAGGTAGTTTTGGTGTGGCCTGTGTTGGTGGTATGCGTGCTACTACATCCCTAGTCGCAGCCATTCTTGATAGGGTAAAGATGTTGGTCTCCATGTCCTCAGGGCCAGGCGTAATGCTTGTGATGTCTGGGTCTGACTCATCATCACCATCATTATCATTATCCGGCTGCTGAACATTGCACTCCATAAGTGGTAGGCTTCCTCGAACCTTCCTTTTCCCTAGCCTGGTCTTCTTGGGATGTCTCTCCCTCTCATGCTCAGATCGTTCTGGCTCCCAATTGAGATCAAGATCATCAGAAGGGATGCTTGGCGAAGAACTTAATGGACTAACCCTCCTTTTCCTTGATGGGGATTTGGAACCCAATAGATCTCCTGCAGGATGTGCTACCTCTTCTTGCTCTGCATCAGGCTCAATTTCCTGAACTGCCCGACTTCGGGAGGAACAACTACTATTGCCAGTGGTGGTTCTTGAAAAACTATTGCAGGCGGTGGCTGTGGTAGTTGTTTTTGTTGAACATCTACTATTGCGGCTGGTGGTTGTGGAACTACTATTACAGGTGGTGGTTGTTCTTTTCGTTGAGCATCTACTATTGCAGGCGCTAGTTGTTGTTCACCACTTTTCTGCTGTGTTCCCTCTTGCGTGGAATGTGTACTACTTTGCGATAAGTTCAGGTGATGCTCAGTATCACTGCTTTCCAAGATTAGGCTGGCTACCTCTTCCCCACTCATCTGCTTGGGCCTGGGGTGGTGGCTTGGGCCCACTGATGCGGAGGTGCTGGCCCCAGCTTGGACCCCGGTCACTGCTGCTGCAGGCGTACTTTTTTTCCCAAAAAAGGTTTTCGGGTCAACACCAGACTTTAGTGTCACTTCCTTCTTCTGCTCTTCCTTCTTCTCAGCAACTATTTTGGAGGACCTGGTACCTGCTTTCTTTGGGCCCATCTTCTTCAGATGTCAGCAGCAGCACTCAGTTGCACAAGTTGCTGAGAATGATGTCTGGTCAGGTTAGTCACTCACACCACACGTGACGTAGTACAAAAGGACGTCCGTCTGGCAGTAGAACAGGCGATGAATGATGACAGACACCTCCTCCAGTCTTTTGTGCACCTACAAGCAAAGAAGGCAGAACAACATCAGTCGAATATGGATTTATTTTAGCTTTAATTACTACTAGAAGTATTAGTACATCCAGTAAGAGTAAGAAAAGAAAAGAATTAAAATGCAAATGTAGTGGAAGTGGAACTTGTTTATCCATAATTTGTGCATCATGGATGCAGCATCAGTGACCTGCAGCAGATAGCAATGGGGATGTGAACAGTAGTAAGCCAACAGGAACAATTGCAAGACACAGGCCAATTTCTCAAAAACAAAACGGCACACTACTACTACTACTTCCACAACAGCTCCACATGGGCACTCTTCACAGGTACATGGGTAAAGGGCAAAGGCCAAAAAAAATAAACTCAACCAGGCCTATTTCCCTCCCTATATGGCCAGAAAAAGGAGGATGCATACATCACAGCTTAATGCAAAAAAAAATCCCCATGGCTACAAGGTTTGACAGTTACACATCAACACAAACAACAAAGGCATTTTGGAGTTTTCCCCCAAAGAGTTAACTAGTTAACTACACCCCAAACACCACATCTGAAAATTCAATGCATTGCCACCCATGCCCTAAATGATGTTAAATTCAACAGACAAAATGGAAACCGCTACACCAAGCATCCCAGCTGACTATCTCTGGGACTCTAGGCCTACTGGCAGAAAAAAATCACACAACTTTGGAGGCCTGCGGCAACCAGGATGGAAGGTCACACAAAATGGCCGCCCCCACATGGCCGGGCCAGTGCCACCCCCAAAAACAGGAAAAGAAAAAGAAGACAGACAAATAGACAATACATTCCTATGTCAAAAGGACAATGCTTGGCTTGACAACATGGCCGCCACCAAGCCGCCCACATGGTCAGGCCACCCTCAAACAACAAGGTACATAGAGGACAGAAACAGTGAGTGGTCCATGCTCCAAAAACTACGAGCAAATGACAACCTGAGGAGTTTCTATTAGCAAAATGAACAGCATCTACATTTTCGGGAACTTTTTAGGCAACTCGAGAGATATTGCTCGCGAGAATGCAAATTCGGCGTGTTCGGCGGCGCGAACTGAACAAAACGTCGTGATCGCGCCCCCGAGCACGCACATTGAGCGCGCGAAGATGACAAAAACTGTAAGGTCGCGTTGCAGCACTGTGCAAACATACCAAAACAGTACAGGCCTCCCCCAATCATAATATTTAGGAAAGATTAAGAAGCACAGAAAACTGTAGTTAAAAAAAAAACATTTATACAGTACACCAATTCTCAAACTTACTTGTGAAAGAAAAGTTCAAATCCAAAATTCCTCAATACATCCAATTAAATGCTATGATGCAGCAGACACAAAGAGTGATCCTTCCAGCTCCAATTCCAAATGAAAGTGAAAACCACATGGACAAAGCACTGGGAGGAGCCTGGTGGACAGGAACAGGAAGTTGGAGATTCAGGGGCACTTCCTTTCTATTGAAAAAAAGAGTAGAAACAAAAAGAGGACTCCTAGCCCAAAAAAAAACAGCCAAATCACAATCTG
This sequence comes from Lissotriton helveticus, assembly GCF_964261635.1. Taxonomy (NCBI): domain Eukaryota; kingdom Metazoa; phylum Chordata; class Amphibia; order Caudata; family Salamandridae; genus Lissotriton; species Lissotriton helveticus. Next base: position 1,751,857,164 of record NC_136068.1, on the reverse strand, counting down.
AGGGGTTAAATGAACATTTTAGAGAAAATTTTAACATGCTCGAGAGATATTCTGTGCCAGATTGCAGTTTCTGCGTGTTCGGAAACGCGATCTTACTAACATAGCGCTGTAAGAAGATCGTGCGTCCTAATGACGTGGTCGCGCGTCCGAATGACGTCATCGCGTTCTCACAGTCGGGTTGGATTGTGCGGCTGGATTCCAAACATCGTAGCGAACGCGACCGGGAGAGAAAAGCGAGAAAGCGAACGCAGAACCACGGTAAGTCTTTACCGCGCACGCGAGAATGCTATTAAGCGCGCGAGGAAGAAAAACTACTACGCGACGCTGTAGATTGCGAAGTAGACGACAGTTTCGCGCTCCCCACGAAGCGCGAAGTTGCCAAAACTTCACAAACTCCGCGAACGGAGCGTAGTTCTCCGCCCACCCTTACTGGAAACACCGGAGCAGGATTTCTCTGCAGGAGAAAAGACAGCGTCTCTCTCAGTGCATCAAGGAGGAGGGGCAGCTTCCGTGGGCTCTCGCATCAGCTGGGCTCTCGGGCAAGTAGATAGCTTCTCTACTCCAGAATCACCACCGTGTGTTTGCTTAAGGCAACGTTGGTATATTTATACCTTAAAGGTGCCTGGGTTTGACGTAAGGTTGGACATAAGACGTCAATAAAGATGCCACTAAGAACTGGCCGTTCTTACAGTGCTTTACAGGAGTTCTAGGACGAAATCAAAACAAAAGCAAGGGGGATTTCCCAGGTTGCAGGAGGCTTGGTTTTGTTTAGAGAACTCGGTGTGCTTACTAGGGGGCCGGAGAAGTAGCCTTGCTTAATGTGACAGCATGTGCTACGATTGAATTATGGATATGGTTATTATGCCGTTGTATGGATATTATTGATTATAGCCGGACAAGGGCATAAAATAGGAATATCGATTCGGGTTCCTAGATAAAACACTACAGGATGCACCTATGCCCTGGGTACCTATGGTACACTATATAGGAGCTCACAGAGGTGACCCAACACCCAATCAGGTATGTACCTAAAGTACATGGTATCAATTTAGAGAGAGAACAGCTGGACTGTGGATCTGATTAACAGGCCCACAGCCACACTAAAGTAAAAAAAAAACAGAAATTCACTGCAAAAAAAGGGGGTGACCATAGGAAGCAGACTCTACTCTCCTACAGTTCAGGTATTATATGTTGTGAAATGCCTTTCCTGAGAATGCAGTAGTTTCTTGTTTAAAGCTTTACTGCAGGCTGTTACTAGTATGCGTATTGGCCGTCTGATTTTGGAGCAGCAGGGCCAGCTGGGTCAGACCTAGCTGGAGAGAGGGATCGGTATTCCAAGCGTGGGGAGGGGTGACTCTTTGATCAAAGCAGAGTTGTGCCTGGCAAGGTGAAGGATGGCTCCACCTCCCACTAGGTGTCTGATAGCAGACCCCCTCATTCTGAAAGGGCAGGATGTTGCATTGTAAACCAAGTGCTCCCCGACCCCACCGATCTGGTTCTGAGTGGAGTCAGTGATTTGCAACCTTAGAGAACAAAGACTTGGTAGGTAATAAATGCTGCCCTGGAACTTTGGCCAAGTGTGTTCTTTCTGGATTTCAAGACGAGTGAGCAGAGAAAATGACTTCGCAATTTTATCCCATCTTGCAGAAGAAACTACCCGAGGGCCCAAATCGAGGGAGCCTCCTGACGAAGTCTCAGGGTCATTAGACTTTCCCCAGTCAGTGGTTGCAATTCCCATGCGGGGAGTTCCACTTGCAGATGAGGCCTCCTTTGAGTAATCGGGAGCCTCTAGTTCTACTGTAAGGGCCATGGACTGCACATCTTCTGACACTTTTACTGAGCCTGTGCAGCTCAGAGGGAACTTACGCCGCTGACTCTAAACCGTTGAACCTTTCTTTGCTAAACCTGTACGGGACGCGGCAGCTAAGACGAGAGCTGCCACCAGTGAGCACCCGCCTCAATCTGCACCCTCCAATGTTCCGCAGGATCCGTGTGGGCTGCTGCCGCTGAGGGAGAGCTGTTGCCGGTGGGAGCCGCCAGAACTTGCACACTCGTGATTTGTCCCATGGGCTGCCACAGCCGAGAGAGAGCTGTAGCCAATGAGTGTCCACACCCCTTGCTACTGTACACCATCATGATTTGCCCCGTGGGCCACCTCAACCTAGAGATTGCTGTAGCCGCTGAGTGCCCACACCCTTTGCTACTGTGCACCATCTTGATTTGTCCCATGGGCCGCCGCAGCTGAGAGAGAGCTGTAGCCGCTGAGTGCCCACATCTCTTCCTACTGTGCACAATCGTGATTCATCCCGTTGGGCTGCCGCAGCTGAGAGGAAGCTGTAGACGCTGAGTGCCCACACCTATTGCTACTGTGCACAATCGTGATTCGTCCCGTGGTCCACCGCAGCCGAGAGAGAGCTGTAGCCGCTGAGCGCCCACACCCCTGGCCACTGGGCCCTCCGTGAGCTGTCCCATGGGCCGCTGCACCCAGAGGAGAGCTGTAGCCGCTGAGGGCCCACCACCATGTGTTACTGTGCATCATCGGGCTTCTTAGTAAAATGTAAATGTCGGAATTTGTAAAGCGCACAGCTACCTCCACCGGAGGTGTCCCGGCGCTGTCTGTATACCGCTTAGGAACCCTTCCTGGCTTTCCTGGGAAATGTCCACTCCTGGGCACCCCCCAGGTGCAGCCAGGCATCCCAGCGCTTTTGGGGCCGTTGTGGAGACTAAGCAAGCTATTGCCCAGAGTTGCAGCGTGGTACCCATGATCAGAACAGGCACTGAGGCGAGAATATCTAGTCAGGGGAATTAATGAGCCAGATTCCCGAGGCGGGAATCGAACCCTGGTCCCTGGCCAGAGCTCTGCATCAAGGTCTGCCTGCTCTAACCATTGAGCCACACTTCTCCACTAGTGTGAGCCGCCGCAGCTGAGAGAGAGCTGTAGCTGCTAAGCGCCCCTACCCTTGACACCTTTGACCTCTTTGCATCCCCCTTTTTAATTGTCCAATGGGCCACCGAAGCTGAGAGGTATCTGTAGCCACTTAGTGCCCGCACCCTTGACACCTTTGGCTACTTTGCATCCCCCTATGAAATTTTCCCACGGGCCGCCGCAGCTGAGAGAGAGCTGTAGCTGTTGAGCGCCGGCACCCTTGACAACTTTGCATTCCCTCTAGAATCATCCTGTGGGCCGCCGCAGCCAAGAAAGAGCTGGAGAGGTGTGGCTCACTGGTTAGAGGCGGCAGACCTGTAAGCAGAGAACGGCCCGGGACCAGGGTTCAATTCCCGACGCGGCAGGGTCTTGGACCAGGGTCAACGGACTCGATAATTCTCGCCTCAGTGCCTACTCTAACCAGGGAACACACTCGGTAACTCTGGACATTAAGCTTGCCTCATCTCTACAACAGCCCCCCACGGACGCCGGGGATGCCTGGTTTCACCCTGGAGATACCCAGAAAGGGACCATCTCACAGGGAAAACCAGGACGGGTTCCCCAGCGGTCTACAGCGCCAGGACACTCGGGTAGAGTAACAGTGCGCTTTACAAGTATCCCACATTTACATTTACATTTGCTGCCGCTCTGCGCCCACCACGAAGCAACATGACAAGAGTTCTTATCTCCCCGAACCTGGGCTGCCGCAGCCACGTGCTTCTACTGCAGGGGAGCCAGCCTGTCTCTGAGTCAGTGTGGATGCACGCTGCGGTCCTCTGCAGCCCTGTTTTGTGGTTGCTGGGAGTCTGCCTGTCACCGTCTCCGCTTCTTTGAGAAGCTGTGTGCTGACCCCCCTTTCAACGTCAGATATATGGTGTGCAACGGGTCCCGTAGGCCCAGTCCCTGAACTCAGTCAGTGTTATGATTTGGTCGATACGTTGTCATTTCTTTGAGTCCCTACAGATTGTCGTTAATTGTTATTGTTGACACCCTTTGAGAGTTGAGTTAACTTGCTAGATAAAGATATTCTTTATCTATACCTACCTGAGTTATGTCCATTTGTGGTGTCATTACTGCCTTATTGTACGTGGTCATAAACGCTTCAGACACTGCCTCTGAGATAGGCCTAAATGCTCATTCTACATTACCACAGGGTTGAGCAGGGGTTATTGAAAGGGGTGACCCACCTGCCCTGACTTAGGAGGAAGGGTCCCTATTTGGACAGTGGCTCCAGCCAGTGCCAACTAGAGACCCCCATTTCTAACAAAGGTATAGCTCCTTTTTGCTATTGAACATTTAAGCTCTTCAACAGTCCCTCTTGCATTAAACATTATGCCCAGGTACTTCTACTCTGGATCTAATTCCAGCACATTGCTGTTCAAATAGTATACTGGTGCTGGAAACCTCTCTGTTCTGATAGACATTGTTTTTGTTTTTTGGAGATTGACTTCTAGTCTGTGTGTTTCTGAGAACTTCGCTGTGGAGTTTATTAGCCTTTGGATGCCCAAATTTGTGTGGCTTAACATGACAGCATCATCAGCATACATCATGTTTGAAGAGTTGCCAGTTTACCTTGTTAAGTGCTGATATGAGTTCTGCCAGATATAAATTGAAAAGGATTGGTGCAAGGATGCAGCCTTTTTTTCAAGCAATTGCTCATGTTTATTTTACAATAAAGTGTTGTTATGATCCCAATCCTGATTTGTATCCATGGGTTTGAATATAAGAGCCTAGCCTAGTTAACTATTTGGGAACGCATTAAGTTATTAGTTGACGTTCCTGTATCCCTGATAAAGCCAGTTTGCTTCAGAGGCACTATGGATTTTCTTCTCTGACCAATGAGCTTAGCGAATAGCACTGATGCAAAATATTATGTGTCCCAATACACCAACTAATCAGCCTTAAATCTGATTGTGGGGATGTGTTCCCAGCGTTGTAAATTGAGGTTATTATCGAACCCCGCCAGTCAGGGATTACCTGATGGAAATGAGCATGATTAAAGACCAAGCAGACATATTTTGCAGAGTCCTTACGGGGATCATACTATTGGGGGATTTACCCCTACATTACAGAATTTTGTGTATCTTCATGAAGTAGGAATTTGATTAAGAGCCTTTTTGGGGTCCCCACATGAGGTTTTCATGATAGATATTTTGTGCTCCTTACATGTATCATCCTTCTGATATTTAGCGTGTTATTTGCAGTATATTGATGAGTTATTTTTGTGTTTCATCATTTATTTATATAACATTCGTATAATCCTCATAGGTATCATCTCTGGAGGGATTCCTCCCAAAATATTTTCTAATAGCATTAATATGTTTGCCTAGATGGATCTCATCCATAAATATGAGAGCTGTTTCTTACATTAGACATTTATTCAACACACTTTGAAGAATTTCACAAAGTAGATAAAAAATTCTCCATACTAGGAGTATGAAGTGAACAAATGTTTATGACTGGGGATCCTGTAACTCGTTATTAAATGTCCAAGTACTGTTTGTATAAGATGCCTTAGTAGTGCATTACGTTGCTTGAGTTACTAAGAGCTAAGCACTAGATGAAGAGAGGGAGCTTATTATTTCCGCATGTTTGAGTACCTTACTATACACATGCGATTTTATATGCCCATCCAACTTCATAAGTTTCTAATAATTGTTTAATGTGATGATGTTTGTTTGTTCTTTTGTAATTCTAGCTTTGTACATTTAGATTCATTTTTAAGTATTGTCATGTTTTATGTGTTGATATACCATTTCTTTGTATTATGTACTTTTCAGATATGTATGGCTGTGAACAAACCTCTTGGTGTATTTCCCTTGTGGATTTTTACTTAGTGTTTATTGTCCCAATGTGCCTGTAATTAAGTTACTCACAGCCCTCATGAAGTTTGAAATACTGTTTGAACGAAACGCGTTGGCTGGATGCTCTATGAGTCCTAGATGGAACCTCCCCAGAATGGACAGCTCCTTGATGGCTACATATGCACCTTATAGAGGATCCTTCAGTAAAATGAGCATGGTCCCAAAGTAACCAGACAATTCTGCCCTCAGCCACTTATAGGAAACAAGAGGTGTGTCAGGAGGTTCCAAAGGACGACAACCAAAGACCTCGTGAAACATTTCCTGGGTGATCATGGTTATTCTTGTACCCGAATCCAAAAGCAGACACACCTTTTTATCTCCAATGCCTATTTCAATGTAACGGTCAAGGCATTCAGAGATGTCTCCCACACCAACAGTGTTCTCACCAACCACCATAACCATTTCTCTCAACTCATCCTGATTACTACGGTATTTGTCAGGATCAGCTCGTTCCGCATAAGACACAGTCGCAAGAGAGGGCATATTGACCTGTTTGCCAACCTGAGGAGTGGAACTATCCGACTTACCACTTTGAGAGACTTTGGCAAAATATCCTAACTTGCCAAAGGACCTGCAAGTAACATGAGTGGGCTTTCTACAATGGAAACACGTTAACTTGTTTGAAAAATGAACTTTCAGAACGTGGGAGTACAATGTTTTTAAAATGCTTGGGTCTAACTGCCCCTACCAGTTCATTAGACTTGCCCTCCAACTATTTAACAGAAGCTTTGGAGAACTCTATGCCCTTCGCAGTGTGAATACTGTCCTTGAGGGAGGGATTACCCATGGATAACAGTTTCTCCTGGATAATCCTGTCAGAACACTTATATATGTACTGGTCTCTGACCAATTGCTGGGCAAATGCCTCAAACTGACAATCAGCTCTCAATTTACGGAGTGCAGGCACAAAAGCATCAACATCTTCTCCAGATCGTTGCTCCCTTTTGAAGAACTTGTGTCTAATGAAAACCAAGCTGGGCTGTACATCAAAACGCAATTCTAATTTCTTTACTGCCTCAATGTATTCATCAATGTCTTCCTCCTCCAGGGCTTGTACTAAAGGTGGCAAGTGTTTGAATACTGATGAACCCTCAAAATCGAAGGAGCGAAGCAGGAGATATTGGTTCTTTTCCGCATTGTAATGAGACGCTCCAATAGCTCCCAAGTAAGCCACAAATGCATTGTACCAATTTTTCCATTTTATGGGTGGGTTTCTAGGCGCCTTAAGAAAGGGGTGTGGGAGAGAAACAGACTGCATGGTGAGTAAGTAGATGACTTAGCTGACACAATATTGAGCAATGGTCTAAAGAAGGAATGTTAGATGATGATGGCTGTTGGCGTAACAAAGAAATGAATACGTGGAAATTGCCTGCAGCCTATTTACAACCTATGGATCAAATGGCACATGGGCTGGCACATGCTGGAGCTTTAGCAATAACTAAATTACTTACACAAGTTTGGGAGCATCCTGAAATTGCCAGCACAGCTAAAAGAGTAGTACAGTTCCGTTTGATATGTTGGCAGTATAATCCTGGAAAAGGGATACAGACTCCTACAGGAGGCTTTGCTACACCAATTGCACCTTTTGAAGTCTTGCAGATGGATTACATCCAACTTGAACGCTGCAATAATCTGAGTTATGTCCTAGTGGTGGTATGTGCCTTCAGTAAATGGATAGAGGCATACCCTACAAAGGATAATACTGCTCTTACCACAGCAAAGGTGCTTCTAAAGCAGTTTTTCGCTAGATATGGTGTTGGTAAGCTGTTGTGGAGTGACAACCGACCTCATTTTATTGGGCAAGTTGTTGAGCATGTCCTGAAAGAGTTAGGGATCAAACAGAAATTCCATACATTCTTCCACCCGCAGTAAGCAGGATTGGTGGAAAGGTATAACGCTACTTTAAAATTGAAGCTGGCAAAAATACTGGCTTCCACGTCCCTATAGTGGCCAGATGCACTACCTTTGGCATTGTTATCCATAAGATCGGGGCCACATTCACGGTCAGGCCTTACACCGTATGAGGTGGTATTTGGGAGACCGCTGAATATTTGGGGAGTTCCTAAGCCACGCCCCATACATGATGTACCTTGTGTTCTGTTGAATGGTTATTTGGCACAGTTAACCAACAGTTTGATCTCTATTTATCAACAGGTTCGAGAAGCACTTCCTGACAGATCTACAGGTGAGGCCCATGAACTCCATCCCGGTGACCATGTGATGGTCAAGGTCTTTGACAGATCGAACAGCTTGGAGCCGAGGGGGCGTGGTACGGAGCAGGTGCTCTTGGCTACAAGGACAGCAGTTCGAGTGACGAACAAAAAGAACTGGGTCCACAGCACACACTGTAGGCGTGTGTCGCCTGCCTTGGTGGAAAATGCTCCACTGACCGACCATCGAGAGAACCTGGAGACGGAGAAAGGTCAAGCTATCTCACCTGACGAATCTGCGGAGGTTTTCCCGGACCACACGATTCCTGGAACATCGCGATACCACTTGATTGAGGAAAGAATCTGCAGTGCTGAACGAGACTGGTTGAGCTACCGCCCTGGGTTTGTGAAACGGAGAGCCGATGTGGCAAGGGGGGGCTGGAGCAGCCCTGCGTAGTGTAGTGACACCCGTCTTGGCCCGTGGTGAAGAAACCAACGGCTGCCCAGGGAGAAGAGCTCCAACGATTGTTTTCAACAAGTTTTAGAAAGATCAATCATCGCTGGTGCTGAAATGGATAACAAAAGAATAATTTGTGCTATAGGGTCTGTTGTTGTTCTGGTGGTTATGGCAATAATCACCTGGTTTATTGAGAAAGTGGCTCCTGCTCAACAGCTTTTTGTTGCCACTACTCCAGTTCCAGTAGAACACCACTATTTCACGCTTCCCTACCATGAGCAGAAGCATCGACAATCCTACCTAAATAATACATTCATCCAGATGTTGCATCATACACATAATGCCATGAATACTACCAATTGTTGGGTGTGTGGGATGATACCTGCACACCAAAAGAAAGGAGGAACACCTTCTAATTGTTTTCTCACAATAGTTCATGTCAAGCTTGGTATGTCCTTTTGTTTGCTTCCGGAAAGTCCTCAGTAGGTGGAATAATCTTTCAGTTGAATAAAGTATGCTACCAAGATGAAGATGGTTATCCTCAAGCTAAAGGGACTACATGGGAATGAGAAGAGTATCAACCGTACAATATTTCGACACCATATGTCTTCACAAATATGAGAACAATTAAAAACACTGGACCCTTTGTAATTTCTGTGACCAGAGCTAAAGCAGATTTATGTATTGGTAGTGCTGGGAGAATTCCTGTAGGGCGGAGCGAATGTATTTTAACATTAACTATTGAAGGTGCTAATAACAGTAGTTTTATATCGTCGCACAATACCTACTTCGTGTGTGGTAATAAAGGATACTATCAATTGCCTGTTGGGTGGTCCGGGATATGTTACATATCATTTTGTTACCCCCAGTGTTTTTAGCACCTGCGTCATATCACCTTGACCTAAAGTTGTATAATGATATTTCCAAAAATAGATACAAACAGAGGAGGTTGACCAGACAGATACCACTTTGCAACAATATGTCGATTTCAATTTGGGTTTGTTCTTCTTTGTGGGTGCTGCATTGAATACCAGAAAGATCAGGCGATTGACCCGTGTTGTGGAAGCTGTCACCAATCAGACAGCTATGGCAGTTGGGAACATTACAGAGGAACTGAAGTTGCAAGGATTGTAGCAATCCAAAATAGGATGGTGCTTGACGTGATTCTGGCTGATCGAGGTGGTGCATGTCGCATCATCGGTAGCAGTTGTTGTGTATTTATACCAGATCACTCACCTGATGCAATCTCTAAACTGCATAAGATTGCTGCAGAAATTCACCCAGAGACTGGTACATGGACATTTTCAAACTGGTTATGGACACTCTTTGTCACTTGGGGCTGGAAGGTACTGTCTATTCTATGTATGGTACTGGTGATACTATTTACATGCTGTACTTGTAAACAATGTTGTCATATGCTTTGCTCCATGTACATCACTGCTTGTACACCTGCCAAAAGAAATATTGCAAACATGAAAGAACAACAAATGTTTAATAAATAAATAACTGACATCATGAGCATCAATATACAGGATGCATATTTAGATTACCCCAGATAAACAAATGTCTTCAGTTAAATGCTAAAAGGGTCGACTGTTGTAATTTAGGTTAGCATTAACTGAAGCCATCTTGCTTTTAACGATTATCTTGTATGTTTTGCGGAATCCATTTTGTATTCTCTTGGCCATTTTGTTTACCATCTGCTCGCCATGTGCTCTGTCCTACCTTCCTGTTAACAGCAGCTGAAATCTGCCTAGAGACGAGATATATTTAGTCTCTCCTGCTTCGTACATGCTCAGTAGAGCTTACAGCTGTCCCCAACTTGTAACTGTCAGGAAGTGACTTCCAAAATTAGTAACTGTTAAGCCCCTCCCACTTGTTGGCTGTCCATTCTCTGTATGACCTTATATGTACCTAAATACAGCATTTGCACTTGAACCGCCTTCATTTGAGCCCCTCTGTGGGTATAAAAGGAACAAGCTCCTTTCAGTCAGTGTGCTACGTCATACATTACCGAAGGGTGTTATGTGAATGTAGTTCCACCTCATGAGGTTTATTAATCACTGTATTTTCTATTCCAGTTTCTGTGTGAACTTCTTCCTATTGGTCTGAGGACTCTGTGCAGAGAAGGGTGAATCCCTTGCACTGGTAGGCCTTGCTGAGGCTCACCACCACAAGGGGGGGAGGGATATGTCCTGTGGAAAATAGCGCTGTCTGCCTCTGTGTGGCAAGGCTGTTGTGTACGTCCACGAGCTTGGAGTGGTAGTAAGTTGCGAGGGATCCCTTTGGCCTTGCAAGGGTGGGATGTATTTTGAAGGTAGAGCTGGGGTTACATAGTTCACTCACAATGCAGATGAGGTCATTCATGTTGTTTGTGTTGGTGCCTAGGCCATACATGAAGGTTGTCCTCTTGTCCGTGCTGATGATATGGTGATGTCTGTGTGCTGTGGATTTCATTTCTGAAAGGTAACTGATGGTTGTTTGTTTTACAAGGTTTGCACATGAGTCCGGCTACACCTGTATGAGTCCAGTTGGTCTGCCTTGTCCCTGGTGGCTTAAATGTTGTTGTGCTTCACAGGAAAGTCCACCAATGTGGCAAGAGTGTTGGATCAGTCGCTGATCCAGTGTGTGCGTTTGCAGGGTGTGGCGGTGTCGTTGGTTGGAGTGTACTGTGTGAGGGTGCCACACAGCTTGTTTGTGTTGACTCAGGTCAACCTTCTTTGATGGATCTGTAGCGGAGTGTGGTGCAGTGTGTTGTTTTTTGGACAACTGGATGCAAATGTTGATGTACCAATGCAGGATGGTGGTATTGTTGTCCTCCAGCCAGGAGTTGCTGTCCCCCTGACCCATGTAGTCTGTGTAGGTGAGGGTCTGCATGCTGATGTACTTTTTCAATGTCTGAGGACCAATCATTAAAGCCATTTTCACCACTGTGGTCTCAGATATTGCCACAATTTCATAGGAAGCCTCTCTGCTCGAAATGCAGATGGGTAAATCTGGTTCCCATAGTGACCCCTTGCCGGCCAAGCAATACAACATCCTTGCTAAGATTCACAATCACCATTTAAACTCCATCTGGAACCTTTCCCTCAGATTGGGCTCTAATCCGGATGCAGTGAAACACACGTTACTCCTGCCCATCTTAAGGAAAGCCAACGCAGATCCTGAATCTCCTTGCAATCATAGACCTAACTCTCTTTTACCAGCTCTGGCCAAGATTTGAGTGAAATTTTTCTGGCAGCAACTGATGCCCTTTGTTGAAGATAATAGCCTCCTTCACGACTCTCAATCAAGCTTACATCCCGGTTATAGTACGGAGTCGGCCCGCATTGAAATGGCAGGCTCTATACACTGGGCGGTCGACAGAGGTTCAAAACCCATGTTGGTGCTGTTAGACTTGTCTACAGCATTTGACACCGTCGACCATCCCATTCTTCTGAACTGCCTTAAGACTATAGGCGTGGTAGACTCAGTGCTGAACTGGATATCGTCATTACTATCTGACCGTAGACAGCAGGTCCGGACCTATCCGTTCATCTCCCTAGTCAAACCACTGAAGTGGGGCGTGCTGCAGGGCTCTGCTCTGAGCCCTCTGACTTTTCATATTTACTTAACCCCGCTGGCGGAATCGATTGCCATGTCTGAAGTCAAAATCTTATCATATGCTGATGATCTTTAGTTTCTATTCACCTTAAATGCTATGTGTTCCGCAAATTTGGAGCCAATCAAAATTTGTCTCAGGATTTTTGCGGCCTGGATGGACCACAATTTCTTGAAACTTAATCAAGATAACACCTAGGTCCTATTTATTTAACCAACCTTCTCCCCTCGCTTCCAATCTGTGGTGGCCAGAGGAACTGCCCATTGCTCCGGCACACAAGGACTTGGTGAGGAATCTCGGAGTTAGATGGGACAATCAGCTATCCCTTGCCACACAGGTACAAGAGGCGTGTGCCGCTTGTTTTTGCTAGATTAAAATCATCAAGAGATGTATTTACTATCTGCACAATGTAACCCGGAAAATGGTGGTTCATGCACTGATCACCTCTCATTTAGAACACGCAAAAGGCTCATACGTGGTTCACACATTAGGCTTGCTCCATATACTGGACACGCTCCAAAATGCTGCTGCCTTCCTGGTATGTGGAGTCTCACTTTGACAACATATCTCCCCTTATCTTTGACTACTCCATTGGCTGCCCATGGCTACACGAATAGATTTCAATGCGCTGACACTCGCCTTCAGGGCAGGACAAGGCCGTGGTCCAGTCTACCTTAGGAGGAGCCTCTGTCTCTATTGTCAATCACGATCTCTACTTTCCAATGACAAGCACTTGCTCATTGGTCCTTGGTTTGCAAAACCTAGATCAGGAGGTGAAACCTTTCAGGTAGGAACCACCCAATGGACTAAGCCAGCTCTTCCGCTGTGTATGATCCTGTCTGAATGTGAGTCTCGCAAAGCCCTTGACACCTGGATATTTAGCCTGCTTGATTATTTGCTCCTCCGAATGCTGCCTCATTTTTGGCACACTACAGCGCTGGGACATCCCGTTAGGTTAGATGTGCGCTCAATAAATGACTAGTAATATATTTGTAGATGGCTTACCTGAATTGTGGGTGTAGGCCTGGAGATCTGTAGATGAAAGTAAGACTGAGGGTGGTCAGGGGGTTGGTGTGAAACCTGAAGTGCAGATGTCTGACAATGCCGAGTGTGTCCTTGGTGTTGTATGTGACTCTGAGTGTGTACTTCAGAAAGAATTGCAATTCATCCTCCTGGATTGTTGGTGCGGTCCCTGCAGGTGATCTAGTATCCGTCTGTGATGGCAATGTTGAAGTAGTGTGCTGAGGATGCATACAACCAGGTTACTGTAATGAAGGCAATGTGTGGGGCTGTTGTGTTGATGAGGTAAAAGAGTCCAATGGTGTGCTGGTGGATGGAGAGGGTGTGCAGTAGAAGGCACATGACCTGGCTGTACGGACATGGTCTGTTATGCGGGGCAGCATGGTGTTGGCAGTAGGAGTTGCACACACAGCCTGCGAAGCTGTCATGGGTGCGCCTAGGGGTTGCCTGACAGCAGGTGGATGATTGTCTGGTGTTCACTGTTTGGAGGGTGGCTGGAGCATAACTCTGTTGTGTTACCTGCATCAAGGACGGACCAGGGGGTCTTGCACTGTGCACATTGCAGGCGCTGACGGTCCTGCCTTTGGCACGGAGGTGGTGCAACAGTGGTACTGACACGCTGCTGCCTGCATTAGGAATGGGTGGACGGATGGAGGAGCATCTGGGAGGCGTGTGTGTTGCAGAATCAGGGCACTCGGTGGTGTGGTGCCGCAAGGGAGGTAGCAGCAGGAATGAGTGAACACATGACGACAGAATGGGTGAGACACCATGCAAAAACTAGCACACAAAGACAAGGAGGTTTGAAAGGCACAATGTAACAGGTGTATGGAAAAGAAGGAGTGTCTGGTTACTCATGGGTCACTGAAAGAAAATGAATGAACAATCACCAAATATGTGGGGCACAGGATCAGGTACCAAAAGGCCAAGCTGCGCACAGGACACACAGCGTCAGCAGGTGTTGCCTGCCCGTTGTGGGTAGCAAGCTGCATCAATACATACACAACCATGTACTTCATGCACAATAGGGATCATTAGCCATGATAAACTGCATGCATGTTGCCACAGTACACATACTCCCATATGCACATTCATAGTAAATTGTGCAATAGATGAGGCATGCAAACTGGCAAGAGATCTGCGGTGACAGTAATGAGGCACATTGTACTGTGGCGAACACATTTACTAAACAAATGGATCAAGTTTGTGTTGAGGCCATGCTGCTATTGCCAATGTCCATGGCCAGTGCCATTGCTCTGAAGAAAATAACAGTAATGCAAAGAGTTTACCTCGAATGCTGGTGAAACAATCTGCACACGACTGCCTGGGACTGTCGGTTCCTTGAATCCTCAGAAAAGTGCGTTGCTCAAAGTGGTCCATCTCCCGATAGCCCCTTGGTCTGAGCAGAAATGACTGACTCAAAAGGGTGATCAGGCGAGGGAAGGAAAGGAAGGGAACAGCAGGGAGGGAGATCTGAAACAAAGGTAAACAAGCATAAAGATTCAACACTTCTTGTCACTGAATCACAGAATACCTCAGGAACTATACTGTAACTTCTACACCTGTAAAGGAAATCAACAGCCACTGTATCGTAGTTGGGATCACAGTAATGACAATGATACTAGATCTGAGGATTGAACATGGACACATAAAATGTAGCAGAGTTTGGCAGCTAAAGGAAGGGGGTATAACGCTCTGCAGGCTGCTTCAATGCATTTAGAGCCATGCGGTTATCAAGGAAATCACAGTTTATGAATAATGCTCAAATAAACAGAAAAACAAATGCGCTGCAGTGCTACTCACACAAAGGCAACAATCCGTAGTTACCCCTGGAAATCAGTGAGGGTCAAGAAGGTAAGTTACACAACACCCGCAAGAACATTAAGAAGCTCATCCAATGAGGGAGGGAATTATGTAAAAACAAGGAAGCCCCACAAGAGCCAGTCATTGGCTTCTCCAACTGGCCTTTGAAATGCCTAACATAACAAGGTGCTGGGACAGAACTCAACAGAGAGTAATGAGGATCAATAGCACCAAACCACCCCTACCGTGGCCAGGATATGCAGCACGCCATAAGAGAATCCTGGGATTAACGTCACCCGACTGGTGCCACAGAAGCACTTACCTTTGCTACAGCACAACGTGTGACGTCATCAGCGCAACATTCCTGGCATCATGGGAATAGAAAGTTGACATCAACTTATCGAGAAGGCTTGCAAAGCAGTGTTCTCCACCGGCCCTGAGCTAGCGACGTGACAGTGACATAACAAACTGGCACAAGGGGCAATGCATCCATACGAACAGACTCACAGGACAGTTGACAGAACATGTGGGACATACGCTGGTCCACACCTTCACAACATGGTTGTTTGGAAATCAAACTGTACTGGCACACAAGATTAAGTGAATGAGCCAAATACATCCTGCTGCACACAGTGAGGCTGCAATTCCCCTTAGAGCCAGTGGTTGTGATGTCCCACACAATGTCAACCAGGGTTTTCCGCAATGTGTCAGGGTCAAGGTTTACACACATTGATGCATTCACCAGAGTCAAAACTCCACAACAGATGACTGTCAAGAAGGGTGACTGTCCTGTCATGGGAGTGGTGCAACATGAAATTTGATCCATGGGGATGAAACATGTAAGGATGGTTCTACAGCATGCCCAAAAACAGTTGTCACACATGCACAAACCAAACCAACACCAAAACAGCCTGTTTGGATCTCTTACCCGAACTGACTTTTTCACATATCCGTGCATGGAATGCTGATTCGGCCCACGTTGCAATCATCATGAGGAATGGCAGGAGGACTAAGATGACACCAGGCACAGCAACCTCGGAATGACAGACACAAGGGCTCTCCATTAAAAATCTTTGCTAAAGACATGGCCATGTACAAAACAGGAAAATGTAGTACACATGTAAATTTCAAAATAATTCATTGCGCATTTCTGTGTGGTATGACATCAGCACTTGCGTGACACATCAGAACACACATCAAAGTTAATTGACATACAGTCAGCTGGACACACACATTTCAACACATGCCACTCAATGCTACAAGATTGCACACTCATTGCCAGTGAGCTGACTCCATATGAGCTGACTCCGGATACCATCCTCCTCCTCATCTCTTGCATCGTGACGAAGCCCTTCATCCTCAACGGGTGGATGTTCCTGCTCCTCAGGATCCAGGTTGCCTGGCACTGCCTTCTCAACTGCCATGTTGTGCAGCATGCAGCACACGATGATTATATTGCAGACCTTGGCCGGGGCATATGGGAGGGATCCGCCGATCTTATCGAGGCACCGGAATCGGCTCTTCAGGAGGCCAAACGTCCGCTCAATCACTCGCCTGGTCTGCCCGTGTGCATTATTGTACCGCTGATCTGCTGCTGTCCTTGGGTTGCGGAGAAGTGTCATTATCCATGGCATGTTGGGATATCCTGTGTCACCTACAAAGATACATCATGTAAGTAAGTGGTTCAGGAGTTGCCCTCAGAGCAAAAGGTACGGAAACACACAGGACTAAGAGAGTTTACCCACCAACAAGACATGCCCAATCGTTGAGCAGCTGCAGCATCATTCATGGCACCTTGCTACGCCTCATGATGAATGCATCGTGTGCCGATCCTGGAAAACGTGCACAAACATGGGAAATCAGCATGTTAGCAAGACACACCACCAGGGCATTTATTGAATGATAATGTCTCCTGTTGCGGTAAACCTGCTCCTGAGCCTGTGGTGGCACCAAAGCCACATGTATCCCATCAATGGACCCAATGACATGTGGCATCCCTCCCAGGGCACAGAATTCACCCTTGACATCTGTCAACTCTTCAGGAGTAGGAAATTTGATAAATTCATCAATGTGCTCCAACATGGCTGCTAAAACATCGCGCAGGACACGGCTGAACATTGTTAGGGACATACCATCGACATCAGCTATGGTTAATTGAAACGTACCTGTAGCAAAAAAATGGAGGGCTTCCATCACCTTTAGCTTGGGTGTCAGCGCAGTAGGGTACCTGTGTTGCGGTTGGAGATTTGGTTCCAGCCTGTTTGTCAAGTCCTGAATCAACTGTCGAGTAAATCTGTAATATCGGATGCAGGCATGTTCCCTTATGGTAGCCAAGTCTGGAAATGGCCTTGGTAGAGGCAGTGCCCTGCAGGACATATTTGGGAAGAATGGAGAATAACTGTCTGCAAACATCGATATCAATGTACATAGCACATGCAAAACTTCTACTACACATCAGGTCACTATGGAGTCTGGCGTGTGTAATACATCCAGGACACATATGCCAGCTTGCTGGCAATCCTATGAAAACCAAGATAAACCTGTTGATTGACAAATAAACATGGCATGCCCTTAAATGAGCTGCTGGGCTGGTCTGAGTGAACAGCCCGAGATATCACTGGAGTGACACGTCACCAAACATGCAGTGGAAGGTTGTCATCCCATCCAGACAGCTGACTGCAAGGCACACGCACAGGTCACATGGAAGGTCAAATGTACATATCAAACACATTGCGATTAAGGTGTGCATGAGACAGCAAAACAACACAACCATTGTCACGATGCTGACAGGTATGCCTGGGGATACATGATGTATGATGCCATCAGACCCAAAAGCCGTGCAAATGCACATGTGGCATGGTGTGCGTACATGTGAAACCATTCCCATCTCAACACAAACCCATGTTAGATGCACCAACAGCAAATGCAGTTTACGGAACACAAACAGCAAGTGCAATCTTTAACTTGACACACACCGGACATAGTCACGCGAATGCGTGTCAAAGCTGTATGTTTAAAGGGATTGGAGGAAACGTACGATGCAAACTAATCTGACCTATCACTCTGTACTCCTCAAACTGAAAGCCCCTCAGCAGCACTGATTTAAGGCTGCAAGAACCACTGAGAGGGCACTTGCCTGCACAACATTGGAGTGGACCACACTGCTTCTGTCTCTGCATCCTCTGGGATTTCATGGCTCGTACTATGGAGAGGGCCCTAGACTTCAGTGAGGAGGAAAACCAGACCCTGATGGATGCCCTTCTTCCAGAGTACAGCAAGCTGTATGGGAGACCAGAAGAGCAGGTGAGTGCTGACTGCACTAGCTTTGAGTGTGCACCTGTTGTGTGAGTGTCACAACAGGCATTGGGTATTGGTGGTTTGCAAGTACGATGGGACCCCCTCAACAGTTTAAATATGGCCAAGGAACAGAGGGGAATAAAGAAACAACACTAGAGAAATTGTTCCAACACTGGCCATTAGGGTATTGGTGGGACAGACATGCAACGAGGTTGGGATTGAGTCCCGGGGGTGTAAAAGGTGGTGTCTCTCATGCAGAGCATGATGTAGTTCATGTGTGTTCACTCCTCACTTGTATTGTGCTTACTGTGACATTCACTGTATAGTGAATGACACATTCAGCCATGCCAGACCTTGGTGGCTTTATTATCAAATGTCCTGAGGTGGAACAGTGTTCCCCCAGGAGTGACAGGTGACTGTACTCACAGATGTGTATGACTTGAGGGGACCTGTGGTGAGATTGTCCAAATGATGTGTTTGACCTCATGGACATTGAAGTGTGTAAATGTTCCTTGTCATCTGGGTGAGTGTGTATGTGATATGTTGCACTATTGTTGCATGGCGTATGCTGCAGGTCTGCTATCCGATGTGACAAGTAAGCAGTGCTGTGTGCCTGACTTGCAAAGCTAGGACAACACCTGTGACACCCCATTGTCTAGTGGCACATGTGCCAAGTGAGAGTTGTATCCGGCGGTGTCAGTGGCATGCGAGTGATCTGTGCCCGGGTGTTTCTGTCTGGTCTGCTGAGTGTTCTTAAGTGGAGTGGGATATGTGACTGCTTGGCACGTGCTGTTCCAAACCCTGCAGTTGCATGTGTTGCCCAGTGTGTGCAATGATCAGTGAGTGTGTTGCACCCGTTACGCCATCTGTTGCCTTTCAATGCCATTTATTGCATTGGGACTTGCCCACAGGCCTAATTCACATGGACAATGATGCAAGTTCTGTCACATTATCAAAGGTGTGCAAGTGTGTGTGTCCGGGACATGGAGCAGGTGTAGTGATGGTAACTGCCTACGAGAAGGGGGAAATATGGTTGGAGATTGTCAGGGCCGTCAGGTCTGTGGGGGTCCATCGCCGGCGGCTGCGGAACATCCAGAAGAGGTGGCAAAACACCCAGTGCTGGACCTGGCGTATCGCCCGGGTCCAGCTGAAAATGGAGGCCCAACGCCGGCATGGTGGAAGCCGTCACCTCACCCCCCACATGCTCCGGGTCCTGGCAGTCGTGTTTCCAGACCTCAATAGGCAGCTAAAGGAGGGACAGCAGCAAGGAGGGGGTAGGTACATGGCTGTTTGTTGTGTTGTGTGTCACCTGCTTTTTGAAGTGCTCTGAAGCCTGGCTACACTCCCACATTTGGGGTGTCTGGTCAGACAGGTTATATGTCCAGCGTCGTTTAGATTCCATATAGTCATCTGGTGCTCATTTTCATCCATTCCCCTCCTTAACATGTGTCCCATGGTGTGTGTGTAATCACATTTGCACATGCTCCTCTAGGGTGCAAGAAAATAAGACTGCACAATGTTTTCCGCATCATGTGGAGGGTGGTCTGTGACATGGGTTGGGACCTTGCCTGTGCCATGACCTGTGCACTGTGTTTGGGCTTCATATTTGTTTGCACTGATGATGAGTCTCAACATAGGAGTGTGAGGTTACAACTGCACACCCTTGCAGCATGCATGACCCATGTTGTGTTCTCAGACATGATGTACATCAGTCTTCAATGTTTACATGAGTCCACTCGCTTCCATCGCACGTCAACACAACCTTAACATCATCTCCTACGCTGACGACACCCATCTGATCCTTTCCCTCACCAAAGACCCCAAGACCGCCAAAACCAATCTTCACGAAGGCATGAAAGAAGTAGCCGTATGGATGAAACACAGCCGCCTAAAACTTAACTCAGACAAAACGGAAGTGCTCATCCTAGGATCATCCCCCTCTGCCTGGGATGACTCATGGTGGCCCTCGGATCTGGGCTCAGCACCCATACCCACAGACCACGCACGCAACCTTGGCTTTATCCTAGACTCCTCACTCTTGATGACCAAACAAGTCAACGCCGTCTCATCCTCCTGTTTCAACGTACTCCGTATGCTCAAAAAAATCTTCCACTGGATCCCCACCGAGACAAGAAAGACCGTCACCCACGCACTGGTTACAAGTTGACTAGACTATGGAAACACCCTCTACGCCGGAATGACAGCCAAATTACAGAAAAAACTCCAACGCATCCAAAACGCATCAGCTAGACTCATTTTGGACATCCCTCGCCAAGATCACATTACCGGCCACCTGAAAGACCTCCACTGGCTTCCCGTCAACAAAAGAATAACATTCCATCTCCTCACCCACG
Source organism: Lissotriton helveticus (assembly GCF_964261635.1). Classification (NCBI taxonomy): domain Eukaryota; kingdom Metazoa; phylum Chordata; class Amphibia; order Caudata; family Salamandridae; genus Lissotriton; species Lissotriton helveticus. The sequence continues at coordinate 1,751,836,695 of NC_136068.1, read as the reverse complement.
CACACAAGGCCCTCTACAAACTAGGGCCCGAATGCCTCAACACTCGACTATCCTTCTACGCACCCACCCGCCAACTAAGGTCCTCCAGTCAAGGCCTCGCCACAGTTCTGCGTATTCAAAGATCCACCATGAGAGGTAGATCCTTCTCCTACTTGGCAGCCAAGACCTGGAACTCTCTCCCCAATCACCTCCGCCTTACACAGAACCACATCTCCTTCAGAAAAGAACTTAAAACTTGGATATTTGATAAATAATGATCCCCCTCCCCAAGCGCCTTGAGACCCTATGGGTGAGTAGTGTGCTATATAAATTCTTGAACTTGTACTTGAACTGGAGATATGCATAGTGCAATGACGGTTACTCATGGGACAGTCAGCTCATTCCAGACCCACGGATCAGTGTGCCCACTACAGTCCCCTGAGACACCCTGGCCTCCTAATAATATGTGTCATCCAACACTGTGCCCATTCTATGTGGGTTCAGCATGGGTCTGCCTCTGTGGTATTGTTCCCTGGCATAGTTTGTATTTTTCCAGTGTCTGCTACATGTGTCCACTAGACATGGATACAAGATTTGGCTTGTGCATGCTCACACTGGGCAGTGCCTGTGAGCCTATTCACAACAATATTTTGTTGTTTGTTTGTGAGTAATATGTATTAGCAGCACTACAATGTGAGCTTGCGTTACTTTTGGAATTGTTGCTGCACAGTTTTTGTTACCCTGATTCTGAGGTTTCACTTCCTGAGCTGTATCAGTCACATTGACTGAGGTATGGTGGTGTTGTGCAGGAGAGGTATACATGGGCCGGCCTGATTTAGCCTTCTCAGGTCTGACCTGTGGCTGTGTATTGGCTGATCAATGTTTCACCACGCACTGCCCCAGTGATGTTGGCCAGTGATTTGATTTGGGGCTTGGCAGCCGATGTCATTTGGTTCCAGACATGCTTCTGCCTCATACATTTTTGCCACATGTTTGTAGTTCAGATGCAACGCTGTTTTGTCTTAGTGTGCACACTTCTGTGTTGACATTTTGCCTGGGGATAACAGTGTGTACACAATGCAGCAAAGATTTTGGTCATCACAATTGCAGGTCCATTAGCTGAAGCTTTGACCTGAGTTGGGACACGTGTGCCACTTCACATGACAGCCAGTAGGTCTTATGTGCAAGCAACTGTGTCATCATGGAATGGATGCCCATGTGAGGACTGTCATATTTCAAGTAGTGTGATATAAATGATTTTACCTTGGCACTCACGACACTTGTGAAAAGTTGTTCAAGTTTTGAATATGTTAATATGTTGAATTGTGTAAAGGACACTTATGTGCCTGCATGATAGTTGTCTCACAAGGTAGTGCACACAAAACGACATTTCCCATTTTTAGGAAGAAGCAGGCAGCATTTCAAAGAGGCCAGTTTTAGTGATTAATGGTGTGCCTTGATCTCCATATACATGTTCCCACAGTGGTCTTGATGTCTTGAAACTCCTTTGTTGTCAATTGTACAAACTAATGAGTGTCAAGCAATCCAGACCTCCGTTGGACCATGTATATGGCAAATCTGCAATGCCATTTGCTTCTAACAGTGTTTTATCTTAAAGGGTGCCAGCTGTTTCACAGAATGTGTAAATCTTTTTTGTGTTCATTTCATTGTGAGACATCTGTCATGCAGGCACATACGTGTTGTCTTCACAAGATGGTAAATTACCACATTCAATACATGTTGAATGTGTAAAGTCACAAGATGCAAACATTTATTTACATAGATTTTTTCTACAATGTGCTTACAGGGCTCTGAGTGTTGTATCACGTTGGGGAGTGAGGTGGGTTAGTTTTCCCTGATGGGCACCACTACTGTCAATGTTTTGGTGTATTTGAGGTAGCATCACTTCATTGTATTGATCTGCTCTTCTGTAAACAAACATTAGCCTCTCTGTGTAATTCTCATTAAAGGTGTGGCCTGGTGTGTTCTTTGGATCCTTGTGTCCAAGTATCATTGTGTCTATACCAACTGGGCAGTACAAGTCTCAAATATGTGCACGGCTATCTGGCTGTTACTCATGATGCATGCCATGATTTGCAGTGTGACCTACTGATTTTGTGCTCATGTGGCAGATGTGTACAGGTGACGATGCATTTCAGCTTCTTCTACTTGCCCACAGCATCCTCAACAGAGACAGAAGGAGACACATGCACGGACCAAGAGGAGGGACCCAGCCACTGTGCCACCATCGCAGAGGAGTCAGAGGGAGCCAGTGGCACGGGGGTGAGGGGAGTCGGCCTGCGGACCTTTTGGAAGGTGGCACTTCCTACCATGCAGATGGGTCCGCTTCTGACTCCCTGGAGGACGGGGAATATGCCGCAACACCTGACAGCAGCACTATGTCTGTCCCCGCCTCCTCCATAACCAGCTCCACCCTCCCAGTTGCTCTGGTCCCTTATGTCCGTGCAGCCAACTATGTCTCCTTCCGCCCAGGTACCGCACCCCTTGCCCCTGTCTCCCCTGCTGCCCTCAGTGCGGAGTCTGTGGACCTACTCCGCCAGATTCATATTGGTCAGACATCAATGCTGACAGTCCTCCATGGCCAGACTCAAATACTGACGCAGTTGTTGTCGTTCATGGAGGGCATGTATGCTACGATGTCTGACCAACGTCGGATTCTCACATCCATGGACTCCTCCATGACGGCAGCAGTTACCCTCCTACAGTGAACCATCCCCCCCTCCTTCGGACCCATCCACACTCCCCTCCCCCATACCTGTCCAAAGCACATGCAGGAAGGCATGTTCATGCACACCAACGGACACAAGTAGCACACCCCCACAAAAGTCGAAGCGCAGACCTCCTGGCATGAAATCTCAGAGGGCGGCAGGCACACCCACAAGGACTGGGGTCAGACCACACACACGCAGCCAAAGTCAGATTCCGCAACCCGCACAGCCCTCTACCTCCACTCCCATAGTGTCCCCGGGCGCAGAGGGGTGGTCTTGAGGAACTGGCAGCAGTGTGCAGCGCTGAGGATCTTTCCACCTTTGGCGCTGCACAAGCCACTAAGGACAATACGTCCCACCCTGCACCCACCACACCTACCCTTCCCACTACTGTCCCTACGGTGCCTGGTCATGAACTCGATGATGCCCCCAAGGGTCAACAGCCCATTAGTTCATTCCTGTGTAGGCAAGTTTGGGGTAGACGAGCTCCCCAACGTCACCCTACAGGGCTTTGTTATGGACTGCCAATAGGCCTTATTAGAGCTTGGACTCATTTTTTCACTTATTTTAATTTGAAGCAGAATAAAGCCTTTTATTTTGTATTCTACACTATTGCATTTCAGGTACTTGATGTTGGTGATGAGGGCCCTGAAGTTGGTCATATGGTAATGTTTTGGAGTTCATAAAGATGTTTTTTGATGATGTTCATGAAGTGGACCATGGTATCTGTGTGCCGTCACAATGTCTCTGCAATCAATCATTGGTTGTGTGGGTTCTGTTTGGCTACAGACATTGTCCCAAGGAGTGTTCCTTCCTCTGTGACACCTGAGACCTTCACTGCAGACAGTTGCACAATTGTTGTGCTGACGTGTGCACATTTCCTTTATTGGTGACTGTTCCATTCAGCAATGGCCATCGCTGCTCACAGATGTCTACTGCTCATTTGTTTGTACCATCCATGCTACTCACTGTACTTGTGTTTTGACTATGTAAAAAACTGACTTTGTGGACACATTCACCCTTTTCACCACTATGCATGTGTGTTATCACAGCCTAACCCTATGTTGGAAATTGTTCTGCAGGGTATTTGGGCACATGACTCACAATTTAGAGCAGTGTACCTAAGGGTTTTCAACCCTATCCCTTCCATGAGAGACTACATGTTGGTGGTCTGACCACCACCTGGACATTCATATCAGCCCAGGGATGTACGTGACAGTAGGTGTTCCCTTTTGCTCACTTTGTTTGGTGGGCTGGTACATCACTATACACTATTGTGTCATGATGGTAGGGTGTGTATTTCGCAAGCAACCTCCATGGGTGGCTATGCATGTGGAATTTGACATCACACCCACATGTGGTGTATCACGCAGTGTGTGACAGAAATCCATATGTCTGGACACTGCTGGGAGTCCTCTGCACCCACCCCCATACTGTTGGCCACTGCTGGGAGTCCTCTGCACCCACCCCCATACTGTTGGCCACTGCTGGGAGTCCTCTGCACCCACCCCTCCTATGTATAGATACTGCTGGGAGTCCTCTGTACCCACCCCTCATATATCTGAACACTGCTGGGAGTCATATGTAAATGTAAATGTAAATGTTTTTGAGCTTGTAAAGCGCACTGCTACCCGTCCATAGGTCTCCTGGCACTGTATAACTCTGGGGAACCCGTCCTGGCTTTCCCTGTGGGATGGTCCCTTGCTGGGAGTCCCCAAGGTGGAGCCAGGCATCCCCGGAATTGGTGGGGCCGTTGTGGAGATTAGGCAAGCTAATGCCCAGAGTTGCAGAGTGGAACCCCTGATTAGAGTAAGCACTGAAGCGAGAATTATCGAGTCCGCTGACCAAGGTCCACGACCCTGCCGCGTCGGAATTTGAACCCTGGTCCCGGGCCGACTTCTGCTCTCGGGCCTGCCGCCTCTAACCAGTGAGCCAAACTACTCCACCCACCCCGATACTGTTGGCCACTGCTGGGAGTCCTGTGCACCCACCCCTCATATGTCTGGACACAGCTGGGAGTCCTCTGCACCTACCCCTCTTATGTCTGGACACTGCAGGGAGTCCTCTGCACCTACCCCCATACTGTTGGCCTATGCTGGGTGTCCTCTGCACCCACCCCTCATATGTCTGGACACTGCTGGGAGTCCTCTGCACCCACCCCATACTGTTGGCTACTGCTGGGAGTCCTCTGCACCCGCCCCATAATGTTGGCCTCTGCTGGGAGTACTCTGCACCCACCCCTCATATGTCTGGACACTGCTGGGAGTCCCCTGCACCCACCCCTCTTATGTCTGGACACTGCTGAGAGTCATATCCACCCATCTCCATACTGTTGGCCACTGCTGGGAGTCCTGTGCACCCACTCCTCATATGTCTGGACACTGCTGGGAGTCCTCTGCACCCACCCTTCATATGTCTGGACACTGCTGGGAGTCTTCTGCACCCACCCACATACTGTTGGCCTATGCTGGGAGTCCTCTGCACCCACCCCTCATATGTCTGGACACTGCTGGGAGTCCCCTGCACCCACCCCCATACTGTTGGCCACTGCTGGGAGTCCTCTGCACCCACCCCATGCTGTTGGATTCTGCTGGGAGTCCTTTTCACCCACCCCTCATATGTATGGACACTGCTGGGAGTCCTGTGCACAGACCCCTCATATTTCTGGACACTGCTGAGAGTCCTCTGTACCCACCCCTCATACGTCTGGACACTGCTGGGAGTCCTCTGCACCCACCCCCATACTGTTGGCCACTGCTGGAAGTCCTCTGCACCCAACCCTCATATGTCTGGACACTGCTGGGAGTCCTGTGCAACCACCCCTCATGTGTCTGGACACTGCTGGGAGTCCTATGCACCCACTCCTCATATGTCTGGACACTTCTCGGTGTCATATCCACCCACCTCCATACTGTTGGCCACTGCTGGAAGTCCTGTGCACCCAACCCTCATATGTCTGGACACTGCTGGGAGTCCTCTGCACCCACCCCCATACTGTTGGAGACTGCTAGAAGTCCTCTGCACCCACCTCTCATATGTCTGGACACTGCTGGGAGTCCTCTGCACACACCCCATACTGTTGGCCACTGCTGGGAGTCCTCAGCACCCACCCCTCATATGTCTGGACACTGCTGGGAGTCATATCCACCTACACCCATACAGTTGGCCACTGCTGGGAGTCCCCTGCACCCACCCCCATACTTTTGGCCTATGCTGTGAGCCCTCTGCACCCACCCCTCATATGTCTGGGCACTGCTGGGAGTCATATCCACCCACCCCTCATATGTCTGGACACTGCTGGGAGTCATTTCCACCCACCACTCAGATTTCACGCACCGTACCACAACATTCATGGCATGTGTGCGGCTCGTATCACTATTGCAATTGTGCCATACGCGAGCGCGTGAAACGCACCACACCCCAACATTCATGGCGTGTGTGCGGCTCGTATCACTATTGCAATGGTGCCATACGCGAGCGTGAGGCGCACCGTACCACAACATTCATGGTGTGTGTGCTGCTCGTATCACTATTGCAATGGTGGTATAGGCGAGCGTGTAAGACGCACCGTACAAGTACACTTCCGTTGTGGCGGTACGTTGTACTACCGTCTGCGCCGTCGTCGGTTTCTGTGCACCAGGTCATAGGCGTACAGGACTGGGATGACACGGACGATGTGGTTCATGGCGTGTAGGTCGCGTACCGCTCGTGCGGTTCGGGCCGGACTCAGCTTTTAGGGACGTTTTCAGCTCCTGTAGAAAAAGGGTCATACGGAGTATCGCCAACACAAATCGTACTTGCTGGGCCGGAAACTGCTGCATGTTTACGTACAGACGGCGCGTACTGGGTGACCCGGATACAAATCGTATGTATTTTTTACCCGTACAGTGTTTGGTATGATTCGTACGGAGATCTGCTGTGGGTTTGGATCATACTTGATCTTATGTACGGGGACGTTGAAGCTGTACGATTTGTACGGGAAAAACGCTCCGTACGGCGAATCGTAGGGGATTTTACTGAATCGGAATCGGCCCCTATCAGTGCAATGAGAAAGTGCAAGTGCCAAGAATACAAAACTGCTAAATTACAACACTAAAGAGCTCAAGTACTTAACAACGAGAAATTCTAATTCCTCCAGACCTTATCGAGAAAAAGAAAATAATAAATTGGTAAAAATATCTATTAAATTCTAAATACCAGGTAATGTTATCCCTCCATCAAGTTTTCCAAATTACTGAATTCTTAATGAATTTCCTGGAAGTTCCCACTGTCTTGCACAACCTTCTTCAAAAGCCTGCTTCCTTTTCATTTTGTTTAACAATTTGTTGTAGGTGGGAACATCCCTGGATTTCCATTCTGAATGATTAGAGAGGAGAGTTGCCTCGGCTTCCGTTAAAGTCGTTCTTTCTCTACAAAATCCAAACAGAGCAGCCTCGGCCTCTGGCACAACACTCTTTCCAAACGCCCAATTTAGGTCCGAGTAGATTGCCTCCCAAAAAAGCCCCAATCTAGGATATATAAAAAAGACATGCAGCCAGCCCCCCTGTCCATCCGCCTGGCATCGGGAGCACCTATTTTCGACATCCGGATACCTTTTCTCCAGTGCTTCTGGAGAAAGTTAGGCAAGCCACTGGTATAAGAAAGATTCTTTTAAAATTGGCTGCTCTCAGCGATTTACTACCTTGATGACATAAAGCTTCCCATTCATTAATGGAAAAAGTACATTGTGTTTCACGGACAACCCTTTCCAAATGGTTCTCTATCAATGGAGATGGCCCTGATTATGTAGCAGGTGATACCAATTCCCTACGCCGCTTACTCTAGCCCCGAAAAGAGCTATCACAAGTTCATTTGGTGTATCAAGAACACCATTTTCATTTTTTACAAAATGAGCAATTTGTAAGTATTCGAAAAAGGCAGGTTTCCTCTGCCTCCAATCCCTTAGCAGCACCTCTTGCCAGGAGATCACCCTATTCTGTATAAAAAAATATCTTAATTCCCCTAGCCCGCAACCTTCCCAGATGTTCAAATGGCTTGTTTGAATCTGGAGGCCGATACATTTACATTCAATTACTTTCAAGTATTGTAGCCCGGAGGAACCAGTCATTTAAAAAAAAGACAGAAGTCTGAAAGAATAATCTTTCAATGTCTTGTATCTTGTCTTTTTTGGAAGTTTGGAGGTTTTTAAAGATACTGACATTTGAGAGCCAGTTTCCTGTACCATTTTATCAATGAAGAAGTTATCTCTGACGTTGTTGGATCTCATCAAACCCGCTAGTAGATCCAAAAAAGTGGCATCATATGAGTAAGTGAATACCATAATGAGTAAGTGCCTTCTGCGAATAACAAAGTGAGTAAATGGTAGTAAGTTATGGATTTTGGGCCATATGTATGAAGCAGTTTTGCGATCGCATACACTGCGATTCGCAAAAAAACGGTGTTTGCGATCGCAAAACACAGCTTTGCTATGTAAGAAACACATTCTGTAAGCATAATTTTCTGATCGCAAAATCAGCGATTAGCAAATTTGCGAATCATGCAACTTAGCGATTATTCTGCAAATTAACAATATGTGGTCCAAAAATAGCGAATATTGTAATTGTTGAGCTCGCAGTTTACAAATTCGCAAAACGGAATGCAAGAAAAAATCGCAAATTGCGCTTTGACAAAATTTGCAATTTAGAGAATTGCATTTCCTACCAAGTCTGAGCAGGTGGTAACCAGGTGAAAACTATTGGAGGAGGTCCACAATGCAACAGCTTTTTTTCCACAATGGTTGGGCTGTATGTGATAGCCAGGAGGCTGTGACTCAGAGCTGCTGCACAGAGAAGGAGATGCCAGGAAAGGATCTTTCGAGCGCGCATAACCCTGTCCCAGCGGACTGAGGAGGAGATCCATACAAACTACACGCTGGATGAAGAGAGAATCCTGGAATTAATAGAGGAGCTCAAACTAATACTTGAACACCCCACACACAGGACACACCATCCCCACCCACATCCAGGTCCTGTGCTCACTGCAGCTCTTGGCATCAGGTAGCTTCCAGGGGGTGATAGCCTCAGCAGGAGGGGTCTCAAAGAGTGCATTGTTGTTCTTTTTCCACGCGTTCCTTGATGCCTTGGTACAGAGGTTGCATCACTACATCCACTTTCCCAGCATACCACAGGCACTAGACCAGATGAAGCAGGAGTTCTATCAAATTGCACAATTTTCCCATCATCATTGGATGCATAGATGGGACCCATGTCGCCATATCACCCCCCCTCCCAGAACAAGCATGTGATCAGGAATCGCAAATCCTACCATTCCCTGAACATACAGGTGGTGTGTAATGCCAAGCACATTATCACTGACATCGTTGCAAAATACCCAGGCAGCACGCACAACCCGTTCATCTTCTGCCACAGTGGGATACACCGTTGACTCACAAGGGGGGGGTTGGTGAGGGATACCTACTAGGTAATTGCATTTGTACAAAGGACACACTAGTAAAGGACAGCATTGGCAGGACAGTGTTTAACTATATTCCTCCCACCCCACAGGTGACAGTGTGGTGTAGTTCCTATATTCCCAATAGGCTATGCGCATTAGAATAATATATCCTATAGATATGACGTAGGACTTAGGTCAGTAGGTCTGTATCGAATATACTAAACTTAATTGTGAGTGACAGCTAGCTCAGAGGTCACTAGAATTTTTCTTGAATTCACAAGAAGGGATTGGTTTCTGACAACCACATAAACATGACAACTTTGTTTCCCCAGGACTGGAACAAATATCTAAGAGTCGTGGAAACAATAGATAACTATTTTACTCATCTAATCGTGCATGCTTCCCTTCTACAGAGTTGCAGAGAAATAGTGAGATGGGTGTTTTCAATAAAAGGTTAATTGAACAGCCTACTTTCTCATGCAAGAGAGGTGAAATTCTACAATGGTTAGACAGAATGCAAAGTATAATGCGTACAGCGAGAACAGTATTATAAAATAATAATGTAATAGCATTGTATGGTTTCTAAGCCATATAAAAATACATAAATAACACAGGCTAAAATACTCAACTGGTGCTTCTTAAATATGCCTACCTCAATGTACCTAACCTAGGTCTTGTACAAGGGAAGAAGTCAGTATGGGCTTTAGCATAGGTTTCGTTTCTTGCCAGGAACTGCCAAAGGTTTCTCTAGGTTCTTATCAGCTCCATACCTTAGAATGAAGGAGTTTGGTATCTTTGTCTCCCGCAAGGGGAGTCAGAAACACTGGAGATGGATTCTCGGCAGAGGAGGACAGCTTCTTGTCACTGCATCAGCTGGAGAGTCGGCTTCCTTCGGCACTTGCTGTAACGAGCTGCGTCAGGCAAGTAGGTCATCGAACTGCACCAAACCACACCGTGCTTTTGTCCAATGCCCAGCACATGTTAGGATCACAGTGCGAATGAACAATCAGGAGCAAGTGTCCATGTACCCTGGATTGATGCACCCATCTCCTTGTCCAAGTTTGAGCACCTCAATAGCGGCACTGTCGGCCCGTAGCCCCTCGCTGTGGGTGCACAGTGCTCTACTCCTTAATCTATTTGAGTGCGCCTCCTACTTTCGTCTATAGCTCTCCTAACCTGGCCCTTCTGTGAAGTCCTATCCGAGGGGGCGGGAGTGTAATGCTGCTCCTGCCAGATTGGGCATCCTCGTCTGTTGGAGGGAGAACTCCTGGGCCAGTAGTACATCCACAGCACGTCACCTGCACCAGGACCCTTGCCACATCCTGGCTGTTGTGTGCCAACTCACGCTGCATACTGATGCTGCACCTTGACAGCACATTGGTTGCTGAGGAAAGGCAGTTGACTGCCCTGGTGTAGAGGTCTAGGCGCTGCATCTCCCTGCACCTAGCAGCACGATTCGCTCTCAGTTCAGCACAGAGTGCCTCCAGGGCACCCATCATGCCCATGAAGCCAACCCTGATTTGCCTCTGTATTGATCTAATGTTTCTCGCCTGCAGGCGCTGGACTTCCAACATGTACCTCTCCAGCCCTCTAAGGACTGTGTCCTGGCAGTGCTGCACTGGTGGATGCACGTGCCCTGCGCCTGGATGGAATTGGCAGAATCCGATCAGCACGTGCTCGAGCACAGTGTTGTGGCTCTGGCTGTCCCAGGACTGGTTGGACATCGCCATCAGTGTCCTGGGTAAGTATGGGCGAATTTTGCTGATTTGCGGTCCGCAAATTTGTGCAAAATCGCAAAAAAATCCGCGAGTTTGCGAAAAAATTTGCGGATTTGCACAAATAAACTGTTTCTGGCCAATCAGTAAGTGCTAGCTCGTTGGGTAAATGTATAGTGCTTTTCCTACACTACAGCTGCGTAAAGTGCCAGAAGAGTTGTCTCCAGTGACCATGTGTGTGTAACTTTGTCATCGCGCCGAAGGGCGCCGGGGTCCCTTGAGTGAGCTGTCCATCATAGAGGGTAAAGGGCGGGAAGACAGTGCACACTGCTAGTGTGTGGGGCGGGGCCAAACGCGGGCGGGGCTTCTAGGCGAGTTTACATGTCTCATCTGTTAATAAAAGGTCAGAGAGCAGCAGAAGAGGAGAAAGTAACTCCTGGTAACAGGAACTGCACGGGGATTGCGCTCGTGCAAAGGCCTCCATCAAGCATCATGAGTCAGACCATGTGTGTGTAACTTTGCCATCATGCCGAAGGGCGCCGGGGTCTCTTGAGTGAGCTGTCCATCATAGAGGGTAAAGGGCGGGAAGCTAGTGCACACCGCTAGTGTGTGGGGATGGGCCAAACGCGGGCAGGGCTTTTAGGCGAGTTCACATGATTCTTCTGCTTATAAAAAGTCATAGAGCAACAGAAGAGGAGAAAGTAACTCCTGGTCACAGGAACTGCACGGGGATTGCGCTCGTGCAAAGGCCTCCATCAAGCATCATGAGTCAGACCATGTGTGTGTAACTTTGCCATTGCGCCAAAGGGCGCCGGGGTCCCTTGAGTGAGCTGTCCATCAAAGAGGGTAAAGGGCAGGAAGCTAGTGCACACCGCTAGTGTGTGGGGTGGGGCCAAACGCGGGCAGGACTTCTAGGTGAGTTCACATGCCTCTGCTGCTTATAAAAGGTCAGAGAGCAGCAGAAGAGGAGAAAGTAGCTCCTAGTCAGAGGAACTGCATGGGGATTGCGCTCATGCAAAGGCTTCCATCAAGCATCAAAGCTAATTTTCAACGGTAGATATGGGGAGAAGGCACACCTGCCAAGCCTCGACGAAGCTCACGATTTTTTCGGCTGATTAATCTGTTACTTAATTTGAGCTTCAACTCGGGCACCTGCTTTATTTATATCTATAGGTGCTTCCTGTTGAGGTTTAATTTTTGTGACAGGAGCATCGTGCCAGAATGAATCCTGCCCTGCATATTTCCCAAAGAAGAGGCCACCGATTTGTGCGCTACCTCTACTCCACTGGAGTACTTTCTACTAGCTAATCAGTGAGTGCTACCTTGTTGGGTAAATGCATAGTGCTTTTTGTACACTGCAGCTGCATAAAGGGCCAGAAGATTTGCCTCCAGTGACCGTGTGCCTTAAAAAAAAAAAAAGAAATCCACCCGAGAGCGAATTTGCGAATTTTTCGGCAATTTTGCGAGATTCGCGGATCTGGAAATTGCCGAAAATCCACAAATTTCATGAGCAGAACGGATTTTTGGCCTATATTTAGTCCTGGACTTCCTCCTCCAGCGGGGGAAATGGTGGCACTGCATTCCGCCTGCTGCATTTTGGAGGGATTACTGGGCTGCCCTCCTCCTCCATTTCCTCCTCTTGCCCTGTTGCCTCTGGGTTAGGGGATTCATCCTCGCCTTCACTGACTGCTCCCTGTCTTTCTGATGGTGCTGTGAACGTAAATGCGCACAATAATTTTCTGGTCTGACCTACACTTGTCATGCACTGAATTTCACTGCGTGGAGTTACAAGGGCCCTGTCTCTCTGCTTTTTGCCTTTCATGATGCGCACAACTCTTTGGGACTGGCTGGGTGCCAATGCTCCACTGTGAGATGCATGTGACTACATCTCCCATAATGCATTGCTGTGTGTGCTTGTGTACCTGCAATGGACTTTTAGTTTTGTTGTACCCCTGGGTCTCTCTTGGGTGTGTGAGGTTAGTAGGGGGCATCAGGGGTGTGATGGCATGATTCTTACATTGTCTTGGTCCCGGGGGGGTCAGAGCTGTCCAGGTCTGCCACACCCATTACACTCTCTTGACGCAGGGTCCCCTCAACCATGTCCTCTAGTTTCTTGAGGCGGTGGCAGTAGACCACCGGTCTTCTTGGCCAGCTCCAACCTGGCAGCGACCTTCTGCTTTGAGGGTTGGTGCATGTCATACCAGCGCTTCCTGAGATCTTCCACGCTTCGGTGAGTGATGCCAATTGCGTTTACTTTGCGCTGGATATCAGCCCAAATCCTCCTCTTGCGTGTCTCAGGCACCAGCAGGGACTTCTTTCCAAAGAGGTGCTCGTCGGCTAATGACCATTTCCTGAATCAGCACCTCCAGCTCACTTTCAGAAAACTTTTGTTTTCTTTTTCTGGGTGTCTCCCCCTGCTGCTGATTGTCCTGGCTGGCCATGTCTCCGGTGTCTGCCATTGTTTGTTGCACTGCAGAGATCCCTCACCTCCACTCCTACTCTCTCACTGTGCTTCTGAAACTCAGGTGCAGCATGGGTTGTCACACTTCCTGGTTGTGATGTCATCAAGCTGCACCTGAGTTTCCGATTTTCTAATTTCCGAATTTCACAAATTTCCGATTTTTTGGAATAAGAAATCGCTATTTGAAATGTAGCAAAGAAAATATTGATTTTTATGGAATCGCTATTTTTTTGCGATTTATTTATTTACATACCGTTTTGCAATTCTCGATTTGCGATTCGCGAAAAATCGCAAATTGGGAATCGCAAAAAGGGAGTTTGATACATATGGCCCGAAGCCTTAAGTTAGTTCTTTGAATTGGGCCCCAGATGTTTATTATTAAACATTACAAAGGGAATAGGCCTGGCCCACTTATTGTGAAATACATTTATTAACTCCAATAGGCCTTTACGAGTGAATTTTTTTGACCCTTTATTGAAGGCTGTAGACTGATTCTTTGTTACAGGCATCTCACAGATACCTCGGACAACCCTTTGAGTAGAAGACTGGTATTGTAGTAATCCTTGTGAGGCCTTCTTAAGTGGGGAAGCGTCTGCCAGGTCCTTGTAATAAAACTCTTCTTACCTACATACATAAAGGGACTTTGGGTCAGGCCTCGTCTATCTGTTCCACTGTCATTCTTATTCTGCTTCTCCCCATTACAGCATACTGCATGGGGCAATCGTTTTGCCCATTTCTACAAATGGCAGTGAGTAACAGCATTTGTCCTGATCATATGTGCACATCCATCTGAAAATAAGGGCACATGTTTGTCTGGGTTGGTGACCAATCAATTAGTTTTTCGTGTCTTTATTTCATAGGTAAGCTTTTATTTCATTCATTCTTTTTAATGAGCGTTCTGCAGCTCACCCACACTCCACCCGGTTGCTGGCTTGCCCTAAAATTTAATTTGCTGCATCCGCTGTTGTCACTATGTCTAAAATAGTTGCCCATCTTGAAATGGTATTGTCTATAGTCTATCATTGTTTTATAGTTCCCAGATGGTCATCATATTTTGAATTGTTATGTTGGCAATCTTGGCTTAATATGGCTTTAGCATTTTAAGATTGTATTGTGCACATTGTGTCATTGCTTTCACTGCTCCAAGGTGGCCAGCACAACTACTTAATGTGGCATCCATGTTTCAAAATGTAAAACAGTTGTACACTGTGTTCAATACCTTATTTGAATTTTCTCACCAAGTATAGGAGGTAATATGTTTTCATTTTTCTATGTGCACACTTTTTATTTATCGTGCATGTGGGCATTTGTCAGTATGTTTTATTGTGTGTAGATAATTGTCTAAATGCAAGAATGACCCATTGGATGAATGAATCGATCTATACGTCCAGGAATTAGTGCATTCATGATGACTTAGTGTGTTTCTAAAATACATCAGTGACAGAAGAGGAACTTTCAGTTATATGCCAGACTTATTAGCAGTGGCATTGCTTGTTTCTTTTTAGCAATGTCATTCTCATGCCAGTTCTTATGGTGCATAAAATCTAGAAAATTATTCCCCAGCCTGTGGCTCAGCATCATTTAATGTACATAGTCGCCAGACAAGAAAATAGTCTAAAAGAGAAATTTAGGTGTGGTTTAATCGGATACCCACATATGTACTACAATATGTTGTACAGTATAACCAGGGTGTACCTGTGAAAATGTTCTCAGAGCCAACACATATAATAAATATAAGTTTCCAGCAAACATGCTGGGCCCAGTAGCAAAATAGTTGCATAATGGAAAATCTAACAACACACAAAATCTAACAATATAAACATTCTTTTCTTTTCAGGGAGTTCCCTTATTTGTGAGAGATGCGTAAGCGGCAACAAACAAAGTTGCTCTGGCAGCTTTGTCCTGTGCCCCCATGGAGTCACTCACTGCGGCAGTGGCCTGCGGCAAAAAATAGTAGGTACGTGTCCATGGATGCATGGATGAATTGTGTCTTCATTGTCCTACCAGGCCCGGTTTATATATTGGCAAATGGCATGTGTGCCCACTTCGAGGAACCCCCAGGCACAATGGTACTACAGAAGGAGTGGCAGGCGCTTGTGTGTCCCCTTCTGTGATACAGATAGCGCTGGTGCACAAGGTGCACCAGTGCTATCATGAGAGGGCGTTTCCACTTTTGCATGGGAGCGTGACGCCATGTAAATGAGGGAATCACTCTGCGCCCGTGCCGAATTACCGCGACGGGCAGAGACGCAAACATTCTATTAAGAGGTGCGCCACAAAATGTAGTGCACTTTCAGTGAGCTTCCTAACAGCAGCCCTCTTGGGGGGATAAATAGGGTCTGATGGACCTCCTGGACATTACCCTGAATGCTGGTGCAGTCATTCAGTGGACACGACTGCAAGGGGATCTCTAATCTCCCTTAGAAGTGTAGGTGGGTTGCCACCTGCACTGTAAAACGTGGGAAGCTTTTAAACATCTGATCCGCATTTCAATGGAATGCACTGCCCACAGCGCAAGTTTGCAGTTGCTCTGAGGGCAATACATTAATTCTACTATGGCACACTTTCCTTATTTGCTCAGGGCGCACTTCTGCACAGCGTGTGAAAAGTAAGACCATGCTCATTTTTACTGAAAGCTTGTGTAATTTAGGTAATTTTACATCGTGCATACTTTGCAAATTGTCAGAGGAAACCCCATTGTGTAATTTAATACATTTTCTGGTGTGGAAGCTCTTCAAGCATAAAAAGGTCTTGGGGGGGGACTGATTCTGTAAGAAAATGTGCCATACAAGAAATTTCCAATCTGAACCATTCCCTTTGTCGGCGACTTTTGAATGTGAAGAATGTTTAGTGTTCACTCAAGATAACCCAAAGTGCATTTTGTACATTACGTGTAATTTTTCACAATATTCTGACTTTTCACATAATTTTGGGATAACAAAGATGAGATTTTGCACCTATTTGGTGTAACATTTCTGGAAGATGCAAATTTGGCAGCATATTGGTAAGGTACTGGAACATTGTTGAGACAGTCAGGTCAAACGTATTGATGGGCTGGTCCGATAATAGCAATTTAACCTAAATGCATTCGAACTTGGTTTAAAGAGCATAGCTGAGAAGAATTCTGGAAATTAGTTTAGAAAGATCATTTACAAAATGCTGGAAGAAGTTGGTGAACAGTGCAGCGGGAGACCAGCTAAGGGTCTTAAATTTGCTATGAATGTGTTGCGATTTATGGGGGTGAGAAATGTGGGTTACTCACACACACTCTACTAGCTCAATATATAAATTGAATTGTATGGTCATTCCTTTGTATCGCACATCAATCAGTTGTTCCCTCTTCTATTTATTATGACATCATTTTTTAACCTCTGATACATTGATAGAACTTTCTTGCCGTGCCAGAAGCAATTGTTGCTGCGGTTAAAACTCAGAAGAGTAGCTGCTGGTCTCAACAACACACCTTGAACTGGGAGAAGCAAGTTCAAAATTTACTGAAGGGCTAGAGAAAGGGATGAAGAGATTTTAAATGCAGTCTAAAAATCACCCAGGGATCCACAGTGTCATTCGGAGTTAGAGTGCCTGTGTTTGTGTAGGTGTTAGATATTAAGCTGTTCGATGCTGCCATTCCCTTTTCTTTTAACCATAAAATGTGTTATTTTCATGTAGGGACCAGAGGTGTTTCAACTGCATTCAAGGGTTGTGTGAAACCCCACAAACAGGCCACCTGTGGAAAAGAAGTTGTGATCAGGGGCGCTGGCGTTTTCGTGCATCTCACACGAATGTGCTGCAATTCAGACAAATGTAACAATCACGAAAATCCGGGTAAGGAACTTGCCTGATCTGCCATCCAACATGTGACCGGGCTCTTGAAAATGAAAAAGGTTTGAAAATGTTTAAAGGGGACCTTGATTTGCAAAATGTGTACTTATATATTTACAATAGTAGTATTAGCAACACATACTTTTAGATATAAGATGGCTGCTATTTGGAAGCCCAAGGAAAGCAATCGGCCTACCATCAACGAAGAATCGAGGAGAGAGTTCAATCCGCAGACTAATTATTGGATGAATTTGCAGTTATTTGGCAAATCTTAATAGAACTGTCAAAGAAGAACTGCACATGCACCAATTAAAGGACAAGTAATCAGCTGAAAGCAGCCTCTAAATAATGCTGCTGACATTTGCAGGGCTGTATAAGGCAGATTTTTGTGACTGATTTTTTAAGCTGACAGGATGCCCACAATGTGACCAGTGATAGGGAGCTTTGGCCCACATGCATCAAGCATTTTTGCAGTCGCAGACGGTGCGATTCCTTAAAATCGGCCGTTTGCGAATGCAAAAGTGCTTGTTGGGATGCATCATGCCATTTTAGAAGTCGCATCTTTTTTACGATTTCTAAAATTGCGTTAGCATTTAAGAAATCGCAATTGTGCGATTTCTTAAATGCTATGCATCATTATAGAAAAATATGCGTTTTTTAAAATTGGAAGTGCAAATTACCACGAAGTTCAACTTCGTGGTAAATTGCGAAATTGATTAAAAATGCACAACATTTTTTTAAACTGTAAAGTTACACACACACATGTCCTTAGGACATGTGTGTATGTAACTTATGCTGAAAAGTACATTTCAGGGGTGCAGGGGGGGGTCCTTTGGACCCCCCCCTGCACCCATGAAATTTTCTAAGTGCCACTCGCAATTTCCATTGACTCCTATGGGCCTTTTGGCCCATAGGAATCAATGGGAATTGCGAAAATTAAGTTAAGAAATCGGTATTTCTTTGGGATTCGGTAAAAAATGTGATTTTTACCGAATCCCACAAGAATACCGAAAATATTGATGCATATCATTTTGCATTTCTTAATTTGCGATTCCTTATTTTTAGCAAATTAAGAAATGCAAAAAGACACAATGATGCATGTGGGCCTTTGCTCCTTGAAAATGCTGGTACAAATTCAGGTTCGGAAAGCACTTTCCGATAAATCTTTAGTTACGAATGAGGCTGGCATCAAACATCAATACAAATCAATAACATGAAACAAATTTGCTCCACAAGTAAGACAGAGAGTTTCAAAACCATAAATGTTTATCAAAGGGGTAGCAAAGTTTTAAACTCAAATCATCTAATTAGTTCTTAATCAATACATAAGTGTGTTAGTCAATATATTCATAGCAAATTAAAGATCATGAAAAAACAACTATTATACATCTCAAAGGCAAATTAAGCAAGGTCAGTTCTAACATTAAGAGATAAACCTACCTTGCTAAGTCAGGGAAAGGTTCTGCTAGGATGTCAGGAAAAAGGGCTCTGGTGTAAAGCCAGGTGAAAGGGCATCTGTTTTATGCACCTGAATCTCCGTCTACATTGCATTAGTTTAAATCACACAGTTCCAACACTTGATACACCTAGACATGATTCCCACACAAAGGGCCAATCACTTTAAGGTACATGAAGGTAACACAAATTTATTATTTTCACAGGCCACTGCACAATGATCCAATTCTAAACGTTAATCCGGATGAGGGATTGATTCGGTACGCTTCGACACTGACCAGGACAATTGCCCGCTACCTTGGCATTTGGAATTCGGGAATAATGAAAGTGATTATTCTTTGCGACTCAGCCTTTTTCAGCGGACATGGAGATTTTGGGCTAATCTTTGGCCCATCATCTCTTGGAAGACTGTGGGACATTGGAATTGAATAATTCGACAATCCTTGTAACTTACGAATATAGTCTTCTATTCACTCTGATTGAAACTTGGAATATATTGACCCACGTATACATACTAATTGGACCGATATTACGATATTTGAGCCCTGACGAAGTTCCATTCATAACGAAACGCGTTGGCTGATGCCCAATTTTAAACTACTGCTACAATAAAGGATTTATTTTTTGGACAGACTTGAAGCTCATTGAATACTTCTGGTGCACCTTCCCTCTTTGTACAAATTTATTGATCTAGTTTCCAGTGGGGCGAAGTGCAGCGAACTCCGGAAGATGTTGCACACACTCTTTAATTGTCTTTTCTATATATAGATAATAAGGTGCAGAACCGTGGTCAGCCGCATTTTATTTTTCTATCCAACTCTAAACGTACTTTGGACTTACGGCTATCTGCAACATAATGAGATACGCTTGGTCCAAGAAGTACTCTGCACATGCTCGTTAGTGTGTTCTGAACAGATTGTGTAAACACAAATCTTCACATAGTAACAGAAAACAAAAGTGACACCATTTGAGATTGCTGTTTCATTTTCTCCTGAAAAATAGAAAGATACACAAGATGGAACAAGATAGCAGCCAGACACTGCACTAACCATATTAAAATGAGGTCTACATTAGATGTGGTCAGTCTAATCATGAATAGTACACACCTAGTTCATTTGTGTGTTACATGTTAATATCAGTATGAATTTCAAAACATTTAATAGTGAAAATATCGTCATCACAAGCACAGAAACAGAAGTGGGTTTAGTCTTGTGAGATTATGACCCTCCACCCTTGCTATTCCTGTGGCCCCAGTATCCTCCACTGGTCACATACCTAATCCCACAGCATTGCTTGCCTTCATGGATAGGGCTGTACACTTTTACAGATAAAGGGAGAAGTGGAGGTTCAAATAGAGCGAGTGGGATATAGGGTTTCAAATAAATAAGCAAAGGCTTGCTAGAGAAAAAGAAGTAAAGCCACATGGGATGAAACATAATGAAAAAGACAGAGAGAAAGACATTAAGCAGAAAGAGGAGATACAGGAGATGAAGCTTGCTAATGTCGTAGAATTGAACTAGTATGAGCTTCCAACTGCCACTATATCTCCTTTCCGGAAGAGATGCATCTCAGACTAGTATCCCTCCATGACCAGTAAGTTCATAGGTGAATTTTTTAACTGGCACCTAATCTGTTTCCATAATGAGTAGATGAGAAAATATAGCTGGTTTACACGGACAGAATATCGACTCAAAGAATATCGACCTACAGAAACATTGATGCTGGAATATCGAAGGCAAGTATATCGACATCCTATTTACAACAAGGTAAGTACAAAAATATCGAAAATAAAATATCGAGGTTAAAAATATGGTAATTAAAAATATCATTTTTTTTCTGTTAAAAATAAATGCGTAAAATAAAGTAAATAATACTAATAAATAAAATAAACATAGTTAAAATATTTAACAATAAAACATTAATTAAACATATACATAAACTATATAATATATACTTACTTAATAATAACTTTTAATAATTATTTTAATTACTTATAAATTATTTATAAATACTATAAATTACAAATACATCTACACACATACAATAATAACATAAATAAAAAGTAAACACTTATTTTAATAAATAAAAAAAATATATATACTTTCAAAATATGTAAAATTATTTAAATACTACATTATCTAAAATAATACAAAAAATATTAAATAGATAAATAAAACTACTATTTAAAGTCCCAAAAAAAACTACAGTAATGAAAACATTGGATAGCGTGGAACGTAAAATGTCTATTCCCACTCTAGAAAATGCAACAGTAGGGAAAGCGTTAAATAGCGTAGGGGCAAAAATTACTATTCCAACTCCAGAGAGTGAAACAGTAGGTAAAGCGTTGGATAGCGTAGGGGTAAAAATTACTCTTCCCACTCCAGAGAGTGCAACAGTAGGGAAAGCGTTGGATAGAGGGTGGGTAAAAATTACTATTCCCACTCCAGTGAGTGCAACAGTAAGGAAAGCGTTGGATAGCGTAGGGGTAAAAATTACTATTCCTACTCCAAAGAGTGCAACAGTAGGGAAAGCGTTGGATAGCGGGAAGGTAAAAATTACTATTCCCACTCCAGAGAGTGCAACAGTAGGGAAAGCGATGGATAGCGTAGGGGTAAAAATTACTATTTCAACTCCAGAGAGTGAAACAGTAGGGAAAGCAAATACCTCCAGAACTTTGCATAGTAACAACTCAAGATTCAACATCCAGCTTATGAGTGAACTATAAAAAGCAGCAAAGGAGGGTGGTAAAAAGGACTGCAGCGAGCAGGAGGAAATCCCCTCTCAAGCAAAGCTAGCAGAAGAAAAGATTCAGGGAGGGCAGTCCTTAGAGTCACAGAGGAAACAAGTCACATCATCCTATAGCCTGCGGAACAGGAATTATTTGAAGCAAGAGCAATACCCTAAAGGCATATCTCCAAGGGAGATTAAAAAAAGGCATAGAAAACAGGCTAAGGAGAGCACCAAGACTGCTCCTGAAGGTGGAAAGCAGTTTCCTCATTGAAAACCAAACCCAAAATAAAAGTGACACCCTCACTAAGATCCTATTTCAAAATACAACAGCAACAGGGATCATATCCAGAAGCCCCGGCCCAGGCCCAGGCCTATATGCAGGTACATTCCTCTTCAGAAGGCCTCTCACTTCCGAGGGAAGAAGATGATATTCTCTCCTTAAGCACAGTAATATCACCTCCTCTTTTAGAGAGCCAACAAACATTGTTGGAACCTGAAAGAGTAGCCTCAGATAGTAAAAAAAAAGGGAGTAAAAGTAAGAACAAAGGCAACATCGAGACAAAGTGTCTGGAGGACATCTGGAAAATTAACAAGGGAAACAAGTTGGAGGGAGGAATTGAGCCCCAAAAAGTCCTCATGGCGGAGGGGGGTGAAAAGGAGAGCACTGTAGAAACTACACGAGAGATTACAGAAGATGAGGAAAGATCACAAGGGGGGCAAAAAGAATCCCAGAAAAATCACACAGATGCACTTCTAGAAAAAATATGGACAGAAATGAAGGAAAAATTCTCTATCTCTGAGGCTAAACAAGATAAAATTCAGGAAGTCTGCGAAAAGCTGGACAACAAACTAAATGCATTGGGTGACAGAGTGCCGGCGGTAGAGAGTGAAGTTGCCGCCCTGGATAAAAGGGTGGAAAAGAACCAGAAAGAAATAAATTCCCTGAGACAAGAAAGTAAGATAATGAATGAAAAAATGGAGTCACTGGAAAACCAAGCAAGAAAGAATAACATCAGGATTCTGAATGTTCCAGAAAATCAAGAGGGATCAGATATGAAGAAGTATGTGGTGGCGCTATTGGCAGAGTATTTCCCCTGGGCCGACGAGGCACTACTAGAGGAAGACATACAGAGGGCACACAGAGACCCATTTGGGAAAAACAAGGAGAGAAAAACTCCGAGAAAAATACTTGTTAACTTCAAAACTTATGTGCTAAAAGATAACATTTTGGGAGAGGCTCTGAAAAAAGGTAACTTTAATAAAGACAACTGGACCTTCAGAATAAGATCTGACATGTCAAAGGCCTCTCAAACCAGACAATGGGAATTAGGAAACTTGATGTCAGAGCTCCAACAGTTAGGGGCTACGGTACAGATGAAATTTCCACCATCTCTCAGGATAATGTGGCGGAATAAAATGAGACAAGGAAGAGCAAACCGCTGCACTCCAACAATGGTGGATCAGTGTTCCAATAGTAATTCGAGGTAAAATTATTTCTAGGTACTCAGAAAAACACCTTCCGGTTCCATAAGGTGTGACCAAAAATAGTACAAGAGAAGTCTTATTGAGAGTAAGAAACTGTCCTGAGTACTCTCAAGGCATCAAAACATGCGTAGTTATGAGGGTAAATCACATGAAGCTCATAAACTTTCAGGAAATACTTTATTCCTTTGATAAATGCAAAAGGATATCCATAGAAACAAAAGACTTGTTATCGCATTTTAAATATCCATTTTAAAGCGAATCCATTGTAAATTCATGGAGCAAATTAACACAAGGTGAAATGGAAGACCCCAATGCATTTTGTGCTATGACAGCACTTCTTCAGGGGGATATAATTCTAAAAAGAAAAAAGACAGAAACACTTTGTAGATCGCTGAAATCACAGGAACTTTGAGAACACACAAATGTGCCGAGTGAGAAAAAAAGGAAACCTCCATATCTAGAAAACTCCATGCGAAAACGCGGTGAAAAGTGAGATAGGTAACTGCTTGTGTTAACAAAACGAAGAAAATGGTAAGTAACTGAAATAAGCAAGCGTACCAAGGTTTATTCAAGATCATTCAGTGTGAACGGAAAAAACCGTGTGGAAAATAGTCGTGTGGAAAAAAGTGAAGTAAGGAACCAAAGTGCATGGATATATAAGAAAAAAACGTGACCCATGTAAATAAAATAAAGACCCAGTGACATAAGTAATCCGTCACCTAAACCAACGAGGCAATACTGTAAGGCTTACCCATCACCGAAGAAACGAGCGTGTACAGAGGAACACGTCTGGTAACTCGGGACACAACCCGGAAGACGCCAGTGGGAACTGGCACCCGTTATCAAGAAAATAAATTAAAATGGAAGTAGGACTAAAGAGAGTCAAGCTACGGCAGGTCGCCCCGGATTGAGAAAAGGAGATAGACAGAGGACTGGAAAGTAAACAAACCCATAAGGTAGACGGCTGAAACTGGTGGAAGGTGAAACTGAGCAAAGAAAAATACCGTACAGTGTTCGTATCAACATTTTCTACCCAATCTAAAAAGATCAAAGAAGTGATTCGCAAACACTGGCCAATGCTAAATTTGAAGAAAGATTTCAATAACATTTTTGAGAAACCTCCAATCTTTGCTTACCAACGATCAAAAAATGTACAATCTCTTATCAAACATCCTCCACAGCAAAATGTGGTGACACACAAAGGTACCATTCCCTGCCATAACTGTGGCCATTGTAACAGTATTATACCAGGAAATATACTGTGTCACCCTTCTAAAGGAACTCCTATCCATCTTAATGTTTCTGCTACCTGCGATTCCACCAATGTTATCTACATGCTTAAATGCCCATGTGGCCTCCCATATGTGGGAAAAACAGAAAGAAAAATTAAAATCAGACTCAACGAGCATCGCAGCAATATCAGGACTAAGAACTTGAAATCATGTTTAGCTGCTCACTTTGTGTCACATTCTCACAACCCCAGTCAAATTCGCTATCTAATTTTGGAGATGGTTGAAAAAATTCCTCACAGAGACACTAGTAAATACTTGTTGCAACGTGAACTCCACTGGATTTACCTTTTACAAGCCCTTCAACCCAAGGGGCTTAATGATAAAATTGAACTTGGTTGTCATCTGTAATTATCCCTATTTCATTGGTCATTTGATCTCTCTTTAACCTGTGCATTTAACGGATTTGTATTTCTGTGTATGCTGTGCCTTGTGTACTGGTGATTATCTGTTCATTTTTGTTTTTTGAATATTGCTCGTATTTCGTATACATGTATTTTTTATTGACTCTCTTTTTTGTCCTTTCTTCGTGTTTGTTTGTTTTTTCTCCCTTTGCTCGACGCGCTATTTTTCTTTGCTCAGTTTCACCTTCCACCAGTTTCAGCCGTCTACCTTATGGGTTTGTTTACTTTCCAGTCCTCTGTCTATCTCCTTTTCTCAATCCGGGGCGACCTGCCGTAGCTTGACTCTCTTTAGTCCTACTTCCATTTTAATTTATTTTCTTGATAACGGGTGCCAGTTCCCACTGGCGTCTTCCGGGTTGTGTCCCGAGTTACCAGACGTGTTCCTCTGTACACGCTCGTTTCTTCGGTGATGGGTAAGCCTTACAGTATTGCCTCGTTGGTTTAGGTGACGGATTACTTATGTCACTGGGTCTTTATTTTATTTACATGGGTCACGTTTTTTTCTTATATATCCATGCACTTTGGTTCCTTACTTCACTTTTTTCCACACGACTATTTTCCACACGGTTTTTTCCGTTCACACTGAATGATCTTGAATAAACCTTGGTACGCTTGCTTATTTCAGTTACTTACCATTTTCTTCGTTTTGTTAACACAAGCAGTTACCTATCTCACTTTTCACCGCGTTTTCGTATGGTGTTTTCTATATATGGAGGTTTCCTTTTTTTCTCACTCGGCACATTTGTGTGTTCTCAAAGTTCCTGTGATTTCAGCGATCTACAAAGTGTTTCTGTCTTCTTTCTTTTTAGAATTATATCCCCCTGAAGAAGTGCTGTCATAGCACGAAATGCATTGGGGTCTTCCATTTCACCTTGTGTTAATTTGCTCCATGAATTTACAATGGATTTGCTTTAAAATGGATATTTAAAATGCGATAACAAGTCTTTTGTTTCTATGGATATCCTTTTGGATTTATCAAAGGAATAAAGTATTTCCTGAAAGTTTATGAGCTTCATGTGATTTACCCTCATAACTACGCATGTTTTGATGCCTTGAGAGTACTCAGGACAGTTTCTTACTCTCAGTAAGACTTCTCTTGGAATAAAATGAGAAACATGAAAGATCCAGAAGAGGTTAAAACATTAATTGAACTCATGCGAGATCAAAGAAGATCAGAAGAACCAAAGAGCTAATGAGAAATCCTTGGAAAGCATAATATTGGACAAATATTAAAGGAATACTGATGTAAGGCTTCAAAAATCTTTTATATGCACAAGTTAAAGTCAAGAGGCACGGGGTAGGGAGTCACGAAGGGTTACGAAGATAACCAAATGGAAAAGAAGAAGGAGGCTTCCCCGGGGAGGGTAACACACAAACACAAAAGATAAAATACAAAAACATCACAATAAAGAAAAAGGGTGGGGCGCAAAATAGGAAAAAAAACTAAAAAATCCTCATACGCTGGAGCAGAAGGAAAAACGAAACGGAGTTTCATTTCATAAATAATGACAAAAATTACATGTAGAAGTGGAAAATGGCAAGATGGAATAAAATGAATGGGGAGCATAAATAGAGGCATCAAAATACTCTCTTGGAATGTAAATGGACTGAGGATGAAGAGTAGAAGGAACAAAATCTTAGAATATATTAGAACTTCAGAAAGTGAAATAATAATATTGCAAGAAACGCATCTCTTGAAAGAAGAATGGGCTAAAATAACAAAGACCCTAGGCTGGATAGACACATATGTTTGTACTACACAACAATGTATCATCAAAGGAATTGCAATAATCATAAAAAAATCATTAAAAGCGGTCATAGACTCAGTAGAAGTGGACAACAAAGGAAGATGGGTGGTTGTCAGAGTAAAGATTGAAAATAACCCGTTTACGATAGCAGGATATTACGGCCCAAATCTGGATGATACAGATCCCTTACGAAAACTTTATTCGCAGTTATTATTAGCCACTTCACCTATAATACTGGGAAGCGATTTTAATTTAGTAATGGATCCCAGATTAGACAGGTCACCACCAGGGAGACAGGCAAACCTGCCAAGAATGAGAGAGTGGATTGGCTTTTACAAAAGAGATCTAGAGTTGATTGACATCTGGAGGGAGAAAGGAGAAATCAAGCAACCTTTCACTCTACACAATAAAAAACTGGGACACAGGTCGAGGATCGACTATTTTCTTATCGATCGAGAACTGTCAGGAAGTGTAAAAAGTGTAGTTCATCTTCCAGCTCATATATCAGATCATTCGGCCGCACAACTAACCCTACAGGTTAAAACAACAGGAGCGATAAGAAGATTTACAGTAGAAAGGGCAATACTACAAGATCAACAAATGATAAAGGAATTGGAAAATGAAACAACAAACTTCTTTGAAAACAACAAAACAGGCACCACAAAACAGACAACCTGGGACGCTTACAAAGCCGTGATAAGGGGGAAGCTGGTGAGTTTAGAGGGTTATAGAAATAAGAAATTAAAGAGAGAGATTACAGATCTGGAAATTATCATCAATACTCTAGATACTCTAATACTAAGGGAACAAGACACGAGAAGAAAAGAAGAATTATTGCAAGAAAGGCAGCAGAAGAGAGAAAAACTAGAAGACATCCTGGAAGAAAGAGTGCGAAAAAAATGGGAGTCAAGCAAGTTAGCAAAACATGAATATGGTGAGGGATGTGGAAAGT
Organism: Lissotriton helveticus; assembly: GCF_964261635.1. Classification (NCBI taxonomy): domain Eukaryota; kingdom Metazoa; phylum Chordata; class Amphibia; order Caudata; family Salamandridae; genus Lissotriton; species Lissotriton helveticus. Next base: position 1,751,809,494 of record NC_136068.1, on the reverse strand, counting down.
GGTTGGCGTGTAAACTTAAAGCAGACCTAGCCAGAAATAAAGTAAGGAGCATACATCAGGAAGGTCAAACAGTCCAAAGCACGGATGAAGACATAATCAAGCGAGAATTCAGGAAATTTTTTGAGGAACTGTATACGGAAGATACTAATCCGCAAGAAACCCTGATCAACTCCTATCTTGAAGAAGTTCCATCCTTAGCACTAACGGAAGAAGACAAGAGAGAATTAAATAAGGAGATTCTAACAAATGAAGTAGAGGAGGCGATTAAGAGTCTGAAGAAAGGAAAGGCAGCAGGCCCTGACGCCCTACCAAACGAGTTTTATATGGAATTAAGAGATACCCTGCTCCCACATATCACGGATCTGGCTAATCTGATCCTCAAGCAAGAAAGCAGTATACCAGATTCCTGGAACGACGCGATAATCACCATTATTTTAAAACCTGGAAAGGACCCTGCTAGATGTGAATCCTACCGTCCGATATCGCTGTTAAACGCGGACTACAAAATCTTCACTAAAATCATGGCAGCACGGTTAGGAAAAATATTACCGCAACTTATAAACCTGGATCAAAAAGGATTCATCAAGGGGAGGCAACTGTACGAGGTCACACAAGAGCTTCTGACTGCAATAGACATAGCCACGCAAAAGAAAGTTCCTCTTACCATACTTACTGTCGATGCCGCAAAGGCATTCGACAGAGTTAACTTGGCTTTTCTAGAGAAAGTCATGATTAAAAACAACATCGGACAGCCCTTCATGCATGTTGTGAAACAAATATATAAGACACCAAGATCCAAAATTCTAATCAATGGCAGTCTTACAGATGACGTGAAGATAGGAAGAGGAACGAGGCAGGGGTGTCCTCTTTCGCCTCTGCTCTTTACCTTATATATTGAACCGCTTGCAAATAAGTTAAGAAATGCTAAAGGAATAACTCCATTTAAATATCAAACATGGGAAAAGAAGATAGCATTATATGCCGATGACCTAATGATTTTTACGGACGATTATCTTAAAGTTAAGGATACAATTGAAGAAACTATAAGTGCATTTGGGAAAGTTTCGGGCTATTTGGTAAATCACACAAAAACGGAAATTATGACCTGGAACACCCAGTTCAAAAGCCCAAACATTAAGAAAGAAATACGATATCTAGGAATCTTAGTGAATCATGATCTAAATAAGATTCCACAACACAACATAAAGAGGGTAGCAGGAGAGGTGAGAAAACTGCTTAAGGTATGGTCCACCTTACCACTAAGCTTGATAGGAAGATCCAACATCATCAAGATGTCAATTGTACCAAAGTTTACATTTCTCTTTAATTCAATTCCCCTGGAATTTGGAAAATCATTGTTAAAGAAACCACAAAGTGAAATCACAAGTTTCATATGGGCCTCGAAGGGCACAAGGATATCATTGAAAAAACTTCGGAGGAGGAAGCAAGATGGAGGACTTGCTAGCCCCGACCTGATGGAGTATCACAGGGTGTTTCACTTCAAAAACATCTGAGTGCTATTAAAAAGTCATCAAAATTATCCAAGACATTTACAAGTAACGACTGAATCAGCTGACCACTTCCTATTTAAATTCGGGCACCCCAAGTACTTCAAAAAAATAAAATTGAAGATTTTAACGGAGGCAGCAAAAGTGTGGACACAAATAAGAGTAATTTTAAACATCCCGTACTATAGCGAAATGGCCCCAATTTGGTGTTCACCAGGCACTCCAGAATGCCTAAAAGACTCACTGGCAACTCCTTTAAAACTTGCAAACATCAATTACTGGGGACAGTTACTGAATGGTTCAACTTTAAATACATGGTCAGAACTTCAAAAGATGACTAACAGCTCAATTTCCAAATTTAAATACTATCAAATTTTAAGTTGGACTAAAACGATACCTACATACAGAAAGGAAAACGAAAAATTTGAAAAAGAGAAGGTAAGGATTACATCGATACCAAAAGAAGTGGCAAAGTGGTACTGGGTGTTAATAACTGCTGGAGATAGAAACATAAGTATTGAAGGTCAAATCTGGGGGAAAAACTTACTGACAGCCGACTTGGATTTAATTTGGGAAAAGTCAGTGGGAAAATGCTGGTCGACTCTTAAGTCTGCGGCACTGAAAAGGAACCATATATACACCATACACCGAGCTTATTGGACGCCAAAAAAGCTGTCTAAATTTAAAAATGCAGGAACTAAGAAATGCCCGAAATGTGGAGAAGAAAAGGCAGACGACATTCACATGTTTAGAAACTGCCCCATACTAAAGGAATTTTGGAATGAAGTTGGTAAGACCTTGAGCATAATCATGAACAAAGAAATAACCGTGAGTACCACTCTTACTCTTTTGGGATCGAAGATACAGCAGATGGAGGGGGTCTAAAAAAATGTCAAGAAAATTTACTCTTTGTGTTAATTGTACTAGCGAGAAGGGAGATTTGCATTAAATGGGTTGGATCTGCCCCCCCAACACATGGAGAGTGGATGAACTCGGCTGTAAGAATTAATAAGCTAGACAGAAAGAGAAATAACTGTGAGAGATTCAAGTACTGGGAAAGCTTTGAAAACCATCTTAATTCTAATACAGGGTAGAAATATCGGCCCTATGATTAATGCGAAACAACTCCTGGCGAACAAGTATGGTACTTGTTGAGTAGCCATAATGGCTAGCTCCCCCCGTTTTGAAACCAGAGTTTACATTATGTGACGGTTTAAGGGTACTCCTCTAAAAATCATCGGGAAGATGATAAAACTCCCCAGACAAGAGAGACCAAGGGGAAGAGCCGGAAAAGAACAAAAAACTAGAGGCAGACACCTGAAACTCCGAACACATAGAGCTTCGCAATATGAGGACAAAAAATAAATAAATTACTATTTCAACTCCAGAGAGTGAAACCGTAGGTAAAGCGTTCGGATTGCGTAGGGGTAAAAATTACTATTCCCCCTCCAGGAAGTGCAACAGTAGGGAAAGCGTTGGATAGCGTAGGGGTAAAAATTGCTATTCCAACTCCAGAGAGTGAAACAGTAGGGAAAGCGTTGGATAGCATAGTGGTAAAAATTACTATTCCCACTCCAAAGAGTGCAACAGTAGGGAAAGCGTTGGATAGCGGGAAGGTAAAAATGACTAATCCCACTCCAGAGAGTGAAACAGTAGGGAAAGCGTTGGATAGCTTAGGGGTAAAAATTACTATTCCAACTCCAGAGAGTGAAACAGTAGGGAAAGCGTTGTATTGCGTAGGGGTAAAGATTACAGTTGGCACTGCAGTGAGTGCAACAGTAGGGAAAACGTTGGATAGTGGGTGGGTACAAATTACTATTCCAACTCCAGAGAGTGCAACAGTAGGGAAAGCGTTGGATAGCATAGGGGTAACAATTACTATTCCAACTCCAGAGAGTGAAACAGTAGGGAAAGCGTTGGATAGCGTAGGAGTAAAAATTACTATTGCTACTCCAGTGAGTGCAAAAGTGAGGAAAGCATTGGATAGCGGGTGAGTAAAAATTACTATTCCAACTCCAGAGAGTGCAGCAGTAGGCAAAGCGTTGGATAGCATAGAAATTAAATATGACATACTTATAAATAATGTTTGTATTTCAAATAATTAATAATTAAAATTTGAAATAACTCAACATCATTTACAAATACCCATTAATAATTATTAAAAACATATTTACAATTGAATAATGTATTAACAATAAATTATCAGTAAATACCAATAAATATTAATTAATTAATATTAGTTACCAAATAATAAATATTGAACAATTAAATATTTTTCAAAACAAAAACATCTTTATTATTAAAAATTGATTAGCAAATAAAAACTTTAAATACAATTATTTTTTATGCCAAAAAAGACTTTTTATAAATCATTAATTACCAATTTTTTTAAATAATTTCCAATTAAAAACCGTACCCCTGCGATCATGGGGGGTACGCACAGTACCCGGGGGGGGGGGCGTTCCGTACCTGTTTCGGCGCGAACTCTGCTTTTACGGCTGTTTTCACCTCCCGTAGAAAAAGGGTCGTACGGTGCGTCCCCGACACGTATCGTACTTGCTGGGTCTTAAAAACCAGCCACGAACCGTACAGATGTCGCGTACAGCGGGTTCGAGGGAGAATCGTACGGAGATTAGAGTCATACGGTCTCTGCGTGACTCATTCGAGTATGGCTCCTGGTACGAATCGTACTTCGTCGTACGTACGGGGGATGTTGTAGGGTTCGCTCCGTACGGGAAAAACTCTCCGAACGGCTATTCGGAGCGTTTTTCCCGAATCGGAATGGGTCCCATAATGTCTATCCTCATATTCTGAAGTATCTGTGATGCTATCCCTCATTTCTTTCTATTATTCAGCGCACAGATATTCCATGAACTCATCCTTAATTTACCCATCTTGATGTCTCAACTGGTTAATTAATAGTAGACCAAGAAATGCAGCTTTCACTCCAGTGACAACTGGCATCTTCATAGCGAAAAAATATTTCCTTAACACATTACAACCATTTCTTATATTAGAACAACCTGTTCTGCCCTTACTTGCCCCACCACCATTCCACCCCCATCCCCCACTAGTGCCCCCCACCCCCCACCCACACCCACCCAAAACCCCACCCAAAAAGGGCAAAGGGACTGAAAAGCCCCTATAAATGATGGAAAGAGAAGCATGATGCGTCTCGCAGTTCGCTTCCCTTCGCCATAGGATATCACCCTAAACAGATTATCGTACAAGAAAGACAAAAGAAAGATGAAAGCAACACAGTCTACACAATGAAATCTACTTGAAGATATCTACTCAAACTTTGTATTACAGTACATTTCTATTGGATAGCCGCTAGCAGTTCTTTTGCTGCAGTCTCCGTGGTTAAGAATTAAGTTTTCTCTTCATGAATTATCTTCAGCTTTGAAGGGTTAAGCAAAAACGCCTGCGCTCCTTTGGCTTGAAAAGGGGGTATGTGTTGACGAAATTGCCAGCGTTGTTGAACCGGAGCATGACAGTAGTCCGGACAGACAAAGAATTCCACCCCCTTCCCCTTTCACTTTTGATCAGGCCTGGCCAAATCATACAGTACTTCACGAGCAAGAAAATGATTTAAACAAATTAATATAGCTTATATTGGCTTAGCATTTGAGGCCCCTCTAGTGTTTTTCTGCTGAAAAGGAAATCAATGAGCTCTTTGTAGTTCCGTATCCCACTGCCACTGGGTTAATTCAGGAAAAGCTTCTGTAAGGAGCTCAACAATATATTGCCTGATGTTAGAGCCTTCACTTCCTTCTGGTATGCCCAAAACACGTAGATTGTTCCGCCTAGATCTATTTTCTAAATTAACCAGCTTCCAATTTATGTCTTCACGCAGTGTCTCTAAGGAAGAAATCTGGGTTTTATGTTGAGTCATTTCATCTTCGATTACAGAAATCCTACCTTCTGTTTCTCCTACTCTGGTTGCTATTTCATTGCAAGTTTTAACTACTCGCCGAACATTATTTTGAAGCCTTCGCACTGCTCCTTGTGTGCGCAGGTTCTCAGCTTTTGTCTCTTCGTGATGTTGAAGCATAACTTGATAAATAGTACTTAATGTAATTTCCGCAGCCTGATGCTTGTCTCCCAGATCTGCTTCAAATTCAGCAGAATGAGTTATGACTGGAGAGCCTTGATTATTTGCTCCAAATCCATCTGTCTGTAAGAGAGTGGGTCTGCCAATGACCACTACAGTTTTTGCGGTTTTATGAACTGTATTTTCTTCTCCACCCCACTCTATTCTCCTAGATAGTGATACATCATTCTCCCCATGGTCCTCATTCTCTCCATCCTCTAGCTGGGCCGAGCTTGTTAGGCTAGCTACACTTATATCGTCTCTCCATTCCTCCTCCAGACTCTCTGATTCCAAAGCATTAGATAAGTCAGACATTGAGTAAAACTTTCCTGCTGAGTCAATCGATTCTGTATCTCTGATAGGTTCAAGTGAATCCAGATTTGAGTTCAAAACAGAACTAGGTCAATTCATTGTAACTTCCTGTGTATTAGTCATAATACCAATGCTAGGCATATGTTCTGCCAGATCCTGCCCAGATTGAGACTCAGTTGCTACCACTTCGCCACCTGATTGGGCTATTGTAGGCACATTATCGCTTAGTTTTACCGATCTATCAATACTATCAATACTGTTATGATTAGAGCCCTGTGGGGGAATCGTATCTTCAAGAGATCGTTGTTTATTGTTCATTACATTTAAGTTCTTTTATTTAAACATACCCAGTATTTTCGGGATGGCTCCAGTCCTACTAGTCACAGGATCCACTACCAGTGTTGCAGCCGCTGTTGTTACAAAGTTGCCAGTATTAGTCAGATCAGCATCAGCCTTGATATTCGGCATCCCAATCGTACTGGCACTTTGAGGCCTGCGGTGTCTGCGGCTCCTCCGTTGCCGCCGTTACCGCTCGAGTCTTTGGCTTCGGTCCCTTCGCCAACATAGTCGCATTCGGATTTTTTGGGGCCATCGCCGCGCTATGCCTCCTACAAGCCCGCTCTTCCTCACGGTCAGAGTCTCTGGCACCACCTCCACTTCCCGGAGGGAGAGATCTGTGCGATACAGTCCGCTGATCCAGCCCACGAGCCGATCCGGGTTAACGGCTGGAAAACGCCAACCAACAAGCAGCAATCGTCGATAGTAACGCTGTAAATCCAGGAGCATTCCGGCTCAGAAACCTGCCCTCAACAATTTCACATTCTCATTACAGGAAATTACAGGAATGTGAAGCTAAATTAGTAACAGCTATTATACTTACGCAAGATACCTAACAAATAAAATAAAATCTGGCTATACACAATTTACGAGATTTTTGCTAAAAAATTAGCAGAACAGATAGCAGTTTACCGCTCACAAGTGTATGAGGTAGGCGAGAACGCAGGTCGTATTTTAGCCAAAAAGATCAGGCAAAAAGAAGCTTTCAAGTGCATTAATAGAGTACAGGATGAGAATGGACAAATCTATGAAAAGCCAGAAGTGGTAGAGGTTGTTTGACAATATTACAGCAAACTGTATAATGAGTAAGTAACAACCTATTTGTCCGAATATGTTTTGAATTTCTGTGGAAGTGGAAGCATTTCTAAAATTACCTTATCACAGGTGGAAGCGTTAGACACAGACATTATATGGGAAGAGGTAGAAAATGCTATTCTTTCTCTTGCAACTGGAAAGGCTATGGGGCCAGACGGTATTCCGCTGGAATTCTTCAGAATATTTCGTCATTTGCTGAAGAAATATTCGCTCTTAACTTTCCAAGAAGCACAGAAAGGTAATGCACCAGAATCTTGGCGGCAATCAATTATTATGGCCTTTTTGAAAAAAGATAAGTCGCCTCTTCTGTCACCCTCTTACAGGCCTATATCCTTAATTAACGCGTATAGTAAAATATATTCAAATATTTTAGCTAATCGAGTCTCAGGTATAATTTCATCAATTGTTTCATATTCGCAACATGGTTTCATTCCCAACCGGGATACTACGGACCACATACGACGTGTGATTGCCTTAATGTATTGGGCTCAGGTGACTAAGACGGCACTTGGAATTACCCCATTGGATGCCGAGAAGGCATTCGACAGGGTAGCCTGGCCATACTTATGGGATCTGCTGAAGTTGAAAGGCTTTGGTGCTCAGATGATATCAGCTATAAAAGCTCTTTATGCTTCCCCAACGTCATGTATTAGATTAACAGGGCAGAAATCTACATCTTTATCTATTTTTCGTGGTACTTGACAGGGATGCCCGTGCTCACCTTTTTTGTTTGAATATTTCTAAGACCCAAATATTATATGTTGGACAGAATCCGCCGGCTCAAATGTCAGAAACTACATATTTGGGTATTAAAATTACATCGCCTGTATTTACTATCCCGGAATTAAACTTAAACACGGTTTTAAAAAAAGCAAATTAATCGCTTGAGCGAATAGATCATCTTCATTTATCTTTATTAGGGAGAGCTAATGTTCTAAAAATGCTGATACTCCCTAAGTTTTTTATATATGTTTCGCGCTATCCCTCTTGAATTCCCTCTTAGTTGTTTTAAACAATTGGAAAGGATGTCTGCTAGGCTCTTGTGCGGCTATAAACGCCAGAGAAGGGCTTATAAAAAATGACTCTGCCGAAGGATAGGGCAGGGTGGGGTATACCGCACTTTTTGTATTATTGTTTGGCATCCGTTATACAGTTTATTAGACCACTGATAATTGGGGAAAAGGCACGGATACCATTGAGTTACTCACCAGCAATATATGAATTTGCATTAGGGGAAGAGTGTCATGGATGTTTGATTAAGATTATAGATCCCAGTTATTTAAAAAAAACAAATTTAAGACCTTGAAAGCAGCTTATGTGGTCTGGAGAATAATAAAGCGTCAACTAGGCATCTCTAAGATCTCGCTTTATACACCTCTTTTAGCACCAGGTACCCTTCCATTAATTTTTCAAGATTCGGTTATGAATAGGTGGCATCACTGTGGAATTCATTATGAGGGTGATCTATGGCAAAATGATCATTTGATTCCTTTTGCTGATCTTCAAGATAAATATAAGTTACCGGGTAATGATGTTTTTAAGTATTTACAGATTCATAGCTTTTTCAATTCTCTAGGAATTCAAATGTGATCTCACTTAAGGAGAATTCCTATTATCGATAGCATGTTTAGTAAAAAACCGATTGGACATTATTATAAATTGATTATTCCTTCGTGTCCAGATGATATAGAAGTAATTCAAAATAAATGGGCTGTAAAGTTGGCTAGGGATATAATTCATATAGAGGAATCAATTGCTTTAGCGAATAGAATATTGATAACTGGCAGATCACGGTCTCAGCATTATATGGCTCTATTTGATCTCTATTATACGCCTTCAAAGATTTCGAAATGGGGGACAACTGCGGGTCTTTCGTGTAGTAGATGTGGGGAATTTGCAGCTGACGCACTACATATGTTTTTTCTTGGTCCACAATTAAATAAATTATTGTCATCAGTTCAGAAATGTTTGGAAGTTTTGTTTGGTTCGACAGTTATACTGTCAGACAAACTAGTTCTGATAGGGGTAACATCGGATACTTTACCAGAAGAGAGGAAATGTTTATTAAGTATTCGATTTTCTCTGGCTTATTTTTTTGTATTATGGTTCTATTATTTTTTGGATATATATTTATATCTGATCTCAAGAAATGGTATTTCAAGGTGTTACGCCCTGAGTGGCCGTATTATGTATTTCTTCGGAAGTTTCTTTATATGTTGTATGTTCTGTCCTTCTTGCATAAAATTGGGAAATCTTCAATAAAGATATTTTTTTTTTTAAAGGATGGCAATGCACACCGTGATGGTTACAAAATGCTGGAGGGGGGGGGGTTGGCTTGCAATACTGCAATTACAAACAGGTACAGAAGAGTCACTTGGAGGTGTACAGATCATGGGTAATATGTAGGTGTCCACAGAGGGAGTACCAGGATCTGTTTTCTGAGGTATGAGATCTATCAGCCGCATGCAGTTGTACTGTGGATGTGATGAATGGTGCCCAGACCAAGGGTGGCAGGATGGACTGTGGGCAACGGGGTGTTGGATGGTAGACGTACATATTAGTTTATTGGCCTGGGCCTGTGGAGTGCCTACTGAGAGTGGCTGATGAAGGTGAACCTGCAGTTGACTATGCCACTATTGTAGGTATCTCAGGTGGACGGCCATGTGGCAGTAGCAAGGGATGTTGAGGATGAGTTGTGTGCATGCACCCAGGATTTGCACAAGTACTCCTGGAGTCTGGTTCTTGTACCTGTGTAGAGGTTGTTGCTGTAATTGGGCTGGCTGGTGTTGTTGACGGTGACCCGGCTGAACTCCACCTTGTCAACAGACATCGCCATTGCCATCCCAGAAGGCTATTAGATCTCCCGCAGACACCGCACCAACAGAGTGGGAGGAGGAATCGCCATCATCCACATGAACACTCCTAGAGTCACTACCAACACCAACGACGCGCTCCCCACCACCTAGCACATGCACGTACAGATCCACACTGACGCCAACAACACCCTCAGAGGAACACTCATCGACAGACCACCTGGACCACAACCACAATGCATCAACTCCATCGGTGAACTCATCAGCACACACGCCCTCGGCTACACGGATCACATCCTCCTTGGGGACATCAACTTCCATTTAGAGAACAACAACGATGCAAACTCCACTGCCCTCGGATTTAAACTACTCGTGACGACACCCACCCAAACAGGTCCCCATCTTATCCGAAACTCCACACGTCTCCTTCAACCACACCACCGAACACCACAGGACAGACCACAGATCACTGGATAGACCCCAGATGCCTCCACTACATCTTCAGTAAACCCAGTACACACCCCCGCACACAGCAAATGCCATGCCGCTGCTGGTGCAAGGACACCGTGGACTAACTGACCGCCACCCTCACCCTGGGACCACCCGCCGACCACACCTACCCCGACACCGCTGCCATCAACCGCAAACAGTGAATCAACGACTGTGCCGACACCCTAGCCACACTCAAGACCTCCACCACCTATCACAACAACAAGATAGCCGCATGGTTCACCGAAGACCTCAGGACCTCCAAGTGCACCTGTCGGAAGCTGCAGAGGAGCTGGCTTCGCAACCAAACACCAGACACCTACACCGCACATAAGAGCGCCACCCACAGACACCACCAACTCATCAGGACCGCCAACAGGACAACCTAGACAGCAACACACACAACAGCAAACAGCACATCAACATCGTGATTGAACTCTCAGCTCCCACCTACAACACCAACAACATACCACCATCACAAGACCTGTGTGACTCACTGGCCACCTTCTTACACTGTAAGATCATCGACATCCACAACAGCTTCCACTCCACTACCCTCACACCCACAAACGAGTCCACCCCCCTTCGACCAACACCCACACAAATAACCTGACCGCCTGGTGCAACATCAGCGACGAAGACACCATCAGTACCATGGACTCTATCCACTCTGGATCCCCATCTGACACATGGCTTCTCCACATTTTCTACAAATCAAGCTAAGCCAGCGCACCCCTTCTCCAAAAAACAATCAACATCTCCTTCGAGACAGCTACCTTCCCTGGGAGCTGGGAGAATGCTGAGATCAACGCCTTAGTGATTAAACAAAAGGCGGACCCCAAATACCTCAAAAACTTCAGGGCCATCTCCCTGCTCCCCTTCCCAGAAAAAGTCACGTTGAAGATCATCAACAGACTACTGACCCGCTACCTCGAACAAAACGACATCATGGGACCATCCCAGTCTGGATTCCGCAGCAACCACAGCACGGAGACCACCCTCATCACCGCCAACTACGATATCAGCATCCTCATGGACAAAGGAGAAACAGCCACCCTCATCCTTCTGGACCTATCACCAGCCTTCCACACGATCTGCCAGGACACCCTAACAGCACGCATCCATTAGGCAGGAATCCAAGAGATTGCCCTGGCCTGGGCCACTTCCTCCCTCTCCGGCATAGGCCAGAGCGTCTGCCTCCCACACTTCCGTTCCAAGACCACTGAGACCATCCGCAGCATTCCACATGGATCATCCCTCAGCCCGACGTTGATCAATATCCACATGGTACCACTAACCCATGTTGCACAACAACATAGCCTCAACATCCTACGCCAATTATACCCAGCTGATCATATCCCTCACCAAAGAACCACACACTGCCAAAGGCAACTTCCACAGAGGAATGAAGGCCGTTGCCAAATGGATGAAGGACAGCAGGCTGAAGCACAATTCTGACTAAATGGAGGTCCTCCTCCCTGGCCCCACCACCTCAGCCTGTGACGACTCCTGTGGGCCAACATCGCAAGGAACAGCCCCGGAACCCAACAACCACGCACGCAACCTGGGGGTCATCCTCAAATCCTCCCACTCCATGACCAAGCAGGACAACACCATCGCAGCTTCCTGCTTCAACACCTTCTGAATGTCCCGCAGGATCTTCAAATGGATCGACTCCAACATGTGAAAAACAGTCATTCTGTGCCCTCTCCACAAGCTCACTTGATTACTGGAGCGCCCCTATGCAGCTACAACAACCAAAATCCTGAGACGGCAGCAACACTTCCAGAACACTTCGCCACGTCTGATCGTCAATTTCCCCAACACGGCCACATCACACCACACCTGAGAGGCCTGCACTGGCTCCCTTCCAACAATAGGATCACCTTCAAACTCCTCATCCACGCACACAAAGCTCCTAACCACGCCGGACCAGCATACCCCAACGACCGACTCAGCTTCTACACACCCACCCGCAGACTCCGCTCTACAAACCTTGCACTTGCCACAGTCCCTCACATCTGGAAAACCACCGGCAGTGACAGATCCTTCTCCTACCTCACCTCAGAGACCTGGAACACCCTCCCTACAAGGCTACGACAGACCCAGGACCTGCTGGCTTTCAGAAGACTTTTCAAGACCTGGATTTTCAGTCTGTAGAAGCCCCCCCCCAACCCCCCCCCCAGCGAATTGAGACCCTCACGGGTAGGTAGGGCACTCAACAAATGAGTTGATTGATGTATTGATTGATAGATGGCTTAGCTAAATTGTGTGTTTAGGATTGGGGAGCTGTAGATTATAGTTACAATGAGGGTGGGCAGGCTGCTGGTGTGATACCGGATGTGCAGATGTTTGACAATGCGGAGTGTGTCCTTGGTGTTGTATGTGACTCTGAGGGTGTACTTCGTTAAGTTAGACCAATCATAGTCCTGGTTTTGGTGTGTGGTCCCTGTGGGTTTTGGACTATCCGTCTGTGATGGCTATGTAGAAGTGGTGTGCTGAGCTAGCATACTACCACGTTACAGTAATGAAGGCGATGTGTGGTGCTGTTGTGTTGATGAGGAAACACAGTACAATGTGGTGCTGCTGGAAGTTGTGTGTGTGCTGTACGAGGCATATCACCTGGTTGTACGTAGACACACTGTTATGTGGGGCTGCATCGTGTTGGCAGTATTAGTTGCACACACATGCTGAGATGCTGTCATGGGTGTGTTTGTGGTAGCGTGATACCAGGTGGATGATTGTCTGGTGTTCACTGTGTGGAGGGTGGCTGGAGCATGAGTCTGTTGTGTCACATGAGTCATGAAATGAGCTGAGTGTCTTGCAGTGTGCATGTTGCAGGTGCTGACGGACCTGCCTTTGTCATGGAGGTTGTGCAACAGTGGCACAGACAAGCTACGGCATGTTTTAAGAATGGATGGATGGAGGAGTATCTTGTAGGCGTGTGTGGTGCAGGATCTGTCCACTCAGTGCTGCGTTGTGGCTGGGGAAACAGCAGCAGGAATGAGTGAGCACATGACGGCAGAAGAGGTGAGACAACATGCTAAACAAGCACACAAATCCAAGAATTCTTGCAAGGCACAAAGGGCCAGATGTAGGTAAATCTCATTTACCGATTCTTAAATACCGAATTTTACCGGTAAAATTCGGTATCGGACTTTCGGAATTTACCGATTCGGTATTTACCAAATCGGTATTTACCGAATCGGTATTTCCCATTCATTCCTATGGGCCAAAAGGCCCATAGGAATGAATGGGAAATACCGATTCGGTAAATACCGAATCAGTAAATTCCCAATCGGAAAGCAAGCAAAAGTGAAACTTAAGAAAACAGCCAATCAGGTGCTACCACCCTTCCCCTCCCTACCAGGAAGTGGCTACACAGGCAGCTGCAACTAATTAGAAGCTTCTGGAGAGGCAGTTGGAGCAGAGAGATTGGGAGCAGCAGCAGAAAGAGTTTGTGCAGTTTAAAACCTGTAAAATGTCAACCAGCAAAGACACAGAGCAGACAGAGAGGAAGAGAAAGCTGAAATACAGCAGCATGGAGCTCCAGGTTCTTGTGGAGGAGGTGGTGAAGGTGCACCACAAACTGTTTGGCAGGCAGTCCCTCACTGTGGCTGAATCTGCCAAAAGGAAGATTTGGCTAGATATACTCGACAAAGTGAATGCTGTGGGAGTGACCACCAGAGCCACAGAGGATTTGAAAAAGAGGTTCTATGACCTGAGGAGCCTTACAAAAAAAAAATTGGCAGACCACCACAAGCAGGCATCGCAAACTGGTAGAGGAAAGAACACAGCACCCCCCCTCACTGACCTGGAGGAGATGGTGGCCTCAACCTTAGAGCCAGAAAGCGTCTGCGGACTGGGAGAAGTGGACAGCTCAGCCAAAGCTGCACGTAGAAAAGGTAAGATGCATGCACAGCAATCCCCCTCACACCCTCATCCTTCCCTCACCCCTTGAAACTAAGTGACCCCAGTCCCGGTGTGCCAGCACCAAACAATAGCAATGCATCATGGTACATGTAGTCAGTTAATGAAAGACCATGTCATACAGCACAGCAACCACCAAGTTAGGCAAATGATTGCAGACATAATGAAGGGCAGGCAACATGTACATTGTGCAATTTGAAAAGATTTAATTGTAGTGGCTGTGAGACATTTGTGCTTAGCTGATATACGCTCATATGTCAACAGGTCACACATCTAGAAGGCAGTCACAGGAGACTAAATGTAAATGTAAATGTATAGGCATTTATATAGCGCACTACTTACCCGTAGGGTCCCAAGGCGCTTCGACCGCTGCGAAACCCTTCCTGGCTTCCCTGAGAGATGGTCCCTTAATGGGTATCTCCAGGGTGAGACCAGGCATCCCCGGCGGTCTGGTGGGGCCGTTAGTGAAGATGAGGCAAGCTAATGCCCAGAGTTGCCGAGTGTGAACGCTGATCAGAGTGGGCACCGAGGCGAGAGAATTATCGAGTCCGCTGACCCTGGTCCAGAAACCTGCCGTGCCGGGAATCGAACCCTGGTCCCGGGCCGTCCTCTGCTCTCGGGTCTGCCGCCTCTAACCAGTGAGCCACACTACTTCACGTCTGAAGGCACGGCACCCGAGAGGGATGAAAGTCAGGAGCCAGGTCCCAGTGCATCCCAGGACACAGGTGTACCGAGTAGCCAGCCACCTCCCCAAGACCCTGAAATCACTCAAGATTTGCAGGCATCACAGTCCCCTCTGTTAATGTCTTCACCAGATATGCCAGCATCACTCGATGTTGAAACACCTGCAGCACAACCAAGCAGGAGGCATGTCGTACCCCCACTGATAGAAATGGAGACAGCTGCCAGTGAAATGGAGGTGGAAGACACATACACCTTGCCTGGAGATGATATCTCTGCCACACTGCAGTCCAGCGCAGAGGTTGTCCGTAGTAGCACAAGACGCCGCACAGTCCAAGGAAGGAGTGTAGGTGCACGTGGGGAGGGGTCCAGTGTGTTCCAAGGCATGGAGGGGAGCATGGTAAAGATCCAGAGGATGCAGGGAAAGGCCATCATGTCCTGTCAACGCCAAATGCGCAACCTGAATAGCAATATGGAAGAAATTGGAAAGGGCATCAGGGAACTGGTGGAAGTGAACAAGAACATGGCTACAGGGAAACATGAAATGACACAATCGGTGCAGCTACTGTGCACCAAACTGGACACAGAAATAGCATCAAGGCACAGGGAGAAGCAGCTTGCACAGCAACACAACAAAGCAATTCACCACCTGGCCACAGCCACATCCCTGCTATGCAGGCGAAGCATAAACAGTCAGGAGGTCTTGACGCAAAACAGCAATGTGGTGACAAGGGGCATAGCCGGAATGACCAGTGCTCTTGAGGCGCTAATAAATGCTCAAACAGCACAAACTGCTGCTATTGATGTGCCAGAAAGTGAAGGGAGCACAAGTAGGAGCAGCATGTAAAGCCCCCTTGTTGTAGAGACAAGGAGGAGCAGCAGGCGACAAGGTGAGGCTACAGGCCAAACGCCCAGCGAACACAGTGAGCCACACACATCTGGCAGAGCTAAGCGTGGACGCAATGAACAGTTAATATTATGGGGTAGTGACCCTGGACATACAATTTTGAAAGTTCAAAGTTTGAGTTGCACATTTGTGCCTTGGATACCTGCGTAGTGACAACA
Organism: Lissotriton helveticus; assembly: GCF_964261635.1. Classification (NCBI taxonomy): domain Eukaryota; kingdom Metazoa; phylum Chordata; class Amphibia; order Caudata; family Salamandridae; genus Lissotriton; species Lissotriton helveticus. Next base: position 1,751,793,451 of record NC_136068.1, on the reverse strand, counting down.
TTAAACTACATTGGGTGCATACTCTACCTGTCTGTGTCTGTTTACTTACTGTGAGTATTGCAGTTAAATGCTTTCTGGTGCACTTTTGTTCTTTAAAATACCAACGTCATTACAAAATTAAACTAGTGTTCTAGCATTCACACATATGTCTTTGTCTCATTACTTACTCAGAAATAGTTGCGTGTAATATCCTCACGTCTATATCTGCCATCACTTGGTGTTGACACTCCAGGAGGTTGTGGTTCAGGCACAGCAACCTCGTCGTCATGATCCTCAAAGTCTGACAACTCCACCTCTGTGCCCTTCTTCACAGCAAGGTTGTGCAACATGGCACAGGCAGCAATGATTTTACAGCAGGTGATGGGGGTATACTGCCGGGCACCTCCACTCTTATGCAGGCACCTGAACCTGCTATTCCATATACCAAAGGTACGCTCCACAACATTTCTTGTGCTCTTGTGGGCCCTGTTATATCTCTTTTGGCTGGGTGTTGAGGGGTTGAGGTAGGGGGTGAGGATGAAGGAGCGGAGGGCATATGCACTGTCTCCTAAAAGGAAATGGGATTACATTACTCACATGCATACATGTACTTCTTTCTGCAATAGGTGTTAATGGGGTCGCACACTGTGTCTTACCTAGCAGGTATCCTTCACCAAAATACCCTGCTGTCCGCCGTGCATAGATACCGCTGTTTTGAAAAATGTAGGAGTCGTGGGTACTCCCAGGAAATTTACCTCAAGGTCAGTGATGGCGCACTTGGCATTGCAGATCACCTGCACATTGATGGTGTGGGTGAACTTTCTATTCCTATATATGTATTCGGTGGCAGCAGGGGGACAAATGGGAATGTGGGTGCCATCAATGCAGCCAATGATATTGGGGAAACGCGCCATCAGATAAAAGTCAGATTTTGTTTGGAGCAGTTCAGCATGGGTTGCAGGGAAAGATATATAATGGTCCATCCTCTGTAACATGGCGTCAAGGAATTTGTTGAAAAAGCGTGACAGGCTGCTCTGGGTCATCCCACCTACCGCAGCAACCACACTCTGGATTATAACGGTGTAATACTGTCCAAAGTTAAAACATTTACATACCTAGGCGTAATATTCGATGACGTGGGCACCTGGACTCCCCAGATTACAAATAAAGCGTTGGCTGTGTGCAGGTCGTTTGCAGCCACATTGAATTTCGCTAAAAGACTGGGAGGTAAACCCACGGAAGCAATACTGACCCTGTATAGAGCCAAAACTTTGGCCCTAGCAAGATATGGGGCTGGGATCTGGGGCTATAAGGATCTTGCCCCAATTCAGAAAGAAGAGAACAAATCCATGCGTTCTCTATTGGGTTTACCACAGTCTACCCCCTCCTTTGCTGTCCACACGGAACTAGGGTTAGGTTATATTGAGTATGCACTTAATATGGCCCCTCTACTTCTTTGGGTGAAATTATGGCTGAATCCTAGTCTGACTTTAAATCGCAAAATTATCAGCGATTGTATGGGGAGAGATAGAGCCAAAGACATAAAATGGTTGAAACATATTAAAACCGTAGCTACACAATTGGGCCGCACGGAATTATATTTTAACCCCGAAAGCCTGTGTAAAGATGATGTCACATGGATAAAAGTTCAATTTATGTGTTTTCCTGGTATCACCATTGTTGGACTTGGCCCTTCTGGCAGGTTCACCCCTGAACTTTTTGCCTTTTACTGTTACATCAGTATAATGATTTCTTGACTTTGCACACTTTAGCACTGTGGCGCAGTGTAAAGTGCGTGCGCTCTCTGAATGTGTGTGTGAGATTGGCCTGCCCTCCCATAGGAATGCATGGGGAATGTGTGTGTCCATGGTAATTCCTGATGTGTGGGGAGTGCAAGGTTGAGTTTGGTATGTGCAGACACGTGTGAGTAAACGCTGCGCGATGATGTGTGCGGCTTTAATGTGTCTAGTGTGAAAGTGCCACTTCTAGAAGTTGGCCTGCCTGTGCAGTAAATGTGTATTGACTGTCTGGCTTGTGATTGGCTGGAGCTGGCTGGTGTGCCTGGCTCCAGAAGTCAGGATGGGTTTGCCCCGGTGGTGAATGGGGAGATCTGCATGTTGATGGCAGGGAGGGGCTGCACCTGGGACCTTAATAGGGCTGGGCTTTCCCTCCACAATGCTGGCTCCGCCCTTTGTGGTGCGACTGATGACACTAGCCTGACTAGTGAATGGGGAGAGGGGCTGAGCAACAGAGTGCTCCTGAACCAGCTGCGTCTGGTTTTTCCCCCACCCTGTACCCTAGAGACAAATGGATTTTGTGTATAAAAAGAGGCTGTGACCTCATGTTAAATGTTCTTGTTTCCTGACTTGAATCTACCAGGGGCGTGCTGCTGCTGGGGCCCAGGGGAAGGCTTGCCTCCCTGGGACCTGCCCAGCCCCTGGGTGCCCTGAAGGCTGGATGACTGGGGCACTTGCTTTGCTGGGAGCTGCTGCTCCCTTTCCTTGCTCTGAAACCCTGTCTGCTGTACTTTTGAACACTACAGGACCTTGCTGCTCCTTTTAGCGCCCTGGGAGCGCCTTACTTTAATCCTGCAGTGTGTGGAAGGATTCCCCCTGCCTGGGGATTCCCCTGGCCTTGTGCTCCTTGCAGGTGCCCACCCTTCATCATGACCGCTACTCGTGTATCCTCAATTTGCAGGAGCCTACCCTGAGTTATGCCCCGCTTATTTAATTATTATTACCGGTGCCTTCCCCGTTTGGATGTGCCCCAAAGCGGGTGCCCTTCCCGCTGTTTGCTCTTATACCTCGAGGGTGCCTACCCCTCTCTTTGCCCCCGAGAAAATGATCACTGCCACAGCCCTCCACGAACACAGGAAGTCAGGCACCGTAGTGCCTGACGTGGGGCGGGACTTCCGGTTTAGAAGGGAAGTCCCGCCCGCCGCGGCGCTCTGATTGGAGGAGCTGCCCAGGAGCCGAGTACTCACCTCCCGTGGCCTGGGCTCCTGTAAGTTGGGGAGAGCCCCGGGGCCGCAAACAGGAAAACAGCCCGAGTGTTGCGGGGCTCCCATGTGCTGGAGGGAGACCCGGAAGTTAAGACCCGCCCCCCTTGTGCCGCACCGAGAAGAGAAGCCGCCCGAGGAGATGGACGCTGGTGCCTGCCAGTGCAGGGCTCCCATTGCTGTGGGAGAGCCCCGCAGGTGCCAGCCAGAGGCAGCAGAAGGCCGAGGGGGCGCGAGCCACATTGCCGGTGCCTGCCCCCGCCGCGAGTGAAGAGGAGCCCCCCTAGCAGCCCGGTGAGTGTTAAAGGGCTGGGGGGGGAGCTCCGATGTGCATCGTGGTGCCTTGAAGGCACAGGGACAGAGAGTTCTTATGAGCGGCCCCATCTGGTAGCGGGCCGTTCCAACGATGGGCCATCTTCTGTTTCTAGGGCCCCGAGGAGGTCCCGGGGGTCTGTGTTCCCCTAGAGCCCATGGATGGGTCGCAGGGGGCACAGTGATTTTAAAGCACCAGCATTTCGGGGGCCTGATTATTTTTCGAGCGCTAGTGCGTTCCATGGGGCATTTATTTCTAAAAGGGGCTCGCGCGGCCCAGGGGCCACCCTTGTTTCAAAGAGCCCCTAAAGGTGCCAGAGAGGGCACCGTGCTTAGTCCTGAGCGGCCCCAGATGGCAGTGGGCCGCTCCTACGTGGTATTCATGTTCAAGAGCCCAGATGGCTCCCCCATTTGGCGCAGTTTTTGTCCTAAGGGGCTAGTGAGAGCCCCTGTCACAATTTGCTTCCCAGCTGTCAAGCAAGTAGTGGGCAGCTGCACCGTTTATGTTTTCTTTTTAGGGACATTTACTTTGGACTCAGGAGTGAGTCGCACTCTTTCGCCCCTACTTGGCCTTCCCCAGCTGCGCAGCTCTTAGTGCCAGCTGCAGCGTTTAGGCACCTTGCTATTGTCCCCAGCTGCCCATCAAGTAGTGGGCAGCTGCTACGTTTAGCTGTTGGCGCAGTAGCGCAACCTGGACCCTAATGTGATTTATGTGCTGTTATGATTCATGTGCTATTGCTTTTTGGGCGTTAGGAAATGTGCTGTGTGTACTATGTTTTGCGCACCCTGTGTTCTGATACCTCTAGATGTATTTTTATGCCTAGGAGGTTGTTGTTCCTAGTATAGTTATGCTAGTAAGTTCATGGTTCCCTGCGTGATATTTGCCTAAGGTGTTTAGGATTGTGTAGGTAGTACTTACCTTTTACCAGTAGTTACTGGTTGTGTGCTACATTTGCTATTTGGTGCTACAGTTATTATATGTTCTATGTGCTAAGCGTTATTCCTACAAAGTGCTATTCTACCAAGTGCTAGTTCTAAAAGTGCTGACAGTGGCCCACATGGCCCTGTCCCATGTACATAATTCCCTGTAAATTCTGCCCATGCCTATGGCACATTGTAAAGTGTGAGTTTATTATCTAATGTGTGTGGTACAATACAAAGGCAATTTTATATATAACCTTGTGTAGAGTTCCTTTTGTGGGGGGCCTGGGATGTTGTTGCTGGGGATGCGTGTGCAAATACTTAACCTACATTGCCTCCGGGATTAGCCTTACTGCTCGTGTCACGTTGCCTTGAGGGTGAGCAGGGGTTATCTTGGCGTGTAACTCCCTTGCCCTGACTAGAGTGGTGGTTTCTGCCTGGCTTTGGCGCAAGCCTTAGCCAACTGGAAATCCAATTTCTAACAACTATTGTAATGGTGCCATGCGTGAGCTTGTAAAACGCACCGTACACATGCATTCACTAGAGCGTGTCAAATGCCCATTTCCCCAATAGTACGTGCCTGTGTACGGGTCGTTTCAGCATTGCATTCGAGCCATATGCGATTGGACCGTACCCCTATAGTACGTGCCTGTGTACGGGTCATTTCAATATTGCATTGGAGCCCTACGCGATTGGACCGTATCCCTATAGTATGTGCCTGTGTACGGGTCGTTTCAACATTGCATTCGAGCCATATGCGATTGGACCGTACCCCTACAGTATGTGCCTGTGTATGGGTCGTTTCAACATTGCATTTGAGCCATACGCGATTGGACCGTATCCCTATAGTATGTGCCTGTGTACGGGTTGTTTCAACATTGCATTCGAGCCATATGCGATTGGACCGTACCCCTACAGTATGTGCCTGTGTATGGGTCGTTTCAACATTGCATTTGAGCCATACGCGATTGGAACGTACCCCTATAGTACGTGCCTGTGTACGGGTCATTTCAACATTGCATACGAGCCATACGTGAGCCGACCGTACCCCTCCATTGCGTGTGTGTGTGCGGGACATTTCACTATTGAAAAAGTTGTATTCGCGACGAAAAACGGACTGTACTTGTGTGGGGATCCCAGAAAATACATAGGGAACATCTAGGGGATAATTAGAATGCCCAGAATGCAGGCTAGTTGTCAAGGAAATAGAGATTTGAGTGTGTTCTACAGGTGTTCTGAAAAATTCAGTTGGCCAAAACTATACAATGTTGCAAAATGTGTTGTGGTGCTCAAGCAAAATTTTTAAACCATGCAAATGTGTGTCATGGCCTTATGTGTAATGGGATTGGATGAAACATAGGATGCAAAGTAATCTGGCCTATCCTGTGGAGAAGTGTGGCTCAATGGTTAGAGCCCCTGATGCAGGGGTCTGGCCCGGGACCAGGGTTCAATTCCCACCTCGGCAGGTTTTGGGCTCAATTTCCTCGGACCTGATCATTCTCGCCTCGGTGCTTATTCTAATCATGGGTCCCACTCTGCAACTCTGGGCAATAGCTTGCTTAGTCTCCACAACAGCCCCAACAGTGCTGGGATGCCTGGCCCCACCTTGGGGGTGCCCAGGAGTGGACATTTCACAGGGAAAAACCAGGAAGGGTTCCACAGCAGTATGCGTTACAGCGCCAGGACACCCATGGGTATTAGTGCGCTTTACAAGTACAAATTACATTTACATTTACATTATCACACTGTACTCCTGGGACTGACAGCCCCTCAGCAGCACTGATTTAAGGTTGCATGTGGCTGTGAGAGGGCACTTGCCTGCACAACATTGGAGTGGACAACACTGCTGCTGTCTCTGCATTCCCTGGACCCTGATTTTGCTGACCATGGAGAGGGCACCTGCATTCAGTGCGGAGGAGACCCAGGCCCTGCTGGATGCCCTCCTACCAAACTTCAGCAAGCTGTATGGGAAACCAGGGGATCAGGTGAGTGATGAATGTGTGAGTGTCTCTACAGCCATTGTGTATTTATGGAACAGAGATGCAATGCTGTTTGGAGTGAGTGCCGGGTGTGTACATTGTGGTATCTCCCATGCAGTGAATGATATAGTTAAATAGTGTCTACTGCTTACCTGCGTTGTGCTAACTGTAACATTCAATGCAATGTGAATCACACTTTCTGCGGTGCCACACCTTGCATGTTTTTTAGCCATGATTTACTGAGGTGTAACCGTGTTCCCCCCAGAGTGACAGATGAATGTACACACTGTTGTTATTTGTTTTTCATGACCTGTGTGGATGTTGGACAAATGCATGCTTTGAAGTCATGGACATTGAAGAGTGTAAATGTTCTTTGTCCCCTGGATTTTTGTGTATGTGATGTTTGGCAACACTGATGCATGGCATATGCCACAGCTGTACCCATCTGATGTGCCAAGTTTGCAGTGCCGTGTGCATGACTTGGACAGTTAAAATGACGCCTGTGTCACATCTTTGTAAAGTGTGACATGTGCAAAGTGAGGTTGTATACGCTGTTAACAATGAGAAGCAAATGATCTGTGCCAGGGTGTGCATGTGTGGTCTGCTGAGGGTTCTTAGGTATAGTGTGATATGTCCATGTGCTGTCCACCACCCTAAGGTTGCATATCTTGTTCAGTGTGTGCCATGATCAGTGTGTGGTTTGCACCCCTTATGGCATCGGTTGCCTTTCTAAGGCATGTAGTGCATTGGTGTTTGCTTACAGGCCACATTCACATGGACAATGATGCAAGTCCTGTCAGCATCCTATGCCCTGTTGTCATCGTCAATGTGGTGCAAGTGTGTGTCTTTGGGACATGGAGCAGGTGTACTGATGTTGTTTCACTTTGTCTTCCTCACAGGTAACTGTCTATGAGAAGGGGGAGATCTGGCTGGACATAGCCAGGGATGTCAGGTCTGTGGGGGGCCCTTGCCGAAGGATCCGGAACATCCGAAAGAGGTGGCAGGACATCCGGTGCTGGACCCACCGTATCGCCCGGGTCCAGCTGAAGCTTGAAGCTCCACGCCGGCATGGCGGCACCCGTCACCTCACCTCCCACATGCTCGGGGTCCTGGAAGTGTTTTTTCCTGACCTCCATAGGCAGTTGCAGGAGGGATAGCAGCAAGGAGGGGGTAGGTACATGTCTGTTTGTTGTCATGTGTGTCACATGCTACCTGCAGTGATCAGAAGCCTGGTAACACTCCCACAGTGGGGGTGGTCTGGTCAGACAGGCAATTTATGCATTGTCATTTCAATGCCCCATATTCAGCTGATGCTCTTTTACATCCCTTCCGCCCCTCCACAAGTGTCCCCTGCTTTGGGTATTTCATTTTTGCGCATGTACTCCTAGGGTGCAATGTGTTAGTATGCATATTGCTTAGCACATCATCATGTTGGTGGGAGGTCTGTGACACGTGTTGGTACCCTACCTGTTCCACGACCTGTGCACTGTGTTTGCCCTTCATGGTTTTTTAGCACTGATCATGAGTCTCAACATGGAGTTCAGCACGCGTCTGCCTCAGTGGCCTTTGTCCCTGGTATACTTTGTATTTCTCATGTGTTAGCTACATGTGCACACTGTCCATGTATACAATGTTTGGCTTGTGCATACTCACACTGGGCAGTGCGTGTGTGCATATTCACAAGAATATGTTGCTGGTTGTTTGTGACTAATATGGATGGGCAGCCACACAAGGTGACCTTGTGTTAATTTAATTCGCTGCACAGTTATTGATACCCTGAAACAGAGTTTTCACTACTTGAGCTGTATCACTCACATTGACGGAGTGATGGGGGTGTTGTGCAGGGGAGGTGTGATGGGCCTGCCTGTTTAGCCTTGTCAGTGGTGAGCTGTGTATGTAATTTCTGATGTGAACTCATCACTATGCACTTATCCAGTGATGCTGGACAATGCTGTCATTGTTGGATTTAGAGGCTATGTTGTTGGCTCACAGAGATGATTGTTACACATAGATTTGTGCAACATATATGTATTGGTGGTGCAACGCAGTTTTGTCTTGGTGTGCACACTACTGTATTCACATTTCCCATGTGGTTGAGGGTGTTTCAACAATGCAGTGATGTTTGTAATATGCACAATTGCAGGCACATTAGCTTAGGCATTTTCAGGATTTTGGACATGTGGGCCACTACACTTGACAGCCAGTGTGTGTTATGTGCTAGCAACTGTATGATCTGGTGATAGATGCCCCCGTGAGGAGTGTCACAATAGTGTGTGGTGATAAAGGGAGGCTCAGTACCAATCATATACTCACACCCAGTCAACAGGTCAGGGTTTTATCCATCACCTTTCTGTTGCACACTCTGCCCCCCAAGTTCAAACATGGTCATGTGCAAATCTGTGTGTCCATGTGCCTCATGGGAACAGTCCAGCCAAACATGTCAAGCCATGCCTTCCCTGGACTGGTCACAAGGGAAGTACAAGGGAACCCTACTCACAGAGGAACCAGGGCGATTAGTTTATCAAGAAAACAATGGTTCCAGTGGTATAGTAATTGTACGGTGAATAGTCAGTACATAGCGTAATAGCAATTTATAGTAGTAGAGTATTTAAACAGGGATGTCAAAGGAGAAGCAGGGCTCCAAATACCAGGTTTTTATCATCAAAGTTTTTCTATTTCAAAACAATGGTTTCATCAATTATATACAATTGCACACATAGTATTTCAGAAAAGAGTGCAGAGTGTCCCAAGTGTTTTTGTGAGGACCAAGGAATAACTACTTGACAATAGGTGAATATATACAGGTTTCTGCTGGGGATATTTACAAGAAGGAGGAAAAATGACCATAAACAATAGTACAAACAATAATTACACAGTGGCTATCTATATTCATAGGCACTGTTTGCGTAGTTCATTTCCTATGCCGTCGACGGCGTTTCGACCCGTGAGAATGGGAGTCTCATCAGAACTGATCGTTGCGGGACATCTAAGGGAATTAAAACAGGTAGTGAGGGCATGTACTATGTCTATGGGTTTAGGATATAAAAGGACCGCTAGGTTTAATTAATTACCATATTGGGTGCTAGATTTCCACATTTTGCAACCCATGCATGATAGAGGAACGTAAATTTAACTTACAGTGAACCCAGCCGGGTACTGTGGCATGGTGGAGGGAGAGAAAAAGCGGGGGGTAAGTAAGAACATATTGCACTTAGTGAAGTACATGTTAGGATACATGGTGGCAGGCTGTTAATAGTACTTACCACTGTGGTGGTAGTCAGACTTTATTTTATTTTATTTTTTGGGAATTTTTATTGCGCATACAAATACCCGAAGGTGTCTCGGCGCATGTGTGGACTAGCAGGACCAGAGCAACAAAATTCACTGGTTAAACAGCCATGTCTTTAAAAGCCTACGAAAACTCATCAAGTTAGGGGCGTTTTTGATAGTAGGTGGCAGAAGATTCCAGAGTTTTGGCGCAGCAACTAGAAAGCGTCTATCTCCCCAAGTTGCCGTTCTTGTGCGGGGTACCAGTAGGAGGCCAGTGTTAGAGGATCTCAGCAATCTTTTAGGGGTGTACAGCTGAAAAGCCTCAGTCAGAAACTTGGGTCCGGCGCCATGCACTGCCTTATAGGCAATGCAGAGGGTCTTGAATTTAATTCGACTCTCTACTCTAAGCCAATGAAGCTGGCGAATGGCGAGAGTAGTAGGCTGGCGACGAGGAATATCTAAAAGAATTCTTGCAGCCGCGTTTTGTATAGACTGTAGTTTAGATAGCACACGTTTCTGGGAGTTAAGGAATAGGGCATTTCCATAATCAATTTTGGAAAACACCAAGGTGGTTACTAGGGTCTTCCCAGCTGGGATAGGGAGGTAAGGCAGCAATTTCTTAATTTTCTTTAAAATAAAGAAGGCGGATGACACAACCTTGTTGACATGAAGGTTGAATGCTAGCTTGCTGTCAAAAATAACTCCCAGGTTCCTCGCCTTTTCCACTGGGACAGGTGGAAAGCCCAACTGGTTGGGCCACCAAATGGAGGACCATTCTGGGGAGAGATTGCCAAAGGTCATAACCTTGGTTTTGTCCGAGTTAAGCCTCAGGCAGTTGGAGGACATCCATGTACTGACAGCAAGCATAGCCTCCTGGAAATTGGCTGCCACCGCTATGCCATCCTTATGGATTGCCAGCACCAGTTGGGTGTCGTCTGCGTAAGATGTCAGTCGCACCCCGTGGGCCTTTATTACCCTCGCTAAGTCCGCTGCGTAGATGTTAAATAACGTGGGACTTAGCGAGGAGCCCTGTGGAACTCCACAAGGTGGTGCAGAGACAGGAGAATAGAAATTACCCAACTTGACTGTCTGGGTGCGGTCGGCCAGAAAAGATGAAATAAGGTCTCTGGCCGTGCCGTTTATCCCCAGAGCTGTGACACGGTCGACCAATATGACATGGTCGACCATGTCAAATGCTGCGGACAGGTCAAAAAGAATCAGAATGGCTGCACCTCCCTGGTCCATAATGGCTCTAATCTCATCTGAGGCTTTTATTAGAGCAGTCTCGGTTCCATGTCCTTTCCTGAAGCCAAACTGCGATTCTTCTAAAAGTTGGTAATTATCGACGAACTCTGAGAGTTGTTTATTCATCAATGCTTCGCATATTTTGGCAGGAAAGGGGAGACAAGCAATGGGTCTGTAACTGGCCATAGCAGTGGGATCCAAAAAGGGCTTTTTTAAAAGTGGCTTAATTACTGCCTTCTTCCACGGGGCAGGATAGTAGCCAGTTTGTAAGGCGGTGTTACAGATTTCCATAAGTGGGCGAGAAATCACCTCACTTAGATTAGCCATCACTGAAGGAGGACAGGGATCCAAGGGAGAGCCAGAATTGGTAATGGAGATGAGTCTGCTAATTTGATCTTGTGTGGTGGGAACAAATGAAGAAAGGGAGTCATGGTCTATAACAGGTATTTCCTTACTGCTAACAGTGGATTTTATCCCTACATCCCCGGCAAAGGATCCGTAAATATCTGTCACTTTGGTGATAAAAAAGGTGGATAGCGCATTACAGAAGGGCTGGGAAGGTTCAACTCCAGGACCCGAGGGAGGAGTAGATAGGGAGGTGACCACCGAGAACAATTCTCTGGCAGAATTCCTGGCGTTATCTATCTGGGTCGAGAAAAAGGTCGTTTTTTGAGCAGTGATAGCCTTTTTATATATTGTCAAAGCATCTTTGTAGGATTGCTTAGCTATGGGGCAATAAGATTTCCTCCAACGTCTTTCTAGGTTCCTACAGTGTTGTCGGTGGAGTCTAAGCTCTTCTGTGTACCAGACCGCCGACGGAGATCTTCTGTTAGGTCGAATAGACTTTTCCGGGGCTACCTGATCAGCAGCGTTCCTGATCCAATCTTGGAAATCGGAGGCTGAAGGGACAAGGTTGGATCCTCTTATGGAGGAGGATAGTGTTAAGATATCTATCATCTGAGGGATATCAGCAGTCTTCCAGGCGCGAGTTCCTGCCCTACTGGGTGGCCTGGAAAGGGGAAGATTAACCGGCCGAGTATGAATGCCGAAAATAATAGCTCTGTGATCAGTCCACGTAAGAGGCAAAATATCTTGTACAGAGATGAGAGGATTATTGGTGAACAGGCCATCTAATGTGTGTCCTGCCTGGTGAGTGGTTCCCTTAACCAATTGCTGAAGTCCTAAGGTTAGGAGATCAGCAGTGAGTTGAATGGTGTCATGATTTCCCTGTTCCTCCAAAGGGAAGTTGAAATCTCCCAATATCGTGTAATCAGTTGAGTCTATAATGTAATCATTTAGCTCAGGGAGGGAGCCAAGAAAAGAGTTTCGAGGTCCAGGAGGTCGATATAACAGAATACCTTTGAAAGTTTGTTTACAATTGATGTTAATAACAAAGGATGCTGCTTCACACTTAATGGATTGGATGGGGTCAAGCGTAGTGCGGTACTGATTTTTAAAGATGATAGCAAGTCCCCCCCCTCTACCTGCTTGTCTGTCATGTCTCACAACACTATATGCATCAGGAGTTGCCTGGCAGAAGTCTGGTCCTGTGGAAGGCTTGTGGATATCAGCTTCTTGTGGGTTTTATAAAAGGTAAGAGGCGGACGGTGCCGTCAATATAATTGCCTTCAGCCAAGACGATGCCTGAGAAGAGAATGGGCTTGTTAGTTAAGGATCTTAGCTGCATGAATTAGGGGATTGTAGGGGGAGCCTGGGATGGCAAAAAACCTGTTTGCTGGGGCAGCAACGCGCAATCGCGTCTTCCAGTACATCTGAGTCCATCTGGAAAGCTCGGTACAGTGCGGGGGCCAACGTCCTCACGGTTATACCGTAGTACGTCTAGTACGTGCGCAGGCCTGACAAGGAGAGTCGGAGTCTCCATCCTCGTCAGGTAGCGCTGGATAATGGTGATCTCAGTGAAGCTCGAGTGAACCCAGGGGCTTCCGGTGAATTTTTGTGTGCATGAAGTGTGTGAATCCAATCCACATAGTTATTGACAATTTATATTATAAACATATTTACGGTAAAGATTAAAAAACATTGCTTACAATGATAATGATGAGAGCATGGTACTGGATGTGTACAGCCTACATGAAGTTTGTAGATACATTGATCATTTACAGAATGTACCATGTAGTTACATACTGGGATACTGTATACAGAAGGTCTAATAGTAGCACGTTCACAGGCAAAAGGCAACAACATCATAGTTATACATAGGTGGGCATAATAAACACGTATTAGCATATTGCAGTTGCTAGATCTATAGGTTACATGGGGTGACTGCAACTAGAGAGTGTGTACCTATCACGTTCAAGGCAAAAGGCAAAAACATCATAGTTATACATAGGTGGGCATGAACAACATGTATTGGAATATTGCAGTTGCTAGATCTATAGGTTACATGGGGTGACCGCAACTGAAGAGTGTATACCTACACGAGTGTGTGTGTAAATGATTAGTTGGCAAGATTGGACACGAAACCTCTCCATTCATCAGTAGAATTTAGCCCTTCGCTGATTGAATTGATTTTATCGATCCCGTGACATCCGCGACGCTGTAGGATTTGCGCAATGTCACCACCTCTTTCGGGTATTGTGCCAATATCAATGACTTGCCATTTGATCTCGTCTGCAGTGTGATTTTTTTCTTTGTAGTGTAATACAAGGGGCGCAGTTATGACCAACTTTCTGATGCGGCTGTGATGTTGTCCTATCCTGGCTTTGAGAGGTTGTTGCGTCTGTCCAATGTATGGGAGCCCACAGGGGCACCAAATACAATATACGACGTTGCGCGTATTGCAATTGGAAAAAGATTCCAATGTGTGTACATAGTTGCCATGTTTAAACGTGGTGGGTTTTTCTGTGAATGGACATATCAAGCAGTTACCACATGGGTGATGGCCCAGGATGGGTGGAAGACCCCAGGTAGATTACAATGTACCACTTCTCTTTTTGGATGTTTCTGTGGATGATTTCACTAAGTGATCCTTACGCTATTACGCTATGTACTGACTATGCACCGTACAATTACTATACCAGAGGAACAATTGATTCCCTGGACTGGAGACAAGGTTCCTGGGACCACTTTCTGGCATTACAGCCATCTTCAGCCATGCTTGTTTGTATACACATCTGTGTTTCATGCAAGCCTGGCTGTAGACGGCTGTGATGCCAGTGAGAGGTGCTAGAAAGCTTGTTTCAGGTCCAGGGATGGCATTACATGGCAGTTCGGGCAGGACTGTTCCCATGTGGCACAGGGTCAGACAGATTTGAACATGACCATGTCTGGACTGGGGTGGCAGAGTGGGCAACAGAACGGTGATGGATCAACACCTGACCTGTTGACATACAGTGGCTCATCATTGTGACTCTCATTCAAGTTGTAGCCTGGTCTGTTACTTGTATCTTTGTATACAAGGAGCATTGTGTCTCTTACAATTGCGCAGTACTAGACTTAAATATGTGCTGAGTTATGTGGCATGTGACTCATGATGCATGCCATGATTAGAAATGTCCCCAAATGATTTTTTGCTCATATGTCTGATGTGTACAGGCGACTGATATATATTTTTATTTTCTCCTTGCCAACAGCATCATCACCCGAAAGTGGAGGAGACACAAGCATGGACCAGGCAGAGGGACCCAGCCACAGTGCCACCAGCTTTGAGGTGTCGGAGGGAGGCAGTGGCACAGAGGGTGAGGGGAGTCAGGCGGCCGGACCTCATGAGCAAGACACATTAAATCATGCAGACGGCTTGGCTTCGGACTCCCAGGAGTATGGGGAATAAGCAGCAACGGCATCTGCACCCACTATATCTGTCCCCTCCTCCTCCAGACCCATTATCACCCTCCCAGTTGCTAGGGTCCCTTTGGCCTGTGCTGCCTCCCGTGTCTCCTTCGTCCCCGGCACCGCAGCCCCTGCCCCTGTCTCCCCTGCTGCCCTCAGTGCTGAGTCTGTGGACCTTCCCCCGCAGATTCAAGTTGGTCAGACGTCAATGCTGACTGTCCTCCATGGCCAAACACAAATCATGACACAGTTGTTGTCATTCATGGACGGCATGTCAGCTGACATGTCTGATCAACGTCGGAGTTTGTCGTCCACAGACTCTACACTGACGGCAGCACTTGCCATCCTGCAGCGTCACCCACCCCACTCCTCCAGACCCATCCACATCCCCCTCTCCCATACCTGTCCACCATACACGCAGACGCACCAGATCACACACCCCAACAGACACCCAGAACACCCACACGTAAGTCTAAGCGCAGACCTCCATTCACCCAATCTCAGGGGGATGTACGCACAACCACAGGGACAGGGGACTGACATCACACACCCACCCACAGACACACTACACCTGACTCACAGCCCTCTACCTCCACTCCCTTTGTGTCCCCGGGTTCAGGTGGTAGCCTGTCAGAACTGGCAGCAGTGTGCAGCGCTGAATATGTTTCAACCTTTTGCGCTGCACCTGCCACTGTGGAGGAAATCTCCCCACCTGCACCCACTACACCTACCCTTCCCTCTCCTGTCCCTGCGGTGCCGGACACTGACTCCGATGATGCCCCCCATGGATCCACAGACCGCTAACTCCACCATGTGCAGGCAAGTTTGGAGGTGACAACCTCCACAAAGTCACCACTGTTATGGACACTATTTTGGACTCACCATTGGCCTTCTGTGAGCCTGGACTCATTTATTTATTCATTTACATTATGGCGCTTAATAAAGTATTTTATTTTTCATTCTGAACTATTGCATTTCATGGAATTGCTTTAGGTGCTGTGTGCCTACGAGTTAGTGGAATGTTAATGTTTTGGTTTTGTGAAAGATGTCTATTTTTCAGATGGGAATAAGGAGGACCATGGTATCTCTGTGCTATTCCAATGTTGCAGCAATTTATCTAGATTGGTGTGTGTGCAGTTTGCATACAGACATTATCCAAAAGAGTGTCCCTTTCTCAGTGACACATGAGATCTTCACTACAGACTGTTGCACAATTGTTGTGGTGACTTTTGTATGGATTCGGCAATGGCCATGGCTGCTCACAGATGAAATCAGATAATTGGTCAGTGCCATCCATGCTAATCACTGTGCTTGGGTTTGTAGTGTGTAGTAATGCCCTCAGGGAATCCATCATAATTTTTCACACTATGTATGACAATGTTATCTTCCTTGACCTCATGATTCAGATTGTAAAATTTGACATTTGTGCACACAAAACACATTTGGGTGCTTTGTATCTAGGGGTTTTCAACCCTGTTCCTTTCATGAGGGAGTACATGTTTCACCACCTGGACATTCACATCATGTCCGGAATGTACATGACACTGTATTAGTCCATTTGTGCTTCATTTGTTTGATGGCCTGTTACATGACTACACACTATTGAGTCATGATAGAGGGGGGTGTGTGTGCCAGGTTGGATATGCATGTGGGATCTGACAAAACAACCACATGTGGTGTGTCACCCAGTGTGTGACAGGATACCATTCTCCATGGAGTAGGTCACTGCTGTGAGTGATGTGTTGATATGCAACTATCATGAGTGTTACAGGTTAGGGATGTACACATACAGGCATGTAGTTGTTGTATGATGTTGGAAATGCACACCCCTATGACTGAGCACTGCTGGGGGTCCTGTGCACCCACCCCTCCTATGTCTGGGCACTGCTGGGCGTCCTCTGCACCCACCCCTTATACTGTTGGGCACTGCTGGGAGTCCTGTGCAGCCACCCCTCCTATGTCTGGGCACTGCTGGGAGTCCTCTACACTCAACCCCTTCTACTGTTGGGCACTACTGGGCACTGCTGGGAGTCCTCTGCACCCACCCCCAATACTGTTGGGCACTGCTGGTCACTGCTGGGAGTCCTGTGCACCCACCCCTCATATGTCTGGGCACTGCTGGGAGTCCTCTGCACCCACCCCTATACTGTTGGGGACTGCTGGGCACTGCTGGGAGTCCTCTGTACACCCCGCCTGTGTCTGGGCACTGCTGGGAGTCCAATGCACCCACCCCTCCTATGTCTGGGCACTGTTGGGAGTCCTGTGCACCACCCCTCCTATGTCTGGGCACTGCTGGGAGTCCTGTGCACTCACCCCTCCTATGTCTGGGCACTGCTGGGAGTCCACTGAACACCCCCCTCCTATGTCTGGGCACTGCTGAGAGTCCTGTGCACCCACCCCTCCTATGTCTGGGAACTGATGGGAGTCCTCTGCACCCACCCCCTATACTGTTGGGCACTGCTGGGAGTCCTCTGCACCCACCCCCAATACTGTTGGGCACTGCTGGGAGCCTTCTGCACACCCCCCTCCTATGTCTGGGCACTGCTGGGAGTCCTGTGCACCCACCCCTCCTATGTCTGGGCACTGCTGGGAGTCCTGTGCACCCACCCCTCCTATGTCTTGGCACTGCTGAGAGTCCTATGCACCCACCCCCTATACTGTTGGGCACTGCTGGGCACTGTTGGGAGTCCTGTGCACCCACCCATCCTATGTCTGGGAACTGCTGGGAGTCCTCTGCACCCACCCCCTATACTGTTGGGCTCTGCTGGACACTGCTGGGAGTCCTGTGCACCCACCCCTCCCATGTCTGGGCACTGCTGGGAGTCCTCTGCACCCACCCCCTATACTGTTGACCACTGCTGGGCACTGCTGGGAGTCCTCTGCACCCACCCCCAATACGGTTGGGCACTGCTGGGAGTCCTCTGCACACCTCCCTCCTATGTCTGGGCACTGCTGGGAGTCCTCTGCACCCACCCCTCCTATGTCTGTGCACTGCTGGGAGTCCTCTGCACCCACCCCCTTACTGTTGGGCACTGCTGGGCACTGCTGGGAGTCCTGTGCACCCACCCCTCCTATGTCGGGTCACTGCTGGGAGTCCTCTGCACCCACCCCTTATACTGTTGGGCACTGTTGGGAACTGCTGGGAGTCCTCTGCACCCATCCCCAATACTCTTGGGCACTGCTGGCCACTGCTGGGAGTCTGATGCACACCAACCCTCCTATGTCTGGCACTGCTGGGAGTCCTGTGCACCCACCCCTCCTATGTCTGGGAACTGCTGGGAGTCCTCTGCACCCACCCCCTATACTGTTGGGCAATGCTGGGCACTGCTGGGAGTCCTCTGCACCCACCCTCAATACTGTTAGGCACTGCTGGGAGTCTTTTTCACCCACCACTCAGATGTGATGCACCGTACACATACATTTCAGACGTGTGTGCGGCATGTGTCACTATTGCAATGGTGATATGCGATAGCGTGAGGCACACCATAACAAGACATTACAGACCTGTGTGCGGCACGTATCACTATTGCAATGATGATATGCGCGTGCGTGTGGTGCGCCTTACCCCGACATTAATGGCGTATATGCGGCACGTTTCACTATTGCAATGGTGATATGCACGTGCGTGTGGCGCACCTGAACCCGACATTAATGGCGTATATGCTGCACATATCACTATTGCAACGGTGATATGCAATAGCGTGTGGCGCACCGCACCCCGACATTAATGGCGTATGTGTGGCAGGTTTCACTTTTGCATTGGTGATGTGCGTGAGGCGCACCTGACCCCAACATTAATGGCGTATATGCTGCACGTATCACTATTGCAATGGTGATATGCGATAGCGCGTGACGCAACGTAGCCCGACATTAATGGCGTATGTGCAGCACGTTTCACTGTTGCAATGGTGATGTGCGCATGTGGCGCACCGTACAGGTATACTTCAGTTGTTGCGGTGGGTTGTACTCACCGTCTGCGCCGTCGTCGGTTTCTATGTATGAGGTCGTAGGCGTACAGGACTGGGATGACACGGACGATGGGGTTCATGTTGTGTATGTCGCGTACCGGGGTGGGGTTCGGGCCGGACTCTGCTTTTACGGCTGTTTTCAGCTCCTGTAGCAAAAGGGACGTACGGAGTGTCGTCAACACGGATCGTACTTCCTGGTCCGGAAAGAGCGGCCTATTTAAGTTCGGACGTAGCGTACCGCGTCACCCGGATACAATCCGTATGTACTTTCTAGTGTAAGGTGTTTGGTACAAGTCGTACGGAGTAGCGCTTTGGGTTAGAATCGTACTTGCTAATTCATACGGGGACGTTGTAGGTGTACGATTCATAAGGGAAAACCGCTCCGTACAGCTAATCGGAGCGCTTTTTCCTGAATTGGAATCGACCCCTCAGCTCAGGGCATCTACTAGTCTTTTGAAGCCCAGAACTCTCCATTGTTTTCAATAGAGCGCCCAACATTCCAATGTCCTAATAAGTATTAAAACAATTTAAAGGTCCTAAGGAGATTCTGATTGTGAATTGGAAAACATTTATTATTGGAATTTTTCAAGTTTGGGTCATAAGTCAAGGGAAAGAAACTGACAATCTTCCATGGATGGCTTAATTTGATGTGCATAAATCAATTTTGCGACTTCTGCTCAGAAAATCTTTGTCATGATTGATTTACAGAGCAGTTGCAATGCATTATTCACAGCACATTCTAATAAATGAGTTGTGAAAAGGGAAGCCAGAAGAAGAAACCTTGGTGACAAGAACACGTGGCAAAAGGCCGTATTGTCAAGAATGAAAACATTAAGATGGTATGGCCTTGAAAGTGTAGGAAACTTATTTGCTAATGGACGCACTGCCAGGTCCTTTGTGTGTCTACTTAATAACAAGATGTATAAACAAAGAATGAAAACAGCAATTCCCTTTTTCAAGTTTCACAAAAATGTGAATGGCGGAGGTGGGAAAGAGGCACATCCACTCAATAGGGATAGGCATTATTGCTGTGGGGCACAGGGTCACTTGAAGTGTTGTGTCCCAAATATTTCCCCATCTGTATAGATTTCAGTCCAGAACATTTATTGGAGTTGAGCTAGAAGCCCCTCTGAGGTAATAGAACTGGCTGAGGGTGCTTTGTCTAGTAGGACAGGTACTAAACCTAAATTCCCAACCAGCAGCCAGGAATACCAGGAGCCTGTGTTTGTAAAGGGCATCAGGTTGGCTCACTTGTAACACCACCATTCCCTGTCCAACTATGTCTTTCAGAAACAGTAGGCAAGTCAAAGAATTTCCTCACAATTCCTTGGCACATAATCATTGCAACTGATGAGCAGAAGATGGATGGTGAGTACAGACAGCTACTCTTGCCCTAAAATAAGGTCTAGGTATGAAATGCCTTCTGGGCAAGGGTCTTAGAAGCGGGGGTAGTGCTAACCATAGCACAAGCTGCCACAAGAAATCACTTGGAGTGTGCTTCCACCAAGTGACGTGGAACTGCCTTGGTAGGTCTAGGCATGAAAGGAGCACTATCTCAGGTGCCTTCATTTATGGTGAAGATCCTACCAGAATATAAGCCACTGCTGTAAGTTGAAAGTCCCGGCAAAGTAGAACTTTCGGAAACTCCACTAGAATGTACCAGCTCAATCCCAGTAGTGGAAAGCCCGTGGATTCATAACGGTTACGAATATGGAATACCCTCCAGTGTGATAGCATACCATTAACCTATAGCACGGACAAGGCAGTTGTTCTATGGTCACCGGAGAAACTGTGGAGCCCGCACACAATAATGTGACTTACTTTACCCTGACTAAAAAGAGGCTGGCCTATTAAAATAAAGAAGCACTTAATTGTGTCTGACTTCTTGCCCTGACCACTAAACCACTAAAGAGGGATACAATCTCTATAGGCCCTCTCATTTGGACATCTTTGAATGAGCTCAAAACAAGTGTATAACTTTCAAACAAACTTCAGGAGGGTTGCTATTTTCCTACCCCGGTTGGGAACAAAATGTGTACTCTAAGAATATGCTTGGCTGTGTGACCTGTGAGGAGTAGAGAAGTTGATAGAAGCTGACTTTGTCTATGACAGAATGAACTGAATTCCTCTTCAAAAAATAGAGGCTGTCCTAATAATGGGATGATCAGCACATGGCCCAGCAGGATGGTGAATATGGAGGATGCAAGTCTGGACAGGCCCTATCGGGCATCAGCTGTTTCCCCTGGAGGACAGAAGGGTGGGGGGGGGGGCGGTTTTGTTAGTGGGTGCCGGTTTTGAAAGCACCACACGTTTCTTGTGTATTCAGCAGTTTTCAGACAACAATAAAAGTGTCAAGATTGATCTAGTGATTAAAGTACCTGTTGGAGAGAGATGGGTGTTTTGTCTAGTCTCAGTATTGACTCATCGAAGGTAGCGCAGAGGGTTGATATGCCTACTGCAAAGAACAAATAACATGCATTTTCACATGTATGGCTCATTTGGCTATTTCCTTTGACATAGAGATTCTTTTGTGACTGTGCAGTTCATAAGTTGAATTGGTAATCTAGCACTATGAGCAATGAAGTGCCATGAAAGAACTGCATGAAAGGTGCATGGTATAGGTTAGAAGGTTTTGTTTTTCCCAGTCTTTCTTTATGCTGAAGATGCTAATTAAGGTTTATTTGGGTATAAATAAATTCTTATTAGTAAAGTCATCCCTAACCACTGTGTTATGTTCTGAATCTTGGATTTGTGCTTTTCCAGACCAAGCACTCATAAAGCCTGCCTACCAGCATCAGTAGCATGTGAATCCTACATCTTATAGTCCCCATTGCCTTATGTAAATTGTTCTATACTGTGATTCACATGTATGATACATTGTCTGTGTGAGTGAAGTGCTCCAACACCCTACACTGGTATGAGTGGTGCTATAAAACAAATAAAATGAATGTGGGAAAGAGGCTGTGCAGAGATGAGAGGAGCTGGTGGCCGTATCCTGGTGCACAGTAAGGTCATCGTTTACTATGCTTTACAGCGAGTACAATTGAATATATAAATTGAAAAATGTGTTGTACATTGCACTATTTTTTCACAAAATGTTCTCGGGCGGAGAACCCCTCCCCAACATCCCCCTCTGTACTGGTCAGGCTCTCAAAATGCACACGATATGCACCGTTGGGAGGCTGGTCCGACAAAATTTGCAAGGGCTGCTATGGATTCCCAGTCCGGCCCTGGGAGGATGCGTCAATGAATAGAGCACAACACAGAGCTATCAATCTCCACTTCCAAGGACGCAATCAAGAAGACTAGATGGTGGAACTTATAGAGATGATACTATTTTTCTTTGTGCTTTCTTTGTGCTTTGTGCTGAAACTCCATCGTAAAGTCCTGTTCTCATGGGGACTGAAGGTGTACCTTACAACTAGAAGATTTCAGTTGTGACCGGGAGTGTGATAACACCATCCATAATCAATGGAGGACTTCAAAGTGCGTATCAATCCATTATTACATCCCTCGGTTGCTACAAATGAAAAAACGGTTACAGCCTTAATAGGTTTTGAACAGTGTTCTGTCTAAAAATTGACTAGCTGAAGCTTAAACCAGCAGACTATTCCTCTCGGCCCAGAGCCATTATAACAGAGTCAGAAATATCATAAGATTGTTGTAATAATGTAACATTGTGTGACTTGTGAAAAGTTCCCTGGTTCAAATCACGCAAAGACCATTGGGACGCCAATGTTATAGCAACCAATATGAGTGTTCTATGTTGCTCTTGAACACAAGAAGGTATTGGGGCCTTCAGATTTTTCATTGTATTGTGTTTAATTTACTCTTTAACAAACCTGTAAATAAAAGCCCTTTCCATCTTGAGTTTGGGTGTTATTTACTTTATCATGCTATAGCTTAGTATCTAATAAATACTGCTCCAAGAATTAGCCGTACTGGTGTTGCTCCACTACCCCAGTAGAGAGTGAAAAGGCCTCACAGTCTACATTATATAAGGACTATGGGCTTGGCTCCAAAGTTTATTCTGTCCACAGGCCACAGTGTTGTGGTCAGAGGTTCTGGGGAAAATGTTAATCCATTCATTGATAAAGATGCTGGGACAGCTTGCATTGCAGGTGAAACTATTAGGACCTTTGGTGCTGCATGTCCCGAGTAGAGGAGCTGTAGAGATGGACTTGTTGATCCTCTGTCTGGAAACTGTGTGTTTGTCCAGGAATGCACACTGGGACTCCCTTTAAATGGGAAATTTGAGAAGTGAGTATCAACCTCGTGGAGGTGGCTAACTGAGACAGTCTTACCGGGAGTGATGTGGTCCATGTAAGGACAGGTTCTCATATCCTGCTGACATTTTTTATTCCTCAAATGTAGTAGCAAAAATCCTGAGATGCATTTTTCTTGTTCCTTTAGTGCATCCTGTAAATGTGACGACAAATGGATACAAGTGTCCAGTGTGCTTCCTTGGTTTTTCCTCTGATGGATGCACAGCTGAGAGGGAAGTTTTCTGTGAAGGGAACGAGGACCACTGTGCCTCCTTCACTAGATCAAGCATCATAGAAGGTAACCCTCATGGATGATGCATCATTGTTATTAGTTATTTAATATGATTACTTATTAACAGGTCCCCGTAAAAAGCTGTGCATCATGTTGTATAATTGTATCATTGTAATGTGCTCATACACTGTGCTTTAGGTGCAGCTGTCCCTCACTAATTCACCATGTTCTTCTCCTACACCTTCTTGAGTGTGCATGCTCTCCCTTAGTTGTGTTGGGCCTCCTCTTTTATCCCACATGGCCTTGGAGTCTCAAGTTTTGTGCGACACTGCGTCACACCTGCTCACCCGTACTTAGATCGTCTCCTGGAATGTTGCTGGCTTGGTGTCAAAACTTGAGTCCCCTGACTGAGGTCAGTCAGTCAGTCAAATTAACTTTATTCGATTTGTTAAAATCATACAAAGTACATAAAAACAGTATTATTTACAATTTAAGAAAGAATTAAACAATTTCATTTACGAGCAAGTTAATTTGGATAAAAAACACATTATGTACATCAAATTTCCAAATTCATGCCCCTTCTGGCTCTGGATGCTGCCACAAGAAAATTGGCCATGGCGAATGTGATACAGATGTTACCCAGTGATTTTAAATATAACATGGCTGGTCTCACCTGGGAGAAGCCCGCTTCTCTTAAGACTGGTAGCAGGTATTTTTTCCTTTGGTCGGAAAAGAAATAGCAAAACATAACAAAATGTAAACTGTCCTGAACAGAAAAATTGTCACAAGTGCAAGGGGGAGCTAACTCAGGTTTCATCCAGGTATTAAAATGGCCCAAATAAAAATGAATAGTGTTAAATCTGAATTTTGTTAACAAGAATCTATGAAACGGATTAGTAACAAAACATAAATAGGGTTCAATTGCAAGTGACTGGAGTGACAAAAAATGCATTCGGACAGAAGGTTTTGACAATTCGACTTCTTCACGCAACATGTATGCCCTAACCATAAACTGTTTTTTTATAAGACTCACATCCTGCTTAGTGATACACGAAGGGGAGGTAAATAAGTCTGGACGACCTAGTTCAGTAAAAGATTTGTGCAAATACGCCATCCATGGTATCTTGTGACTATACTCTAAACTCATCACATCCCTCATGATCGTGTGATTTAACACAAGTTCAGGATTTAACCACGTCTTAAGCCAGTATATTAATGGGGCCAGTCTCAGTTTGTCCTGGATGTAGTCCAAACCAAGTTCTGTATGGATTGAGAACACCGGGGAGGATTGGGGGAGGGACAGGACAGAGCGTAAAAAACTATTTTCAGCTACCTGGATCTCTTCTAGTCGTGCATAACCCCATAAAGAGGCACCATACAGGGCCACGGGAAGGGATTTACTGTTATAAACCTTGATGATGGCCTTCATGGGTCTATGTCCCAGCCTTTTAGCGAAACTTAAAATGGCCCTAGATGTTCTTGTAACCGCTAAGCTTTTTGCGCGTATCTGTGGGCCCCAGGTACCCCTGCAATCAAAAAGCACGCCCAGGTATGAAAACACGGGGACTCCCGACACAATCTCTCCTTTGCAAAAGAAGGATTTAATTCCTCTCTTGCCGCTTTTCCCTTGTGTCCCTACAACCATGGTGTGCGATTTGGAGGCATTGACCTTCAAGTCCAACCGGTCCATAAAAGTCCCAAAAGCGTCCAACAATTTTTGGAGACATACCCCTGTGCGTGCAATGAGTACAGCATCGTCCGCATATAGGAGAGCAGGAATCTTAGCTTCTCCTACATGCGGTACGTCACATGCTGCCTCAAGTAGATGCTTACCTAGGTCATTTATATAGATGGTAAACAACAGGGGGGCCAATATGCATCCCTGCCTAACGCCCCGTACAGATCGAAAACTTGACGTACATCTTCCCTCTTTGGTTACTCTTACAGCAGCGAATAAATCCTGATGCATAGAAGCTATAAAAGCCACCAAATCGGCGTCAATTCCCATATTCGTTAGGATTTCCCAGAGTTTTGATCTGTTTACCAGGTCGAAGGCCGAGGAGAGGTCCATAAATGCTAAATACAAGGTCCCCTCCTTGGCCACCGTATACTTGGAAATCAGAAGGTGCAGGTTTGAGCACTGTTCTAACGTGCCCCTTTTTTCCCTAAAGCCGTACTGTATGTCAGCCAGGCCACCACGCTCCTCCAGGCTATCTCTTAATCTCACTAAAAGGACTCTGCCCAGGATCTTAATGGCAGAGTCCAGGAGAGAAATGGGCCGGTAACACCCTGGGTCATCCCTTCTGCCCTTTTTAAATATTGGGACGATGGTAGACGTAGCCCATGTATTTGGAGGGGGCGAGGTGTTTGCGGCTGTGAACACATTGGCTAGGATACCAGCCCAGAATTTGGGGGAATGTAAATAAAAATCAGCTGGTACCCCGTCTGGTCCGGGGGCTTTATTCTTTGTTGTAGCACAAATTGCTTTTTCCACTTCCCCACTATTGAATTGTATAGGTGTGGCCACCAAACCTACATTGTTTTGTGACAACGAACAGACACCAGACTCGCCATAAACAGAGCTGAAGTGAGCCAGCCACTTCTCATCGGGTATTACACAATCGGTATCTAGATTTGGAGAATCAGAAAAATAAGGGTGATTTACTACAGCCCAGAATTGCCTGCTGTCTCTCAAGATGTTAATGTCGTTTAGTTGGTCCCATGCCTCCTGCTTAATACTATCCCTTCTAGACTTTGTTGCGGCCCTGTACTCTTTTCTCAAGGCTGAAACCAAAACCCTATCCCTAGGTTGTGCTTTAAGGGCCATTTTTAAGGCTCTAAGGGCCCTGGTGCAGTCAGAATCGAACCATTTATGCGGCTTTTGTTCACCCCTACCCCTTAATACCGTAAGGTTCTCGGCCACTACATGGCATATTGATTGAAAGGCGGACATGGTGTCATTACCTGGCACAGTCGGATCTTGGCAAATTTTGATGTGCTCATCGATCTGCTGACCGATATTAGTGTAGAACTCCTCTGCCACCACGTTCCCCCATTTCAAACGCCTGCCTTGATCTGTTGTGCGAAGGGTGGGGCCCTGTTTGGAATGCCCTGGCATTGGACCTAAGGCACCCCCCCAGCAGATGGACAGGAAAACAGGATTATGGTCGCTAAACGGCGAAAACACAGTACAATAAGTAATAATGCATTTACAAATGGCAGAAGTCACAAAAATATAGTCAATAACAGAGCCCATGGGGGAGCCCTTAAACGTTGATGCTCTAGGAGCCCCCTCTCCTGCTGTGAATTCAAGAAGGTTATATTTGGCCAGAAAATCCTCCAGTTCCTCTCCTCGCCTAGTATGTTCGAAGTGTGGGCCCTCCTGATCCCAAGCCTCCGTCACTCCTAGGGCGGGGCAACCCAGATTGCAGGGGTGAATGTTAAAATCACCCATTAACACCAGTTCATAGCTAGAGGGGGAATTTTGAGTAAAAGCGGTTAAAAATGCATCCAGTTGGGTGATGTTATTACCCCCGAGTTCCTTATTGACAGAATTGTAGAAATTAATGAACAGAATGCTCTTTGATGGGCAGATTTGCCTTTCCACAATTAGGCAATTTGGGGAATCACACTCAATTTTTTTCAGCGTGCCAGCAAAGTCTAGAGAAAAAAAGGTCGAGAGGCCTCCCCTCGCTCTACCCGCGGCACTTGGGCGAGCCGCGACTGAGAAGCCAGCAAAACCATCCAGCCATTGATTGGAAGACAAGTCCCAAGTTTCTTGTAGGGCGATAACGTCGTGGCTTGCGACAAAGGTGACCCACTCGTTGTCGCTCCATTTTGTACTGATTCCGGCAATGTTCCAACTAATAATTTTACATCCTGTTTCTTCCTTCAAGATAGGTATAGTAGGAGAACAGGGGTGAGTAGTGGACTTGTGTGATGCCCTGTCACCATTGGCCAAATTAATGGTAATTACATTTGATGGGCCTGGGGGGTCATTGAACAGATGCCCCTGGGTACAGCCTGTTGTTAAATTGCTGATTGCGTCCGAAATTCTTTTGTCAGAGCAGGGCAGGGTGATGGGATTACCGATATGTGGTTGTCAATCGCAGTCATCTAAATTAGAGAATGCAGAAAAGCGATTTTCCATCCCCAAGCCCCAATCCACCGACGCAACATCCTTCCTCCCTCTTTTGGTCACAATGTTCCATTTGGTTCTCAAGATGTTTGAGTTAGGGCCACTGCCCTTTCTGGGATAGAAAAAATCCAGAGTCAATGGAACTATAGAGGTTGATCTCCTTTGTGGTGGTAGGATGTTAGGAAGGATATTAGGCAGAACCCCAGGGTCAGAGAAGTGTAAAACGACACACTCCCCTTGAAACTTTTTCACCCTCTCCCCGATCCACTGGACCCTTCTAGCTTTGACGAGCTCTTGGGAGAGTTGTTGTTTTCCCCAAGGAGTGATTACCATATTGTTGGATAGCCAGGATAAGGATTTGTTAATTAGAGAAGATGTTGTTTCCCGCTCACCTTGAGCCAAAGGAGGAACATTGGCGAGGACAAGTACCAATGGGGAAGCTTCAACCACAAGCTCGAAGGTCCCTTTTTCTGTAGATGGGTCATCAGCAACAGCAGCAGAGGTCGGTGCGAACAGGGGGGCACCAGGAGGAGTGCTATTAGTGATATAGTTTATTGGCGGAGGGTTTGAGGCAGGGGTAGGTATAAGACCGCTGATAGCTGTGGCTACCGATTTGTTTAAAGATTCCTCTATCTTAGCAGAGACGTTATCAGGGAGTTTTCCTATCTCAGCCATAGTCTGTTGTAATAGGCCTTCCAGTCGGTTGACTTCCGATGTTAGCTTGTCTATTTTGCTGACCAGAGGCTTAACCACGCCTTTGATTTTAGTGTCCATCATAGCCAATAATTTGTTGAATTGGGCGTTTGTAAAATAAGCTTCACTGGTCAAGTCTAACTCGTCTTCCTCAGAATGCTTCCTCGGGAGGTTAGCCACTTTATTTCTAGCTGATCTTAGGCATTCCCGTTTTCCCGGAACAGGTACTAGTGGGGAAATATGACGCTCAATACTAGTAGTTGACTCTAGCGCTGTCTCCTGCGTGCTACGCTCTTCAACGACAATACCACTAGGCTGAATAATACTAGTGTCCGGGAATGGGTTAGGTGTATCATTGTTTATACTAAAGGTGCTCACAAGACCAAAGGGGTCCTCTGACTCAATGTCTATGAAGGGGGATTGATTGGCTGAGTCTATGCCCAGCGAGGCTCTCCTGTCGCAGTTGATTTTTTCAACGACTTGTACCAGGTAGTTCTCTATAGAGTTGCTGGGTGTGGTTACCTTTTTAGGAGGCATTGTGCTATTGACACACGATCAAAGTTTTGCAAACACTTACGTGAAAAAGCACGGAAGCCTCGACCGCGGGGCAGGGAACCAAGGGGCCAGTCCCAACCCAACCGTGGACAACCTCGGACGGCCTCAGACGGCCCGCCCTTTGCCCGGGCTTAGCCCCGGGCGTCCCGCTCGCGTCCCGCGACGCGGGGGCTCTCCTCCCTTTCTAGGGCTCTGGCGCCCTCTGGTGCATGACGTCCCGCGTCACAGCACACGCGCCGCCGCGAGGCCTGCCGGGATTTGTGGTCTCCCGGAGCGGCGGCGCGGAGTCCGGTGCCCTGGGACTCTTGGCGGTGGCGGCGTCGGTGTTTGCGCTCCTTCGCGCCTGCTGCACTCTGCTCCAGTGACTCTCGAGGCGGTGGCGGCAAGGTCTAGGTAAGAGACAGGTTCCCCCCGCTTGCCGGGGCTCTCCTCCCTTTCTAGGGCTCTGGCGCCCTCTGGTGCACGACGTCCCGCGTCACAGCACACGCGCCGCCGCGAGGCCTGCCGGGATTTGTGGTCTCCCGGAGCGGCGGCGCGGAGTCCGGTGCCCTGGGACTCTTGGCGGTGGCGGCGTCGGTGTTTGCGCTCCTTCGCGCCTGCTGCACTCTGCTCCAGTGACTCTCGAGGCGGTGGCGGCAAGGTCTAGGTAAGAGACAGGTTCCCCCCGCTTGCCGGGGCTCTCCTCCCTTTCTAGGGCTCTGGCGCCCTCTGGTGCACGACGTCCCGCGTCACAGCACACGCGCCGCCGCGAGGCCTGCCGGGATTTGTGGTCTCCCGGAGCGGCGGCGCGGAGTCCGGTGCCCTGGGACTCTTGGCGGTGGCGGCGTCGGTGTTTGCGCTCCTTCGCGCCTGCTGCACTCCGCTCCAGTGACTCTCGAGGCGGTGGCGGCAAGGTCTAGGTAAGAGACAGGTTCCCTGACTGAGGTCTTTCCACAGATTCATATGACATCTACCTGTTCCAAAATTTACAAATTTCCCATGCAGCGCAGCGCAACATCCACAAGTTCTGTGCTGTGTGAGTTGGAGAGAGCAGGAGAGCACCACATTTACTGAAATATGGCACTCTCCTACCCTATCCTAGCATGGCCTGAAATTATCTACGGTCCTCCATGGAGCCGCCTTTGTGTCATATTGCAAAGTTGTGTCAAGCATAGGTTTTGTACTGGAAGGATACCCTTCCAGTTTGAAAAACGTTGTTTAGACTATTTTTAAACATGCTCCCACTTTGTGTGTGTGCTGTAAAGTGTAGTACACATGCAAAGTCAGAAAATAAAGGGAAAAAAAGTATTTCTCCTTCATAGCGCATGGTTGAAGGGTGAGCTATTTTCTGATGCTAAACTCTGTATACTTTATTTAGGAAATTGGGTTGAGCGTCAGAAACATTGTATGGTTGCATGGGAATGCCCATGGTACTAACTAATTCAAAGCAGCGCTATGCGCTGCTTCAAAATACTTTCACATTGTTTCCAGCACTAAACAAGTTAAGCGTTGGAATGAAAATTAGACAAAAAGATTTGGCACCAATATGCTTCACTTTTGTGACACAAACCCGGCATAAAATCTGCCACTTGGTTAGTTGCCCCAGACGCCCAGCAGGGTTTATCAATTTTAACCTGACTGCTGCCACCACAGGGAAGGGAAGAGCCTTGGGAGCGTTGTCAGTTTGAATCAAAACTACTGTTTGCTGCATGACTAGAGAATTTGAATTGGGTAGTGCTGACGTACAGTGTGTTTCCTTTCCTAACGGTATTGTATACTAACTATATAATGTGTACTGCAGCCATGGAGGTATTGGTGCTGAGCTTCAAGTAAGTTTTTTTTTAGAGTTTTATATAGCACAAACTAGACCCAAAGATATCAGGTATCAGAGCGCATTACATGAGCACCAGTTTTGTTACAGATGGACACATTCATTTTTGTTAGGCACAGGGAGATTACGTGATCTGCCCAGAATCACAGGATGTTGAGTGTCTTTTCCAAGACTCGAGCCCGGTTCACCAGCTTCGAGGTTGACCTCTCTAGCTGTAGGGCTACATCCTCTCCCCTGAACAGATTGGTTCACATATGGCTGATCTGCCTGCAGTTTCTTTTAAAATAGCAGCAGGCATTTTTGGGGGGGAAATTTGAGCCCTTGTCTGTCCTGCTAGAAGATCCTATCGGTGATATGGATAAACTCTGGGGTGTTCCTGGCCTCACTCTCCCCCTTGTCAAAAGATGGTCTGCTGCTGTGTTACAGCTAAATACTTTTACATATAGCAATTGTCTACAGGCATGCAATGGGAGGACCAATTCTGACTGGGAGGGGAGCCACATGTATCTTCCGCCACAGCCCACCAACCTTATTGACTATATCTTATTAGACATTAGATTGTGGAAATCCTTCGTAGACATGGCAGTAGTCCCCAGGCACGATAGTGATCATAATGCTCTGGGACTGATATCAGGCACTCTGGGCAATACCCTTCTGAATACTTTGCATGAGGCACTAGACAGAAGGTTGGTTCCAACCTATTATCGGCATAGGCTCAAGTGGAGCTTTCTGACAGAATCAGTAAAAGCATTGGGAAAAGTGTTTGAAGTAGTGTCTGTTAGCTTAGATGCTGTCGCCACAGATTTTAGGACCCTGGATGTATTCCTCACTAAGGAACTTAGTCTTGATAAAAACAAGGCCCAATCCCATGGCGGAAGAAAAAGGCTCTCTGCTACACCTGCTGAGTGGCCAGGTGTTGCCTTTCCTAATCCATCAAAACTGGGTGTAGAGTCCCAATCTGGATGGACAGGTCACCCTACAAAAATAAATTGTTTATTCTAAAAGAAATGGGGAACCTTTTAAATGTGACACTATAGTGCAATCAAATGCAAGTATTATCGTTATTTTTGGTGCATCATCGCCAATGAGGACTCTGGCATCCATACCCCATTGGATAGTAACATTTCTGCTGCTGCTTGGGTTGAGCATTTATCCCATTTAGATTTAGGAGCTGTTGACCAGGGATTGTCCCAGGCTGCCTTTCATACTCAAGTCAACAGGGTGGCAAGTATTAACCCCTTCCGTAATTTTATGGGTGAGCATTCTATTGAGTCGGTGTCACAAACAGCCAACAATATTTCCAACATTGAGATTTCTAAAGCATTAGATTGGATTCTAACAAATAAAGGCCCAGGTTTCGATAAGATGCCAGGTGATCTTTTCAAGTCTTATATGGATGCATGGGGTCCTTATTTTTACTCTGTTATTTAATGCTACAGTGATCGGTGCATCTATGCCTTTCACTTGGGTGGTGTGAAATTATCCAAACTAACTACAGACCAATAAGCCTCTTTCATTGTTCATAAAATCTGTTTAGTTGGATAATTTTGAAAAGGTTGAAATGCTGGATGTCCAATTCAAATGTACTAACTTCCTTGCAGATAGGATTCACAGATAGCTTAGGAACAATTGACCAGGTGTCCCACCTGCAATTGCTATACTGGAATTTCATTCATGTGGGGGGGCGGTGGACTTTATGTTATATTGTTGGACCATCAGTCTGCTTTTGATTTAACCCTCAGAGAATCTCTGTGGAAGGTATTGGCAGAGTCCCTGAGTATCTTATAGAAGTTTGAACTAGACTACCTTTGACCAATTATGCCCAGGTCGGATGCGGGCCTCAGGGTAAATTAACACTTTCCATCCTGTGTAATCATTGAGTAAGGCAGTGGTGTGTGCTGTCACCAACCCTCTTTCTCTTATATATTAATGATTTAGCATCACAGCATTGGAAATGTGAGAGTGACACCTCACATCTTGCCACAGACTACCTTTGACCAATTATGCCCAGGTCGGATGCGGGCCTCAGGGTGAATTAACACTTTCCATCCTGTATAATCATTGAGTAAGGCAGTGTTGTGTGCTGTCACCAACCCTCTTTCTCTTATATATTAATGATTTAGTATCACAGCATTGGAAATGTGAGAGTGACACCTCACATCTTGCCTGGGTGAAGATCCCAACCTTATTGTTTGCAGGCAATACCCTTTTAATATTGAAATTCCCTATAGGGGGCTAGAGTCTTCTGGATTGTTTTGGGTCCTTCTGCAAGCAGCTGAGGCTGAAATTAACCTCTGCAAGAAAAATAAATGTTTTTCACCCATGCAAACCAGACTGTCAGTAGAGTGGCTCTTGAGAGAGTTCAGATGTTCGAATATCTGCGGATTACTCTCACCATGGATTTGATTAGTTACCCCATATTCAGATGCGAGGGCTCAAAATATATTGTGGGGATTCTCTGAGGGCTCACTGCAGCTCTTTTTTCACCCAGTGACTCCGGCCCTTGAAATCTACAAAAAAACAGGCAGTAGGAGCCATTCTGTATGGTGGAGAGCTTTTGGGCTTTCAATACACCATACCCTTAGAGATTATAGAACATAATTTTTATGAGGAACCTAAGTAGCTTACCAGCTAGCACCCGCTTGTAACCCTACATCTAGATTATGGCCTTAGACGCATCAATGAAACAGCTGGGTTAAGACAGCTTTTGTGCTGGCTGACACTGCAGAGCTCGTGAACTTTCACATGGCCATAGATGACCTGTAAGATAACCTGACTGTGGATAATGAAAGCTCGGCTAGGCCAGATTGGGGACAAGAATCTTTGGTTTTCCCCTGCAGAGGCTGGGTCAATTTGAAATCTGAGCTAGAAGGCACTATTGGCATTATACTGACAACCAAATTCTTTACCCTCTTATGGCTGGGTCTCCTACTGTTACTTTTTTAGAGTTCAAAGTAGATTACCACCTGGAAGCATTCTTGGATAAGATTGACCCCCGCTCCCCCCTGTAAAGCCTTTCTATGGTAAATTCACAAGGGGATCTTGCCAATGTGCTCTTTGACAGTCAAATGGAATTGTCACTCTAGTGATCGTGACAGATTCTGCCTGTTCTGCCCTCAGGTGGCCAAATTGGCTGAGGATGTCATATTTTTCTGTTCAACATACCAAAGCATCAGAAGGAAGTGGATTTACTGAAACCTGGGGATTAGGAATTTTAGGACCTCATACAGAATTAAAAGAAGTGTTACCAGACAATGCATTGTGCTCTCTTTCTGAAGATTTTTGATGTACACGTGGAGGCTGTTTTTATGTGTGCTGCAGAATGCAACACACATAGATAAAGCAAAAACGCAGAGAAATAAAAGTATTTCTCCTGGTTTCTCCATTCTAATGCTTGCTCATGCATGGCATTAGTTTTTGGCGCAGCCTCAGATTTACACCTCCTTGTAAATCTGGGGCAGCGTCAAAAGCAATGGATGTTGCAGTAAAATGCCCACAGATGCACCCATTGCATGCCACTTTCACGCTAAGTGATGCGTGTAAAGGGGCCTTATTTAAAAGGCGGCGTTAAGCCACAAAAAGTAGCTTAAGCTTAATGCCACTTTGTAAATATGGAGAAGGGTATATTGCCACCAGAGCATTGCTAAAAGTGATGTTCTGGTGAGGATGTCTTCTTCTAAATAGGCCCCTCTGTGTTTTGTGGACTGAAAGGGTGCAACGGAGCTCAAGAAGGTTGAGCAGACATAGAGAACTGAGATAGTGTCCGACGAAGTGTAGTACAGGGTGGCAAAGGGTAGGTGAGAAGGTTAATAGGTGTAAAGAGAAGTTATGTCTAATTGATGTGGTTTTATAGAGATGCAAAACAGAAAATATACTGTAGAAAGTAATGGAAGTATTTCATCTATGAAAATTTCCGATAGCGTGTAAAGTTTTTGAAGGTTGCCTATTGTGTGTTCAGTTTTTGAAGGTTGCCTCTTGTGTCTTTTGTTTTGTGCAGTTTTCATAGATGTGGTGGAACAGAGGTATTGATGTTTTGTAAGTAGAGTATTGGACCCGAATGCTGATGTATGTGACATATTCTGTATAAAAGTCATGAACAATGTATCACATTTATAATAAGTCACTTGGGTGCCTTCAATTCCAATGTAGCATTTGTATCTCTCCAGAATCTATTTGACTACATTTATTGTATAGGTGGAGGATTATGGTCATGGTGTTTTGTTTTGAGGATCTACCAAATTATTGTCCTCAGACAAGTTGTTGTCTAATAATTCTCTGCATTCTTTTTTATGACAGACTCTTTTGTGGCATATATTAAGAAGCTTACCATCTGCTTCTTCATGCTTAAAGTAATCAGAAAAATTACTCAATTCCTCCAGAGCTGCTCTTGAAAAATCTATATATATTCTGCAACAACAAGGGAACCCAAAAAAGTCAACCAGGGACCTTGGCAGTCAATTTGTTTCAACAACAGTGACCCCCAGAAAGTGGAATGGAAACCAAAAATTGAATATAGGCTCAATTGTAGCTATATTTAGTGGACTCGTCCAACCAGACAGAGTTCTGATATTTACTTGTAGTGGGTCTCCCCAAGATTTGCATCTTCTTACCATGAACTAAAAAAGATAAAAGTTGTTGAGCCCTTATTTTTACAATGGGGGTAACAGTCAGAACAATGCAAAATGGTTCAGTAAATGCTATTGTGAACAGCCACAGCAGCTATACATAAATGGAACGTTATGCTTTGATGACCAAGTACCAAGTTATTACCCCTCTAAGTGCCCCTGCTGCCTTTCCACTAAAATATGCATCACTGTTATCCTTATAGGTCAGTGTCCTGGCTGTTGGGCACCCGCATTGACTTATTGCTGTGGAAGGTTGCACTCTTAAATTGTATTGATTGTCAAGCACATGATGCCTTAATTCCACTAATATACTTACTGTATACCCTAGAAAATATAAGATAAACTTCGAAATGAGGTTCTTTATTTGTTTCAACTTTTGGTTTATTGTTTTATTACCTAATTCAGCCTTCAGAAAGCTTATTCGATTAATCCAAACACCAAGCGAAACATGTGTCAGCTTAAATGTTTAATATAATACTGAAGTGACATATTGCTGCAAAAGTGTTCATTCTAGAAATCTGTTATTTTTGCCCTGAGAAAATTACCCATCTGCGCATGAGGTTACCACCAAGTGCATTTCCTAATCAAAAGTGGGGGAGGTGGAATGTTGATCCATTCATTTTCCAAACTAGATATATGCTAATCAAAGGAGGAAAGGATCACTTGTCCTGCTCAACCTTAGGTGTACAGGACTCACAAAGGGTGTCCCAGAAAAAAGACCCTCATGCACGTGATGGGTATGGTGGTTTCGAAGCGGTATATCTTGGTTCTCCGCTTATATATCACGTGTGTGCATAATCATTAGGTCTGTTTGGTTACGGAGATCCTTGGAACTACAGAAAATGTACGTTCTTCACGTTTTGTAGACAATACGATATGAACCAATAGGAGATCTCCAACCACGCAATCCGCGTCTATTAAATACGACCCGGAAGCGAAATCAAACACTTCCGGTTCGGTGAGAGCAGCACAGCGCACAGACAGGGAAGAGAACCTAAGGTTGAGCAGGACAAGTGATCCTTTCCTCCTTTGATTAGCATACCACCAAGTGCAGTCAATGGCACATTTTGTTCTCCTATAAAGTTCTTAGTATCATAACTAAACAGAAATAAGTGAATTGTTTGGTGCCTTCTTTTTTTAAAACAAAAGTCTCAGTTCAATAATCAAACATGCAGATTTATGTGATGTACAGCTTTTCATACTCACACACTATCTGACAAAGTCAAACAATGCCTGTTATACAGAGTTCTACGGTTTTACCAACTTACAAAGTACACTAGAGGATAGGAAACTGAGGAGTGCTGTCTTTGTGTTTCAGGTAATCTGGAGAAAAGTTATAGCATGAGAGGGTGTGCTACCGAGGATGCCTGTAAAGTCGGACTTCTCAGCATGTCTTCATCTAAATCTTTTCATCATAAGTTAAAGTGTATTCCTTCCAATAAAGTTTAAAATGCCCCCAGAAGTCTAAAATCCATTCTTTTTTTCAGCCTCATTAATCAGAAGTAGCATAATTGATGATTCACTGTAGCCACCGGAACCATCTAATGCAGAGAGTCAGGTTTTATAAACAGGACCACAATGTGAACTAACCACATCTCCTTATCACCATCCTGGCTGCAAATAAGTAGGCCAAAGTAATGCACATTGTAAAGACACCATGATACTTATGGGCTAATCCCACTTCCATTGGGCCAGCTTTGTCTGTAGGTTAGGTTCCACCTGTAGGCACATCGACGCCTTGAGTATTTATTTTAGGTATGTGTATATGTATGTGAATGAATGAATGAATATAGGCTTTGTAAAGCGCAAACTTAGCCCAGGAGCATCAAGGCGCTGCGGAGAGGGCTCAAGATCAGAAATGTCCATAGTGAACAGGGCTTACCGATTCGGACAGGTAAGGAGCCAGGTCTTCAAGGCCTTACGGAACAAGGAGTGTATTTCCAAGGTGAAAATTGAGGGAGGGAGTTCCATAGGTTTGCTCCAGTCAACGAAAAGGCTCTCCCCCCCATTTAGATTTCCTAATCCTGGGGACTGTTACCCGGTTCTTACTGGCAGATGTCAGCTCCTTGCCGGGGAGATATCTCCAAAACTGTTTTTTAATGCCTTCGGAACCCATATTATAAAAGGCCTTGTGAATCATGCATAAGGCTTTAAACACAATTCTCCTCCCCAAAGGGAGTCAGTGCAGACTTCTGATGGTGGCTGAAACAGAGTGGAATTTGGGAAGGCCCTTCATCAGCCTAGCAGCTGCATTCTGCACTAGTTGAAGTCGGGGTAGTAGCCCCTTATTTATCCCTACATAAAAGGCATTGCAGTAGTCTAATCTAGACACCACAAGGGCCACAACTGCCTGTTTCTGTGAGGGTAGAGAGTGAAATCGGAAGATCTTCATGAGGATCTGTATTATCCCAAAACAGGTAGAGACTGTTCTATTTATTTGTGGACCCAAGGAAAGGGAAGAGTACATGATGATGTCTAGATTTTTGCCGCTGAGCCTAGGGCAAGGGCAGGATCCAAGAATGTCAGGCCACCAGGCCTCCGACCAAGTGTCCATCTTGTCTCCAAAAATTAGGACCTCAGTTTTATCCCCATTGAGTCTTAGGTAGTTCTCGACCATACATGAAGCCCCCGCCAGCGTGCAGATTTTAAAATTTACTGCTGGCACTGCGATAATCTTAGTGATAAAAATCATGATCTGAGTGTCATTAACATAGGACAACAATTCTAAGACAAAAGACCTTACCACGCTTTAAAAAGGGTAGGACTCAATGGAGATCCCTGGGGAACTCCACATAACAATTTTTTAGGGGCGGAAAGAAGTTAGCTCATCTTGACTCTTTGTGAGCGGTTCATGAGGAAGGATGAAAGAAGATTGAGGGCAGAGTCCTCAATCCCTATTTCCAGGAGTTTCCCAACCAATCTAAGGGGGGAGATCATATTGAAGGCTGCCGTCAGGCCCAGAAGGATCAGTAAGGTGGTATGGCCAGCATCAACCTGTTGTCGAATGTTGTCAAAAACAACGGTTAACGCCGTCTCCGTACTGTGTTCACTTCTGAACCCATGCTGCGAGCCATCGAGCAGTTGGTATCCCTCCAGATAAGTACTGAGGTGGAGGTTCAGGTGTTTTCTAGGATTTTGGCTGGGACGGGTAACAGGGAAATAGGTCGATAGTTCTATAATTCCGCAGGGTACAGAGAGGGCTTCTTTAAAAGAGGATTTACCACCGCAGTTGTCCATGCGGTGGTAAATTGACAGAGGTAATGACGATATTAAGGATGGAGGTCAAAGGTGGGGCAATGGCCTCCATTCCTAATTTCAGAATTTTAAGTGGGCAAGACTCAAGGGTGGACCCAGATCTGATTCCAACTAACATCAGCTCAGTGTCCTCTTGAAGTATAAGAGGAAAGGAGCGCAGGCGACAATCCTTCAGAGGTGCTACCAGAGGATCCACTAGAAGGTCTGACTTAAATCCTCCAGAATTGGACTCCTCCAGAGAGGAGTATATGTCCTTGATTTTGGCATAGTAGAAGCATGACATTTTATCATAGAGATCCTGTGAAACCTCTGTGTTAACAGTGGCCATGGGAGCTGCAAGGGAGTTGATCACAGTGAAAAGTTCCCTTGGGGATCTAATGGATTTGGTCATCTTGGAATAATGAATGACCTTTCCCTTGTTAATGGCCTGCTTATATTCTTTAGCCTGAGTTTGTGCAGATCCCTTTCGACTATAGTAGGATCACTGCACCACATTCTGTATGTCACTAATAGATAAGAAATGGAGTGATGTGGATGGTAGATTCTGACAGTACAAAGCGGGCAGAAAAAGAGGAGATGGATTTTTGGAGCAAGGATACAGCACTGAGTGATGAACGTTGAAGAGCCTTAAACCACCATGAGCTATATAGTGAACATGTATATGATTAGTCAAAACCTAAGCATAAGTTGTTTTAGGTTTGTACAACATTTGTGATGTAATTGGTCTCAGTGTGGAGATTTGACCAATGAACCAGATTTCAAAGGGGGTTTAACGTCCTAACGACATTGTATCTGAGACAAATGAGAATTTAAAAGAGGGATACTATAGCATCTGCTTACACCTGTAACATCTTACTGAAGTCATGGTTGCTGCAGAATGTAATGTCACAATGCATTTGCTCAATGCTTGCTAGGTATGAGTTTGAATGTTACTGTTTGAAAATGTAACAGGAGTTGTGATTGACCTGTTGCCCTGTCTGGATGGGATCTTCTTACTCTACAATAAACCTACATCTTACTACTTCAAACCAGCCTTGCGTTATCCTTCTACCTGAACTACAGGATGTTACAGTTACCATAGCTGATCCTTATTAATTTCTCTGATAAACCTATAAATATGCTGCAGGTTGCATGGCTAGATAACCGCATCCCTTTCTTCCCAGTATCATCTCAAACTTGAACAGCTCCTATCCAGGACTAGCAAGAAAAGGCCCACTCACCTATGAGAGAGTACTCTGAGAAGTGCAGATGATCAAACTCTGTAGCTGATCATCCCCATGTTCTACTTCACCTCTGGCCAATGTCTCCCTACACCAATTATCCACACCTGTGCAACACACAATGCACTTATATTTTTGGGACTTTCTATCCTACTATACCACATCATGTTTTGTGGGTGGTAACAAGTAAACACATGGAAAGCGGCCTAGGCACAGAAATCTGTCATTAAATTGACCTTGATACTTTTCATACTTTTGCACCTGGCTTCTGTGGTGATGGCAGTGTGACACATGTTTGCTTTCGAAATTGGAACCAGCTTTCTTCATGTATATTTGAGCCTTCATGAATGTTGGTAATGATCATTTTTTGTGTGGTATTCCCCCAGATTTGTGCCTTCTTTTGCTGTATTTGCTGTCCTTTGGGCTGCATACAACTTACTACTGCTAACCAGTGGCAACGTGCTTGTGATCTCCTCTATAAAAATGTTAGAATGGGTATACCACTAGGAAGCATATTTAATTTAATTGTGATGTCCCTGGTAGATAGCACCACATGTATCCAGTTTCATACAATGACTTTGCCCCAAGAGGGATGAGGCATGCTGTTGTGGGTCTGGTGAGGTATATCAATAAGGTGTGTCGTTTGTCCACTGCCTTCATTACTGAGATGTAGACACACAGATTGTTAGATCATTGTGATTGATAGGAAAGCAGTCTTGTGTTTCTTGCAGGTGGGGAGATGATAAAATGTCATTCCTAATACACAGTCAGTTTGAGTGTTTGCCCTGCTGAATTGAGGTGCAGGGGAAGAAGACCTTTGCTTCTAAGTGAATGCCAGCATCACAATTTGCAGACCAAGCTTCCAGGGTGTGGATCAAGAACATCATCACCAGAATATTGACTGACCTAAGTATTGTATCTTAAATGTAACTTACAAAAATATTACTTCTTTGGAGTTGAATTAAGAAAAGCTACACCCAATGAGGCCATATACGAGTAAATTTGTGGGTTTTTTCTTTGAGCCAATACTTTTAAAAATGATATTGTAACATATAACTGTTTCCAGAGCAGATCCACTGAAGAGATTAGAGCCCACAAATGGTTGGCTATTGAATGAAGAACTTGATCCCTGGAGAAGCCAAGAGGTAGTGGTGAAATTCTGACACAGGTGTGATTAAGTGTTGACTGGAGGTGTCAGCAACACTAGGCATTATGGGCCCGATGTAAGTGGCATATTAACGATAGGTAAACCCGAAATTCAGTACATTTCAGGCTTACCGACCGGTATTGAGCCATTTCCAATGTAGGTGATGATTCGGTAAATACAGAATCGGTATTTACTGATTCTGTATTTACCAAATCATTATTTACCGAATCGTGTATGTAGGAAGCACATTTAAGAGTGCTTATTTGCTTTAAGGATTCGTTATTTACCACCAACTACAAGTTGGTGGTAAATATCGAAAACCTTTGAAAAAGCAATTTTGTGCTTTTTCAACAGTGCCATGTGACAGACATACATGCCCTTAGGGCATGTATGTGTGCCACATGTGCACACATGCACGATTCAGGGCTGCAACTGGGTGTCAATGTGACACCCTGCCACCCTTGAATGTGATACCCCTATTATCAATTCGGTATTTACCAAATCGGTAATAATGAATGGCTTCCTATTCATTCCTATGGGCCTCCAGGCCCATAGGAATGAATGGGAATTACCGAATCAAAACCGAATATTACCGAATCTGTAATATTTACCACATTTTTAGCTACATACCATTTACCGATTCTGAAATACAGAATCGGTAAAATTCAGTCTTTTAGAATCGGTAAATAGTATTTACCTACATATGGCCCCCGGTTACCATTTAGTTGCATGATTCTATGGTGTCTAAAAGCTAAGGAGCAGCTTCCAAGAGGAAACCAATGGGCATAGGGTTGAGAGTGTTGTGTAGCAAGCTGAATGTGTCATAGAGAGTATGGCATGATAATAATTGTGCCACTGAGCTAATGTGTACCCAATGAGCATTCTCAAGGCTCAAATTAGCATGCAATAGTATTTTGCTGAGATGGGACAATGAAATAAAGTTGGTGTATGTTCAACAAATAATGCGTCTGGCTAAATCACTAACCATGGGATTATCAGTCTAAAAAGCCTTATAGCTTTTTCTCACCAATGTATACGAAATCTAAGAATTTCTTGGGCAGACTAAGGGACTCATTTATGAGGAATACACGTTTGGCAGCACCTCAAGTCTTCTTGCTGTGCTTCCCTAAGCCAATGTGAAAGGGCAGAAATGCACCGTATTTATGAAGTAAGGTGCATTCCTGTCCTTCTCCCTCTCCTGTGACACCCAATTTGCTGCCTAGCACCAGTGTAGGCACCTTTTCTCCATGGCGCAAGGGTGCCTCCAATTCATGTAGGATTGTTTTTGAACTGGAAAGGATACCTTCCCACACAAAACATACACACACAAAACATACCAATAGTCTTTTACTCTTTCTATGTGTGC
The DNA here is from genome assembly GCF_964261635.1 of Lissotriton helveticus. Taxonomy (NCBI): domain Eukaryota; kingdom Metazoa; phylum Chordata; class Amphibia; order Caudata; family Salamandridae; genus Lissotriton; species Lissotriton helveticus. Next base: position 1,751,751,684 of record NC_136068.1, on the reverse strand, counting down.
TGCATTGTTCCTACACAAAACATATTGAGAGGCTTTTTACTCTTTCTATATGTGCTGCACAATGCACAACACATGGAAAGCAGAAAAAACGAGAAGTACAAATATTTCTCCTTGTTACGTCTGCTCTGGTGAGGTGTATGTTTTTTTGCACTGCCCCAGGTTTACGTGATTAAACAAATCTGGGGCAGCACCAAATCCATGAGTGTTGCATGCGAAAACCCACATCAATGCCCAGGGAATGTCTCCATGAAGTAAAGTGAGGCAAGGCTTTGCTTCACCTCATAGGTGTGATTGAAGTACTTGTGCAGCTGTCGGGTCAAAAAAGTGACTTAACAGCGGTGCAGAACCAAAGGGGATGATGGACGGAGTGTTGAATATTGCAAGCACTCACCCCCAGTCAACTGATCTGGGTTGAAACCATCATCATTCTTTAGCTCACTCCACCACCCCAGTTCAGACATGGTCATATGCAAAACAGTCTGACCCTGTGCCTCATGGGAACAGTCCAGCCAGAACTGCCAAGCCATGTCTTCCCTGGACCGTAAACAAGCATCCTGGGACCGGTTTCTGGATAATCAGCTGTCATCAGCCAGGCTAGTTTGAATCCAGTGGCAAAGTGAGCAAGGGACCCACGCCTGGGCATACCCTGCCAACTTAGGGCGAACAAAGCAAAACCAAAGGGGATTATGGAGGAAGTGTGGAACATTGCAAGAACTCACCCCCAATCAACTGATTTGCGGTGCAACCCACTTGTAAGTGATGTCCTGAGTTTTCTGTATGTGGCTTAGAACTGTGACTCAGAGATCAACATGAAGCCTGCACTTTCTCATAACTCTCATGTGGTGTCTGTTTTGGAACAGATGATCCATTTCAGATTGAGACTACTGAGATAGTGGAGGGGACGGCACCAGCTCTTGGGACCCACATAACTGCCAAGGTTACAGATTGCTTGTGTTTACAATACATCAATTTTTGGCTTTGCTACTCCCTGAATATAAGGGACATGTAGAGACTCTCTAAAAGTCCCTAATATTGTAATAACAAGGCACTCTTACCCATCTCCCCTCCCATAAACATTATCTGCCAACCAAACACTCTAAAATTACTTTCCCTTCTTTTACAGGTAAAACATCTAACAGATCAACATGACATCCTCTTAATCCTTATTCCCTGCTCATTCGTTTACCTTGTACCTCCATCGACTGTAGGCATATGTTGTCCATTGTCCATAAACTGGAAATGTTTCCATTCACAATGGACTCTAATTCAGGTCCATAACCATCCCTGAACGCATAACTTATAAAAAGATATATTTGTGCTGTCAGTATACAAATGAGATTAAAGATAAACCTATATTAAAATGATTTAATATTTAATAGGCGAGTAGTGACGTACCCAGTCATTTTTTATGATGAATTACAGCGGACGTTCTGATGTGAGGTCACAGAGCAAAATTAAAAGAGCTGTTTCTAGCTTACGGTGACAAGCAAAAAGGTCATATTTATAGCAACATGTTTATTTTTTCACTACTTAGGTAATTATAGGAAAGTTGGAATCTTTCTGCATGTTTCTACACATTTTGATCTACTGCACCTTTTTTTTAATGTAAAAACTCGCTTGATATAAACACATTGTAAAATCTTTTTCGATGTCTTCGATGTTTTTCTAGAAATTCAATTTTTATTCTTGATTTTTTCAAACATGCTATTTCTTTCATATGAAGGAGCCATGCATGAGGAGCCATATGTATAATTTGTTCAGGTAATGCAATGCAGCAAGCCACACTGTTTCTCTACATTGCGTGAAAGGGAGAGGGCCTCACTGCATGAATTCTATAAAGATATGGTGCATTCCTGCTCCTTTCAAGTGCTGGATCACTTTTGGCTGCCTAGTTCCAATGCTTGCCCACTTGCACAATAGTGAATTGGTACCTGAGTGGCAGGCAGGATTGTCTGTGTGTAGGAAGGAACACCTTCCAGCACTAAAACATAAATAAAACATAATGCTTGTCAGGTGCTTTCGCAGAGCAGTAAGTATAGGTGACATGCACCTTCCTGATGGTATCTAGCAAGTTGAGGAATGAACTATATATGACCAGCATGAATTAAATCTGCTGCCAAGATAGCACAGTGGGTTATTAACAACTGTTCAAGTTTCAGGGTTACATTTCTTTTAGATTTGATGGTTTATAATATATATGCCATTACAAAATGAACACCTTTTTCTTGAGTGACATAAGCACATGGCACTTTTAAATCTCATAAAATTAGCTATACTCTGGTGGTACAAATTATATATTTGTCTCATATTATACATTAGACTCCGAAGTAGATCAGACGTTAAAAATCCAGTAGCGATTTTTGAAAAACCAAAGAATAATCACAATCTGATGTGGTAAGAAAGGCCTCCTAACGACATTTACACCGTCCAATTCAAATCGGAAATGTGTCTTTCGAACTGACTTGGAAAGGTTTCCAACTGACCAAGTATGATGCGAGTTCGGTGAATATCCCAATACAAATCCAACAGCATTTGGAATGACCAAGCTGTACGGAGCAGAATTATCCGTCTCTACTGGCCAGGGTTCCAAACAACCGAGTAGGATGCTGGATTTGGACAGCCTTTCTGAATTGTGCCATCCAACTCGAAGATGTAGTTGGAATCATACTTTGGGGGCCCATGGTGGACCCCACTGCACCTGGAACCTTCTGAATAGGGCTCGTGGGGGTACCCATGGGTCTTCCCTTACCAGCCATGCACAGTGCAGCAGACACTAGGGGGTGCCTGCGAAAGGGTGCCTGATTTTCTCCAGCCACCCCTTTCTTCAATGGGAGCCTAAGCATTTGGTCAAAACAAAGGCTCCAATTGAAGTCAATGGGATTACAAACCAAATCGTATCTGTAAGCATCCAAATGCATTGTACTTGGTCGGATTGACTCTCCCAAAACAATTCGGTTGGAAACTATTCCCTCACACATTTGGTTGGGAAGCTTTCCAAACCGCATCAGAATCGGGCCCTAACTAGGACAACATCAATAATGGTTTCTAAATGTCAAGCATGGGCCTCGGTTATGACAAAGAAAACCCTAAATGTTGGTTCACTGATAGAATATCGATAATAAAAATATTGAAAAAAAATATAGACAGTAAAAATATCAACTCCCTATACTTAAAACTGCATGTACAAAAATATTGAAAAAAAGAATATTGACGTTAAAAATATAGATGTAAAAAATATAAATTTAAAAAAATTTATAACATAAAATATTAACATTTAATATTCATTTTACCTAAACATAGAAAGTCAACGTTTTATTGAAATTAATTTCCATAAATAATATAATGAATAATGCATTTAAAATATATTAATAATAAAAAAAGATAATAAACATTCATTGATTACACATTCTTTAACACAATAAATTCCACTAAACACACCTAAAATTCTAAAGAATAAGAAAAAGATAAGAAAAGACGAAAGACGAAAAACACAGAGCAAATCAAAAAACAGACAAAACAGAAAGGAGCCATCCTGCCCATTTAGCCTATTTAGCCTATCACCAATGTCTATAGATGGGTAGCTTACAGCAAAAGAGAGCAGCGGAGCAGCATAGCAGCAGAGTCATGGGAACAGACATATATAAAAAGTAAGCTCTAGTCTAAAGACTACCCTTCAACATTGAATCATAACGAGCCATACCAACTCAACAATGTTTGCAGGTCAGTAAAGTCCAAACTTGTTCCAGTAATTACCATTCCAAGACACTACAGGCCAAGGAATCTGCCTCACTTCCCCATCCCAAAAAAATGAGAAAAAAAACAGGATGAGTAGATAAAGGGAACCACAAAAAAGCACTAGAAGACAAATCTGCTTAAGAGAGATATGACAGAAACAAGCAAATCCCCAGACAGGGATCCGGACCAGCAAACGCAGAACATACAAGAAACATTTGAGAGCAAACTAAAAAGCTTAATATTTACATAAACTCATATCTTGAGACTGGAAAAAGTGTAGGCTTTTAGGAATTTCTTATAGAGAGTTGTTGCAATAGTACCTGTACTTCCGAAACATCACAAAACACGTGTAATTTTCATTTCACTAGCACTTTTAGCTTGCTCAGTTAGGCGATCAAGGCCTCTGCCCCCTGTCCTTTAAATAGATGTAGGATTTTAACTAATTCCTTCTACCTTTTGGCTGCCGAAGCCGATATAACAGCGAAGATGCGTCAAAGTAGAACTTCTGTTGAGGTGAACTGTCGCTGTTTAATTGCCTTGGTTAGGATTTGTTCCTAAACCCTATAATCCCCCAAATTAACCAACATAGGGTTTGATTATGATTGCGGTGAATCCGCATCCTCCGGGCCGGTGGAAGCCACCGCCGGCCCGAAGGATGCGGATTCACCGGCGCGTTCCGAGAAAACACCCACCGCCAGATTAGGATGGCGGTGGGAACAGCGGCGGATGGCAGGTCTGTCCGCCGCTGATCCGCGGTGTTGACCGCAATTTGGTGGCGGTGTCTGCAAGACACCGTCAGCCAAATTAGGCTGTGTGTGTAAACATGCTTTTCCGCGGCGGCTTTTTAGTTTAGTTTAAAGGGGTTTATAGAGCGCCTGGTGACGCCTCCCGGCGTGTCCCCGCGCTGTAGAGAGAGCATAATCTGAGGAGAGAGAGGAGTAACATTATGCAATAAATAGATGGGTCTTTAGCCGCTTTCTAAAAGAGGCCTCATTTGTCTCTAGCCTGATTTCCGTGGGAAGGAGGTTCCAGTGCCTGGCTGCCATAGAACGGAAGGATCTGCCTCCCATTCTGGCTTTTTTGGGGCGAGGAGTTCTGAGCAGGCCCATTCCCTTCGATCTGAGAGATCTGTTCGGTTCATACAGGGATGCCAGATCTGACATATAAGCCGGCGCTTTTTGGTGGATTATCCTATGGCACCATAGTAGAGCTTTGAAGACAATCCTCTTACTAATGGGGAGCCAATGGAGGGATACTAAAGAGGGTCTAGAAGGAGCTCTCCGAGGTAGCCTTAGTGCTGCAGAGTTTTGCAGAACCTGTAATCTCTTAATGTTTTTGGCAGTTGTGCCCAGGAGCAGCACATTCCCGTAATCAATGCGGGATGTGATCAGTGCCTGCGTCATGGTGCGTCTGGAGTTCAGAGGCAGCAAGTCAAGGGTGCGGTTGAGCGTTTTCATTACTCCAAAACATTTGCCAACTGTTTTCTTGATGTGGCTATCGTAAGACAGCTTATTGTCTATCCAGACACCTAGATTTTTTGCTTCCCGGTTAGGCGTAGGCAAAGGACCCAAACAGTTGGACCACCATTCTTTTGACCATTTTGCCTCATTGCCTCCAATTATAATAACCTCCGTTTACGTGCCATTTAGTTTTAGACAATGCTCTGTCATCCAAGTGGCCAGCTTACTCATACAAGCCTTGAAATTATCTGCTTCTAAAGAAGGGGCTTGTGATAGTGATATAAGAAGTTGTGTGTCGTCGGCGTAGGAGACAAGCTCCACGCCGAACGATTGCACCACTTCTGCCAGGGGAGCCATGTACAAATTGAACAGGGTGGGACTCAGGGCAGAGCCCTGAGGTACCCCCTGTTCAAGCATCACACTGTCAGAGAGAAACATCCCTCTTTGGACTTGAAAGCTCCTGTTGATCAGAAAGGCCTTCAGCCATCCCAGTGCCTTATTAGTGACTCCCGCTCTGTTTAAACACTGAAAATGGAAAAGCATGTGGACCTTTGCTTCTGGGGGCCCCTTGCGGGCCCCCAGGGTGAAGGGGGTGGGGATAAACATGGGGGGTACCTATGGTACCCCCCTGCATTTGCATTCACAAAGCGGCAGGCACCACGCGGTGCCTGCCTGCACTTTTTAACCTTGCGGCGGGTGCTGCTTGAAGCAGCACCCACCGCAATGTTGAAGATATGGGATGTGACCGCCAGGGTGGCGGTTACATCCTAATTGGTATGGAGGGAACGCCGCTGCCCCTGCGGACGGTCCTCCACCTCGGCGGTGGCGGACGGACGCAGGTCCGTCCACCATCATAATCAACGTCATAGTTCGTAGGAACTTAGAATTAGGATGGAGATGGGCAGGTACCCTATGTGCTCGCATCAGAGTGAGATCGGCATTAAACTCTGGGAGGACTGTTTTTTTGATAAATGAGTCTACCTACTGTAGAGTCTGCTGCCCCTCAAGGCCTTCCGGAATACCTAGGATCCGGAGATTAGAGCGCCGGGAATGATTTTCTAATTCCTCAATTTTATGTTCAAATGCTGCTTTCTGGCTTTGAAAGGTAGCGACTTTGCAATTCATAGTTAAGACTTTGTCCCCCAGCTGTGAAATTCTTGTTTCAGCTTCGAGAAGCTCTGCCGGTACCTGGGCCATGCTTTCCTCGATTTTGGATAGATGGAGATGTATTGCGGGAATATCAACAGATTGAGAGGCTTTCAGCTCTCATGTCTCATCCAAGATCAGATTAAGGGGACTCTTGGCATCCCATTGCATGGAAAAGGATCTGTTTTCCTGTATGAGACTATCTTGGAATACTTCTGACGTATCTTTGAGAGGTGCATGCTGCGTAGAGAGCATGGATTCTGAAAAGGCAGACCGGACAATTCCAGCAGGAGCAGAGAGATCTGAACAAGAACTTCCTCCAGAAGAAGATGTAGACTCAACTGGAATGGACAAAATAGGGATCACAGGAGTAGGTAGATCCGATGAGGGTAAGGGCCCCCCTGAGAACAGCCCCTGCAGAGCAGAGGAAGGCGGTGAAGATTGAACACAATCTAAAGGATGTTTCAGACTCCCGCCTGTGTCCAGAGCCATAGGGTTGTCTATAGGATTGTTGATTGGGGGTGTTCATTCCCTGTCACTGCCTGCTCCCCTGATGGTAAGCCTTGCGTAACCTCAAAAAACAAAGGGTATTTTTTAAGATCCTTGGGTGCTCCAACTAAGCCAGGTAGCGTTGGTGTCTTAACTTTGGTGTGATAGCAAAAGAACAAAGCCCTACACGACCATGGCCCGAGCTACCTCAACAACCGCCTCAACTTCTACGCTCCCAAATGCCACCTCCGATCGACCAACCACGCCCTCGCCGCCGTCCCCCGCATCCGAAGAGCGACAACAGGAGGAAGGTCATTCTCCTACCTGGCCGCCAAGACCTGGAACACCCTCCCGACCGACCTTCGCCTGACCCAAGACCACCTCTCCTTCAGGAAGAAGCTCAAGACCTGGCTGTTCGAGCAGTAGCGGCACCCCACCCCCCCCCCCCCAAGCGCCTTGAGACCCTCCGGGTGAGTAGTGCGCTCTATAAATGCCTTGATTGATTGATTGATTGAACAAGGGCTGATATTTGAGTCCAAATCTGCAGAGGGCAGAACAGCCTGTAAGTGTATTGATTTATAAGCCTGTGAGCCTGTAAGCCAGCTCGGTATAATACACAGCTGAAAATGTGGCCATGAATGCGAATGCGCACAGGAGATCATAGCCTCTTAGCACAGCCTCTCAACACAGCCTCGCGTCTGAGCTGTTTACCCTCTCCTGCTGAATTTCATGGAGTTTCAGGAGCCTTTGCGATCAACGTTCCACATTCAAACCCATTGGGATCCATGTCTGACATCCGTTCAGGCAGCCAAGATGGAAAGGGGGGTTGTGAGGCCGGGGGCATCAGGCACCAAGTCAGAAACGTTTCGTCAGAAACGGTCGCTCCTCCTCACGCTGCTTTCCCGACCTTCATTCCGGTATCGTGACCACCAGACCCTGCCTGCATTTAACTGCGCTTGATTTGCTGAATTAATTTCCTCCGTGAGCCAGATCGCCACATAGCGCTTCATTATCTACATTCTGTGCAGATTAACATAGGAGCGTAGCGCTAGTCCCATTTGTGCTGATTAGCATAGCGCTAGCCTTCCATAGCGCGCTGCAACGCTCTACTCTGTTTGTGCTGGCTGCATTTAAGTTTTTGAATAATTGTGTCCTGTGCCGGTCCCACTAGAAGTATCATAGCGTATTTACACAGTTTGTGCCCAACCCTGCATTGAATTTGGCCGACTGCCATCTTGTTTTGCTTGTTGTTGTTTTGCATTCCCTCCCCGGATCTCCACCCGGCCTCCCGCCTCCCAGCTGCTCCGCCCTCCCACAGATCGTCAGGCTCGGACCCTCCACGAGACCTCTGTGACCGTCCTGACTCGTCAGAAACGGTCGCTCCTCCTCACGCTGCTTCCCCGACCTTCATTCCGGTATCGTGACCACCAGACCCTGCCTGCATTTAACTGCGCTTGATTTGCTGAATTAATTTCCTCCGTGAGCCAGATCGCCACATAGCGCTTCATTATCTACATTCTGTGCAGATTAACATAGGAGCGTAGCGCTAGTACCATTTGTGCAGATTAGCATAGCGCTAGCCTTCCATAGCGCGCTGCAACGCTCTACTCTGTTTGTGCTGGCTGCATTTAAGTTTTTGAATAATTGTGTCCTGTGCCGGTCCCACTAGAAGTATCATAGCGTATTTACACAGTTTGTGCCCAACCCTGCATTGAATTTGGCCGACTGCCATCTTGTTTTGCTTGTTGTTGTTTTGCATTCCCTCCCCGGATCTCCACCCCGCCTCCCGCCTCCCAGCTGCTCCGCCCTCGCCCCTCCCCCTCCACTATCTATATATGTCAGATGGCTTTACGCGCAGCGGCCACGCGCAGTGGTCGCACCGAAGGTGCGCCAAAGGTAAGCCCGTCTACGCCCGTCCGCGCCTGGACCGCGCCCAGCGCCAGACCCCCTGGTCCCCACATCACCCACCCCACCCGCATCACCTACAACGCCCCCACCCTCTTAGCACTTAATCCCGGCCGACTCCCCAACTGCGCCCAAGCCGCACCTGGACACACCCATGGACCCTTCACTTGCAACTCCTGCAAGTATGACGGCACCAAGACCAACTCCTCATCCACCCACACCAAACAGGGAACTGACACCAAACACCTAAAATGCATCCTGCTCAACACCCGCTCGGTCCACAGACACGCCATCGACCTTTGGAATCTACTAGACACCATCTCTCCAGACGTCGCCTTCCTGACAGAAACCTGGATGAACGCCTCTTCAGCTCCAGACATCACTATAGCCATCCCGGAAGACTACAAGATCATCCGACAAGACCGCGCCAAACAAACAGGAGGAGGCATCGCCATCGTCCATAAGAATTCCATCCGAATCTCTACCAGCTCAGACGTTAACCTCGCCTGCGCCGAACACCTTCACTTCCAGATTCACACCGATCCCAAAACCACACTCAGAGGCACCCTCCTCTACAGGCCGCCAGGACCCCGCTCACAATTCAGTGAAGACATCACTGACTCCATCACCCCTCACGCCCTCCAATCAGAGGACTACATTCTACTGGGAGACCTCAATTTCCACCTGGAAAAGAGCAACGACAGCAACACCACCACCCTTCTAGACAATCTAGCCAACCTCGGACTCAAACAACTAGTTAACACCCCCACTCACAACGCAGGACACACACTCGACCCTATCTTCACCTCCAGCAAACATATCTCCTTCAGTCACACCACAGCTCTCCATTGGACGGACCACAGTTGCGTTCACTTCATCTACAAAAAAAACACATCCCACAACCACCCTCAACCTACTCTGCGAAGAAACTGGAACAAAATCACTATCGACCAGATCTCCTCATCGCTTCTTCTAAACCCCCCCGCCTATTCGTCGAACCCTAACCAAGCAGCCATCAACCTCACACAATGGCTAACCAACAGCGCCGACAACCTTGCACCTCTAAAAAAACGTCAAATCAAACAAGGCAGCAAAAATGCCCCCTGCTTCAACGAGGATCTTAAGAAATCCAAGAAACTCTGTCGCTCCCTTGAGAAGGCCTGGAAAAAAGACCCAAACACCAGCACCAGGGACGCCTTCAAAAACGCCACCCGCATACACCACCAACTGATCCGGACAGCCAAGAAAACCGCATTCAAAGACCGACTAGACAACAACGCCCACAACAGCAAGGAATTATTCAACATCGTCAAAGAATTTACCAACCCCAATGCCAACTCCAACAACATCACACCCTCTCAAACGCTTTGCGACTCCTTAGCTTCGTTCTTCCACAACAAAATAGCAGACATCCACTACAGCTTTGACAACCTACTCAAAGACCAACCCACCCCACCCTCGGCCGAACCTTCACCCCCCTTGAACATCCTTAATAACTGGAAACCAATCTCCACTGAAGACACCATTCGCCTGATGAACTCTATCCATTCAGGATCCCCCACAGACCCATGCCCTCACCACATCTTCAACAAAGCAGACTCCATCATAGCACCACACCTCCGAGACGTCATCAACTGCTCCCTCAACATCGCCACCTTCCCGAACAGCTGGAAACACGCCGAACTCAGTGCCCTTCTGAAAAAACCCACAGCTGACCCCACCGAACTCAAAAACTGCCGCCCCATCTCGCTCCTTCCATTCCCGGCCAAAGTCATCGAGAAAGCAGTCAACAACCAGCTCGCCGCCTTCCTCGAAACCAACAAATCCCTCGACTCCTCGCAGTCCGGCTTCCGAGCCAAACACAGCATGGAGACCGCCCTCATCGCAGCAACAGACGGCATTCGAACACTACTGGATAACGGAGACACAGTCGCCCTCATCCTCCTTGACCTCTCTGCAGCCTTCGACACAGTTTGTCATAGCACCCTGCTACAACGCCTCAGAAACATCGGAATCAAAGGATACGCACTTGAATGGATCGCCTCATTTCTTACCGGAAGAACCCAGAGAGTCCGCCTCCCACCGTTCAAGTCAGAGGCCACTGAAGTCATTTGCGGCGTGCCTCAGGGATCTTCACTCAGCCCCACCCTCTTCAACGTATACATGAGCCCCCTCGCGACCATCGCACGCCAACACAACCTCAACATCATTTCCTACGCTGATGACACTCAACTGATCCTCTCACTCACCAAAGACCCTAACACCGCCAAAACTAACCTACATGAAGGAATGAAAGAAGTAGCAGAATGGATGAATCACAGTCGCCTGAAACTGAATTCTGACAAAACAGAAGTCCTCATCATAGGCACCTCCCCCTCCGCCTGGGACGACTCTTGGTGGCCAGCCGCCCTAGGAACAGCACCCATCCCGACTGATCATGCACGGAACATGGGCGTCATCCTGGACTCCTCACTCTCGATGACCATACAAGTCAACGCAGTTTCATCATCCTGCTTCAACATACTCCGCATGCTCAAAAAAACATTTCGCTGGATCCCCACCGAAACTAGAAAAACGGTCACCCATGCACTAGTTACAAGCCGACTGGACTACGGCAACACCCTTTACGCCGGTACCACCGCAAAGCTCCAGAAAAAACTCCAACGCATCCAGAACGCATCAGCCAGACTCATACTAGACATCCAGCGTAAAGACCACATTTCCGGTCACCTGAAAAACCTCCACTGGCTCCCCATCAATAAGAGGATAACATTCCGCCTCCTCACCCACGCACACAAAGCACTTTACGAACTTGGACCAGATTGCCTCAACGCGCGACTTTCCTTCTACACCCCCTCCCGCCAGCTACGCTCGTCCAACCAAGCCCTGGCCGCTGTTCCTCGCATCAACAAAACCACCATGGGAGGAAGATCCTTCTCCTACCTGGCGGCTAAAACCTGGAACTCACTTCCCACTCTCCTTCGCCTCACTCAAAACCACCTAGCATTCAGAAAGCAACTCAAAACCTGGATTTTTGACAAGTAATTCACCTCCCTTTCTCTCCACCCTTCCACAAGCGTCTTGAGACCCTCTGGGTATGTAGCGCGCTATACAAATCATTTGACTTGACTTGACTTGACATAGTGCCAGTTAAGGGGGAAGGGTGAAGCATGTCAGATGTGAGCAGAAACGGTGTTCAGTTCATAGTGGCTGCTAGGGGTGGGCGGGATCACAAGAGGATAAACGAAGTCCATTTTCTCAAATTCATACACAAATACATCCATTTTATGTCAACAGACTTACCCTCTGTCAGTTCGCAATTTAGTGCTGCTTAGGTTGCTAATTATCTTTTCTATTATTAATGGCTAGAAAGAACATTTTGAAAGAGGCTTCTTTCAACGGTAATGGTCTTAATAACAAAAAGAAATTGAGGACAATTGAGGTGTGGATCAAGACAGAAAACCCAGCGATTATTCTACTACTAGACACCCATATACCAGCAGCGAAATGACCAGACTTTTCTATGTTTAGGTCCCGAGCAGCCAATAGAGGGTTTTTGTCATCTTCAGCATCCCATCGGGGTACAACTGTATTTTTGAGTAAAAGACTTCAGGCGATAGCTGTCAATTTTAGCAAATAATCAGAACGGACGATGGAGCTGGGTCACCTGCAACATAGGGCTTAGATTTATAACCTTCACCAGCATATATGCCCCAGTCAAGGACAATCCAAGTCTGTACAAGGTATTTTTTCTATCCCTAATTCAAGTACCTTGTAAGCTGATCCGAGGGGGGGATTTTAATTTTTTAATGAATCCTAAAATTGACTTCTCTGTTCTGTCCAAAAAACAGCTAAAACCTAAAACTCAAAGAATTTTACAAAATTATGCAGTGACTCTAGATATATGGGATCCTTGGAGGGGGCCTTTCTAACTAAACTCACCTATACTTGTTTGTATGTTGTCTGTTTTATTTCTAAGAGACTGACTTTTTAGTCGAGCAGAGATTCCTTCAGAACATATTGTCAGACCAGGTGATGCTGATTCTTGAATTACAGTCAGGAGATTATATTAGGACCCCTAAAAGATGGATGTTAAATAGGCAATATCTACCAGAAGAGAATTGGGTGCTTTTTATTGAAACCGAGATTAGGAAATTCCTTATGCGAAACCATGACTCTGCACCATTAAACGTGATATGGCACTCACTCAAGGCCTTTATTCGAGGGCTGGCTGTTGGAAAGGATGCTAAAAATCTCAGGGAAGCCAAGGAAGAAAAGCGATCCCTAGAGCAGTTAGTACAAAGGTCTCTAGATGCATTTCTTAGCAGCCCCACAGTTTCTAATCAGCAGCTGCTTGATCAGGCTAACTGGGATCTTAGCGAAAGATACTGTCTTAAGAGTGAATCCTTTTGCCAGCATCATAGATAAAAAATGTATGAATAAATTAATTATATTGGTGGGTTTCACTGTAGTGTAGTTCCTATTATCCCAATAGGCTCTGCGCATTGGAATAATACCTCCAATAGTATAGACCTAGACCAGACGTTAACTAGGTCTTCTACTGTCGATATTAGACTTAAAGTTTTGGGTTTGCCAGCTAGCTCAGAGTTCACTAGAAACTTTCTCGAATAGGCAAGGAGGAGTTGAACCTCCCTGGATAGACAAGAAGGGATTTAGTTTCTGACAACCATAGAACATGACAACTTTGCTCTCCCCTAATCAGTATATCTCTAGAGTCGTGTGAAAACAAAAGACAACTTATTTTACTCAGTCAGTACGTGCATTCTTAGTTTCACCAGATTGTAGAGAAAAGGAAGAGACGGGCGTGTTCAATAAAAGATGTTATTTATTGATCAGTCTCTTTTCTCGTACAAGAGAAATGGATCGATATTATCGCAATAATGGTTAAGTAAAGTGCATACAATAAAAGCAGAATTATAAAATAATACTGTAAAAACATTTATATGGTTTTTAAGCCATATGGTGTTTTAAAATGGATAAAATAGATACATACATATAAATCATTTGACTAATCGTACTCAACTGATGCTTCTAACTACGCCTACCCCAGTGTACCTGACCTAAGCCTGATACGTGGGCGGGGATAGAAAGTAGCAGTTTAAGTTAAGTTTGTTTTGCCAAGTGACTGACTCAAGAATTCTCTGCAAGGGGTTATTCAGTTCTGTACCTTGAATCTAGGATGGTTGAGGGATGGTATCTCTCGTCTGTGGTCTCGATATTCCAAGCTGCCTGCGAGGGCTGCTCGGAAGCGCCGGAGCTGGATTTCTCGGCAGGAGAAAGCAGCGTCTCGTTCTCAGCGCGTCAGGAAGGCGGGGCAGCGCCAGTGGGCTTCGCTCTCTGCTGGGCTTCGGCAAGTCTCGCTGCTCCGATCTCGTCACCACCGCGTGTGTTTGCTTAAGGCAATGTCGGTAATATTTATACCTGTAAGGTGCCGAGATTGACGTAAGGATGGACATAGATACGTCAATAAGGATGTCATACGAGCTGGTCGTTAGCACATTCTTTTACTGAAGTTCTCGGGGAAATCAAAACAATGGCCGCAGGGTTTTTCCCAGGTTGTCATAGGTTTGATTTGTTTTGAGGACTCCGTATGCCTTATCAGGGGCTGGAGGGATATTGCTTTGCCTAATTAGATGGCAAGCGTTATGACCTAATCAGATAACGCGCTCTTGTGCCGTGGTCTGGCGTAATCAGATAACGGTTTCTGCATCATGGGATGGCTGCTAGTTAACTTGTTAACTAGAATAGGGTCAGGAATAGGGGGATCGATACAGAACCTATAGGAATACATCACACCCACTCCACGCTAACTATGGCCTTATTTACGAATCTAGGCATAGTAAAACATACAGTAGAGTATCGTGTATACCTTACCACCCCAAAATACATATATCCATCTCGGATGGAGCGCTTTAGCATTCGGTATGCTTGCTTTTGTTACAGCCTCTAGGGCTGGTATCGGTGTAACAATTATTATTCGTTTACCTTGTGAAAGGGCTCGTTCTTTTGCTATAGCTGTCTGTGTTGCAGTAAGAATTTTTTCCGTTGGGCTAAATTTCATTTCAGCTTTAGTGTACAAGTGTGATTTGAATGCAATTGGTACCTTTTCTCCCTCATTAGAGGTCAGGTATGTGAATCCGCATCTTCCTGGGATGACTCGAATCACAAGGTTGCGTGTGTTATCACGTGTTTCTAATTTTGTTTTAATTAACATATCTGTTTGTAAGGATCTCAGAATTTCTGTGTGTTTTTGAGTCCAATTTGTTTTTTTAAATTCTGGTTTTATTAGATCATAAAGGGGTTTGACCCTTTCTGCGTAATTTGCAATGTATGTTCTTCCGAAATTTAGGAAGCCTAGAATTGACTGTAAGTTTTTTAGTGTTCTAGGTGCTTGGAGTACGGCACATTTCTCTAGGAAATTGTCAGCCAGGCTTTTGCCTTCACTTGATAATTCATATCCTAAGAACAGGACTGTTAGATGGGCAATTCTAGATTTTTTAAAGTTGAATTTGTAACCCTCTGCTGCGAACCCAAGTATTATGGTGTTCACTCTCTTCAAGTGAGTATCCAAGTCATCGTCTGTTAGGTATATGTCGTCGACATACGATAATGCTTCGTCATCATAGGTTTGTAGTAACTCTGTTACCCTCGCTGAAAATACTCCTGGGCTGTTCTTGTACCCCTGGGGTAACCGACAGAATTCTTTTTGAGCGCCATTGATTGAGAACGCTGATAAGTATCTGCTCTCTGGTGCTATATTTTGACAAAAGAATCCATTAGAGATGTCTAATGTTGTTTTATATTTTTTGCGCACTATGTTATTCATTAGTGCAGCACTATGCGAGTTTTGCACTGCAAAAGTTTTGCAACATGAGTTAAGGTGTCTGTAATCCAAAACTAGACGATATGAATTGTCTGGTTTGGAGACAGGAAACAAAGGGTTGTTCATTTGTGAGGTGCAAGTTTCAATCATCCCCTGGTATTCTAGTTGATCTAGAATTTCTTTTACCTGTTTTTTAGCTTCTTGCTTGATTGGATACTGCCTTTGTGCAGTAGGTTGTGATTTTAACTGGATTTTGTGAGGAGGAGAGTCCTCATCCCATCCTACATGATTTTTATATAAAGCAGGAGCTTGAGCTACTGCCCACTTTTTTGCAAGTGTATATTTTTTATGAATTGGAATATGATTTGAGAAGGCAGGCATAATTATTTCTTCGCCATGTGGGCACTCCCTGACGAACTCTGGTGGCCAATCTTTTTCAGCTAGAAGGATGTCATAGCCCTTGGAGAGATTATCCCAAAAAAGGCCCCTTATTTTCCTAGTCTTATCCCCTTCTATACGTAAAGTTATTTCATATATTTTGTGAGGTTTGCTAACTCTGGTGTCTGCAGTTTCCACCTGAATGTATTCATTCGTGTCCACTGTCTCCAGATGATTCATAAGGACTTTGCGTGCTATGCTCACTTCTGCTGCGCTGTCTAGCATTGTCTGAGCCCACTCTCCGTTTTTCAGCTGTGTCCTCAGTATTCTCGGCATTGTTGAATACTTTAATACTGGCTACCTTCTTCTTTGGAAACTGTAATTTTTTATTTGGATGAGCAGGTTCCTTGTCTTTGGACTTGACGTGCCCTTCCCTGGGTTCCGATCGTCCTCTTCTTTCCGATTTCTGCGAGGAAGTCTGAAAAGATTGAGAGGGACGTGTATCAAAATCTTGATATCTATCCGGTTTCTTTATGTTATCCCTATTTCTAAGGTTGTATTTTTTCACAGAGGGCTCCCTTTGGGGAGACTTGGGTCCTTGGTCCGGAGATCTTTCTCTCCGCCGAGGAGACCTTCCTCTGGACTGGAATCTCTTTTCTTTTGGATTGGATTGTTTGTTTCCATCCCAGTTCTTCTTTTGACTGTTTAGATTATTTTTAATAAATATTTTTTCAGGACTTTCAATTAGTTGGGGCTTCACTGGTATTCCACCCAAACTATCTCTACCTAGCTCTTCATAGGATTTTTCTATAATTCTGGCAATTTCAGCTGGTTGGTCTGCTATATCTGTCTCTTTTAACCTCTGGCAGATCGCCACATTCGCTGCTTCCCCTTTTATGTTGGCTAGTAATATTGCCGAGACCTGCTTGAAGTCTTTTAGTAATTTCATACCGAGAGTTAAAGCGGGTTCTGGACCGTATTCGTCTTGAATTTGTTTTAGCACATCTGGTATTACCGACATGGATGGTACACCATGTGTTTTTGTGTAAATGGAAGCAAAGACTGTACCCCAAGTGTCACAGTCCTCCACGTGTGGTGCGATTCCCATTGGAAGACAGATAGTCAGAATCCTGTGTTTATCCACAGGGGTGGTGTCTGGAAACACCGCCTCTATTTGGGTGATTTTTTGTGCTAACCAGAATGGTATTTGTTCCCGTTTAGCTGGTACTTTACCTAGGCAGGACTGTATGTTCTGTGGTGTAATTTTATTTGTGTTCCCCTGATGTGGGGTCAGCTGTGGAATTTTAACTACAGGTTGGATGGTTGAAGTCCGCATTACATATTGGACTAGTTGTCTATATATTTTAATTAATTGTTTTAGTTGTACTAAAACATCTGCTGCAGACATCCTTTCGATGTCTGGATGTGGTGTGTATCCGGCTAGGACCGGCCACGTTGCTCCTGGTCTACCTAGTGGACCGAGCCTGGTGATGTGATTATTATGTTTTAGGGCGCCATTAAACAAGAGCAGGTGCTCTTGGAATTTGAGTGGTACTTCCACTTCCTCGAAAGGAGTGTAGGTATCCGGTGGTTCCTCTATTTTATAATAGTGGAACTCTTTTGTTACAGCATTTGCTGCTGGAAAGTGTATCCATGAATAGAATACCTCTGTCTGCCGATATTCGTGTGCCTCAATTACGAATATGACTGTACCACCTCTTGTTGTCAGTCCATTGTCTATAAGTTTTAACGTTATAGATCTTCTTATGTTGACCGGGATGAGTTTTATATCCGGGTCTGCTTCTTGCATAGTATTATCAGCTTCTATTATTTCAGCTGCTAATCTAGCTCTCTCTCTTTCATCATCACTTTCTGACATTTTACTGTCAGGAAGGTTATTCTGTTTGTTTGCAGATCAGGTTTCTTACGGAAACAAAGATTAGATGCACAATATTTTGGAACAGTGTATCCTTCAACGTTGATTGAACCAAGAACCATACATAGGAGTTCCCTCCTGCGAGGTTTGGCGGATTTTACCTCTCACCCACTCCAGACGTCTTTGGAGTATTATGGGAAAAAGGGGTCTGAGTGAAAGAGCACGACTGAGTTACTCTAAAGTCTTGCGTTAGTTTTATCGCCTATCCAAACACGTTGGGCGCCATGTAGTGTAGTTCCTATTATCCCAATAGGCTCTGCGCATTGGAATAATACCTCCAATAGTATAGACCTAGACCAGACGTTAACTAGGTCTTCTACTGTCGATATTAGACTTAAAGTTTTGGGTTTGCCAGCTAGCTCAGAGTTCACTAGAAACTTTCTCGAATAGGCAAGGAGGAGTTGAACCTCCCTGGATAGACAAGAAGGGATTTAGTTTCTGACAACCATAGAACATGACAACTTTGCTCTCCCCTAATCAAGAGTATATCTCTAGAGTCGTGTGAAAACAAAAGACAACTTATTTTACTCAGTCAGTACGTGCATTCTTAGTTTCACCAGATTGTAGAGAAAAGGAAGAGACGGGCGTGTTCAATAAAAGATGTTATTTATTGATCAGTCTCTTTTCTCGTACAAGAGAAATGGATCGATATTATCGCAATACTTATGGTTAAGTAAAGTGCATACAATAAAAGCAGAATTATAAAATAATACTGTAAAAACATTTATATGGTTTCTAAGCCATATGGTGTTTTAAAATGGATAAAATAGATACATACATATAAATCATTTGACTAATCGTACTCAACTGGTGCTTCTAACTACGCCTACCCCAGTGTACCTGACCTAAGCCTAATACGTGGGCGGGGATAGAAAGTAGCAGTTTAAGTTAAGTTTGTTTTGCCAAGTGACTGACTCAAGAATTCTCTGCAAGGGGTTATTCAGTTCTGTACCTTGAATCTAGGATGGTTGAGGGATGGTATCTCTCGTCTGTTGTCTCGATATTCCAAGCTGCCTGCGAGGGCTGCTCGGAAGCGCCGGAGCTGGATTTCTCGGCAGGAGAAAGCAGCGTCTCGTTCTCAGCGCGTCAGGAAGGCGGGGCAGCGCCAGTGGGCTTCGCTCTCTGCTGGGCTTCGGCAAGTCTCGCTGCTCCGATCTCGTCACCACTGCGTGTGTTTGCTTAAGGCAATGTCGGTAATATTTATACCTGTAAGGTGCCGAGATTGACGTAAGGATGGACATAGATACGTCAATAAGGATGTCATACGAGCTGGTCGTTAGCACATTCTTTTACTGAAGTTCTCGGGAAAATCAAAACAATGGCCGCAGGGTTTTTCCCAGGTTGTCATAGGTTTGATTTGTTTTGAGGACTCCGTATGCCTTATCAGGGGCTGAAGGAATATTGCTTTGCCTAATTAGATGGCAAGCGTTATGACCTAATCAGATAACGCGCTCCTGTGCCGTGGTCTGGCGTAATCAGATAACGGTTTCTGCATCATGGGATGGCTGCTAGTTAACTTGTTAACCAGAATAGGGTCAGGAATAGGGGGATCGATACAGAACCTATAGGAATACATCACATCACGTCTGGCAGGCAAGTGAGCAGGCTTCTACTAACTAGATAAATGCATTACAATGTCCTTCAACTGCTTCCCATACTGATGACCCGGTAAAAATAGGTGATATAATGTTACAACATTATAGGTCTATATATGGCCAACAACAGATTGTTGATTTCACATCTCTGAGGGGGTACCTTCAGAGAAATGAATTACCGCCAATCTTGGATATCGAGAAAATGACTATGGCATGGCCTTTTACAAAAGACGCGCTGGAGTGGGTCATAAAAAGTCCTCCAAGCTGAAAAGTTTGCAGCCCGGATGGCCTCCCAGCAGAAGTTTTTAAAGTCTTTCATGGTGCTATTTTGGATTATTTTTTATTGTTCACTATTTCAATTTTAGAAGGTGGGGCGATACCAGAGTCATTCAGAAATGGGAACATAGTCAGTTTCTTGAAAAAGGGAAAGGATAATAGTGAAGACCCAAATTCTTACCTCCCCCTTACGTTATTGAATTCTGACTATAAAATAATCATCAAACTTTTAGCTAATAGTTTTAATCAAAACATATTTATAAATATCCAAAATAGTTTTATCGCTGTCAGGCAGCTCGGCACAAATACACACTATTTAACAGAAGCATTGGACTATTTTGAGACTCAGAAGATACCGGCTCTAGTCCTCCTTTTAGATGCTGAGAAGGCATTTGACATAGTCATCTGGGAGACCCTATTTTTTATTCTGCAAAATTTTGGCATACCACCTAAAATTGAGGAATTGGTTCAGAATTTATACCTTAGCGCTGAAGCCAACGTAATTATTAACACCTTGGAGGTTGGCCATGTGAAGGTTAAACGGGGGACTAGAAAAGGATGCTCTCTGTCACCAGTATTATTCACCTTTTTTATTTAGCCGTCAGCGATTGCAATTAGGAATAGTATTGATTTCTGCCCCCCCCCCACTTCTAACTATGGTGAAATTGAAAATATACGCCAATGATATCATGCTTATTAGAAAGCCCAAGAAAGAGGTCCAAGCAAAAACTTTTAAGATCTTAGGGGAATTTAAGGCATTAGGTGGATATAAAATATTTTTTTTTTAAATAGAAAATAAACAGTTTGGTGGACTGTGTATGGATTTATTCCCGATATTGTTTCCTGCTTAAATACCTAACCTAAGAGGTATCTGGGTGTTTATTTAAAACAAATAGCTGATTTATACGACCTGAATTTTGCCCCACTTCTACAAAAAGTTCAGGATTTATTCCTTCAATGGAGATCTCTTCCATTAACCATCTTGGGTAGGGTTGCATTGATTAAAATGTCTGTTCTTCCACTATTTAACTTCCTCTTCTTGGTGCTTTCATGTATTTTAATAAGCTCCTTTTTTATTAAAATAGAGTTTATGTTTACAACCTTCCTTTGGGTAAGGAAGGTTTTCCCAAAAGTGGCAGGCTCTGTATAGAAGATATTCCGCAATCAACTCCTCAACCCTGATATCTGGACCTATATATATTCAGATTTAAGCCAGAAAAACAGTTGAATATTTTTATTAACTATTTTATGAATTTAATTTGCAAGGAAAATAAGATCCACTGCCCATTAACAATTGGTAAATTACCTAAATTAGTACGATATAAGTGTTTACAGTGGTTTTTCCAAAAGCGGCAGGCTGTGTATAGAAGATATTCCATCCCCGCAATCAACTTCTCAACCCCGGTTATCTGGCCCCATCTTATTATTTGAGATCGGAGAATCTTCAGTAGTAACAGAAAAATGGGCCAATGCTGGATTCCGGAAAATCTCTGATTTTTGGAGGAATGAGAGATGGTTGAGCATGGCTGAAATGTCTAATTTAATCGTCAATGACTTCCTTCTTCTTGGGTCATATAATATTTTTTGTAAATTCCTCAGCAAACTTGATTTGGCCAAGATATGTGAACGGAAACAAGTAGTATATATATATTATTAGATGATATCGCATTTAAGAAACCAACAGGATCGATTTGGAGCAGAAGGCCATTATAAAATGAGTTAAACATGAGAAATTGGAAATTTCTGCAAGTATGTGGTCAGCATTTAACAACCTTAATTTTTGTACGTTAAGGGAAGCCAATTGGCGAAGGATGTTGTTGTTCAGTAAATGGAAGTTTTATAGAACTAATTAACCTTCCTTCAACCAATTGGGCACCCAGTATATTACAATGCCCTTTGATCCAGAAGTTCTGGAAGGATATTTTCTTTCGTTTGGAACGTAAATGCAGTATTGTAATAGGATTGAGCACATGGCTAATGATACTTGGCTTTGACTCAGACCTTCTTCTTCCAGATAAGTTTTAAACTATTGTACATTGCAATGGCTATAGCTAGATCACATATACAATACATATTCCGATGGTGTTGGAATACACTCAGTGTGTTAAAATACCCCTCACACACCAAAAGGGCCCTTGGTGTCATGCTTCATCATCGGGGTCTTCCCGCCCCCGCTGCGGGACGGGGCAGTGCTGCGACAAGCGGCTACGCCGGAGCACCTTTTCAATTGTGAGTACTATGTGAGTGATAATGAAGTGAGTGTCAGTGAGGTCAAAAGTGATAGATAGTGAAATAAAATTAAAAAATACCTGGCCTGGTGTTTAGAAAAAATTATTTAATAGGCACTGGCTGGTATCGTTAAAAGGGGGTGAGACGGAGTGCAAGATCGGGTTACTAGTCTTGCTCTCCTGTGTGGGTCAACATGTTTCGGGGCGACATGCCCCTTCGTCAGGACCGGGATGTATAGATCCCCCTGTCACTCACTAATGCGCTCCCACAGATAGAGAGTGTTGAGTACGATCAATGTGTATACATAATTTAAATGCACGTGAAAAAGCTCGGTCAGTAATACTGATGATGTAAGCCTGCAAGGATAAGAACACAGGATTTTAGAAAGAGCGCGGATCCCAATGCGCTTTACTAATGAATACCTGTAAGGGATGAAAATACACATAGGGGAAGAAAACACACTTTAGGCTGTTACATGTCACGCCAGAGATTTCTTGGGAGGACCTGAATAGCCGAATATGAAAAAAACACAATATATAGAACTGTGGAGAAAAGCTTTCAAGGGCTTATTGCCTGGCAGGCCAAGGATTTCCTGGAGGGGCCAGGTAACTTCACAGAGTGCCAATGGGAAGGAAAAAACACACATAAAAATATATACACACACACACAGAAAATATAAAGCGTCAGAAACTGCTTGTTCAATTTTGATACATACTTATTGAATGATGAGACAATGCCCCATGAGCCAAGCTGGGCGAAGGGTATAGAGGGTCCAACTGTGGGGAGACATGGAGAAATAATGCCAGGACCTAGATTAGCTATTTACACTGAGTGGATTAAGGTAGTATATTCCAGGGCAGGACTGTCGGCTATGCCGTACTTACTCAACCCCCACACCTCAGTGCTTCCTCCTTCGTCAGTGGCTTCCGTGGTAATGGAAAGCCAGGGCAGGGCGGGTCTTATATAGTGAGGCAGAGGCTTGTTAGAGGAGCCTTAATTGATTAACTCGAAACCGATGTGCGTGTTCGGTCGAGTGGTTTTGGCGTGTGACCAGAGCGGCCATTGATAAATGTCCGAGGTCGGCTGGGCCGGGATAGAAATTAGCAAGGGTAGGATGCATTTCCCTTCCGGTAGGTAGTAGTCGGCGGAGGGGGTGGATAGATTGTTAGGATACCCCCTTGGTCTGCTCTGATGTAAGTATCCGCGTGTAAGACGACACAAGCGCCTGCGCGGTGGAGTGTATAGACTCCGCGCATGCGCAGTGGTGCTGCATACTGGCTCGCTTGTCGCGCATGCGCGGGAGAATAGTGTTCCTCCGCGATGCTCGCCTGAAGCAAGGAGGGAGTTTTTCTAATGGACACATGGAGGGACATGAATCATTATAAAGGCGGAACATGTGCTATTTAACGACCGTCCTTGCAGGCAGATATTCTCACATTATGTACCTCTTAATAATAGGTTCGCAAAACAAGAGGCTCATGGTAGTTTACAACTGTTCTGAGCGAATACCTCTTATTTTTGTTCACAGTTTGTAAGAAGGAATAATACAAAAATATTAAAAATTAAAAACTCGAGATCATCATACATATTTACACATCATGTCGGCCAGGACCACCTTGCAGGTTCTGTGATTACTGGTGGGACACGGTGATGTAGGGTTTTATATTGGTACTGTGTTAGAGTCCCGAACCATGATGGGCGTGGTTTTTATCATGCCCTAAATTGTGACCAAGGAATATCGTCATTTAATCCTGTGAGATGGGTGCCCAAGCGATAGACCCAACGTTGCTCTTTTGCAAGAAGGTCCTTATCACTCCCGTAGGCTTCTATGACTGTCCATTGCAGATCGTCTATGCTGTGACCCATAGTGGCATAATGGGTGGCCATTCTTGTGGTAGTTTTTTTGCAACGTACGTTGCTTCGATGTTCGCCCATTCGTATCTTGACCGGTCGTGTGGTCATGCCGATGTACTCTTTCTTACATGGGCAGGTGATCAAATATACCAAATTCCGGCTGTTGCAGTTGGTAAAGGAACGTTGTTCCCAAGTGGACTTGTTGGAAAAAGTTATATTCTGACTTTTTCTTGTATATTGACACGATGTGCACGAGCCACATGGGTGGTGCCCTCCAATGGTTGAAATAGCAGAGGGTCTCTCGTTCGTGAGTTGTTTAGGTCTTGTGTGGACCAGTAGATCCTTCAGGTTCTTACCACGCCTGTGTGCAAACATTGGTTTTGGGAAATCTAGTTTCCCGCAATTCAAAATTTTCCAGTGTCTGTTCACAATTTTTGTGATCTGGTTCGAATTGGTGTTGTACGTTGTGACACAAATCGGGCGTTGGTCTTGTTCTTTTTCTGCTGTAGTTTCCAAAAGGGCATCTCGGTTGTTGTTCCGTGCTCTCTTAAAACCCTTGTTGACTACCTTGCTAGGATAGTTCCTGTTACTGAGCTTAGTTTTCAAGTCAGCTGCTTGGGTTTTAAAGTCTTGGATAGCGCTGCAATTACGCCTAAGGCGAAGGAACTGGCCATAGGGTAAATTGTCGCGTAGATGTCGTGGATGGAAGCTACTATATAGCAACAGACTGTTTTTTGCCGTGGGCTTGAAATGAGTACATGTCTCTAGTTTGCCATTAGAGGGGTAGATATTCAAATCAAGAAAAACTAGGTTTTCATTAGAGGCCGTGTGGGTGAACTTGAGGAACCGATCTTGTTGGTTCAGCCAAGTCATGAATTGAGCCACAGAGTTTTGATCCCCCCTCCAGATGACTAAAACGTCATCTATGTATCTTTTCCATGCGACCACATGGTTCTTATAGGGGTTCTGGTCGTTCAGGATTTTGGTGGCTTCGAGATGGTGCACATAGAGCCCTGCTAGGCTCGGCGCACAGGTGCTGCCCATACTCGTGCCGTGTTTTTGTAGGTAGTATGTGTTTTCATACATGAAGAAATTCTTTTTTAGGGTCATGGAGATGCATTCAAGGACCACCTGCCTCGGGGTGTGGTATGCCCATGGGGTTGAGAACAGGACTTCCTCAATAATTTCTAGAGTCTCTCGGTGGGGGAGACTCGTGTAGAGACTCTCTACATCCAGTCCCAACAGGAGGTCGTGTTCGGGGTCAAAAGGTATCTCTTTTACCAACTGTAGAACTGCTTTTGTGTCTTTTAGATAAGTACTCGTCTTCTGTACTAATGGTCTAAGGAAAGCGTCCGCAAATTTTGATAAGGGTTCAAGGATTGACTGGATTCCAGATACTATAGGGCGCCCAGGTGGATACGGGGCGTCCTTGTGAATCTTGGGGATGGTGTAAAAATACGGAGTTTTTGGATTCTTTTGAATCAGAAAATCGCTCTCTTGTTTTGTGAGCCAGTCGTGTGCCATTGCTTCCTCAATCATTATGAGGATACAGATCCTGACTTCTTCAGTCGGGTCTTCCCTCAGTATTTGATAATTGCGTCTGTCCTCAAGTAGTTTCCTACACTCCTTATCATAGTTGGTATATGTTTGTATCACCGTCGCTCCGCCCTTGTCGGCAGGCTTAATTACAATCGTTTCATCATTAGCCAGTTCATACAAGGCCGTTCTCTCAGCTGTGGAAGTGTTGTTAAAGACATCCCCACTGGCAGTGGTTAGTTTCTCCAGATCTGCCATAACTGCCTTTTCGAAAGTTAACAGTTCAACCGGTAGCGTAGAGTCTAGAGGTGTGAAAGAGGATTTGTTCTTCAGACCTGTATCTGTTTGGACATTCATTTCATTGTTAGAGTCCCGAAAAAAAGCTTTTAGCTTAAGTTTTCGCGTAAACTCTTTCATCTCTTGGCAGAGTTTGAATTTATCCATTTTATGGGTAGGGACGAAGCCCAAGCCCTTACTTAGGACATTCTCCTGAGCTTCCGTTAGTAGGTGGTCAGACAAGTTAACTACTAAGTTCCTCGACTGGTTGACGCTGTTTGGCTCCGGGTTGATACCCCTAGGGGTTGCGCTGGCTGTTGATTCCAGTGTACCTGTGTGCCTTTCCGGTTGCGGCCCTTTCTTGTTCCTTGGCGCTGGCCTAAAAAAGGCGGTTGGCCATAGTGGTTAAAGGGGGGCATTTGTTGGTCCCACGGTGGGAATTGATTCCCCATGAAGACAGGCCCTGGTGGATATTGCATGAAGCCGGGAGGTCCTTGCATGTAGGGAGGTGGTCCTTGATATGGGACCCAACCTCTTCCACCTCGTTGGTAGCCCCTGCCAGTGAATTGTGTACCTCCCCTTGTGCTCTGGTTGCTGTTCCTACTGGAGTTTGACCCGTTAGAACTGGTATCGGACATGTCAGTGTCCTGGTCATTGTTCTGATTTTTGGAAACATGATCTTTTTTAATGTACGGGTAAATACGTTCATGCGTAAAGTTCTCTGTGTCTTTTTTGTGTTTTTTATACTTATTCTTTTTGAGGGTGCACTCAAATTCTGTCATTTCTTGATTTAGTTCCTCCAGTCTTTTTTTCAGAATGGCTGGGGCAAGGTAACTTTTTATCTTCACTTCTAACTGGGTTATCTCAATCTTGAGTTCTTGTGTTAGTTTGGTTGCCGTTTTTACTATAAGGACTAGCCAGTCCCTAGTACACTTCCAGCTTATAAGAGACCAATCCCTCTTAAATTCTAGATCGTGCGTGAAGATAAATGGTTCATTTTTCACTATTAGGCCGGGAGGGGCCGTCTTAGATTTCAGATATTCGGACATGAGTAGGCCGTGCAGAGCTGTCTTTATCTGCGTTCTCCTCAGGGCTGCCAACTCGTCCCAGTCACCTTCGTTGATGCCTGGTTCAGTGTTGCTCAGCCCCTCGAACGGGCGTAGGTTTGCTAAGATCCTGTCGACCTCCTCATCGTCAAATGCGAGGCCTCCAGCTTCCTCCATCGAGGCTGGTAAGGAGTATGTATATTGGGTGTGTGTGCGTGGAAGGTTAAGACTATGTGTGTAGGGAAGGGGTGCAAAAGGAAAAGTAGAGTAAACCGAGTTGGCTGTTCTACTAAAGGCCAGAAGTTCTGGTAGGCTCTAAATGGAGCGGTAGGACTCCCACAGCTGCGCGCTGTCTCAAAAACCAAAAATATCAACAAAGGGAGTGAAGAGGTGGTGCAACAGGGCACCGCGGTGGGCTAATCCTCCTCTTATGAACGTTTAAATAATCAACAGAGACCACCTGAAACAAATATACAATACATATTCCGATGGTGTTGGAATACACTCAGTGTGTTAAAATACCCCTCACACACCAAAAGGGCCCTTGGTGTCATGCTTCATCATCGGGGTCTTCCCGCCCCCGCTGCGGGACGGGGCAGTGCTGCGACAAGCGGCTACGCCGGAGCACCTTTTCAATTGTGAGTACTATGTGAGTGATAATGAAGTGAGTGTCAGTGAGGTCAAAAGTGATAGATAGTGAAATAAAATTAAAAAATACCTGGCCTGGTGTTTAGAAAAAATTATTTAATAGGCACTGGCTGGTATCGTTAAAAGGGGGTGAGACGGAGTGCAAGATCGGGTTACTAGTCTTGCTCTCCTGTGTGGGTCAACATGTTTCGGGGCGACATGCCCCTTCGTCAGGACCGGGATGTATAGATCCCCCTGTCACTCACTAATGCGCTCCCACAGATAGAGAGTGTTGAGTACGATCAATGTGTATACATAATTTAAATGCACGTGAAAAAGCTCGGTCAGTAATACTGATGATGTAAGCCTGCAAGGATAAGAACACAGGATTTTAGAAAGAGCGCGGATCCCAATGCGCTTTACTAATGAATACCTGTAAGGGATGAAAATACACATAGGGGAAGAAAACACACTTTAGGCTGTTACATGTCACGCCAGAGATTTCTTGGGAGGACCTGAATAGCCGAATATGAAAAAAACACAATATATAGAACTGTGGAGAAAAGCTTTCAAGGGCTTATTGCCTGGCAGGCCAAGGATTTCCTGGAGGGGCCAGGTAACTTCACAGAGTGCCAATGGGAAGGAAAAAACACACATAAAAATATATACACACACACACAGAAAATATAAAGCGTCAGAAACTGCTTGTTCAATTTTGATACATACTTATTGAATGATGAGACAATGCCCCATGAGCCAAGCTGGGCGAAGGGTATAGAGGGTCCAACTGTGGGGAGACATGGAGAAATAATGCCAGGACCTAGATTAGCTATTTACACTGAGTGGATTAAGGTAGTATATTCCAGGGCAGGACTGTCGGCTATGCCGTACTTACTCAACCCCCACACCTCAGTGCTTCCTCCTTCGTCAGTGGCTTCCGTGGTAATGGAAAGCCAGGGCAGGGCGGGTCTTATATAGTGAGGCAGAGGCTTGTTAGAGGAGCCTTAATTGATTAACTCGAAACCGATGTGCGTGTTCGGTCGAGTGGTTTTGGCGTGTGACCAGAGCGGCCATTGATAAATGTCCGAGGTCGGCTGGGCCGGGATAGAAATTAGCAAGGGTAGGATGCATTTCCCTTCCGGTAGGTAGTAGTCGGCGGAGGGGGTGGATAGATTGTTAGGATACCCCCTTGGTCTGCTCTGATGTAAGTATCCGCGTGTAAGACGACACAAGCGCCTGCGCGGTGGAGTGTATAGACTCCGCGCATGCGCAGTGGTGCTGCATACTGGCTCGCTTGTCGCGCATGCGCGGGAGAATAGTGTTCCTCCGCGATGCTCGCCTGAAGCAAGGAGGGAGTTTTTCTAATGGACACATGGAGGGACATGAATCATTATAAAGGCGGAACATGTGCTATTTAACGACCGTCCTTGCAGGCAGATATTCTCACATTATGTACCTCTTAATAATAGGTTCGCAAAACAAGAGGCTCATGGTAGTTTACAACTGTTCTGAGCGAATACCTCTTATTTTTGTTCACAGTTTGTAAGAAGGAATAATACAAAAATATTAAAAATTAAAAACTCGAGATCATCATACATATTTACACATCATGTCGGCCAGGACCACCTTGCAGGTTCTGTGATTACTGGTGGGACACGGTGATGTAGGGTTTTATATTGGTACTGTGTTAGAGTCCCGAACCATGATGGGCGTGGTTTTTATCATGCCCTAAATTGTGACCAAGGAATATCGTCATTTAATCCTGTGAGATGGGTGCCCAAGCGATAGACCCAACGTTGCTCTTTTGCAAGAAGGTCCTTATCACTTCCGTAGGCTTCTATGACTGTCCATTGCAGATCGTCTATGCTGTGACCCATAGTGGCATAATGGGTGGCCATTCTTGTGGTAGTTTTTTTGCAACGTACGTTGCTTCGATGTTCGCCCATTCGTATCTTGACCGGTCGTGTGGTCATGCCGATGTACTCTTTCTTACATGGGCAGGTGATCAAATATACCAAATTCCGGCTGTTGCAGTTGGTAAAGGAACGTTGTTCCCAAGTGGACTTGTTGGAAAAAGTTATATTCTGACTTTTTCTTGTATATTGACACGATGTGCACGAGCCACATGGGTGGTGCCCTCCAATGGTTGAAATAGCAGAGGGTCTCTCGTTCGTGAGTTGTTTAGGTCTTGTGTGGACCAGTAGATCCTTCAGGTTCTTACCACGCCTGTGTGCAAACATTGGTTTTGGGAAATCTAGTTTCCCGCAATTCAAAATTTTCCAGTGTCTGTTCACAATTTTTGTGATCTGGTTCGAATTGGTGTTGTACGTTGTGACACAAATCGGGCGTTGGTCTTGTTCTTTTTCTGCTGTAGTTTCCAAAAGGGCATCTCGGTTGTTGTTCCGTGCTCTCTTAAAACCCTTGTTGACTACCTTGCTAGGATAGTTCCTGTTACTGAGCTTAGTTTTCAAGTCAGCTGCTTGGGTTTTAAAGTCTTGGATAGCGCTGCAATTACGCCTAAGGCGAAGGAACTGGCCATAGGGTAAATTGTCGCGTAGATGTCGTGGATGGAAGCTACTATATAGCAACAGACTGTTTTTTGCCGTGGGCTTGAAATGAGTACATGTCTCTAGTTTGCCATTAGAGGGGTAGATATTCAAATCAAGAAAAACTAGGTTTTCATTAGAGGCCGTGTGGGTGAACTTGAGGAACCGATCTTGTTGGTTCAGCCAAGTCATGAATTGAGCCACAGAGTTTTGATCCCCCCTCCAGATGACTAAAACGTCATCTATGTATCTTTTCCATGCGACCACATGGTTCTTATAGGGGTTCTGGTCGTTCAGGATTTTGGTGGCTTCGAGATGGTGCACATAGAGCCCTGCTAGGCTCGGCGCACAGGTGCTGCCCATACTCGTGCCGTGTTTTTGTAGGTAGTATGTGTTTTCATACATGAAGAAATTCTTTTTTAGGGTCATGGAGATGCATTCAAGGACCACCTGCCTCGGGGTGTGGTATGCCCATGGGGTTGAGAACAGGACTTCCTCAATAATTTCTAGAGTCTCTCGGTGGGGGAGACTCGTGTAGAGACTCTCTACATCCAGTCCCAACAGGAGGTCGTGTTCGGGGTCAAAAGGTATCTCTTTTACCAACTGTAGAACTGCTTTTGTGTCTTTTAGATAAGTACTCGTCTTCTGTACTAATGGTCTAAGGAAAGCGTCCGCAAATTTTGATAAGGGTTCAAGGATTGACTGGATTCCAGATACTATAGGGCGCCCAGGTGGATACGGGGCGTCCTTGTGAATCTTGGGGATGGTGTAAAAATACGGAGTTTTTGGATTCTTTTGAATCAGAAAATCGCTCTCTTGTTTTGTGAGCCAGTCGTGTGCCATTGCTTCCTCAATCATTATGAGGATACAGATCCTGACTTCTTCAGTCGGGTCTTCCCTCAGTATTTGATAATTGCGTCTGTCCTCAAGTAGTTTCCTACACTCCTTATCATAGTTGGTATATGTTTGTATCACCGTCGCTCCGCCCTTGTCGGCAGGCTTAATTACAATCGTTTCATCATTAGCCAGTTCATACAAGGCCGTTCTCTCAGCTGTGGAAGTGTTGTTAAAGACATCCCCACTGGCAGTGGTTAGTTTCTCCAGATCTGCCATAACTGCCTTTTCGAAAGTTAACAGTTCAACCGGTAGCGTAGAGTCTAGAGGTGTGAAAGAGGATTTGTTCTTCAGACCTGTATCTGTTTGGACATTCATTTCATTGTTAGAGTCCCGAAAAAAAGCTTTTAGCTTAAGTTTTCGCGTAAACTCTTTCATCTCTTGGCAGAGTTTGAATTTATCCATTTTATGGGTAGGGACGAAGCCCAAGCCCTTACTTAGGACATTCTCCTGAGCTTCCGTTAGTAGGTGGTCAGACAAGTTAACTACTAAGTTCCTCGACTGGTTGACGCTGTTTGGCTCCGGGTTGATACCCCTAGGGGTTGCGCTGGCTGTTGATTCCAGTGTACCTGTGTGCCTTTCCGGTTGCGGCCCTTTCTTGTTCCTTGGCGCTGGCCTAAAAAAGGCGGTTGGCCATAGTGGTTAAAGGGGGGCATTTGTTGGTCCCACGGTGGGAATTGATTCCCCATGAAGACAGGCCCTGGTGGATATTGCATGAAGCCGGGAGGTCCTTGCATGTAGGGAGGTGGTCCTTGATATGGGACCCAACCTCTTCCACCTCGTTGGTAGCCCCTGCCAGTGAATTGTGTACCTCCCCTTGTGCTCTGGTTGCTGTTCCTACTGGAGTTTGACCCGTTAGAACTGGTATCGGACATGTCAGTGTCCTGGTCATTGTTCTGATTTTTGGAAACATGATCTTTTTTAATGTACGGGTAAATACGTTCATGCGTAAAGTTCTCTGTGTCTTTTTTGTGTTTTTTATACTTATTCTTTTTGAGGGTGCACTCAAATTCTGTCATTTCTTGATTTAGTTCCTCCAGTCTTTTTTTCAGAATGGCTGGGGCAAGGTAACTTTTTATCTTCACTTCTAACTGGGTTATCTCAATCTTGAGTTCTTGTGTTAGTTTGGTTGCCGTTTTTACTATAAGGACTAGCCAGTCCCTAGTACACTTCCAGCTTATAAGAGACCAATCCCTCTTAAATTCTAGATCGTGCGTGAAGATAAATGGTTCATTTTTCACTATTAGGCCGGGAGGGGCCGTCTTAGATTTCAGATATTCGGACATGAGTAGGCCGTGCAGAGCTGTCTTTATCTGCGTTCTCCTCAGGGCTGCCAACTCGTCCCAGTCACCTTCGTTGATGCCTGGTTCAGTGTTGCTCAGCCCCTCGAACGGGCGTAGGTTTGCTAAGATCCTGTCGACCTCCTCATCGTCAAATGCGAGGCCTCCAGCTTCCTCCATCGAGGCTGGTAAGGAGTATGTATATTGGGTGTGTGTGCGTGGAAGGTTAAGACTATGTGTGTAGGGAAGGGGTGCAAAAGGAAAAGTAGAGTAAACCGAGTTGGCTGTTCTACTAAAGGCCAGAAGTTCTGGTAGGCTCTAAATGGAGCGGTAGGACTCCCACAGCTGCGCGCTGTCTCAAAAACCAAAAATATCAACAAAGGGAGTGAAGAGGTGGTGCAACAGGGCACCGCGGTGGGCTAATCCTCCTCTTATGAACGTTTAAATAATCAACAGAGACCACCTGAAACAAATATACAATACATATTCCGATGGTGTTGGAATACACTCAGTGTGTTAAAATACCCCTCACACACCAAAAGGGCCCTTGGTGTCATGCTTCATCATCGGGGTCTTCCCGCCCCCGCTGCGGGACGGGGCAGTGCTGCGACAAGCGGCTACGCCGGAGCACCTTTTCAATTGTGAGTACTATGTGAGTGATAATGAAGTGAGTGTCAGTGAGGTCAAAAGTGATAGATAGTGAAATAAAATTAAAAAATACCTGGCCTGGTGTTTAGAAAAAATTATTTAATAGGCACTGGCTGGTATCGTTAAAAGGGGGTGAGACGGAGTGCAAGATCGGGTTACTAGTCTTGCTCTCCTGTGTGGGTCAACATGTTTCGGGGCGACATGCCCCTTCGTCAGGACCGGGATGTATAGATCCCCCTGTCACTCACTAATGCGCTCCCACAGATAGAGAGTGTTGAGTACGATCAATGTGTATACATAATTTAAATGCACGTGAAAAAGCTCGGTCAGTAATACTGATGATGTAAGCCTGCAAGGATAAGAACACAGGATTTTAGAAAGAGCGCGGATCCCAATGCGCTTTACTAATGAATACCTGTAAGGGATGAAAATACACATAGGGGAAGAAAACACACTTTAGGCTGTTACATGTCACGCCAGAGATTTCTTGGGAGGACCTGAATAGCCGAATATGAAAAAAACACAATATATAGAACTGTGGAGAAAAGCTTTCAAGGGCTTATTGCCTGGCAGGCCAAGGATTTCCTGGAGGGGCCAGGTAACTTCACAGAGTGCCAATGGGAAGGAAAAAACACACATAAAAATATATACACACACACACAGAAAATATAAAGCGTCAGAAACTGCTTGTTCAATTTTGATACATACTTATTGAATGATGAGACAATGCCCCATGAGCCAAGCTGGGCGAAGGGTATAGAGGGTCCAACTGTGGGGAGACATGGAGAAATAATGCCAGGACCTAGATTAGCTATTTACACTGAGTGGATTAAGGTAGTATATTCCAGGGCAGGACTGTCGGCTATGCCGTACTTACTCAACCCCCACACCTCAGTGCTTCCTCCTTCGTCAGTGGCTTCCGTGGTAATGGAAAGCCAGGGCAGGGCGGGTCTTATATAGTGAGGCAGAGGCTTGTTAGAGGAGCCTTAATTGATTAACTCGAAACCGATGTGCGTGTTCGGTCGAGTGGTTTTGGCGTGTGACCAGAGCGGCCATTGATAAATGTCCGAGGTCGGCTGGGCCGGGATAGAAATTAGCAAGGGTAGGATGCATTTCCCTTCCGGTAGGTAGTAGTCGGCGGAGGGGGTGGATAGATTGTTAGGATACCCCCTTGGTCTGCTCTGATGTAAGTATCCGCGTGTAAGACGACACAAGCGCCTGCGCGGTGGAGTGTATAGACTCCGCGCATGCGCAGTGGTGCTGCATACTGGCTCGCTTGTCGCGCATGCGCGGGAGAATAGTGTTCCTCCGCGATGCTCGCCTGAAGCAAGGAGGGAGTTTTTCTAATGGACACATGGAGGGACATGAATCATTATAAAGGCGGAACATGTGCTATTTAACGACCGTCCTTGCAGGCAGATATTCTCACATTATGTACCTCTTAATAATAGGTTCGCAAAACAAGAGGCTCATGGTAGTTTACAACTGTTCTGAGCGAATACCTCTTATTTTTGTTCACAGTTTGTAAGAAGGAATAATACAAAAATATTAAAAATTAAAAACTCGAGATCATCATACATATTTACACATCATGTCGGCCAGGACCACCTTGCAGGTTCTGTGATTACTGGTGGGACACGGTGATGTAGGGTTTTATATTGGTACTGTGTTAGAGTCCCGAACCATGATGGGCGTGGTTTTTATCATGCCCTAAATTGTGACCAAGGAATATCGTCATTTAATCCTGTGAGATGGGTGCCCAAGCGATAGACCCAACGTTGCTCTTTTGCAAGAAGGTCCTTATCACTCCCGTAGGCTTCTATGACTGTCCATTGCAGATCGTCTATGCTGTGACCCATAGTGGCATAATGGGTGGCCATTCTTGTGGTAGTTTTTTTGCAACGTACGTTGCTTCGATGTTCGCCCATTCGTATCTTGACCGGTCGTGTGGTCATGCCGATGTACTCTTTCTTACATGGGCAGGTGATCAAATATACCAAATTCCGGCTGTTGCAGTTGGTAAAGGAACGTTGTTCCCAAGTGGACTTGTTGGAAAAAGTTATATTCTGACTTTTTCTTGTATATTGACACGATGTGCACGAGCCACATGGGTGGTGCCCTCCAATGGTTGAAATAGCAGAGGGTCTCTCGTTCGTGAGTTGTTTAGGTCTTGTGTGGACCAGTAGATCCTTCAGGTTCTTACCACGCCTGTGTGCAAACATTGGTTTTGGGAAATCTAGTTTCCCGCAATTCAAAATTTTCCAGTGTCTGTTCACAATTTTTGTGATCTGGTTCGAATTGGTGTTGTACGTTGTGACACAAATCGGGCGTTGGTCTTGTTCTTTTTCTGCTGTAGTTTCCAAAAGGGCATCTCGGTTGTTGTTCCGTGCTCTCTTAAAACCCTTGTTGACTACCTTGCTAGGATAGTTCCTGTTACTGAGCTTAGTTTTCAAGTCAGCTGCTTGGGTTTTAAAGTCTTGGATAGCGCTGCAATTACGCCTAAGGCGAAGGAACTGGCCATAGGGTAAATTGTCGCGTAGATGTCGTGGATGGAAGCTACTATATAGCAACAGACTGTTTTTTGCCGTGGGCTTGAAATGAGTACATGTCTCTAGTTTGCCATTAGAGGGGTAGATATTCAAATCAAGAAAAACTAGGTTTTCATTAGAGGCCGTGTGGGTGAACTTGAGGAACCGATCTTGTTGGTTCAGCCAAGTCATGAATTGAGCCACAGAGTTTTGATCCCCCCTCCAGATGACTAAAACGTCATCTATGTATCTTTTCCATGCGACCACATGGTTCTTATAGGGGTTCTGGTCGTTCAGGATTTTGGTGGCTTCGAGATGGTGCACATAGAGCCCTGCTAGGCTCGGCGCACAGGTGCTGCCCATACTCGTGCCGTGTTTTTGTAGGTAGTATGTGTTTTCATACATGAAGAAATTCTTTTTTAGGGTCATGGAGATGCATTCAAGGACCACCTGCCTCGGGGTGTGGTATGCCCATGGGGTTGAGAACAGGACTTCCTCAATAATTTCTAGAGTCTCTCGGTGGGGGAGACTCGTGTAGAGACTCTCTACATCCAGTCCCAACAGGAGGTCGTGTTCGGGGTCAAAAGGTATCTCTTTTACCAACTGTAGAACTGCTTTTGTGTCTTTTAGATAAGTACTCGTCTTCTGTACTAATGGTCTAAGGAAAGCGTCCGCAAATTTTGATAAGGGTTCAAGGATTGACTGGATTCCAGATACTATAGGGCGCCCAGGTGGATACGGGGCGTCCTTGTGAATCTTGGGGATGGTGTAAAAATACGGAGTTTTTGGATTCTTTTGAATCAGAAAATCGCTCTCTTGTTTTGTGAGCCAGTCGTGTGCCATTGCTTCCTCAATCATTATGAGGATACAGATCCTGACTTCTTCAGTCGGGTCTTCCCTCAGTATTTGATAATTGCGTCTGTCCTCAAGTAGTTTCCTACACTCCTTATCATAGTTGGTATATGTTTGTATCACCGTCGCTCCGCCCTTGTCGGCAGGCTTAATTACAATCGTTTCATCATTAGCCAGTTCATACAAGGCCGTTCTCTCAGCTGTGGAAGTGTTGTTAAAGACATCCCCACTGGCAGTGGTTAGTTTCTCCAGATCTGCCATAACTGCCTTTTCGAAAGTTAACAGTTCAACCGGTAGCGTAGAGTCTAGAGGTGTGAAAGAGGATTTGTTCTTCAGACCTGTATCTGTTTGGACATTCATTTCATTGTTAGAGTCCCGAAAAAAAGCTTTTAGCTTAAGTTTTCGCGTAAACTCTTTCATCTCTTGGCAGAGTTTGAATTTATCCATTTTATGGGTAGGGACGAAGCCCAAGCCCTTACTTAGGACATTCTCCTGAGCTTCCGTTAGTAGGTGGTCAGACAAGTTAACTACTAAGTTCCTCGACTGGTTGACGCTGTTTGGCTCCGGGTTGATACCCCTAGGGGTTGCGCTGGCTGTTGATTCCAGTGTACCTGTGTGCCTTTCCGGTTGCGGCCCTTTCTTGTTCCTTGGCGCTGGCCTAAAAAAGGCGGTTGGCCATAGTGGTTAAAGGGGGGCATTTGTTGGTCCCACGGTGGGAATTGATTCCCCATGAAGACAGGCCCTGGTGGATATTGCATGAAGCCGGGAGGTCCTTGCATGTAGGGAGGTGGTCCTTGATATGGGACCCAACCTCTTCCACCTCGTTGGTAGCCCCTGCCAGTGAATTGTGTACCTCCCCTTGTGCTCTGGTTGCTGTTCCTACTGGAGTTTGACCCGTTAGAACTGGTATCGGACATGTCAGTGTCCTGGTCATTGTTCTGATTTTTGGAAACATGATCTTTTTTAATGTACGGGTAAATACGTTCATGCGTAAAGTTCTCTGTGTCTTTTTTGTGTTTTTTATACTTATTCTTTTTGAGGGTGCACTCAAATTCTGTCATTTCTTGATTTAGTTCCTCCAGTCTTTTTTTCAGAATGGCTGGGGCAAGGTAACTTTTTATCTTCACTTCTAACTGGGTTATCTCAATCTTGAGTTCTTGTGTTAGTTTGGTTGCCGTTTTTACTATAAGGACTAGCCAGTCCCTAGTACACTTCCAGCTTATAAGAGACCAATCCCTCTTAAATTCTAGATCGTGCGTGAAGATAAATGGTTCATTTTTCACTATTAGGCCGGGAGGGGCCGTCTTAGATTTCAGATATTCGGACATGAGTAGGCCGTGCAGAGCTGTCTTTATCTGTGTTCTCCTCAGGGCTGCCAACTCGTCCCAGTCACCTTCGTTGATGCCTGGTTCAGTGTTGCTCAGCCCCTCGAACGGGCGTAGGTTTGCTAAGATCCTGTCGACCTCCTCATCGTCAAATGCGAGGCCTCCAGCTTCCTCCATCGAGGCTGGTAAGGAGTATGTATATTGGGTGTGTGTGCGTGGAAGGTTAAGACTATGTGTGTAGGGAAGGGGTGCAAAAGGAAAAGTAGAGTAAACCGAGTTGGCTGTTCTACTAAAGGCCAGAAGTTCTGGTAGGCTCTAAATGGAGCGGTAGGACTCCCACAGCTGCGCGCTGTCTCAAAAACCAAAAAATATCAACAAAGGGAGTGAAGAGGTGGTGCAACAGGGCACCGCGGTGGGCTAATCCTCCTCTTATGAACGTTTAAATAATCAACAGAGACCACCTGAAACAAATATACAATACATATTCCGATGGTGTTGGAATACACTCAGTGTAGGAACAGCAACCAGAGCACAAGGGGAGGTACACAATTCACTGGCAGGGGCTACCAACGAGGTGGAAGAGGTTGGGTCCCATATCAAGGACCACCTCCCTACATGCAAGGACCTCCCGGCTTCATGCAATATCCACCAGGGCCTGTCTTCATGGGGAATCAATTCCCACCGTGGGACCAACAAATGCCCCCCTTTAACCACTATGGCCAACCGCCTTTTTTAGGCCAGCGCCAAGGAACAAGAAAGGGCCGCAACCGGAAAGGCACACAGGTACACTGGAATCAACAGCCAGCGCAACCCCTAGGGGTATCAACCCGGAGCCAAACAGCGTCAACCAGTCGAGGAACTTAGTAGTTAACTTGTCTGACCACCTACTAACGGAAGCTCAGGAGAATGTCCTAAGTAAGGGCTTGGGCTTCGTCCCTACCCATAAAAGGATAAATTCAAACTCTGCCAAGAGATGAAAGAGTTTACGCGAAAACTTAAGCTAAAAGCTTTTTTTCGGGACTCTAACAATGAAATGAATGTCCAAACAGATACAGGTCTGAAGAACAAATCCTCTTTCACACCTCTAGACTCTACGCTACCGGTTGAACTGTTAACTTTCGAAAAGGCAGTTATGGCAGATCTGGAGAAACTAACCACTGCCAGTGGGGATGTCTTTAACAACACTTCCACAGCTGAGAGAACGGCCTTGTATGAACTGGCTAATGATGAAACGATTGTAATTAAGCCTGCCGACAAGGGCGGAGCGACGGTGATACAAACATATACCAACTATGATAAGGAGTGTAGGAAACTACTTGAGGACAGACGCAATTATCAAATACTGAGGGAAGACCCGACTGAAGAAGTCAGGATCTGTATCCTCATAATGATTGAGAAGCAATGGCACACGACTGGCTCACAAAACAAGAGAGCGATTTTCTGATTCAAAAGAATCCAAAAACTCCGTATTTTTACACCATCCCCAAGATTCACAAGGACGCCCCGTATCCACCTGGGCGCCCTATAGTATCTGGAATCCAGTCAATCCTTGAACCCTTATCAAAATTTGCGGACGCTTTCCTTAGACCATTAGTACAGAAGACGAGTACTTATCTAAAAGACACAAAAGCAGTTCTACAGTTGGTAAAAGAGATACCTTTTGACCCCGAACACGACCTCCTGTTGGGACTGGATGTAGAGAGTCTCTACACGAGTCTCCCCCACCGAGAGACTCTAGAAATTATTGAGGAAGTCCTGTTCTCAACCCCATGGGCATACCACACCCCGAGGCAGGTGGTCCTTGAATGCATCTCCATGACCCTAAAAAAGAATTTCTTCATGTATGAAAACACATACTACCTACAAAAACACGGCACGAGTATGGGCAGCACCTGTGCGCCGAGCCTAGCAGGGCTCTATGTGCACCATCTCGAAGCCACCAAAATCCTGAACGACCAGAACCCCTATAAGAACCATGTGGTCGCATGGAAAAGATACATAGATGACGTTTTAGTCATCTGGAGGGGGGATCAAAACTCTGTGGCTCAATTCATGACTTGGCTGAACCAACAAGATCGGTTCCTCAAGTTCACCCACAC